>NC_141874.1:709860815-711110815 GCF_056163025.1 Triticum urartu
CAACTCCGTACTTCTTCTGTTATGGCAAAAACTAATTGCACGTCGGCATTTCTTCTTTTTAAACTTTGGTTATAACTCCATACTTTGACCATCAAGTTTTGCAGAAAAGAAAAAATAGCAGAAAAGAAAAAATAGCTGAAAAAAAACTATAGCTGAAAAGAAAAAAACTATATAAAAAAACTATAGCTGAAAAGAAAAAAAACTATATAAAAAAGCTATAGCTGAAAAGAAAAAAACTATATAAAAAACTATAGCTAAAAAGAAAAAAAACTATATAAAAAAACTACTCAGAAATAAATAGAAGAAAATAAATATAGCAGAAAAGAAAAAACTACTCAGAAATAAATAGAAGAAAAAATAAAGCAGAAAAGAAAAAAAATGGCCGTGAAATTGAAAATCACTACAAAATAAACTCTGAAATGTTGAATTTTGGTAAACTAGATGAAAAACTACTCACAAACAAATAGAAGAAAATAAATATAACAGAAAAGAAAAAACTATATAAAAAACTACGCAGAAATAAATAGAAGAAAATAAAGCAGAAAAGAAAAAAAACTATAAAAAAATTGGGGCGCTGCCCTGTGGGCCTGCTAGGCCACGGGCGTGCAATTACAGGCCTTAAAGGCCCAGCAGACTCACAGGGCAGCGCGCAAAATTTAGGCCCACAAGCCTGCTATATAGAGGAGTTCAAAGATGTAGCCGCGGCTGGGTTTATAAACCAGTGCGGCTGCCCTTCACCGGCGAGGTGGGACTAAACTTTGGGGTGGCAGCGCGAGGCCTTTAGTACCGGTTGGTGGCTCCAACCGGTACTAAAGACCACCCTTTAGTACCGGTTGGAGCCACCAACCGATACTAAAGGCCTGCTCTTCCCGCCTCTTGGCCTGGCCAAAGTTGGCCTTTAGTACCGGTTGATGGCTCCAACCGATACTAAAGGCCTCTCCTATATATACAACACTTACGAAAATTCAGTTACATCTCCCCACTTCTTCGTCTCCAACCTCTCGCGATGTCGCGCGCCGCTCGAGTCCCGTCGTTGCCGCCTGTCACGCCCGTCGCCCGTCGCCCGTCGTCCGCCCATCGCCCGTCGCCCGCCGTCGCCCGCCGTCCGTCGTCGTCGCGCCGCGGTCCGGCCCGTACGTACTCTCTCGCTCTCGCGTACCCGCGCCGCGCGCGCACCTGGCCCGTACGTACGCCGCCGCCCTCGCTTGTACGTACGGGGCGGCGGCGTACGAGGCCGCGCACTGTAGTACGTGTACGTATACGTACACAGACACACACATATATACACACACACGTACACACACATTTTTTTTACTTATTTTCTGTTTTTTAGAAAATTTAATAAGATATTAATTAGCTAGCTAGGTATGTGAGATTTGAACTAGTTGAATAATTAATATAACTAGTTTATTTTTAGTAAGAAAATTGTCGAACTAGTTTATTTAGGTATGTGAGATTTGAACTAGTTGAATAATTAATATAACTAGTTTATTTTTAGTAAGAAAATTGTCGAACTAGTTTATTTAGGTATGTGAGATTTGAACTAGTTGAATAATTAATATAACTAGTTTATTTTTAGTAAGAAAATTGTCGAACTAGTTTATTTAGGTATATGAGATTTGAACTAGTTGAATAATTAATATAACTAGTTTATTTTTAGTAAGAAAATTGTCGAACTAGTTTATTTAGGTATTTGAGATTTGAACTAGTTGAATAATTAATATAACTAGTTTATTTTTAGTAAGAAAATTGTCGTATCTGAGATTTGATGATCTAATTAAAATATTATTTGTTAATGAGTTTTTCTGTTTATTTAATGTTTTTATATATTTTGAGTTTATATAAATGTTAGATTAATGTCGAATGTTAGATGAATTAGATAGAAAAGTTAAATATATAGTAATGTCAATTGTTAGAGATGAATATAGTTAGATATATATTTGAATTGGCTAGATATTAATTAATGTTAGATAGTAATAAGTGTTTAATGTTTCACCTATATGAACATATAGGAAATGTCATCTGACGACGAAAAAGATTTCATTATGTGCGAACACTGTGAAGACCAGCGCAGCCTGTGCGACAGAAATTTCCTTGTTGATGGTAGGCGCTTCAGCATCAAGCTGAATGAGACATTCGAAGTGGATACAGTAAGTCACAACGGCAATTATTATTTGAATGTAAAACTTATGCTTCATTTGCTTCAACTTATAATTTTAAAGCATGACTTATGCTTCATTTGCTTCAACTTATAATTTTAAATTTTCACTATTCTACTAGCGCATCCCCAACCATGCAAGAAATTTTGTCTTGGATAAGATAGGTTTTAGTGTTATAGATGATATGGAGGTAAAGAGAGTTTACTTGAAGACGGAGCATGGGTATACTTTCAACGTCAAATTATATAATGGAGACACATACACCCATTTTGAATGCAAAATTTGGCAGGCACTATGCAAGGCTTATGCATTTGAGCCTGATATGGTTATCACCTTTGATATTCGTCCGGAAGATGATATTGAAGGTAATATAGACATCTGGGTCGATGTGCAAACGCCTCCAGTTCTACCATTATGTGAGTTTTTCTCAACCATGCATGCATATGTTTATGTCTTTGATACAGTTTATTCAAAAATAGTTGACAACTAATTTGTATTGTTAGCTTATTTCGGTTCAAGCAAACATGTTCGGCGCTTCGTAGACAGGACCTACTACTGCTCCGGGGCTCAACTAAACTGCAAGGAGATAAGTCATTATGTTTCATGGCTTGAGGATCTTAATACTGTCAAGACAAATTTTTTTTCTGAACTTAGAAATGTTAGTACTCAAAACGTGCGACCAATGGTGATCGTATTGAACTACGGTCACATCTATAATCGAAAGATGGTAAGATTTTAACTATTTGTCCTTAATTAGTGCATCTTTTGCATACATTATTTTTGAAGCTAAACTTTCATTGCTTAGTATATTAATTACTATACGATGTTCTTCAACAGGGACTTTCGATGACAGTTGTGCCTCAGTGGATCGAGACAAAAGGTCACATGTCAATGGTTAGCTTACGATCAAGATTTCCTACATTGCACATGAGTGCATTCAGGATTTCTGAATGCGAAGAATGCTTAATAGTGAAAGATTGGAGCAAAATTGTTAACGATCGCAGAGAAGTACTAGGGGGCAGCAAGGAGAAGCGCAACCCAAGATTAGGAGACAGATTCATCTGCATGCTTTAGTATGATGAATCATGAGAGCTATACATGTTCTATGCTATTCTACCTGAGAGGGAGCAGTAGGAGTAGCTAGTTCATGCTCTTAATTAGTACTTGTCCTCTCTCATGTCCGTATTGTCCTGAACTTCGATGTTGGTGATGATTATGTTGAACTCGATGATATTTTTGCTTCTGTTACAAAGTGAATGTTTCTTCTTTAAGCTAGCCAATGTTGGTGATGATTAGAGCGGTAATGACTATGATGATTAAATAGTGGTAATTAATGACGACTACGATGATTTTTAGCTAGCTAGAGTTTATTTATTTATTAATATTCGATGATGATGATGATGACGAGTACAACTCATTATAACGTAAAACAATCCTAAATTAAATTGATAACACAAATTTAATTAAAAAATAAAAAATAAAACAAAAACCCGCAAACATTTAGTACCGGTTGGTATTACCAACCGGTACTAAAGGGCTCCCGGCCCCTGGACCTGGTTCGTGCCACGTGGTTTCCCTTTAGCACCGGTTCGTGCTGAACCGGTACTAAAGGGGGGGGCTTTAGTGCCGGTTATGGAACCGGCACTAAAGGGCCTTACGAACCGGTGCTATTACCCGGTTCCGCACTAGTGTCACAGTGTTTGATAAGCATACCTAAGCTGCTAAGCATGCTGAACTCACTGTAGTGGAAATTTTGATAACCAATACCGTGATGTCTGTTGTCACAGTGTTTGATAAGCATACCTAAGCTGCTAAGCATGCTGAACTCACTGCAGTGGAAATTTTGATAACCATACCTTCAAAGGAAAGTTGGTTCTCAGTTCTCCATCTACATCAAGGCCTAGGATCCAAAAATAAATTCCCCATCCTTCCATCTACATCCGCTAAAAGAACTGACTTCTAAACTCTGAAGTCTGTCTTGTGGAGTAGAACTCCTCAAACTCCAAAATTGTACCGAAAACTGAACCAAAATTGCTTGCCAAGAGCATGAAGACAAACAGGTGTGGATGTCTCGCCGAGGCGAAGGTGTGTCCGGGGAGCGCATCGGCGACGTCCTGGAGCACGGCGCCGAGGGGCGCGGTCCGCGCAGCGCAGGCGTGGGCGATGGCGGCGAGCGCAGCGGGCTGCTCCTCGGCGGTGACGGAGGGGAGGACCGGGGCCTCGCCCCAGCCGACGGCGCTGCTGGAGAGCTCGGCCCGAACGGCGCCGAGGGTCGCGGTCCGCGCGACGCAGGCGCGGGCGATGGCGGCGAGCGCAACGGGCTGGTCCTCGGCGGTGACGGAGGGGAGGGCCGGGGCCTCGCCCCAGCCGACGGCGCCACTGGAGAGCTCGACCCGCACGGCGACGTTGGCGACGTCCTCGAGGCGCGAGGAGGCGATGTTCAAGGGTGTGGCGAGCGGCACGTTGAGCGGGCGCGCCTCGGCCGCTGCCACGTCCACCGAGAAGGTCTCCTTGAGCGCATCGAAGCCGAACGCCTCCATCGGCTGCTGCAGCGTCGGGAGGGACGGTGACGGCGACGGCGACAGCGAGATGGTGCGGAGGCGGCTAGCGCGCCGCCGCGAGTGGAGTGGGTCTGCGAGAGAGAAAGAAAGAAGAAGCGGGTTGGAACGGGGCGGCCGCATCTGGGACCTCTCTTCCTTCTAGTCGAAGGAAACCTGGGGCTGGGGCCTGGGGGCAGCGACGAACGGAATGAAAAGGCAGAATAGTGCCACCGCCATCCGTTTATGTCCAGGTGGCATAGCCCTTCGTGCGCCCTTATAGCGACTGTTAACGGGTTGAGTTAATTACACCTGCAATACAAAAACTTGCAGCAAAATAACAGAATCATACACAAACTAAAAAACCTCAGAAAAATGGTACATTAACTTTTCTAACAGCACGCATTCGTACAATTTCCGTTAATCCTAACGGTGCACCCTCTGTCGCTGCTAACTTCGTGTAGGTGGCTTGACAGCTGACCTGACACTCTCGGTCTTTCCTGTATGGGTCCCACTTGTCACTGAGCCAGAGAAGTGATTCGAACCTGAAACTAACTGTATGAAACACGCACATGCCGACCACTCCACCACTTCTATCACTAGGTCAGAAAAGAGGCAGTTTTCTTTGTAAACTCGTCGTCTTAGATATCTCCTGCTTTTTTTTTTCTGAGGAACATGCCTCCTTTTTTGCGTGTGGCAAAGATACCTCCTTTTTTTTTGAGACAAGGCAAAGATACCTCCTGGCCGGTCGACGATCAGCTTTGCTGAAGTTGCCTTCCATCCGGGCCGGACTTTGTCAGCTGTTTCGTTTATTTTATTTTTTCTTTATCTTTTTTCATATATTGGGGTTTCGTCTATTTTAATTATTTTGCATATTTCTATTTTTACATAGTTTTTTTGCGAGATTTCTTTACATAGGTTTTACGATATACGGTGAATTTTTTTACATTATATGCTGTACATTTTTTTTAAATAGACACTGAACTTTTTAGTATGGAAAACGTTTTACGACAACGCGCCGACCGAAACTTTGGCCGGTCGCATCCACGCACACAGCACCCCTGCGATTCAGATCGAGACAATGGACCCACGCGCCCCAGCGGCGAGGACGGGGGACGCTGCTCCAAGAAACAATCGGCGTCATCGGGGGGATTTGCTACTACTGCGTCCTATTCGGCTACAGCCGCTATCTTGTTTTGCTGCTGCGGTGGCGAGCGCACCGGTGAGCTGCTACCGTCGCCACCGAAGCTACAACCATCGCCGTGCGGAGCTGCAACCGGGGGGTGCAGCTACGGCATGGGTGGAGCCGGCGGCAAGAACGGCCGGCGAGGGCCTTGACTGGTGACGAGGACGACCGACAAGGGCGGCGACTGGCGACTTCCATAGAGCGTGTGCCCCGGCGAGATCCAGGGGAATCCTTCGTACGGACGGGCGAAGAAGACGCAGTACACGTTTAAGATTTCGAAAATACACTGAAAATTAGTACATACATACACATTGAACATTATTGGAT
Source organism: Triticum urartu (assembly GCF_056163025.1). Lineage (NCBI taxonomy): Eukaryota > Viridiplantae > Streptophyta > Magnoliopsida > Poales > Poaceae > Triticum > Triticum urartu. Next base: position 709,867,025 of record NC_141874.1, read on the forward strand.
AATATAGAATGAACACTTTTGTTATATACACTTCTAATATGCAATGAACTTTTTTAAGGGAGAATCTATCAAGTTAACCAATCAAACTGCATTGCAGACAGTTTTTGGATGAAAATGGACAATCTATCACATTCAAGTTTCAACCAGAGAATGACAGAAAACTGAATTCAAGGCTAAAGCTTACGCTCTAGAATTAATCTTTTTTTTACGATGGTCCAGAATTAATCCTGTATCCTCCTTCCTTTTTTCAAACATAGCCACAAGCCACCACACACAAAAAAAGGGTCAAATATATGCAGCACGATTTCAAAATGTAAATTAAACCAATAGGCAATAGTCTATTATATACTGGCCGAGCATTAATGTTGTTGCTTCTGTGCTCCAACAGTGCTTAGGCTAGTCATAATGGGAGTAACTTAGTAACATAGCGCACTTCAAGAAAATTCTGCTTATGTGGCAAGTAATTAATGAGAGGTGGTAACATAATATGTTACTGTAACATAGCGCTTTTCAAAACAAGATGACTCTACGAGCTAATAAATGAAGCCATCTATGATAGTACTACTATTATGTTAGTTTGCATTATGAAGGTAGTAACTTAGACTAGTGTCATATGCATGACACTAGTCTAAGTTACTCTCCACTATGACCAGCCTTAGCCCAAGGAAAACCTTTCTACATTGCTTATAGCACGTGTCTGAAAAAAATTAGTACGTATAGAAACATGTCCACCTCAATTTTGACAGAAAAACTGGAGTTGGCTAGTGATTAGCGCACCAGCAAATGCTTTGTCTCCTCCAATCAGGAGGGGCGGAGGTGAGGATTTCTATGCTTGGGCCTTTGAAAGATCAGGCAACTACACTGTTAAGTCGGCTTACCGTACTCTAGTGACTCAGAACGAGCGCAATGCTCTAAAGGAAGGGGCGGCTACCGGTGCTTCAAGAGATGACAAACAGATGTGGTCTGCTTTGTGGAAACTCAAAGTGATCCCAAAGGTACGAGTGTTCTGGTGGAGGGTTCTACGAGGGATTCTACCGGATGAATGCACTCTCAAATACTGTCATATTGCAGTTTTAGACACTTGCAAGGTTTGTCTGGCTAAGGAGGATGATCTTATGCATGCCCTAATTCAATGCTCGCATGCACGCCGCTTCTGGGATGAAGCGTGTGCGTGGTTCGGTCTTCGGCTTCCTCGCTTACACCCAGGTTCTTGGGCCAGGGACATCCTATGTGGAGACCGAGTCAAGGATGAAGATCGAGCAAAGGTTATCACCATCATGTGGACGATTTGGCATTCTCGAAATCGGATCAAACATGGTGAAGAGGGAAGGGACCCAACAGCCGCCATCAGGGTGACGAGGGAGGCTCTTGCATTGCTGGAACTGCCTCAGACCGCTCCCATTCTGTTGCCAGGACATGGCTGGCGGCCGCCCGAGCCAGGTATGGTGAAGATCACGACGGATGGTGCACTTAATGTCGCGGAAGGTAGAGGAGGGGCGGGTGGCATAGCCTGGTCCGTGTCCGCGCTGTTGGGAGCATGGTGCAAGGCGTTCGATGACATCTCAGATCCATTATTAATGAAAGCTATATCGATGCGGGAAGGAGTTCTATTTGCAAAACTTCGAGGCCTCTCGCATGTGATAATGGAGACCGATTGCCTAGAGTTGGTGCAACTCTGAAACACTCGCCTATCTCTCGGACGAGATGAGGAAGACTACAACGCCATGGCTACGGTGTTGGTCTTGTGTGATTTTGCTGTGTTGCAATGGGTACAGACGGTACTCTTCTTCGCCGGTATAAATAGATGGCTTCCAAATGTTCTGACCGTGAGCCTCAAAGTTCGGAATCAGATGGATGTCGTGCAAACGGCTATTGGATCTGAATGGGAACATGAGAGCGTACGCCAGCGCCCATGTTCTTATACTGCTCGCACTGGCTGAATCAGATGGGTGAATCGATAGCACGTCTGACCAGGTTGACAGCGCGCCATCGACTACATGGGCTGACACTGTACGTAAATAAGAAATGGTGCGTGGTGGGTGGATGCCTGTGAGCTGAAAATACGTGCAATTAATGCGAGCCTGCAGCTGATCGCTATGATGACAGACGTTCGAGATTACGGCCTCCAGGGTGCTCGGCCTCCAAATGGCATTTTCGTTGCAATCGAATATTTTAAAAAAAATCTATATAAGAAAATCTCACTTCAATGCACCACTACTCTTCCATCTGATAGTGCGAAGCTGAAGGAGGTGTCGTCGGAGTACATGAATGCGACTTCATAATAAAAATTTAATTATGGATGCCAAAAACCATACCATCATCGACTAGAGGACAACATTGCAAACATTAAAAGTGCCAACATGAATAAATAACTCACTAGAAAAGTGCGACGGTTTTTTTCCTTGAAGCATGATATGCATTTCTTTTATATACCTCGACATGCGATGGGTGTTTGATAGACACATCAATTTTCTTCCCAGCAGCACATTATATGTCAACACCCCCCCTCACGTGTGGCTCCCTCAGGCCTAAACGTGGACCAAAAATGGGCTGCAATTGGCTCCAATACCATGTAGAAGTGCATGCTCTAGCCAATGCAACTAAAAGACTGATCTAATGGAAGAGACTAGTCAGCACATTATACGTCAACAACAAAAGCTGCATATTTGACAAAGGATTAATTGAGAGGCTAATGGATGGATGGATCAGAAAAGCTAATGGCACACATACGGTCTTGGCGTCGCCGAGGGCGCTGCTGGCGATGGCACCGCACAACCAGGTGTGATGGCAGATGTTCGCCTTCTCCAGCGCCCACCTGCAGGCGAGTTAGCTCGAGGTCATTGTCATGGACAAGGACGCGCTCCGTGATGACCTCGTCGGCCGCGCCGACAACCCCATCCGCTGCGCTCATCGAGCAGTTCCTGGACATGGAGACCGCGGAGTGCGAGCGCGTGCACGGAGTCTTCTGCGGCCTCGCCAAGTAGATCGTGTAGTGCAAGGACGCCTACGTCTGCCGCCAGTCCGACGTGCCGGATGTCGAGGTCATCACGCAGAAGAAGCTAGAGCTCATGAACGAGTTTACCTGCGGCAGGCGCGGCGCTGAGTCGCAGCAGAGGCTGGCGCCGCCGTCGCCGGAGCCGTCCAGCCCGGAGCCAGAGGTCGAGGAGTACGAGGGGGGGGGGGGGGGGGGGGGGGGGGCAGGCCCCTGCTCGTGGCAGTCAACGCCCGCGTGGCTCGAGTTGACTGAGGCCAGATCAGCGCATACGTAGAGAAAATCGTATAATGGACCGTATGTGAACCCCTAAAGCAAGTTTAAGCTAGTATTTCGGCTATTTTGAACCACAGGGACCAAAATGACCACCGACACAAGTTATAGGACCTAGAGTGAATTTTTCTCATTACAAATAGTAACATATGCAATATTTGTTCTCGGCAAGCCGGGTTCATAATGCCACCAAATAAGCTATTACAAATAGTAATATATGCAATATTTGTTCTCAGCAATCCGGGTACATAATATTACCACGTGAAACATGTGGTAAGCAACTCAAACAATTCAAAAAAAATGTTGTATCCATAATTAATGTTTCCAAAGAACGTAAAATAAATTGACATTTACCAGTAGGAAAATCTAGCAACACAAGACCTTACTAGCCTTCCTGAGGAATATTAGGGTCACATCATGATAGGTCCCCTTTAGTTGACCTGTCTTTTTACCCTCCCCCAACCCTCAAGGTTTATTGGCCATGCCGCCCTTTTTATGCACTAGGTTTACTCAACTTTTTAACAAAAACACATGAGACAAAAAAAATCAACAACAGACTAAGGGCCTGTTTGGTTCCAATAAGTCACCTGACTTATAAGTCAGGTGACTTAAAATCAGTGACTTATAAGTCACGCTTGTTTGGTTGCCATCTGACTTATAAGTCACCTGAGCACATCTTCCCACCTTGTTTTTTTATGTAAAGATGGTGGGACCCATGTAAAAGGGGTGACTTATAAGTTTTAAGTTGGGGTGGAGCAACCTATGATTTATAAGTTGGGGTGACTCATAAGTTGGGTCCGTTTAGCAAAATAAGTCACTTTCTGCACTTTTCGACTTATAAGTTGGTGACTTATTTGAAACCAAACAGGCTCTAAGCACGGGTGTGGCATGGCGCCACACCTCCCCCAGCTAGTAAACATTATGGACAGGACAACCTCCCAAGCATCTATAATCTATAATCTATAATAACTAAATAGATGATCCCCACTAACCTATTTTTCTACACATGCAAGCTATACACATCAGCAAGCTTCTGATTGGTCCACGTCACCCCCACATACACATGCAACCACGTCACCTCTCCCAATGTGTGAACCGATCCATTTGTATCTGTCCCCACGCCTAATTTTAATCGTCCATTCGTTTGCCCTTCCCATTCTGTAACTGAAGAGTCAATCTAATCGTCCTTTTTTTAATGATAAAGAAAAACTGAAGAGTCAATCCTATATCCACATAAACAGGTCATGTGCACCCAGTACTCGAACCCTCCTGGAGAGTGACCCAGTGATCCCCGGTGATCCAGGCGTGGCATACAGTGTGACCCCGGTGAGCCGCCCAAGATCCCAGTGGTGTCGCCCGACCTCGCTACCCGGCGTCCCCATCGGTGCCGCCACACGTGTCCTCGGCGAGCCACCCGGCGACCCCCTGCATGTGATGCTGCTACGGCGACCCTCAATGACCGCGTGTCCGTTCGTCCATGGACCACTTTAGCTGCTGTATAGGGGAGGCCAATTCCGTGGGCACTTTGTGATCACTGCAGGTCAACCTAGCCTTGCACCCCGTTGCAGGTAAATCAAGTCCTGCGGCCTCCGCGGACCCATGCCCTGCACCCCAGCGTCGACCAGAGCTCCCGATGAGCCGCACGCGCCACCATCAGTGTCCTCCCTCAACAACACCAACACCAACGGTGGGGGATCTCCTTCCTCTATTTCTCCCAAGATATGAGTGATTTTTTTTTTTTGAGTTAGCCTGGGTTGCAAGCTCTAATTCGTGTGTGGTCGGCAATTTTTTTAGAAGAAAGCTCTATTCTGTCTCCAGCCACTTCCTCCGGGGTAGCAAGTCCTGTCTCGAGCAATGCTGGCAAGCATTTTTCAAGACAGCGGTTTCATGATCATGTTTCCAATCCGGTTGGTTTTAATCCCAAGCACTAGCTGGTGAAAAAAAAATCTCTTCATTTGTTTTCTTTAGTGTTCTTGAAGAAATAAACAAACAAAGCTTACCATTTATGACGTGCAACTACAATCCTGTATCTCTCTCTATATTTCTCACTTACATACACATATATGTTAGTTTAGTGTGTTTTTTTGGTATTTCTAATGCTTCCCATTGATTTTTTTTGCAGAATCAGAGCATATGTGATATTTCTATTTACTTTCAGGTATGTTGTTGCCTAGCAGTTAGCATTTCATAAGTTAGACGAAGTGTGTTTGTTTCATTAATTTTCATACTGCCGCTTTTGATGGTCTATATGATGCAGGCAGCAGTATGTAGCACTTCCCCTCCCACTTCTCTGGAGTAGTTTCACGTTCTATTTCCAACAGGTGGTCGTACCCTGTTCACATGGAATTGTTAAGTCCCCCAAACTCATCATGTTCTTACAGATTTCTTCTCAGATTCTTATGTACATAGAGCAAGTACTATGACTCAACGCATTGTCTTCTTGTGCTAATTCTGCACCTGTTATATTTGAGAGAAGATATTTATTCTTCTTTCACATTTAGCAGAAACAATTGCTGACACAAGTGCTAGAATTTGGTGTGTATCCATCATGAATTCACTTTGCTTATTCATGTTCGCCACTACATCCATGTCTATTAAATCTTGGATGCTTATGTCACTTATATTGACCCCTAATATTTTAATGCATAGATGAAGACTTGGATTTGCTTTTGCTTTGGGCTCATTATTTGTGCGGATATTTGGTATCTCGAGATTTATTGCACCTAATGGTGCCGATTAATCTCAGATATTGAAAACGCAAATAGTATCTGGTAAGAATTTTTGGTACAGTTTGTGTTCCCAGAATTTTAGTATAGTTTGTGCTTTTCAGAAATTTTAAGCTGGCAGAAATGGTTAATATCAGATTAAGGAAATGCAAATTCTATCATTCTAAGGAGACTTAGTTAATTAGATTTTTATTGAGCTACTAGGAGTTCCTTTGCAGCTGCTATTTACTATTCAGTCTTGGGATAGCTGAAGAATAATGTGGAGAGAAGTCTTTTGTGAGCTGATTTGAGCCTAGGTACAATTGATCTCTTTCTTTCTCGGCGCCATTTTATTTTTACTTCATGCTTCACATTTATTCTAGACATCAGTTAGTTGACTGAATAATGCGGTGAGTGATCTTTTATTGGATGATTAGGAAAATGAATATTATGGAGATGGAAGCATTTGTCAGGTTGTTTCAACTTACGTAGAGATTGTTCTGTGGTTAAGGCTTGAAGCTGCTCATTTCTGTCAGGTTTGCATGAGCTAAAAGAATAAGATATAGTGAAATCTTTTCCCGCAAAAAAAAGATACAATGAAATCTTTCATCAGCTGACTTGAGCTTTATTATATTAATAGCACAAAGTTTCCCACATATGGGCTGTTCTCTGATAAATGTGGCATCGCTTCTGTATTGAAGAACATTACTAGATGGGGCCAAAAGAGTTGTCTCTGTTGATCAATATGCTATTGCTACAACATTTGTTTCATCATTTCTCACACTTTTTGCCTTCTTCCTCCCTCTCCATTTGTACCAGAATTTGGTGTGACTTTCAGATATATTTGAATGTGATTTGGGTAGACATTGACATGGACATATGCCCCCTACTTTAGTAGTTCAAGTAGTTCTAGAATAGGAGACTCCAGGACGGCAAGTAGAATACCAACCAAACCATCCCCCTGTGATTCCGATCGCCACATATCATCCCATGTTTTGGTCTATGTACCTTTCATCAGACAATAACTATAAACTTGATCAACAAGGGACCAGGAATGCAAATCTTGAAGGAAAGGCAAAGACATACTCCCTTTGTCATGATGCTATATTGTTCATACATAGTACTTGAACTATTAGGCCCGCTGCAACGCGCGGGGCATCATCTAGTTATGGAAATAAACTAGTACTGGATAAATTAACTGACTAAAGATAGCCATCAGAAAAGTTGGTCAACAAACGGCATGCACCAATATTATAGCAGCATAGTTATCCAATACAAGAAATTGGTAACATGAGCCATTAGTGACTTTCTTTCACTCCTAGAGTAAATTACAGAACCTAGGTAACTCAAAATTACATGTCAATTCTATTTTGACAGGCAAAAGAATCAGCTCATGACAGTTTTTTAGTCCATAAACATTACCGCACACCACACTTTCAATGAAACAAATCCAGAGGAAGTTACTCCCAGTCTTCATCGGGGTCCTGATCCATGGGAACATCCTCGGCAGGTAAAGGCACATTGTTCAACAGCAAGTCCATCACTTTCATCCTAGCCACACTCTTGGTCTCTTCCCAGCGTGTGTATTCAGCGAGATCTCCGGTTCGCCAAACTACTCTCTCATCTTCATCCTTTTGTAACGAAGTCCTCTGGACATGGTCCTCATAGCTCAGCTCAAACTCTGGAATGACATTGGTGATGTCGTGCTTCGTCCTCATGACGATCTTGATGATATCATCTTTCTCAGCTTTCAGCACTCGAAGATAAACACCAATCAATCTTCGCAAGCAGAACTGCCCGTCTTCTCCACAGAAGTTTGGCAAAAAATCTGCCCGGGCATTCTTAATTGCCATGTGCATTAGTCTCCTAGCTTGCAGAAAGCTCACCTTGCGGTCACGAAAGCCCATGTCAGACTCAATAATAGCGAAGAAGAACTTCAGCGCCACCTTCGACAAGCTTGACCATTCGTGTATAAGATCATAGAGCCTGTTGGTGATCAGTTTCAGAACAGGACTATGATAATTCACCATGACGAAGTATAAAACTTCTGGGAAACGTGGGCACTCTCCAAGAAGAACCATTCCGAGCTGCAGGAAAATAGTTAACTCGGGGTCAAAGATGTTGACATTTTTCACATTCAACACCCTCAACTTGTTAGTCATAGTTTCAAGGAAACCCTCCATGATTCCAACGTGCCTCCTGTGTAGACAAAGAAACGAATTTTAGGACAACAAATAAAAATGGCAGAACTCGATGTACTTTCAAGTTTAGAGATTGGAGCAAAGATATATTGTCAAAAGAGTTGCTTACAGTTTCGAGTAGGACTCCCCATAATGCTTTAACTCGAAGATGGTTCCAAACAAGCTTTTTGAGAAACGAATTTTCTTTTTCATTCCAGCAAAGGTCAGGAAGTTATCCTTTTGGTACCTCTTTTTCGGGTCTTTGGAATAGTCAGGTGTTGCCCGGAAAAGTGTAAAATAACCACTGTTATCAATGCATATCATCTGAAAAACAGATACTCCTCCTTGCATCATTTCTGTCATGTTATAGGTAAGCTGCAATGCAATAAAAGGTCTTGTAAACAGAACAGGAAAGGAACACTGGCAAGCTACCAGTTTGAGATGAAAAGTAGGATAAACACTGTAGTCATTAGCACTAAGAAAGAAAACATATATCTGCAGGAATAACTCGTTCTTGTATTAGAAGATACATAATGCAGGTTCCAAACCTACTTTCAAGATGGCCAATGTACGTTGTACAGAATATATAACTACCTATTGCTAGAGTCCATTCTATATAGCACAAATACACTTTCCAGTTCGTACCATATCATAGTAAAGGTTCAGAACTGAAGATATGTATTACTAGAAGATCATAAATCAGTTGAGATCCAGACCAAATCTCAAGATGAGCAATATAAGTTGTATTGCTGGAGTCCTTTCCATATAGCACAAATACGTTTTCCAATTCTTGTTATATCACAGTACAAGGTTCAGAACTGAATATAGATCTTACCAAGTCGTCCGGTGGAGTCGCTACAATCTTTTGCCCAAAACAGTAAGATGCGACATTCCGTATGTGCTGTCTTTTCTTTTCGATGAAAGCCTTGAATTCCTCAGCAGTAGATTCGACTTTCAGCTCGAATTTTGGAAGGTCCTGTTGAAATAAAGGTATACCAGTTATTCAGTCCACCAAAAAATTTGCTGCTAATCCAACAAAGCATAAAAGGGAACCTTTTTTTATAAACTGAAAATAATCAGTCCAAATACTCCAAAGTCATTCTGGCACGCCAGAAATATCAAGGTTTTGACAAGAAAAAATGGTCCGCTGCTTATGTGTGCATGTATGCAGCGGACATGTTAAGATTATGGACCAACCGCACACAACGACAGGAAGATGAGCTGACTATGGTGGAGTGGGTACATAAGCTAGAAGGCTAGTACTTTGGTGTTGTTGTGTTGCTCTTCCCTCTCTTATATGCAACAGCAACAGTAGGCTGAGAAGAAATTTGACACCAGTGTAAAACGGCTCACCTCAATGGAGTTTTGACCCTCTGCCATGATTTTGGCCCGAATTCCCGCCTCTAAGAAGGCTCGATTGTACCTATTCCCCTGGCCCGTAAGGTTTTGAAATTCTCGCTTCAACCGTTGCTGCACCAGCTCCTCAATGTCCCTATCATCCTGCTCCTCCTGCTGCTCCGGGGTAAGTGGAGGAGCACCTCCATCTCCCTTCCTCCCCGTCCGCTTCGGCATCAGATTCCTCCTTTAAGTCAGGCCGGACTCAGGGGCCTGAACAGGGGCGTCAATTTGTTTAGTAATTTGCTGGAAATAAAAATCAAATACAAAAAAAAATTAACATAAGATAGGCAGAGCAAACTCCGCCTATGTTGTCTCAACATAGCTGGTCCCAAGCCCAGGTAAAGGAGGAGGGTTGTTATAGACTTGGCGAGCCAACATCAAAACTCAGCCACTCTTATGGGGATGAAACCCAAGAGAAAATCGTTGGGGGCATAACACAAAAATACCGTTGAGTTTCTTTATTGATTCATGGATCTTGGTTTCTTACTTTGTACTCCTAAAATCCTTGTTGATTCATGATTAAAAGAAGCTTTTCATGATCTTTATCAAACGATACTTAGTCATTCAGGAGCTGCAGGGAACAAGTAAGATGACTACCCTACTAACAAGCAGGCAAGCAGCACATATCAAAGCAAAATAAAATCAGGATAAAAACAACTAGTACTGCTTTCACAATTTCAAATTGGACATCCTAAGTGCACTTCCTATTTAAATTTATACGAACCAAGAATCAGAACAGAGAGCGCATCATTTGTTTTTTTTTCATTCAAACTGTTGTGATAGAGGATAAGATTATACGGGTATATGTAGCTCATGCATCCTCAAACAGTCACACCATTCCTATTTTCAATCAACAACATCAAGACAACTGGAACAACATTAGTCACAATATCTCCCAGCCACTGATTCAATGAATTGGGAAACAGTGGTGATGGAGTTATAAGAATAGAATATTAACTTGACACATGGCTAAAGGAAGAAGCAAACATGCGCAAGATTCTTGAATTGCTGCAGATGTTCTCACTAGTTGGAGTATGGCGCAAGAATTTTTTATGAACTTGCTATAGTACAGAGCAAGAATTCCTGATGCTGCTGCGAAAAATATATATTATGGATGACCATGTTCTCACTTACCTAGAAAATTTTATATGATGATACTAAAGTACAGAGTAACAAAACACGGATGAAAAGATTGAATGAGCACGACATATAGCACGTTGGCTACAAACGACAGTAACACATAAGAGAAACGAAATCCTATCTGAACTTAGGCTTAGCAATTCCCCTTCCAGGCATTTGTAAATGTGCCAGCAGGCTTCCAGAAATGATTTGCTAGATTTAGCTGCACCTCAGGGTCCGTTTTGTAAATGTGCAGTAGGCTCCCTCGTAGATGGATCAGGCCCCTTCCTTCCACATCTAATGGCCCACGAGCTACGCACCGGATCGCTCTAATCACGCTCTCAGTACATGATGCAAACATGCAATGCAATAGTGCTTACATTGGATGTCGGCTTCGTCCTTGACGTCGCGGGTCGCTCACCTGCAGAGACGAAGCGGAGGTCAGAAAGGGGGGTGGGGGGGAGCAAGAGGAAGAGAGAGGACACACAGACCCGCCGCCCAATGCCCCTCCTCTGCCGCGCGCCGCCGCCTGGACGAAAAGGGGGAGTGAGGAGGAGCCGCCGCCGCCTGGGGGGTGAGAGGTGGCAGACGGGACCTCCGGAGAGAGGCGGAGGGGAGGGTAGGAAGCAACCGGAGCACCAGCCAGCGGCAGCGGCCGGCGACCGGAGCACCAGCCGGCGGCAGAGGCCGGCGACCTCTAACCCTAGGCCGACGGCGCCCGTCGCACCGCTCGTGCTCGTACGCACACCAAACCAAATGCGTCTGGGTTTTGGGGGTTGATGAAAAGAGAGGCGCCGTATGTGGGAAGGGATGTGGGCTTATGGGTTTGGGAGTCGGATCCGAGGCAAATGCGGTCCGGGGCAGGTCGTCCCACCCAGCCGGCGGCTCAAGTCGGCGCCGTCTGTTGATCTGGGCCGGGCCCGTGCATCATTGTCGCCTCAAAAAGGGCGCAGCCGCCGGCTATCACTCAAAAAAAAAAAGACAGAGTAATCATGTTACTGGTCATGAACTAGCTCAAATTGGGGAAAGTGAGGGTCTTTTTTTTTGAAAGATCCAGCATTGCTGGCGTTCAATTGATTTAGCAAAAAGAGAATACAAAAGTCTCTCAGACCAAGTGGCCGGAGAGGTACAGAGTGAATGAGGAAGGGCTAACTCCCCTCCCGCCCAATGTCGTCCCTCATGACTATCTCTCACGTTTGATCCCCAAAAGGGGGCACTAAGCATTTTGCTCCGGGGAGTCGCCATTGCTCCATGTCACTTCTGATGTCATTGACCACCTCATTTGTATTTGGGTCCCTCCCTCTGAATGTGCATCCGTTTCTGTGTAGCCAGATTCGCTAGAGGATCATGGCCAGCATCGATCGTGTCCCCTCCCTTGTTCCCGGCGCAGCCCTTAACACCATCGCTGACGCGATTTACGTCGTCGTCCTCCCGCCGATCAGTGCCTCCGCCACGAGAGCATTGCAGCATGTCCACTCCGCTGCCCGGGACCATACCTCTCTGGCGAATGGGCATTCCCAGAAGAGGCACACACAGGACTCGAGGCTTCTCCTGCATAGGGCACGAAAGTAGCCGTTCTCCCATCCTCGTCGCTGAAGCCGGTCGTTGCACCACAGGCGATTGTGGTGCAGTAGCTAGCTAAACATCTTTGCATGCCCTGGTGCCCATGTCTTCCAGATGAGCGCTTTGAGTTCCATCCGTGGCCGATCCGCGAATTACATATCGTAGGCCGCCCTCGCCGAGTACTCCGCCCCTCCTCCAGCAGTCCATACAATCTCGTCGGCGACGCTGACCTGCAGTCTGATCCCAGCTCCTCTGATCCGACGCCATAGGGAGATGAACTGGGGCAGGATGGGGTCGGCATTGCCATGCCTTAGGTCTCGAATCCATGTGTCGTGGTGCAGCGCCACCGCCACCGTTTTGTTTTTCCTGGTGGAGCGTGCGAAGAGGTTCGGGAAGTCATCGCGGAGCACGCGATCTCCGAGCCAGCGGCAGCTCCAGAATTGCGCTTGTTTGCCGCCGTGAATGGTGGCCGTCATCGCCGAGTGGAAGAGCTCGCGGTCCTTATTGTCGCATGGCGTCCCCAACTACACCCAGGGCCGATTTGGGTGCTTCCAGGACAGCCAGAGCCATCACAACCTCAGCGCTCTTGCGAACTAAGGCAAGTATGGTACCGAGGCCGGCCCGGTCCATCGGAGACGTGACCACGCGCCAGTTCACCTTGCACTTGCCGCCAATAAGCTCGTCATCTTGTTCCCACAAGAATTTCCTCCTGACCTTGACGATGTCTTTGTAGAACTTGGCCGGTGCGCGCAGGATGGTGATCGTGAACGCCGGAAGCGCCGAGAGCACACACCAGACCAGTACACGTCGGCCTGACAGTGGCATGAGGCGTCCCTTCCACCTCGCTAACCTAGCACGAATCCTATCTAGGATGAACTATAGATGCACTAGCCTAAGTCTACCCAAGACGATCGGGATGCCTAGATACCGGATGGGGAAGCGGACGGTCTGGTCCCAGAATCCCTGCAGAACTTGCCCCAAGTTAATCTGCGAGCAACAGATTGGTGTCACCGAGGATTTGTCCCGGTTAAGGTGCAGCCCTGTGGCATCCCCGAAGCCTTGTAGTATCTCAAAGAGCGCTTCCACCTCCTGCCTATCGGGGTTGAGGAATACTACCGCGTCATCCGCGTACAAGCCGACCCGCAGCCTGGCTGCACCAGCCGGGAAGGGCTGTAAAGACCCCGAGCTGGTAGCCGCCTTGATCAGCCTGTGCAGTGGGTCAATCGCCGGGATGAAGAGGAGCGGGGGCAGAGGGTCGCCTTGGCATAAACCCCTCCTGTGTTGCACCGGCGCGCCCTCCACACCATTTAACAGACATGAAGATGATGCCGAGGCCAACAACAATGCAATCCAGTCCCTCCACCTCGCCAGGAATCCCATCCTCTGCATCAGCTCCATGAGGTATTCCCAGGACACACTATCAAAAGCGCGGGCGATGTCGTGCTTCATGAGCAGGGTCGGCTTGTTTTTCCTATGCAATAGTCTGACCATGTTCTAAATGTAGAGGAAACTGTCGTGAATTCCTTTGCACTTCCAGAAAGCACTCTGCGCAGCTGGTCCATGGTGGCCGCTAGCCTGATGGAGAGTACTTTTGCAATTAATTTTGCTACGGGTGGATTAGACTAATCGGCCGAAAATCACCCAACTGACTTGCCCTGTCCTTCTTTGGCAGTAGCACAATCAGAGCCTTGTTAATGGGCTTGAAATCTCCCCTTGAAAGATTATGGAAGCTCTTGAATACCGCCATGATGTTGTCTTTGATCGTCTGCCAACATGCCCGAAAGAAAGTGCCGTTGAATCCATCTAGGCCGGGCGCCTTTTTCGCCGGCGACTCGCATACTGCCGCCCATACTTCGGCTTCAGAGAGAGGGTTATCAAGGCCATTGTTTGCGAGTGTAGGGGTAGGTGTCTCATCCTAGTTTATCGTGTAGGACCTCGCCTTGTTCTCTGCGAGTAGCCACCAAAAATGGTCATGAACCATCTCGGCCTTATCCCTCATGCAACGATTGAATAAAGTTCTTCCTTCTCCTTGAACAGATTTTCACCTGGAAGAAAGTTGTCTTTGCATCTCCTGCCTTAAGCCAAGTTACTCTTGATGCCTGCCTCTTCCTTGCTCTCCCCAGCGCTGCCAACCCAACCAGACTAAGTTTAAGCATCTTTCTTAGGTGGAATTCCGAAGGCGTGAGCCCCCTCTTCTCCTGGGCTATGTCCAACTACAACACAAGTTCAGCCGCCATATGAAATTGTAGTTTCGCCTCGCTAAAGAATGATTTTCCCCAGGTCTTTAGATCGGCAGTCGTTCTCTGGAGCTTGATCTTGATTCTTGTGAACGGGCAACTATGATTCACAGGCCTTCGCCATGCTCTTGCTAAGACGGTCGTCTGGTTACGGTCTGGTCCTGAAAACAATGGCGGACCCAGCCCACTCGGCTAGGGTGGGCCAACAGTGCATACACTCGTAAAGATTTGTTTTTATTTGTTTATTCTATCTATTTTGCTATGGTGTAAAGGTTGGCTCTTAAATCCAGGGTGGGTCGTGGCCACCCTGGCCACCCTATAGCTCCGCCACTGTCTGAAAAGGTGGTAAAACTATGGTGGTTCCTATACGGTGCATAGGTCGCTAGCTATCGACGTAGCGCGCACCGCCCTCGAGCGCTGGAATTTCTATGGGCCGGCCTAGTAAATTCGGGATTCACCCCGAACGGTTTTGGGAAGGTACTAGGACCTTCCCTGAACCGTTTTTTCTGGTTGTCTTATTTTTTTCTTTATTTGTTCTTTTTTCCTTTTTTGTTCCTTTTTCTGTTTTCCATTAGTTTTTTCTTTTCTTTTTTTCTTTTTTTCTTTTTCCTTTCCTGTTTTCCTTTTAATTTTGATTTTATCTTCTTTAATTTTCCACCTTTTTGTGAATTTTATTTTCAAACCCATGAACAATTTTTTGTTCATTGAATTCAAATTTTGTTCATCGAATTCAAAATTTGTTCATCGGGATTTAAAAATATTCATCAAAATTCAAGATTTGTTCATCGTATTATTTTTTTTTCATAAAATTCGAAATTTATTCATCTTTTAAAAAAATGTTCATCTAATTCGAAATATCTTCATCAATTTCAAAAAATGTTCCTCAAATTCAAAATTTGTTCATCCATGTTTTTTCAATAAAATCGTTCATCTAATTGAGAAAATGTTCATCATATTCAAAATTTGTTCACCATAGTTTTTATAAATGTTCACCAAATTTTAAAAATGTTCATCAATAACCAAATTCACTAGTATTTTTTGAAATAACAACACATGTTTTTGAAATCACAAACATTATTTGAATTCAGGGAAAATTTTTTGGCTCCACAAATTTTTCTGAAATTCACATTGTTTTTGAATTTTGGAAAGTTTTCTAAATCCCGATTTATTTCAAAAAGAAAAATAAAAACGAAAAAAACAAGAAAAATTGGGGGCTTCCCGCTGCCGCTCATGGGCCGGCCCAAAATGGGCGCACGGGCGGTGCACGCAGGTCGGCTTCCTGGCGCATGTTGTGCCATATAGGAGGACCCTAAAACTATGTGCACGATCATCTTGATCCACAAACATTTTCGCCCGCAAAAAAAAGGTCAGATCAAGCACAAACAAGCCCCTTTGGTTTAGCCCAGAATTGCTGTTTTTTTGCCTATTTCAGTGTTTTGGAGAAACAGAATATCAAACGGAGTCCAAACGGAATGAAACCTTCGGGAACGCGATTTTCTCATCAGATAATACCCAAGAGACTTGGACCCTCCATCAAGAAAGCCACAAGGCGGTCACGAGGGTGGAGGGCGCCCCCCTAGGGCGCGCCCCCTGCCTCGTGGGCCCCTCGAAGCTCCACCGACGTACTCCTTCCTCCTATATATACCTACGTACCCCCAAACGATCAGGGACGGAGCCAAAAACCTAATTCCACCGCCGCAACTTCCTGTATCCACGAGATCCCATCTTGGGGCCTGTTCCGGAGCTCCGCCGGAGGGGGCATCAATCACGGAGGGCTTCTACATCATCATCCAAGCCTCTCCGATGAAGTGTGAGTAGTTTACTTCAGACCTACGGGTCCATAGTTAGTAGCTAGATGGCTTCTTCTCTCTTTTTGGATCTCAATACAATGTTCTCCCCCTCTCTCATGTAGATCTATTCGATGTAATCTTATTTTTGCGGTGTGTTTGTTGAGACCGATGAATTGTGGGTTTATGATCAAGTCTATCTATGAATAATATTTGAATCTTCTCTGAATTCTTTTATGTATGATTGGTTATCTTTGCAAGTCTCTTCGAATTATCAGTTTTGTTTGGCCTACTAGATTGGTTGTTCTTGCCATGGGAGAAGTGCTTAGCTTTGGGTTCGATCTTGCGGTGTCCTTTCCCAGTGAGAGAAGGGGCAGCAAGGCACGTATTGTATTGTTGCCATCGAGGATAACAAGATGGGGTTTTTATCACATTGTACGAAACTATCCCTCTACATCATGTCATCTTGCTTAAGGCGTTACTATGTTTTTAACTTAATACTCTAGATGCATGCTGGATAGCGGTCGATGAGTGGAGTAATAGTAGTAGATGCAGGCAGGAGTCGGTCTACTTGTCTCGGACGTGATGCCTATATACATGATCATACCTAGATATTCTCATAACTATGCTCAATTCTGTCAATTGCTCAACAGTAATTTGGTCACCCACCATAGAATACTTATGCTCTTGAGAGAAGCCACTAGTGAAACCTATGGCCCCCGGGTCTCTTTGTCATCATATCAATCTCCATCACTTTATTATTGCTTTGCTTTTACTTTGCCTTTTACTTTTTACTTTGCATCTCTATACCAAAAATACCAAAAAATATTATTTATCATCTCTATCAGATCTCACTTTCGTAAGTGACCGTGAAGGGATTGATAACCCCTAAGCGTGTTGGTTGTGTTGAGCTATTGTTTTGTGTAGGTACGAGGGACTCGCGCGTAGCCTCCTACTGGATTGATACCTTGGTTCTCAAAAACTGAGGGAAATACTTACGCTACTTTGCTGCATCATCCTCTCCTCTTCGGGGAAATCCAACGTAGTGCTCAAGAGGTAGCAGTCTCTCAAAGCCATGAGAATTTCCATTGATGAGTGCAAAGAAAGAACCGCTAGGATGCGTGCTAAGAAAGATGCCTTTATAAGAGCGTGTTCTTCTAGTTCCTATGAAAATAAAGATGAAGATCTAAAAGTTATTGATGTGTCCCCTATTAAATCTTTGTTTTGCAATATGAATCTTGATAATGATGGGACTTAATATGATCCACCTTTACCTAGAAGGCGTTCGAAAAATTCGGAGTTTTTAGATCTTGATGCTAAATTTGATGAAAGTGGGACTGAAGAAATTAAAACCCTAGATGTTGCTAAACCCACTATTTTGGATTTCAAGGAATTTAATTATGAAAATTGCTTTTTTATTGATTGTATTTCCTTGTTGCAATCCGTGCTAAATTCTCCTCATGCTTATAGTCAAAATAAAAGCGTTTACTAAACATGTTGTTGATGCCTTGATGCAATCTTATGAAGAAAAACTTGATTTGGAAGTTTCTATCCCTAGAAAACTTTATGGTGAGTGGGAACCAACTATTAAAATTAAGATTAAAGATCATGAGTTCTATGCTTTATGTGATTTGGGTGCTAGTGTTTCCACTATTCCAAAGACCTTGTGTGATTTGTTAGGTTTCCGTGATTTTGATGATTGCTCTTTAAACTTGCACCTTGCGGATTCCACTATTAAGAAACCAATGGGAAGAATCAATGATGTTCTTATTGTCGCAAATAGGAATTATGTGCCTGTAGATTTTATTGTTCTTGACATAGATTGCAATTCTTCATGTCCTATTATCCTTGGTAGACCTTTTCTTAGAACGATTGGTGCAATTATTGATATGAAGGAAGGAAATATTAGATTCCAATTTCCGCTAAGGAAAGGCATGGAACACTTTCCTAGAAAGAAAATTAAATTACCTTATAAATCTATTATGAGAGCCACTTATGGATTGCCTACCAAATATGGCAATACCTAGATGTATCCTTGCTTTTTATGCCTAGCTAGGGGCGTTAAACGATAGCGCTTGTTGGAAGGCAACCCAATTTTATTTTTATTCCTTGCTTTTTGCTCCTGTTTAGTAATAAATAATTTACCCAGCCTCTGTTTTGGTTGTGTTTTTTGTGTTTAATTACTGTTTGTGCCAAGTAGAACCCCTTTTTTTTAGGGGAAATCATGCCGCTTTATTTAAACAAAGCTAGGAATCTCGTCCGCAATTACATCAAGCAAGAAGTCTGGTGGGGAACCCACCCAAATCTCCGATCGATTATCTCCTACACCTACTTTAGCAAGTTTATGAGCGGCTACATTCCCTGAACGATGCACCCACGAAACCTTGGCGTCCACGAATGTGTTTAGCATCACCTTGATGTCCTGCACCCATGGTCCTACAGCGGATAAACTCTTCTCTGGACTATTAAGCATCTGCACCACAGCTTGGTTGTCAAGCTCAACATGAGCTCTCTGAATATGAAGATTGATCGTCTCCTGTACAGCTCTCCTGCAGGCCAGTACTTCCGCCATCTCAGGGTCAACGGTATTTGGGAAGAAATGGCACATACCAGCTCTAAACGCTCCATGGTGGTCTCTGAAAACTGCACCACCTCCTCCTTTGTCTCCATGTTTTGAGACTGCGCCGTCGGAGTTTATCTTTACCCATCCCTCGTCAGGAGGTTCCCAACGCTGAACGGTCTTTGGCTCTGGTTGTGACGCCCGCATCTCATGTGCGATTTTCCAGTCCGTGAGCTGCACTTGTACTGTAGCTATTATTTCCTGTGGCTGAGCTATCCTTCTTCCTTCTCTGACCTCGTTTCTAGCCAGCCACATTTCATACACCGCTTGCAACATGATCTCCTTCTCCTCTACAGAGGCCCCGGCAAGCCAGTCAAGCAGCCATGAGGCAAGAGCTCGCTGATTGTCAAAATGCCTCGGCGGTGATTCAATCCTTAAACCCAACTTCTCCCGCAATTGCTCCCAAAACTGAGCCGCATGTTGACATGCCCAAAATCGATGCATCATGGTCTCCTCTCTCCCACATACAACACAGAAAACTCCAGGTTTTATGCGTCGACGATGGAGTTCCGCCCCAACCGCAAGCCCATTGCGAATCATCCGCCACATATGTATTTTTGCTCCAGTTTAGTAATAAATAATTTACCCAGCCTCTGTTTTGGTTGTGTTTTTTGTATTTAATTAGTGTTTGTGCCAAGTAGAACCGTTGGGAAGACTTGGGGAAAGTCTTGTTATCTTGCTGTAAAAAACAGAAACTTTAGCGCTCACGAGAACTGCTGCCATTTTTATTTGGAAAGTGCTGTTTAGTTAATTTCTTTTTGCAGATGATTAATAGACAAATTCCTCACGTCCAGAAATTTATTTTAGAATTTTTGGGGTTCCAGATCGTGCGCTAGTTACAGATTACTACAGACTGTTATGTTTTTGACAGATTCTGTTTTTCGTGTGTTGTTTGCTTATTTTGATAAATCTATGGCTAGTAAAATAGTTTATAAACCATAGAGAAGTTTGAATACAGTAGGTTTAACACCAATATAAATAAATAATGAGTTCATTACAGTACCTTGAAGTGGTCTTTTGTTTTCTTTCGCTAATGGAGCTCACGAGATTTTCTACTTTAAATTTTGTGTTGTGAAGTTTTCAAGTTTTGGGTAAAGATTGATGGATTATGGAACAAGGAGTGGCAAGAGCCTAAGCTTGGGGATGCCCATGGCACCCCCAAGATAATCAAAGGACACCTAAAAGCCAAAGCTTGGGGATGCCCCGGAAGGCATCCCCTCTTTCGTCTACTTCCATCGGTAACTTTACTTGGAGCTATATTTTTATTCACTACATGATATGTGTTTTGCTTGGAGCGTCTTGTATGATTTGAGTCTTTGCTTTTTAGTTTACCACAATCATCCTTGCTGTACACACCTTTTGAGAGAGCCATACATGATTTGGAATTTGTTAGAATACTCTATGTGCTTCACTTACATCTTTTGAGTTATATAGTTTTGCTCTAGTACTTCACTTATATCTTTTAGAGCACGGTGGTGGATTTGTTTTATAGAAACTATTGATCTCTCATGCTTCACTTACATTATTTTGAGAGTCTTAAATAGCATGGTAATTTTCTTAAATAATCCTAATATGCTAGGTGTTCAAGATTAGTAAAAAAATTCTTATGAGTGTTTTGAATACTAAGAGAAGTTTGATGCTTGATGATTGTTTTGAGATATGGAGGTAATAATATCAAAGTCGTGCTAGTTGAGTAGTTGTGAATTTGAGAAATGCTTGTGTTGAAGTTTGCAAGTCCCTTAGCATGCACGTATGGTAAACGTTATGTAACAAATTTGAAACATGAGGTGTTCTTTGATTGTCCTCCTTATGAGTGGCGGTCGGGGACGAGCGATGGTATTTTCCTACCAATATATCCCCCTAGGAGCATGCGCGTAGTGCTTGGTTTTTGATGACTTGTAGATTTTTGCAATAAGTATGTGAGTTCTTTATGACTAATGTTGAGTCCATGGATTATACGCACTCTCACCCTTCCATCATTGCTAGCCTCTTCGGTATTGTGCATTGCCCTTTGTCACATTGAGAGTTGGTGCAAACTTCGCCGGTGCATCCAAACCCCATGATATTATACGCTCTTTCACACATAAACCTCCTTATATCTTCCTCAAAACAGCCACCATACCTACCTATTATGGCATTTCCATAGCCATTCCGAGATATATTGCCATGCAACTTTCCAACATTCTGTTTATCATGACACATTCATCATTCTCATATTGCTTAGCATGATCATGTAGTTGACATAGTATTTGTGGCAAAGCCACCATTCATAATTCTTTCATACATGTCACTCTTGGTTCATTGCATATCCCGGTACGCCGCCGGAGGCATTCATATAGAGTCATCTTTTGTTCTAGCATCGAGTTGTAATCATTGAGTTGTAAATAAATAGAAGTGTGATGATCATCATTTTCTAGAGCATTGTCCCAAGTGAGGAAATAAAAAAAGGGGGAGAGAAAGGCTGTAAAAAAAGAGAAGGCCCCCAAAAAAAGAGAAAAAGAGAGAAGGGACAATGCTACTATCCTTTGCCACACTTGTGCTTCAAAGTAGCACCATAATCTTCATGATCGAGAGTCTTTTGTTTTGTCACTTTCATATACTAGTGGGAATTTTTCATTATAGAACCTGGCTTGTATATTCCAACAATGGGCCTCCTCAAGTGCCCTAGGTCTTCGTGAGCAAGCAAGTTGGATGCACACCCACTTAGTTTCTTTTGTTGAGCTTTCATACATTTATAGCTCTAGTGCATCTGTTGCATGGCAATCCCTACTCCTTGCATTAACATTAATCGATGGGCATCTCGAGAGCCCATTGATTAGCCTCGTTGATGTGAGACTTTCTCCTTTTTTTTGTCTTCTCCACATAACCCCCATCATCATATTCTATTCCACCCATAGTGCTATGTCCATGGCTCGCGCTCATATATTGCGTGAAAGTTTATAGGTTTGAGATTACTAAAGTATGAAACAATTTCTTGGCTTGTCATCGGGGTTGTGCATGATGAGAGCATTCTTGTGTGATGAAAATGGAGCATGACTAAACTATATGATTTTGTAGGGATGAACTTTCTTTGGCCATGTTATTTTGAGAAGACATAATTGCTTAGTTAGTATGCTTGAAGTATTATTATTTTTATGTCAATATGAACTTTTATCTTGAATCTTTCGGATCTGAATATTCATACCACAATTAAGAAGAATTACATTAAAATTATGCCAAGTAGCACTCCGCATCAAAATTATCTTTTTATCATTTACCTACTCGAGGACGAGCGGGAATTAAGCTTGGGGATGCTTGATACGTCTCCAACGTATCTATAATTTTTGATTGCTCCATGCTATATTATCTACTGTTTTGGACATTATTGGCCTTTATTATCCACTTTTATATTATTTTTGGGACTAACCTATTAACCGGAGGCCCAGCCCAGAATTGCTATTTTTGCCTATTTCAGAGTTTCGCAGAAAAGGAATATCAAACGGAGTCCAAACGGAATGGAACCTTCGGGAACGTGATTTTCGGAACGAACATGATCCAGGAGACTTGGACCCTACGTCAAGAAATAAAGGAGGAAGCCACGAGGTAGGGGGCGCGCCCTCCACCCTCATGGCCCCCTGTTGCTCCACCGACGTACTCCTTCCTCCTATATATACCTACGTACCCCCAAACGATCAGATACGGAGCCAAAAACCTAATTCCACCGCCGCAACCTTCTGCATCCACGAGATCCCATCTTGGGGCCTGTTCCAGAGCTCCGCCGGAGGGGGCATCCATCACAGAGGGCTTCTACATCAACACCATAGCCTCTCCGATGAAGTGTGAGTAGTTTACCTCAGACCTTCAGGTCCAAGGTTAGTAGCTAGATAGCTTCTTCTCTCTTTTTGGATCTCAATACAATGTTCTCCCCCTCTCTTGTGGAGATCTATTCGATGTAATCTTCTTTTTGCGGTGTGTTTGTTGAGACCGATGAATTGTGGGTTTATGATCAAGATTATCTATGAACAATATTTGAATCTTCTCTGAATTGTTTTATGTATGATTGGTTATCTTTGCAAGTCTCTTCGAATTATCAGTTTGGTTTGGCCTACTAGATTGATCTTTCTTGCAATGGGAGAAGTGCTTAGCTTTGGATTCAATCTTGCAGTGACAGTAGGGGCAGCAAGGCACGTATTGTATTGTTGCCATCGAGGATAACAAGATGGTTTTTTTATCATATTGCATGAATTTATCCCTCTACATCATGTCATCTTGCTTAAGGCGTTACTCTGTTTTCATGAACTTAATACTCTAGATGCATGCTGGATAGCGGTCGATGAGTGGAGTAATAGTAGTAGATGCAGGCAGGAGTCGGTCTACTTGTCTCGGACGTGATGCCTATATACATGATCATACCTAGATATTCTCATAACTATGCTCAATTCTGTCAATTGCTCAACACTAATTCGTTCACCCACTGTAAAATACTTATGCTCTTGAGAGAAGCCACTAGTGAAACCTATGGCCCCCGGGTCTATCTTCATCATATTAATCTTCCAATACTTAGTTATTTCCTTTGCTTTTTTACTTTGCTTTTATTTTACTTTGCATCATTATCACAAAAATACCAAAAATATTATCTTATCATATCTATCAGATCTCACTCTCGTAAGTGACCTAAAGGGATTGACAAGCCCTTGTCGCATTGGTTGCGAGGAGTTATTTGTTTTGTGCAGGTACGAGGGACTCGCGCGCAGCCTCCTACTGGATTGATACCTTGGTTCTCAAAAACTGAGGGAAATACTTACGCTACTTTGCTGCATCATCCTTTCCTCTTCAAGGAAATCCAATGCAGTGCTCAAGAGGGAGCAGCACAGTCCGACTATGATGAAGCACTGAATAGTTTTGGGAAGAATAGAATTCAGGATTGGACCGATCAGGAGAAAAGAATTGATTGTAAGGCTTTGTCACAAATTCAACTCCATTTGCATAATAATATTTTGCAGGAAGTTTTGAGCGAGAAAACTGCGGCCGCTCTATGGTTAAAGCTGGAAGGGATTTGCATGACTAAAGATCTCACCAGCAAGATGCATCTGAAGCAAAAATTATTCCTGCACAGGTTACCCGAGGGAGGTCATGTTTTGAATCATATTTCAGAATTTAAAGAGATCATATCCGATCTGGCTGCAATGGAGGTTAAGCATGAAGTGGAAGATACTGCTTTAATGCTACTTTGTTCACTGCCAAGTTCCTATACCAATTTTAGAGACACCATATTATACAGTCATGATACTCTCACGCTTAATGAAGTTTATGAAGCTTTGAACTCCAAGGAGAAGATAAAATATTTTTTGCGAATAAAGGAGAAGATGAAATTAATGGTGCCTCATGATGGTTCAAGTTCATCCCAAGCAGAGGGATTATCTGTTCATGGCAGGACAAAGGAGAAGAACTCGCATAATGGAAACAGAGGCAAAAGTAAGAACGACCATAGGGGCCGGTCGCAATCCAGAGACAAGAAGTATTTGAGTTATTGCAAGAGAGATGGGCATGACATCTCAGAGTGTTTCAAGTTGCTGAACAAGGAAAAAAAGGAAAGGTAACAAACAAGGTGAAAATTCTGCTAACGTTGCTCGTTATGATAGTTTTGATGATGCTCTTGTCATTATTGCTAGATGTGCTGAGACCAATGATGAGTGGGTACTTGACACCGCATGCACTTTTCATATGTGTCCACATAGAGATTGGTTTAATACTTTTGATTCCACTACTGTTGTTGGTTCTGTTTTGGGTTTTGATAATTCACCATGCAATATTGAAGGCATAGGTTCTATTCGAATCAAGATGTTTGATGGCATAATCAGAACTTTGACAGATGTTCACTATATTCCAAAGATGAAGAGAAATCTTATTTCTATGAGTGCCCTTGATGCAAAGGGGTACAAGTATTCAGGTGGAGATAGTGTTTTGAAGGTCATCAAAGGTTCCCTTGTTGTGATGAAAGGTGACTTAAGTTCGACCAATGGTCTTTATTACCTTCGAGGTTCTACCGTTTCAGGTAACGCTACTCCAGTTATTTCAAAGAATTCTGATTGTGATGCTGCTAACCTTTGGCATATGCGTCTTGGACATATGAGTGAACTTGGTCTGGCAGAGTTAAATAAGAGAGATCTTCTTGATGGATATGAACCTGGTAAATTGAAATTTTGTGAGCATTGTATCTTCGGCAAACACAAGAGGGTGAAGTTTAACACTTCGGTTCATACAACTGAAGGTATTCTTGATTATGTTCATTCTGATTTATGGGGACCATCTCGCAAGAAGTCACTAGGTGGTGCAAGTTACATGCTGACTATTATTGATGATTATTCGAGAAAAGTTTGGCCTTATTTCTTGAAGCATAAATATGAAGCATTCTCAGCATTTAAGGAGTGGAAGATTATGATTGAGAGGCAAACTGAAAAGAAGGTAAAAATACTTCGCACTGATAATGGTATGGAATTCTATTCTAAGCAATTTAAGAATTATTGCAAGTCTGAAGGCATTGTCAAACACTACACTGTTCCTTATACTCCTCAACAAAACGGTGTTGATGAGCGTATGAACAGGACCATTATTTCCAGAGCCCGTTGTCTAATGCAGGTTTGCATAGGCGTTTTTGGGCTGAGGCCGCTTCCACTGCTTGTTATCTCATTAATCGTTCACCATCTATTGCTCTTAATAAGAAAACTCCAATTGAGGTATGGTCTGGTTTACCTGCTGATTATTCACAGTTGAGAGTTTTTGGTTGCACTGCTTATGCTCATGTTGATAATGGAAAGTTGGAGCCTAGGGCTGTTAAGTGCATCTTTCTTGGTTATAAGTCTAGTGTTAAAGGTTTTAAATTGTGGAATCCCGAAACCCAGAAGGTTGTTATTAGCAGAAATGTTATCTTTAATGAATCTGCTATGTTACATGATGTTTCATCAACTAATGTTCCCGTTGAGAGTGAATAACAGCCTATTGTTCAGGAGCCTACTGTTCAGGTGGAGCATGTTATTAATTCAGGTGATACATCTGGTAATGAAATTGTTGCTGCACATGATGAACCCGTCGTTAATGATGATAATGTCACTTCCACTCCAAATCAGCCTATTGTTCCGCCCAGTTGGAATCTAGCACGTGACAGAGTTAGATTGGGTATTAATAAACCTGACAGGTTAATTGAAGAGTGCAATATTGTTTCTTTTGCTTTGTCTGTTGCAGAAGAAATTGAAGGTAATGACGAGCCTTCTTCATATTCCGAGGCTATTATTTCTGGTGATAGTAATAAGTGGAATATTGCTATGCATGATGAGATGGAATCACTTGAAAAGAATGGCACTTGGAATTTAGTAAAATTACCTAGAGAGAAGAAACCTATTCGTTGCAAGTGGGTTTTCAAAGGAAAGAAGGTGTTTCTCCAAATGATGACACATGATATAAAGCAAGGTTAGTTGCTAAAGGTTACAGACAAATTCCAGGTATTGACTATAACGAAGTCTTTGTCTCCTGTTGTGAAGCATAGCTCTATTCGCACTTTACTCAGTATTGTTGCCATGCATGATCTTGAGCTTGAACAATTGGATGTTAAAACTACATTCTTACATGGAGAATTAGAAGAGGATATTTATATGGAACAACCTGAAGGTTTTGTTATTCCTGGAAAAGAAAAGCTTGTTTGCAAGTTAAAGAAATCTCTTTATGGATTGAAGCAATCCCCTAGACAGTGGTACACGAGATTTGACACCTTTATGCTCTCTCAAGGTTTCAAAAGGTCTAATTATGATAGTTGTGTTTATTTGAAAACTGTCAATGGTTTTCAACTATTTATTTGCTCCTTTATGTTGATGATATGCTTATTGCTGCAAAGAGTATGTCAGATATTAATGAACTAAAGAAGCAATTGAGTAATGAATTTGAGATGAAGGATTTGGGTGCAGCAAATAAAATACTTGGCATGGAAATATCCAAAGATAGACCATCTGGAAAAGTGTATCTAAGTCAGAAGGGATATATTGATAAAGTTCTTTGTCGTTTCAATATGCATAATGCCAAGCCAGTAAGTACTCTGTTAGCTGCACACTTCAAATTATCATTAGCTTTATGTCCTAAGTCAGATGCAGATATTGAGTACATGTCTAGAGTTCCCTATTCGAGTGCAGTTGGTTCACTTATGTATGACATGGTGTGTTCTCATCCGGATTTATCTTATGCATTGAGTGCTGTTAGTAGATACATGGTTAATCCTGGGAAAGAGCATTGGAAAGCAGTTCAGTGGATTTTCAGATACCTGTGAGGTACTTCTAATGCTTATTTATAGTTTGGGAAAACTAGAGATGGACTTGTTGGTTTTGTTGATTCTGATTTTGCTGGTGATTTGGATAAGAGAAGATCGCTCACAGGTTATGTTTTCACCATTGGTGGTTATGCTGTGAGTTGGAGAGCAACTTTGCAGTCTATTGTGGCTTGTTCCACTACTCATGCCGAGTATATGGCTATTTCTGAGGCATGCAAAGAAGCTATCTGGTTGAGAGGTTTATACATTGAGCTTTGTGGAGATTCATCTTGCCCTACCGTATTTTCTGACAGTCAAAGTGCCATATATCTTACAAAGAATTCAATGTATCATGAGAGGACAAAGCACATTGATGTCAGATTTCATTATATTCGAGATGTTGTTGCTAAAGGCGATTTGAAGGTATGCAAGATAAGTACTCATGATAATCCTGCTGATATGATGACAAAGTAAGTTCTGACCAATAAGTTTGAGCTTTGCTCAGGCTTAGTTGGTATTCCTCACTAGTCCTATGAACTTTGACGCACAAGGTGTTTATATGTCACAGCCCTAGAATTTGTTTATAATTAGTTGCATTAGAGAGCATCCATGCATCATGTCTAAATTCTAAAAGTTGAATCGAGGTTAGTTGAAACCCTCAGAAATCACTTCAGAGATAATCAACATTAAAAAAATCTTTTCAAATGAGTCCAAGGAAATGTTCTGCTATTCTGTAAAAATATTGGCAAGAGGTGAAATTCAAACCAATATTTTTGGAGTCCCAGAAATATCTATTTTGGGCATTTGAAATTAATTCAATAACTATTTGAATTGGATATATATATTTATTATATAATAAATATATGTTCAATAATTCTGAAAATTGTTGTGTGGCTTTAGATAAGTCCACTTAGCTAGCACAATTATTTTCATGAAGTTTAAAGTTGATTTGGTGTTAAAACTAAATCGCAAACAAACTGGAAGAAATTAGAAAACAGAAAGAATTAGAGAGGACAGAGAGAGAAAGACTCACCTGGGCCTTACCTGTGCCGGCCCAGCATTGTTGGCCCAGGCCAGTCATCGCCTACCTCCTGCCAAGAGGACAGGGCGCGTGTGCCCGATGCGCGCGTGCACGCGCCGGCCACCTCCTCCCTCCCTGCTTGCCTGGCTCCTCCCCTGGGCCCAGCTAGGATGAAGATCTGGTGCCTGGATCCGAGTTCTGTTCATGGTTCGATCAACGTTTTCCCATCTCCCAACGGTATCACGCTCAGGGTGCGAGTGGAGGGGACGGCTGCCTTTCAACCCCCTCCCTCTCCCTCTCCTCCTTCTAACCCCTCGGATAAACATGATAAGGACGGGGGCGGTTCGATGGGTGGTAACAACCAGAGTGATGGATCCAATCTCCGCTTCACCCAATCCGAATGGATGGCTTGGCTGAGTCTGAAAGGGAATTGTTCCAGTCTCAAGCTCCCTCTGGTGCTGGCCCTCGGGAGTCTTTGGCGATCCCTCCTACTGATTCCATGGCGGATGCTCCTGATGCTGCTTCTCTGAAGATTCCGTTTGTGGCGGCTACCCCCATGTCTGGTGCTTGCTCCAACCTCCCGGCCCGCCCGATCTCCCCCACTCGTTCCGGGATTGAGGATCTTCCTGCCTCCCCTGAGCGTGATGTGGTGGGTCCCTAGTCCCAGCGGAAGAAGAAATCCTCGGTGCGCAAATTCTCAGCTAAGAGCAGGAACTCTCTGGGCTCTAAACAATCCACTGCCGGTGTTTGCCGTCGCCTCGACAAGGAGCTCGGGTCCATGTCTCGCACAGGTCCATCTTCGGCTTCCCCAATGCCTCGGTCGCAGGCGATTCGGTCGCCGGCGTCTACGGCTCGCAAAGGGCGGCGGGTGGCCTACTCGGGTGGCTCTGTTCTGGAACGGGCGGAAAAGCGTGTTGTTGCGAAGGATCTTCCCACCCCAGGTACTCATCCCACTCATCCCAGTGTTTCTTCTCCGGTTCGCCTGGTTCTACCTACTTTATTGGATAACCATCTTTTTAAAATCATGTCGGATGTGGGAGTGGTGGTTGATTCTAATGTGGGCTCTCCTAGTTCTCTTCTTGCTACCATTCAGGCTAACGAGGCTGCTCAGGCGGCCATTGCCAAAGCTAAGGAGGCCGTTGCCTCCGATGCTTCTGTGTCTATGGATCCTCTGGGTCCGGAGGCGGGTTTGGGGGTTAGTAGTGGCCAGCCCCAACCTGGTCCCTCCAGGAGGGGCACTTCTAAAAGAGCTAAAACCTGTGTGGCTCCTAGCAAGTCTAGTCTCCGCATTAAGAATCTTTCTTATAAATGAAAGCTTTATTTTGGAATATTAGAGGGTTCGGCGCTAGGGGGTGCCGTGACCAAATAAAAGATTTGATCCGCTCGAACTATATTGACTTCGTGGGGTTGGTTGAAACTTTTAAGGAGTCCTTTTCCCCTAATGAACTTTCTGCCATCACGGGTATGGATAGATTTGATTGGCATGTTTTACCTTCCTCAGGCCACTCGGGTGGGATTTTGATAGGCTCGAATAAGGACATCTTTGATGTTGTTGCTTATGACCATGGGATCTTTTGGGTTAGTGCAGTTCTTTGTCTTAAAGCGCGGAAGACTCTAATGGAGGTAATTGTGGTTTATGGGTCGGCTGATCATTCTATTGCCCCGTTGTTTCTTAACGAACTTTCTGTGAAGATCGAATCCTGTAGCCTCCCGATGGTTATCGGGGGTGATTTTAATCTTCTTCGCCACCCTTCTGATAAAAGCAACGATATCTTCTCTTGGCCTTTAGCGAATGCTTTTAATGAGTTTATTAGTTCCAATGCTATTCGTGAACTTCCCCGGGTTGGAGCCCGCTTCACTTGGTCTAATCACCAGATTAATCCTATTAGATCTGTGCTGGATAGAGTTTTCATTTGTCCTAGGTGGGACTCCCTCTTCCCTAGGGCCTCCCTTGTTGCCAAATGCATTGTTGGCTCTGACCATACCCCTCTCATTGTTGACGACGGTTCTGTTAACCTTAGACCTCCGGCCAGATTTCAATTTGATGCTTCCTGGTTGCTCGTTGATGGTTTTTGTGATATGCTTGCTATGAAGATTTCTCATCTGCTCGCCTCTAATTCGCGCTCTTTCGGGCCCCTGGATGACTGGCATTCTTGCTCCTACAATCTGCGTAAGTTTCTTAGAGGCTGGTCCCGCAACCGTGTGGCGGAGGAACGCCTCTCCAAAGAGTTCCTAGAGACCCAAATCTTGGCTCTAGACTTGACTGCTGACTCTGTTGGGCTCTTCGAGGATGGGTGGTCTGTGAGATATAACCTCGAGGCTGCCTTACTACAGCTGTATCATCAGGCTGAGGTGTATTGGCGACAGCGGGGCACGCTTAATTGGACGTTAAAGGGCGATTCCCCCACTGCTTATTTTTTTGCCATTGCAAATGGTCGGAGGAGGCGTTGTGGTATTAACAACCTGATCATCAATGGGGTGCGGTCTTCGGACCAATCTGCTATTATGAATCACGTGCGGGATTTCTTTTCTACTTTGCTTGAGGCGAAACCTCCTTCGGGCCTAGCGATCTCCCCTTCTCTCTGGAACTTGGGTTTAAAAGTCTCGGCCGAGGATAACGCCGCGTTAATGATCCCCCTCTCTAATCAAGAAATCTGGGATATAGTTAACTCCGCTAACCCTAATGCGGCCTCTGGGCCTGACGGCTTTTCTATCCCTTTTTTTTCGAAAATTCTGGCCTCAGTTAAAGCAGCTGGTTTGCAATGTCATACAGGGATTTTGCCTTGGTTATATCGATATTTCCTGTTTGAACTATGATGTCATTTCTCTGATTCCCAAGGTCAAGGGGGCTGAACTAATCTCTCAATTTCGTCCTATTGCTCTGATTAATAATTTTGCCAAATTCCCGGCTAAGGGCTTCGCGAACCGCCTCTCTCAGGTTGCGCATAGAGTTATTAGTCCCTTCCAATCTGCTTTCATTAAGGGTCAGTTTATTTTAGATGGTATCCTCTCTTTGCACGAAATTGTGCATGACCTGCATTCTCGGGGCTCTAAAGCGGTTATTCTTAAGTTAGATTTTGAGAAAGTTTACGACTCGGTCAGCTGGTCTTTTCTTAAGCAGGTCTTGCTCACGAAAGGTTTTGATGGAGCTTACGTGCATCGTATCATGCAGTTGGTCACTGGGGGCCACACTGCAGTTTCGGTGAATGGGCATATTAGCAATTTTTTTGCCAATGGCAGGGGGCTTCGTCAAGGGGATCCTGCTTCCCCTGTCCTTTTCAATTTTGTGGCTGATGCCTTTTCCTGTATTCTCATGAGGGCGACTCAATGTGGTCACATTAGCCCGGTGGTCTCTCACCTCCTTCCGGAAGGGGTTTCTCACCTTCAGTATGCCGACGACACGATCATTATGGTTGAATTGGATGATGCGTGTATTGCCAATCTGAAATTCATCCTTCTTTGCTTCGAAGCGGTCTCTGGATTGAAGATTAACTTCTCTAAGAGTGAGGTGCTAGTTACTGGTGTGAATGATGCTGAAGCCCTGCGTGTGGCCATGCTTCTTAACTGCTCTTTAGGCTCCTTTCCTTTCAAATATCTGGGCCTCCCTATCTCTCCTTTTAAACTTCTTGCTAAGGATTTTGCCCCGGCTGTAGCTAAAGTGGGAAACAGGGTCCTTCCATGGCGCGGTAGATACAATACTAATGTTGGCAAGGTGGCCTTAATCAACTCTTGTCTCTCATCCCTTCCTATGTTCCTTATGGGATTCTATCTCCTTTCGGCTGGTATCCACGCTGGCTTTGACAAACACAGGGGTGCCTTCTATTGGAATGCGGCGGATAATAGGCGGAAATATAGATTAGTCAAGTGGCAGCTTATGTGCCGGCCTAAGAACCTAGGGGGTTTAGGCATTATTAATACGTTGGTGATGAACAAATGCTTATTGATTAAATGGTGGTGGAAAATTATGACTACGGGGGCCAACTCTCTTTGGTATTCTATCCTCAAGGCCAAGTATTTCCCTCAATCTATCCCCATGTTTGCTTCTGCTAGACGTGGGTCTCAATTCTGGAAGAACCTTGTCAAAGTCAGACCTATTTTTTTTGGAGCATGTTAAGTTTATCGTGGGCAATGGTAGTTCTGTCCATTTTTGGCGGGATTGGTGGTGTGGAGATACTCCTCTGGCTACTCAATTCCCGGTTTTGTTTTCCTACTGTCCCAAACCGGACATCTCCATCGCGGAGGTGGCGGGTAATAACTGGGACCTGGCTTTTTGCCGTTCCCTGTCTCCTGAAGAGTTGGAGGATTGGCAAAATCTTTCTGCCCTCTTCCCTGTGCTCTCAGAGGCTCCGGATTCTGTAGTTTGGCCTCATTCGTCTTCTGGCAGGTTTTCGGTCAAGTCTCTTTACTCCAGGCTTATCAGAGGTACCCCCATGAATAGATTTTCTAACATCTGGAAGTCTAAAGTGCCTCCTAAGATTAAGATATTTCTTTGGCAAGCCTTCAGAGGCCGCCTTCCTGCGGCTGATCAGATTCGCAAGCGCAATGGCCCGGGTTCAGAGTTCTGTCACCTTTGTGGTGCTTTGGAAAACTCGGACCACATCTTTTTCCACTGTGTCCTGGCTAAGTTCGTTTGGAGTTGCGTCAGATCTTGGTTTCAGGTCTCTTGGAATCCCTCGTCCTTCTCTGAGCTTAGAACCCTAGCCAAGGTTTTGGTTGGGGTCACCAAGAGGGTGTTCTGGGTTGGCTTGGGTGCCTTATGTTGGTCCCTTTGGACTACTAGGAACAAATTTACTATCGAGCATAGCTTTCCATCTAAACCCGCTGACGTTCTTTTCAAATCTTGTATCATATTGCAGCAGTGGAGATTATTGACTAAAGAAGACGATCGGGATGCCCTGGACGTGCTCATCGCCAATATTCGGGCTTCGGCATCCTTCTTCTCCGGGCCGGGCCCTAACATCTGAATTCTGTTGCGGTGGTTTTATCGGTTTGGTCATAGTCGTCTTTCCCCTCCGGCCTGCGCGCCGTGTATGGCAGGGTTCCATGTATCGCTATGGAACTTCTTTCGCCCGCTCTAGGCTTTTGGTCGATGGATTAGCGGCTCTTGTTATCTGGTTGGATGTTCGGGTCTGTGACGCTGCCGTGTGGCTTTATTTATAAAGTCGGGCCAAGGCCTTTTATCTAAAAAAAGTGAACATCCAATGCACATTCTAATTTGCGCAAGGAACTATGGGGTTGGGAACTTGGAACAATGTTAACACAAGCAAGAAAAAGTGTCATCCCTAAAGCACAATGTAAACGTAATCATCTGTAGTGAGCCGATCCGAAAATGGTCAAGTCTCTGTGTATCTGTACCATCCCAAGATCACGCTGGCACACATAGTACATTGATGAAAATATCAAAATTCAATCACACCCGATTTATTACATGAATCTCATATAAAGTCTATTACATCATAATAAATTCAGCCGAAAGCCAACTCATAAGAAAAACTAATGCGAAAGCGTAGACGTTGATCGTGGATTGTAGCCTCACTCATGATTGGAATAATCCTCTACAACATAAGACGTTGCAGCCGTGTAGGTCAGCATTTTGAATATGCTGACAAGTCATAGAGAGAAAACAATAAATAAAAATACTATTAGTATATGCAATTTTGGCTGTGGGGCTCTAAGTTTAAGTTTTTGCGAAAAGCAAATTTTTTCCCTACAATAAAAGGACTTGCTTGCAATTACTACAAAATATTGGTTGTTATTGAGATGGTTCTGCCAACCAGTGTCTCATACCCGAAATCATTATAAACCCATCAATTTATTATGTTTGGTGTTCAGAGTTTCAAATAAGTCCAATTCCAGAGGCTCAGATGTTCGTAACCGGGGACACGGCTAATCGATTAGGTTTCACTCTTCAGAGTCTTGTGCACTTTACCCGCAAGAATCATTCCCTCCTTTATGTCCACGCACTGCAAGGTGTTTGAAGATGGGACGAACGAAAGATGGTCTTTCATAGAGTTCCTCTGGGCCACTGCCAGTGCCCATCCATTTCCTACTGTTCTTGTACATCTGCTGGCATCGTCCATCCAGAGTCACACCTAGGGTCGACCAATCCCTGTGATTCCAATACCATGAGGTCTACGGGAAACTGATGATTTCCAATGCTGAGGGTCGAGTGACAGCCTAAGCCTGCCGTCATCTCACCTCCAGGGGAGGGCTCCTAAGGGTTCTAGTGGGCAACCCATACTTATCCATAACTACCCTTGATATGAATGAATGTGTTGCACCAGAATCAAAGAGTACCAATACTGGATGTGAATTTAATAAAAAACTTATCAACCACAGTATGGCTGATCATAGACGTCCTACACATCGATGTGGTTCACTTGGGCACAAGGAAAAGGATTAGGCTTCTTGGTTTCTTAATTTCCGTTGTCATTGTCGTTTCCATTTCCTTGCTTGGCCTCCAGACAATCGGTGGCATAATGTCATGTCTTCTTGCACTTGAAACAACCAATATGACTCAAATCCTTCTGAGACGGAGTGGGACGGTGCTGGTTGCCATTTCCTCCATTGCCAGACTTGCAGTTGTCGTTGTTCTGACGATTATTCCCATTCCCTCCATGGTTATGTCCACCATGAGTACACCCTCCATGGGTGTGGTGCGTGTGTCCACCTGAGTATGGGGCATAGCGGGGCTTCTGCTGAGCTCCCGAGCTGTACTTCCCCTGGCCATACATCCGTTTGCAGTTATCAATCTGTTGTTGCTTTTCCTTCAAGGATGATGACCTTGTCAACCAGCTCCTGGTAGTTGTTGAAGATAGCCATCATCAGCTGCATTCATAGTTCATCATTGAGTCCTTCCAGGAATTTCTCCTGCTTTGCGGCATCTGTGGCCACATCATCTGGGCATAGCGAGCTAACTGGCTGAACTCCTCCACGTACTACCCCATAGTACGATTCTCCTGGCGTAAGTTGTGGAACTCAAGCTTCTTTAGTCTCATGGCTCCAGTTGAGACATGAGCGGTGCAGAAGGCCTGCTGAAACTGGTCCCATGTAACTGTGATAGTGGATAGGTGGCGGTGTAGTTCTCCCACCAAGAGGCTGCGGGTCCATCAAG
The DNA here is from genome assembly GCF_056163025.1 of Triticum urartu. Taxonomy (NCBI): domain Eukaryota; kingdom Viridiplantae; phylum Streptophyta; class Magnoliopsida; order Poales; family Poaceae; genus Triticum; species Triticum urartu. Next base: position 709,902,306 of record NC_141874.1, read on the forward strand.
CTGATGTGCAACAAAGTGCACCTTCTTTGCATCTGTGCATCCATCAGTTACTAAGTCTCTTTCAATCTTGCGGAGCCAATCATCAGCAATAATCGGCTCGGTGCTGCTAGAGAACACCGGTGGATTCAACCTCTGGACATGAGTCAGGTTGTTGACAGGGGGTGGTGGTCGTGGATTGTTCTTGTTGTTGCCTTAGTTCTGGATGAACATCCGCATCAAGGCATTCTGTTGTTGGATCAGCTGGGTGAGCTCCGGCAGTAAGTTAAATCCAGGCTCACGTCTCGAAGGTATCTGATGTTTTGGAGTGGATGAGAAATTAGAATAGAACAAGGGTCTAAAGAGAAAATGACACTACCCATATGCATGCAACAATCATTATCACACCAATCATTCATTTATTCCACTCAATCATAGTTCAAACTCGGGATACAAGTCTTACGACGAAATTAAAACATCAGCCTAATCGATCAACGGTAAAATAAAAATAATATGGCAGTCATGACTAAGTGTCCTCCTGAGATATCCTTGTGTCCTCCAGTGGTGCGTCTTCCGGTGGTGCGTCCTCCGGTGGTGCGTCTCCTCTTGATGCGTCCTTCAGTGGAGCTCTCCTCGTGATCCTTGTCATTGCTCACTAAGGGTCCATCATCACCACTCGGAAAGACTCCTAGGTCCATCTTCTCCTCCATTGTGGCAATGTAAGTCTTCAAGTTTTGTATCCTTTCCAGAAAGTCCTTGACTTCTTCTTCATGTTCATTGAAGTCCTCGTGTGCTTTATCCTCCAATTCCAGTTCACGGAAGATCAATCTCCTGAATATCTTCGAGCTTCTGTGCGTCCGTCCAGATTCCTGATGTGAGTCTCGAGGTCTTGGACATATGAGAGGATGGAGTCATCATCCACGGTGCGCATGATATCTCCATTTGCAGCTCTGCGGGAAATCATGGCGAGGTCTAATGCATCCAACTCGGCCATGTACTCCTCTTGGAGGTGTCCAAGTGCATGATGAATAGCCATGTCCCTCCTGAGGATCCAAGTAGGGGTGGTAAACTGGAAGTAAATGGGCTATGAGAAGCTTCGAAAAGTCGTCCCTGGAATGTGCACCACAATACTATAGCGAGTGTCCATCAGAAGTGCATTGGTAGGAGTCCCAGAGATGGTATTTAGAGCACACGCTGACCGTAGGACGTAACCACTAGGATCGGAAGGCCATAGGAAGAAATTATTTTATTTTATGTCTTTATTTTCCATAATTCTCCCCTGTTCATTTCTGACTTCCCTCTGATTTTCAATATTCTAGATAGCCATCGAGTACATCCCAGTCCTGCTGTCGGAGTTTTGCCAGCCAGATGAGATGATGCCTTTCGGCAAGCAGATGGTTCAGATCATCAAGAAGTTGAAGATTGCTCTGCCCTCCATCATCGAGACTCCTACCAATGCACTTTCGACAGACACTCGCTATAGGATTGTGGTGCACATTCCAGGGAGGATTTTCGGAAGCTTCTCATAGCCCATTGACTTCCAGTTTACCGCCCCTACTTGGATCCTCAGGAGGGACATGGCTATTCATCATGCACTTGGACACCTCCGGGAGGAGTACATGGTCGAGCTGTACGCATCAGACCTCGCCATGATTTCCCACAGAGCTAGAAATGGAGATATCATGCGCACCGTGGATGATGACTCCATCCTCTCATATGTCCAAGACCTGGAGACTCACATAAGGAATCTGGACGTTCAGACGCGCAGAAACTCGAAGATATTCAGGAGATTGATCTTCCGTGAACTGGAATTGGAGGATAAAGCACGTGAGGACTTCAATTAACATAAAGAAGAAGTCAAGGACTTTCTGGAAAGGATAGATAACTTGAAGACTTACATTGCCACAATGGAGGAGAAGATGGACCTAGGAGAAGACCTATTTCTGAGTGGTGGCGATGGACCCTTAGTGAGCAATGACAAGGATTACGAAGAGAGCTCCATTGAAGGACGCATCAAGAGGAGATGCACCACCGGAGGATGCACCACCGGAAGACGCATCGATGGAGGATGCAAGGATATCTGAGGAGGACACTTAGTCATGGCCGCCATGTTATTTTTATTTTACCGTTGATCGATTAGGCCGATGTTTTAGTTTCGTCATAAGACTTGTATCCCGAGTTTGAACTACGATTGAGTGGAATAAATGAATGATTAGCGTGATAATGATTGTTGCATGCATATGAGTAGTGTCATTTTCTCTCTAGACCCTTGTTCTATTATAATTTCGCATCCACTCCAAAACATCAGATGCCTTTGGGATGTGACCCCGGATTTAACTTCCCGCCGGAGCGCACTCAGCTGAGCCAACAGCATAATGCCTTGATGCATATGCTCATCCAGAACTAAGACAACAACAATCCACCGCCACCACCCCTTGTCGACAACCTGACCCGTTTCCTAAGGTTGAATACGCTGGTGTTCTCTAGCAGCACCAAGCTGATTGTTGCTGATGACTGGCTCCGCAAGATCGAAAAAGTGCTAGTTACTGCTGAATGCACAGATGCGAAGAAGTTGCGCTTTGTCGCACATCAACTTGATGGACCCGTAGCCTCTTGGTGGGAGAAATACACCGCCACCTATCCCATTGCCATAGTTACATGGGACCAGTTTCAGCAGGCCTTCCGCACGGCGCATGTCTCAGTTGGAGCCATGAGTCTAAAGAATCATGAGTTCCACAACTTACGCCAGGGGAATCGTACTGTGGGGCAGTACGTGGAGGAGTTCGACCAGTTTGCTCGCTATGCCCCAGATGATGTGGCCAAAGATGCCGCAAAGCAGGAGAAATTCCTGGAAGGACCCAATGATGAACTAGGAATGCAGCTGATGGTGGCTACCTTCAATAAGTACCAGGAGCTGGTAGACAAGGCCATCATCATTGAAGGCAAGCAATAGCACATTGATAACCACAAGTGGAAGTATGGCCAGGGGAAGTACAACTCGGGAGCTCAGCAGAAGCCCCGCTATGCCCCATACTCAGGTGGACACACGCACCACACCCATGGAGGGCATACTCATGCATGGTGGACATAACCATGGAGGGATTGAGAATAATCGTCAGATCAATAGCAACTTCAAGTCTAGCAATGGAGGAAATGGCAACCAGCACCATCTCGCTCCGTTCAGAAGGATCTGAATCATATTACCTGTTGCAAGTGCAAGAAGACGGGACATTATGCCATCGATTGTCCGGAGGCCAAGTAGGGAAATGGAAACGGCAACGACAACAGAAATTCAGCAACCAATAAGCCCAATCCTTTTCCTCATGCCCAGGTGAACCACATCGATGCGGAGGACGTCTATGATCAGCCAGAGACTGTGGTTGGTAAGTTTTTATTAAATTCACGTCCAGTATTGGTACTCTTTTGATTCTGGTGCAACGCATTCATTCATATCAATGGTAATTGTGGAAAAGTACAGGTTTCCCACTAGAAAACCCTTAGGAGCCCTCTTCAAATCAGTTCTCGAGGAGGTGAGATGATGGCAGGCTTAGGCTGTCACTCGACCCTCAGCATCGAAAATCATGATCAAGTTTCCCGCAGGCCTCATAGTATTGGAATCACAGCGATTGGTCGACCCTGGGTGTGACTCTGGATGGAAGGTTGCAGCAGATGTACAAGGACAGTTGGAAATGGATGGGCACCGACAGTGGCCCATAGGAACTCAACCTCTGGAGCTTAACTTATTCGAAACTCTCAACACCAAACATAATAAATTGATGGGTTTATAATGATTTCGGGTATGAGACACTAGTTGGCGGAACCATCTTAATAACAACCAATGTTTTGTACTAACCGCAAGCAAGTCTTTTTGTTGTAGGGAAAAAAATTCTTTTTCGCAAAAACTTAAACTTAGAGCCCCACTGCCAAAATTGCATATAGTGATGGCATTTTTATTTATTGTTCTCTCTCTATGACTTGTCGGCATATTCAAAGTGTTGACCTACACGGCCGCAACATCTTATGTTGCAGAGGATTATTCCGACCAGGAGTGAGGCTACGATCCACGCTCGGTGATTGCCCTATGGAGTCGGATGGACCTACACGGCTTCGGCCGAATTTATTCTGACGTAAAAGACTCTATATGAGATTCGTGTAATAAATTAGGTGTGATTGAACTTTGATATTTTCGTAAATGTACTGTGTGTACCAGCATGATCTTGAGATGGTACAGATAGACAGAGATTTGACCATTTTCGGGTAGACAATAGCTAGCTAGGGCTGCTGCCCCGTCACTCTCCACTGTGCAACTTATGGAACGAGCCGGTTCAGCATGGCCTACCTCAGTCAATCTGGCCTTTCATTTTGCTACTCATTTTATGGAAAATTTGGGACGCTCACAATTGCAAAACATTTAGGGACTCGTCCCCTTCTCCGTGTAATGTAATTAGGGCTATTATCTCTCATCTCACTCTATGGTCTCACCGCCTTAAAAAGGCGGATCAGAAAATCCATGCCGGATTGTGACGGAATTTTTTCACCTCTCGTCTTCTCTGAACTACTATTTTTTGAAATATTTTCAGGTGGGGACCCCCCGCCCCCCCGTGACAGTTTCAAAAAAAAATAGCTAGCTAGGCTATTCTTTTGTTTTGGACCAAAAAAGGCTCTTTTGAATTAATCATCTAAGTTTCTTCAAAGTATAATCTTAACCTTTTTTTGGGAGGGAGCTCCCTGAATTGGTCGACCCTGTATCCTCTAATTTTTCCTGGGTCAGGAGTTCAATACAGGCACTCCTTTTATGAGAATTGGGCGTTAAATCCAACAACATAGCTACAGGAACAAAAGAAACATGATTGTACCTTGATGGTTATTCGTCACGTTGGCGATGGTTCCTTTGTTCCCTTACCTGCCCTGGCTCCGCGACCACCAAGATTAAGCTGGCCGTTGCAACAACATCAAATGCAATTGGATCACATAGTGAACCCTCGAGGTTAAAAATTCAACAATAATGTAATTGCAGAGGATATGAATTTTCTTTAGATAAACAATGACACTATAGGTCACATGTTGCAGCTACAACATACAAAACTGAAAAATGAAAAGTACTAGCACTCGTACACTTCGGACCTACAATTTTAGTACAATCCACAACCCTACATCTGTAGATCACCGTATGATATTTTCCTAATTTAGTTTGTGAAGAACAAGGCAGGCCATAGTGTATGTCTACAAAGCATTCCCGCATGTCCCCTTCGCCTCCGCCCCTTCCTCCACCTCCACTTCCACCGCCGCCGTAGATCTCGCCGCAATAGATCTCGTCGCCGCTCGCCTCGCCTCTGGCCCGCCCGCTCCCTGCCTCCCGACGCCGGGTGCGACCGCACCCACCCTTGAGCCCGCTCGCGCGTCCCATGGAGTCGCCGGCCAGATCCACGGGGGAATGGCTGGAAGACAGGCAGATGTACAAGATGCATCTCTCGCATGTCTACAAAGCATTCCTACAGAAGCTTCAGCTGGTCACCTCCGTCTCGCCAGCAGTCCTGAGGGAGACTCGAGGGAGACGTTGGAAGGAGAGAGCGATGAGGATCCACGACGACGCCCTCTCCTGGTCACAGAGCAACCGCGAGTGGAAGGAAGCAGAGGAGGAAGCTGCGTGGGAGGAAGCGGAGCAGGGCCCAAATCCATTCTCCCGCAGGTATGCTCGGATGTGCAAGGATCATGTGGATTGGAAATTGTTGAATCTGGCCTTACGGATCTACTTCGAGGCAGATCTCGACGAGAAGTGCAGGATGCCTCACCCAAGGGAGCCGCCAATTGCGTTTCTCTAGTGGGCGAAAGGGGAAGTGAGATCAGGAGATACACACCGGGTTGCGAGATGGGAATGCTTGACCGGCCTCATGCCGACCAGCACGCCGCCGGAGCCGGAGCAGGTGGATCCTCTGCCTTACCTCTCTCCCAAGCCTGCAGAGGATTGAGTTCATGCTTGCAATCTACATCTGCTGAGCCTTCTGGTGGTCATTTTTGCTTTCTGAGAGACAATATCTGGTTGATGGATGAGCAGGATCTAGCACCCCTTAAGAAACTCCCCTATCACCGCGTCTATGGCTGTCTGAATCGGGGTCTCAGCGACTTGGCTGCCTCTGATGTGGAGCAGAGTCCTGCTGTTCTTCCGAGGCCTCCTCTTCCGTTTGATCCGGGCGATCAGCCTATGCGTTCGATCTCTGAGGCTTTGATCGAAAACATGAAGAATTGTGGATCAGAAAATAGGGAGGATCCGGACCTTGTCCCCAGTCCTACTTTATTGGTTCTGCAACAAGGAGGAGGATTCAAATTACTTCAGAAAGCGCGGAGGAATGTTAAAAAGGGGAAAAAAGGTGCTGACAGAGGCGCCACCGAAGCATCCTCACTGCCTAGCTGCTATGGTGACTTGGCTGAGGGTTTCTACAACCAACTCCGAACTCCTATAAATTCCCCCCCTCCCGCAAACCCTAAGGATTCCTCCACCCTTCCTCAGCCGCCACCACCTCCCAAGAGCTCTCGATCATGGCGGATAGTGGGCGCGGTCGCGGTAGAGGCAAGAACAAAGGGGGGGGGGGAGGTCTGACGGTGGTTCCAATTGGAGGCAAGAACAGTCTATGTAGCCCCAGATGGGTGCTCCCCCGCTATTCTTCGGCTATGGATTTCAGGGTGGCCTCCCTCCTTGGGGCTTCCATGGGCAATTTCCTCCACAATATCACCAGCAATAGTGGGGAGGAGCCCCGGTTGGTCAATGGTATGGCCCGCCCCCGGCTCAGATGGGGGCAGCAAACCGGGCAGGCTCCTATCATCATCCAAGACCAATCTGCTGGGGGTTCTGAATCTCAGGCCACCGACAAATCACAGGGCAAAAATCAGCAAAAAAAAGAAGCAGGACACTCAGAAGCCTTCTCCTGCCCCTGCTACAGGCCTTATGGCATACTCTGATGTGATTTGCTACAACTGTGGTGAACCAGGGCATCATTTGGATAAGTGCACCAAGACTAAAAGCTGCTTTATTTGCAAAATGGTTACCCATAAGGTTGATATCTGCCCTGTCAGAAGGAAGCCGCATAGCTCTTCTAGATATGTGGGAAGTGCTGCTCCAGGGTTAGGGTTCTATCACATTGACCCACCTGATGAAAATTCTCAATACCACGGTTCTTTGAAAAATGTTGGAATTGTTCTAGTTGAGGTCGGTGAAGTGACCAAACAGGAGCTTGCCACTGAGTTTGCGGACATCTATAAAACCAACTGGCCCTGACCAATCAATGCCCTAGATGAATGGACATTTCTGATCAAATTTCCACCTGAAATTGTTGTTGTCCAAGTTGCTGGATACCCTTGCTTTGGTCTCAAGAAAGACAATGTTGTAGTTAATGTTGAAGTCTGAAAAGGCAGGATTGAGGTTGAAGAGGAACTCCAGGACATTTGGATCAAAATTAGGAAAATGAACCCAAAATGGTGTGACTGGACTATGTTGGACCAAAAATTACTTCCACTTTAGGGGTCTTACTAGATGTGGATTGGCAGGATAACTTTAACTCATTCTATGAAACTGTCAGGGTCAAAATCTCCTGCAAGGACCCCTCCAAAATCCCTGCTGAGAGGCTTTTTGGTGTTGGTGGTAAAATTTACAGGTTGCTGATTGAAGTGGAAGCTTTGACTGCTGCTGATACTGGCACCTGGGACTTTTGTCTCTGCAGCTGAACCTGGCAGTAACTTATCTGAAGATACTGAATCAAACAGAAGTTCTAGGGCTGATTCAGACAAAGGACATGTAGCTATTTCTGGGGCTCCAACTAGCAAAGGATAGTCCTTAACCCACAATCGGATGCTTGGAGAGGCTACCCCTACTTCAGTCCTGAAGACACATCTCCCCAACTCACCATACTACCCTCAAATCAGCAATATGGAAAAAATCTTGAATTCTGTGCAAGGAGAGGATGATGGATTTAACCTTCTCAGAGAAATGGAGCTATTGGAGGATGATGATCTGATGGAATTAGAAGGTTCTATAGATTTCCAAGAAGATCAAGATGCTCTGGCTCATGGTGCTGACCTCCCAGACAAGTTGGACTCTCAATATAACAATGACTTCCCTGCCCTTTCAAAAGACCTGCACCCTCCCAAATGGGGACCAGTTCATGCCACCAGAGCCAGTGCTAGAGTGGCTGGTGACAAGGGAACCATTATTGAAAAATCCAAGCAACTTAAAGAAGTGCAGAGTCTGGAAATTCAAAAACCCCAGGGTATGAAACACAATTCCTTCCCCAGTTTTAATGATTCCTCCTTCAATGCCATTGCTGCTAAGATTGGTGTAGATGTTACCTCTCTTAATGATGACATTGAATGTCCTTCTCTTAATCATGTCCTCCAAAACAGAACTGAAGGATCTGCTTGTGAGAATGTTTCTCTAGTTGGTAATACTAGCTTAGATTATCTAGACCCTCATACTGAACCTAGTGAGGGGCTCTGGTCTCTTATTTGTAAACATAAACGGGGCAAGCACCCTAGGAACAACATTTCTCCATGAATGCTCTGTTCTGGAACATTAGAGGGATTGCAGCCTGTAACACCCCGGACACACCCGCCGGTGGCCGTTACTCCTAGCGGGATCTAGACTGGCCACACAGATCAATACTAGTCTTTTATGCGTACTTTGTCCTCACTCGTGCGCACCAGGGAGCAACTTTCCGGTCGGTCACCCATCCTGAAACTACTCCAAGCCGAGCAAGAAGGAATTCCTTATTGATATGAGTAGTCTATCATCCCTAATAAGCCAGGCTATCACATACACCCCACTCAGAGGAACCAACGTCCTCGTCGGGCCACAAGAACGTTCCCTCTTAGCACATACGTCTGTGCATCCAGTCCGGCACATATGCCATGTCGTGTGCCACGATGGGTCACAGACGTCATGCACAACATCATGACCATGTGCCTGTCCACAAACATCCATGTAACCGCGAGGGTCGGCTCTGATACCAACTTGTAACGCCCCGGACACACCCGCCGGTGGCCGTTACTCCTGGCGGGATCTAGACTGGTCCCACAGATCAATACCAGTCTTTTCTGCATACTTTGTCCTCACTTGTGCGCACCCGGGAGCAACTTCCCGGTCGGTCACCCATCCTGAAACTACTCCAAGCTGAGCACGCTTAACTTTGGAGTTCTGTCCGAATGGGCTCCCGGAAAAGAAGGAATTCCTTATTGATATGAGTAGTCTATCATCCCTAATAAGCCATGCTATCACCCAGCCCCTGATAGGAAAACTCTCATCATTGACACTATTAATAAGACTCATGCTACCATTCTAGGGTTCCAGGAAACTAAGAAGGACGTTTTCTCTCCTTATCTTAAATCCCTAATTGGCAACATGGACTTTGATTGGCATACTCTTCCATCCAAAGGATCGGCTGGAGGCATCCTCATGGGAGTAGATTTAAGTGTTTTCGAGGTTGTTGCTTGGTCACACCTAGACTCCTCTATTAGCTGTCTAGTTAACATGAAATCTACTGGTCATACTTTTAGGGTTATTACTGTCTATGGCTCTCCTTATGAAGAAGGAAAGGAAGCCTTTATCTCTGAACTTCACTCTTTATTTTAGATAACCACACTCCCACCTTGATTGGGGGTGATTCCAATTTAGTTAGGAATGCTGTAGATAAAAGTAATGGATCTATCAATTACAAATGGAGTGACAATTTCAATGCCTGGATTGAGATCTGGAGTTTACTTGAAATTAAGCTCTCTTCTAGGAAATTTACTTGGGCCAATAATCAAGTTGATTTGATTATGTCCACCATTGACAGGATTTTCCGTGACACAGATTTAGATGGTCTTTTCCCTCTTTCTAGCTGCAAAGCTCTACCTAGATGTGGTAGTGACCACACTCCTTTGCTCTGGGACTCTGGTCTTAACCAAGCCCCTAAGAGTAATAGTTTTAAATTTGAAAAATGGTGGCTCCTTAGAGAAGATTTTACTGAGCTAGTCAGGAGAATCTGGGTTGAACCCACTGGGAGCAACTGCCCTCTGGAAAGTTGGCAGATCAAAATTAGAAGATTTCGGAAAACTACTAAAGGTTGGAACTCTAATGAAGAAGCCAATCTTAGGAGATACAAAAGGATTCTTCTGCTTGAATTTGATTCTCTAGATATTAAGGCTGAAACTTCTGACCTCTCTAAGGCCGAGACTAGTAGGCTGAACTTTGTCCATGGGGAGCTTATGAAAATCTGGCTCCAGGAAGAAATTAAAGCCAAACAAAGATCTAGAGATAGAAATATTAAGGAGGGAGATAGGAACACTGCTTATTTCCATGCAGTTGCTAACCAGAGGAGGAGGAAAACCCTCATTCACTCCCTTGATGGCCCCAATGGCCCTGTTACTGAGGTAGATGCTATGCTGAAAGTGGCTAGTGACTTTTACAAAGGTCTGTTTAAGAAAGAAAACCCTTCTGGTTTCTCTCTGCAAAACAACTTCTTCTCTGCTGCTGAAAAAGTCTCTCTTGCTGAAAATGAGATGCTGGAATCACCTTTTTCAGAGGCAGAGGTGAAGGAAGGCATTTTCAGCTCCTATCCTGATGGGTCTCCTTGCCCTGATGGAATCCCTTTCCTGTTTTATCAGTACTTTTGTTACTTGGTGAAAAAAGATCTCATGGATCTTTTTCAAGCCTTTCATAGGGGAGAATTAGATATTTACAGGCTCAATTTTGCTATGCTCACTCTTATTCCTAAAGAGCCTGAAGCCACTTCTATTTAGAAATTCAGGCCCATCAGCCTGATTAACTATAGTTTCAAGATTTTCTCTAGAGTCCTTACTACTAGGCTCTCTAAAGTTTTGCAGGGGTTGATTGCCAGCAACCAGTCTGCATTCCTCAAAGGGAGGTATATTTTAGAAAGTGTAGTTACTACCCATGAAGTACTCCACTCTGTTCATTCGGGTGGTGATAAAGGGCTTGTCCTTAAACTAGACTATGATAAAGCATTTGATAAAGTAGACCTTAATTTCTTTATGAAGCTCTTGGAGCTTAGAGGGTTTGGGGGAAAATGGACTAGCTGGATTCAGCAACTCACTCATGGGGGGTCTATCGGGGTCAAACTAAACCACTGTGAAAGTGATTTTTTCCTTGTTGGCAAAGGCCTTAGACAAGGTGACCCTATTTCCCCTCTTCTATTCAATTTAGTAGTTGTGTCCTCACTAAAATGTTAAGCAAAGCTACTGATCATAGCTCAATTGCAGGGCTTTGCCCTGAGGTTTTTCCTGGGGGCATCATCTTCCTGCAATATGCAGATGATACCATCCTTTTCCTTGACAATGACCCCAACCATGCTAGCAACCTGAAAACAGTTCTCACCTGTTTTGAGCAAGTCTCTGGGATGAGAATTAACTACTCCAAAAGTGAGCTCATCCCTATTAACATGGATGAAAATGAGCTAGCTATTTTTCTCTCTATTCTAGTTTGTAGTAAAGGTAATTCTCCTTTTAAGTACTTAGGCATTCCTCTTCACTATGACAAGTTGAGAAGAGAAGATATCCAACCCCTTCTAGATGAAATTATTATAAAAGGATTGCAGGGTGGAGAGGTAAACTCCTTTCTTACAGAGGAAGTTGATCCTCATCCAATCCTGTTTGGCTAGCATTCTAGTTTACCTCCTTTCCTTCTTCAAATTTCCCAAATGGGCAGTGAACCTCATCAACTCTCAGATGTCTCACTGCTTGTGGAATGATTTTGAGGGTCATAGGAAACTTCATCTTGCTAACTGGGGCCTAGTCTCTATGAAAAAAGACTTTGGAGGCTTAGGTATTCCTAACATCCAAGAAATTAACATCTGCCTTTTAGGGTCTTTGGTCAAGAGATACTATGAGGCAGACCAGAAACCCTGGAAATTGCTCCTTAATCATAAGTACTTGGCGAATAAACCTAATATCTTTGCCCCCTCCTCTAACTTTAAGGCTTCTAGATTCTGGAAAGGCTTAAAATCTATCATTCATGCTGTGAAATTTGGCTATAGATGGAGCATAGGGGATGGTAAAAGAACCAGGTTTTCGGAAGATACTTGGTTTGGCACTTCTCCCCCAGCAGTCCAATTTTGGCCTGTCTACTCTATTTGCATTGAACAAAACAAATGTGTGAATGAAGTTTGGGATGGGCAATTCCTAAAGCTCTCATTTAGAAGGAACTTTAGTGACAGTCTTATGGAACAATGGTTCCAGCTCAAGGAAATTGCCAAGAGCATTGTCTTTTCTGCCGACCTAGATGCCTTGATGTGGCAACTAGACAATAAAGGGCAGTACTCTTCCAGCTCCCTCTATCATATTATCAGTTTTAGAGGGGTCCAGCCTATGTTTATCCCAGCAGTCTGGAAACTAAGAGTTCCTCCTAAAATTCATGTTTTTCTCTGGCTCCTCTCAAAAAATAAATTGATGACCAGAGATAATCTTAGGAAAAGACATATCATCAAACCTCTTGAGTGTGTTTATTGCTTGGAACATGAATCATGTTCTCACCTCTTTTTTGAGTGTATTGTTGCTAATCACCTCTGGGTCCCTATTAAGAAATTTTTCTCTATTCAGATTGGCTCTTCCTTTGAATCTGTAGCCAGATTCTGGATTGCTAACAAGAAGTGCTCGGTTTTAAATACTATTAGCTCAGCTGTCCTTTGGAGCCTCTGGAAATATAGAAATGCTACGATTTTCAATAACACATCTTGGATTTCCATTCCGCGAGTGTAGGATCGAAAGTATTTCTAGAGGGGGGGGGGTGATTAGACTACTTGACCAAATAAAAATCTAGCCTTTTCCCAATTTTAGTTCTTGGCAGATTTTAGCTATCTTAGCACAAGTCAAGCAATCTCCACACAATTCAAGCAAGCATGCAAAAGAGTATATGAGCAGCGGAAAGTAAAGCATGCAACTTGCAAGAATGTAAAGAGAAGGGTTTGGGGGATTCAAACGCAATTAGAGACACGGATGTTTTGTCGTGGTTCCGATAGGTGGTGCTTTCGTACATCCATGTTGATGGAGACTTCAACCCACGAAGGGTAACAGTTGCGCGAGTCCACGGAGGTCCCCACCCACGAAGGGTCCACGAAGAAGCAACCTTGTCTATTCCATCACGGTCGTCGCCCATGAAGGACTTGCCTCACTAGTGGTAGATCTTCACGAAGTAGGCGATCTCCTTGCCCTTACAAACTCCTTGGTTCAACTCCACAATCTTGTCGGAGGCTCCCAAGTGACACCTAGCCAATCTAGGAGACACCACTCTCCAAGAAGTAACAAATGGTGTGTTGATGATGAACTCCTTGCTCTTGTGCTTCAAATGATAGTCTCCCCAACACTCAACTCTCTCTCACAGGATTTGGATTTGGTGGAAAGAAGATTTGAGTGGAAAGCAACTTGGGAAGGCTAGAGATCAAGATTCATATGGTTGGAATGGAATATCGTGACCTCAACACAAGTGTAGCTGGTTCTCTCTCAAAAAATGTGTATTGGAAGTGTAGGTATGTTCTGATGGCTCTCTCCACGAATGAATAGTGGGTGGAGGGGTATATATAGCCTCCACACAAAATCTAACCATTACACACAATTTTCCAAACTCGGTGGGACCGAATGGTTAAACTCGGTCAGACCGATTCAGCAAACCTAGTGACCGTTAGGATTTTCGGTGGGACTGAGATGCAACTTGGTAGGACCGATTTGGTTAGGGTTAGGGCATAACGTAATCTCGGTGTGACCGATTACACAAACTCGGTAGGACCGATTTTGGTAATAAGCTAACCAGAGAGTTGGTCAGGTAAACTCAGTGGGACCGATTCGCTCATCTCGGTGAGACTGAAGTGTTATAAAAGGGAAACAGAGAGTTTACATTGCAATCTCGGTGGGACCGATCGCTCATCTCGGTAAGACCGAAACGTTATGAAGGCAAGTAGAGAGATTACAATCCCATCTCGGTGAGACCGAGATCCCTATCGGTGAGAACGATTTGCCTAGGGTTTGTGGCAGTGGCTATGACATTTGAAACTCGATGGGGCCGAATAGAAAGAATTGGTGGGGCCGAGTTTGACTTTGGTTTAGGTCATATGTGGATGTGGGAAGGTAGTTGAGGGTTTTGGAGTATACCACTAAGCATTTTGAGCAAGCAAGCCATTAAGAAACACCTCATCCCTCCTTGATAGTATTGGCTTTTCCTATAGACTCAATGTGATCTTGGATCACTAAAATAAAATGTAGAGTCTTGAGCTTCAAGCTTGAGCCAAACTTTTTGTCCTTAGAATTTTGAGGGATCCACTTTCCTCATCCATGCCATGCCATTCATTGAGATTTTCCTGAAATATTAATCTTGGAATAATGTTAGCTCAATGAGCTATATGTTGTTAGGAATTACCAAAACCACCCAGGGATAGTTGCACTTTCAATCTCCCCCTTTTTGGTAATTGATGACAACATATAGATCAAAGCTTCGACAAATGATAATAAGAGTGAAAGATATTGTCGCTTTGAGATGTATGTGACAAGCAAGAGCTCCCCCTAAATTTGTGCATATCTTAATATTTTCTTTGGACTGCAAATGCACAATGAGTTAGGATCATGGGTTACTCTTCCATGTCAGATACATCTTGGTGGAGCGCTCAAAATGATAAGAATTAAATACATGCACTCATCACCAAGCAAAGTGAATGATCATATAAGGATAAGTAAGATAATATCATCTAACAAGCATAAGTGTAGCTTATGATCAACCACATGATCATCAATGTCTCACAGATAATAGCATAGTATCTCAAGCAATCAAAAGACAAACAAAGTTCAACCAAGAAGACAAGAGAGAACAAAAGCAAACTCTCTCTCTTGAAGCCTATGATCTATACATTTTTCTCCCCCTTTGGCAACAAGTTACCAAAAAGTTCATAGAAAATGCATAGCACTAAAACGTCTCTCAGGCTTGGTCTTCAGGTGGCGGTGTCCGGAGAACTCCAAGAACGAAGGCTTCAGTCGAAGTAGATGGAGCTGCTGGGGTAGGTGCTGGAGCTGGTGGCACTGAAGTTGTAGCTGGTGCAGATGAAGTGGCTCTGGTGTCTGTTACTAGCACTGCAGTTGATCTCTGAGCTCGAGGCACTCTGGCAAATGCATCAGTGGTTGTTCTGCCCTTCCTCTCCTGCTTATCATCTTGCAGCTGCTCCACAACTGACTGAATCTCAGTTACTTAGCCATCTAAATCATAGAATTTTTGCTCCACGATTCTTTCCAAGCTCTCCTGGTTTTGAGTCAGGGTGGCCAACCCCTTCTCAATCCTCAGAGTTGATGCTATCAAATAACCAAGCTGGTCCTGCTTGCTTTTCAAAAAGTACTCAGATGCCTCCTCTTGAGTTGGCATCTTGGCAGCTGAGGGAGTCCTGGATTAGGGGGTGTTCGGGTAGCCGGACTATACCTTCAGCCGGACTCCTGGACTATGAAGATACAAGATTGAAGACTTCGTCCCGTGTCCGGATGGGACTTTCCTTGGCGTGGAAGGCAAGCTTGGCGATGCGGATATTCAAGATCTCCTACCATTGTAACCGACTCTATGTAACCCTAACCCTATCCGGTGTCTATATAAACCGGAGGGTTGTAGTCCGTAGGCAATCAACTCCATATACAACAATCATACTATAGGCTAGCTTCTAGGGTTTAGCCTCCTTGATCTCGTGGTAGATCTACTCTTGTACTAACCATATCATCAATATTAATCAAACAGGACGTAGGGTTTTACCTCCATCAAGAGGGCCCGAACCTGGGTAAAATATCGTGTTCCCTGCCTCCTATTACCATCCGGCCTAGACGCACAGTTCGGGACCCACTACCCGAGATCCGCCGGTTTTGACACCGACATTGGTGCTTTCATTGAGAGTTCCTTTTGTGTCGTCGCCTTTAGGCCCGATGGCTCCTTTGATCATCAACAATGATGCGGTCCAGGGTGAGACTTTTCTCCCCGGACAGATCTTCGTCTTCGGCGGCTTGGCTCTGCGGGCCAATTCGCTCGGCCACCTGGAGCAGATCGAAAGCTACGCCCCTGGCCATCAAGTCAGGTTTGGAAGCTTAAACTACACGACTGACATCCGCGGAGACTTGATGTTCGACGGGCTCGAGCCACGGCCAAGCGCGCCGCACTATCTCGAGGGGCATGATCTAGCTCTTCCCCCGGACAGTGTCCTGGAGGCCGCACACGCATCGGTTCCGACCCCTAACTTGGAGCCTATTGCGCTAATCGAGGATGAGCGGTTGGACGTCACCTCAGGGGCTGCGATCCCGAAAGTGATCGAGCTGAACGCTAGCCCCGCACTCTGCACGACCCGTGACTCCAAGGATCCGGACTCCTCCCCGGACTCCGAACCCCCCGCGCCCCTGCCAATCGAATCCGATTGGGCGCCGATAATGGAGTTCACCGCCGTAGACATCTTTCAGCATTCGCCTTTTGGCGACATCGTGAATTCTCTTAAGTCTCTCTCTTTATCAGGAGAGCCCTGGCCGGACTACAGTCAGCGAGGGTGGGATACGGACGATGAGGAAATTCAAAGCCCACCCATCACCCATTTTGTAGCCATTGTCGATGATCTAACCGACATGCTTGACTTTGGCTCCGAAGACATCGACGGCATGGACGACGATGTAGGAGACGAACAGGAAGCAGCACCTGTAGGGCGCTAGAAGGCCACCTCGTCATATGGCATATATATGGTGGATACTCCAAAAGATGGAGATGGCGATGGAACAGTGGGGGATGACGCCCCCAAGAAACAGCCAAAGCGCCGGCGTCAGCGGCGCCGCTCTAAATCCGTCCAAAGCAAAAACAGTGATTTCGGCACGGGAGATAATACTACCCCGGATAGCGCCGAAGAACACCCACCTCAGCAAGATTCAGCACAGGAAGATGGAGAAGCCAACCCTCATGAGAGAATGGCAGACCGAGAGGTCGAGGATGATAACTATACGCCTCCCTCCGAAGACGAGGCAAGCCTCGATGACGACGAATTCGTCATACCATCAGACCCCGCCGAACAAGAGCGTTTTAAACGCAGGCTTTTAGCCACGGCAAGCAGCCTCAAGAAAAAGCAGCAACAACTTAGAGCTGCCCAAGATTTGCTAGCTGACAGATGGACTGAAGTCCTTGCGGCCGAAGAGTATGAACTCGAATGCCCCTCCAAGAGTTACCCGAAGCGCAGGCCGCTACCCCGATCAGAGGAGGAAGCACCTACATCACCAGCGCATGACATGGCAGACCGGCCACCTCGCGGCCGCGATAGAGAGGCCTCTCGGCCCTCCACCCAAGCCATGCCCCGACGCCGCTCAACTAAGGCACGAGAAAATGCGCCCGACTTGCGAGACATACTGGAGGATAAGGCAAGACAAACAAGATCGATCTACGGATCGCGCAGGCGCCCTACGGCATGTGACAATGATCTTCACTCCAGATACAACAAATCCGGCCGGGCCGAACACAACAGACATAGCTCTTTCGAGCTACGTCGTGATATAGCCCAGTACAGAGGCGCCGCACACCCGCTATGCTTCACGAATGAAGTAATGGGTCATAAAATCCCAGAGGGTTTCAAACCCATAAACATCGAATGATACGATGGCACAACAGATCCGGCGGTATGGATCGAGGATTATCTCCTTCACATCCACATGGCACGCGGCGATGATCTACACGCCATCAAATACCTCCCGCTCAAACTTAAAGGACCGGCCCGGCATTGGCTTAACAGCTTGCCAGCAGACTCAATCGGTTCTTGGGAGGACCTGGAAGCCGCATTCCTCGACAACTTCCAGGGCACTTACGTGCGACCACCGGATGCCGACGACTTAAGCCACATAATTCAGCAGCCAGAGGAATCGGCCAGACAATTCTGGACACGGTTCCTAACAAAGAAAAACCAGATAGTCGACTGTCCGGACGTAGAGGCCCTAGCAGCCTTCAAGCATAACATCCGCGACGAGTGGCTTGCCCGGCACCTGGGACAGGAAAAGCCGAAATCCATGGCAGCCCTCACGACACTCATGACCCGCTTTTGAGCGGTAGAAGACAGCTGGCTAGCTCGCAGTAACAACTTATCAAAGAACCCTGGTAATTCTGATACCAAGGACAAAAGTGGCAGGACATGTCGGAACAAGCAAAAACGCCGCGTTAGCAGCGACAGCAATGAAGACACGGCAGTCAATGCCGGATTCAAAGGCTATAAATCCGGTTAGCGGAAAAAGGCATTCAAAAAGAATACTCAGGGCCCGTCCAGTTTGGACCGAATACTCGATCGCTTGTGCCAGATACATGGCACCCCCGAAAGTCCAACTAATCACACTAACAGGGATTGTTGGGTGTTCAAGTAGGCAGGCAAGTTAAGGGCCGAAAACAGAGACAAGGGGCTGCACAGCGACGACGAGGAGCCCAAGCCGCCGAACAACAATGGACAGAAGGGTTTCCCCCACAAGTGCGGACGGTGAACATGATATACGCAACCCACATTCCCAAGCGGGAGCGGAAGCGTGCGCTACGGGACGTATACGCGATGGAGCCAGTCGCCCCAAAGTTCAACCCATGGTCCTCCTGCCCGATCACTTTTGATCGAAGGGACCATCCCACTAGCATCCGTCATGGCGGCTTCGCCGCATTGGTTCTCGACCCAATCATCAACGGATTTCATCTCACAAGAGTCCTCATGGACGGCGGCAGTAGCCTGAACCTGCTTTATCAGGATACAATGCGGAAAATGGGCATAGATCCCTCAAGGATTAAGCCCACAAGAACGACCTTTAAAGGCGTTATACCAGGTGTAGAAGCCAACTGTACAGGCTCAGTAACACTTGACGTGGTCTTCGGATCCCCGGACAATTTCCGAAGCGAGGAGTTAATCTTCGATATAGTCCCGTTTCACAGTGGCTATCACGCCCTGCTCGGACGAACCGCATTCGCAAAGTTCAATGCGGTGCCGCACTACGCATATCTCAAGCTCAAGATGCCAGGCCCTCGAGGAGTAATTACGGTCAACGGAAACACCGAACGCTCCCTCCGTACGGAGGAGCATACGGCGGCTCTCGCAGCGGAGGTACAAAGTAGCCTTCTCAGGCAATTCTCCAGTCCGGCCATTAAAAAGCCAGACACTGCCAAGCGCGCCTGGAGTAACCCACAGCAGGACCGCCTGGCACACTCTGAGTAAGCGTAGCAATGCGGCCCCAACCCCAGCTTTCGCGACATAGCGAAACCAGTACCTCGCGTACATAACTACGCCCTTGAAATACCATGGGCACAGGGGAAGGGGCACAATAACGGCACGCCCAAAATACGGCTTAAAACGTACTAGGGGCTGCCGGATTCTTTTTTTTAAATTTTTTCTTACTTTCAGGACTCCATACTTTGGACGACCTGTTCGGCAATTCGACTGCCGCACAAATGATGCAAGATCCAGGGAGGCAGACAAGCCATGCCGCATTATGGAACTCCCAGGTGGTCTCTGTTACGAGCGGTATACCTGTTTTAAATACAATTCCGCGGCCTGCCCATGGTCAGTACATATTGAATAGTCCAATATCTTTTGCTTACCGCACTATTTGTATCGTTCGGCTTTGATAAATAGCCTCTCTATAAACAATGCTTAGCTTCTTGTCTATTTTTTGCATTATCTTCTTTTCACATTTATTTTTATTAAATGACATGATTGCACCCGTACACCATGGTACGGCAAACACGCCAGGGGCTTCAGTACCCCTCATAATGGTGTGAGAAGTCCGTACACTTTCACAAGTGCGGCGCCCCGAACTTATAGCACTATATGCATCGGCTCCGAATCATGATTTGGGTCAATAGTTGGGTTTTCCCGACTCTTATGTTTTGGTGCCTTACGTTCTGCTCTATCGGCTAAGGTAGCACTAGGAGAACCACTGCGATTGTGCCCCGGTTCAGCTGGGTTAAGCACCTCGGTGATGAAAGCTAAAACTGACTGTCATGATGTGGCGAGAGACCGGTCGCTGTTCGAGAGGTTTTTCGAGTCCCTAAAGGCTTATGCTGCTTCGAGCGAGGAGCTGGCTTTGTCCGGCCAAGGCGTGGATAGCGCCCCGAACTCGGTCTTCCAAACTAGGGGCTTCGCCGAAATTTAAAATTATAGAGTTCTATGGCTAAGTGAGAGTGTTCAAGCATTATAGTCCGATTGCCTGGTTCGTTGTGCTGAGCGCCTCACTCGAAGGACCCAACTATGAGAAAAAGAGCGCTCAGGTTTACCCCGAACACACCAGCACTAGTGGCACGGGGGCAGAAGCCGACGACTGGTCATCTTTCAATTTTTGATAAACGGCCGCACAGAAAGTAATATTTTAAATTCAATAAGCATTGCTTAGCGCATATGAACAAGTTTTCAGCGCACAGGATAAACACGAGCGAGTTCATTCAAATATCACATCCTTGGTACATTCATCCGCCACAAGGCGGGCACCTGCAAGAACATCCTTGTAGTAGTTCTCGGGCTTGCGATGCTCCTTCCCCAGCGGCGGCCCGTCCCTCACAAGCTTCTCACCGTCCAGCTTACCCCAGTGCACCTTTGCACGGGCAAGGGCCCGACGGGCACCTTCGATGCAGACGGAGTGCTTGATGACCTCAAGCCTCGGACAGGCCTCCACCAGCCGCCGCACCAGCCCGAAATAGCTCCCAGGCAGGGCCTCTCCGGGCCACAGCCGAACTATGAAGCCCTTCATGGCCTGCTTGGCCGCCTTGTGGAGCTCGACCAGCTGTTTCAGCTGGTCGCTCAAGGGCACAGGGTGTCCGGCCTCAGAATACTAAGACCAGAACACCTTCTCCGTCGAGCTACCCTCTTCAGCTCGGTAGAATGCGGC
This sequence comes from Triticum urartu, assembly GCF_056163025.1. Lineage (NCBI taxonomy): Eukaryota > Viridiplantae > Streptophyta > Magnoliopsida > Poales > Poaceae > Triticum > Triticum urartu. Next base: position 709,923,150 of record NC_141874.1, read on the forward strand.
AGCGTCGGATACGCTGCGGGGAAGATCTGCGAATGCCCCAGGAGAGCTCCGGATTCGGGTAAGTAACAGGTAGTTCACTTTTATATTTCTTCTTTGCATAAAGAATGCCTTACCCGCTGCTATCTTCCTCATCTCCTCCAACTCTTGGAGGGCCTTTTGGGCTTCGTCCTTGGCAGACTTGGCAGCCTCTAGGGCCGTTGCAAGCTCGGATGCTTGCGCCTTCGACTCCAGCTCCAAACTCTCATGTTTTTTCATGAGAGCCTGAAGCTCTTGCTGCACCTCGCCAACCTGAGGCCCAAGTCTGTCTCGCTCGGTGCGCTCCGCAGCCGTTTTCTTTTCGGCCTCAGACAACGCTTGCTTAAGGGTCGCCACCTCAGTCGTGGCCCCTACAATAAGCAGTACAATCATGTTACTCTTTTTGCAATCAAGCCTTTTTATAGGCACTTTTTCTGTAAGGTATTTCTTACCTTCTTCCTCCTTGAGCCGCCGCTTGGCAAGGCCGAGCTCTTGCTCGGTCCGCTCGAGGTCCTGCTTCAGGACACCCACCTCCGCAGTCAGTGCGGCGGTGGATAGCAGCGAAGCCTGCATACGCATATTGACTCTTTTTTTAGACTCCTGCGAAATTTAATAGATCCTCTATTCGGCTTTTCTTTCCGAACGCCAAACAGAGCATCAGGGGCTACTGTCTATGCGGTAATATTTTTACATATTTTTACTTACCTCGAAGCCTGTTAGAAGGCTAGCGCAAGCTTCAGTCAGTCCACTCTTGGCGGACTGAACCTTCTGGATCACCGTACTCATAATAGTACGGTGCCCCTTGTCGATGGAGGCGTCGTCAAGCACCTCCAGCAGATTGTCCGGCACCTCCGGTTGGACGGAGGCCGCCGGCTCAAAAGGCTTGCTCCTCTTGGAAGGAGTTCGCCTACCGTGGTCCGGAACTGTGGAAGATTTCGGCACGGTGTCCGGCACAAAGCTCGACTGAGAGCCCTGGGGAGCCTTATCCCCTTCACTCCCAGAGTCCGGGAGGTTGCCTTGCGGCTCCTCCGGGACCACCTCCTCCTGCCCCGGAGCTTGTCACGACGCCACTTCGGCGTCGTCTGCAGTGGGGGGGGGAGACAGCGGGCGGAACTGAGTTCACGTCCGATGAGTCCAGGGAGCCGCCCGACGATTTGTCAAATTCGGCCCGGGGCGGACTGCATAATTACATTCGACATTAGGGAAAGCTGTGCAACAAAGGAACATCATGAGTTACTCTGATATCCGAACTTATGATTTCGCCGGATGCTTGGCCCTGTTTGGCCACTCCTCTTTGCCCTCTTCGGCGTTGGGGGCGTAGTCCGGCGGAGGGGTCTTCCTTTTCCTAGACCCCTCGGCCTCCCCTGTTGGGGCGACCTTCCTCTTCTCTCCTCCCTCCGCTGGGGGGGGGATAGTTTTCTTCTTCCTCCTTGTTTTCGTGGGAGGAGGGCATCGAGTTCCCGTGGTCTTCTTCTTGGCCTTCTTCTCCGGCACCACATAAGGCACTGGAACCAGCAGCTTTGCTAGTAGAGCTGGGGCTGGGTCTTCGGGCAGCGGAGCTGGACAGTTAATCGGTCCGGATATCGCCCGCCAAGCCTGTCAAAGGTAAGGGAGTTTAGATCCCGCATAGAGTCAAACTATGAAAAAAGCTTAAACATCCTGTAAAAGGTGTAGATGGCATACGTCGCTAGCGTGACGCTGCGAGCTGTATCCGCGGTCCTCGGAAGCGGATGCGGGAGCCTCGGCGCCCTTGAATAGCATCTTCCAGGCGTCTTCGTACGTCGTGTAGAAGAGCCTGCTGAGGGTTTGATGCTGCGCCGGGTCGAACTCCCACAGATTAAAATCCCGTTGTTGGCACGGGAGGATCCGGCGGACGAGCATAACCTGGATTACATTAACAAGCCGGACTGGCTTGTTCACCAGGGACTGGATGCATGTTTGCAATCCGGTCACCTCTTTTTCGTCACCCCACGACTGGCCCGTCTCTTTCCAGGACATAAGCCGCGTGGGGGGTCCGGATCAGAACTCGGGGGCTGCGGTCCATTTTGGATCGCGCAGCTCGGTGATATAAAACCACCCGGATTGCCATCCCTTTAGGGTCTCCATGAAAGAGCCCTCAAACCATAGGACGTTGGCCATCTTGCCCGCCATGGCGCCTCCGCACTCCGCCTGGCTGCCGTGCACCACCTTGGGCTTGACGTTGAAGGTCTTGAGCCAGAGGCCGAAATGAGGGCGGACGCGGAGAAAAGCCTCGCACACGACGATAAACGCCGAGATGTTGAGGATGAAGTTCGGAGCCAGATCGTGGAAATCCAGGCCGTAGTAGAACATGAGCCCCGGGACAAATGGGTGGAGTGGAAAACCCAGTCCGCGGAGGAAGTGGGGGAGAAATACTACCCTCTCATGGGACCTTGGGGTGGGGAGAAGCTGCCCCTTTTCGGGAAGCCGGTGCGCGATGTCCTTGGACAGGTATCCGGCCTTCCTTAGCTTCTTGACTTTGCCCTCCGTGGCGGAGGAGACCATCCACTTGCCTCCCGCTAAGGACATTGCCGGAGAAGGTTGAGGTGGGAAGTGCGGGCTTGGGTGCTAGAGCTCGGGTGCGCAGGAGATGGATAGGCAAAGGAGGAAGAAGGCGTAGGAAAAAGGTGGATCCTTGTCCCCTTATATGGGCGGATGCGGTTGTGCGTCCCCACCTGCCTAGTAAAACTCGCTTGCCTCCCAAGCGCCGTGATAAGTGGCGCGGTTGGGTTACCCATGTCCGTATTGATGAGAATCCCATAAAAGGGGGGTACACGATCTCTTCTTTGACAAGACGTGCCAAGGAAACTGCCTCGCAAAACACGCTGAGGTGGAAAAGTGAAAACGATTCGAGTGAAGGACTTGGCTGTAGTGTGATGACACACTGCGGAATACGTCAGCAGATTTGATTTGTGTTAATATTATTCTCTCTACGGCAATATGTGGAAGCTTATTTTGCAGAGCCGGACACTACTCTTGGTGTTTACAATCTTCTATTAAGGACTTGGAGGAGGAACCCGCCTTGCAATGCCGAAGACAATTTGCGCGCCGGACTCGTCGTCATTGAAGCCTGGTTCAGGGGCTACTGAGGGAGTCCTGGATTAGGGGGTGTTCGGGTAGCCGGACTATACCTTCAGCCGGACTCCTGGACTATGAAGATACAAGATTGAAGACTTCGTCCCATGTCCGGATGGGACTTTCCTTGGCGTGGAAGGCAAGCTTGGCGATGCGGATATTCAAGATCTCCTACCATTGTAACCGACTCTATGTAACCCTAACCCTATCTGGTGTCTATATAAACCGGAGGGTTGTAGTCCGTAGGCAATCAACTCCATATACAACAATCATACCATAGGCTAGCTTCTAGGGTTTAGCCTCCTTGATCTCGTGGTAGATCTACTCTTGTACTACCCATATCATCAATATTAATCAAGCAGGACATAGGGTTTTACCTCCATCAAGAGGGCCCGAACCTAGGTAAAACATCGTGTTCCCTGCCTCCTGTTACCATCCGGCCTAGACGCACAGTTTGGGACCCACTACCCGAGATCCGCCGGTTTTGACACCGACAGCAGCCTTCTCTTTCTTTGCTTTCTCCTTCTTCTCTTGAGCTTGTCTGATGATGGTTCATTCTCATTCATCACAACTTGATTGTCCACGAAGTCTGGGTAGATAGGCAAGTGTTCCTTATCCAACAGGTATGTGCCTGTGCCCATCTTTGAGTTTATCAACTCCTGGATTTGTGGGGCATATCCACAACTTCTTTTCTGGTCTGCTGCAGTCCTCTTGATAGTCTCAACTATAAGGCTCATGACCTTGAACTTCTGTGGCACATCAAATATATGTAGCAAGTTAATTGCATGGCCTCTGATCATTCTGTGATCACCAGACTGGGGCAAGAGAGTGTGCCTAAGGATCTAATTGATTGTAGGCAGCCCTGACAGCAAGTGCTTTATTGACCCAAACTGGTGAGTCTCAAGATCATCTTTAGGAATATCCCTGTACATGTTTGCCATAGAGTTGTGATCCATCTTCTTCTTGGCATAGACATCCAAGTCATCTTCTTCTTCCTTAGGAGCATTGATCAGATTTGCCCATTCCTCAATAGTTGAGTGGTACCTTGTACCTTCAGACATCCATAGTATCCTGCCATCTGGATAGAAGTGTGCTGTGGAGTAGAATTGCATTATGAGCTCCTCATTCCACTTTGTGAGCTTCTGCCCAACAAAGTCTGCAACTCCACAAGCACTGAAGCTGTCAAACACACCAGGATAGTGTTCCTCATTTTCCTTGATATACTTCCAGTCGACCCACCTCATTTCACACACTATAGGCTTCTTGTCCAGTAGCACTGTCTCATAGAAATCTTGCTGTTCCTTTGTGTGGAACCTGTAATCAACAGCAGTTCTTCTTCTTGTAGCATATGGGTCTGTCTCTCTCCATTTCCTCAGTCCTGGGTCTCTCCTGATCTTCATGTTCTCAGCCACAGGATGAGCATCATTGTTGTCTGGAATCTTGGGTTTGAGCTTCCTCAGGACTTGTCCTTCATCATCTTCATCAGCAGCAACTTCAGGCACTGGGGCCTTGTTCTTCTCAGCAGCTGGTATACTCCTGGTATTCCTCTTAGGTGCACTCTTGGGCTTGGAGGCTGCTTTGGGTGCTTTTTGGGCTTTGATGAAGCATCCCCTGTCCTGATAGCATCACCCATAAGCTTATGTGCCTTGGGTGCTGGTGCAGCAACCTCTTCTTCTTCTTCCATCATGGAAGCCTTTTCAATCACTCCGTCCATGGTCTTCTTGACCCTTTCCTTCCTTTTCTTCCCTTCTGCAGCAGCCTATTTGGGTTGAGATCCCAAAGGGACTTGAGTAGATGCTCTGGCCTTAGACATTGGAATTCTCTTTGCAGGAACCTTTTGCTTCATGCCTGGCTTGGTGGCAGCAGCAGTGCTATATTCCTTCTTAACCACTTTCTTCTTGGAAGTGGCCTCATCCTCAACTGCCACATAGTCTGCATCCTCAGACTCTGAAGTTTTCTTCTTCCTTGTTCTGGTGGCAGCTTTGGGCAAGTTGCTGGGAGTGCTCCTGCTACCATCATCTGAACTGCTAGAGGGACTAGTGCCCTCACTCAGGTGAACCTGCTCCTCTGACCTGTTCTGGCTGTCACTCTGATCAGACATATTGCAAACACTGACAGCAGACCCTGTGAATAGATATAGATGAGATAGAGTGGATGAGCATCACAAAATGTAGAGGTTTTTGCAAAAGAATGAGTCAAAAACTTAGTTTTAGTTTTCCGCAAAAAGCATTTCGGATCAACCGATTTGTAAACTCGGTGATACCGAAGCAGCTGTTGGAACCTAAACTAGTGAACTCGATCAGACCGAGTCACAGTTCGGTGGCACCGAGACTGCTAGGGTTTCACAAAGTCCTGAACTCGGTCACACCGATTTGCAATTCTCGGTCAGACCGAAAATTACATGTGCAATGGCCTGAGCCAAATCGGTGGTACCGAGTTCCACAACTCGGTGGGTCCGAGATGGTTTCAGCGGAAACCTAACCCTAAATTTTCAATTCACGACTAAACCACGGAGTGTTTTGACTGGATAAGAATGATCTCAATCGTGGCAAGATACATGGCGAACACAATGTGCTAGGAATCAGATAGGGATAGCACAGTGATCGAGTTCATACCCTAGTTCGGCGATGAACTCGCTACGGCGGCAACGGCGGGGATGATTCCCGTTGACGGCGGCGGAGACCAGCGGCAGGAGGTGGCTGGCGACGAGGAAGACGACCCGGAGACCCTGGAGGCAGAGCGGGGTAAGCGCGGGTCGAGGAGGTTCAGAAAGTTTTCCAAAATTTGACCCGTGGGTATATATAGCCCAACCCGTTCGGTGTGACCGAGTGGAACAACTTGGTGGCACCAAGATTCATAACTGCGAACAGTTATTGAAACTCGGTGTGACCGAAAGGTTCAAATCGGTTGCACCGAGATTGAAAACCTAGATCGACTTAGTGATCTCGGTATGACCGAAATGGATGAATCGGTCAGACCGAAATGCACAAAGAAGTTTTGGAAGTTTAAGTCTATGACGAATCGGGGACTCCGAGTGCTCCTCACATAGAGTGGTTCGAATCTGACTTGATCAAATTTTGTGATGTAGCATGAATAGAGTTTGAGATGAGAAAAGCATAGATAGCTAGAGAGGGTTCTTAGGCATTCTTGTCCATCCACTTGGCAAAAGAAAATAAAACCAATCAATCATAACAACAAGTGGATGTCCTCGAATGAGTAAAATATGCAATCAACATGCTCACACAATAAAATGGCAATTGAAATATGTGGCAAAGCATGCACAACCAATTCTAGCATCTATCAAACAATTTGCGATGACTAGGTCATCTATATATGAGTATATTGACTTAGGAGTCAAATGAGAACATTTGATTATAAGTCATACTCATCGTTTAAGCACAAGTGGGGTTACCACTTTTACATAAAGCATTGTTGTATTCACACCATTAGAGTTGCTTTAGCTCAATTCTTAGAGTAAAGCTCCCCCTAGATGTGAGATCCCCCCTAAGAGGGATGAACTAACCTTGGGTTTTGTCGATGATGACTTCATGTAGATGTTGAAGATGTGGATGCTCAATGTTGATGTAGATCATTTGGAGCTATCCATTGGAGTGAGTTGCACTTTCAATACCTGCACGGGTTAGTCCTACAAGGAACAAACAAGGATATCCATAGACATAGAGTGATGCACACACAAGATGATGTCTATGAAAGCTTTTAGGTTACCTTGTCCCTTGTCTTACCAACAAGAGGGTTTGTGACTCCTTGAACTAGTGCAAGATGTGGAAGTTGATTGCACTTGTTCTTGCCAAGATGATAAGAGTGAAGTATGTTGGCGGAGTCACCCTCAAGAACTCTCTAGTTCTTCTTCGGGATCCACACCATCTTGATGGGAATCCTCGGTGTTGTAGTTGTACTTGATGAAGTGGAACTTGAAGTAGTCTTAGGAACCCACTTGACCAAGGCCTTAGGAGCTTCTTCAAATGCATCAATTTCCTCTTGAAGCTTGTCCTTGCCTTTTTGCTTGTGGTCTTGTGGTGGAAGATCATCTTGAGCTTGTGTCCCTTTGAAAGAAGTAGGATCATACTTATCTTGTTGAGGAACAAACTTCGTCTTGGGGTATTGATCTTCTTCCCACTCAACTCCATTGGCATTGAACTTTCGTTCAAAACCAACACCTTGATTCTTCCTGTGCCTTCCTTGCTTGCGTACAATTTCCTCGAATTGCTTACTTCCGACAAGGCTCTTGTAAACACATTTCTCTATAATTCCCTTCAATAAGCTATTTTCTTGCTCAGGTGTAACTTGGCTAAGAGAATCATTAGTGGAATCAAGAGAACTACTAGAAGCAACAATATTGGATTTAGCATGATTATTGTTACTACTAGAGGAAGAATCTTTCTTGTTCTTGTTACTGGACTTGACTTGAGGCATGTAAGTGGATAAGAGTAAACGCTTGGCAATGTAAGAACTTTTCTTACGAAGATCATCATTGATTGCTTTTAAGAACTCATGCTCTTGCTCAAGGTTGAGCTTTTCAAAGCGTAATTTCTCATGCGTCCTTAAAAGTTCTCGATGATCTCCTAAGATAGTTTCATGAGCTAACTTAAGAGTGTTTAGTTCTTTAGTTAGAGACTCAATCTTCTCCTTATCATTGTCATTCATTTTATCTTGATTAGCATGATTAATTGACGTTTCATCATAGTATTCATCACTAGAGTTGTCAACAAGTAAATCATCATCACCTAACAAGTCATCTTCATCACTATTGAAATCAACATACTCGGGGTGTGATACCTTTGGGCCTTTAGCCATGAAGCATGTTCCAACTCCTTCATTTGGTGAGTCAAATATGTCGTAGGAGTTGGTTGTCACAAGTGCTAGACCGGCAACACCTTCATCTTGAGTATATTCGGAGTCGAAGTGATAGCTTCTCTCCGAGTGGTTGTTGGAGTCGGAGCCGGATACCCATTCACCAACATGAGCTTGATGTCTTCATTTTGTGTAGCTCCTTGATGACTTGTCCTTTCTTTCCGAATCCTTGCTTCTCCGTGAGGGTCTTCGTTCATAACGATCATCTCTACTCCTTCTTTCTCTAGATGGTGATTCTTCTCTTCTACTTCTTCTCTTGGGAGAATCTTCTCTTCTCTTGTAGGGGGCCGTACACTCATTGGAATAGTGTCCGGGCCTTCCACAATTGTAGCAGTTTCGCTCTCGACTAGAAGATCTTTTGTCATTGTAGGACCTTGACTTGGAGCTTCTCTCTTTGCTTCTACTCTTGTAGAACTTGTTGAAGTTCTTCACCATTAAGTTCAATTCTTCATTGAAGGTTTGTTTCTCACTCGATGATGTGGGGGCTTCACATGAGGCTTTGTAAGCACCACTTGATTTGTTGTGAAGTTCCTCTTTATCCTTGAGTGACATCTCATGAGCAACAATTCTTTCGATGACTTCCGTTGGCTTGAGATCTTTGTAATTGGGCATCATTTGGATCAATGTGCACACAGTATCATATTTTCCATCCAAGGCTCTTAGGATCTTCTTGATGATGAATCTATCAGTCATCTCTTCACTCCCTAAGCCGGCAATCTCATTTGTGATAAGAGCAAGCCTAGAGTACATTTCAGCAACACCTTCACCATCCTTCATTTTGAACTTGTCAAGTTGACTTTGAAGCACATCCAATTTGGATTCCTTGACGGAGTCGGTACCTTCATGCATATCAATCAAAGTATCCCAAATTTCCTTTGCATTCTCAAGACGGCTGATTTTGTTGAATTCTTCGGGGCACAATCCGTTGAAGAGGATATCACAAGCTTGAGCGTTGTATTGCAGCATTTTCAACTCTTCCGTGGTGGCTTCACGGTTCGGTTCTTTCCCATCAAAGAATTCACCTTGCGAGCCAATACACACAATAGCCCAAACGGCGGGGTTATGTCCAAGAATATGCATTTTCATCTTATGCTTCCAACTAGCAAAATTAGTGCCATCAAAGTAAGGACTTCTACGGTGATAATTTCCCTCGCTAGACGCCATACTCTCCTAGGTTGTGAAACCAAGGCTATGACCGCCAAAAGCTATGGAAATCAAAGCAAATGGAGACCAAAGCTCTGATACCACTTGTAGGATCGAAAGTATGTCTAGAGGGGGGGGGTGATTAGACTACTTGACCAAATAAAAATCTAGCCTTTTCCCAATTTTAGTTCTTGGCAGATTTTAGCTATCTTAGCACAAGTCAAGCAATCTCCACATAATTCAAGAAAGCATGCAAAAGAATATATGAGCAGCGGAAAGTAAAGCATGCAACTTGCAAGAATGTAAAGAGAAGGGTTTGGAGGATTCAAGCGCAATTGGAGACACGGATGTTTTGTCGTGGTTCTGATAGATGGTGCTATCGTACATCCACGTTGATGGAGACTTCAACCCACGGAGGGTAACGGTTGCGCGAGTCCACGGAGGGCTCCACCCACGAAGGGTCCACGAAGAAGCAACCTTGTCTATTCCATCACGGCTGAGGGAGTCCTGGATTAGGGGGTGTTCGGGTAGCCGGACTATACCTTCAGCCGGACTCCTGGACTATGAAGATGCAAGAATGAAGACTTCGTCCCGTGTCCGGATGGGACTTTCCTTGGCGTGGAAGGCAAGCTTGGCGATGCGGATATTCAAGATCTCCTACCATTGTAACCGACTCTATGTAACCCTAACCCTATCCGGTGTCTATATAAACCGGAGGGTTGTAGTCCGTAGGCAATCAACTCCATATACAACAATCATACCATAGGCTAGCTTCTAGGGTTTAGCCTCCTTGATCTCGTGGTAGATCTACTCTTGTACTACCCATATCATCAATATTAATCAAGTAGGACGTAGGGTTTTACCTCCATCAAGAGGGCCCGAACCTGGGTAAAACATCGTGTTCCCTGCCTCCTGTTACCATCCGGCCTAGACGCACAGTTCGGGACCCCCTACCCGAGATCCGTCGGTTTTGACACCGACATTGGTGCTTTCATTGAGAGTTCCTCTGTGTCGTCGCCTTTAGGACCGATGGCTCCTTTGATCATCAACAACGATGCGGTCCAGGGTGAGACTTTTCTCCCCAGACAGATCTTCGTCTTCGGCGGCTTCGCACTGCGGGCCAATTCGCTTGGCCACCTGGAGCAGATCGAAAGCTACGCCCCTGGCCATCAAGTTAGGTTTGGAAGCCTAAATTACATGGCAGACATCCGCGGAGATTTGATCTTCGATGGACTCGAGCCACAACCAAGCGCGCCGCACTGTCTCACGGGGCATGATCTAGCTCTGTCACCGAACAGTATCCCGGAGGCCGCAAACGCACCAGCTCTGGCCCTTAATTCGGAGCCAGTTGTGTCAATCAAGGATGAGCGGTCGCACGTCACCTCGGGGGCTGCGATCTCAAAGGTGATCGAGCCGAACGCCGGCCCCACACTCCGCGTGACTCACGACTCCGAGGATCCGGACTCCTCTCCGGACTCTGAACCCCCCGCGCCCCTGCTGATCGAATCCGATTGGGCGCCAATAATGGAGTTCACCGCCACAGACATCTTTCAGCACTCGCCTTTTGGCGATATCCTGAATTCTCTCAAGTCTCTCTCTTTATCAGGAGAGCCCTGGCCGAACTGCGATCAGCGAGGATGGGATACGGACGATGAAGAAATTCAAAGCCGACCCACCACCCACTTGGTAGCCACTGTCGACAATTTAAACGACGTGCTCAACTTCGACTCCGGAGACATCGACAGCATGGATGACGATGCAGGAGATACCGATGAACCAACGCCCATAGGGCATTGGATAGCCACCTCATCTCGCGATGTGTACATGGTGGATACCCCTAAAGGAAGCAACAACAAGGAAAAGGGGGATGGAACGGGAGATCGACCCCCCGAAAAGCAATCAAAGCGTCGGCGTAAACGCCAACCCAAGCCCCGACTCAATAAAATCCCAGCCATAGAGCAGGACGAGCCGGTAGACGACGAGCAGGCCTTAGAGCAACCGTCCGAACAGGGCAACACGGATAGAGAAACCGAACATCCCTCCTCCGGCGAAAACGGCATTCCGGACGACCTCACGCCGGATAAACCTATGGAGCAGAAGAATCTCCACGAGAGGCTCGTTGCAACTGCATGCAGCCTAAAAAAGCAGAAGCGGAAGCTAAAAACAGTGGAAGATGCATTCCGGATTCGATGGAGCAAAGTAATCAATACCGCAGATAAATACGGTGACAGTCGCCGCACTAAAAGCTATCCGAAAAGAAAGCTACTGCCTGAATTCGACGAAGAGGCCCTAGAGCCCTCGCATTCAAAAAATGAGAAAGCCACACGGTCGGATAGACGACCCCATAAAGCGGCAAGCGGCGCCGCACTTAAATCGGCATGCGACCCACCTAAGGATCCGCATCATGGCCCAGTTAGGTCCATTTATGGGCCAAGAAAGCAAGCTCTTGTAAGCAATGCAATAAAGCCATCATCAGAATCCGGCACACCCAAATACAGGGGCGCCGCACACCCCCTATGTTTCACCGATGAGGTCCTGGACTATGAATTTCCAGAGGGATTCAAACCCGTAAACATAGAGGCATATGATGGAACAACAGACCCTGGAGTCTGGATCGAGGATTATATCCTCCACATACACATGGCTAGAGGAGATGATCTCCACGCCATAAAATATTTACCCCTTAAGCTTAAAGGGCCAGCCTGGCATTGGCTCAAAAGCCTTCCTGAAAACACAATTGGAAGTTGGGAAGAGCTCGAGGATGCTTTCCGAGCAAATTTTCAAGGGACCTATGTCCGCCCTCCGGATGCAGACGATCTTAGTCACATAACTCAACAGCCTGAAGAATCAGCTCGGCAGTTCTGGAATAGATTCCTCACTAAAAAGAATCAGATAGTCGACTGTCCGGACGCCGAAGCCTTAGCAGCTTTCAGGCATAACGTCCGAGATGAATGGCTCGCCAGACACCTCGGCCGAGAAAAGCCAAGAACAATGGCCGCACTAACAAGCCTCATGACCCGCTTTTGTGCAGGGGAGGACAGCTGGTTGGCAAGGTGCAGCCCCAGCGACCCAAGTACATCCGAAACTAGGGATGGAAACAGAAAACCGCGACGCAACAAGGACCATCGCCGGACTAAGGAAAAAAGTCCGAAGAGCACGGCAGTCAATGCCAGATTCAAAGGTTCACGACAAAATCAGACAAAACCACCCCTCCAGGATAACAGGGACGATCCATCCAACTTAAATAAAATCCTGGACAGGATATGTCAGATACACAGTACTCCCGGGAAGCCCGCTAACCATACCCACAGAGATTGTTGGGTTTTCAAACAATCCGGCAGACTCAATGCCGAACACAAGGGGCTCGATACACCAAGCGAAGACGAGGACGAACCCCAAAAGCAGAGCACCAGGAAACAAAAGAACTTCCCATAAGAAGTAAAAACAGTGAACTTACTTCACATAACAAAACGTGCGGCGCCCATAAAGATACGCACCACACGGCCTATCCCCAAAGGGTCCCGCCACTGGTTGTCAAAACCAATCATCTTCGATCAGCTAGATTATTCTAGAAATATCAAGAATGCAGGCTGGACTGCCTTGATACTCGATCCAATAATTGGCGGACTCCGGTTTTCAAATGTCCTTATGGACGGCGGCAGTGGACTAAACCTGATATATCAGGATACAATCCATCACATGGGGATAAACCCAGCAAGAATCCGCCGCAGCAAAACCTCCTTTCAAGGGGTAACACCTGGTCCGGACACCCATTGTATGGGTTTTCTCCGGCTCGAAGTTATATTCGGCTCTGCCGATAACTTCCGCCGCGAAAAGCTGACCTTCCATATCGTCCCGTTCTCAAGTCGCTATCAAGCACTACTGGGACGCGCAGCTTTCGCCCGCTTTAACGCAATACCGCATTATGCATCTCTCACGCTTAAGATGCCCGGTCCACGAGGCATCATCTCTTTGAATGGGAAGCACTAAAGTGCGCCTCCCCAAGCGGAGGACTGTGCGGCCGCTTTGACAGCCCCACAGTAAAATGGCCTCACCAGCCAAAAAACTTTGAAATAGGTCATTAAAGACCACGAACGCGGATAGACGAGTTCGGGACAAAATCATCATTGATGCAGGCTTAGTGGCCATATACCCCTTAGTGGCCATATACCCCCACTAGGGGCTCCATGCATATACAATAAGAGACAATAAAGCTCAATTTTATATATTTTACTTTATACTTTGTTTATTTTAAACTTTTGTTCGGCACGACCCGTTTTCAACTCAGTTCCTCTCTTTACAGATGAACGCCGTGCGGCGCCCGTCCAGGATACGGCACAACGGAGACACAGGCGCAGATGTCAGTAGGGACCCGTCCTAAAGGATTCTTTTTAGATTAAGACCCTACGTAAACCTTTTTTACTGTCTCTTGTTGTTACACATCCCCTGGTTTTTTCTGATATAACCAAGGAGGAGGCTGGCGTCTTGGCATGTGGCCACGTCAGAATTTTTGCACGTACCTGGACACTAGGGGCTTTTTTAATAAAGAGTGTTGTTTCGCCCGCAATCATAAAGACCGAACACCTTAGGGAGTGTTCGGCGTCGCGAGTTTTGGCATTATATGCATCAGCTCCGAATCATGTCTTTGGTCAAATGTTGGGTTGCCCGGCTCCTGAGTTCGGCTACCTTACGTTCCGCTCTATCGGCTAAGGTAGCACTAGGAGAACTACTGCGATTGTGCCCCGATTTGGCCAGGCGAGCACCTCAGTAGAGAAAGCCGAAAACTGACTGTCATGATGTAGCGTGAGACTAGTCAGCCACTCGATGACCTATCGGAATCTATCGGATTCCTCCGCTTTAATGAAGGGCCGCTTCCCGGTCAGGCACATACGCGCCCCGAACTCGGGTGAGCGCAGTCGCCACCAAGAGGCTACCTAATTAGTCTCACTGTCAAGCTCCTATGCTAAGTGAAAGTGTTAAAGCATTATAGTCCGGTTGCCTGGCCCGCTGCGCTATCACCTCCTTTGTAGGACCAAGATGTTGGGTTAAGTGTGAAAATGCGTCTTCTGCGAGCACCCCCGCACTATGTGCGTGGGGGCTGAAGCCAACGACTACCATCTTTCAGATTTTGTATATATATATCTTAAGACGGCCGCACAGGAGGTGTTCCCAATACTTGAAGGCACAAGTATAAAAAGGCCACTACAGTTTATCAAAATATTACTTTATAATTACATATGCTATCATAACATAGCATCTTTCGAGCACTGCGTCTCTATTACACGAGCGCCTTCAAGGACTTCCTGAAAATAGTGCTCAGAGGGTACTCAGCTTTTGTCCGAATCTTGGGACGCAACAACGGTGGTCTCCATCTCTGCCCAGTATGTCTTGGCACGGGCAAGAGCCATCCTTGCGCCCTCTATGCATGCTGACCTCTTCATTGCATTAATACGCGACACCGCATCAAGGAATTGCTGTACCAAGCTGAAATAACTCCTCGGCTCCGATCTCCCCGGCCACAGATGACCCATGACGTACTTCATGGCGAGTCCGGACAACCTATTCAGTTCGGCCCATTGAGCCAAACGATCGTCCACTGCCAGTGGACGCTCTGGATTGTGAAACTGCGACCAGAAAAGCTTTTCCACTTCATGATCTTTCTGATCTCGAAAGTGTTCGGTCGCATCAGCAGCACCCGCTGCCAAATCCAGATAGGTATCCTCCACACTCCACATCCGGTCCAACGGAGCAAACTTCGGATCGCAAAATTTCCTTCGCAGCATAAAGGGCTTTCCAGCCGCAATCTGTTCAGCCTGACGCAGCTCCTCCTTCGCAGCTCTCATCGCAGAGCGCGCGTCCTTGGCATTGGCAACGGCCTTCTCTAAGTCCGTCTGTTTCGCCTGGTCTTCTTTCTCAAGAAGTCTGCAACGGTCTGCAGCACTCTTTAACTTTTCGGCCATCTCGGCCATCTCTTCCTTGCTTCGGCAATGAGCAGCATGTTCGGCTCTCAGCTCTTCAAGGGCTTTCTTGGCAGCCGCATCACTTTCTCTGGCTTGTTCTTTAGCTCGGGCAAGTTCTGCCCTAAGACTCTCCACGGCGGCGGCACCATCTGCGTCAAGCACACACATCGTAAGACACTGGCTTAAAACTCTTCTTACCTGATGCCGCCCGAGGAATTACATACCTTGAGCCTCATCAAGCCGCTTGCTGACAAGCATGATGTCGGCATCTGCCACGTCCAGTTGCCGCTTTAGTTTGGCAAAATCATCAGTTCGGCTCGATTCCGGACACCCTGCCGCCTACATTCAAAGGAGACATCTTAGACCTGGGATTATGATCCTCCGCGTGCCGTCATTTCTTGACGACGCGCAGAGTCTCAGGGGCTACTATCTACACAGGGCGCATCTTATTCATGCGCAACTGACAAAAGTGTACATTATCTAATGTACCTCAAAACCCGTCAGTAAACTTTTGACGGCCTCATGCAATCCGCTCTCTGCGGATGAGATCCTTTCAATCACCATGCCCATCAATGCACGGTGCTCCTCGGAGATAGAAGCTTGCCCCAGCAGAATCCTTAGCTCCTCCGGCCGAGCACCAGACGGTGCCGGACTTGTCCCACGACCTCTTTCGAAGGCCGGACACGGAGAACCTCGGGGGGCCACATAGCTATCTTCCGCCGCTGCCGGATTCGGAGAAACCCTCCGCGACGACACCTCAGGGTCGCCCGCCTCGCTAGGCGGCACAGCAGGGGGAGGCGTCCCGCTCTCCATCATCTCCGGAAGGAGATCCCTTGAAGATGAGCTCTGCTGAGAAGGGCTGAGGTCCGAGCTACAAGGTAAAATTTTGGTTAATCTTCTCAGATATAAATCAAGGATTTCCCTCATCCCTCAAAAGGAAAATCTTTCTCTACTTACGGCTCGCTGGAGGGCTGATCCCCTTGAGGGCATAGTCCGACCGAGGAACTCCCCGGTGTCGGACCCTCTGACGAGGATTTTTTCCCCCGCTTCGAGGCCATGGTTTCCGGGTCGTCAGAGGCGGCTCTCTTCTTCCCCTTAGGAGAGGAATTGTCGGTTCCTCCCTTCGGAGCAGCCTCCTTCGAGGAGGCCATAGTTTCCTTGTCCTTCCCCTTGCTTCCCTCCAAAGGCATTATCTCCAACATCCTGACCAGCACGGGATCCGGCCTGGTTTCGGGAAGGGGAGCCGGACACTTGATCAGCTTTGTCTTCGCTATCCACTCCTGTTTAAAAGGACGACTCTTTTAGGGGCAAGTTTATGAAAATTATACGGATAGAAGGTCCGGGCACAAGGTTGCTTACTTGAGTATCCGGGCGATTGCAGCTTAGGCCTGCGTCCTCGGTCAAATCCGGACACATCTCTTGTGATCCGAAGAACAGTTTATACATCTCCGCGGGCGTTGCGCCCATGAAATTCTGGAGAGCTCGTGGTCCCTCTGGATTAAACTCCCACAGGCGAAGGGAGCGACGTTTGCCGGGCAATATTCGGCGAATCAGCATGACCTGCGTCACCTTGACCAGGCTGAGGTCTCCTTCCAAGAGATCCTTAATGCGGCCCTGTAACAAGGGCACGTCTTTGGGCAAACCCCAATCTAACCCTCTGTTAACCCATGATGCTAGCCGTGGTGGGGGACCCGAGCGAAAGGCAGGAAGCGCCACCCACTTGGTGCTCCGGGGAGTGGTGATATAAAACCACTCTCGTTGCCACAAGCCTAGCTCCTCTTGAAAAGAGCCCTCGGGCCATGGAGCATCAACATTTTTGCTTATAACAGTGCCTCCGCACTCTGCGTGCCGTCCCTTGATCATCTTCGGCTCCACTTTGAAAGTCTTGAGCCATAATCCGAAGTGAGGGGTAACACGGAGGAACGCTTCGCATACAACGATAAACGAGGAGATATGGAGGATGGACTCCGGAGCTAAGTCGTGAAATTCCAGCCCGTAATAAAACAGCAGTCCCCTCACAAAGGGATCCATCGGGAAGCCTAACCCCCGAAGGAAGTGAGACACGAACACTACGCTCTCACCGGGCTGGGGACTGGGGATAGCCTGCCCTTGAGCAGGCAACCTGTGCGAAATTTCGGCGGTCAAGAACTTAGCCTCTCTCAACTTTAGCACGTCCTCCTCTGTGACGGAGGAGGGCATCCATCGGCTTTGAAGGTTGGAACCGGACATTGTCGAAGGTCTGAGGCGCCCGGAATCTAGAGCCTAGGGTGTTGGAACTCGAGGCGACGGGCGAACTCGTTTTGGGATTGGAGAAAAGGAGTAAGGCCCTGGTCTCTTTATAAGAGGTCGAATACCAGGAGCCCTCCCCGTAACCGTTTGGGACTCGCCTTTAATCGAGAAAACATGCTAATGGGCACGATTGGGTTACCCACGTCCGTATTGATGAGAATCCCATAAAAGGGAGGCACACGATCTCTGCTTTGACAAGACGTGCCAAGGAAACTGCCTCGCAAAACACGCTGAGGTGGAAAAGTGAAATCGATTCGAGTAAAGGACTTGGCCGTAGTGTGATGACGCACTGCGGAATACGTCAGCAGATTTGATTTGTGTTAATGTTATTCTCTCTATGGCAATATGTGGAAACTTATTTTGCAGAGCCGGACACTACTCTTGGTGTTTACAATCTTCTATGAAGGACTTGGAGGAGGAACCCGCCTTGCAATGCCGAAGACAATTTGCGCGCCGGACTCGTCGTCATTGAAGCCTAGTTCAGGGGCTACTGAGGGAGTCCTGGATTAGGGGGTGTTCGGGTAGCCGGACTATACCTTCAGCCGGACTCCTGGACTATGAAGATACAAGATTGAAGAGTTCGTCACGTGTCCGTATGGGACTTTCCTTGGCGTGGAAGGCAAGCTTGGCGATGCGGATATTCAAGATCTCCTACCATTGTAACCGACTCTATGTAATCCTAACCCTATCCGGTGTCTATATAAACCAGAGGGTTGTAGTCCGTAGGCAATCAACTCCATATACAACAATCATACCATAGGCTAGCTTTTAGGGTTTAGCCTCCTTGATCTCGTGGTAGATCTACTCTTGTACTACCCATATCATCAATATTAATCAAGCAGGACGTAGGGTTTTACCTCCATCAAGAGGGCCCGAACCTGGGCAAAACATCGTGTTCCCTGCCTCCTGTTACCATCCGGCCTAGACGCACAGTTCGGGACCCCCTACCCGAGATCCGCCGGTCTTGACACTGACAACGGCCGTCGCCCACGAAGGACTTGCCTCACTAGCGGTAGATCTTCACAAAGTAGGCGATCTCCTTGCCCTTAAAAACTCCTTGGTTGAACTCCACAGTCTTATCGGAGGCTCCCAAGTGACACCTAGCCAATCTAGGAGACACCACTCTCCAAGAAGTAACAAATGGTGTGTTGATGATGAACTCCTTGCTCTTGTGCTTCAAATGATAGTCTCCCCAACACTCAACTCTCTCACAGGATTTGGATTTGGTGGAAAGAAGATTTGAGTGGAAAGCAACTTGGGAAGGCTAGAGATCAAGATTCATATGGTTGGAATGGAATATCTTGACCTCAACACAAGTGTAGGTGGTTCTCTCTCAAAAAATGTGTATTGGAAGTGTAGGTATGTTCTGATGGCTCTCTCCACGAATGAAGAGTGGGTGGAGGGGTATATATAGCCTCCACACAAAATCTAACCGTTACACACAATTTGCCAAACTCAGTGGGACCGAATGGTTAAACTCGGTCGGACCGATTCAGCAAACCTAGTGACCGTTAGGATTTTCGGTGGGACTGAGATGTAACTCGGTAGGACCGATATGGTTAGGGTTAGGGCATAACGTAATCTCGGTGTGACCGATTACACAAACTCGGTAGGACCGATTTTGGTAATAAGCTAACCAGAGAGTTGGTCAGGTAAACTCGGTGGGACCGATTCGCTCATCTCGGTGAGACCGAAGTGTTACAAAAGGGAAACAGAGAGTTTACATTGCAATCTCGGTGGGACCGATCGCTCATCTCGATAAGACCGAAAAGTTACGAAGGGAAACAGAGAGATTACAATCCCATCTCGGTGAGACCGAGATCCCTATCGGTGAGACCGATTTTCCAAGGGTTTGTGGCAGTGGCTATGACATTTGAAACTTGGTGGCGCCGGATAAAAAGAATCGGTGGGGCCGAGTTTGACTTTTGGTTTAGGTCATATGTGGATGTGGGAAGGTAGTTGAGGGTTTTGGAGCATATCACTAAGCTTTTTGAGCAAGCAAGACATTAAGCAACACCTCATCCCTCCTTGATAGTATTGGCTTTTCCTATAGACTCAATGTGATCTTGGATCACTAAAATATAAAATGTAGAGTCTTGAGCTTCAAGCTTGAGCCAAACTTTTTGTCCTTAGAATTTTGAGGGATCCACTTTCCTCATCCATGCCATGCCATTCATTGAGCTTTTCCTGAAATATTAATCTTGGAATAATGTTAGCTCAATGGGCTATATGTTGTTAGGAATTACCAAAACCACCCAGGGATAGTTGCACTTTCAGCGGGTCTTGATATTGATCGGGAACACGGTGAGGAACTGGGCAATTCTCTCCTCTGGACTAGACAAGGACAAGCTGATGTCCTACGTGGAAACCATCTTAAAATCCCTCCAGGAACCGTTGGCGATCACAAGTGGCTAAACAGACCTCACCCTGCACTGGGGCTGGAACCATGAACTCAGCTCAAGATCTCTGAAGATGATGATGGGCTCCTGTCGCCAAAGAAAAGAGACATTCACTACGCTGCTCCTTCCAGCCCGGTATCTCCGCTTCTTGCCTGTTGGTCACTACAGTCGGACGCTGCCCCTCGTCTGAAGGCCATGAAGACAACACTGGCTCCCCCCTGTGCCCTTTGAGCGCTTTCAGCTTAGCTGCTTTTACCGTTCCTGGCACCTTTAGGTTGCCTTGTAATAAAAAAAGCCACTCCTGGATGTTAGTCTATTTCTTTCTTTCCGTTTTTTAGAACTGCTGTATCAGACTGGTGTGCTTGGTTTCGTTCTCAGCAATGGAACCGGGGAGGTGCTCCCTGTTTTTCTAAAAAAACAGGTGCTAATAGTCTGCATTTTCACACAACCAAGACTGTATTGCAAACTTCAAAGAAATTACCTAGCAACAAGTAAGCAAAAATGATGACATAGGGTAGTAAAAATAGCGCACTTACGCCTGTACTATAAGCTTCATAGCCTCCTCTGGGGATTCCTTGCACATCTCCTCACTTTGGCATAGCTCCTCTTCCCATGGTTTCGCCGAATCAGGTTCAGGTTCTTGGAAAAACGAAGGCATTGGGGTGGAAAAGCAAATGTCTTCAAATTCTTCAAGTTGCCCCTGTATTCCTTCAGCGCTTGCTCCTTGCTTCATCTGTCAAACCATACTCTTCATCTCCTTACGCAGGCTATCATATTTCTTCCTCTCAGCCCTTCTCCTCTGTCGGACTTCCAGTTTCTTCCTTTTCTGAACCTCCTGGCACCTCAGCTCTTCTGCCTCCTGATCACCTTGATTGTTCTGCATTTTCTGTTTATCTCGCTCCTCCAGCTCATACATCTGGTAAAGCTTCTTGATCAGATTCTCAACAGGGACCGTAATGTCTATGAAATCATGATCGGCGCTGGCGTACAATGATTCCTCCTTCAACTTGGAAGTGACATAGAAGTCCCGCTCGGTGAAGCTCAGGGCGACTGTCACGGACCAGCAGTGCAGCACAAAGAGAATGTCACAAAGCTTGACACCGAGCCCCACCACGTGAGACATGATGGAAATCCCCTCGCCGCCGGGCAGCCTCTGGATCACGGCGACCTCCCTGGGGCCCTCTTTGAAGACGCCTTCTTTGGGACGTGAAAACTCCCTGTAACTCGTGTCGGTGTGGTAGGACAGAGCACCGGGCTACCGGCCCTCCCCCGCCTGCTCCAGCCAGAACCCGCCGTCCAGTGCGATCACCAGGCGCGTGACCCGCAAGGCGCAGGTGTACCCCGGCCGCTCCGGAGGGAACATGTCGTACTTCTTCATCCACCATGATACGCGCGCTTTCTTGGCGGACACCTTCATCTTGAAGAGGAAGAAGGGTTGCTTGAGCTTGAGGGCCTTCCTGCTCTAGTCGCGGGGGCGTATCCACTGGCCCAGTTCTTGGTCGTTCCGGTTTCTCTTGTCGAAGGACGCGAGCAGCTGCTGGAGCAGGCAGGCGTGTATCGCCTCCTCGGTCTTCAGTCCCGTGCGGATCACGGCGGAGAGGGTCTCCTCGGCGTCGAGGCCGCTCCGGACGGCGAGGTGAAGGATCTTCTCCGCCTCATCGGCCTCCAGTCCGCCGCGCTGTACGGCGTTGTCAACTAGCTTCCTCACTTGATCGGCGTCGAGCCCGCCCCTGGCGTCGATGTAGACGGCTAACTCGGCTTTGAGCCCGCCCCGGAAGGCGAGGGATACGGCCTTCTCCGTTTCCACGGCGTTTAGCCCGCTCTGACAGGCAAGGGAGAGGGCCTTCCTCCCCTCCTCGGTCTTGACATCTGATCCCTCTCCCTCGGCCGGTACCCTGCCACCAATAGTGTATGCACTCATGTCTAGGGAATCCCCCCCCCTTCTCCGGCTCTAGTCGCGCCGGAGTTTCGCCGCCGCCGTCGCCAAGTTGAGATCGAGATCGAGATTAGGTGAGCTGTATGTCGCACAGAGCGAAGACCAACTGGGCCGGCCCATGTAGCTAACCCTACTTTAGCGAGCGTTCCTCATGATTTTTTTATTTTTATTCTTCTTTCTGTGTTTTTACTTTTAATTTTGCTTTTCTAGAAGAAGAAAAAAATAATTTAGTTGTTTTAAACAGATATTTTTAGAAATTCCTGAATATTTTTTAAACAATGAACAATATTTAAACATGAATATTTTTAGGCACAATTTTTTTAACCTTTTTAGAAATCCCAAAAAAATCCCTATTTTTAAAAATAACATTTTAAAAATCAAATATTTTAAAGAAATTGAAATACAAAAAATAAGAAAAAAAATCAAACCAAAACCTTTTAGAGATCCCAAAACTGGGATGCAATAGTACATATCCCAACTAAATGGGTCGGCCAAGTTCAGTCACTAGCTTCCTCCTGATGTGATTTGGGCAAAATTTGGTTAGAGTGGGCAACAAATAGGATTCACCCATGATTACCCAGGGGCGGGCCCAGAGATAGGCTTAAGCCCCATGTTATGCCTTATGTGTGGCCTTTGGGTTCTTACTTTCTATAGTTTTTTCTACATTTTAAAGAAGCATTTAGGGAAGTTTTTGGGGCTAAGAACCAGGCTAAAGCCCGGGTTGCCTTGGGTGTAGCCCCCCCCCCTAATATTATGGTTCATTTGCGGATGGACCCTCCTACCCCTCTCTCTCTCTCTCTCTCTCTCTCTAAGGCTTCCCTTATATTATTTTGAAGTAAACAATTTGAGTTTACTGATTAACTAGGCAAAATACCTCGGATCGAGAAAACTTAGACACACGTGAACATCAAAGTTTCCAGATAAACTTACATCGAAGATATTCAAAGTCTATCGCCCTTTCTAATTGCACCTTTTGCATCTTGACGCTCGTTGGAAACTCTATCTTCCTTTCTAACCTCAAAGGTTTGAAGAGGCGCTTGAGGCGGTCACCCCAACAGGTGAGAACTTATGATCATTGACTGGGTTGCAGATGCGGACATGCACTTTGCAAGACATGTTGCAAAAAGGCTCATTCATCGTCATTTTGTTGAGGAAGAACTCATGAGCACAAAAGAACGAAGCACAAGGATTACTCAGAATACCAACTAGACACCACAAGATCGAATGTTGGCATTCTGTTGAGGAAAAACACTATGGGCACTAGTGTCAACAGCGTCGTCCAAGGAAGCCACACCAGGATGGGGATAGAGTTGTGGGACTTTTATATGTGTGAGCGACATCATCTCCACCGTGAAACATGTGGTGACCATTGACACAAAAGGATAGCATCAAAGAAAAAAAAATTGCACCGTGGAAAAGTGTTCAACATAAGGATTGTTCGTCTCGTCAAGGCGCACAAGTTTCATATTTGGGCCATCTTGATCGGAGGTCATATGCAAGCTCAGCGGCCCGCACAAGGAGGAAGACAGAAGTTGGGCCAGATTCAGACTGAATCCGAGTTGGAATAGAACTAGGACTCTAGGACGTGAATTGATGTAATTTTTTGTAAGGAAAGCCTAGATGAATCGTTTGCTTGTACGGGAAGTCCAGCCGCCTCTTATATATGTTGGGGGTGATGGCCGATTGAAGATGGTCTTATTTGGAAAAGTGTTCAACATAAGGATATTCAAGATGGTCTTATTTAGAATATTCAAGATGGTCTTATTTGGAAAAGTGTTCAACATAAGGATTGTTCGTCTCGTCGAGGCGCACAAGTTTCATATTTGGGCCGTCTTGATCGGAGGTCATATGCAAGCTCAGCGGCCTGCGCAAGGAGGAAGACAGAAGTTGGGCCAGATTCAGACTGAATCCGAGTTGGAATAGAACTAGGACTCTAGGACGTGTTGAACAACACACAATCGAACAAATCAATATACTACTTTTTCATCTACATTTTATCTCTCCACCGTTTTTCTCTCTCGTTCTTCGCTGTTCTTCGTGTTTGAGAGCTGCGAATCCCGAGGCTCTAGGGGCGAGCGAATCGACCTAGGGTAGCCCATAGCCGCCACACTCCCTGACGGGGTCCCTCCCGGGGGTGTGGGGTTTTCGGGTCTGCAAAAGCGCCCGTCGACTATCTTGCGTATGGCGCTGTCGGTCGGGTCTCCTTCGACGTGAGCTGCGGTGCATCACCCCCAACGTCGAGGGTACACATGACGTGTTCGTGTGTCAACAGGTTACACAGATCTATGCCGACGGTCGCCGTCGGCACAGAACGGCCGTCGACCTAGATGCAGACATGCCGACAGCCGCCGTCGGCATACTTGTGGGCCCGGCGACCCCGCCCGTGACTAGCGGCTAACGCCGTCAAACCTATGCCGACGGTCGGGACGGGCGACCGTCGGCATATCTCCGCATGCCACATCACCGATCCGCGGTGTAGGTATGCCGACGGCAGCCATCGGCATAGGTGACACGTCACTAATCCGCGGCACGGCGCCCACCAAAACCCTGCGGTCTCTATGCCGACGGCATAGCTATTTTTTTTACATGCGTATTTTTGCATACGTTTTTATGCTTTTTTACATATGTTTTTATGTTTTTTAAATATGTTTTCATGCTTTTTTACGTATTATATGAATATATATGTAGTTTGTAATTTTTTCCATAGATTATGAATATATATATATATATATAGTTTTTATTTTTTTCAAGAACATTAATAATGTGCCGTCATGTTCTTTTGAAAACAGGTCCTTATATTTTATTAAAATAAAAAACAGTTATGTGACAAAAGTTGAGTGGCGGTTGCAAACGCCCGGCACCCGTCTCCGGAGTGTGACCCCCTCACGTCCGCGGTGTGCCCCCCTCACGGACGGCGCCGTCGCCAGCATCTGGAGGGCGGAAATAGCCGCATCGGGTCTATACGGAGGGGGCGTTGCTCCCAAGTGTTTCTATGGGATGACCTACCACAACCGAGTGGTGTTGTGGCATGTTCGAAGAGGCGGCACGCATCACCAGGGCGTGGCCCCCCTAACGGACGGCGCCGCCGCCCACACCTGGAGGGGGAAAACGGACGCATCGGGTCTACATGGAGGGGATGTAGCTGTCGGTTTGGCCCGGATGTTGCTCCCAGGTGTCCCTTTGAGCTGACCTGACACAACCGGGTGGAGAGGTCCACTATTCAAAGCCCGTCCGTGGAAAGTCAAAGGGCTAGATCTCTTGGTCAACTGCTCCAGGGTTAGGCGTGACGGGGGCCCTGGGGGGTAGCAATGCCACCGGAGCGTCGCACCGGCCCCTCATACATGCGGGGTGGTGTGGTGGCATGTCCGAAGAGGCGGCACGCGTCTCCGGGGTTTGTCCCCCCTCACGGACGGCGCCACCACCGGCACCTGGAGGGGGGAAACGGATGCGTCGGGTCTACACGGGGGGGGGGGGTCTTGCTGTGGGTCTGGCCCGGATGTTGCTCCAAAGTGTTCCTACGGGCTGACCTAACACAACCAGGTGGAGAGGTCCACTGGTCAAAGCCCGTCCGTGCAAAGTCAAAGGGCTAGATCCCGTGGTCAAACGGTACAGAGGTTAGGAGGGACGGGGGCCCTGGGGGGTAGCAATGCCACCGGAGCGTCGCACCGGGCCCTCATACATGCGGGGTGGTGTGGTGGCATGTCTGAAGAGGCGGCACGCGTCTCCGGGGTGTGGCCCCCCTCACGGACGGCGATGACACGGTAGTAGACGTTCTGCGGTAACGATGCGGCGTGAATATTATTAACGGAGCGCGATAAAATCATGAGTTTTTTACACGATGTGGGCACATGTGCTATAGGACTGATGGTCATTTTTTCATAATTTTTCGTGATGGAGAAGTATCTGAAACTTCCTTCTACGTGGATTGCTCTTCGCGCGTCTACGATTGAGGCCGGCGGCCTCCGGGGGCTAGCATGCCGCCAAATCTTGCATAGGCGGCCTCTCGCAAGTCTGGAAGTGTTGTGGCGATTGCAAACGCCCGGCACGCGTCTCCGGGGTGTGCCCCCCTCACGGACGGCGCCGCCGCCGGCACCTGGAGGGGGGAAACGGACGCGTCGGGTCTACACGGAGGGGATCTTGATGTGGGTCTGGCCTGGATGTTGCTCCAAAGTGTTCCTATGAGCTGACCTAACACAACTGGGTGGGGATGTCCACTGGCCAAAGCCCGTCCGTGCAAAGTCAAAGGGCTAGATCCCGTGGTCAACCGCTACAGGGTTAGGCGGGACGGGGGCCCTGGGGGGGGGTAGCAATGCCACCGGAGCATCGCACCAGGCCCTCATACATGCGGGATGGTGTGGTGGCATGTCTGAAGAGGCGGCACACGTCTCCGGGGTGTGCCCCCCCTCACGGACGGCGCCGCCGCCAGCACTTGGAGTGGGAAACGGACGCGTCCGGTCTACACGGAGGGGATCTTGTTGTGGGTCTGGCCCGGATGTTGTTCCAAAGTGCTCCTATGGGCTGACCTAACACAACTGGGTGGGGAGGTCCACTGGTCAAAGCCTGTCCGTGCAAAGTCAAAGGGCTAGATCCAGTGGTCAAACGCTACAAGGTTAGGCGGGACGGGGGCCCTGGGGGTAGCAATGCCACCGGAGCGTCGCACCGGGCCCTCATACATGCGGGGTGGTGTGGTGGCATCTCCAAAGAGGCGGCATGCGTCTCCGGGGTGTGCCCCTCCCTCACGGACGGCGCCGCCGTCGGCACCTGGAGGGGGAAACGGACGCGCCGGGTCTACACGGAGGGGATCTTGCTGTGGGTCTGGCCCGAATATTGATCCAAAGTGTTCCTATGGTCTGACCTAACACAACCGTATGGGGAGGTCCACTGGTCAAAGCCCGTCCGTGCAAAGTCAAAGGGCTAGATTTTGTGGTCAAACGCTACACGGTTAGGCGGGACGGGTGCCCTGGGGGGTAGCAATGCCACCGGAGCATCGCACCGGGCCCTCATACATGCGGGGTGGTGTGGTGGCATGTCCGAAGAGGCGGCACGCGTCTCCGGGGTGTGGCCCCCCTCACGGACGGCGCCGCCGCCGGCACCTGGAGGGGGGAACGGACGCGTCGGATCTACACGGAGGGGATCTTGCTGCGGGTCTGGCCCGGATGTTGCTCCAAAGTGTTCCTATGGGCTGACCTAACACAACTGGATGGGGAGGTCCACTGGTCAAAGCCCATCAGTGCAAAGTCAGAGGGCTAGATCTCGTGGTCAAACGCTACAGGGTTAGGCGGGACGGGGCCCTGGGGGCTAGCAACGCCACCGGAGCGTAGCACCGGGCCCTCAAACTTGCAGGGTGGTGTGGTGGCATGTCCGAAGAGGCGGCACGTGTCTCCAGGGTGTGGCCCCCCCACACGGACGGCGCCGCCGCCGGCACCTGCAGGGGGAAAACGGGCGCGTCGGGTCTACACGGAGGGGATCTTGCTGTGGGTATGGCCCGAATGTTGCTCCAAAGTGTTCCTATGGGCTGACCTAACACAACCGGATGCGGAGGTCCACTGGTCAAAGCCCGTCCGTGCAAAATCAAAGGGCTAGATCCCGTGGTCAAACGCTACAGGGTTAGGCAGGACGGGGGCCCTGGGGGTAGCAACGCCACCGAAGCATCGCACCGGACCCTCATACATGCGGGATGGTGTGGTGGAATGTCCGAAGAGGCGGCAC
Organism: Triticum urartu; assembly: GCF_056163025.1. NCBI lineage: Eukaryota > Viridiplantae > Streptophyta > Magnoliopsida > Poales > Poaceae > Triticum > Triticum urartu. The sequence continues at coordinate 709,950,566 of NC_141874.1, forward strand.
GCGTCTACGGGGTGTGGCCCCCCTCACGGACGGCGCCGCCGCCGACACCTGGAGGGGGGAAACGGACGCGTCGGGTCTACACGGAGGGGATCTTGCTGTGCGTCTGGCTGGTATGTTGCTCCAAAGTGTTCCTATGGGCTGACCTAACACAACTGAGTGGGGAGGTCCACTGGTCAAAGCCTGTTCGTGCAAAGTCAAAGGGCTAGATCCCGTGGTCAAATGCTACAGGGTTAGGCGGGATGGGGGCCCTGGGGGATAGCAATGCCACCGGAGCGTCGCACCGGGCCCTCATACATGCGGGGTGGTGTGGTGGCATGTCCGAAGAGGCGGCACGCGTCTCTGGGGTGTGGCCCCCCTCACGGACGGCGATGACACGATAGTAGACGGATCAGGCACTCGCATAGTTACCGGATCAGGCACTCGGTAACGGTACCCCTCATTTAGTTGCTCTCCTATGTATCACCTTTCGCGAGACCATAGAAAATATTTATATCATAAAGAAATGTTGCCCCCTCAATTTATTTCGAAATATTTTAACACAATGTATATTAAAATATGTATACGAAACTTTTCAATACGTATGAAAATAATATACACTAAAAATATATTTGAAGATAGTTAATAATATATGCCACGTGTGTAATTAACATGTATACGGCTAGTTTGTAATTAACATGTATAAAAAAGAAATATACCTATGCCTACGGCTTAGCCGTCGGCATATATGCCACGTGGCATGATTTATATATGCCGACGGCTAAGCCGTCGGCATAGGGCTCCTTATCCATCCCCAGGTTCGCCCCGTCCACTCGTTTCCCTGTGCTCTCCCCGACCCCGATCCAGCTCGTCCCCGACCCCTGCTGCCGCCGCCGCATTCATCCCCACTGCCTGCTGCCGCCCACTCCACCCCTGCCTCCCCCGCCGCCGTCTCCACCCGCCGTCGCCCCCGCCGCCGTCTCCACCTGCCATCTCCCCGCCGTCCCCGCCGTCTCCACCCCTGCCTCCCCCGTCGCCGTCTCCACCCGCCGTCGCCCCGGCCTCCCCCGACCGCGCTGCGCCGCCCCGGCCTCCCCCGACCCCACCGCCGCCCCAACCTCCCCCCGACCGCGCGCTGGACACGGCTCCTGCCGGCCCGCGCGCTGGGCCCTCCCGTCCCCGGCCGCCCCTGCCTCACTGTCCGCGGCCGCCCTGATGAGCTTTTTTTTAATTTTTTGCATTTTGTTACTGCTTGTTATGTGATAGATGCATGTTGTATTGATGAATGGATGGGTTGATGTATATTGGTTAGTTATAGCTTTGGTCAAGTTAGTGATGTTGTCAAATGTTGTCAAATTTGAAGAACAAAATTGGTATATTTGGGATGTTGTCAAATAGCTATAGTTTCATTTTGTGATGTTGACAAAATTGGTATCTGATGAGTAGTTATTTTATCATGATGATCTTGCTAAAAAAATTGAAGAACAAAAATTGACACTTGATGAAAATTAGGATTTGAAGTATCATGATGATCTAAAACCTTGACTAGATGTCATTAGCAATATGAATTTTTTCATAGTTTGAAGTGTCAATGCTTTATGTGATGTGATGCCATCAAATTTTTTGACTCGGTAAAATTTACAGGATTTGTGGTATTTCATATCCCTGGAGCCTTCGTCATCTGGGTTTGGTCCGTGATCCTGCCGCTGCTCGACTACTTCCTCTACAGTGGAGGGTGAGCTACGAATCCACCTTCACCTCCTAGCCTCTTTTAACTAGATTAAATTTTCACATCAAGTCGCGTAACCTAGGTCTCCCATCCGAAAGGGTTGCATCAATAAATATGCATTCAATTGCATATTTATCACCGCAGCTCTTTCGTATTGTCCAGCGCTTTCCACGAACAGCCCGAGGATGTGTAGATTGGGTACATTGTTCATGCTCTACCCCGTTCCGAGACAGGATTTCGGCGGCGCCTCCCTGTTGTTCTCTAGATGCACATTCTCTCGGCATTTTGCCAAGACGTGTATTTGGAGAACAACGGGGAGGTGCTGCCGAAATTTTGTCTCGAATGGGGTAGAGCATGGACAACATACTCAATCTACACATTCTCGGGTGGGATTAGGACCCATCTTTACCTATTAGAGATGTAGGTGGATTAAATGTCGTTTCTCGTCAACCTTGTAAAAAATAAAATATTGATGTGAGTAATTTAAATGAATCCTTAATTTTGTTGTATGGCTTCCAATAAAGCAGAGGTGGCAGATAATCAGTGGATGTATAGTGGGTTTTTCCGTCGGAATCAAGTAACAACAGAGTGGGTCGAGAAAACTGATGTGTTTTTGAAAGAAATATTCCGTAGTCCAATGAGGAAGGTGCCAGAATGCCCGTGTGCCAAATGTAAGAGAGGTATCCGCAAAGATAAGAGTGAGATGACTAAGCACCTTCGCACGCATGGATTTATGCCCAACTTTAATATGCCGATAAACTTTGCCCAGCGGGACCATGGTAGAGAGGATGTGATACGACAACGCGTCGCTGGTTATGAGGACGATGGGGTTAGAGACATGCTAGATGATGTCTTTGCTGCACAGCCGACACCTCCGTCACATTCAGCGAATGAACCGGAGGAGCCGGAGGAAACCGCAAAGGACTTCCTCGAAATCTTGGCCTCATCAAAGAAACCTCTCTATGAGGGTGCCAAGCTGTCTGTGCTGGATGCCATCTCGCAACTGATGGCAGTCAACGCTGAGTACGGCGGAGGTGGTCTTGGTGGTGGTGGTTTTGGCGGAGGTGGTCTTGCATGGCGGAGGTGGTCTTGGTGGTGGTGGTTTTGGCGGTGGTGGTTTTGGCGGAGGTGGTTTTCGCGGAGGTGGTCTTGCTTGATGTCGATGATGATTCCGTGCATGTGGCCGTCGTGCCATGCCTTTCATGTTCCTACTTTTATGATGTTCCATGTCTTGCACTACTTTTATGTTCATGAACTTTCACCGGTGATGATCTTTAGATGATGAACTTGACTATGTTTAAATGATGATGATGAACTTGAGTATGTTTAGATGATGAACTGTCATATTTCTGCATAATTCCATATTATTCTGCTTTGAAATGCTGTCAAATGAATTGAAAAAGAGAAAAGAGGGAAACAAAAAACTATGCCTACGGCAAAGCCGTCGGCATATATAAGCTCAGGAGTTACCAGGGCGTGCCACGTGGCAGAGCTATGCCGACGGCAAAGCCGTCGGCATAGATGGATCTATGCCGACGGCTTTGCCGTTGGCATAGCCCTGCCGCCAGGAGAAACCAGGGGACGACATGTGGCAAGGATATGCCTACGGCAAAGCCGTCGGCATAGATTCCATCTATGCCTCCGGCTTTGCCGTAGGCATAGCCCTGCCACCAGGATGCACCATGGAATGCCACGTGGCACAGGTATGCCGACGGCTAGGTCGTCGGCATAGATTTCTACCTATGTCGACGGCCAAGCCGTCGGCATACCTCTGCCACGTGGCATTCCATGAATCGCCAGTGCTTTTAACGGCGCCGTCCGTTGCCGTCAGACGAAAAACACGGCCGACGGCTAAACTATGCCGACGGCTGACGCCCGGCCATCGGCATAGGCCCCTATGCCGACGGTCTGACAAGACTACGCTGACGTGATCTATGCCGATGGGTCTATGCCAACGGCAGCCGTAGGCATAGATCTATGCTGACGGCAAAGGACCTATGCCGACGGCCCTGGGCCATAGGCATAGGCCGCGAGTCCGGTAGTGCCCCCCCCCCTCGGCTGGACCGGCGACCTTCTGAAGTCCTGTCCATGTTTCAAGAAGTCCCAAAGTCTTTTTGTTCTATTTCAAGTTTGATCACCATGAAAGAGTAATATGTATGTCTTATAACACATTGGCTACCCCCACCATTCCGGTGATCCCCACTGCCCCCTTGCCCCATGTTGCTTTGTAAACTGGACCTGCTTCTGGCACAACGTACAATACCTGGCTTGGCAATGCCAGCAGTAAATATATTCATCATCATCCTGGAAACATACATATGATAATCGCATCGGTATTAGATAGATGCATACGACAGGCAGCTCGGTGCTTAGTAAATTGGTCACTGCTTGCAAATTTATACCATGTTGCAAATTGAACGAGACAGATTTCCTTACCTTGTAAATTTTCCGATGGCAGCTTGGGCATTCTACGGTGCTACCTACCGAGTCCTTTCGAGCCCTTCGTTCCATCATTTGTAGTTCTTTCAGTCGCTTCTGCAAATCATTTGTGTCATCTTCTCGTTGCGCATACATCCCGCATTTGCTGCAAACCATATGTCACAGCCCTAGCTCTGTCCTTTGCTTGTCATTGCATATGCATCCATGCATCATCTTAAATTCCAGTAAATTGAATTGAGGGAATTCTCAACCCTCAGAAATCACCTCAGAAATAATCAACATTAAAAAAATGTCTTCAAACAAGCCCAAGAAAATGTTCCTGTTAATATTTGGAAATATTGGCAAGAGATAAAATTCAAACCAATATTTTTAGAATCTCAGGAATATTTATTTTGGGCCCTAGAATTAATCCAATAAATATTTGAATTGGACTTATATTTATTATTTAATAAATATATGTTCAATAATTCTGGAAATTGTTGTGTGGTTTGGGTTAAAGACCACTTAGTTCGCACAACTATTTTCATGAAGTTTTGAAGTGGTTTAGTATTTTTGCTAAATTAGAAAACAAAGACAGAAATAGAAAACAGAAACAAATAAAAAATGAAAGCAGAGAGAGAGAAGCCCACCTGGACCTTACCTGGCGGCCCAAGTGGCTGGCCCAGCCCACCTGGCCCCTCCCCTGTCGTCTTCCTACTTCGCCAGGAGGATGGGCATGTGGCCGCCGTGCGCGCACACGCGCCCCGGCCACCTCCTGCTTGCCGCTTCCCCGACCCCCCTGGAGATGCCACGCACCTCCCTGGCGCCACATCCACTTCTCCTTCCGACCCTATCCTCCTCTGCTCTCTCTCCCTCCTGCGACCGAACACCACCATCGCCGCCGCTCGCTGCCAACGCGCCCACCGAGCTCGCCTGACCTCTCCACCGTATCCCTAGGCTCCGCCGCGGCTCTGCACATCGATGAGAAGAACAAAACAAACCCGGGAGCCCCTCAGCCTCGCCATCGCCGTCGTCCTCATACTCGGGAACCGACCACCGCCGTCGTCGATTCGCCGGCCACAGGACATCCCCGAGCAAGCCGAACCCATCATCGTGATCACTGTGAGCTGCACCGTCGTTTCCCCCTAACCCCGCGGCCTAGCGCTCGCTGTAGCGCCGTTTTCCATGACGCCCGAAGCATGCCGCCGCACGAACTCGTCGCCGACGAGGCTCCGGTGGCCAATCGGCCCCGTTCATATGCCCGTTGGCTTTGTGAGAGCCTGCAGAACGCGTAGGTGCTACCCGTTGATCCTCCCGTGCACGGTGTCGTCGTTTTCATCGGCGCCCGAACTCCGGCGGCCGCAACCGAGCTCGCCGCCATCGACTCCGGCCACCCCAGGCCCGGAGACCACCACCATCCGACGCGCTATCGCGCCAGCTCTCCGTAGGGCCAAAGGGCGCACCGAACGGTGCACGGTAGGCGAAACCCGAGCCACCCCGGTGGGTCTCCGCCGCGTTTTTGGTCGTCGCCCGTGAAACTCCGGCGAGCCAACGTGGCACACTTAGTTAACACTAATGACGCCATTAGCTGATCACTGTGCCACTGACGGATGGGCCCCACATGCTAATTAACCCCGGAATTTATTCCCTGTTTAACTTAGACTAACCCACCAGGCCCACATGTCAGGTTGACTTTGCTGACGAGGCAGTATACTGGGCCCACACGTCAGTGACCCTAACCAGCACTGGTTCACTGACTAGTGGACCCCACACGTCAGTCTCGCTAGTAGTTCCGTGTGGACTTCGACGTTTATCTTGATACCTCAGCTACGAACTTGTGCCCTCGGCAGGATCTTGTAGATAGTCAGGCTTATTAGCCTTTTTCATTTGTAGATGTCTGTTCTCAAACATGTTAAGCTTCCGCATGTGCTTTGACTTGTATGCTATGATTGTTGGGTCATGAGACCCATGTTTGTAATATCTCGCTCCTCGGAGCCTAATGAATAAATACTTGAGTTGTAGAGGTATGTTGTGATGCCATGTTGTATTTACACATATCGAGCATATTGTATGTATGATTGAAATGCTTGATATGTGTGGGATCCGACAATCTAGTTGTTTATCCTTGGCAGTCTCTCTTATGGGGAAATGTAGTCTAGTGCTTCCTTGAGCCATAGTAGTCCGCTACAGCCTGGTTCACCGCAGTCTTGCTAGCCCAGCACTACCGCTCAGGACACTTGACTGGCCGGCATGTGTTTCACTCTGTTCCTGTGTCTGTCCCTTCGGGGAAATGTCACGCGGTGACATCCGGAGTCCTGCCTAGCCTGCTACAGCCCGGGTTCACGGAGTCCTGTTAGCCCAGTGCTACAGCCCGGATTCACACGTTGCTGACCGACACGCTCGATGTGATTCATGTATGCCTGTCCCCATAGGTTAGTGCCGCTTTGGGTTCACGACTAGCCATGTCGGCCCGGGTTCTCTGTCATATGGATGCTGGCGACACTATCATATATGAGCCAAAAGGAGAAAACAGTCCCGGACCATGGTAAGGCGACACCCGTGGGAATACCGTGCGTGAGGCCGTAAAATGATATGAGGTGTTACCGGCTAGATCGATGTGACTTGGAATCGGGGTCCTGACAGTTTTTGGTATCAGAGCCTGACTGCCTGTAGGATTACCAAGCCAAACCGGTCGAAGTTGTGTCTAGAAATGCTTTAGTTATGTAAGGGAATTGATTGTGGAAGGGAACGTAAGGCTCTTTTACTCCTTATACCTTATGCCCTTCTGATCTGAGTCAACCTCTTCTTTTCTGCGGGGGTTAAGAACTAGGCTTCTCTTCTATCTCTCAGGATGATGAGTTGCTAAACCGTAATTGCCTAGGATTGTTGAGTTCAAGCCTCAGTTCCGTTCCTACTACTTCCGTATGTTGACAGTTGATCTCGGAACCTTGATATTGTGATGTTAAGTGGTTATGCCACCATTCTACAGGATGTCTCAAATCATTTTGAGCAATTATAGCCGTTATGCTGTCCGAGTCATCCCAGGTTTCTAAGTAGTCTGATGCATTTGCAAACCCCTTCCTCCTGTTCCTGATGTCCATTTGGGCCAGATTAATCACACTATCGGTGAGTTGAGGTACTCTATTACCCCGACATATATGTTGGAGCTATTATTATGACCCTAGGTGTCTTAAGGAGTCACCTAGTAATCTAGCCATGTTTTGTGTTCCGGTGTGATAATTCTGGCCACCATTCTCGAAAGCATCCCGTGATGCCATTTAGTAGTAGGTATTCCATTCCTGGGTTCTTGAATCCGAGATTCACCCTACTTACCTCTTGTTGATAGTGTTTGCTCGTTCCTTTAGGATGTTAGTAACCTTTGCATTAGTCCTCGAGGTCCGTGGTATTTCCTTCTTCCAAATACTATGAACCACTTATGGCAGAAGTTTGTTGGATCAAAAGATCACAACAAGAGTGCTCTCGATGAGTTTCCCATTCTATATTGTGATTCTGCCAGTCCTACCGTTTTGCATGGGTTGTCCGGAAGAACTGTTGAGCTTTGCTCGACATACTAATCTATGCATCCACAACTCGGAAAATTATATGTTCCTTGAGTTGTTCCTCTTCAGTTGTATCCTGACCATCCCCTATCAGTTGATAGCCAAGAGTATGTGTGCATTTGTGTTCATCAATGCCCTTTTATTCTTGTGGTCCGTCAAGCCATTCTATTCCAGAATGACTAGGAGAAACAAACTCCATTACCTCATCCATATCCAGGATTGGGTCAAAGTAGTTGTGTTCTGTTCTGTAGATCAAATGCCAATCCAGCTTTTGCTCTGTTCTATCCTGGAGTATTACCCCCTTTATGTCAGGATTGCCATAAGAATTGCACCATCTCTTATGCACTCTTGACGCAGTGATACTTCTCGCTATCATTATTCATTCCTCGGTCATGTGTTGTTGTAACCGGAATGCCGACAAGTGAACCATGATGTGTGAAATTTATACTCCTAGCAACCGTGTTGCTTGGTAGTTAATGGACAATATTCTCATTCTTAGTGTGATGGTTATTAAATCATCATCCTAAAATTGATCGTGCTACCTAGTCTTTATTTCTGGTGCACTCTTTGATCAATGAGTGAGGATTATTCAACCCCTTGCTTATTTGATCAGATCGTCTTGCCTTGAAAAGCAAGATTGTTCCCGAGCTTAGAAACATATCGGTGGTTCGTGATTTTCTGATTATTTCCTCGGAAGTATCACCATGTTGCCCCCTGACTGTTATGTTGAGCTCGAGATCAAGTTGGTTTCTTGTAAACCACCCCTTCTCCAAGAATCTGTGTTGGATACCCTGAGCTAGTTGGTTAAGCTGAACAACAACTTGGAGAGTTGGAAGATGAAAGCTTGTCCGGCTTAGTTCATTCCAAAGGGATATCCTTGTGTGTGTGTGTGTGTGTTGAAGAAAGATGATATTTTCATCGATTGTTCCTCGGGATCGGTTGTTGAATCTATCGTCTTGTCCAAACCTTGATTTGAATGTGGGCTATCGTCAAGTCAAATGAGAACCAACGATGTTCATAATGTTGTCTTACTCGTGGTTGTTTCCTCGAGCATACACCGTTATATCTTTTGGGTCTGACCAATGCTATCACCTTGTTCACCTATTTATGGAATTCCATCTTCATGGAAATCTGGATGACCTGTTGTTGAGCCCATCGACAATATTTTCATCGTATCCATGATTCATGTTGAACATTAAGCTAGTGCTGGAAACTTTGAAAGCATTTCTTCATGCTAGTTCATGAAGCATATGTTTGGTATTAGAAGTGACTTCCTCTAGTTCACGTGCATTTGAAGCAAGTTGCCGCCATGAATTTGGGAAAGTTTGTCTCGCCTTCTCTGGAATCATCCCAAGTCAGTCATGCATACGTGCGAAGTATTCTGTGGTCTAGAGACTTGCAACCTTCATTCTATATGAATCCCTAGCACACCAAGCCACTGATTGATTTGTTCAAGGAGAAGAAGTTTCTTCTTAAGAGCTAGACTTACGCAAGGACTTCGATATCCTCGATGATGGTTCCCCATCTGGACTCGGTAGTGTTTTATTATAAGACTACTATGTGGTCATGCTTGTCTGGGACAGCGTGTTCACAGGTTTGTAGCAAAACCGGCTCATGTTTTGGAGCTTACTACCATAGTCCATTTCCTGAGAATCTCGCAATGACATCTCGTCGATTTGTGTTGCAAACTTTCATTTTCTTTCTAGACTCGATGAGTCTGGAATATCCTAACACCAACCAAATCTGAATCTCGGGCAGATATGATGGTTGGAACGTACTCCAAGAACTATATTGTTGGTCCCTCTGTAACCGGTAACATGGGTGTCGTGGCCAACACACCTAACCAGAAGGCCTATTATTGTAGTATCCTGGTTGAAGAAGTTAGTCACCTCCCCATAAGGATCTCGCAGGATCTGCCTTCGTAGTTATTCCTTATGGATTCTTGAGCTTCCGAAGTCCGACCTTTTACTTGATGTTCTAGATATCAAACCATAACTATGAATGGATTACGCTAGCACATCAAGGAGAACATTAGAGGCGGAGTGCTAAATATCTCTCGGTCGATCATCCAGATTCTGATCCCTTGGCCTCGCTAAGGTGAAATCTGAGAAAGTGTTATCTTTCTTTGCATCTGCATCTTCCACCATTATTCATCATGGTAGCATGTTGTGTTGCCAGGATCCTTGACACGGATATTGGCAGAACCTTGATGAATACGGAAATGCTCAAGTTCTTGAGAGCACGCGCAAGCACTAGGATTTATCGTCGGCATTAATTGGGATCCTTTATCAGTTTCTTAGATTATGCCATAACCTTTCAAACAGTGGAATCTCTCTCTACTGTTGGGTTTCTCCCCAGTTACTAGAATCATTCCTAGTATTTGCATTTTGTTCCTAGCTTGCACCGCCATTGTGCCAATCCCCCATGGGTTGCCCTTCTCGGTAGTTGCTGTCCAATATCATCTTCAAAAGTGGACTTGTCATGGGTCCCATCCATTTCCGGTGATAAGCAAAAATCATCCATTGCTTTGTCTTCAACAAGGTAGTCCACATCATCCATTCTGGTGTGAGTATGCCATTCTTTCGATTTCGTTCAAACGATCGTTTGTGATTGCCTTAGGGTGGTATAGAGAGTTGCAATGATCTTTGAATCAAAAGTAATTCTTTTTGCCAATTAAGGGAATAATTCTACGAGTCACCTTCCCCGAGGTGTCCCGTAATGGGATCATGGCAGTTTCTCCTCGCTACTGTGAAACCCTCGTCAATTGTTTCTTCCATCCTTTTAAAGGTGTGTTTGGTGTCTCAGCTCAAGAGATGTTCAACGTCTCATTCCGCGAGTTGATCATGAGTTGCTCGGTCTTTAAGAAGATCGATTCCTATAGAGTTATCTTGCTCTTTTATCCTCGTGTTGGGTGAAGATCTCACAAACAAAGATGCCAAGATCAATATGACGCAAGGAATAGACATCTTTAAGAAGGGCAGTTGGATCATGAAGATTGTGTTATTAGCTTTGTGTCCCCTCTGTCTTCTTACCTCACATCCTGAATCTCGGGACGACATTCTTGTTTAGTGGGGGTGAGTTGTCACAGCCCTAGCTCTGGCCTTTGCTTGTCATTGCATATGCATCCATGCATCATCTTAAATTCCAGTAAATTGAATTGAGGGAATTCTCAACCCTCAGAAATCACCTCAGAAATAATCAACATTAAAAAAAATCTCTTCAAACAAGCCCAAGAAAATGTTCCTGTTAATATTTGGAAATATTAGCAAGAGATAAAATTCAAACCAATATTTTTAGAATCTCAGGAATGTTTATTTTGGGCCCTTGAATTAATCCAAGAAATATTTGAATTGGACTTATATTTATTATTTAATAAATATATGTTCAATAATTCTGGAAATTGTTGTGTGGTTTGGGTTAAAGACCACTTAGTTTGCACAACTATTTTCATGAAGTTTTGAAGTGGTTTAGTATTTTTGCTAAATCAGAAAACAAAGACAGAAATAAAAAACAGAAACAAATAAAAAAAGGAAAGCAGAGAGAGAGAAGCCCACCTGGACCTTACCTGGCGGCCCAAGTGGCTGGCCCAGCCCACCTGGCCCCTCCCCTGTCGTCTTCCTCCTTCGCCAGGAGGATGGGCGTGTGGCCGCCGTGCGCGCACACGCGCCCCGGCCACCTCCCGCTTGCCGCTTCCCCGACCCCCTGGAGATGCCACGCACCTCCCTAGCGCCACATCCACTTCTCCCTCCGACCCTATCCTCCTCTGCTCTCTATCCCTCCCGCGACCGAACACCACCATCGCCGCCGCTCACTGCCAACGCGCCCACCGAGCTCGTCTGACCTCCCCACCGTATCCCTAGGCTCCGCCGCGGCTCTGCACGTCGACGAGAAGAACAAAACAAGCCCCGGGAGCCCCTCAGCCTCGCCATCGCCGTCGTCCTCATCCTTGGGAGCCGACCACCGCCGTCGTCGATTCGCCGGCCACAGGACATCCCCAAGCAAGCCGAACCCATCATCATGATCACTGTGAGCTGCACCGTCGTTTCCCCCTAACCCCGCGGCCTAGCGCTCGCTGTAGCACCGTTTTCCATCATGCCCGAAGCACGCCGCCGCATGAACTCGTCGCCGACGAGGCTCCGGTGGCCAGTCGGCCCTGTTCATATGCCCGTTGGCTTTGTGAGAGCCTGCAGAACACGTAGGTGCTACCCGTTGATCCTCCCGTGCACGGTGTCATCGTTTTCATCGGCGCCCGAACTCCGGCGGCCGCAACCGAGCTCGCTGCCGTCGACTCCGGCCACCCCAGGCCCGGAGACCACCACCATCCGACGCGCTATCGCGCCAGCTCTCCGTAGGGCCAAAGGGCGCACCGAACGGTGCACGGTAGGCGAAACCCGAGCCACCCCGGTGCGTCTCCGCCGCGTTTTTGGTCGTCGCCGGTGAAACTCCGGCGAGCCAACGTGGCACACTTAGTTAACACTAATGACGCCATTAGCTGATCACTATGCCACTGACGGATGGGCCCCACGCGCTAATTAACCCCGAAATTTATTCCTTGTTTAACTTAGACTAACCCACCGGGCCCACATGTCAGGTTGACTTTGCTGACGAGGCAGTTGACTGGGCCCACACATCAGTGACCCTAACCAGCACTGGTTCACTGACTAGTGGACCCCACTGGTCAGGTTTGACCCGGGGCAGCCCTGTTGACCTGCTGAGGTCAGTATGACGTAATGCTGATGCAATAATGTAATTTCTGGAATTATTTCTATTCAGGAAATTCCAGAAAATTGCCTAAACTTCTAAAAATCATAGAAAATCAACCGTACCTCCAAATGAAATAAATTATATATGAAAAATTATCAGAAAATTCAAGGAATCCATCTGTACCATTTTCATGCATGTTTGAACAATGTTTGTCCTCTGTTTCGGACAAAACAAATAAAGGGCATTTAAATAATCATATATGGAGTTGGAATTTGAATCTTGTATTCAAACCAACTTCATTTAAATCATAACTAGTTGCATTAGCTCAATCAATAGCATATTGCCATATCATGATCATGCATCATATTGTTGCATCACATTGATTGTGTTCTTCCTTGTTTGCCGGTAATTGTCCCCTCTCAGTAGACGCTGCTCCGATGCTGTGATCGTTGACACTAATGAAGACTCAATGTCACCTTCAGAAGTGCCAGGCAAGCACAACCCCCTTGTTCATTCCGATACAAGCCCACTCTCTCGCTCCTGCTCTCTTTTACTGCATTAGGACAACAACGATTCATCTGTTACTTGTTGCGGTAGTTGAACCCCTTATCCTCTGCATGACCTGTCATTACCACAGTAAATAGATGAAACCCACTAGCATGAGTAGGAGTTGTTTGAGCCCTGATGTGCCTACTCATTCATGCTTATTTGTCATGCCTGCTACTTCTTAGAGTTGAGTCAGGTCTGATTCATCGGGGATGGATCGGAGGTGTGTAAACATGTCCTACTGTTGAGAGCTAAGTGTGTGAACACGATTTGGTAAAGGTAGCGGTGAGAGGCCATGTAGGAGTACATGGTGGGTTGTCTCATTGAAGCCGTCCTTAGGAACTGAGTTCTGTGTTTGTGATCCATGAAACAGTTACTACCACGCATTGGGCCCGAAACCAATGGACCCTCTCAGCTTCTTGATCACCCTTGTCCTCTGTCCAGGAGTTGCAACTAGTTTCTGGTGTTTATAGGATATGTGTTGGCGGCCGTGCGTAGCGCTGACCCTAGGGGTGGGCTATGATGCGGTAGATACACCGTGGCACGGTGTACCGGGCGCCCGTTTGGTGTTTGGGGAACCCTGTTCACATCGTTCGGGGCCGTATGTGGAAACCTCGGTCGGACTCCCTGTGGATGGAACCTGGATAGGCGATAAACCTGGACTAGAGACTTGAGTGTTTAGGTAGACCGTGGCTGACACCCTCGTTGGGCTTCCGCTTGAAGGTTGCCGAGTACATGTCGTGTAAACGGCGGTAAGTGGTGAGAGCGTGTGTGAAGAAGTACACCCCTGCAGGGTTAACATCATCTATTCGAATAGCCGTGTCCGCGGTAATGGACTTCTGGGTTGCCTATAACAGTTCATAGACAAGTGAAAGTGGATACTCTAAAATGCGCAAGATAAGCGTGAGTGCTATGGATGGCGTTCTCGTAGGTAGACGAGAGCGGATCCATAGTAGTGTGTTGATTGGTGAATATGTGGACTCGTGTGCGCCACCTCAAAAGAGTTGCTTGCAGTCGTAGTTCAGGTTAGCCACTGAGTCAAAGCTGGCTTGCTGCAGTTAAACTCCACCACCCCCTTTATTGATACCGATGCATACGTAGATAGTTCTGATGTAAGTCTTGCTGGGTACATTTGTACTCACGTTTGCCTATTTTATGTTTTGCAGAGAGACGTCAGTCTCGCTAGTAGTTCCGTGTGGACTTCGACGTTTAGCTTGATACCTCAGCTACGAACTTGTGCCCTCGGCAGGATCTGGTAGATAGTCAGGCTTCTTAGCCTTTTTCATTTGTAGATGTCTGTTCTCAGACATGTTAAGCTTCTGCATGTGCTTTGACTTGTATGCTATGATTGTTGGGTCATGAGACCCATGTTTGTAATATCTCGCTCCTCGGAGCCTAATGAATAAATACTTGAGTTGTAGAGTTATGTTGTGATGCCATGTTGTATATACACATATCGAGCATATTGTATGTATGATTGAAATGCTTGGTATGTGTGGGATCCGACAATCTAGTTGTTTATCCTTGGCAGTCTCTCTTATGGGGAAATGTAGTCTAGTGCTTCCATGAGCCATAGTAATCCGCTACAGCCCGGTTCACCGGAGTCCTGCTAGCCCAGCACTACCGCTCAGGACACTTGACTGGCCGGCATGTGTTTCACTTCGTTCATGTGTCTGTCCCTTCGGGGAAATGTCACGCGGTGACATCCGGAGTCCTGCCTAGCCTGCTACAGCCCGGGTTCCCGGAGTCCTGTTAGCCCAGTGCTACAGCCTGGATTCACACGCTGCTGACCGACACGCTCGATGTGATTCATGTATGCCTGTCCCCATAGGTTAGTGCTGATTTGGGTTCACGACTAGCCATGTCGGCCTGGGTTCTCTGTCATATGGATGCTAGCGACACTATCATATACGTGAGCCAAAAGGCGCAAACGGTCCCGGACCATGGTAAGGCGACACCCGTGGGAATACCGTGCGTGAGGCCGCAAAGTGATATGAGGTGTTACCGGCTAGATCGATGTGACTTGGAATCGGGGTCCTGACACCATACATGCATAAACATAAGCCTGATTTCTTGGATGCCTCCTCCCCTTTTTTGAAACAGAAAAGTACTCTTGATTGCTTAGGATAGCCTACCTCAAATGATCAAAAGTGCCACCACCTAAGGCCTTGCCACAATGGAAGCAGAATGACTTACCACGGATCACACAATACATGTGGTTGCACCCTTCGGTTTTGATAATGGCCATTCGGCAGTATGGGCATGCTCTAGCATCCTTGTACAGCTTTCTGATCATTAGCATTTCTTGCACCATCTCCCTCGCAGTTAACTTGCCTGATGTCTGCGAACATTGAATTGAAGACTGAATTATTATGTTGCAACAATCAATATGTACGTAACTCAACTCCATATATCGTTAGGAGGTACATAACAGTTTTTGTTTTGTTTCCTGGGAAGCACGTAACAGGTTATTACTATTATGACTATCAAATTTCTTTGTATAACAAATTAACAATATGCAAGGTTAAGGGTATCAGCCTCCGTCCAATCCTAAGCTAATACAGAACAGATTTTAGTTGCATTTCTACCTGCCGCTGCCGGAGCTTTTGTTCTGGAATTAAACACGGTTCCCTGGATGGCGCGGGTCCTTGCAAACTGAGCAGAATGTAAAGGAACATTTTGGACATTGCACACTATTATCCTCGTCGGCCAAGCAAGCAATACCACACCTTGGACAGTAAACAACGTCTGACATCGAGGTCAATGCTTTCTCAAGAACAAGCCTATCCCAGCGTTCAAATTCTTCTTCCCTAAGAAGATTCTTTAGTAGATGTGGTGGAATAGAAGAGTTGCACTTGGTGTCGGGGCACACCAATCGAAACACACTACCTTCCTTCACATGCATCCTGCATAAGGTCTTCATGCACTTGACATAAAACAGGTGCTCACATGGCAGCTGGATGAAGTTTGAACCTAATTGTTTGAAAGCTCGAGTTAGTTCACCGGGGAATGAACTTATATTCGCACGATTCAGTTACCTAAGAAGCTTTAGTTGAAAGGAAAAACAGGCCCACCAGTTCATATTGTTTATCATGAACCATGGAAAAATCAGCCAGTCATTTGCTACCACTATGGTGCAGTTCAACAATACTACAACATGGAATGGACAGCATAAAATAAGTGACGCTCTTCCAAAAAAGCACAATGACGCTCTTCACTATATCAAGGAACGTAATAATTGTTGGTATGAATGCACAATAGAGAAGAATTGAAAAGGGCAAAGACTTACCATTGCTCTCGTTAAGGCATATCATGCACATGTGGTTTTGTGTAGCTTGAGCTACACGGTACCCCTTATCTTAGCCATCCATTTTGGCATCAAGATCCGTGCAGGCACATTTGTCATTTTTGTTTCTCTCAAACGGAACAACGTATAAACTTTATACTTTGCAGGACAACAAAACATTCTAATCACTACGTGGGAAAAAACTTTCAGATTTTTTCATGCATTTAAAATGCTAAAATTTATTTTTTTAATCAAAAAAATCCTCATTTTGTATATTTATGTTGGTCCAAAAAATCTGAAAGTTTTTTCACACATTAAAGTTGTAAAGTGTGTTTGATCTGCCAAGTTTGAAGTCCATATGTTCTTTCATTTGAGAGAAACCAAAAAGAGAAATCTGCTTGTTGCAAGTTAGTTGAAGAGTACGGATCTCAAAGTAGTGTTGAAGGGCTGAAGATAAGAGGTTTCATGTAGGACGAGCTACAAAGAAACTTTGTGTATCATGCACATATGAAGATCTTCAAGAAAAGCTTTATGACGCTTCTTACTACTGTAGCTGAGCATTGAAGGGATTACATAATCCAATGGGAGGCCTCTTGAGATAGCACGGTTATCTGGTTTCTTCGCTGGACTCTCTATACCTAATATTATTTCGGAGGGGCTAAAAATCAGTCAACTGATTTTTTACCAAGTCTCAGTCGACCCCCCACCCCCCGCATTAGATCACTAGGGGCTTCAAAATCTGTGCATGCTGTTTGTTTCTTGTGAAATAGGCCCGTGGAGGGATACAACCAGCCTGTTTAGTGCTTTTTTTTGTTTGTGAAAGGTGCAGGTATGCGTGGTGGGCTTGGCATCTTCCACATTCCCCATTCCAGTGCGTGTCTCTTTCACCTGGCTACATTCGAAACAAAGCAATCCAACCTTTTTTTACTCGTCTCAATTCTTGTTAGTTTCTTTTGCCGGGTTATTTGGCATTTTTATGTGGCATTTTCCTTTTTAGGGGAATGTGGCATTTTCCTTGATTCATTTCTTTGTCCCTTTTTATTTTTTTTGTTTTCCTTCATCTTTTCTCGTAATATTATTTCCTTATTTATTTATTTATTTTATTTTCAGTTTTCTGTTGCATATTATTATAATTTTAGGAAAAATAATATATCTCATTCACGTCCTTCTCCGTCTGACAAAACCACATTGCAATTCTTGGATTTGGTCACGTAACACTTAGTTCCGTCGTGCGAGTAGTGCAGATAGGCATCATAAGTCGGCTTCTCTTTTTTTTTTAACACGGGTGGGATAAGGTTGTAGGCTTCTTATGTTGCATCCCGGTTATTTTTGCAGTGCAGCCTTTTTGTCCTCTTTATCTTGTTTTTATGAGATATTTTGAGTCATCGGGTGTTTGTTGCCCTTATTTTTTATTTTATTTTCTTTCTTTTTTATTTTCATTCCGTTTATTTTTTTTCCTTTTTTCTTTTTTCAATTTTTTTGCTTATTTTCTTTTTTAGATAGTTCTTTTTTTTCTTGGGCTATTTCTTATTTGTCATTTTCTCAATCGACAGAGAATTAGTTAGATCTCATTCGTTTTGGTAGCTATGGATTTTGGACATCAAGTTTTGTGTGTGGTTGACATGTGTGTTATTATTTACATAGACCGTAAGGTTGTGGTGTTTTATTAGGGGAATGGGGCCTTTGCATGCTCGCCAATAGGCATGAACTTCAAAGTGTCACTCCAACTTCAATTGCATGTTCTCAACGCGACTTCAATTAAGTGGTGTTTTGTCAATAGAACGGTGGTTGCATGTCTACCACTAGGCACACAACTGCAAGTGTCACTCCTGATTGCACCTCGATGATGACTTGTTAGGGAAAGGTTCCAGTAGCATGTATGTCAGTACGCCGCAATTTCAAATGCCCCTTCCCCCGATTTCAACTACATGTCTTCGAGGCAATTGTAACTATGTGATGTTTTGTTCGGTCAGGGGTGAGCTGCATGTCTCCCACTAGGCCACAGCTAGAAGTGTCGCCCCGACAACAATTGCATGTCTTCAAAAAAAGTACAACTATGTGGTGTTTTGTCCGGTAGTGGTGTGTTGCATGTCTCCCATGAGGCCGCAACTGCAGCTGTCACCCCCAACTTCAACTACATGTCCTCGACACAACTGCAACTATGTGGTACTTTGTCTGGTCAAGGGAGAGTTGCATGTCTCCCACTAGGCAGCAACTGCAAGTGTCGGCCCGGCTGCAATTGCATGTCTTCGACGTAACTGCAACTATGTGGTATTTTGTTCAGTCAGGGGTGAGTTGCATGTCTCGCACTAGGTCGCAACTGGAAGTGGTGCCCCCGACTACAACTGCATGTCTTCGACGCAGCTACAACTATGTGGTGTTTTGTCTGGTAGCGGTGAGTTGCATGTCTCCCACAAGGCCGCAACTGCAAGTGTCGCCCCTGGTCAAGGGTGAGTTGTATGTCTCCCACTAAGCCGCAATTGCAAGTGTCACCCCGCTCGCAACTGCATGTCTTCGACACAACTGCAACTATGTGGTGTTTTGTTCAGTCAGGGGTGAGTTCCATGTCTCCCACTAGGTCGCAACTGTAGGTGTCTCCCCCGACTACAACTGCATGTCTTCGACACAAGTACAACTATGTAGTCTTTTGTCCGGTAGTGGTGAGTTGCATGTATCCCATGAGGTCGCAACTGCAAGTGCCGCCCCTAGTCAGGGGTGAGTTGCATGCCTCCCACTAGGCCGCAACTGCAAGTGTCATCCCCGATTGCAACTGCATGTCTTCGACGCAACTGCAACTATATGGTGTTTTGTCTGGTCAGGGGTGAGTCGCATGTCTCCCAATAGGCCGCAATTGCAAGTGTCGCCCCAACTGCAACGACAAGTCTTCCATGCAACTATAACTATATGGTGTTTTCGGTCAAGGGTGAGTTGCATGTCTCCCATGAGGTCACAACTGAAGTGTCTCCCCCGACCGCAACCGCATATCTTTGACGCAACTGCAACTCTGTGATGCTTTGTCAGGGAAGAGGCGACAATAGCATGTTTGCCCCTAGTCCACAACTGCAAGTGTTGCCCCTGACTGTAACTACATTTCTTCAACGCAACTACAACCATGAGGTTTTTTAACCGAGCCAGGGTGAGTTGCATGCCTCCCACTAGGCCGCAACTATAAGAGGCAATTGCATGTCTTCAACACTACCGCAACTCTGTTGTGTTTTGTCCCAGCATGGGTGAGTTGCATGTCTACACAGGCACGCAACTGCAAGCAGGGGCGAAGGACGAAAGAAAAATTAAGGTGTGGCGAACCGGTGAAGAAGTGTGATCACACTGCGCCCTGCTGGTCGTGGTGTGAAGGATGCGAAGTAGCCGCCGCTCCTGCACCACTACGCCTTGCGCGGGAGCGCCCTATCTCCCCACTAGCTCGACGCCCACCAAAGGTCACAGCCGCCGTCGTCCGCCACTCTGCCTCGTCCTGGCCAGCTACTGCGCGCTAGGGTTGCTGCGTGCCACTTGTGTGTGTGTGTGTGTCTCTATATCTGAGCTGGGGAGTTGGTTCTCGATCGGTTCGCTGAGAGAGAGAGAGAGCTTTTTTTCGAGAAGATTGAGAGCGAGAGCTCTTTTTGTTTTAGACAATTGAGAGCGAGAGCTTTTTTTTGTTTTTTAGACAATTGAGAGCGAGAGCTAGCCACCGTGAAGTGTAAATGGGCCAACTGCTTCTGGATGCCGTGTCTATATGTGGCCCAAATTTCAACTATGTCTAATCGGCCATCCAACGAATGGCCTCTCCCTTTATCCATTTTTTCAGCAACGAGATTCAGCATAGCCAACCGCGAGAAGTGTGTGTAGGTATAAAAGTATTTTTGCACCGAAACAAGGCATGGCGGCTGCCAGACCTTGCCCACTGGGGTCCACCGCCAGTGACTGCAAGTGTTGGTCACGACTGAAACTGCATGTCTTCAACGCGACGACAACTCTATGATGCTTTGTTGGGGAAGGGGGCAGTTGCAAACCCATGTCTAGTGATGCTTTATGGGAGAGGGGTGGTTTCTTTGTATTTTTTGCCTTTTTATTCCTTTGTTTTATATAATAGTTTTTTAAAATAATACGAAATGATTTGTTAAATTAAAAAATAATAATAAAATTAAAGCAAGCAAGAGGACGAAAGAGAAAAGAAGGAACAGACACATCACGAGCAATACGAACGAGCCAAAACAATGGGCTGATTCCAGGCCCATGTAGCGATCCTCGTGTAGGTGCGCACGTAAAAATAATCCTACGTTCAAGTTCCAGCGAAAAAAGAAAAATTATACGATGACATCAGCCGACTTAGACTTCGCGAAGTCTAAGTCGACTGAGACCTAGACAAACCCATATTATTTTGCCATCAATCCAGAGGCGTGACAGCGATGAATTGCGGATCCACTCAACCCACTGATATACCACCTCCTGCCACGCGAGTTGTGCCCAGATGGCGTCAAGCATCTCACAGATCTGAGAAACTTGGGACCCATCCATCCATTTGGCAGTGATTGTAAAATATGGGGGGTCTTTGCTAGGATACGAATGCGGAAGTAAGCATGTCAATACCAAAGGAGGCAAGTAGTCAAGGTTGCAAGTGCAAGAGTATTCCTCTGGTTCATCACCATCATGGGGGCATTCTCCGTCGGCAGAAGAAAACTTAGCACACACTTGAGCGGCATGATGCAAGTCGTAGTGTATGTAGATCTGGAATTAAAGAAAGAAACCAACAAGATCAGTTTTCAACATCCAATAAGGCAAGAACAAATGAAACAAGACAACACTGATGGCCAACACAGGAAACCTGGAAACAGTGGAGCCCTGCCTTTTGCCGAATTCAACCAGACCATCCCCATAGATTGCTTCCAATGCCATCACCTGCAGTGAACAATGAGATCAAACTCAGCAAAAAGTTGATTCATCCTGCAATAGTTCAATGTCAATGTTGTATTGTTGCAAATAATTAAGCTACTTTCTCCGATCTGAATTAATTGACGCAGCCTGTATATGATGTATAGAGGACCGGACTTGCTAAAATACTCTTTTTTTAAGAATCACGGGGAAGCTGGGGAGGGGGGGGGGGGTTCCCCCACCTAAATATATCACTCAAAGTTGTAACGGCAAGCTATATGGCAGAGTTATAGAGACACATTACAGCGTGCAAAGAGGAAAGACCGCCACGAGGAGACGGCCTACTTGCCACCGGCGATGTGACCAAATGTCTAGATCTGAGATGATTAGTTTGGCGGATGACGTAGTTGAGCGTCTGTCTACGGCCCTGAATGCCTTGTCGTTCCTGGCTTCCCAGTGGAATGTGGCCATAAACTTTTCCAAAAACTGACTAAAGTTGCAACCCTAAGCCATGGAAACGTTGGCATCACTACCCGACGAGCACGGAAGCTCCGTTGCAAGCTATGAATCATAGCACAGGGCTAGAGACCAAGATCGAGCATAAGATTGTTTAAAAAAATCCAGCTTGATAAGAAATTAGTAGTGTCACGAGGCCTCACTCCCCTCCCGAGTCATCCCCCGTATGGGCGGCCGGGAGGCCCCCAGATCCCGTCGGCCGGCCCTCCCCCACTCCTCCTCCTACTCCCTCGCTGCCGCCCAAGGGCGCGGCCAGGCGAAGCCTGGTCGTCGCCGGCGGCAGCAGGGACTCGAGCCCTCTCGCTCGCATGGGGCTGGCGCGGGCCGGCGCCCCCGGGCCGGAGCGTGGCGGCGGGCCGGTCGCCACGGTGGGTGGTGGCGGCGCCTCGGTGACTTCGCTCCCCGCGGCAGGAGGCCTCGCGATCTGGTGCGTTGCGGTCGCCAGGGACGGTGGCGGCGTGGCCGGATCTATGCCCAAGCGTGGGCCTCGATCGCTGGTCTGCCGTCGGCACGGTGGCGGGTGCGATTCATCGGCAGCTGGGCAGATCTGCTGGGATTCTACCTTTGTCTGGTCCTTGACAGCGCGGGCATCTTCGGGGGGAAACCCTAGATCTCCTTGGGATCGAGTGATAACAGCGATTTTGCATCGTAGTCCCTCTTTAGGGCATCGTTTTGGAGTTTACTCTGGTTGAAGGGACCAGCGCCGTCGGTTGCGCACGTTTGGTGGAGCAACTGCCGATGAAAATTGCGCCGACTACGGTCATGGCGGACGATGACGGCATCTTAGATGTCGTTCCCTTGTCGAGGCATCGTCGTTGCAGTCTGCGTCATCAGGCTCGGGATGCTCCGGGGGAAACCCTAGATCTGGGTCTTCCGGATCTGACGATGATGGCGTTTTATCGCTTTCCCTCCTGGGGGCACCGTTTTGGAGCAAGTGATGGCTAGGGGGATGGTGGAGCGGTACTTCATCTCACACATTGATGGCGGCGGAGATCGGCGGCATGGCGCTGCGGAGGCTCGGCGTCCGATGCGCGGAGATGGACTCGCGCAGGAGGAGGTAGCTGTTTGACGTCATGGTGAAGTCAATGGCAGAGTGGCCAGACAAGGTAGAACCCTCAATATAATCTGAAGACGGACCTGTGGAAGATGGCGGCGATGACACACGAGTGTGTCTGACCGAATTGTGCCCCAGACCCAGTATGTGGCTCGGCTGGGGCTTTCCGGCTTTTGATGTTAGGCTTAGGTGAGTGGTTTGGGTAGTGGCCCAGTTAGCATCCCTTCATCATATGGATAGGAGTAGCGGCATATGTTGGCAAGATGGTGGATTCAGGTATATTGTTTGTAATACTTTGTAAGGCCCTCGAGAATAATCAATAAAGTGGTCGTATGCATCTCCTAAATGCAGAGGCCGGGGGTCATCCTTCTTTTCTAAAATAAAAAAAGAAATTAGTAGTGTAGTGGACCTCGTCCTGCTGTCGCTCCTGGTTGACTCGTATCCCCTCTTCTTCCTCCTCTTCGGCACGAAGTTGGATTCTCGCCGTAGCAGCGGCCTCCTCCAGTATGGATTTCGCCTCGGCCGCCGCCATCCACGGGGAGTCCAGGTTGAGCACGCCCCCGTCACTCCCATCAGCGTGCGACGAGGGCGAGGAGGAGGAGGACGCTTCAGTGGAGAAGCCTGGGTCGGGGATGCGGCGGGATACGATTGCCCGTGACAACGAGGAGGCACCGGCCGACGATGCTGCCATGACGGGAGCTCGGAGTTGCCGGGGAGTCGGTCAGAGTGGGTAGTATACCTCAAGAATCAAGGTCTTTTTTTTAACACCTCAAGAATCAAGATCGAACCCCGAGTCTATCAGATCGGCCCGTACGTTCACCGCGTACTGCAGTACAACTCTTTATTTTTGCATGGTTTCCATGTGATGGAAAATATTCAATATAATATCAGAATTCGAAAATATGACACGAATCAACTTGTGGTTGAATAATTAAAGAGATTGTGATATCCCCAGTCCATTAGGTTGAGTGCGACGAGGGCGAGGAATAGGAGGACGCTTCGGTGGAGAAGCCCGGGCTCGTTACCATGCATTGCCCACGATGATGACGAGGCACCGGCGGACGCTGCTGCCGTGGCGGGAGCTCTGAGCTGCCGTGGAGTCGGCCGGAGGTGTCGCACCTCACGATCGAATTGGCCCGTCGCACCGCATAGGCCGATTCTACGGTATTTTAATTCTGTTTCCGTGTCACGGACGACGGTCTGGAAAATACTTTTGGAGCTCAACCAACATTGCAGACAGCGTCGAAGAGAAGGACTCGTCCTTCATGGGCCTGTTTGGATACTTTTTAGGCTTCCTTGCACATGGGCCTATTCTCGACGGTCTTCGGGCACGGACGCGACAACGCTTGTGCTGAAATCACTAGTTGACAAGTACTTGTGATAAAGATCACTTAAATTACCCGGGCTGCAATCAGGGGCGGAGCTAGACTTATTCAAGGGTATGCAATGCATACCCAATAATTTTGGCAAAAGGGAATCAGTATATATGTCCATACATACATATATATGCATGATAGCAGTCTTTTCACGTGTAGAACTCAGGAAAAAACGAAATGCATAGCCATCCCGTACCCTCCCGCTTCATTCTTACCCGTCTGGGCCTAAGTATTAGCTTGGGCTGCTATCGGATCAATATACCAGCCCTGCCTCTTGCACTCCTGCTATATCCCAATATCTCGCCTTGTCCTCAACAAGCATGGCGCATGCAGCACACTCCACATCAACAACGCAACATACCGTAATTATGTGAGCTTTTCATCTGGATTTCTTATTTTTGAGAACATAGAATGATCTTTAATATATTGATTGATTTTCTTTCAGAATAATTTTATTAGCTAATTCATTGTAGTCTGTTGCATTCAATCGGATTTAAGCACCAATTTGCATTTGTTCAGTTAACACTTGAGAGAGGAGCTAAATTGACTTGGCAGTTGGCAGTGATATTGGAATTGTAGACTATAGTGTTAAACTATATTTTTCTCATTATTTTCAAAATGCCACTAGACTGTTCGAGATTGTTTTTGGAAAGACAATTTATAGTTCATCATGGTCATCGTGAACTTTCATGTCATATTATTATATGATACAAAAAAATATAGCTTCGCATATCCATGTAAAAAATCCTGGCTCCGCCGCTGGCTGCAATAAATGACGCACATGCAACGTGTCACTTGTCGTAACCTGAGAGTTTTCTTTTTTCGTAAATTGTTTATTCAAAACATTTTATCTCTCAAACCGTGCGTCCAAATCTCAAACCGCTTTCACTGTTGAATTCCTCGCGTCGAGATCTTCAAAACTAGATCCCTTGTTGATAGGTGTTGACGGACTTTTTTTTCAAGAAAAACTTGACAAAAAAACTGAACTGGGAGCACGAGTTTTTTTCCTTTCCAAAAGAGGCATGCCTGTGCCTCTCACGAAATCACAACCGCGCCTCTCGCGGAAGCAAAACCGTGACTCTCGCGGAAGGAAAAAAAGAGAAATCGTGTTTTTTTCATTTCCGTGGAGGCACGGCCGTGCCTCTCGCAAAAACACAACCGTGCCTCTTGCGAAAGCAAAACCGTGACTCTCATGAAAAAACAGAAAACATGTTTTTTCCGTTTCCGAGAGGCACGGCCGTGACTCTCGCGAAATCACAACTGTGCCTCTCGCGGAAGAAAAACCATGACTCTCGTGAAAATAAAAAATACAGAAAATGCGTTTTTCCCATTTCCGAG
This sequence comes from Triticum urartu, assembly GCF_056163025.1. Lineage (NCBI taxonomy): Eukaryota > Viridiplantae > Streptophyta > Magnoliopsida > Poales > Poaceae > Triticum > Triticum urartu. The sequence continues at coordinate 709,975,938 of NC_141874.1, forward strand.
AGGCACGGCCGTGACTCTTGCTAAAATACAAACGTGCCTCTCGCGAAAGCAAAACTGTGACTCTCACGAAAAGAAAAAAACAGAAAACATGTTTTTTTTCGTTTTCGAGAGGCACGGCCGTTGCTCTCGCGAAAACACACTCGTGCCTCTCGCGGAAGCAAAACCGTGACTCTCGCGAAAGGAAAAAAAAGAAAATGCATTTTTTCCGTTTCCGATAGACACGGCCATGACTCTCGCGAAAAAAAATCGTGCCTCTCGTCGAAGCAAAACCGTAACTCTCGCGAAAGAAAAAAAATGCGATTTTTCATGCAAATTTTTTTTTGAAATATTTTTTGATCGAAAAGCTAAGGAAATCCGATGGAAAACCAGAACGTAAAAAAAAAACCCCCAAAAAACCATTTAAAAAGCCGAAAACGCGTGCGAAAAAAATCTAGAAGGAGCGTCCAGAGCATGACACGTGACGAATGACTGAAAACGCCAAGTGACGTTGATCATTGCGAGGCTCCCGAAGGACCGCTCGTTAACTAGTTGCTAAATCCTATTCGGCGCCCTCTGCCCCCGCTAAACTATGGACATCCTGCTAAACTGCAAGCTGCGCTAACCGCACTGACATCCCCAATTGGACGTGCTAGTTTCATGTTTTTAGGTCTTTACTTCCTTTTTTTCTTCTGGTTTTGTTTTTCGTTTTTTTCTTTTTCTTTTTCTTCTTCTTGGGTTCGATGAACTTTTTCAAATTCGTGTCCTGTTTCTTCGAATTTGATGAACTATTTTTTGAATTCGATGAACTTTTTCCATATTCGACAAACTTTTTTTCGAATTCGATGAACTTTTTTCAAATTCGACAAACTTTTTCAAATTCGATGAACTTTTTTTAAATTCAACGAACTTTTTTGAAATTTGATGAGTTATTTTGAAATTCAATTATTTTTTCCCAAATTTGATGAACATTTTTTTTAAATCGATGAACTTTTTTCCTAAGAACAAGAAATAAGTGATGTAGCCAGCTGGTTGTTTTTTCCCTAAGAAAATGTGTACATAACGCAGCAATTTAGTGATAGGAAAAAAACAATCAAGTGGGAGCCAACGATCGAGCGTGCGGCAGGGGCCAGAGAGCGGACGAGCGGAGGAGCCAGCTAGCGAGCATTGCTGGGCCAGGCCCAGTCAAGCCACGTAGCGGGCGCTGCATTGCCAACTGGCGCTGAAGGCGCCAAGGAGGAGGTATCCCTTGTAGCTACCATCAACGAGGGAGAGAGGAGGCAGACGCTTACGGTTTCCTTTGGGTGGGCTGGCCCAATTGCCGTTGAACTTGTTTTTTGAACCTTTCAGGTACAATGGGACTGGTTTTAGGAATTTTCATCCGTTACGGGGAGATTTTGTCATTTTTTCTTCTTTTCTGTGTTTTTCATTGGGGAATGTTTAGGACACATCTAGATGTGCTTTAGCAAAACTGTTTTCATTACGGTTTTTGCTTTCCTTCTTACTTTTCTGTCTTTTCTTCCATTTTTTCCTTATTCAAATTTATGAACCCTTTTCTTTTATTGAAAACACACTTAGCATTTCTTTATACATGTTGAATAATTTTTAGATACATGTTGAACATTTTTCAAATACATGTTGAACATTAATTTGAATATTTGCAAAATGTATATAAAATATTTTCTATATACACAGTGAACATTTTAAAACACGCGTTAAATATTTTTTTAACAATTCCATGAATTTATTTTTAAAAGCGTAAACCTTTTATGATATGAAATATCATGGTATTTTTTTGGGACATCACGACAAGACAAGCAAACAAGAAAAAAGACAGACGGAAATTATTTTCGTGTTTTTGTGAAAACGTTTTAGAAGTGGGGGGATGAAAACGAGAGGCAAATGACAAATAATGTAAATGTAAGGAGATGAAAGTTTTATGCGATGGTATTTGATAGATGTTGCCCGGCAACGGCTCTAGAAATTCTTTCTGCTACTTGTGAGCTGCGTTGGAATTTCCTCGAAGGGGAGAGGATGATGCAGTACAGCAGAGATAAGTATTTCTCTCAGTTAAGAATTAAGGTTATCAATCTAGTACGATAACCATACAACACCCCATGAACAGCACCTACACATAAAATAACAAATACTTGCACCCAACGCAAATAAGGGGTTGTCAATCCTTCGACTATTAATTGCAAAGATTAAATCTCATAGTGATAGATAGATGAACAAAAACACGAAAAAAGAATAAAGATAAATAAATTGCAGCAAGGTATTTTTGAATTTTTATATATGATTAAAATATACCCGGGGTCATAGTTTTATCTAGAGGCTTCTCTCTTCAAAATAGCATTCGATGGATAAACAAATTACTGTCGGGCAATTGATTGAGAAGTGAATAATGATGACGATATAGAAGGCAATGATCATGTACATATGCATCACGTCTGAGACAAGTAGATCAACTGCTGTCTACTTCTACTAGTATTACTCCGCACATCGACCGCTATCCAGCATGCATTTAGAGTATTAAGTTCTTAAATAACGGAGTAACGACTTAAGCAGGATGACATGATGTAGACGAAGTAAACTCAATCAAACCCCATCATTTTACCCTTAATGGCAATAATACAAATACGTGTCTTGTCCCCTTCTGTCACTGGATATAGATCACCTCAAGATTGAACTCATGACAAAGCACATCTCCCATTGCAACATAAATCAATCTAGTTTACCCAACCAAATCAATAGATCTGAGAGAAATACAAAGCTATAATAATCATGCTATAGAAGAGTTCAGAAGACTCAAATAATATTCATGGATAATCTGATCATAAACTCAGAATTCATCAGATCCCAACAAACACACCGCAAGAAAAAAGATCACATCGAATAGATCTCCAAAAACATTGCATTGAAGATCAAAGAGAGAGAAGAAGCCATCTATCTACTAGCTATGGGCCCGTAGGTCTGTGGTAAACTACTCACACATCATCGGAAGGGCAGCAAGGTTGATGTAGAGCCCCTCCGTGGTCGATTCCTCCTCCGGCAGAGTGCCGAAAAAGGCATCCTGATGGGATCTCACGAGAACAGAAACTTACGGCAGCGGAAAAAGTATTTTGGGTGGCTCTCTGATGTATGGGGAATATTTAAGAATTTATAGAGGCGGAATTAGGTCAAGAGGTGTCACGAGGGGCCCACATGACTGCCCCCCTAGGGTGCGCTTCCCGAGCTTGTCGCTCCGTCGTGGATCATCAGGTCTTCTCCCAAACCTTCTAGGGTCCTTTCTGGTCTAGAAAAAAATCAATCCAAAGTTTTTTTCTCCGTTTGGACTCTATTTGATATTGATTTTCTTAAAAGCCAAAAAAAGGAAAAACAGCAACTAGCATTGGGCACTAGGTTAATAGGTTAGTCTCAAAAAAGATATATAATTGCATAATAAACATCCAAGATTGATACTATAATAGTATGGAACAATCAAAAATTATAGATACGTTGGAGATGTATCACGCGCGCATAGAAGGCATCGAGGCGCACTCTAGGACACACGAGGCGGGCTACGACCACGGCCGACAAATAGGTTTGTCGACGCATGTCGTGCTTGTCCTGGAACCATGTGTCTCAGAGGGGCGAGTCGACATCGTATCTGCGATCGCCGAGGAGCTAGCACGGAATACTGGCGCGACGACGGACGGTCTCCTTGAGGCGGGCACGAGCGCTCACCGGGACGGGGGGAATGGGCACCAGATCCGGGCTCAGATGCCACTCATTGAGGAGGTGGGCATCTGACCACGGCAACGGGGTGTTGTTCTCCCAGTATTGGCGGTAGACATCGACCTTCATGTACAGCCTATAGCGTGGCACGACCGCCAGAGGGGAGATGGAGAAAGACGTCGGCTAGGTGGAGTGGCTGGCCGCACTTCAAAATGAGGTGGACGACGACCCCGCCTCATGGTCGTGCTTGCTCTTCTTGCCAGGGTGCCACTTCCAGAAACCCATGGCCGGCGGGGAGCGAGGTGGACGGCGGCTAGAGTTTGGTGTTTCCGATGGAGTGGGCAATGGTGGGAAGTGGAAGTCCACGGCTTCGCCACAAAAAAGTGAAGGAAATATGCCCTAGAGGCAATAATAAAATTATTATTTATTTCCTTATATCATGATGAATGCTTATTATTCATGCTAGAATTGTATTAACCGGAAACATGATACATGTGTGAATACTGAATACATAGACAATCAGACTGTCACTAGTATGCCTCTACTTGATTAGCTCGTTGATCAAAGATGGTTATGTTTCCTAGCCATAGACAAAGAGTTGTCATTTGATTAACGGGATCACATCATTAGGAGAATGATGTGATTGACTTGACCCATTCCGTTAGTTTAGCACATGATCGTTTAGTTTGTTGCTGTTGCTTTTGATGACCCACAAGTATAGGGGATCTATCGTAGTCCTTTCGATAAGTAAGAGTGTCGAACCCAACGAGGAGCAGAAGGAAATGATAAGCGGTTTTCAGTAAGGTATTCTCTGCAAGTACTGAAATAAGTGGTAACAGATAGCTTTGTGATAGGATAAATTGTAACAAGCAACAAGTAACAAAAGTAAATAAAGTGCAGCAAGGTGGCCCAATCCTTTTGTAGCAAAGGACAAGCCGGAACAAACTCTTATAATAGGAAAAGCGCTCCCGAGGACACATGGGAATATCGTCAAGCTAGTTTTCATCACGTTCATATGATTCGCGTTCGATGCTTTGATAATTTGATATGTGGGTGGACCGGTGCTTGGGTGATGTGCTTACTTGAACAAGCATCCCACTTATTATTAACCTCTATTGCAAGCATCCACAACTATAACAAAAGTATTAAGGTAAAGCTAACCATAGCATGAAACATATGGATCCAAATCAGCCCCTTACGAAGCAACGCATAAACTAGGGTTTAAGCTTCTGTCACTCTAGCAACCCATCATCTACTTATTACTTCCCAATGCCTTCCTCTAGGCCCAAATAATGGTGAAGTGTTATGTAGTCGACGTTCACATAACACCACTAGAGGCTAGACAACATACATCTTATCAAAACATCAAACGAATACCAAATTCACATGACTACTCATAGCAAGACTTCTCCCTTGTCCTCAGGAACGAACGTAATTACTCACAAAGCATATTCATGTTCATAATCAGAGGGGTAATAGTATGCATATAGGATCTGAACATATGATCTTCCACCAAATAAACCAACTAGCATCAACTACAAGGAGTAATAAACACTACTAGCAACCTACTAGCACCAATCCCGGACTTTGAGACAAGAATTGGATACAAGAGATGAACTAGGGTTTGGAGATGAGATGGTGCTGGTGAAGATGTTGATGGAGATTGCCCTCTCCTGATGAGAGGAGCGTTGGTGATGACGATGGTGATGATTTCCCCCTCCCAGAGGGAAGTATCCCCGGCAGAACAGCTCTGCCGGAGCTCTATATTGGATCCGCCTCGTGGCGGTGGAGTCTCGTCCCGAAAAGTTCCTTCCTATTTTTTTCTCATTGAAAGACCTCATATAGGAGAAGATGGACGTCGGAGAGCCACCAGGGGGCCCACGAGGTAGGGGGGCGCTCCCCCCTCGTGAGCAGGGTGTGGGCCCCTGGCCTTCATCTTTGGCGTGGATTTTACTTTATTTCTTTTAAGACGTTCCGTGGAGTTTAAGGACTTTTGGAGTTGCGCAGAGTAGGTCTCTAATATTTGCTCCTTTTCCAGACCAGAATTCCAGCTGCCGGCATTCTCCCTCTTTATATAAACCTTGTAACATAAGAGAGAATAGCCATAAGTATTGTGACATAAAGTGAAATAACAGTCCATAATGCGATAAATATCGATATAAAAGCATGATGCAAAATGGACGTATCAACTCCCCCAAGCTTAGACCTCGCTTGTCCTCAAGCGAAAAGCCGATAACAATAAATATGTCCTCATGTTTAGAGGTAGAGGCGTCGATAAAAATAAAATATGGACATGAAGGCATCATGATTATTCTCATAACAGCAACATATATAGATTTTGTCATATGATTACTTATGTTCAAGTGATGATCTATTCACAATGCAAAAGTATAAATCATAAACCTTATTGGGCTCCGACAAACAATAATCTCAGTCATTGAAGCAATTGCAATTTATCATAACATCGGAAAGAGTCTATGTCAGAGCTAAAAAGCAAGTCCACATATTCAACTATCATTTAGTCCTCCATAATTGTAACACTCACGCGATACTTGTGGTTACGGAGTTTTAATCGGACACAGAGAAAGATAGGAGCTTATAGTTTTGCCCCACAACCTTTTACCTCAAGGGTAATGTCAATAATAATGGTTCATGCTACCCTACATCCAATTTTTATATATATATATATATAGGGTGGGTCTATTATGATAACACCCCTTAAGACCTTATTCTGCACACCAAAATGCCTTATTCTGCACACCACCAAGATCGCGCCGCCGCCCCTCCCCTCCCCGCTTTCTCCCGTGGTGGTGGCCTGGGAGCGATGCCGCCCTTCCCCTCCCGGCCTTCTTCCGCGGCAGCGGCCGGCAGCGACGCCGCCCCTCCCCTCCCGGCCTTCTTCGGCGGCGGCGTCCTGGGAGCGATGCCGCCCCTCCCCTCCCCGCTTTCTCCCGCGGCGGCGGCCTGGGAGCGACGCCGCCCTTCCCCTCCCGGCCTTCTTCCGCGGCAGCGATGCCGCCCCTCCCCTCCCGGCCTTATTCCGCGGCGGCGGCCAGGCAGCGACGCCGCCCGTCGCCTCTCGGCCTTCTTCCGCGGCAGGCACCGAGCAACACCAGCCTATCGGCCTTCTTCCACGGCAGCAGCTCGGTAGCACCGCCACCGAACTCCTCCGGGCCTACAATTAGCTGTACTTCATCAGATGTGGATTGGTGCTGCCTCGACATCAAACCAATTCGAGCAAGGAGGAGTGTGCGCAAGGTTGCTTCATCCACGGTAGCTTCTTGGAATAAGTCTGCATCGACCTTCAGAGCAAATCCTCCTTCCCCGTTCACCTTGAGCAACGTCCAGACCGCCCATGAACTTCTGAAGGGCAAGTGGACTGCACGGGCGAACGTGAAAGTTGTGCAGGCGGGCGAGAAGGGAACTTCCTCCTGTAAACGCAAGGAATCACTGCATCACGAGGTAAGCAGTACACTTCCTCAACCATCTCGGTGTAGTTATCATAGACAAAGTAGTACAAGCAGTACATCGCGCGATTATGCAGTACAAAACCTATGCAGTGCGGTTGCTTCAGTTTGTTGTGGGGGAAAATGCAGTACGCTTGTATAGGTTCATTACAGATAATGATGCAGTGCGGTTGCTTCAGTTCACCTTGTGGGGTGATGCAGTCACCATGCAATGCTTCGGCAGTACCATTTTGAACACATTGCAGTTCGCATGATTCAGTTCATTTAACCTGACAATGCAACTCGGTCATTTTGTGTGCAGGAGATGACGTTCAGCAGATACAAAATGCCGCGCATAATTGACAGCACTGAGAACAACAACTTTCAGAAGAGTGGATATTCTTCTGAAAGAGATACTGGCTAGGTTACCCCTGAGATTCCTCGTGGATTCTTCACAACGACAAACAGGGTGCAGTACTCTCCACAAGAAGATTTTTCACATGACGAAGATGTAGTTGAAGATGACGATGATGTCACATTCGTCTGGGAAGGCACTCACCAACGCGATGATGAAGACAATGACGATGAAGATGAGCCGATAACAGTTCTCAACCCAGAGTATAAGCACGAGTTCACTACGTTTGGACAGCATGTCTGAACAGACAATGATGACGCAGTTGAACACGATGTTGCAGCAGATGATGATTATGTCTATGATGATGTGCCACTGCTCCAAAATTTTCAAACCAATCCACCGAGACATCGTCACAACACTGGATTACCACCACGTCCACCTGCCGCACCCCAAAACAGAGCTCAGCGTCCACCTGCTGCATCGAAAAACAGAGCTCCAACCAGACCTGCTGCATCAACTTCGACGCTGCGGCCACCAACGGTGCCTCGGTCAAAAGTAAATAGCAGGTACAAATCCTCCTCACTGTTACCGCCGCGAGATCCTCAACTACACACATCTGCTATAACCCCGCCATGTCCAATACAACCCGGCGAGCTGCAAACACCATCAGGCGAATGACTCTACACACATGTAAGTTTATGGTCTGAAAAAAATAAATAGTTGCAGTCCATTCAGATAACATTGCAGTGCACACTGATATTTCTTGTGAGCTTTGGCTAGGAACATTGCAAATGCTTTATTAAACTCGTATGCACTCCTCGTATTCAAAAAACAGAACAGAACAAATTTTCTCATATAGCATTTCAATTAATGCAGGATAAAAACATGCCGCTGAACCTCGTACCTGCTGCTGGAATGAAATTCACCACGTACGACAAGGCATGGGACTTTTACAACAATTATGCAAGATGTGCAGGGTTTGGTATACGCAAGAGGGCAAAACACAGGACAAATGCCTACATTGTCTGCTCAAGAGAAGGGGTCCACAAGCAGGCTGTGTCAGATTATCACCGGGTACGTCAGAAGAAATCAAAAAGGATTGGCTGCAATGCAAAGATTAGAGTCAAAAAAAGGAAGGATGGCAAATTTGTGATAGAAATGGTTCAACTCAACCACAATCAAAAGATGCTGGAAAGCCCCGGGATGCTTTTGCACATGCAATCGCACAAAAAAGATGATCCTTTGATAGACCAGTTAGTGAAAGACATGCAACTGGACAACCACACACATGCTCAGATGATGTCGACGCTGTCGCGTATGTCCGGTGGTCTGCAGTACATGGGACATACTAGCCGCGACTAGGTAAACAGGTAAGCACGTAACAGAGCATATCTCTTGAGCATTCTGTCTGTAATTATTCCATGTTTGGTGAGATAAGTTTGCATTGTCTCTGAAAATGCAGGAAACAGAAGTTTGCTAGAGAAGAGTCTGAAGATGATGTCAAGAAACTTCTGAATTTCTTCGAGAAAATGCAAAAGATAAACCCAGAGTTCTTCTATGATTATGACGTTGATGCAGATAACCGTGTAAGAAACGTCTTTTGGGCGAACGCAAGTTGCAGAGGATCGTATGAAGATTTTGGAGACTGCGTTACATTTGACACGACGTATAAAACTAACAAATTCCACATGCCGCTGGGAGTGTTTGTGGGGGTGAACCATCATCTACAGAGCACCATATTTGCTGTTGCACTCGTGCGAGATGAAACAATACCATCATTTGAGTGAGTTTTCAAAACCTTTCTGAGGTGTATGAACAACAAGCCGCCAATCTGCATGCTCACAGGTACAAAAAATAAAAAACACCTGCATACTTACGTTTTGTTTTGTGCACTTATATTTCTTCCATCTATCTTGCAAACACACAAACAACTTAATAAAAAAACATTGTTTGTCTCTTCTCAGACCAGTGTTCTTCGATGAAGGCAGCATTAAAAACTATCCTCCCACAAACTCTGCATAAGCTGTGTCGGTGGCATATCATGAAGAAGTACAAGGACCACCTCGCCTTGCTGTATAAGGCGCACGAGAAGCTCAAGGACGAACTCAATGCAGTGCTAAACCACCCACTAATGCCGTCAGAATTTGAACGAGCATGGAAGAACCTCATTCAAAGGTACAACTTGCAAGAAGACGAAGTGATGAATTCACTATGGGATGACAGGCACGAGTGGATCTCAGCTTACTACAAGGAAATTTTCTATGCTCGGATGACTTCCACACAGAGAAGCGAGAGCATGAACCGCATACTGAAGAAAATTTTTGTTAGGGAGAAGCATGATCTCCATCTGTTTGCTCAGCAGGTGGACAAGTGCATTCAGACCAGGAAGGCCGTCGAGCACGCAGAGACAGTAGCAAATGAGGAAAAAAATGTCAATCAAAAACTGCTTAAAAAATATGACTACAAAAACAAACATTTTTTTCATTTCTCTGGATCGTAATAGCGCATTTGTGATCATGCAGTCAGAGGTAAAAACAAGAACAAAGTTTGGCTTCGAAGTTCAGCTATCAAAAGTGTATACAAGGGCAGTGTTTGCAGATTTCAAAGAAACACTCTACCGTAGCACTGCATTCAGAGCAGAACGGTGCCCTGAGAACCCGACCAAGTATCTCGTACACCACTACAACAGATCGGATGCATTTGACTAGGCAAGGCATAATTTCCAAGTGGTCACCGATGAAGAGAAAGGTGTCTACGAATGTGAGTGCAAACTCTGGACACACACAGGTGAGACTCCTAGCAAAAAAAATTCTAGATTCTCATAGTCATGCACGAAAGCTAACTTACTGAACTTTAAAAGTACATATGCATGTGTAATTCACAAAACTAAATGAAGTTCACTTCTTTAAAAAATGAACAAATAATGAAAAAAATATATGTTTACTAATTTCATGCAGTTCACTTACAGAACAAAAAAAATCATGTGTTTGTCTGCAGGCCTCTTCTGCGTCCATGTCTTATGCATGCTTTCTCATTTGAGAGTACTCAACATTCCTGAGGTGTACATCATGAAAAGATACACCCGTAACGCAAGATCAGATGCAATGTTTGACAGAAGAGACTACGAACAAACAACACCAGATGGAACCTCACTTTTTTGCCATAGAAAATTGCCGACAGAAACAGCAATGGACCTTGCAAACAGAGCGACAAGGTCCGACGCTGGGTGCCACAGAGCGTTGTCTGGTATGAGGGCACTGATAGAGGAAGTTGACGTGCTCAACGAAGAAGAAGAAGAAGCAAAACTAAAGCAAGCAGAGAAATCCCAGCATGGCAATAATGCCGAGCAAGTAGAAAATACTGAACACATCGGAACTGGTGCTATCAAAAAAGAAACAATTCTTCCACCTCCTGTTTCAAACACAAGAGGAAGGAAGAAAGGGGGAGATGCAACCCAGAAAAAGGTGGCATGCAAGGAGAAAAATGATGACAAAAACAGTAAGCCACAGCCTGAGCTGGACAGTGATGGTCACCCACTAGGAATAAGAAGGTGCAAGACATGTAATGAAATCAGCGGCCACAATTCCAGGACGTGTACGAAAAGAAATGAACAAGAAAAACGAGGACATGGAGATGCACAACAAAACAGAAATTCCACTCACAACACTAAGAGATGGACGAAACCGAGACGTTGTAGCATCTGCAAAAAGAGGAAGAGACACAATTCAAGAACCTGCCCCAAAAGAAAAAGAAAAAGATCAGAAAATGAGGAAGACGAAGAAGGTGAGATCAAAGAAGAAGATGATGACAGAACTGAAGAAGAAATGGCTTATGAAGAAGCAGATGGAGAAGAGGAGGAAGAAGAAGAGAGTGAAGAGGACGAAGAACGTGAAGAAACTGAAGAAACAGTGGCGTATGAAGAAACAGATGATGAAGATGATGAAGAGGAAGAAGAGAGTGAAGAGACTGAAGAGAGTGAAGAGGACGAATAACATGAAGAAATAGTGTCAACAAGACCACCACAAGGAAATGCTGCTGTACAGAAAAAACCGAGAACAACACCACTTTCAAAAAACAAGGTAGGAGCAAAGAAGGATGCAGTTCACAACACTGGAAAACGAAAACCACCATCAACCAGCACGCGAGGATCAAAGAAGGATGCAGTTCACAGCACTAGAAAACCAAAGCAGCCATCAACCAGCACGCGGGGAGCAAAGAAGGATGCAGTCCACAGCGCTGGAAAACCAAAGCAGCCATCAACCAGCATGCGGGGGGCTACAAACACAAAAGTGCAGAGACAAGAACCAGCAACACCGCCATGGAAAACAAAAGAAAGTGCGACGTTAGACACGCTCCAGTCACCGCAGAAGCAGCAGGTTAACGACCAAATAGATGAACAGACAATAAATTAATCGTATGCATAGCAGTTTGCTTATCTCTATGACTTATGTATCAGTTTAAATTTTGTGTAAACACAAATTTCTCGTTGACTATGAGTTATTCAACTAAACCATGTAAAAGAGAAAATGGTATATAGAGTATACCATATATATATAGCAGTCTTGAGTAAAACATTGACACATTTTGATTCAAAAACCATGTAAAAAATGCTGTTAGCTCGCTGCAGTCTAACGAGTAGTACATATAAAACGCATTTTAATATGCAGTATGGAACTTGCAAATATGCAGTATGCTTCGAACTATCATGCAATACTATAGACTAACTACATGTAGTACACACCATACAAATTGGGAAAAATGTGGAAACATGTAGTGCTCAGCTAACATATAAGCAGTTCACATATTGTAACCATGTAAACACAAATTTCCCACTGAATAATAATTGAAGTGGTTCAGATCACAAAAGTGCTTGTTACAAAACACATCAAAAAAGATGAAGCGTTCAACACGCAAAAGTACTTATTACAAATCAACCTCATAACCTTAGCCAATCACGTCAAACGTGATTCTAACCGTACGATCCTCAAGTTCAAAGAAGTTGAGGACAACAACTTGCTCAGACTTCAGGCCACTATCAATGACAAATTCCTTCCACCCTTTGTGCAGACACAGCCGCCCGTCAACGCCTACAGTGTACTTGGCTGGTTGAAGGTATCCATTACCAAGAAAAACTTGAAGAATTCCTTTCTTCTTGAGCCGGACATACCTAACAGCTCGTTTAGGATTTTTCTGTAAAAAATAATAAAACTGTTTGAGAATGAAACTAGCAGTACAATTCTCATACTGTGCACAGAGATAGATGAAGTGCACAACAGTCCAACGAGTAGTACATATAAAACGCATTTCAATATGCAGTATGGAACTTGCAAATATGCAGTACGATTCGAACTATCATGCAGTACTATAGACTAGCTACATGTAGTACACACCAAAAAAATTGGGAAAAATGTGGAAATATGTAGTGCTCAGCTAATATATAAGCAGTTCACATATTGTAACCATGTAAACTAAAACATAAGCTACATGCACACAAGCATAAAAATAAAAACAAGAAATAAGAACACATTGCAGTACACTTCAAAAAACAAAGAAAAAAGTGCGTTCCTAAAATACTGCAAGTTCAGAATGCAATGGAATTATACAAAAAAACACAAAGAAAAAAATCATATCTAACGAATCATACCATCTTGTAGTGAGTCTCCACATCTATTGGCGTAAGCTGATGGACAAAAGGACTCGTGCAGCCAAGGCCACGCCGAATCAAGGCAGAATAGAACGCAGAAACGTTGATCTGGCCCATATCCAATCCTTCCGTGAATACTGTACCATATGCAAGCTGCTCGGCTCGCCCAGTTCGGCACAACACCTTCCCACCACGACGAGCACGACGGGCCTGCGAGCAAGTTGAACCAGTGCGTCGGCACACCACAACCATGGCCGCAGCAGAATAGATACGCACAGGGGCCTGGAGCCATCGCAACAAAAATCTAGAAAAGCAAAAAAATAATAATAGGCTGGAGAAAGGAGAGAACTTGCGGCTAGCGCAGAAATGAAATGCAAAGGAAGGGTATAAGTTAGCCTTCATTTATATAAGAGGAATGCAAAAAGGTCAAAACTAAAAATTAATGGGGACTTAATGGAAATTATGTTCCCAAGAATAAATGACAATCAATAAAGGCTTATGTTACCAAAGAAAAAGGAACAAAAAAAGAAGGTGTACTTTGACTGTAGCAATTCCCACGAACAAAACCGCAGATCATTAAAAAATAATACTCTGAAAAATTATAATCCACACACCATATTATGTGTGCAGTTCTCCAAATTCGTACCAGGAAGTTCACTATATGTGTGGATGAAGTGCAGTACATGATAAAAAAAGTAAAAGAGAAGCACTTTCGCAGCATTGGCATAGCCAGTCACAACTTTTTGGCAAAAGGAGGATGCACGCAGTGCAAAATGTGTACACATGCAGCACAGAACTATGACGAATGCAGTGCGCATAGGAGCACAAAAACAGTGCACACCCGTACACTAAGAAAAAAGGATACGAAAGAGGAAAAACAATAAAGAAAAATGATACCGATGCAGTGCACAAAAATGTAGCCCAGAAAATGTGCAGTACGGTATGCGTGCACATGCAGTACTGAAACTAAATCAATGCACTGCACGATGATTTACTAAAAAAGCAGTGCACACCCCAACGTTGAAAAAGTAACAAAGGAAAAAAATTGACCACCCAGGTGCTACCGGCCCCAACCAGTCTCGTAATAGGTCTGCACCCACAGAAGGGGAGTCGTTCTGAGCCACAGTGAATGGGGCCGGTTGCACATGGGCCCACAGGTCATAGAGCATGTAGCTAAGAGCGTCGTATATAAGCGCCCAGATAAGTATACGGAGGAGTTCGACCAGTATGCCTCGCCAGCGCTTATAAACAGGTCAGGTGCGCCTTCCGCGGGCGAGGTGGGACTAAACATTAGGACGCACACACAGCGAAACGGGAACCAAGCCGTGCTCACAGGCCGACTTGGACCCAAGTACATCTCTAAACTAGCCGAACACAGGCCCAACAAGGCCGACTAAGAAAAAACAATAAGTTTAAAAAAATGGGGGGGGGGCACCCCCCCTTTCCCTACCCGTCCCGTCCCAGCGATTGAAGTAGGTACAAGCAAAAACAAGATGCAGTACATAGCTGTAAACAATGCAGTGCATTACGTTACACGATGCAGTGAGGTATGGCAATCCAGTTCCCGATTACCCCTACACGAATAAATAAACTCAAAAAACAGTGAAGTACGCACATGTATACACAAGTGCAGTACTGAATTCTAGAAGATAAAGTGCAGGACTATATACTAATGCAGTTCATTATCGCACAGGATGCATGTATAAAACGTACAAAATGCCCGTTTGCATAGAAAAAAATGGTGGTTAAAAAAATGTGCTAATCAAAAATAAAACAAACCCACCTTAAAAAAAACCACACGTTCGCATACAACCACCCGATCGGAGAAGTTCCATCGCCACAAGCCCACGATCATAGATGCAAAAACCAACCCACGATCCGCACAACCGCATCATCAGCGCGATCGTGCAGTTCATCCGACGAGGCCATCCCACCCCGTGCCCTCCCCTTAAATTCAGACCCCTGCCAAAGGCCTTCTCATCCACAAACAACACAAGTATCCATTGCGCTCCCACCAAAAGCATCAAGCCCTGCCACCGGCGATGACGTTCACCGACAAGTACAAGGGCGACAACGCCGTGGAGGCGCACGACAACACCAAGTTGCACGTCATCCACACCAACGACAGGAAGCAGATGGCGATCACCCTCGCGCAGTACGAGCGCCACCTCAGCCTCCAGCGCCACAAGATCGTCGGCATTGATCTCGAGTACGACAATGACCCTGAAGCGATGCAGAAACCCGCCCTCTGCCAGCTCTCCATCGGCAAGAATCACCCGGTGCTGCTCTTCCAAATGAGCGACAGTGAAAGGTGCACTGTCTTCGACAACTTCCTCGCCGACCCCAGGTACACCTTTGCAGGCTTCTCCATCGACGGCGACAAAACCAGGCTGGAGCGCGTCAAACTGGTGGTCGCCAACTTCGTCGACATCCAGAAGGAGTGGAGGGTGCCCGAGGCAACCAAGCCGTTGGACTCCCTCGGAGACGTCTCCGGCGTGCTCATCGACGACTACTACAACAACATGAAGAAGAAGATCATCGACGACGAGCACCAGCGCTGGGTCATCTTGCCTCTGTCCAGGAGGCACATCGAGTACACGGCAAAGGACGCCTACGCAGCGTACGAGATATGGAACCGCATCACCCTCACCCAGGACGGCCTTCGCCGTGCAAAGCTGGAGAAGTAGGAGCCTCCCAAGAAGCGCGCCAGGAGCAGCTGGGGATGGGGAGAGCCTGACTGGTGAAGAAGAAGATGGTGCCGGCCAGGAGCCAACAATGCCAGCGTTATTTTAGAATTATCATCAAATTTGCTTTCTGTTGTTTGCTTATGTATCGTTAGTTTGCTTGTGTGCTGAACCTAGTTTGCTTGCCATGCACAATCGCTTTGTAATGATGAACTCTGATTATGTTAGTTTGCTTTCTGTTCAACTTAGCTTGCTGGTGATGAAAGTGTCGTACATAATGCAAACAGGACGCATGCAGTGCAAGTTGCGCACGAAACATAAATTTGAAAAAAGGAATACATAAGAGCAAAAACACAAATAGAAAACGCAAAAACACGTAAAATAATTCAATACAGTCCGGAAGTACACGAAAGTACAGCACAAAACCATAATGAGTGAAGTACAGGTATGATTTACTAAGCAGTGCACTCCCATACATTGGGAAAAAGATTACATAATAGCAAAAAGACGGAAGCAAAAAAAATGGCAACTATACATGCAGTACGCAATGCGTACACATGCAGTACGGAACCCTGATCAATGCAGTGCACACTCCAACATTGAAAAAAAACACATACGGCAGAAAAAAAAATTCAATACAGTCCGTTGTGTTGTTCTTTGTTTCATGTATGCAAGATTTTGATAATGTCCATTGCTTGTGATCAATTGCTTTCGCAGAAATTAGTTTGCATTAGAACAAGTATCTACACAACTTTGAAAATTTTAATGAGTGACACCAAAACATACTATGCACATACAAAACATAACAGTCCACAAAAAATAGTAATTATATAAAAATAAAAATTAATATTGATATATCCGTATACCTTTCTAAACAAACGTGAATACAGTTCACAGAACATACATAAGGCAGTTCAACAAGTGTATGCGTGAAGTGCAGTACATGCATAAATGAAGAACGACAAGGGCCCCAACACACACACTTGCTACACGAAGGGCAGTCCTCAACATTGGTGTAAGCAGTACAAATGACAAGGGCCCCAATACATAAATGAAGAACGACAAGGGCCCCATCAAAGGGGACGCGCGCAAAAACCCACCCGGACCCCACACACCCTAAGATAAACAGGGGGGCGATGGGGTATGACGGACTCGCCTACGCATGCGGCGCCACGGCAAGCCGCGTCGCCGCCTTCTCCGGCTCGTTCCATGCTCGGCCTCGCAGGGGGATGTGGAGGGGGGGGGGGGGTCACGACCCCCCTCCCCACCCCCTGCTCGGCCTCGCGCTAACGCACGCAGTGCGCTTGGTTGACAGGCGCAGTGCGGACATTCTGTTTTCCCATCAAAGGGGACGCGCGCAAAAACCCACCGGACCCCACACACCCTAAGATAGACAGGGGGCGACGGGGTATGACGGACTCGCCTACGCATGCGGCGCCGCGGCAAGCCGCGTCGCCGCCTGCTCCTGCTCGTTCCAGGCTCGGCCTCGCAGGGGGATGTGGAGGGGGGGTCACGACCCCCCCTCCCCACCCCCTGCTCGGCCTCGCGCTAACGCACGCAGTGCGCTTGGTTGACAGGCGCAGTGCGGACATTCTGTTTTTCCCATCAAAGGGGACGTGCGCAAAAACCCACCCAGACCCCACACACCCTAAGATAGACAGGGGGGCGACGGGGTATGAGGGACTCGCCTACGCATGGGGCGCAGTGGCAAGCCGCGTCGCCGCCTGCTCCGGTTCGTTCCAGGCTCGGCCTCGCAGGAGGATGTGGAGGGGGGGTCACCCCCTGCTCGGCCTCGCGCTAACGCATGCAGTGCGTACAAGAACAATACAAAAAATATATAGATAGCTAAAAAAATTGGGGGGGGGGCAACCCCCCCATGTACCTGAACGTACAAACAAATAAAAAACCAACTACAAAATGCAACTATAGGCTAAAAGCAATGCGTTTTTTGTTTTGGCAAAAAAAGCAGTTCGGTGTCATAAAGCAATGGAGCTTCGGCATGCACACGCGTGCAGCACTTTGCTTGAATGCCAAAAAAATGCAGTTCTCTTATATTGGACAAAGAAGTTTGGCATCAAATGCGATACAGTTTATCGAACACATATCATACATATAAAGCGTGACAAAAATGCCAGTTTGCATAGACCGTGGTCGTCAACAAAAAATAAAATTATACACTTATATATATTGTATCCGTTATTGATATGAAATACACATACATATACAAAATTATCCACATGCACTGCTGCATAAACGAACAAGAAGAAACACAACGACAAAAAAAGTCTTTTTCATACATTGTCTACCTTAGTGAGCACACTCAAACAGAACATCAAAACCTAGCTATTGTCCACACACAGCCTTTTGCACCTAGTAGAAAAACAGTGCCGCAAATGACTGTTACTGCGTCTGCGACTACGTCTGTGATTGCGACAGGGAAGTGAGCCCGAGGTCCGCAATCAGTTCACGTAACTCAAGCGGCATGTCTTCATAACACAACATGTTAAAAGGATTGAACAGCAGCTGGAACATGTACTCCGCCTTCCAATCTTCAGCAGCAGGCTGAAAAAAAGAAAACAAATGCAAACAAGTGATTAAAAAAAGGTTTTCATAAAGAACAAAAAAGTAAAAATAAAACAGAGAAGCTATTACGTCGAATTTCAAAATTTTCTCAACTAGACGTTGGCCGTCATACAACTGCGTCATCCTCAGAACATAGATTCCGCACTCATTTGCTCCCTGCGCTGGCACGACCGGGTAAGATGGCTTCTCTGCCAATTTAACCCAGTCAGGAAGGTTCCTCGATTTATACATTTTTTCACCATAAATCACCTTCAGCAGCTGAGTCATCCTCCTCATCTGGCAAAAAAAAGAAGCACAAGGTAAGAATAACACACATCACGGATCAACAAGTTGATATTCAAACGAACCCAAAAAAAAGTTGTTCTCAAACATCTCAAACAATCCCTCTTTTAAGTGCACGTGTGAGAAAAATGCAGTTCTGTCGCGCATATGTTGAAGTTCACTACATAAACAATTGCAGTTTATAAAAAAATACAGTGGGAGAAACACAAAGAAAGCTTTACGCTTGGCAAAGAAAAAATAACATACCACTTCAGTGCAATCTGCGTGGTAGTCAGTCCTGCGCCACCTTGTCGTGACATCAGGATGGCCAGTGTACTTCCTACTGTCATGGATATCAAGGGTCTGGCGATGCTGGTTCATCGTGTATAAGGAATAATGACCATCCTTGAATCGCGGCATCATAATCTGTTCGCATAAAAAAATGAAATCAAAAGTTCTTTCGACACGTACCACCAGGACCACTGTTCCAAAAATAACTATAAAAAGAAATGCAACAAACCAGGAAAATCACAAAAAACAATGAATTTACTAGTTTTGCATCCAACAGGTTTGCGCCATCGTTCACAAAAAATTTGAACTGCTTAACTGCATCTTGTAAAACAAACGAGCTATGCACAACTGGCAACACAGGATTTCCGTCATTATCTCTCGTCACAGAGGTTTCCATTTGAAGAACGTACTGCACACAAAAAAGAACGAAAAAAAGGACATGAAAAAAGAGAGTAAACAATGCAAGCAGGCATGGACATGAAAAAGCCCAGTGCAGTAGGAAAGAATGACAGCAAACGTTTACCGTGATAAATAAAGGTGAAAGTAGCAAACATTCACCGGATTGATAAGCTAAACCAAATTCAGGGTCTTGCTTCCAGTACTTGATGACAAAATCCATGATATACGAATCCATTAAAGCTCCTTTGTCAAATGTATCATAGATATAGTCGATATTGTAAGTATCGACATCACCAAAAGGACCATGCACCATAAAGAACGCGTTCCTGCAGTAAACATACACAGATGGGATCAATAAAATTAGAATTAAAATCAAAACACACAAAAAGCATGAAAGGGCACACGCATCACATAAAAAACTTACTCGCGGTATTTGGTTACAAAATCTTTGCTGAGAACAAGATCCTTTATTTTAATCGCCTCATCCATATATCTGAACCTCGGAGGCTTCAATTTCTCTATAGAGCATCTCAACTTAAAAGCCCTCTCACCTGCCCTCTTGTTCGAAAATACTTCAACCTCATCCAAATGAGGACGATTAATTGCTGCACTCCTAGTCCTAGTTGCACGTGCACACGGTGTAACAAAATCATCATCATCAACATCATATACATCGTGTGGAGAGCTAGGTCGAGAGACACTTCCACCATCAGGTCCAGACGCCACATTTGTGTTCAAACCAGAATTATCTGGAGAGATTTCAATGACACAATCCTCCATAACCACATCAGAACCCTGGGACTCAAACAGTGACGTACAGCCTTCATGAAGCCCCTAATCAAAACCTAAAAACGTGCAGAAAAAACATGGAAGCACTCAGTACAAAACACAAAAACCAAAAAACATGTATAGAGAAAAAATAGAATGTAGCCCACTGTTGTATACAACAATGCAGCCCGCACTTGTATACAGCAATACATCCCACATATAAATAACAATGCAGCCCACTTCTCTACAGCAATGCAGCCCGCACTTGTATACAGCAATGCAGCCCGCACTTGTATACAGCAATGCAGCCCACATGTAAAAGAACAATGCAGCCCAATTCTCTACAGCAATGCAACCCGCACTTGTATACAGCAATGCAGCCCACATATAAATAACAATGCAGCCCACTTCTCTACAGCAATGCAGCCCGCACTTGTATACAGCAATGCAGCCCACATATAAAAGAACAATGCAGCCCACTTCTCTACAGCAATGCAGCCCGCACTTGTATACAGCAATGCAGCCCACATATAAATAACAATGCAGCCCACTTGCCCATAAAGAAGCGGAACCAAGCAGTAGTCAAAAATAAAATAAAGCGAGGATAAAGAAGTTCAATAAAACAACCTTTATCCGCAAAAATTAGAAGTGATGTTACATCAAGACAACACTTCCTCGATGTTAGTCAGCTATAGAGCATGGCCTTTCTGATGTAGCCAATGTGCTCTACCCCAAACTTAGCAACCCGAACACCATCCCATGTCTGCAAGAATTGAAACATATAGAATCCACAATCATGCCTGCAATAAAAAGAATAAAAAACATCAGTTTCACAAAAATTAAGTGAAAGAAAAAAAACTTGAACATTATGACACAGAAGGGCTGTAAAGAACGCACCCATTTGGCTGCAATGGGACAATGACATGTTTCAACACAAATCCATCAAGTGTGGGAGGATTTAGCGGCTCATCAGAACTCAAGCTACCTTCTTTCCATGCACGCTTGATATTTTTAACCATCCTCCTAAAAACCCTGACCGCATCAGGGCTGCCAGGTTTGTTGAGCGAGTCAAGAAATTCAAACCGCCTTTCTTTCACATTTAACGCAACTACACAATAATGACCAACACCACCCCTCGTATCTGGCGGATCAAAAGTTGCAAAAAAAGGACCTGTTGGAAGCATGAAAAAATAAATAAAATTATTATAACAAGAAAAAACAGAAGCTATAAAAACAAAACAGGCAAAATACACATAAAAACATCTCTCACCATATCCTTTTTATCAACACGCTCCTCGGCTTTTGAAGAGAACATCATTTTAACACTCCTGCCTACAGTACCACCATTCCAAATATTTGTTTGCAAATCAAAACCAAAAATCAAATAAGCAAAACAAGTCGTCGCACGAAATCAGAAAAGAAAATGAAAAAAAATAAAACAAAAATTTCTGCATTCTTACACAAATATGGTACGGGACAACCATTGTCGGAGATCTCTTAAACTTATCTACCAGCAAAGAAACCCCAAGATCTACAAGCCTTGTAGTGAGCATCCCTTTATCCCAAAAGGATTGACCAACTTCGCCAATGCTAATATTACCCATCTCAGTTTTAAAAGCAATCATGTCCCTGAATTTTTCATGAAAAACTCAAACATAAGATACTAAAAAAAAATAACAACAAATAAAAACGGGTAAATACAAAAATTAGATAATACATATGAACAAATTTTTTTCTAAAAAACCATACTTCTTCTTCTTTTCCTTCCGAGCCCTTGTAACAGCAGCGTACAACTCATTGTATCTTTTTAGAAGAGCTGAATCAATGCTCGACGGTGTCACAACAGGGAGTTCATCATTTGTAATAAAAAAGATGAAGTTCACTTATACAAACAATGAAGTTTAAATATTAAGATAAGGGAATTCTGCTAGCTATTTTGAAAATTATAGACAAAAGATCAAAGTTTCACTTATCATTAAACATCTAATACAGATACCATAGTAATTAAACAACATGAATGAGAAAAACATCAAACTGCACCGTTAAAAAAAATCTCTTGCCTTCAGTGTCAGAGTCTTCAGGCTGCTGTTCTTCAGAACCGAGCAAAATATTTTCTTGCATAGGTTGCGACGAATCCACCACAACCTCACTGGACTTTCCTTCTGCAGGAACATCAGCATTCTCTCGATTTACAACAGTCTGGTCAATAGCAACTTCCTTAGATACTTCAACTACATGAGGCTCCACTATCGATACTTCCGGAACATCATTGGACACCAGAGAGACAGGGGAAGCAACAACACTAGCAGCAGGGGCAACATTCTCCGGTGGCTTTTCAATGCCAACATCAGAATCTTCATGCCGACTGGTGGGAACAACATCATGGGATCCTTGAGCTACAGAAGGATCTGCACACTCAACGGCAACCGATACAGAAGCATCAACACTAACACGGCCATCAACAGCACAACTGCCCTGATTTAGATCAACGTGGACTTCCATGTTTTGTTCTCCAACCTGTGGAAAGTTTAAAAAACACCCAGTAACACAAAAATAAGCATGGGGATAACCAACACAACAACACACATCACACTTATGTCAAAAGACTGCTGGCAACATACACATAACAACTACAGTCCACATATGCAAAACAACACCAACACATGTGTGTCAAACACAACTACAACTGCAACCCACATATACATAAAAAAACTACAGTTCGCTTTGACAAACGCTGCAGTTCAGTTATGTTAAATACTGAAGCTCACGTACGTAAATAAGTATGGATCACGCATGCCAAAAAGAACTGCAGTTCACTTCTGTCAAACAGTGAAGATCACACATGTAAAACTATTGTAGCTAACATACGTAAATGAAAATGCATATGGATGAACATAACAGCGTACATCAAGTTTATAACAGACAACAAAAAATTAGATTACAACCCACTAACAGAACAAGTAATACAACTATACCTTATCAGCTACAACATCCAGAGGGGACGCTGCATCACCCAAGACCTCATCCTTCCCAGAGCAATCGTAAGTCTCTTTGTGCACATCACGAGCAGCGACACCAGTCTACGGGCATAGAACAAACCAAAAACGAGAAATAAGATGGTACCGACCGAAAAAGAAAAAACTCCAACTATGCATAAGCAGTACACACTTCACAACAGAGAAGTACACAAAAAATATGGGAACCAAACAAATGTAAGTTCAAATAAAAAGGGAAGCATGGCAGAACAGACATGGCAGGAGTATTTATACCTGACGAACTCCATCGTGTCTAGTTCCATCGACACCAGAAGATTCCACTCCAGCCTATAACAAAAAAAATAGTGAGGAGCAGAGTCAACATAATACACAAAAAAGAGGTCCAAAGCCACAAAAAACCTAGAACATACATTATCAGCACCAACGCCAGCGTCCTGACGGATCATTTCATCCACAATATGCCCAGCATCCTTCTCATACCGACCGCATTTTTCTTCTTGTGAATGTCTCAATTGAGCATACGAAGAACGAACATTTGTCACTGCAATCTTCAGGCTTTCAATCACACCACAATCAAAATTGTGAGCAGCAACAATATCTTCATCTCGTGGGCCATGGCCAACAGGGAAAAAACCAGCAACTGTCCTCAACCTGTCACCAGAGGTTGGCAAATCTTCAGTCAGCTTCAAAACCTTCAGAAGAAGCTCATCAATCTCCTCATGCTTTTTGCCGCCAACAAATGTCTGTTTATAAGAGCTTGTATTATCAAACATCTGTCGAGGCATGAAACCACGAGTATGCGGCACCTCATCATCACAGGCAGGAAGCTGACTACAGATAGGCTCATAAAACCTATCATGAATGCTAGGCCCCACATCAGAGCTGCCGTGTACAACTGCAACAGGACGGTTGTACACAATATCACCTGACGCCTTCCACTGCAAAAAAAGACAACACGCAAAGAGAAGTACACATGTGAGTACTAGAAGAGTTCACATTTATAATGACTGCACATTTTTAAAAAAAATCTGATATTAAAAAATCAGCTGCACTAACCGGCAGCTTCCCAAATTTGTAACTTTCCAAGTAAATCTTTCCCTTCACAAGCACATCCTCATTGTACAACTTCATCAGGTCCTTGGTCATCAGGTATGACGCGCGTGGCGTCAACGTGTGCATGACTGAAAATTTGCGAAGCTTCAAGCAGTCAAGATACATAATCAGGGGGACAATGGCACAACCCTCTGCACAATTCTGCTTGCTGCCTTCTGGTTGCCACCTAACCACAGCTTCCTGCAACTCATCAACAACAAGCTGACAAAAGTCCATCTGAGCCATAGCCGCATAATCCATGTTCTCTACCATCGCAGCAACTCTACCCAAACGAACTGCAGGCCCCGGGCACATCAAATTCTGGTAAAGTATCAGGAAGAACACGTTCACAGCAAGGTCAACACTCACATAATCATCTTCCTCCACCAACACCTTCAACTTCTCAAGCAAGTCCTTGACACCTATACTTTTTGAACGGTCAAAGCCAAGCTCATCCTTGAGGGCAGTCAACGATTCAGCATGACCGCTGGAAGCAGGCATGGGTGCAGTGTGACGTCCCATAGGTAAATCAAAAATGCGATGAACTGCATCACGATTGATTCGAAGAACCCTGCCATTCCCAAAATCCATTAACATAGTGGCAGGGTCAATCACTCCCATCAAATAGCACATAAGAATGCGCGACACATTTTTCTTTACTGTCAGATCAAAGACAACACCAAATCCAGCATCCCTAACACGGCTGCAATGCGCCTCTTTCAACAAAGAAGCAGCCTTGCAAACAGTGGGAAGCGACAAACGCACGGTCTTGTTAAATCGAGAATCATCTCCCTCACCATCATCTTCAGTTGCATTGCTCTTACTAGACTTCTTCCTCTGTGTAAAGGGAAATGCAGTCCACATTAGAAGATTAGTCATAAAAAAAGAGACATAGAAAATACAGAAAGAATAACAAATGAAGGAAACAAATGCAGTGCACTTCAACAAACCTTTGGACCAGCATCCACCTCCTCGCCAGAATCACCACCAATATCTTCGTCGACATCATCATGGGCACGCTTGGGTACACTCTTAGATGAACCACAGTCTTTGCGTCTAGAAGGATGAACACCCTTCACATAATCAGCAAGCACAAAGTTGTCGTCATCAGAATTGGGACCTTCAGTGACATGTAGTCGTTTGCGCTGAGGATCATCACTTCCACCAACTTCAGTGGTTCTCTTGCCAAGATTCTTCTTCATTCCAGCAACACGTGGACTCCGCCGAGGTGTACTACCTTCCTCAGCAACAGTACTCAACCTCTTCTTCACCTTGCCAAATTTACCACCCTTGGCACCATCTGTAGTTCTCCTCTGCTTCTCCTTTTCAGCAAACCTTCTTCTTGCTTTGCTTCAACTCATATTGACGAAGTTGTTCCAGGACCATCCAATCCTGTGTAACTTCCTCTGTACCATCAACAGACTACGACTGTGTTTCAGACAAGACATGACGTCTCTGATCAAAGCTCACACCAACATTACCCTCTGCAAAATAATGGCCAATCAATTGAGTAACCTCCTCAAACCCAGGCGCCCCAGCATGGAAAACAGACACTGCGTCAAAATAAAGTTTGTCTATGCTAGTTAAAAATTGCACAAAAAGAACAAATGCAGTACAGTTAGACATATAAATGTAGTGCTTAACCATAAACTCAAAATAAAAAATAATGCATTGTACAAAAAACTTGAATAAAACAACAATGCAGTTCACAAGTACATACACTGGAGTTCACATACAAAAATAAAATGCAGTGCTGCATATACTAAATTCACGGATATTCGCAACAAAAATGTCGAACTAGATAAAACAAAGCATACACAAAAATAAACAAATTAATCACATACCAGAAGAAGGGGCCACACTTATAGGAGAAGATTCAATCGGCGAATTCACTTGATGTCCTCCCTCGACACCATGATCCTTACCACCAGGACAAGGAGAGACAATTGGTGTATCATTATGAGCACTGCAATCACCTGCTAGATTCAAAAAAACAAGAAAAAAGAAATTACAAAAACATCACATGACAAAATAATGCAAACGAACGGTGACAACTAACAGAGCATAACCCAATATGCAGGATGAATTAGGAAACTAGATAAACACCAAACAAAATAAACAAAGCCTAACGAATAAGCACTCCACATACCCTGAACTCCTTCTCTCGGCCTGCTCGGCGAAGACATAGCGTTTCCCTGCAACACAAAGGACGAAGTGACAGACATAAGCAACAAAATCGGCGAAAATCTCACGAAACCCTAGATCCGCATTGCTACACACAACTATTGACTTCAAAACGAGATAAAATCGACTGCCTACGAAAAATTACACAAGCAAAAAGAGCTACAGCAACTACAAGAATCACAAAAACAAGGCGAGGGGACAATCAACACCGAGCCAAGCGGAACGTACCGAAGAAAAGTGTGCGGTGACGGCGGCGGGAAGGGGGAAGGGGGGGCGACGACGGGAACAGACAGGAAAGGGCTGCGGGAGCGCAGTGGCAAGGGCTCATGGAGCGGACAGCGACGCTGAATGCAGGAATAAGGACCTCTTGAGGGCGGCGGTTCTCCGGGCGACGGCGGTTGTTGCGCGCTATGGCAGTTTTGTCCGAGGGAGAGATGCCTCGGGAGAAACTGCAAGAGAGGAGAGGGGATTGTTCTCGGTCTCTTTCTCTGACAGCGGAGCGGTGGAATAGCCTGGAAACGATACGTAGGAGGCTCGCGTGTCGCAAAAAGGGTCACAAATAACGGACCGGCCCAAAAACAGCCCGGAGAAAATAAGCCAGTCTACATCAAAACACACATATTACTAAAAAAACAGAAAAACATGATGCAGTTCTCTGTGAAGAATCATGAAGTTCAAACGGTAAAACAACAAATAAAATACATACAGTTCATAAAAAAAGTTAAAATCAAAAACAAAACGCATGTTAAGAGAACACATCCGAAAAAAAGTCTACCTTCAATTAAGTGCCACACAAAAAAATGTGCCCCCCCTCCGCTCTCCCCTTAAACCTCCCGTACAGTGAAGTAAGCACAGGCAAAAAAAAACAAATGCAGTACGCACTGCTGAAAAAATGCAGTGTATTTCTATACGGGATGTAGTACGCCATTATGCATTTCTTTTTCGGGATGAAGAAAAACGCGAACGCGGAAAAAGTAAACGCAGTGCGCAAGTACACTAATGTGCAGTACAGTATCATAATAATGCAGTACAGTTGTAATTTGCTAAGCAGTGCAGTCCCGTACATTCGAAAAAAAAGATTACAAAAAAGTAAAAACACGGGAACAAAAATGAGAACTGTACGAAAAAGCAGTGCACTCCACGACATTAAAAAGCATACAAAGAATAAAAACTGATCACCCAAATGATACCAGCCCCAGCCACACAAAATTTGACAACGTACATGCGTCTCTGAACTACCCGAACACAGGCCCAACAAAACCGACTAAGAAAAAACAATAAGTTCAAAAAAAAAGTGGGGGGCCCCCCACCCCCCTCCCTCCCATTTCCCTACCCGTCCCGTGCAAGGGACTGCAATAAGTACCGGCAAAAACAAGATGCAGTACGGTGCGGTAGAAGTATGCAGTGCATTTCGTTGCGCAATGCAGACCGCCGAAGCATATAGCAAAGACACGCAAAAAACGATGAAGTACACACATGTATACAATGTTGTAGTTCTGATTTGTACGCAACGCACTGCGTAAGTATAATCAATGCAGTTATATTGTCACGCAGTATACATCTATAAAACATGACAAAATGCCCGTTCGCATAGAAAAAGGTGGTGGTTAAAAAAATGTCCTGATCAAAAATAAAACAAACCCACCTTAAAAAACCCCCACGTTCGCATACATCCACCCGATCGGAGCAGTTCCATCGCCACAAGCCCACGATCACAGATGCAAAAACCAACCCGCGATCCGCACAACCGCATCATCAGCGCGATCGTGCAGTTCATCCGACGAGGCCATCCCACCCCGCGCCCTCCCCTTAAATTCAGACCCCTGCCAAAGGCCTTCTCATCCACAAACAACACAAGTATCCATTGCGCTCCCACCAAAAGCACCAAGCCCTGCCACCGGCGATGACGTTCACCGACGAGTACAAGGGCGACAATGCCGTGGAGGCGCACGGCAACACCAAGTTGCACGTTATCCACACCAATGACAGGAAGTAGATAGCGATCACCCTCGCGCAGTACGAGCGCCACCTCAGCCTCCAGCGCCACAAGATCGTCGGCATTGATCTCGAGTACGACAACGACCCTGAAGCGACACAGAAACCCGTCCTCTGCCAGCTCTCCATCGGCAAGACTCACCCGGTGCTGCTCTTCCAAATGAGCGATAGTGAAAGGTGCACCATCTTCGACAACTTCCTCGCCGACCCCAGGTACACCTTTGCAGGCTTCTCCATCGACGGCGACAAAACCAGGCTGGAGCGTGTCAAACTGGAGGTCGCCAACTTCGTCGACATCCAGAAGGAGTGGAGGGTGCCCGAGGCAACCAAGCCGTTGGACTCCCTCGGAGACGTCTCCGGCGTGCTCATCGACAACTACTACTACAACATGAAGAAGAAGATCACCGACGACGAGCACCAGCGCTGGGCCATCCTGCCTCTGTCCAGGAGGCACATCGAGTACGCGGCAAAGGACGCCTATGCAGCGTACGAGATATGGAACCACATCACCCTCACCTAGGACGGCCTTCACCGTGCAAAGCTGGAGAAGGAGGAGCCCCCGCAAGAAGCGCGTCAGGAGCAGCTGGGGATGGGGAGAGCCTGACTGGTGAAGAAGAAGATGGTGCCGGCCAGGAGCCAACAATGCCAGCATTCTTTTAGAATTATTATCAAATTTGCTTTCTGTTGTTTGCTTATGTATCGTTAGTTTGCTTGTGTGCTGAACCTAGTTTGCTTGCCATGCACAATCACTTTGTAATGATGAACTCTGATTATGTTAGTTTGCTTTCTGTTCAACTTAGCTTGCTGGTGATGAAATTGTCGTACAGAATATCTATGATAATTTGTTTTCTGTTGTCTGCTAATGTATCATTAGATTCGAGCAGTGCAGAAAAGGAAAAAAGAGTTGAAGTGTGCAAACAGGACGCATGCAGTGCAAGTTGTGTACGAATGCAGTACAAAATCTGTCCAATGAAGTCTTAACATACCCAACAAAGCGGTGCACGAACCTAAATTTCAAAAAAGAATACATAAGAGCAAAACTAGAAAATGAAAAACGCAAACACGTAAATAATCAATGAAGTACAAAAATATATGAACGTGCAGTACAGAACCATAATCAACGCATTACACATATGATTTACTAAGCAGTGCACTCCCATACATTGGGAAAAAAGATTACATAATAGCAAAAAGACGGAAACAAAAAATGGCAACTGTACATGCAGTACGTAATGCGTACACATGCAGTACAGAACCCTGATCAATGCAGTGCAAGCTCCCGACATTGAAAAAATGAAGGAAATATGCCCTAGAGGCAATAATAAAGTTATTATTTATTTCCTTATATCATGATAAAAAGTTTATTATTCATGCTAGAATTGTATTAACCGGAAACATAATACATGTGTGAATACATAGACAAACAGAGTGTCACTAGTATGCCTCTACTTGACTAGCTCGTTAATCAAAGATGGTTGTGTTTCCTAACCATGGACAAAGAGTTGTCATTTGATTATTGGGATCACATCATTAGTTGAATGATCTGATTGACATGACCCATTCCATTAGCTTAGCACCCGATCGTTTAGTATGTTGCTATTGCTTTCTTCATGACTTATACATGTTCCTATGACTATGAGATTATGTAACTCCCGTGTGCCGGAGGAACACTTTGTGTGCTACCAAACGTCACAACGTAAATGGGTGATTATAAAGGTGCTCTACAGGTGTCTCCAAAGGTACATGTTGGGTTGACGTATTTCGAGATTAGGAGTTGTCACTCCGATCGTCGGAGAGGTATCTCTGGGCCCTCTCGGTAATGCACATCACTTAAGCCTTGCAAGCATTGCAACTAATGAGTTAGTTGCGGGATGATGTATTACGGAATGAGTAAAGAGACTTGCCGGCAACGAGATTGAACTAGGTATTGGATACCGACGATCGAGTCTCGGGCAAGTAACATACCGATGACAAAGGGAACAACGTATGTTGTTATGCGGTCTGACCGATAAAAGATCTTCGTAGAATATGTAGGAACCAATATGGGCATCCAGGTCCCGCTATTGGTTATTGACCGGAGACATGTCTCGGTCATGTCTACATTGTTCTCGAACCCGTAGGGTCCGCACGCTTAAGGTTTCGATGACAGTTATATTATGAGTTTATACGTTTTGATGTACCAAAGGTTGTTCGGAGTCCCAGATGTGATCACGGACATGATGAGGAGTCTCGAAATGGTCGAGACATAAAGATTGATATATTGGAAGCCTATATTTGGATATCGGAAGTGTTCCGGCTGAAATCAGGATTTTACCGGAGTACCGGGAGGTTACCGGAACCCCCCGGGAGGTACATGGGCCTTAATGGGCCTTAGTGGAAGAAGAGGAGAGGCGGCCAGGGCTGGGCCGCGCGCCCCTCCCCCCTAGTCTGAATAGGACAAGGAGAGAGGGGGCCGGCGCCCCCTTCCTTCTCCCTCTCTCCGTTCCCACCTCGCGAATCCTATTCCAACTAGGATTGGGGGAGAAGTCCTACTCCCGGAGGGAGTAGGACTCCTCCTGGCGCGCCCTATGATGGCCGGCCGGCCTCCCCCTCTTGAACCTTTATATACGGAGGCAGGGGCACCCCTAGACACACAAGTTGATCGATGTGATCATATTCTTAGCCGTGTGCGGCGCCCCCTTCCACCATAGTCCTCGATTATATTGTAGCGGTGCTTAGGCGAAGCCCTGCGACAGTAGTACATCAAGATCGTCACCACGCCGTCGTGCTGACGGAACTCTTCCCCGACACTTTGCTGGATCGGAGTCCAGGGATCGTCATCGAGCTGAACGTGTGCTAGAACTCAGAGGTGCCGTAGTTTCGGTGCTTGATCGGTCGGGCCATGGAGACGTACGACTACATCAACCAAACGCTTCCGTTGTCGATCTACAAGGGTACGTAGATCATACTCTCCCCTCTCGTTGCTATGCATCACCATGATCTTGTGTGTGCATAGGAATTTTTTTGAAATTACTACGTTCCCCAACAGTGGCATCCGAGCCTAGGTTTTATGTGTTGATGTTATATGCATGAGTAGAACACAAGTGAGTTGTGTGCGATATAAGTCATACTGCTTACCAGCATGTCATACTTTGGTTCGGCGGTATTGTTGGATGAAGCGGCCCGGACCGACATTACACGTACGCTTACGCGAGACCGGTTCTCCCGACGTGCTTTGCACATAGGTGGCTTGCGGGTGACAGTTTCTCCAACTTTAGTTGAACCGAGTGTGGCTACGCCCGGTCCTTGCGAAGGTTAAAACAGCACCAACTTGACAAACTATCGTTGTGGTTTTGATGCGTAGATAAGATAGGTTCTTGCTTAAGCCCGTAGCAGCCACGTAAAACTTGCAACAACAAAGTAGAGGGCGTCTAACTTGTTTTTGCAGGGCATGTTGTGATGTGATATGGTCAAGACATGATGCTAAATTTTATTGTATGAGATGATCATGTTTTGTAACCAAGTTATCGGCAACTGGCAGGAGCCATATGGTTGTCGCTTTATTGTATGCAATGCAATCGCGCTATAATGCTTTACTTTATCACTAAGCGGTAGCGATAGTCGTGGAAGCATAAGATTGGCGAGACGACAACGATGCTACGATGGAGATCAAGGTGTCGCGCCGGTGACGATGGTGATCATGACGGTGCTTCGGAGATGGAGATCACAAGCACAAGATGATGATGGCCATATCATATCACTTATATTGATTGCATGTGATGTTTATCTTTTATGCATCTTATCTTGCTTTGATTGACGGTAGCATTATAAGATGATCTCTCACTAAATTATCAAGATAAAAGTGTTCTCCCTGAGTATGCACCGTTGCCAAAGTTCGTTGTGCCCAGACACCATGTGATGATCGGGTGTGATAAGCTCTACGTCCATCTACAACGGGTGCAAGCCAGTTTTGCACACGCAGAATACTCAGGTTAAAATTGATGAGCCTAGCATATGCAGATATGGCCTCGAAACACTGAGATCGAAAGATCGAGCATGAATCATATAGTAGATATGATCAACATAGCGATGTTCACCATTGAAAACTACTCCATTTCACATGATGATCGGTTATGGTTTAGTTGATTTGGATCACGTGATCACTTAGAGGATTAGAGGGATGTCTATCTAAGTGGGAGTTCTTTAAGTAATTTGATTAATTGAACTTAAATTTATCATGAACTTAGTACCTGATAGTATCTTGCTTATGTATGTTTGATTGTAGATAGATGCCCCGTGCTGTTGTTCCATTGAATTTTAATGCGTTCCTTGAGAAAGCAAAGTTGAAAGATGATGGTAGCAATTACACGGACTGGGTCCGTAACTTGAGGATTATCCTCATTGCTGTACAGAAGAATTACGTCCTGGAAGCACCACTGGGTGCTAGGCCTGCTGCTGGAGCAACACCAGATGTTATGAACGTCTGGCAGAGCAAAGCTGATGACTACTCGATAGTTCAAGTGTGCCATGCTTTACGGCTTAGAATCGGGACTTCAACGAGGTTTTGAACGTCATGGAGCATATGAGATGTTCCAGGAGTTGAAGTTAATATTTCAAGCAAATGCCCGGATTGAGAGATATGAAGTCTCCAATAAGTTCTATAGCTGCAAGATGGAGGAGAACAGTTCTGTCAGTGAGCATATACTCAAAATGTCTGGGTATAATAATCACTTGATTCAGATGGGAGTTAATCTTCTAGATGATTGCGTCATTGACAGAATTCTCCAATCACTGCCACCAAGCTACAAGAGCTTCGTGATGAACTATAATATGCAAGGGATGAATAAGACTATTCCCGAGCTCTTCGCAATGCTGAAAGCTACGGAGGTAGAAATCAAAAAGGAGCATAAAGTGTTGATGGTCAACAAGACTACTAGTTTCAAGGAAAAGGGCAAAGGGAAGAAGAAGGGGAACTTCAAGAAGAACAGCAAGCAAGTTGCTGCTCAAGAGAAGAAACCCAAGTTTGGACCTAAGCCTGAGACTGAGTGCTTCTACTGCAAGCAGACTGGTCACTGGAAGCGGAACTGCCCCAAGTATTTGGCGAATAAGAAGGATGGCAAGGTGAACAAAGGTATATGTGATATACATGTTATTGATGTGTACCTTACTAGAGCTCGCAGTAGCACCTGGGTATTTGATACTGGTTCTGTTGCTAATATTTGCAACTCGAAACAGGGACTACAGATTAAGCGAACACTGGCAAAGGACGAGGTGACGATGCGCGTAGGAAATGGTTCCAAAGTCGATGTGATCGCGGTCGGCACACTACCTCTACATCTACCTTCAGGATTAGTATTAGACCTAAATAATTGTTATTTGGTGCCAGCGTTGAGCATGAACATTATATCTGGATCTTGTTTAATGCGAGACGGTTATTCATTTAAATCAGAGAAAATGGTTGTTCTATTTATATGAGTAATATCTTTTATGGTCATGCACCTTTGAAGAGTGGTCTATTTTTGATGAATCTCGATAGTAGTAACACACATATTCATAATGTTGAAGCCAAAAGATGCAGAGTTGATGATGATAGTGCAACTTATTTGTGGCACTGCCGTTTAGGTCATATCGGTATAAAGCGCATGAAGAAACTCCATATTGATGGGCTTTTGGAACCACTTGATTATGAATCACTTGGTACTTGCGAACCGTGCCTCATGGGCAAGATGACTAAAACACCGTTCTCCGGTACTATGGAGAGAGCAACAGATTTGTTGGAAATCATACATACAGATGTATGTGGTCCGATGAATATTGAGGCTCGTGGCGGATATCGTTATTTTCTCACCTTCATAGATGACTTAAGGAGATATGGGTATATCTACTTAATGAAACATAAGTCTGAAACATTTGAAAAGTTCAAAGAATTTCAGAGTGAAGTTGAAAATCATCGTAACAAGAAAATAAAGTTTCTACGATCTGATCATGGAGGAGAATATTTGAGTTACGAGTTTGGTGTACATTTGAAGCAATGCGGAATAGTTTCGCAACTCACGCCACCCGGAACACCACAGCGTAATGGTGTGTCCGAACGTCGTAATCGTACTTTACTAGACATGGTGCGATCTATGATGTCTCTTATTGATTTACCGCTATCTTTTTGGGGTTATGCTTTAGAGACGGCCGCATTCACGTTAAATAGGGCACCATCAAAATCCGTTGAGACGACGCCTTATGAGCTATGGTTTGGCAAGAAACCAAAGTTGTCGTTTCTTAAAGTTTGGGGCTGCGATGCTTATGTGAAAAAGCTTCTACCTGATAAGCTCGAACCCAAATCAGAGAAATGTGTCTTCATAGGATACCCAAAGGAGACTGTTGGGTACACCTTCTATCACAGATCCGAAGGCAAGACATTTGTTGCTAAGAATGGATCCTTTCTAGAAAAGGAGTTTCTCTCGAAAGAAGTGAGTGGGAGGAAAGTAGAACTTGACGAGGTAACTGTACCTGCTCCCTTATTGGAAAGTAGTACATCACAGAAACCTGTTTCTGCGACACCTACACCAATTAGTGAGGAAGCTAATGATAATGATCATGAAACTTCAGAACAAGATACTACCGAACCTCGTAGATCAACCAGAGTAAGATCCGCGCCAGAGTGGTACGGTAATCCTGTTCTGGAAATCATGCTACTAGATCATGATGAACCTACGAATTATGAAGAAGCGATGGTGAGCCCAGATTCCGCAAAATGGCTTGAAGCTATGAAATCTGAGATGGGATCCATGTATGAGAACAAAGTACGGACTTTGGTTCACTTGCCCGATGATCGGCAAGAAGAAGACTGACGCTGACGGTAATATTACTGTCTACAAAGCTCGACTTGTCGCAAAAGGTTTTCGACAAGTTCAAGGGGTTGACTACGATGAGACCTTCTCACCCGTAGCGATGCTTAAGTCTGTCCGAATCATGTTAGCAATTGCCGCATTTTATGATTATGAAATTTGGCAGATGGATGTCAAAACTGCATTCCTGAATGAATTTCTGGAAGAAGAGTTGTATATGATGCAACCGGAAGGTTTTGTCGATCCAAAGGGAGCTAACAAAGTATGCAAGCTCCAGCGATCCATTTATGGACTGGTGCAAGCCTCTCGGAGTTGGAATAAACGCTTTGATAGTGTGATCAAAGCATTTGGTTTTATACAGACTTTCGGAGAAGCCTGTATTTACAAGAAAGTGAGTGGGAGCTCTGTAGCATTTCTGATATTATATGTGGATGACATATTACTGATTGGAAATGATATATAATTTCTGGATAGCATAAAGGGATACTTGAATAAGAGTTTTTCAATGAAAGACCTCGGTGAAGCTGCTTATATATTAGGCATAAATATCTATAGAGATAGATCAAGACGCTTAATTGGACTTTCACAAAGCACATACCTTGACAAGATTTTGAAGAAGTTCAAAATGGATCAAGCAAAGAAAGGGTTCTTGCCTGTGTTACAAGGTGTGAAGTTGAGTCAGACTCAATGCCCGACCACTGCAGAAGATAGAGAGAAAATGAAAGATGTTCCCTATGCTTCAGCCATAGGCTCTATCATGTATGCAATGCTGTGTACCAGACCTGATGTGTGCCTTGCTATAAGTCTAGCAGGGAGGTACCAAAGTAATCCAGGAGTGGATCTCTGGACAGCGGTCAAGAACATCCTGAAGTACCTGAAAAGGACTAAGGATATGTTTCTCGTATATGGAGGTGCCAAAGAGCTCATCATAAACGGTTACGTTGATACAAGCTTTGACACTGATCCGGACGATTCTAAATCGCAAACCGGATACACGTTTACATTAAACGGTGGAGTTGTTAGTTGGTGCAGTTCTAAACAAAGCGTCGTGGCGGGATCTACATGTGAAGCAGAGTACATAGCTGCTTCGGAAGCAGCAAACGAAGGAGTCTGGATGAAGGAGTTCATATCCGATCTAGGTGTTATACCTAGTGCATCGGGTCCAATGAAAATCTTTTGTGACAATACTGGTGCAATTGCCTTGGCAAAGGAATCCAGATTTCACAAGAGAACCAAACACATCAAAAGACGCTTCAATTCCATCCGGGATCTAGTCCAGGTGGGAGACATAGAGATTTGCAAGATACATACGGAGCTGAATGTAGCAGACCCATTGACTAAGCCTCTTCCACGAGCAAGACATGATCAGCACCAAAGCTCCATGGGTGTTAGAATCATTACTGTGTAATCTAGATTATTGACTCTAGTGCAAGTGGGAGACTGAAGGAAATATGCCCTAGAGGCAATAATAAAGTTATTATTTATTTCCTTATATCATGATAAAAAGTTTATTATTCATGCTAGAATTGTATTAACCGGAAACATAATACATGTGTGAATACATAGACAAACAGAGTGTCACTAGTATGCCTCTACTTGACTAGCTCGTTAATCAAAGATGGTTGTGTTTCCTAACCATGGACAAAGAGTTGTCATTTGATTAACGGGATCACATCATTAGTTTAATGATCTGATTGACATGACCCATTCCATTAGCTTAGCACCCGATCGTTTAGTATGTTGCTATTGCTTTATTCATGACATATACATGTTCCTATGACTATGAGATTATGTAACTCCCGTGTGCCGGAGGAACACTTTGTGTGCTACCAAACGTCACAACGTAACTGGGTGATTATAAAGGTGCTCTACAGGTGTCTCCAAAGGTACATGTTGGGTTGACGTATTTCGAGATTAGGAGTTGTCACTCCGATCGTCGGAGAGGTATCTCTGGGCCCTCTCGGTAATGCACATCACTTAAGCCTTGCAAGCATTGCAACTAATGAGTTAGTTGCGGGATGATGTATTACGGAACGAGTAAAGAGACTTGCCGGCAACGAGATTGAACTAGGTATTGAATACCGACGATCGAGTCTCGGGCAAGTAACATACCGATGACAAAGGGAACAACGTATGTTGTTATGCGGTCTGACCGATAAAAGATCTTCGTAGAATATGTAGGAACCAATATGGGCATCCAGGTCCCGCTATTGGTTATTGACCGGAGACATGTCTCGGTCATGTCTACATTGTTCTCGAACCCGTAGGGTCCGCACGCTTAAGGTTTCGATGACAGTTATATTATGAGTTTATACATTTTGATGTACCAAAGGTTGTTCGGAGTCCCAGATGTGATCACGGACATGATGAGGAGTCTCGAAATGGTCGAGACATAAAGATTGATATATTGGAAGCCTATATTTGGATATCGGAAGTGTTCCGGCTGAAATCAGGATTTTACCGGAGTACCGGGAGGTTACCGGAACCCCCCGGGAGGTACATGGGCCTTAATGGGCCTTAGTGGAAGAAGAGGAGAGGCGGCCAGGGCTGGGCCGCGCGCCCCTCCCCCCTAGTCTGAATAGGACATGGAGAGAGGGGGCCGGCGCCCCCTTCCTTCTCCCTCTCTCCGTTCCCACCTCGCGAATCCTATTCCAACTAGGATTGGGGGAGAAGTCCTACTCCCGGAGGGAGTAGGACTCCTCCTGGTGTGCCCTATGATGGCCGGCCGGCCTCCCCCTCTTGAACCTTTATATACGGAGGCAGGGGCACCCCTAGAGACACAAGTTGATCGATGTGATCATATTCTTAGCCATGTGCGGCACCCCCTTCCACCATAGTCCTCGATTATATTGTAGCGGTGCTTAGGCGAAGCCCTGCGACAGTAGTACATCAAGATCGTCACCATGCCGTCGTGCTGACGAAACTCTTCCTCGACACTTTGCTGGATCGGAGTCCGGGGATCGTCATCGAGCTGAATGTGTGCTAGAACTCGGAGGTGCCGTAGTTTCGGTGCTTGATCGGTCGGGCCGTGGAGACGTACGACTACATCAACCAAACGCTTCCGTTGTCGATCTACAAGGGTACGTAGATCACACTCTCCCCTCTCGTTGCTATGCATCACCATGATCTTGTGCGTGCGTAGGAATTTTTTTGAAATTACTACGTTCCCCAACAAAAAACACCTAAGAAAGAAAAATAAAAAGAAAAAATGACCACCCAGGTGGCACCGGCCCCAGCCAATCTCGTAATAGGTCTGCGCCCACAGAAGGCGAGTCGTTCTAAGTCACAGTGGATGGGGCCGGCCACACATGGGCCCACAGGTCAGAGAGCATACAACTGCGAGCGCCGTGTTTAAGCGCCCAAATAAGTAACGAGAGGAATTCGACACAGATGCCTCGCCACCGCTTATAAACATGTCGGCCGCGCCTTCCGCGGGCGAGGTGGGACTAAACATTAGACCGCAGACAGCGCACCGGGAACCAGCCGTGTGCTCACAGGCCGACCTGGGCCCAATTGCGTCTTCACTACCAGAACACAGGGCCAACAAAAAAAAGAGAGGCCACTGATAATAAAAAAAATGCTACATACCATACACAAACACAGGCCCAACCACGCGTTCGTAGTTCGCCGTGATATGACAATGCAGTTCGCTATTTTCAAGTAAGCAGTCCTGTTGCTTCTTAAATGCATTCGTGTTCACTGAATCACACCCAATCCACCACCTAATGCCAACCACACCATTTATTACTTCCATTCCTCGATTGGTTGCATAAAAACTTATCCATTCGTGCTACAGACTAACACAACTCCTCCCCTCGTTCCTCATTTTCCTCAAAACGTAGATCTAGGGTTCATCCCATCCACAGCTCTTCTCTGGAATTCCACTGAACCCGCCATGGACTGTAAGTGCGGGTGCTTGGCAAGGATGGCTCCGGTAGCGGACACATGCGTCTACGCAGAAGGCCTACAGCTCACCAACACCGAGTGGCGCAGCATGCTCGGCTGCCTGATGATACCCAATAGGGGGTTTCGTGCGCCATTTCTTCATCGCCTCACAACCGCAGATCTATAGGAAAGTTGGGTATGTTTTTCCACTCACAATTTTTGCACATAATCTAGACTGCAAATACACATCTGAATATATAGTTCAATCAATTTGTTCAGTAATATCAACAAAAATACAAAATAGAATTTGTATTCTTGTTCAGATCTGTTAGCTATTAAGACTAGATGCTTCCACCTATCTTTCTTCAATACCACACCATGTATCGACATATGTACAAAAAAAGGGTCAGTAGATAAGTTGCAGTTATCTTAACATGCTGGAGAAGTACACTGTTACTGACATTGCAGTGCACACATGTTGCAGTATAATATATATCCCAGTAAAACTAGGAGTCAATTGCGTATATAAGTTTGTTCATACATTGCAACTACTTTACAAAATACAATCTTATGTATGTAACTATTTAAGTAAACATAAACAAATCATACTAAGTATAAAACAAAAACATTTGTTGTTTACTTACAAATTCTTTTTCCACCCATTACAATATGCAGAAACTGCCATCCACAATAAAATTTCATGCTCCGAGTTCAGGGAAGCTTACTTTGGAGACAGAACACAAGAATGGCTATGGAGACATGGAAGCTGACTACCACATCGACTCTGAAGACTGCATCAACATAACTACTGGTTGGAAAGATTTTGTCTCCCAGAATGGCTTTGAGGATGGAGAAGTGGCCATGGTCTTTTTCTACTAAGAAGAAGACTCCATCAAGTTTACAATATTTGCACTCCACGGTGTCTAATATGAAGCAACCAATATTTCTAATGCTTTGCTTATGCTGTATGCTTTTAAAATTATGTCCAACAGACAATTTGAACGATGCCTATTTAAAGTATGCAACCTCAACTACGTCATTTTATCATCCTTTTTAGACAAAGTTGCTGTTGGCAGTAATGCAGTTCTCTCGAACACATAGTGTGGTACTAATAATAACAAAAAGCAGCCATCTGAAACAGTAACAAGGAAATGCAAATGGTAGAAACTTTGCACTTAACATACGATGTTCAAAAACAATTATCATAGTATGAAGTTCAAAAAAATCTTATAATAACTATTCAGCTAACACAAGCGTATCATGGACCATCCATTCTAATAGCAGAATAGAAAATTAACAACACTGCTAATGCAGTACAGAAATGCATATTATGCAGTCATCTAGAACACAGAATGTAGTTTAAGAAAAGGAGAAATCTCATAAACAGCCATAACCACTGTAATACAGCTACAACGAAGTACGCTACCAAAGAAAATGCAGTGCACTACAACGTATGCCGCGACTACAACAAATAAAATTAAAGCACTGAAACTACATACAATGTGATAGACTGATAGAGGTGACAATTTCACTCGCACTTCCATAACTCGCCTAAAAATTGTACAGCCACTAAACTATCGAAAAATACACCCGCAAAATTTTACATGGAAGACATGGCAACTTGACGAACAGCATCACCTTTCATTTAAAAACCGCGATTCAAAAAATGACAATTATACCCGCAATACAAAGAATTCAAACCTACAGCAACAGTAATTACAATATTCAAAGACGCGTGGACGGGCAAAAATCAAAAAAATCAACAAGAACAGAGGAGCGGACGAAGCTCACCCGCCGCACAACCAAAATAGCAAGAAATTGGAAACTAACTCCTAAAAATTAAGAAATTATAGAGTGAACGGACCGATTAAAACGAACGCAATCAAACAATTCCTGCTAAATAACAACATCCGAGAACAAAAAAATCGCATCTGACGCGAACACGAACAAACAGAGAAAGCTCGTCCGCCAAATCCCTCGATTTGCAAGCACTCTAGTATATTTTCCTGTAAATTAGAAAGAATAAAGCTAAAATGAGATGCAGACACAAACTGAATCATCCCGCGACACCCGATTCCACATAGAACACGCGTGCGGAACACCAGAAAATGAAGCAGTTCTCCCATGAAGCATTGCAGTGCCCAACGTAAAGAAGATGCAGTGCACTTGCGTTCAGCGTGCAGTGCGGAAGTGGTGTGCAGAATAGTTATTCTGCTAATATTAGCAGAATAGACCGTCTGTATATATATATATATATCATGTTCTTTCCAACATGTTGAGCTTGCCAAAGGATAAAATGAAAAAGAAAAGGTGAAGATCAACATGACTCTAGCATAAGGTAGAAGATAATAATAAAGGATAGGCCCTTTGCAGAGGGAAGCAGAGGTTGCCATGCGCTTTTATGGTTGGATATATAAAATCTCAATGCGAAAGAACGTCACTTTATATTGCCCCTTGTGATATGAACCTTTATTGTGCAGTCCGTCGCTTTTATTACTTTCACATCACAAGATCGTATAAAGCTTATTTCTCCCACACCAATCAATCATACATATTTAGAGCAATTTTTATTGCTTTGCACCGATGACAACTTACTTGAAGGATCTTACTCAATCCATAGGTAGATATGGTGGACTCTCATGGCAAAACTGATTTAAGGGTATTTGGAAGCACAAGTAGTATTTCTACTTGGTGCTGAGAATTTGGCTAGCATGAGGGGGAAAGGCAAGCTCAACAAGTTAGCAACATACTTTATCTCAGATATAAGAAATACATAACTCATTACGTTGTCTTCCTTGTCCAACATCAACTCTTTAGCATGTCATATTTTAATGAGTGCTCCCAATCATAAAAGATGTCAATGATAATATATCTATATGTGAAAACCTCTCTTTCCTTATTACTTCCTATTAATTGCAACAATGACCAAAGCTATGTCTGACAACTCCCAACAACTTTTAATCATCATACTCTTTCTATGTGAAGTCATTACTCTCAATAAGATCAATATGAACTTTTTGTTTCTTTTTATTCTTTTTCTCTTTTCTTTTATTCACCCAAGATCATGGCAAAATAATCAAGCCCTTGACTCAACACTAATCTTTATTATATATAGCTCACGGACTCGATTACATAGAGAGATCATAAAGCAAAACTCAAAACTAGATCATGCCATAAACTTTATTCTATTGGATCAAGATACTACTAATAGGATCGAACTAAGAAAAACAGTAAAGGTAAGAGTTGTGATTGTGATACGATACCAGGGCACCTTCCCCAAGCTTGGCAGTTGCCAAGGGGAGTGCCCATACCCAT
This sequence comes from Triticum urartu, assembly GCF_056163025.1. Classification (NCBI taxonomy): domain Eukaryota; kingdom Viridiplantae; phylum Streptophyta; class Magnoliopsida; order Poales; family Poaceae; genus Triticum; species Triticum urartu. The sequence continues at coordinate 710,018,350 of NC_141874.1, forward strand.
GTGATTATATCTCCTTGGTTGGTGAAGAAGGTGGAGGTGTTGTTGATGATGCGGGCTTGTCATCCATCTTCCAAGGCATAGGTTCACCATCATAGAAGGATGATCGAATCTCCGGAATCCTCGAATCTACAGCCAAACTCATTCTTTTGAATCTATATTCATACTCACAGTTTTGGTTTTGCAGGTCATAGATTTGGGCTTGGAGGTGCTCGATCTTCTCATATAGCTTGAAGATGGCCTCCTCGGTGTTCTTGGCATCCGGCTTGTAGTTGTTAGTGAACTCTGCGAGCATCGTGTGGCTAGCGTTGATTCCACGCTCCACCATCCCCTGGCACATGAAAATTTGTTGCTCCGTTGCTTCGAGCCTCGTCTCCACGCTTCTGGTTCCCTTTGGTCCCTCAACATCGCGGATGTGCAACAACCCATCACGCATCTCAATGGTTTGAGGGTGTCGCAGCACCTCCGCGAGGTAAGGGTTGATGACCTTCTCGAAGAACTTGTCCATGGAAGCACTTGGGGACGTCATGATAATCTAGATCTGTCAGAAAAACAGCTCGAAACAAGAACAGAGGAGGTTTGCGTTATACGGGAGTCAAAACCTTCGGGAGGTTACATAATGAATTTTTACTGACGAAAATATGTATCGTGCAAGAAAACGGAGTCCGGAAGGCACACGAGGTGCTCACGAGGTAGGGGGCGCGCCCACCACCCTCGTGGGGCCCTCGTGTCCTTCCTGGACTGCTACTTATTTTTCTATTTTTCTAAATATTCCAAAACGGAGAAATATTGCCTTAAAAATTGTTTTGGAGTCGGTTTACTTACCGTACCACATACCTATTCCTTTTCGGAGTCTGAAACGTTCTGGAAAGTGTCCCTTATGTATTCCTCCGGGGTTATGGTTTCAATAATATTGGTTTCAACATTTATGGGATTACCTGAGATATAATGTTTGATTCTTTGACCGTTTACCACTTTCGGATTTGTGCCCTCGAAGTTGTTGATTTTTATGGCACCGGAACGATAGACCTCTTCGATAACATAGCCTTCCCATTTAGAGAGAAGTTTTCCTGCAAAAAATCTTAAACGAGAGTTGTATAGCAATACATAATCACCTACATTAAACTCACGCTTTTGTATCCTTTTGTCATGCCATCTTTTAACCTTTTCTTTAAACAACTTGGCATTTTCATAAGCTTGGGTTCTCCATTCATCAAGTGAGCTAATATCAAATAACCTCTTCTCACCGGCAGGTTTAAAATCATAGTTAAGCTCTTTAATAGCCCAATATGCCTTATGTTCTAGTTCGAGAGGTAAGTGACATGCTTTTCCATAGACCATTTTATACGGAGACATACCCATAGGATTTTTATATGCAGTTCTATAAGCCCATAATGCATCATCAAGTTTCTTAGACCAATTCTTTCTAGACCTATTAACAGTCTTTTGCAAAATTAATTTGAGCTCTCTATTGCTCAACTCTACTTGACCACTAGACTGAGGGTGATAAGGAGATGCAATTCTATGATTAACATCATATTTAGCAAGCATTTTACGGAAAGCACCATGAATAAAGTGTGAACCACCATCAGTCATTAAATATCTAGGGACTCCAAACCTCGGGAAAATAACTTCTTTAAGCATTTTAATAGAAGTGTTATGATCAGCACTATTAGTTGGAATAGCTTCTACCCACTTAGTAACGTAATCAACAGCAACTAGAATATGTGTGTATCCATTAGAGGCAGGAAAAGGTCCCATATAATCAAAGCCCCAAACATCAAACGGTTCAATAACAAGTGAATAATTCATAGGCATTTCTTGACATATACTAATATTACCAATTCTTTGGCATTCATCACAAGACAAGACAAACTTACGGGCATCCTTGAAGAGAGTAGGCCAATAAAAACCAGATTGCAATACCTTATGTGCAGTTTTATCTCTAGCGTGGTGTCCTCCATAAGATTCGGAATGACACTTGCGTAGGATCTGTTCCTGTTCATGCTCAGGTACACAACGTCTAATAACACCATCTACTCCTTCTTTATAAAGATGTGGGTCATCCCAAAAGTAATGTCTTAAATCATAGAAGAACTTTTTCTTTTGCTGGTATGTGAAGCTAGGTGGTATAAATTTAGCAACAATATAATTAGCATAATCAGCATACCATGGAGAACTTCGAGAAGTACTTATAACATTATGTTCATCAGGAAAGCTATCATTAATAGGTAGTGGATCATCAAGAATATTTTCTAACCTAGACAGGTTGTCTGCAACGGGGTTCTCAGCTCCCTTTCTATCAACAATATGCAAATCAAATTCTTGTAGCAAGAGAACCCATCTAATAAGTCTAGGTTTAGCATCTTTCTTTTCCATAAGATATTTAATAGCAGCATGATCAGTTTGAATAGTTACTTTAGAATCAACAATATAAGATCTGAACTTATCACAAGCAAATACAACCGCTAAGAGTTCTTTTTTAGTAGTAGCATAATTTCTTTGAGCATTGTCTAGAGTCTTACTAGCATAATGAATAACATTTAATTTCTTGTCAACTCTTTGCCCTAGAACAGCACCTACAGCATAATCACTAGCATCACACATAATTTCAAAGGGTAGGTTCCAATCAAGTGGCTGAACAACTGGTGTAGAGACTAATGCTTTCTTAAGTATTTCAAATGCTTCTACACAATCATCATCAAAGACAAATGGTATATCTTTTTGCAATAAATTAGTCAGAGTCTGAGAAATTTTTGAGAAGTCCTTAATGAACCTCCTGTAAAATCCGGCGTGACCAAGGAAACTTCTTATACCTTTGATGTCCTTGGGACATGGCATCTTTTCAATAGCATCAACCTTGGCTTTATCAACTTCAATACCTCTTTCAGAAACTTTGTGCCCCAAGACAATACCTTCATTAACCATAAAGTGGCACTTTTCCCAATTCAAGACAAGATTAGTTTCTTCACATCTCTGCAAAACTCGATCAAGATTGCTCAAGCAATCATCAAAAGAGTAACCATAGATGGAAAAGTCGTCCATGAAAACCTCACGAATCTTTTCACAAAAGTCAGAGATATAGCCATCATGCATCTTTGAAAGGTAGCAGGTGCATTACATAAACCAGAAGGCATATGTCTATAAGCAAAAGTACAAAAAGGGCATGTAAAAGTAGTCTTTGATTGATCTCTAGCCGACACAGGTATTTGAGAGAAACCAGAATAACCATCTAGAAAGCAATGGTGTGTATGTTTGCATAATCTTTCTAGCATTTAATCAATAAAAGGTAAGGGGTAATGATCTTTCTTAGTAGCTTTATTTAATTTGCGGAAATCAATTACCATCCTATAACCTGTGATAATTCTTTGTGGAATCAATTCATCTTTATCATTAGGAACAACAGTAATACCTCCCTTATTAGGGACACAATGGACAGGACTTACCCACTCACTATCAGCAACGGGATAGATTATACCTGCCTCCAGAAGCTTTAGTATTTCTTCTCTTACCACTTCTTTCATTTAGGATTCAGACGTCGTTGAGGATCACGAACTGGTTTGGCATCTGCTTCCAAATTTATTTTATGTTGACATAGAGTGGGACTAATGCCCTTAAGATCATCAAGATCGTATCCAATAGCAGCACGGTGCTTCTTCAGAGTTTTCAATAATCTTTCTTCTTCATGCTCTGAAAGGTTAGCACCAATAATAATAGGATATATCTTCTTTTCATCAAGATAAGCATATTTAAGATTATCAGGCAAAGGTTTGAGCTCAAACACGGGATCACCCCTGGGTGGAGGTGGATCCCCTAAAATTTCAACAGGCAAGTTGTGATGCAGAATAGGTTCCTGTTTAAAGAATACTTCATCTATTTCCCTTCTTTCTTTCATCAACATATCATTTTCATGGTCTAGCAAATAGTGTTCTAAAGGATCCCTAGGAGGTACGGCAATAGAAGCAAGACCAATAATTTCATCCTTACTAGGTAATTCTTCCTCACGATGTTGTTTACCAAATTTAGAGAAATTAAACTCATGAACCATATCATCCAAGCCAATAGTAACAATATTCTTAGTGCTGTCTATGGTAGCATTGAAAGTATTTAAGAAGGGTCTACCAAATATAATTGGACAAAAGCTATCTTGCGGAGAAGTAAGAACAAGAAAATCAGCAGGATATTTAGTTTTCCCACACAAGACTTCAACATCTCTAACAATTCCAATTGGTGAAATAGTATCTCTATTAGCAAGTTTAATAGTAACATCAATATCTTCTAAATCAACAGGTGCAATTTCATTCTTAATTTCTTCGTATAAAGTATGCAGTATAACACTAGCACTAGCACCCATATCACATAAGCCATGATAACAATGATCTCCTATTTTAATAGAAACAACAGGCACGCTTACCACAGGTCTATGTTTATCTTTAGCACAAGGTTTAGCAATTCTAGCAGTTTCACCTTCGAACTGAATAACATGCCCATCAATATTATCAGACAAGAGATCTTTAACAATAGCAATATTAGGTTCTACTTTAACTTGTTCAGGAGGTGTATAAGTTCTAATATTGCTTTTACGAACAACAGTTGAAGCTTTAACATGATCCTTTATTCTAACAGGGAAAGGTGGTTTCTCAATATAAGAAGTACTCCCTCCGTTCTGAATTACTTGTCTTGTATTTGTCTAGATACGGATGTATCTAGACTCATTTTAGTGCTAGATACCTCCGTATCTAGACAAATCTAAGACAAGTAATTTGGAACGGAGGGAGTAGGAACAAAAGGATCATTATAAGTGACAGTCTTTTCTTCAACTTTAATAGGTGCAGCTACTTTTACTTCTATGGGAGGATGATATTTAAACCACTTCTCCTTAGGGAGATCAACATAAGTAGCAAAAGATTCACAAAAAGAAGCTACTATCTCAGAGTCAAGTCCATATTTAGTGCTAAACTTACGGAAAATATCGGTATCCATAAAAGATTTAACACAATCAAACTTAGGTGTCATACCTGACTCCTTACCTTCGTTGAGGTCTCAATCTTCAGAGTTGCGTTTAATTCTATCCAATAAATTCCATCTGAATTCAATAGTCTTCATCATAAAAGAGCCAGCACAAGAAGTATCGAGCGTGGTGCGATTGTTTTCAGAAAGCCGAGAATATAGATTTTGAATAATCATTTCTCTTGAGAGATCATGATTGGGGCATGAATATAACATTGATTTAAGCCTCCCCCAAGCTTGAGCGATGCTTTCTCCTTCGCGAGGCCAGAAATTATATATATAATTGCGATCACGATGAACAAGATGCATAGGGTAATATTTTTGATGAAATTCCAGCTTCAATCTTTTATAGTCCCATGATCTCATATCATCACATAGCCAATACCATATCAATGCATCTCCCTTCAAAGATAAAGGGAAGACCTTCTTCTTAGCAACATCATCGGGTATACCTGCAAGCTTAAATAATCCACAAACTTCATCCACATATATTAAGTGCTCATCAGGATGCTTTGTTCCATCTCCTGTAAAAGGGTTATCTAGCAGTTTTTCTATCATACCCGAAGGATACTCATAAGGAATTTCATTTTCAATAGGTTCAGTAGGTTGAGGAGCAACTCTTTGCTCTACTGGACGGGGTGAAGATACCCCGAACAAGCCCCTCAGAGAATTACTTTCCATAGTAACAAGTGGCAGTAAATTTCAGCACACTATATAAATTTTTCCTTACCAAATTCCACCTACCAAAGGCGCTACACTCCCCGACAACGGCGCCAGAAAAGATTCTTGATGACCCACAAGTATAGGGGATCTATCATAGTCCTTTCGATAAGTAAGAGTGTCGAACCCAACGAGGAGCAGAAGGAAATGATAAGCGGTTTTCAGCAAGGTATTCTCTGCAAGTACTGAAATAAGTGGTAACAGATAGTTTTGTGATAAGATAGGTTGTAACGAGCAACAAGTAACAAAAGTAAAAAAAGTGCAGCAAGGTGGCCCAATCCTTTTGTAGCAAAGGACAAGCCGGACAAACTCTTATAATAGGAAAAGAGCTCCCGAGGACACATGGGAATATTGTCAAGCTAGTTTTCATCACGTTCATATGATTCACGTTCGATACTTTGATAATTTGATATGTGGGTGGACCAGTGCTTGGGTGCTGTTCTTACTTGAACAAGCATCCCACTTATGATTAACCTCTATTGCAAGCATCCGCAACTACAACAAAAGTATTAAGGTAAACCTAACCATAGCATGAAACATGTGGATCCAAATCAACCCCTTACGAATCAACGCATAAACTAGGGTTTAAGCTTCTGTCACTCTAGCAACCCATCTTCTACTTATTACTTCCCAATGCCTTCCTCTAGGCCCAAATAATGGTGAAGTGTTATGTAGTCGACGTTCACATAACACCACTAGAGGCTAGACAACATACATCTTATCAAAATATCAAACGAATACCAAATTCACATGACTACTCATAGCAAGACTTCTCCCTTGTCCTCAAGAACGAACGTAATTACTCACAAAGCATATTCATGTTCACAATCAGAGGGGTAATAATATGCATATAGGATCTGAACATATGATCTTCCACCAAATAAACCAACTAACATCAACTACAAGGAGTAATCAACACTACTAGCAACCTACTAGCACCAATCCCGAACTTTGAGACAAGAATTGGATACAAGAGATGAACTAGGGTTTGGAGATGAGATGGTGCTGGTGAAGATGTTGATGGAGATTGCCCTCTCCCGATGAGAGGAGCGTTGGTGATGATGATGGTGATGATTTCCCCCTCCCGTAGGGAAGTATCCCCGGCAGAATAGCTATGCCGAAGCTCTAGATTGGATCCGCCAAGGTTCCGCCTCGTGGCGGCGGAGTCCTATCCCGAAAAGTTCCTTCCTATTTTTTGTTGGGGAACGTAGCAGAAATTCAAAATTTTCCTACGTGTCACCAAGATCTATCTATGGAGAAACCAGCAACGAAGGGAAGGAGAGTGCATCTACATACCCTTGTAGATCGCTAAGCGGAAGCGTTCAAGAGAACGGGGTTGAAGGAGTCGTACTCGTCGTGATCCAAATCACCGGAGATCCTAGTGCCGAACGGACGGCACCTCCGCGTTCAACACACGTACAGCCCGATGACGTCTCCCATGCCTTGATCCAGCAAGGAGAGAGGGAGAGGTTGAGGAAGACTCCATCAAGTAGCAGCACAATGGCGTGGTGGTGGTGGAGGAGCGTGGTACTCCAGCAGGGCTTCGCCAAGCACCGCAAGAGACGAGGAGGGAGAGGGGTAGGGCTGCGCCAAGAAGGAGAGGAACTCGTGTGTCTTGCAGCCCCCAATACCTCAAGTATATATAGGGGAAGGGGAAGGGCCGCGCCCCCATCTAGGGTTGCCTCCCTAGGGGTGGCGGCTGCCCCAAACCCATCTAGGGTTGCGGCCAAGGGGGAGAGAGGGGGGGGCACCTAGGGTGGGCCTTAAGGCCCATCTGCCCTAGGGTTTGCCCACTTCCCCTCTATGAGGCGCCTTGGGCCTTGGTGGGAGGCGCCCCAGCCCACCTAGGGGCTGGTCCCTTCCCACTATTGGCCCATGTATGCCTTCGGGGCCCGTGGCCCCTCCCGGTGGACCCCCGGACCCCTCCGGTGGTCCCGGTACACTACCGGTGATGCCCGGAACACTTTCGGCGGCCAAAACCATACCTCCTATATATCAATCTTTACCTCCGAACCATTCCAAAACTCCTTGTGACGTCCGGGATCTCATCCGGGACTCCGAACAACATTCGGTAACCACATACAAACTTCCTTTATAACCCTAGCGTCATCGAACCTTAAGTGTGTAGACCCTATGGGTTCGGGAACCATGCAGACATGACCGAGACGTTCTCCGGTCAATAACCAACAGCGGGATCTGGATACCCATGTTGGTTCCCACATGTTCCACGATGATCTCATCGGATGAACCACGATGTCGAGGATTCGATCAATCCCGTATACAATTCCCTTTGTCTAGCGGTATTGTACTTGCCCGAGATTCGATCGTCGGTATCCTGATACCTTGTTCAATCTCGTTACTGGCAAGTCTCTTTACTCGTTCCGTAACACATCATCCCGTGATCAACTCCTTGATCACATTGTGCACATTATGATGATGTCCTACCGAGTGGGCCCAGAGATACCTCTCCGTTTACACGGAGTGACAAATCCTAGTCTCGATTCGTGCCAACCCAACAGACACTTTCGGAGATACCTGTAGTGTACCTTTATAGCCACCCAGTTACGTTGTGACGTTTGGCACACCCAAAGTATTCCTACGGTATCCGGGAGTTGCACAATCTCATGGTCTAAGGAAATGATACTTGACATTAGAAAAGCTTTAGCATACGAACTACACGATCTTTGTGCTAGGCTTAGGATTGGGTTTTGTCCATCACATCATTCTCCCAATGATGTGATCCCGTTATCAACGACATCCAATGTCCATGGTCAGGAAACCGTAACCATCTATTGATCAACGAGCTAGTCAACTAGAGGCTTACTAGGGACATGGTGTTGTCTATGTATCCACACATGTATCTGAGTTTCCTATCAATACAATTATAGCATGGATAATAAACGATTATCATGAACAAGGAAATATAATAATAACCAATTTATTATTGCCTCTAGGGCATATTTCCAACAGTCTCCCACTTGCACTAGAGTTAATAATCCAGTTCACATCGATATGTGATTAACACTCAAGGTCACATCCCCATGTGACTAACCCCCAAAGAGTTCTGGGTTTGATCATGTTATGCTTGTGAGAGAGGTTTCAGTCAACGGGTCTGCAACATTCAGATCCGTATGTACTTCGCAAATTTCTATGTCATCTTGTAGATGCAACTACTACGCTACATTTGGAGCTATTCCAAATAACCGTTCTACTTGGAGCTATTCTAAATTGTTGCTCCATTATACGTATCCGGTATCTCTACTCAGAGCTATCCAGATAGGTGTTAAGCTTGCATCGACGTAACCCTTTACGACGAACTCTTTTACCACCTCCATAATCGAGAAAATTCCTTAGTCCACTAGTTACTAAGGATAACTTTGACCGCTGTCCTGTGATCCATTCTTGGATCACTCTTGTACCCCTTGACTGACTCATGGCAAGGCACACTTCAGGTGCGGTACACAGCATAGCATACTGTAGAGCCTACGTCTTAAGCATAGGGGATGACCTTCGTCCTTTCTCTCTATTCTGCCATGGTCAAGCTTTAAGTCTTAACTTCATACCTTACAACTCAGGCAAGAACTCCTTCTTTGACTGATCCATCTTGAACACCTTCAAGATCATGTCGAGGTATGTGCTCATTTGAAAGTACCATTAAGCGTTTTGATCTATCCTTATAGATCTTGATGCTCAATGTTCAAGTAGCTTAATCCAGGCTTTCCATTGAAAAACACTTTCCAAATAACCCTATATGCTTTCCAGAAATTCTACGTCATTTCTGATCAACAATATGTCAACAACATATATTCATCAGAAATTCTATAGTGCTCCCACTCACTTCTTTGGAAATACAAGTTTCTCATAAACTTTGTATACACCCAAAATCTTTGATCATCTCATCAAAGCATACATTCCAACTCCGAGATGCTTACTCTAGTCCTCAGAAGGATTGCTGGAGCTTTGCATACTTATTAGCATCTTTCAGGATTGACAAAACCTTCCGGTTGTATCATATACAACCTTTCCTCAAGAAAATCTTCGAGGAAACAATGTTTTGACATCCTATCTGCAAGATTTCATAAATAATGTAGTAATCGCTAATATAATTCCAACAGACTCTTAGCATCGCTACGAGTGAGAAAGTCTCACCGTAGTCAACTCCTTGAACTTGTCGGTAAACTTCTTAACGACAAGTCGAGCTTTCTTAATGGTGACATTTACCATCATTGTCCGTCTTCCTTTTAAAATCCATCTGTACTCAACAGCCTTACGACCATCGAGCTGTTCTGCCAAAGTCTACACTTTGTTTTATACATGGATCCTCTCTCAGATTTTATGGCCTCGAGCCATTTATCGGAATCCGGGCCCACCATCGCTTCTCCATAGCTCGTAGGTTCATTGTTGTCTATCAACATGACTTCCAAGACAGGATTACGTACCACTCTGAAGTAGTACGCATCCTTGTCATCCTACGAGGTTTGATAGTGACTTGATCTGAAGTTTCATGATCACTATCATAAGCTTCCACTTCAATTGGTGTAGGTGCCACAGGAACAACTCCCTGTGCCCTGCCACACACTAGTTGAAGAGATGGTTCAATAACCTCATCAAGTCTCCACCATCCTCCCACTCAATTCTTTCGAGAGAAACTTTTCCTCGAGAAAGGACCCGATTCTAGAAACAATCCCTTATTGCTTTCGGATCTGAGACAGGAGGTATACCCAACTGTTTTGGGTGTCCTATGAAGATGCATTCATCCGCTTTGGGTTCGAGCTTATCAGCCTGAAACTTTTCCATATAAGCGTCGCAGCCCCAAACTTTTAAGAAATGATAGCTTAGGTTTCTCTAAACCATAGTTCATACGGTGTCATCTCATCGGAATTACGTGGTGCCCTATTTAAAGTGAATGTGGTTGTCTCTAATGCCTAACCCATAAACTATCGTGGTAATTCGATAAGAGACATCATGGTATGCATCATATCCAATAGGGTGCAGTTATGATGTTCGGACACACCATCACACTATGGTGTTCCAGGCTGTATTAGTTGTGAAACAATTTCCACAATGTCTTAATTCTGTGCCAAACTCGTAATTCAGATATTCATCTCTACGATCATATCATAGACATTTTATCCTCTTGTCACGACGATGTTCAACCTCACTCTGAAATTACTTGAACCTTTCAATAATTCAAACTCTTGATTCATCAAGTAAATATACTCAACATCTACTCAAATCATCTGTGAAGTAAGAACATAACGATATCCACTACACGCCTCAGCACTCATTGGACCGCACACATCAAAAATGTATTACTTCCAACAAGTTGCTTTCTAGTTACATTTTACTGAAAACGAGGCTTTCAGTCATCTTGCCCATGTGGTATGATTTGCATGTCTCAAGTGATTCAAGATCAAGTGAGTCCAAAGGGTCCATTTGCATGGAGTTTCTTCATGCATATACACCAATAGACATGGTTCGCATGTCTCAAACTTTTCAAAACGAGTGAGCCCAAAGATCCATCAACATGGAGCTTCTTCATGCGTTTTATACCGATATGACTTACGTGGCAGTGCCACAAGTAGGTGGTACTATCATTACTATCTTATATCGTCTGGCGTGAACATGTGTATCACTATGATCGAGATTCAATAAACCATTCATTTTAGGTGTAAGACCATTGAAGGTATTATTCAAATAAACAGAGTAACCATTATTCTCCTTAAATGAATAACCGTATTGCGATAGACATAATCCAATCATGTCTATGCTCAACGCAAACACCAATCTCGATGGTAGAGGGAGCGTACGATATTTGATCAACCTTGGAAATATTTCCAACACATATCGTCATCTCACCTTTAGCTAGTCTCCGTTTATTCCGTAGCTTTTATTTCAAGTTACTAACACTTAGCAACCGAACCGGTATCTAATACCCTGGTGCTACTAGGAGTACTAGTAAAGTACACATTAACACAATATATATCCAATATACTTCTATTGACTTTGCCAGCCTTCTCATCTACCAAGTATCTAGGGTAGTTCTGCTTCAGTGGCTGTTTCCCTTATTATAGAAGCACTTAGTCTCGGGTTTGGGTTCAACCTTGGGTTTCTTCACTAGAGCAGCAGCTGAATTGCCGTTTCATGAAGTATCCCTTCTTGCCCTTGCCCTTCTTGAAACTAGTGGTTTCACCAACCATCAACAATTGATGCTCCTTCTTGATTTCTACTTTTGTGGTGTCAAACATCGCGAATATCTCAAGGATCATCATATATGTCCCTGATGTATTATAGTTCATCACGAAGCTCTAGCAGCTTGGTGGTAATGACTTCGGAGAAACATCACTATCTCATCTGGAAGATCAACTCCCACTCGATTCAAATGATTGTTGTACTCAGACAATCTGAGCACAAGCTCAACAATTGAGCTTTTCTCCTTAGTCTGTAGGCTAAGAAAATTGTCGGAGGTCTTATACCTCTTGACATGGGCACGAGCCTGAAATCCCAATTTTAGCCCTCGAAACATCTCATATGTTTCGCGATGTTTCAAAACGTCTTCGGTGCCTCAACTCTAAACCGTTTAACTGAACTATCACGTAGTTATCAAAATGTGTATGTCAGATGTTCGCAACATCCACAGACAACGTTCGAGGTTCAGCACACTGAGCGGTGCATTAAGGACATAAGCCTTCTATTAAGCAATGAGGACAATCCTCAGTTTACGGACCTAGTCCGCATAATTGCTACTATCAACTTTCAACTAAATTTTCTCTAGGAACATATCTAAATAGTAGAACTGAAGCGCGAGCTACGACATAATTTGTGAAGACCTTTTGACTATGTTCAGGATAATTAAGTTCATCTTATGAACTCCCACTCAGATAGACATCCCTCTAGTCATCTAAGTGATTACATGATCCGAGTCAACTAGGCCTTGTCCGATCATCACGTTAGACGGACTAGTCAACATCGGTGAACATCTTCATGTTGATCGTATCTACCATACGACTCATGCTCGACCTTTCGGTCTCTTGTGTTCCGAGGCCATGTCTGTACATGCTAGGCTCATCAAGTCAACCTAAGTGTTTCGCGTGTGTAAATCTGGCTTACACCCGTTGTATGTGAACGTAAGAATCTATCACACCCGATCATCACGTGGTGCTTCGAAACGACGAACTTTCGCAACGGTGCACAGTTAGGGAGAACACTTTCTTGAAATTTTAATGAGGGATCATCTTATTTACTACCATCGTTCTAAGCAAATAAGATGCAAAAACATGATAAACATCACATGCAATCAAATAGTGACATGATATGGCCATCATCACTTTGCTCCTTTTGATCTCCATCTTCGGGGATCCATGATCATCATCGTCACCGGCATGACACCATGATCTCCATCATCATGATCTCCATCATCGTATCTTCATGAAGTTGTCTCGCCAACTATTACTTCTACTACTATGGCTAACGCTTTAGCAATAAGGTAAAGTAATTACATGGCGTTGTTCAATGACACGCAGGTCATACAATAAATAAAGACAACTCCTATGGCTCCTGTCGGTTGTCATACTCATCGACATGCAAGTCGTGATTCCTATTACAAGAACATGATCAATCTCATACATCACATATCATTCATCACATTCTTCTTGGCCATATCACATCACATAGCATACCCTGCAAAAACAAGTTAGACGTCCTCTAATTGTTGTTTGCTTGTTTTACGTGGTTGCTATGGGTTTCTAGCAAGAACGTTTCTTACCTACGCAAAACCACAACGTGATATGCCAATTGCTATTTACCCTTCATTAGGACCCTTTTCATCGAATCCGTTCCGACTTAAGTGGGAGAGACAGACACCCGCCAGCCACCTTATGCAACTAGTGCATGTCAGTCGGTGGAACCGGTCTCACGTAAGCGTACGTGTAAGGTTGGTCCGGGCCGCTTCATCCCACGATGCCGTCGAAACAAGATTGGACTAGTAACGTTAAGCATATTGAACAAAATCAACGCCCACAACTACTTTGTGTTCTACTCGTGCATAGAATCTACGCAATAGACCTAGCTCATGATGCCACTATTGGGGAACGTAGCAGAAATTCAAAATTTTCCTACGTGTCACCAAGATCTATCTATGGAGAAACCAGCAACGAAGGGAAGGAGAGTGCATCTACATACCCTTGTAGATCGCTAAGCGGAAGCGTTCAAGAGAACGGGGTTGAAGGAGTCGTACTCGTCGTGATCCAAATCACCGGAGATCCTAGTGCCGAACGGACGGCACCTCCGCGTTCAACACAGGTACAGCCCGATGACGTCTCCCATGCCTTGATCCAGCAAGGAGAGAGGGAGAGGTTGAGGAAGACTCCATCAAGTAGCAGCACAATGGCGTGGTGGTGGTGGAGGAGCGTGGTACTCCAGCAGGGCTTCGCCAAGCACCGCAAGAGACGAGGAGGGAGAGGGGTAGGGCTGCGCCAAGAAGGAGAGGAACTCGTGTGTCTTGCAGCCCCCAATACCTCAAGTATATATAGGGGAAGGGGAAGGGCCGCGCCCCCATCTAGGGTTGCCTCCCTAGGGGTGGCGGCTGCCCCAAACCCATCTAGGGTTGCGGCCAAGGGGGAGAGAGGGGGGGGCACCTAGGGTGGGCCTTAAGGCCCATCTGCCCTAGGGTTTGCCCACTTCCCCTCTATGAGGCGCCTTGGGCCTTGGTGGGAGGCGCCCCAGCCCACCTAGGGGCTGGTCCCTTCCCACTATTGGCCCATGTATGCCTCCGGGGCCCGTGGCCCCTCCCGGTGGACCCCCGGACCCCTCCGGTGGTCCCGGTACAGTACCAGTGATGCCCGGAACACTTCCGGTGGCCAAAACCATACTTCCTATATATCAATCTTTACCTCCGGACCATTCTGGAACTCCTTGTGACGTCCGGGATCTCATCCGAGACTCCGAACAACATTCGGCAACCACATACAAACTTCCTTTATAACCCTAGCGTCATCGAACCTTAAGTGTGTAGACCCTACGGGTTCGGGAACCATGCAGACATGACCGAGACGTTCTCCGGTCAATAACCAACAGCGGGATCTAGATACCCATGTTGGTTCCCACATGTTCCACGATGATCTCATCGGATGAACCACGATGTCGAGGATTTGATCAATCCCGTATACAATTCCCTTTGTCTAGCGGTATTGTACTTGCCCGAGATTCGATCGTCGGTATCCTGATACCTTGTTCAATCTCGTTACCGGCAAGTCTCTTTACTCGTTCCGTAACACATCATCCCGTGATCAACTCCTTGATCACATTGTGCACATTATGATGATGTCCTACCGAGTGGGCCCAGAGATACCTCTCCGTTTACACGGAGTGACAAATCCCAGTCTCGATTCGTGCCAACCCAACAGACACTTTCGGAGATACCTGTAGTGTACCTTTATAGCCACCCAGTTACGTTGTGACGTTTGGCACACCCAAAGTATTCCTACGGTATCCGGGAGTTGCACAATCTCATGGTCTAAGGAAATGATACTTGACATTAGAAAAGCTTTAGCATACGAACTACACGATCTTTGTGCTAGGCTTAGGATTGGGTCTTGTCCATCACATCATTCTCCCAATGATGTGATCCCGTTATCAACGACATCCAATGTCTATGGTCAGGAAACCGTAACCATCTATTGATCAACGAGCTAGTCAACTAGAGGCTTACTAGGGACATGGTGTTGTCTATGTATCCACACATGTATCTGAGTTTCCTATCAATACAATTATAGCATGGATAATAAACGATTATCATGAACAAGGAAATATAATAATAACCAATTTATTATTGCCTCTAGGTCATATTTCCAACATTTTTTTCTCATCGAAAGACCTCATATAGTAGAAGATGGGCGTCAGAGAGCCACCAGGGGGCCCACGAGGTAGGGGGCGCGCCCTAGGGGGGGCGCCCCCCACCCTCGTGAGCAGGGTGTGGGCCCCCCGGCCTTCATCTTTGGCATGGATTTTTCTTTATTTCTTTTAAGACGTTCCATGGAGTTTCAGGACTTTTGGAGTTGCGCAGAATAGGTCTCTAATATTTGCTCCTTTTCCAGACCAGAATTCCAGCTGCCGACATTCTCCCTCTTTATATAAACCTTGTAAAATAAGAGAGAATAGCCCTAAGTATTGTGACATAAAGTGAAATAACAGTCCATAATGCGATAAATATCGATATCAAAGCATGATCCAAAATGGACGTATCGGCTTTCTTCATGAATTATACATGTTCCTGTGACTATGAGATTATGCAACTCCCGTTTACCGGAGGAACACTTTGTGTGCTACCAAATGTCACAACGTAACTGGGTGTTTATAAAGGTGCTCTACAGGTGTCTCCAAAGGTACTTGTTGGGTTGGCGTATTTCAAGATTAGGATTTGTCACTCCGATTGTCGGAGAGGTATCTCTGGGCCCACTCGGTAATACACATCACTTAAACCTTGCAAGCATTGCAACTAATGAATTAGTTGCGGGATGATGTATTACAGAACGAGTAAAGATACTTGCCGGTAACGACATTGAACTAGGTATTGAGGTACCGACGATCGAATCTTGGGCAAGTAACATACCGATGACAAAGGGAACAACATATGTTGTTATGCGGTTTGACCGATAAAAGATCTTTGTAGAATATGTAAGAGCCAACATGAGCACCATGTTCTGCTATTGGTTATTAACCGGAGACATGTCTCGGTCATGTCTACATAGTTCTCGAACCCGTAGGGTCCGCACGCTTAAAGTTCGATGATAGTTATATTATGAGTTTATGTGTTTTGATGTACCAAAGGTAGTTCAGAGTCCCGAATGTGATCACGGACATGACGAGGAGTCTCAAAATGGTCGAGACATGAAGATTAATATATTGGACGACTATATTCGGACACCGAAATGGTTCCGGGGGTTATCGGATATATACTGGAGTACCGGGGGCTTACCGGAACCGCCCCCCCCCCCGGAGGTTATTGGGCCTCATGGGCCCAATTGGTGGAAATGGAGAGGCGGCCAAGGGGCAGCCGCGCGCCCCTCCCCTCCCAAGTCCGAATTGGACAAGGAAGGGGGTGGCGCCCCCCTTTCCTTTCTTCCTCTTTCTCCTTCCCTCTCCTCACCTACTCCAACATGGAAGCGGGAGTCCTACTCCCGGTGGGAGTAGGACTCCTCATGGGGCGCGCCAAGGGTGACCGGCCCCCTCCCCCTCCTCCACTCCTTTATATACAGGGAGGGAGGCACCCCCTAGAGACACAACAATTGATCCCTTGGATCTCTTAGCCGTGTGCGGTGCCCCCTTCCACC
The DNA here is from genome assembly GCF_056163025.1 of Triticum urartu. Lineage (NCBI taxonomy): Eukaryota > Viridiplantae > Streptophyta > Magnoliopsida > Poales > Poaceae > Triticum > Triticum urartu. The sequence goes on from NC_141874.1 coordinate 710,035,407, forward strand.
ATAATCCACCTCGGCCATATCGTAGCGGTGCTTAGGCAAAGCCCTGTGTCGGTAGAACATCATCATCGTCACCACGCCATCATGCTGACGGAACTGATCAGAGTTCGAGGGACATCATCGAGTTGAACGTGTGCAGAACTCAGAGGTGCCGTGTGTTTGGTACTTGATCGGTCGGATCGTGAAGACGTACGACTACATCAACCACGTTGTGCTAACGCTTCCGCTTTCGGTCTACAAGGGTACGTGGACACACTGTACCCTCTCGTTGCTATGCATTGATGACCCACAAGTATAGGGGATCTATCGTAGTCCTTTTTGAAGGGAATATGCCCTAGAGGCAATAATAAAGTTATTATTTATTTCCTTATTTCATGATAAATTTTTATTATTCATGCTAGAATTGTATTAACCAGAAACATAATAGAAGTGTGAATACATAGACAAACAGAGTGTCACTAGTATGCCTCTACTTGACTAGCTCGTTGAATCAAAGATGGTTAAGTTTCCTAGCCATAGACATGAGTTGTCATTTGATTAACGGGGTCACATCATTAGAGAATGATGTGATTGACTTGACCCATTCCGTTAGCATAGCACTTGATCGTTTAGTTTGTTGCTATTGCTTTCTTCATGACTTATACATGTTCCTATGACTATGAGATTATGCAACTCCCGTTTACCGGAGGAACACTTTGTGTGCTACCAAACGTCACAACGTAACTGGGTGATTATAAAGGTGCTCTATAGGTGTCTCCAAAGGTACTTGTTGGGTTGGCGTACTTCCAGATTAGGATTTGTCACTCCGATTGTCGGAGAGGTATCTCTGGGCCCTCTCGGTAATGCACATCACTTAAAGCATTGCAAGCATTGCAACTAATGAGTTAGTTGCAGGATGATGTATTACGGAACGAGTAAAGAGACTTGCCGGTAACAAGATTGAACTAGGTATTGAGATACCGACGATCGAATCTCGGGCAAGTAACATATCGATGACAAAGGGAACAACGTATGTTGTTATGCGAACTGACCGATAAAGATCTTCGTAGAATATGTGGGAGCCAATATGAGCATCCAGGTTCTGCTATTGGTTATTGACTGGAGACATGTCTCGGTCATGTCTACATAGTTCTCGAACCCATAGGGTCTGCACACTTAAGGTTTCGATGGCAATTATATTATGAGTTTATGAGTTTTGATGTACCGAAGGAGTTCGGAGTCCCGGATGAGATCGGGGACATGATGAGGAGTCTCGAAATGGTCGATACTTAAAGATCAATATATTAGACGACTATATTCGGACATCGGAAATGTTCCGAGTGATTCGGGTATTTTTCGGAGTACTGGAGAGTTACGGGAATTCGCCGGGGAGTATATGGGCCTTATTGGGCCATACGAGAATAGAGGAGAGAGGCCAAAAGGAAGGAGGCGCGCACCCCCCTCTGGTCCGAATTGGAGAAGGGGTGCAGCCCCCTTTTCCTTGTTCCTCTCCCCCTCTTTCCTTCTCTCCTACTCCAACAAGGGAAGGAGGAGTCCTACTCCCGGTGGGAGTAGGACTCCCCCCTTGGTGCGCCCTCCTCCTAGGCCGGCCGCGTCCCTCCCTTGCTCCTTTATATACGGGGGCAGGGGGCACCCCATAGACACAACAATTGATCATTGATCTCTTAGCCGTGTGCGGTGCCCCCCTCCACCATAATCCTCGATAATATTGTAGCGGTGCTTAGGCGAAGCCCTGCGACAGTAGAACATCAAGATCGTCACCACGCCATCGTGCTGACGGAACTCTTCCCCGACATTCTGCTGGATCGGAGTCCGGGGATCGTCATCGAGCTGAACGTGTGCTAGAACTCAAAGGTGCCATAGTTTCGGTGCTTGATCAGTCGGGTCGTGAAGACGTACGACTACATCAACTGCGTTGTTATAACGCTTCCGCTTCCGGTCTATGAGGGTACGTAGATAACACTCTCCCCTCTCGTTGCTATGCATCACCATGATCTTGCGTGTGCATAGGAATTTTTTTGAAATTACTATGTTCCCCAACAGTGGCATCCGAGCCAGGCTTTATGCGTTGATGTTATGCACGAGTAGAACACAAGTGAGTAGTGGGCGATATAAGTCATACTGCTTACCAGCATGTCATACTTTGGTTCGGCGGTGTTGTTGGATGAAGCGGCCCGGACCGACATTATGCGTACGCTTACGCGAGACTGGTTCTACCGACGTGCTTTGTACACAGGTGGCTGGCGGGTGTCAGTTTCTCCAACTTGAGTTGAACCAAGTGTGGCTACGCCCGGTCCTTGCGAAGGTTAAAACAGCACCAACTTGACAAACTATCGTTGTGGTTTTGATGCGTAGCTAAGAACTGTCGGGTAATGTAGTAATTTCAAAAAAATTCTTAGGCACACGCAAGATCATGGTGATGCATAGCAACAAGAGGGAAGAGTGTTGTCTACGTACCCTCGTAGACTGGAAGCGGAAGCGTTAGCACAACGCGGTTGATGTAGTCGTACGTCTTCATGGCCCGACCGATCAAGCACCGAAACTACGGCACCTCCGAGTTCTAGCACACGTTCAGCTCAATGACGATCCCCGGACTCCGATCCAGCAAAGTATCGGGGATGAGTTCCATCAGCACGACGGCGTGGTGACGATCTTGATGTTCTACCGTCGTAGGCCTTCGACTAAGCATCGCTACAATATTATCGAGGATTATGGTGGAGGGGGGCACCGCACACGGCTAAGAGATCAATGATCAATTATTGTGTCTATGGGGTGCCCCCCTGCCCCCGTATATAAAGGAGTGGAGGAGGGGGCCGGCCAAGGAGGGTGGCGCGCCCTAATGGGGAGTCCAATATATCGATCTTTATGTCTCGACCATTTCGAGACTCCTCGTCAAGTCCGTGATCACATCCGGGACTCGGAACAACCTTCGGTACATCAAAATATATAAACTCATAATGAAACTGTCATCGTAACGTTAAGCGTGCAGACCCTATGGGTTCGAGAACAATGTAGACATGACCGAGACACGTCTCCGGTCAATAACCAATAGCGGAACCTGGATGCTCATATTGGCTCCTACATATTCTATGAAGATCTTTATCGGTTAGACCGCATAACAACATACGTTTGTTCCCTTTGTCATTGGTATGTTACTTGTCCGAGATTCGATCATCCGTATCTCAATACCTAGTTTAATCTCGTTACTGGCAAGTCTCTTTACTCGTTCTATAATACATCATCTTGCAACTAACTTATTAGTTGCATTGCTTGCAAGGCTTAAGTGATGTGCATTACCGAGAGGGCCCAGAGATACCTCTCCGACAATCGGAGTGTCAAATCCTAATCTCGAAATACGCCGACCCAACATGTACCTTTGGAGACACCTGTAGAGCACCTTTATAATCACCCAGTTACATTGTGACGTTTGGTAGCACACAAAGTGTTCCTCCTGTAAACGGGAGTTGCATAATCTCATAGTCATAGGAACATGTATAAGTCATGAAGAAAGCAATAGCAACATACTAAACGATCGGGTGCTAAGCTAATGGAATGGGTCATGTCAATCACATCATTATCCTAATGATGTGATCTCTTTAATCAAATGACAACTCATGTCTATGGTTAGGAAACATAACCATCTTCGATTAACGAGCTAGTCAAGTAGAGGCATACTAGTGGCACTTTGTTTGTTTATGTATTCACACAAGTATTATGTTTCCGGTTAATACAATTCTAGCATGAATAATAAACATTTATCATGATATAAGGAAATAAATAATAACTTTATTATTGCCTCTAGGGCATATTTCCTTTAGTCTCCCACTTGCACTAGAGTCAATAATCTAGATTACACGGTAATGATTCTAACACCCATGGAGCCTTGGTGCTGATCATGTTTTGCTCGTGGAAGAGGCTTAGTCAATGGGTCTGCTACATTCAGATCCGTATGTATCTTGCAAATCTCTATGTCTCCCACCTGGACTAGATGCCGGATGGAATTGAAGCGTCTCTTGATGTGCTTGGTTCTCTTGTGAAATCTGGATTCCTTTGCCAAGGCAATTGCACCAGTATTGTCACAAAAGATTTTCATTGGACCCGATGCACTAGGTATGACACCTAGATCGGATATGAACTCCTTCATCCAGACTCCTTCGTTTTATGCTTCCGAAGTAGCTATGTACTCCGCTTCACATGTAGATCCCGCCACGACGCTTTGTTTAGAACTACACCAACTGAAAGCTCCACCATTTAATGTAAATACGTATCCGGTTTGCGATTTAGAATCGTCTGGATCAGTGTCAAAGCTTGCATCAACGTAACCATTTACGATGAGCTCTTTGTCACCTCCATATACGAGAAACATATCCTTAGTCCTTTTCAGGTATTTCAGGATGTCTTTGACCGCTGTCCAGTGATCCACTCTTGGATTACTTTGGTACCTCCCTGCTAGACTTATAGGAAGGCACACATCAGGTCTGGTACACAACATTGCATACATGATAGAGCCTATGGCTGAAGCATAGGGAACATCTTTCATTTTCTCTCTATCTTCTGCAGTGGTCGGGCATTGAGTCTTACTCAACTTCACACCTTGTAACACAGGCAAGAATCCTTTCTTTGCTTGATCCATTTTGAACTTCTTCAAAACTTTGTCAAGGTATGTGCTTTGTGAAGGTCCAATTAAGTGTCTTGATCTATCTCTATAGATCTTAATGCCCAATATGTAAGCAGCTTCACCGAGGTCTTTCATTGAAAAACTCTTATTCAAGTATCCCTTTATGCTATCTAGAAATTCTATATCATTTCCGATTAGTAATATGTCATCCACATATAATATCAGAAATGCTACAGAGCTCCCACTCACTTTCTTGTAAATACAGGCTTCTCCAAAAGTCTGTATAAAACCAAATGCTTTGATCACACTATCAAAGCGTTTATTCCAACTCCGAGATGCTTGCACGAGTCCATAAATGGATCGCTGGAGCTTGCACACTTTGTTAGCTTCCTTTGGATCGACAAAACCTTCCGGCTGCATCATATACAACTCTTCTTCCAGAATCCATTCAGGAATGCAGTTTTGACATCCATCTGCCAAATTTCATAATCATAAAATGCGGCAATTGGTAACATGATTCGGACAGACTTAAGCATCGCTACGGGTGAGAAGGTCTCATCGTAGTCAATCCCTTGAACTTGTCAAAAACCTTTTGCGACAAGTCGAGCTTTGTAGACAGTAACATTACCGTCAGTGTCAGTCTTCTTCTTGAAGATCCATTTATTCTCAATTGCTTGCCGATCATTGGGCAAGTCAACCAAAGTCCACACTTTGTTCTCATACATGGATCCCATCTCAGATTTCATGGCTTCAGGCCATTTTGCGGAATCTGGGCTCACCATCGCTTCTTCATAGTTCGTAGGTTCATCATGATCTAGTAGCATGACTTCCAGAATAGGATTACCGTACCACTCTGGTGCGGATCTTACTCTAGTTGATCTACAAGGTTCAGTAGTAACTTGTTCTGAAGTTTCAAGATCATCATCATTAGCTTCCTCACTAATTGGTGTAGGTGTCACAGAAACCGGTTTCTGTGATGAACTACTTTCCAATAAGGGAACAGGTACAGTTACCTCATCAAGTTCTACTTTCCTCCCACTCACTTCTTTCGAGAGAAACTCCTTCTCTAGAAAGGATCCATTCTTAGCAACAAATGTCTTTCCTTCGGATCTGTGATAGAAGGTGTACCCAACAGTCTCCTTCGGGTATCCTATGAAGACACATTTCTCCGATTTGGGTTCGAGCTTATTAGGTTGAAGCTTTTTCACATAAGCATCGCAGCCCCAAACTTTCAGAAACGACAACTTTGGTTTCTTGCCAAACCATAGTTCATAAGGTGTCGTCTCAACGGATTTTGATGGTGCCCTATTTAATGTGAATGCGGCCGTCTCTAAAGCATAACCCCAAAACGATAGCGGTAAATCTGTAAGAGACATCATAGATCGCACCATATCAAGTAAAGTATGATTACGACGCTCGGACACACCATTACGCTGTGGTGTTCCGGGTGGCGTGACTTGCGAAATTATTCCGCATTGTTTCAAATGTAAACCAAACTCGTAACTCAAATATTCTCCTCCACGATCAGGTCGTAGAAACTTTATTTTCTTGTTACGATGATTTTCAACTTCACTCTGAAATTCTTTGAACTTTTCAAATGGTTCAGACTTATGTTTCATTAAGTAGATATACCCATATCTGCTTAAATCATCTGTCAAGGTGAGAAAATAATGATATCCGCTACGAGCTTCAACATTCATTGGACCACATACATCTGTATGTATGATTTCCAACAAATCTGTTGCTCTCTCCATAGTACCGGAGAATGGCGTTTTAGTCATCTTTCCCATGAGGCACGGTTCGCAGGTACCAAGTGATTCATAATCAAGTGGTTCCAAAAGCCCATCAATATGGAGTTTCTTCATGCGCTTTATACCGATATGACCTAAACGGCAGTGCCACAAATAAGTTGCACTATCATCATCAACTCTGCATCTTTTGGCTTCAACATTATGAATATGTGTCTCACTACTATCGAGATTCATCAAAAAATAGACCACTCTTCAAGGGTGCATGACCATAAAAGATATTACTCATATAAATAGAACAACCATTATTCTCTGATTTAAATGAATAACCGTCTCGCATCAAACAAGATCCAGATATAATGTTCATGCTCAACGCTGGCACCAAATAACAATTATTTAGGTCTAATACTAATCCCGATGGTAGATGTAGAGGTAGTGTGCCGACCGCGATCACATCGACTTTGGAACCATTTCCCACGCGCATCGTCACCTCGTCCTTCGCTAGTGTTCGCTTAATCCGTAGTCCCTGTTTCGAGTTGCAAATATTAGCAACAGAACCAGTATCAAATACCCAGGTGCTACTGCGAGCTCTAGTAAGGTACACATCAATAACATGTATATCACATATAGCTTTGTTCACCTTGCCATCCTTCTTATCTGCCAAATACTTGGGGCAGTCCCGCTTCCAGTGACCAGTCTGCTTGCAGTAGAAGCACTCAGTTTCAGGCTTAGGTCCAGACTTGGGTTTCTTCTCCTGAGCAGCAACTTGCTTGCTGTTCTTCTTGAAGTTCCCCTTCTTCTTCCCCTTGCCCTTTTTCTTGAAACTAGTGGTCTTGTTGACCATCAACACTTGATGCTCCTTCTTGATTTCTACCTGCACAGCTTTTAGCATTGCGAAGAGCTCGGGAATTGTCTTATTCATCCCTTGCATATTATAGTTCATCACGAAGCTCTTGTAGCTAGGTGGAAGTGATTGGAGAATTCTATCAATGATGCAATCATCCAGAAGATTAACTCCCAGTTGAATTAAGTGATTATTATACCCAGACATTTTGAGTATATGCTCACTGACAGAACTGTTCTCCTCCATCTTGCAGCTGTAGAACTTATTGGAGACTTCATATCTCTCAATCCGAGCATTTGCTTGAAATATTAACTTCAACTCCTGGAACATCTCATATGCTCCATGACGTTCAAAATGTCGTTGAAGTCCCGATTCTAAGCTGTAAAGCATGGCACACTGAACTATCGAGTAGTCATCAGCTTTGCTCTGCCAGACGTTCATAACATCTGGTGTTGCTCCAACAGCAGGCCTGGCACCCAGTGGTGCTTCCTGGGCATAATTCTTCCGTGCAGCAATCAGGATAATCCTCAAGTTACGAACCCAGTCCGTATATTTGCTACCATCATCTTTCAACTTTGCTTTCTCAAGGAACGCATTAAAATTCAACGGAACAACAGCACGGGCCATCGATCTACAATCAAACATAAACAAGCAAGATACTATCAGGTACTAAGTTCATGATAAATTTAAGTTCAATTAATCATATTACTTAAGAACTCCCACTTAGAAAGACATCCCTCTAATCTTCTAAGTGATCACGTGATCCAAATCAACTAAACCATAACCGATCATCACGTGAAATGGAGTAGTTTTCAATGGTGAACATCACTATGTTGATCATATCTACTATATGATTCACGCTCGACCTTTCGGTCTCAGTGTTTCGAGGCCATATCTGCATATGCTAGGCTCGTCAAGTTTAATCTGAGTATTCTGCGTGTGCAAAACTGGCTTGCACCCGTTGTAGATGGACGTAGAGCTTATCACACCCGATCATCATGTGGTGTCTGGGCACGACGAAATTTGGCAATGGTGCATACTCAGGGAGAACACTTTTATCTTGAAATTTAGTGAGAGATCATCTTATAATGCTACCGTCAATCAAAGCAAGATAAGATGCATAAAAGATAAACATCACATGCAATCAATATAAGTGATATGATATGGCCATCATCATCTTGTGCTTGTGATCTCCATCTCCGAAGCATCATCATGATCACCATCGTCACCGGCGCGACACCTTGATCTCCATCGTAGCATCGTTGTCGTCTCGCCAATCTTATGCTTCCATGACTATCGCTACCGCTTAGTGATAAAGTAAAGCATTACAGCGCGATTGCATTACATACAATAAAGCGACAACCATATGGCTCCTGCCAGTTGCCGATAACTTGGTTACAAAACATGATCATCTCATACAATAAAATTTAGCATCATGTCTTGACCATATCACATCACAACATGCCCTGCAAAAACAAGTTAGACGTCCTCTACTTTGTTGTTGCAAGTTTTACGTGGCTGCTACGGGCTTAGCAAGAACCATTCTTACCTACGCATCAAAACATGTCAAGTTGGTGCTGTTTTAACCTTCGCAAGGACCGGGCGTAGCCACACTCGGTTCAACTAAAGTTGGAGAAACTGACACCCGCCAGTCACCTGTGTGCAAAGCACGTCGGTAGAACCAGTCTCGCGTAAGCGTACGTATAATGTCGGTCCGGGCCGCTTCATCCAACAATACAACCAAAGTATGACATGCTGGTAAGCAGTATGACTTATATCGCCCACAACTCACTTGCGTTCTACTCGTGCATAACATCAACGCATAAAACCTGGCTCTGATACCACTGTTGGGTAACGTAGTAATTTCAAAAAATTTCCTACACACACGCAAGATCATGGTGATGCATAGCAATGAGAGGGAAGAGTGTTGTCTACGGACCCTCGTAGACTGGAAGCGGAAGCGTTAGCACAACGCGGTTGATGTAGTCGTACGTCTTCACGGCCCGACCGATCAAGCACCGAAACTATGGCTCCTCCGAGTTCTAGCACACGTTGAGCTTGATGACGATCCCCGGACTCCGATCCAGCAAAGTGTCGGGGATGAGTTCTGTCAGCACGACGGCGTGGTGACGATCTTGATGTTCTACCGTCGCAGGGCTTTGCCTAAGCACCGCTACAATATTATCGAGGATTATGGTGGAGGGGGGCACCGCACATAGCTAAGAGATCAATGATCAATTGTCGTGTCTATGGGGTGCCCCCTGCCCCCGTATATAAAGGAGTGGAGGAGGGGGCCGGCCAAGGAGGGTGGCGCGCCCTAAGGGGGAGTCCAATATATCGATCCTTATGTCTCGACCATTTCGAGACTCCTCGTCAAGTCCGTGATCACATCCTGGACTCCGAACAACCTTCGGTACATCAAAATATATAAACTCATAATGAAGATGTCATCGTAACGTTAAGCGTGCGGACCCTACGGGTTCGAGAACAATGTATACATGACCGAGACACGTCTCCGGTCAATAACCAATAGGGGAACCTGGATGCTCATATTGGCTCCTACATATTCTATGAAGATCTTTATCAGTCAGACCGCATAACAACATACGTTTGTTCCCTTTGTCATCAGTATGTTACTTGTCCGAGATTCGATCGTCGGTATCTCAATACCTAGCTTAATATCGTTACCGGCATGTCTCTTTACTCCTTCTGTAATACATCATCTTGCAACTAACTTATTAGTTGCATTGCTTGCAAGGCTTAAGTGATGTGCATTACCGAGAGGACCCAGAGATACCTCTCCGACAATCGGAGTGACAAATCCTAATCTCGAAATACGCCAACCCAACATGTACCTTTGGAGACACCTGTAGAGCACCTTTGTAATCACCTAGTTATGTTGTGACGTTTGGTAGCACACAAAGTGTTCCTCCTGTAAACGGGAGTTGCATAATCTCATAGTCATAGGAACATGTATAAGTCATGAAGAAAGCAATAGTAACATACTAAACGATCGGGTGCTAAGCTAATGGAATGGGTCATGTCAATCACATCATTATCCTAATGATGTGATCTCGTTAATCAAATGACAACTCATGTCTATGGTTAGGAAACATAACCATCTTCGATTAACGAGCTAGTCAAGTAGAGGCATACTAGTGACACTCTGTTTGTTTATGTATTCACACAAGTATTATGTTTCTGGTTAATACAATTCTAGCATGAATAATAAACATTTTATCATGATATAAGGAAATAAATGATAACTTTATTATTGCCTCTAGGGCATATTTCCTTTAAGAACGGTTCTTGCTCAGCCCGTAGCAGCCACGTAAAACTTGCAACAACAAAGTAGAGGACGTCTAACTTGTTTTTGCAGGGCATGTTGTGATGTGATATGGTCAAGACGTGATGAGATATAAGTTGTTGTATGAGATGATCATGTTTTGTTGAAGTTATCAGCAACAGGCAAAAGCCTTATGGTTATCTCTCTATTGCATAAGATGCAAGCGCCAAATAATTGCTTTACTTTATCGCTCTGCGATAGCAATAGTTGCAAGAGCAATTGTTGGCGAGACAACCATGTGATGACACATTGATATAGATCAAGATGATGGAGATCATGGTGTCATGCCGGTGACGATGGAAATCACGACGATGTTTTGGAGATGGAGATCAAAGTCACAAGATGATGATGGCCATATCATGTCACATATTTTGATTGCATGTGATGTTTATCTTTTATACATCTTATTTTGCTTAGTTCGACGGTAGCTTCATAAGATGATCTCTCACTAAATTTCAAGATAAAAGTGTTCTCCCTGAGTATGCACCGTTGCCAAAGTTCGTCGTGCCGAGACACCACGTGATGATCGGGTGTGATAAGCTCTATGTCCATCTACAACGGGTGCAAGCCAGTTTTGCACACGCAGAATACTCAGGTTAAACTTGACGAGCCTAGCATATGCAGATATGGCCTCAGAACACTGAGACCGAAAGGTCAAGCGTGAATCATATAGTAGATATGATCAACATATTGATGTTCACCATTGAAAGCTACTCCATTTCACGTGATGATCGGTTATGGTTTAGTTGATTTGGATCATGTGATCACTTAGAAGATTAGAGGGATGTCTTTCTAAGTGGGAGTTCTTAAGTAATATGATTAATTGAACTTAAATTTATCATGAACTTAGTCTTGGTAGTATTAGCATATATATGTTGTAGATCAATAGCTCGCGTTTAGCTCCCCTATTTTATTTTTTATATGTTCCTAGAGAAAACTAAGTTGAAAGATGTTAGTAGCAATGATGCGAATTGCATCCGTGATCTGAGGTTTATCCTCATTGCTGCACAGAAGAATTATGTCCTTAATGCATCGCTAGGTGACAGACATATTGCAGGAGCAGATGCAGACGTCATGAACATGGCTAGTTCAATATGATGACTACTTTTAGTTTAGTGCACCACGCTTAACAACTTAGAATCGGGACTTCAAAGACGTTTTGAACGTCATGTGTCAGAGTAAATAGCCATGGGTAGCCTAGCCGGCTTCCCCTGGCCCTTCTGAAAAAATTACGAGCCCATCCGGCTCTCGAGAAACCCAAGACGCGGGGCCGCCTTCCCCTAGCCGGCCATCGCCTTGGACGACTTTCGGAAGGGGCCCCGACTTTTGCCCTTGTGAAGAAGGCCATGGGAGGGCCGACTTCACGAAGCCGGCCGCAAGAAGGCCGGCTCCAAGAAGCCGGCTCCCATAAAGAGATCAAGACCGTACCCTCGAAGTTCGCATCTACCTAGTGGTGATGAGACGGGGCGTGGCTACAGTGAAGCCTGCCACCCCCGAATCTCGGAGCACGACCGACACAGTGCGCCGTACGGGAGGCCACGACCCGCCCGGCGCGGCACTGTTGCCACGACAACCCTGACGCCATCCACGACGGGCCAGCAGCGTGGCCCCAAGGCGGTGGGCCCTTTCGGGCAGAGAGACCCCGAAGGCGGCCACACCTCTTCCCAAGTCGGCCAGAGAAAGGGCCGGCTTGCCCTCTACCTCGAAGAAGACGCCCCATTAAGGAGACAAGATGAGGTGAGGCTACAGTAACCGCCCGCCAGGCGGCGGCACTGTAGACACGCTTACCCCGACAAAGCCCATGTCATCAAGATGAAGCAACAGTAACCAGCCGCCAACTCGGCCCTGACCAATGGGGCCTGCCTGTCGGCCGGCGGGACCCACCAGTCGACGGGCCCCAGATGCCGGCGCAGAAGCCGGAGAACACAGTCGCAGATAGCTGGGCTCCACGCCCAGTCGGATTACCATTGTACCCCCGGGGGTAGGCCTATATAAACCCCCCGATGCACCCATGCAAAGGGTTCAGCCCCTAGCTAGTTTTAGACACCATACGAGGAGAGGAAGCGAGCTAGCCGTGCTCTCCTTCCTCCTCTCACCCGAACAGCTCAAGGAGCATTGTGTAACCACTCGTCCATTGAGTGATCATGCGGAGACCCCGCAGAGCAGCAGTAGGGGTGTTATCTCCATGGAGAGCCCCGAAGCTGGGTAAGATCCGCCGGCGTGCATGTCTTCGCCTCATCCTGTTTCCAGGCACCGGCGATGTCTTATTGGCTCCCACAATGATAAGCCACCCGTTGGCATATGTCACACCTACCACCCGACATTTGGCGCCCACCATGGGGCCAGGTGCACCGTCGTCCGGAGACCTGTTCTGGACGGGAACCCTTTTCCTCCCTCGCGAGCGTAGCCAGCCCGGCATGCCCGATGGCGCTTGCCATGACGCGCTGCAAGGCGTCACCAGCATCTGCGCGGCGAGCAGCCTCGCCGATCTCCTCGACAAAACCCGCATCTCCGACGAGCTCGCATCCGATGCGGACACCAACCACCTCGCCAACCTCCTCGGCTGGCTCCATGTCTCCAGCGAGCCCGCTGCGGATTTGGAGTCGGTTGGCTCCACCGACCCGATGCCTGTCGACTCCGACACGGCCTCCTTCGACACCTTCCCCACCAACGTCGCGATCTACAACGATCCGCTCCCTCAGACCGGTGGCCGCGATACTGTCACCACCGAGGTGATGGTTATCGGCCACGGCGGCCCGGCTGACGAGAGCGCCCACGACGCCCCGCACGCGGTGGCCCACGATCTGTCCGTCCCCCTCCCGGGCGATGCCGACGACGAAGCACTGGAGGCACGCCGCCTTGCCCTCCTCGCGGAGGGCCGGAGGCTGGCTTCCGTGAGACGCCTTACCGAGGCTTACCAGTGCGAAGCTAACCGCGCCTCCTTCGGCACGCCGGCTCCGGCTGGTCCCAGCCGGGCCGGCGTCGTCAAGCAACGCGGCGCCGTCATCGCCGACATGCTGGGAGTCGACCGCCCTGTCTACGCCACCCCACTCGAGAACCTGCGCGCCGCCCAAGCGGCCGTAGACGAGTTGGACGGCTTGGAGGCCGAAGAACTCCCCCACATGACCCACATGCCCGTGCGGGAAGCCCTCCCCCGCGCCGAGATCACGGTGCGATGTCCCGGACTCCGACTTCGAGCCACACCCGCGCGCGGCGTGAGAAAGAGCCGGCGGCCAGCCGAAGCCGGACCCGAATCTCCATCGAGCGAGATGCGGACGGCCACCCCCGAGCCAAGGAGTGGCGAGGCAATCCGCCTCCGCCTCGACCTCGCGGAGAGAGATATCCCACCCCGCCGCCAGTGGCGCACCCGACTCTCAGCGGCCGACTAGGTCGCCGCGAAGGAGTCGGCGAAAACGACGTGCGCCATCGGATCGACCGCCTAGCGCGATCCCTGGTGCTAGAAGAGGAAGACGATGTCAGCCCGCCTTGTTTTGGCCCCCGCATCCGCGACGAGCCCTTCCCCAAAGGGTTCTCGCTCCCAAGAGACACGCCCAAATACAACGGCTCCGTGAAGCCGGAAGATTGGCTGATCGACTACTCTACGGCTGTCAGCATAGCCAACAGTAACCGGCGCGTTGCCGTGAAGTACGTGCCCCTCATGCTGCTGGGCACGGCGTGGACCTGGCTCAATAGCCTCAAGCCTTTCAGCATCAACAGCTGGCTAGATTTCACCGAAGCCTTTGTTCGCAACTTCACCAACACCCACAAGCGGGCTCCCAAGCCCAGGCAGCTCTCCCTATGCGTACAGGGCCCAACCGAGTCCACCCGCGATTACCTCACGCGTTGGGCCGAGCTCCGCAACTCTTGCGAAGGGGTGCACGAGGTGCAAGCCATTGAATACTGCACTGCCGGGTGCCGAGAAGGTACCCTCCTCAAGCACAAGCTCCTCTGCGACGAGCCGACTACCCTCGACGAGCTCCTGTTCATAGCCGACAAGTACGCCACCGCCGACTCTTCGATGAAGACCGAGCTCCGGGTAGATGCTTCCGGAAAAGTGCTCAACCCGGCACCCAAGACGCCGGCTGGAAATTCCGGCCAACGCCCACACCCGAATGATCACAAGCGCAAGGGCCCTGCGCCGCCTCCCGCCAGTCGGCAGGTGGCCACGGTCGAAGACACGCCGCCTGAAGGGCGGCCCGCGCCCAAGAAGCCCAAGGGCGGCCGGCCGGCTTGGCAGCCGGCCATCTCCTACGAGCAAACTCTTGATGCCTCGTGCAAGTTCCATAGCGGCGCGAAGCCGTCCAACCACACAACCCGGAAGTGCAATTGGATCAACCGAATTGCCAAAGGCGAAGGGCTCGCGCCGCCTCCTCCTGGCGGCCCGCCGCCTCCGGCCCCGCCACCCCCGGCCGCTCGGCCCGCAGTCGGAGCCGTGCATGACGAGTTCCCAGACGAGCAAGCAACCTACGTCGTCTTTACAAGCCAGCTCGAAGACCGGCACAGCAAACGCCGAGAGCACCAAGAAGTCAGCATGGTCGCTGCCGACCCAGCCGGACACATGCATTGGTCAGAGAAACCCATCAGCTGGAGCCGGGCCGACCACCCAGAGGTGATGTCGTCTCCCGGCTCTTATGCTTTGGTCCTGGAGGCCACCCTTGCGACGAATAGACGCGCCGCGCGTTTCTCCCGCGTCCTGATAGACAGCGGGAGCAGCATCAACATCTTGTACCGCGATACCCTGGAGAAGCTGAATGTCAAGACAAAGCAGCTCGTGCCAACCCGGACAGTGTTCCACGGCATCGTTCCCGGCCTGTCCTGCGCCCCCATTGGCAAGATCAAGATTGATGTGCTCTTTGGGGACAAGGAGCATTTCCGCCGGGAAGCAGTCTGGTTTGAAGTGGTGGACCGGGAGAGCCCCTACCATGCATTACTTGGCCGATCTGCCTTGGCCAAGTTCATGGCGGTTCCCCACTATGCTTACCTCAAGATGAAGATACCGAGTACCAAGGGCGTCATCACCATAGCCGGCGATTACAAGAAATCTGCCGAGTGCGCCGCTGCCAGTAGCCGGCTGGCCGAGTCCCTTGTGATTGCTGAAGAGAAGAAGGTGCTGAACCGAGTCGTGGCCATGGCCAGCAAGCAGCCGCTCCAGCCCCCCGACTCCAAGGAGTATGATGCCCAAGGATCTTTCTAGCCGGCCAAGGAAACCAAGAAGATACCCCTTGACCCCGAGCACCCCGAGAGGTTTGCCGTCATCGGGGCAAGCTTGAACAACAAATAGGAAGGCGAGCTCGCCGATTTCCTCTGTGAGAATCGGGACATCTTTGCATGGTCCCCCAAGGACATGCCGAGTGTTCCGAAGGATTTCGCCGAGCACAAACTGCACGTCCGAGAGGACGCGAAGCCGGTCAAGCAACCGCTCCGCCGGCTATCAGAGGAAAAGAGAAGGATTGTGGGGAAGGAGATAGCCCGGCTTCTGGTAGCCGACTTCATCATGGAAGTTTTCTTTCCAGAGTGGCTCGCCAACCCGGTTCTCGTGCTAAAGAAGAATAACAAGTGGCGCATGTGTATAGACTACACCAGCCTCAACAAAGCCTGCCCCAAAGACCCCTTTGCTCTGCCAAGGATTGACCAAGTAATAGACTCCACGGCCGGATGCGAGCTGTTGAGTTTTTTGGATGCTTATTCAGGATATCACCAGATAAAGCTAGACCCGGCCGACCGCCTGAAGACCGCCTTCATCACGCCGTTCGGAGCCTTCTGCTACCTGACTATGACATTCGGCTTGAGAAATGCCGGTGCCACTTTTCAGCGTTGCATGCAGAAGTGCCTCCTCAAGCAACTCGGCAGAAATGCCCACGTCTACGTGGATGATATTGTGGTGAAGACGGAGAAGCGCGGCACCTTGCTGGAAGACCTCAAAGAAACGTTTGAAAATCTGCGCCGTTTTCAAATCAAGCTCAACCCCGAGAAATGCGTGTTCGGAGTGCCAGCCGGCCAGCTCCTAGGCTTCCTGGTCTCCGAACGCGGCATCGAATGCAACCCAGTAAAGATCAAGGCCATCGAGAGAATGGCGATCCCCACCAAGCTGCGAGAAATCCAGAAGTTCATCGGATGCTTGGCCTCCTTGAACCGCTTCATCAGCCGGCTTGGAGAGAAAGCTCTCCCCCTCTACCGCCTCATGAAGAAGAGCACTCACTTCGAGTGGAACGACCAGGCCGACCAAGATTTCCACGAACTAAAGAAGATGCTGGCCACGCCGCCTGTCCTGGCGGCGCCGACTGAGAAAGAGCCCATGCTCCTTTACATTGCCGCAACCAGCCGGGTGGTCAGCACCGTCATCGTAGTCCAACGCCCGGAAGAAGGCCGGGCCTAGCCGGTTCAGAGGCCGGTGTATTATTTGAGCGAGGTGCTGTCCGCCTCAAAACAGAACTAGCCGCACTACCAAAAGATGTGCTACGGCGTGTACTTCACCGCCAAGAAGCTGAAGCCCTACTTTCAAGAGCATCCCATCACGGTCGTATGCACCACCCCGCTGGCCGAGATCATAGGCAGCCGGGATGCATCCGGCTGGGTGGCGAAGTGGGCCATCAAGCTGGCCCCTTACACGATATTCTATCAGCCCCGCACCGCCATCAAGTCCCAAGCACTGGCCGACTTCCTCGTCGACTGGGCCGAGACCCAGTACCTGCCGCCGGCTCCCGACTCCACCCATTGGCGCATGCACTTTGACGGGTCCAAGATGCGCACTGGCTTGGGAGCCGGCGTCGTCCTTACCTCTCCCAAGGGCGACAATCTCAGATACACGCTGCAGATCCACTTCGCCGCCTCCAACAACGTAGCCGAGTATGAAGCGCTTATACACGGGCTCCGGCTTGCCAAGGAGCTCGGCATCCGCCGGATCCTGTGTTATGGCGACTCGGACTTGGTGATTCAGCAATCATCTGGCGACTGGGACGCCAAGGATGCAAACATGGCAAGCTACCGCTTCCTGGTTCAGCAACTCAGCGGATACTTTGAAGGATGCGAGTTCCTCCAAGTACCACGAGCCGACAACGAGCCAGCCGATGCCCTGGCTCGAATAGGCTCCACCCGGCAAGCAATACCAACCGGCGTCACTCTACAACGCATCCTCAAGCCGTCCATCAAGCCGTCTCTAGAATCCGACTCCATCTTCGTGCCGCCTGACCCTGACGCGGCTGGGTCCGGCTTGAAGAACCAAGCAGGCGACCCCGGGACTTCAGTAGTCGGCCCGGGGACTTCGGCAGTCGGCTCGGGGACTGCTGCAACCGGCCCGGGGACTGCCGCACCCGGCTCAGGGACCGCGATAGTCGGCCCAGGAACTGCGCCAACACACCAGCCGGCGGCCGACTCTAGCACTTCATCACCCAGCCCGCCCACCCTGGTGGCAGTAGCCACATTGGCAGCATGAGAAGTTGCGGCTCCATCATGGGCTCAGACCATCCTCAACTACCTAGTAAACCAAGATCTGCCGGCTGACGAAACAGAGGCGAGACAAGTCCAACGTCGAGCCGGCGCATACACAATCATCAACAGAGAACTCGTCAAGCGCAGTGTCACTGGAGTCCTCCAGCGATGCGTCGAGCAAGAGAAGGGCATTGCAATCCTCAGGGATATTCACCAAGGAGAATGTGGCCACCATGCGGCTTCAAGATCACTCGTCGCCAAAGCTTTCTGCCATGGTTTCTTTTGGCCGACTGCTTTGGATGACGCCAAAGAATTAGTCAAACATTGCAAAGGCTGCCAACTTTTCAGCTCCAAGCAACACATGCCGGCTTCGGCACTCAAGACCATTCCCCTCACCTGGCCCTTCGCCGTGTGGGGACTGGATATGGTGGTCCCATTCAAGACGGCGCGAGGTGGCATGACACATTTGCTTGTCGTCGTGGACAAATTCACCAAGTGGATCGAGGCAAAGTCGATCAAGAAGCTGAATGGGCCGACTGCGGTGACTTTCATCATAGACATAACAACTCGGTACGGCGTGCCACACAGCATCATCACCGACAATGGCACAAATTTTGCCAAAGGAGCCTTGGCACGATTCTGCGCGACGCAAGGTATCCAGCTGGACCTTGCGTCCGTCGCCCACCCGCAGTCAAACGGCCAGGTCGAGCGAGCTAACGGCCTCATCCTCTCCGGCATCAAACCCCGCCTGGTCGTACCACTGGAGCGTTCAGCCGGCTGTTGGCTCGACGAGCTGCCGGCTGTCCTCTGGAGTCTATGCACTACCCCAAACAAGTCAACCGGCTTCACCCCTTTCTTCTTCGTATACGGCGCTGAAGCGATCATCCCAACAGACATCGAGTTCGACTCGCCCCAGGTAACTATGTATATGGAGGCGGAGGCCAAGGAAGCGCGAGAAGACGGCGTCGACCTGCTAGAAGAGGGCCGGCTGTTAGCCCTCAGCCGGTCTGCCATCTACCAGCAGGGTTTGCGCCGCTACCACAGTCGGAAGGTCAGGCCAAGATCTTTCCAAGAGGGCGACCTTGTGCTCCGACTGATCCAGCGAACAGCCAGCCAGCACAAGCTCTCGGCCCCTTGGGAGGGCCCCTTCGTCATCAGCAGAGCTCTAGGCAACGACTCCTACTACCTCATCGACGCGCAGAAGCCCAAGGCACGCAAGAGAGACGACTCCGGCAAGGAGTCGGAATGACCATGGAACGCCAACCTCCTTCGAAGATTTTTCAGTTGAAATGCAGTATGTATCGTGCTAACTTTTGTACTAAGTACAAGACAACAGGCCCCCCGAGGACGGCTCGGGGACTGCCATCTTTTATATTTGAATGAAAACTATCATGCGTATGATCTTGTCTTTTCATTTATTCATTTCGTCCGGCACCGGGTTCGACGAGTCGGCCCAGGGACTGGCCGACTGGAGTTATATTAGGAGTCCTACCCGCGGTCAGACAAGTAGTGTGCCGACACCCAGGCTTAGCTCTTGCCAAAGTCGCAGTTCGAAGAACCGGCTGTTCGGCTGGCAAGAGTCATAAGCCGGAAAGGATGCGCACACGAAAAATGGCTAGGGACCAACGGACTTGTATAACAAAAGCCGGCTCGCCGCCTCCCGCCGACCGACTACTAGAGTAGCCGGCCGGCCGGTTTTCATTCACTTCACTTCAATCCAAGAAAGCTTGAGTACTTGCCTCCCCAGAAAGGGAAGGCGGCAAAGGAAAAAAGCCTAAGGATAAGAAGTGCACTCGAATGGAAACTGAGCATGCACATAATAATATTTACACAAAGGACCTCCAAAGAGGCCAGCATCCAACATAGTTTGATACAACCCCAGTGGGTGGAATTGCGAAAACTTAAAATTGTTCGAGAGACAAAAGCAGGAACAATAAGGACGGCAGATCAAGCTGGCGGGGCGGCTGACGAGCTGGGCTGGTCGGTGGAGACGGTTGCGCTGGCTGAAGGAGCGGCCGGCTGGCGAACTTCGGCTTGATCACCGCCTCCGGCAGAGGGCGCGCTTCCGCGCGGCTCGTTGCTGGAGGCACGGTCAGCTTGAGGTCGGCTGGTTGTTCCATTAGCCGGCTCGACGTCTTCATCGTCCCCTTTCTCATCGTCCTTGCCCTCGTCGCTGGAGGCGATCTCCTCGGCCGAGTCCTCGCCCACCGTCGGGTTCAGCCCGAAGCACTCCTCCGGCTGGGCAACGCCATCGTCATTGATTTCGGGCGCGAAGACACTGGTATCGGTGCACTCGGCGATCGTCGAGGCACACTAGGCGATGACCGGCCGCACTTCCTCCAGCTCCGCGTCGGCCTCCAGCCGCCAAGTGCGCAGCTGGTCCAGGTTCAACCCTGGGTACCAGGCGCGAACAAACTCCAATGCCCTCCCAGCTCCAAGACGGGCCGCCGACGCCTTCCAAGCTTCGAAGCGGCCGACTGCAACCTCCAACCAGTCGGCGGTCCGGCTTGGGGTGCGGGGGATCGCTTCGCCGGGCCAGAGGGCGGCCAGCACCTGCGCCCCGGCACGTTGAAGCCGGCGGAGCATCCGGTGGGCCGGCTGCAGCCGCTCTTGGACGGCAAGGAGCTGCTCCTCCAGCATCCGGTTTGCGTCCGGCGCAATGTTAACTCCCACCTAACGGCGCACCTCGCGATGGGCCTCGATGGCTTGGGCAGTGAGGGTGGAGTAGCCGAGAAAGTAATCTGCACAAGGTAACAGGCACAAGTCAGAACAAAATTCCAGGCGGCCAGCAGGCAGAGGAAGGGCGAGAAAGGCGGCTTACCATCGATCAAGTCTTCGATTCGGCCGAAGCCTTCGTCCAGCGCTTGGCGCGTCTCGGCCCAGCTTGCCGCCTCGGTCTCAAACTCCGCCTTCAGGGCAACCTCGCTGTCCTGCGCCTTCTGCAGGGCCGCTTTGTGGCTTTCCTCCTGGTCCGCCAGCGTCTTGACCAGGCGGTCGTGCTCCTGGACCAAGGCGGCGTACTCGGCGTCCCTGGTGCGAAGGGCGGTCTGCACCACGCCGAGCTCCTTCCTCAAGTCGGCATTGGCCCCTGCAAGAGCAAAAGACAAAGAGAAAAAACCAATAAGGGAAAGGTCGTCAAGGAAGATCCGACCCGACTGCTCAGCAGTCGGCCCGAATCTCAGGGACTACACCCAGTGGGTGCGCTGACGCGCCCCCATAGGAAACAGATAAGAGCAAGTACTTACTTCGGCTGTTGGCCAGATCATCGGTCCTCCGGCTCAGCTCCAGAGCCTGGGAGTTGAAGGCGGCAGCACGAGAGTTGTGATAATCCTAAGGTTCAGACAGAAAACAGAGTTAAGATGGTCGTCGAGAAAGATCCGACCCGACTGCTCTGCAGTCAGCCCGGATCTCGGGGACTACACCCAGTGGGTGCGCTGACGCGCCCCCATGGAAGAAATCAGAAGACCAGAGCGGTCAAAGAGCGAAAAACTTACCCGGATGGCGGCCCGCGTCAACAAAAATTCCTGAGTGTATTGTTGCAGGAGGGTGGCCTGAGCCTGCAGCCGGCTCCAAACCCCTTGGGCCGCCACATTCAGCTCGCCAGTCCCTCCGCTGGGAGTCCACCCGGACGTGGCAGAGCTGGCCGCCTCCAAGGATTCCGCCGACTGGCCGGCGCCCGCAGCCCGGTGCGTCTCCGGCGGAACGGCGTGCAGCGCATCACCGGCTGTATTTCGAGGCCGGCTCCGGCCTCGGGTACGCCCCCGGCCGCCTCCTCTGGCGCCGCCGACGACTGGCCGCCTTGGCCTGCTCCGGCTGGCGCTGCCGGCGGCGTCCTCCCGGTGAAGACCTCGAAGAGCTCCTCCCTCTGCACCGGCGGCTGGTCTCGGATGATCTCCTCTGCCATGGGGCAGCGGGGTGTCCGGGGCCACGGATCGGAGAGGGATGGCGAGCAGCGGAGGCTGGCTGCGCGTGCCTCCCGCCTCCGTCTCCGCGGTCGCCCGCTCCGCTCGGGCCTTGGCTTCCGCGTCGGCTCGCTCCTTCGCCGCCTGAGCGGCCTCCCGCTCCGCCGCCTCCCTCTCTTCCCGCGCCTCGCGAGCATTCTGCTCTGTGGCTTCCATGAGTTCGGCGCGGGGATCCACGCGGCAGGGACCTGAAGACCCTCCAACTGGCCCGACCACAGAGCCGCCTGGGCCCCGTTCAAGGGAAAGCGGCGCCCTGCTCAGAAAGTGGAGAAGGGTCAGAACAAAAGAAGACAACAAAAAGCAGGCACACAAGCAACCAAAAACTTACGATGAGACCGTCTGAGGCTGCTTCACCGCTTTCCGGAAGCGGGCCGCCTTCGCGGCCGCCTCGTCTCGCTTCGTCGCCACGGCGGAGGCCCTTGACTTCTTCGGCCGACTGCCGAAGAGGGGTAACGCGGCCCGGCGTTTTGGTGCACCGCCACCGGCAGCCGGCACGGCGGACGAGCCCGCGCTGTGGCGGTCGGCTGCCGGCTGGCGGCGCAGGACTTCTTCGGCTTCGGCGTCATCCGGCCAGTCGTCGAAGCTGGCGGAAAGCCTTGTGCCCCCGGGCTCGGCGACGTCCCCCGTGGCGGCGTCTTCCATGGCGGCCGCCCCAGGTCCGGGTCGTCGATGTCGTCTTCCGCGCGATCGGGCTCATACTGGCGTTCGATCCCTGCCGCCCCGGCTGGCGGCGGAAGAAGGGGGTTCTGCTAAGAAAGATTCGACTGGTCAGAAGCCGGTCGTCCTAAAGCCGGCTGATGACAGAAAGAAGATAGAAAGAAAGACTTACCACGGGCGGAGGATTGGCGCGAGAATACGGCGCCTTGCCGTATTGCCAGTCCCCGGTGAGCTTGAGGTTGGCTACGTAGTTGACCATGAGCGCCACCTCAGCACGCGGCATGTCCCATGTGCTCAGCCGGCATGGGTCGAAGCGGCCGCTCATCTGGCACATCATATGGGGCCGGCTTTGGAGGGGCAGAATCCGGCGCTCCACGAAGGCGGCCACCAAGTCGGCTCCACGCAGGCCTTCCGACTGGATCATTACCCGAAGCCGAGCGATGGCGGCGTTCCCAGCCGGAGACAAGGACCTAGACCGGAAGCCCCAAGACGGCTGCCTCCCAGCCGGCGGACCGGCTACGTAAGCCGGCAGATTGACGTGGTCTCCTTGCGGGGCGACGTTCTTCACGTAGAAGTATGATCTTTGCCAGAGCTTCACCGACTGAATCAGAGGGATGTGCGGGAATGGATTGTTCTCACCCGACCTCCTCATGGCGACGTAGGCCCCGCAGGGGGCGGGCACGCCTGCAGTAACGGTGCCGAGCTTGCTCTGGAAGAGCTCCGCCCAGAGCTCCAGTGTGGGCAGCACTCCCAAGAAGCCTTCACAGAGGGAGACGAAGGCCGACAGCAGCATCACCGTGTTGGGCGTGAGGTGATGCGGCTGGAGGTTGTAGAACTCGAGGAAGGAGCGCAGAAATCCGCTCGCCGGAAGGCCGAAGCCGCGCAGATGATGCGAGCGGAAGACGACCCGCTCGCCTTCCTCCGGTGCTGGCGAGATCTCCGTCTCCAGCGCCGGACAGACTTGCACGAGGCTAGCGTCGGGCAGGCGCCGGGTCCGGCGGAGGAACTCCACGTGGTCGACGTGGACGTTGGAGCCGTCCCACGAGCTTGACAGCGCCATGGAGCAAGATGGAGTGGAGGTGCTGCGATGGGAGGCTGCGATGGCTGCGAGAGGAAGAAGAAGAAGAAGGAAGACGAGGAGGGACGGGGAGCGGGGGAGCGAGCGAACCTCTGCCTCTCCCCCTCCACCCCCTACTTGTAGGCTCGTGCGCCGGAGCCGAGGAGGCGCGGCGTGGGGGATCGTGGGGATCGATCGTGCCCACTCCCCCCACGTCCCGCGTTTATTACACATTAAGGACGAATTCAAGATGCCACAGCAAGGCGAGCAGTCCCCCTGGGCCGCAGAAGATCAGCACTCGGGCCGAGGCCAGGGAGTGGCGGGCCCGGGCCTGCGGCGGCGTCCCGTCGCGCGCGCGTGCGTTGGCTGGTTTCCGCCGCCACGTGGCCCACCGGAGGGCCCACGGTCAGCGCGCGGGTCAACCACCATCTCGTTTATAAGACAAAGGAGCTCTCTGAAGTCGGCCTACACCAGCAAAGCTGGCTCCTCAGGGTAAGAAGTTGACCAAGCTTCTCGTCCCCCTGTCCGCCTCGAAGCTCGCTCAGCTTTGGGGACTACTATCGGAGTAAATAGCCATGGGTAGCCAAGCCGGCTTCCCCTGGCCCTTCTAAAAAAATTACGAGCCCATCCGGCTCTCGAGAAACCCAAGACGCGGGGTCGCCTTTGTAAGTGCATCTAGTGCCACCCCTAGTTGGTTTTGGAGTATTGACGACAAACCTAGTTGAGAGACTAATGTGTTTGTGAGAATTGCAGGATAACACAGGTAGAAGTCCCTCATTGATTCGGTTTTACTACCAGAGATGACCCCTAAAAATGTATGAAGACATTGAAGACAATGGTGGAACATGAAGATATTCACATTGAAGACTATGACAAGAGAAGACACCACGTGAAGCCTATGGAACTCGAAGACTTAGATCCTTCGTAGTTTTGTTTCATTTGTGTTGAGTCATAGGAACCACCGTACTGTCAAGTGGGGTCCACGAGAACCAGTCAGAATGACTAAAGTGATGCCTAATTCAAATCCTATGTCTTCGAGCGAAGACTATGAGAGCAAATCTTGTCTAGAGTCGGACAAGTCAGCTTTACTTGTAGCCCAAGTAAAGTTGCCGTGTGAGTTCAAATTCTGACCGTTGGAACACGTGTCAGTTCCTTAATGACCCAGGGTCATTTCGGACAAATCAGGTCGGGTTGCCCTGTGGCTATATATAGTCCACCCCCTACAACCTTAAATGGTTGGCTGCTCAGATTTCAGTGCACAGCTTTTGTCGTTTGAGAGCAACCCACCTCGAAGCCTTTGAGAGAAAATTCCTAGCGAGGAGAAAAGCCCTAACCATCCAGAGCCAGAGTAAATTGGGCATCACTTAAGTCTTCGTGTCTGAGTGATCTGAAGACTTATTACACTTGAGGACTGTGCATCCTCCAGACGGTTAGGCGTCGCGTTCTGAGCATCCAAGAGAAATTGTGGATTGCCGGTGAACGAAGTCTGTGAAGGTTTGGGAGTCTACCTTGAAGACTTACCAGAGTGATTGGGCGAGGTCTGTGTGACCTTAGCTCAAGGAGAAAACGGTGAGGACTGGGTGTCCTGAGCTGCGTGTTCAGGACTGGGTGTCCGGGACTGTGTGTCCTTTGGTTTAAATACCTAGCCGCTCCAACCAGACATACAGTTGTCACAGCAACTGGAACTGGTCCAACAAATCATTGTCTTCAATGTGCCATTGGTTTCATTTTCCCTCCCCTTTTAACTTACTGTCATTCAGCGTGAAGACATTGCTTGTTTGCTCTATCTTTTGTCTTCATAACGTAACCATATGATTTGATTGGCTTCACAACTTCTTCCTACCTGATCCTTATTACACTGCTGCTACTTGTCATTGTGCTTTCACCCTATTGAATACTTGACCATGGCTTGCCTAGTGTAATCTAACTTCCGCTGCTTAAGTAATAGGCCTATCTGTGCTGATTGTCTTCATAACTCTCACGTTTTGAAGACTTTCATAAAAATCGCCTATTCACCCCCCCTCTAGTCGATATAACGCACTTTCAATTGGTATCAGAGCAAGGTGCTCCCTTGTTCTGTGTGATTCGGTTTAACCACCTGGAGATTTAGCTATGTCGACTGCAGGGATAATCAAAGTCTCCGCTGCATGCCCCGTCTTCGATGGAACTGAATATCCCTACTGGAAGAATAAGATGCGCATGCATCTTGAAGCCATTGATGTTGACCTATGGTATGTCGTCGAAAACGGTGTTCCCAAGGCTGGAGAAGGTGTCACTGCTGCTGATGTCAAGAAGTTCACTCAACTAGACTCTACTGCCAAGAATATCATCTGTGGTCATCTGACCAAGGGACAGTACGGTCGTGTGAGTTCCTTGAAGACATCCAAGCTGGTCTAGGACTGGCTCTCCAAGGTCAATGAAGGCATCTCAACCCAGAGAGATCAGAGAATCAGTGTTCTTCGCAACCTCTTCAACCGCTTCAAGCGAAATGACAATGAGAATGTCCAGCACACATTTGACCGGCTCACTGACATCACGAATGAGCTTCAAGCCCTCGGCGCCACTGAGATCACCAAACATGAAATCGTCAAGACGCTGCTGAGATCACTTGATAGTTCGTTTGACATTCTAGCCCTGATGATTCAAGAACGTCCTGATTTCAAGACACTCGATCCGTCTGACATACTTGAGAGGCTCAACACACATGAGTTCCAGCTGTCTGAGAAAAGAGATATCTACGGTCCAAACTATGGGCGTACTCGTGCCTTGAAGGCAAAAGCTGTGTCCTCATCTGAAGAAGAATCCGACAGCAGTTCTGATGATCTTGAAGACATTGGAAGGGAACTTACAATGCTTGTGAAGAAGTTCCAGAAATTCACCAAGAAGAAAGGCTTCAGAAAGTCTTCACGATCAAGCTCAAGGAATGATGAAGCATCTGCTCATGACTACAAGAAGAAGACATGCCACAAGTGCAAGAAAACTGGACACTTCATCTCTGAATGTCCACAGCGGGACAATGAGAACAGAAAGAAGAAGAAGAGCAAAGAATATGATTCTGACGACAAGAAGAAGAAGAAATATTCAAAGTCTTCCTCCAAGTCTTCCTCAAAGTCTTCATCACACAAGAAGAGATCATCTGGCAAGGCACGTGCTTTTGTAGGCAAGGAAATGGACTCAGAGGAGGAGTCTGCTTCTGAGGAGGCAGAGATGGAGTCTGAGGAGGAGTCTAATTCTGGCATTGCGAGTCTGGCTACAGCATACGTCGCCAAGTCCATCTTCAACACTGAAGACAATGACTTCATCACCAACACCGATGCAAATGACAAGGACGACTCCACTCCTACCTACTGCTTCATGGCCCGCGGTGCCAAGGTAAACAAACGCACTACTCACTATCAAACATCCAGTGACGATGACTCTGATTGTGATTCAAAACCCAGCTACAAAACACTTGCTAAAATTGCAACTGAACAACAAAAGGCCATGGAACATATTCAAAAACTGTTAGACAGAAGCGCTGATCTGTTGGGTGCTGAAATGACTCGTTCTGAATCCTTAATTGAAGACATAAAAAATCTTCACGTTAAGTATCAGGAACTTGAAGATCGTCTTGAGACTCTCTCAACTACTCATGAAAAGCTTTCCTATGATTATCTTCAAAGAAAGCAAGAACTTGAGAAGTTGAGAGCGGATCATGAAGATCTCCAAAACGAAAATGAGTCACTTCGAGCCGAACAGATCAGTTCCGCTCAGGAAGGATTTGAACCACCATGTCTTAAATGCATTGAGCGTGATACTGCTACTTCTGTTGCTGAATGTTCCACTGCTACTGCTGTTGCAATATCTTCAACTGTTGATGTGGTAACTAACCCCTCTGCTGAGGACACCACTGCTATTACTGATGAGAATGCTAGGTTGAAGACATTGCTTGAAACAGGGATGTACAAAAGTCTTAAAGGGCATCAGACATTATGTGATGTCCTCAAGAAGCAGATTCTGAACCGAAACCCTAGGAAAGAGGGTGTTGGGTTCGTAAGGAAAATAAATGCAGATGGCTCTTACTGGAAACCTGAGTAGTACCCCAAAACCACATGGGTTGCTGCAAAGGAATCCTCAGCAGATCCATCCAATCTGTCTGGCTTCACCTGTGCTAACCCCATTATCATTGATGAATCCTTTGATGCAAACTATAAACTGTTTAAGAATCAGAATGGTGAAGTGTTTGCCAGGTACATTGGTACTAACTGCAGGAATGGACCGCCTATGAAGAAGATCTGGGTTCCAAAAACGTGTCTGGAGAATCTTCCTATGAATGTCTTCATGACACCTCACATGAAGAAGACAAACCTCAGACCAAAGGCTTCATATGGTCCAAAGGCTTCATACAGACAAAGGACTCACCTGAGTCGCACTAACGCAAATGTTTTGCAGGGAAATCATACTCAGGCATATGAATATGAGAACGGTTCATCAAACCGCCATGTTCATATGAACAGGAACTATTTTGCCTATTCTTATGAGTACTATTGTCCGCCCGCTAGACTGTTTGCTAGGGCTCCAAAGCCAAAATTCTCAGATGCTGCACTTAGACTTATTGCTTCTAAGCCACCCTTGAAGATGTGGGTGGTTAAGAAAGCTTAACTCTCTTTTGCAGGGAAAGGTCTCCAGCAGAAAACCAAAATCTTCTGACGCTATTGCTGGGGACCTTAAAAATCTTGCAGGGCGCAAGATAAAATGCCCTAATGGCATCACTATGTATTTCGTTCTTGAATCGCATGCTACCCTACCCATTAGTCCTAATCTGGATCTAAGTTTTCATAATCCACTGGTTCATCAAATGTTTTTGCTTCACAATTCTCTTCGTGAAGCCTATCCCCCTAACTGCACTGTAGGGTACGACACCAGCGTCTTCAAAGTCTTCAGAATGGATTATTGACAGTGGGTGTACAAATCACATGACTGGCAAAAGAAGCCTTCTTATGGACTCAACCTTACGTCCATCCGACAAGAGCCACATCACATTTGCTGACACTGGTAAAAGTAAGGTATTGTGTCTAGGTAGAGTTGCAATCTCAAAGGATCAACACATGGATAAAGTCATGCTTGTTGAATCTCTTGGCTTCAACTTAATGTCTGTCTCAATGCTTTGCGATTTGAACATGGTCGTAATATTTGGAAAATATCGTTGCCTGGTACTAATGGAATCTGACAAATCTCTAGTGTTTGAAGGGTATCAGAAAGATGATCTGTATGTGGTAGATTTCTTAGCAGGGCCAGTATGTCTTCTGGCAAAGGCTTCAGAATGCTGGCTTTGGCATCGGAGGCTTAGGCATGCTGGCATGAGGAACCTCCCCACCCTTGCGAAGAAGAAGCATGTCATAGGCATCGAGGGCGTCAAGTTCAAGAAAGATCACTTATGCGGTGCCTGTGAAGCAGGGAAGATGACAAGGGCAAAACATCCTTCAAAGACAATCATGACCACTACTCGACCCTTCGAACTGCTTCACATGGATCTTTTTGGTCCCACTCACTACTCAAATTTTTCCACTACTGCATGCCTCTATGGCTTCGTCATTGTTGATGATTACTCTAGATATACTTGGGTGCACATAATCCTTTTTAAGACTGAAGTGCAGGATGTCTTCAGACGCTTCGCAAATCGAGCTATGAACAATTATGGCGCCAAGATAAAGCACATCAGAAGTGACAATGGCACTGAATTCAAGAACACTGGCCTTGATACATATCTTGACACATTGGGCATCACTCATGAATTCTCAGCTCCATACACGCCACAGCAAAATGGCATCGTCGAACACAAGAACAGAACACTCATTGAGATGGCCAGAACAATGCTAGATGAATACAAGACTCCAAGAAAATTCTAGACTGAAGCCATTGACACTGCATGCCATACAATCAATCGTGTTTATCTTCACAAGCTTCTGAACAAAACATCTTATGAACTCCTAACTGGCAAGAAGCCAAATGTCAGCTACTTCAGAGTATTTGGCGCAAGATGCTGGATCAAGGACCCACACCACACCTCAAAGTTTGCTCCAAAAGCACATGAGGGCTTCATGCTTGGATATGGAAAGGATTTGCACTCCTACAGAGTCTTCAATCTCTTTCACTACAAAGTGGTTGAAACAGTGGATGTGCAGTTCGATGAAACCAATGGTTCACAAAGAGAGCAACTGCCAAATGTGCTAGATGAAGTTCCAGCTAGTGAATCAATCAAGCTTATGGGAACTGGAGAGATTATACCCTTTGAAGCTCATCCTGAAGAAGAACTCATCATCTCAGCACCTGATCCACATGAAGATAATTCTCAGCCTGAAGACATTCCTCACAATCACAACATAGATCAGCAAGAGCAAAGTCTTCGCCCGGTACATCCTCGTGTTGCCAATGAAGTGCAGATTGACAAAATACTTGACAGCATCAATGCACCTGGTCCACTCACTCGTTCAAGGGCAACACAGTTGACAAATTTCTGTGGGCACTTCGCATTCGTCTCAATTTCAGAACCCAAGAAAGTTGAAGAAGCCTTTATGGAACCTGAATGGATTCAAGCTATGCAAGAAGAGCTTCAACAGTTTGAGCTGAACAATGTATGGGAACTGGTTAAGCGTCCTGATCCACGGAAGCATAACATAATAGGCACCAAATGGATATACCGCAACAAGCAAGATGAGCATGATCAGATCGTCAGAAACAAAGCTCGCCTCGTTGCTCAAGGATATACTCAAGTGGAAGGCATTGACTTCGATGAAACCTTTGCTCCTGTGGCTAGACTTGAAGCCATACGTATTCTGCTGGCCTATGCAAATCATCACAACATAATTCTGTATAAAATGGATGTGAAGAGTGCCTTTCTCAATGGCAAGATTGAAGAAGAAGTGTATGTTGCACAACCACCAGGGTTTGAAGATCCAAAACATCCTAACATGGTATACAAGCTCAATAAGGCACTGTATGGCCTCAAACAAGCCCCTCGGGCCTGGTATGATACACTCAAATACTTCCTGAAGAGCAAAGGCTTCATACCTGGTTCCCTAGATCCCACTCTCTTCACGAAGACATATGATGGTGAACTGTTTGTGTGCCAAATATATGTGGATGACATTATCTTCGGCTGCACCAATTAGAAGTACAGTGAGGAGTTTGGCTATATGATGCAAGAGAAATATCAGATGTCCATGATGGGGGAGATGAAGTTCTTCCTCGGTCTTCAAATACGGCAACAACGCAACGGTATCTTCATATCACAAGAGAAATATCTTAAAGAGTGCCTGAAGAAGTTCGGTATGCCAGACTGCAAAGGCTTCACAACACCAATGCCAGCCAAACATCATCTGGGTCCCGACGATAATGGTAAAGAGTTCGATCAAAAGGTATACCGCTCCATGATTGGTTCTTTGCTTTATTTATGTGCATCTAGGCCAGATATTATGCTTAGTGTTTGCATGTGTGCTCGATTTCAAGCGGCACCAAAGGAGTCGCATCACTTAGCTGTGAAGCGAATTCTTCGATATTTGGCTCACACCCCAACTCTAGGATTATGGTATCCAAAGGGCTCAGAATTTGATCTGGTTGGATTCTCGGATGCTGATTATGCTGGTGACAAGGTTGATCGCAAGTCTACATCAGGCACATGTCATTTTCTGGGACGATCACTTGTATGTTGGTCTTCAAAGAAGCAAAACTGTGTATCTCTCTCCACTGCTGAATCTGAATACATTGCTGCTGGATCTTGCTGCGCTCAACTTCTGTGGATGAAGCAAACTCTCAAGGACTATGGCATTCATCTGAAGCAAGTGCCACTTTACTGCGACAATGAAAGCGCCATCAAGATTGCCAATAACCCAGTTCAGCACTCGAAGACAAAGCACATTGAAATTCGTCATCACTTTCTCAGAGATCATGTTGTGAAGGAAGATATTGATATCATACACGTCAACACTGAAGAGCAATTGGCAGCTATCTTCACCAAGCCCTTGGATGAGAAGAGATTTTGCAAGTTACAGTGTGAGCTAAATATCTTGGAATCCTCAAATGTCCTGTGATCAGGCACACATCCTAACACTTATGCATATTGATGACTTAGGTGTGCAACACACGAAGTAACGTATATCTTCAATCAATGAAGAAATACATTCTAAGTGTGAATACATTAATGTGGAAATTGACTTCGGAGCGCCACGATAATTGTGCGCCATGTCTAAGTCTAATACTTCCTATACGGTGGATAACGCCACCACCAAACGTTCTATTTTGAAGTGTTTCACTCATGGCGTTACCTTGCAATGTCTTCACATTTGGTTTGGTTTCAATCTCAACATGTCTTCATGATTATCTTCACTATGTTGATTATATATATATACTAGTGTTCTGTCCTCTATAGCATTCACTTATAGCTATGTCTTCTTGTTTGAATCTTTTGAACTAAGTGAATGTGATCGGACCCTAATCTCTCTATGCTTTCTATCTCAAATTCTATCTCTCCAAGTCATATGAATTCTATTGAAACTTTCGAATGTCTTCTCTGCGTCCTTGTCAGCAGAAGACACAGAGACAAACTTTAAAACTGTTTTCAATGCTCATTCATCCACAAGACATCCGGAGAAGTAGGAACGACCACCCGACAATCCAGGCGTGCGTGGGATGTGGAACTGCCCCCGATATTCCACATGGTGGACACGTGCAATTCAGATGCGAATCGCCAGGGGCACCTGTGTAATAGCGCAGTGCCGCCTCTATCCCTATAAATACACGATTCACTATGGTCATTATCTCTTCTTCCACCTTCGCTCGCACGAACCCTAGCGCCACCGCTAGCTCTCGACGACGCCGGCGACGAAGCGCTTCACTGCCGCAACCTCTCCGACGCCGTTTTCACGCCGACCGCGGACATCGTCCTCTCCGCCGTCGCCGTAGGTGTCTTCCGTCGCCAAGTTAGGGCACGGAGGATCGAACTGCTCGGCCTCATCTCCCACTTCGTCTAGCAGTTCCAAGTGTGGTAAATAAAACCTCTTTTTACAGCCTCTTTTGATCCTATAGTTCAGTCACTTTCTTCCATAAGAAGTTTCTGTTCTCACAAGTTAGATCTCTCTCAGTCGGCATCTCATAACCTGCCTAGTATATTCACTTGTGCTTCATGAAGTAGTTAGATTCCTCACTTGTACTGATCTGCGGGTTTGTACAAATCTGGAACCAACTTCTTTTCTATGAGTGAATGTCTTCGCACGCTGAGGTCAATGTCTTCCAAACCGATTTATCTTCAAAATCTTCTGAGAATGCATATGACCTCTTCCCCTTCCCTCGCACCTTAATGCTGTCACAGGTACATGTTCGTGGGAGAATCCTTTGGTTCTCATAGTCTGCATTCATTTGCAGAGTACTTACAGCATCACATCAACTCTCCTGAAGCCAGTT
Organism: Triticum urartu; assembly: GCF_056163025.1. NCBI lineage: Eukaryota > Viridiplantae > Streptophyta > Magnoliopsida > Poales > Poaceae > Triticum > Triticum urartu. The sequence continues at coordinate 710,068,502 of NC_141874.1, forward strand.
CCTGTTGGTCAAGCAAACGGAAGCCTTTGAAGCCTTTGAATGTTTTGAAGCCTTCCAAGTTAAGGTTTATGGCTTCAGAAATAGCAGCAAGGAAGGGGCGCAGACAGAGACGTGAGGGAACATCCAAGGATCTGCCTGATGAATTGGCAGAGATGTACAAAACTGATCCTGAAGAGAACTATGGTCAGCGCAAGACTAGAATCCAATGGATTCGAAGATATTGGGCAGAGCAATTGTTCCACTACCGCTTCGTCACTCAAGAATATGCGGAGAAGTATGCCATCAAGAACCCATGGGGAGATGTACTGTACAAAAATCTCGTACCCAGGTCCAGAGACGAAGCCATTGCTCGAGACTTCTTTCCATGCATGGTTAGAGGACCGCTGCCTGCTGACGCTCATCCATCAACACTACTCTGGTGTCGCGATGACAATCTGTTCAAGCGCAACTACTAGTTTGCTCAGAACTCTGCGAAGCAAAACAAGAAGAAGTTGGGGTTAGACTTCAACCCTGGTCCCTCCGCACCAAGAGCTGACGGCACACGTGACGCAGAACCAAATATCATCGGTCCGTATGCAAATCTTGATGGCCTCATCACCCGCATCCGAGTACTAGGGACTGCCGTGAATGACCCTCCAGCTGATTCTGAGTCTGATGAAGCTCCTGCTACTCCGAAGCCAAAGAAGTCAAAGAAACCAAAAGCTTCGAAGCCGGCCCCTTCACCCAAAATCTCAAGAGCGAAGCCATTGGCAACTGCATCTCCTGAAGCCAGTGTGCAGTCTGAAGACCTATCAAGAGTCTCCAAGCCCCAGGAAGCCAAGAAGCCTCAGCCACATACAGGCAAAGAGCTCACAGCTGCTGCCATTCTGCGCTGCGAAACCATTGATCTATCAAGCGATGAAGATCTTGGAGATGATGCTCTTGAGCAGCTCATCAAGAGCAAGGAGGAGGCCGAAATCTTCAACAATATGCCTCTGTTTGATGTCGCCATCATCCACAACTTTATTGATGAATGGTTTGCCTCCCCGCACATAAGCTTCGAAGATCTGCAGCTGCCCATAGGCCTCAGCGTCGCTTTTCAAGGCGCTATTGCTTCAGAACTTGCAATTGCCCAGCGCATTGTCGAACTGAAGCAGAAAATTGATTTTGAAAAGGCTAAGTTCAAGAAGCAAATGGCCAAGCTCAGCGTGCAAGAAGTGAAAAACTTCAAGATCATGTTGCACGAGCTGAAGGAGAACTTTCTGAAGACACGTGCCGAAGCTCAAGGCTCGCGAGAGCGCATGAAGACTCTGGCTGATCGCTGCGTGCAGGCCTACAATGAGGCCGAGAAGCGCAAGGCACTTGGGCGTCCAGGCATCGACCCCAGGATGGCCGCGAAGAAGAAAAAGAAGCCTGCTGTACCTGAACCAGAGGCGCCAAGGTCAGAAGCTGCTCCGATTGTCTTCCCCACTGCAACCACTGGCTCGAAGCCAAAGAGTCGGTCAACCGCCTCAGAGCTCAAGAAGACACGGACTGCAGAGGCTGAAGCTAGGAAGAGGAAACACTCTGAAGCCTCTCCTTCTGACCCCACCACCAAGAAGCGCAAGACCAAGAAAACCCGGGCTGCTCCCACAGAGCCCTTGATAGTTGAACCCCTCTCCGTCATCTATCCCGAAGCAGATCGTCAGCTGACAGTTCATGAGCCTGCTTCCACAGAGGCTCCTAAAGCTGAAGACATCCCAGCAGCCAACCCCAACGCTGCTGAAGACATTGGTCACCAAGACAATGTACAAGATGATGCAGCCCTTCCTCAGCTTGAGACAAGCGAACTGATAAGCATTGGTCATCCATTGACGCCAATTGCACAAGATGCATCATGGGCAGATCGCCCACAAGAGGAAGACAATGAGGCCCAGACCACTCCAACTGCAACAGCGTCGCCTGCATTTCGCAGGCTTCGCAAAGGACCAAGGCCTCAAGATCCTGCTGAAGATATTCCAGCTGCATCAGCCGAAGAGAATGAAGAAGAACCCCAAGCTCCATCTCCCCCGCTACAACAAGAAGCAGTTCTCCAGGAGAACATGCCTGAGTCCGTCCCTCTCACTACACGTGTTGAGGCTGAAAACGTTGAGGCTGCCACAGACAACACTGAAGCTAATGTGGAGCCCTCCTCAACAACAGCTTCAGAAGACACTGAAGCTACTGCTCCTGACACTTCTGTGCCTGAGTCTGCTGCCGGTCCTGAATTCAACTATCATGTTGTGCACCGGCCTTAGGTCCAGAAGCCGATCCCATGACTGCCAAGGTTCCCAGGTCCTGCATCAGCTCCTGGCTCCTTCAACATCAATAGCTTCAGGGCAGATAACACATTTTTCAACAGCTCCAAGAACCCTTATTCAAGGGAACGGATTGTATCAGATAGGTTCTGGAGCTATCAACAGCGCAGCTATTATTCATGCATCCTATACAACCAAGGCCGCATCTTTCCTCACAAGCGCCTTGAGGTTGAAGCTGTTGCTGGTCTGCCCGGCCTAGAAGAAGCACTGGATTGCTTCAAGCAAGTGGGTCTGCTGCCGTTTATCATAGATGAAGAGCACTGGAATGAAGAGCTTCTGCTTCAGTTCTATGCCACCCTTCATATCAAAGGCTACAACAGAGACCCGAAGACTTGGGTCCTAGAGTGGATGACCGGCAATGTCCATCATGAAGCCAATGCTTTCGATATCATTGAGCTTACCGACCTTCCCACTCCTGGCGAATTCTTCGAAGAAGGCTGCCAACTCCATGCTGAAGCAATTGAGAGCATATTCCAGTGGCCTAAGCCAAATATGAGTCAGATGCTCTCAATGATGAAGCCATTGCCTCATGATGCACCCTATCCGACTGAGTACTTCATTGAAGACTTAGAGTACCTGCCCAGAACCATATATCATATCCTCAGGCAGACTCTCTAGCCCATTAAGGGACACTCTCCACATGCCAAGGTTGAGGGTGCAATGAAGACTCTCATCTTCTGTATTCTGCATGGCAAATGCTTCAACGCACAGGATTTCTTTATACGCCAACTCGCAGCATCCGGCTCAGATCTCTTTGGTTTGAAGTTTTATGCTCCTTGGGTTATGAGGCTTATCAAGCTTCACTCTGCGATCTCCTATCAGCCCTCAGCCCGCAACCATAGGATCTTCTTGCCTCATGTGGACACCTCTGCTGAAGCAATATATCCTGAGCCTGCCAAGCAACCATTAAGTCTTCAGAATGCAGAACACCAGAGCTTCACTCAGAATGTCGAAGGTGTCGAAGCCATCTCTAGAGTGTATCCGCTGGCTGGTACCACACGTGCACCTGCATCTACTGAAGCCACTGACAGCACAGCTGCTCAAAGACCCAAGAAGCGCGCTCGTGCCCTTAATGACCGAGAGCTTCTTGTGGCTCTTCACCAAAAGCAAGATAGGCATCACGACTGGCTCAAGAGGCAGATGAGAAGCATCATGGAAGACGTCAATCGCATCAGAAATCTGGCAACCAAGAATGCATTTGTCTCACACGAAACCTGTCGCCGCACTTGGAAAGGCCTCACAATGATGTGTCCTGAAGCTGAACTTCAAGAGGATGGCTTCACAGAGCGCTTAAAATTTGACTCCACGCCTCCTCGAAGAACCATGCTGCGCCGCACTCCATCACTTGAAGATTCGGAGTTCTCTTCTTCTGCTGCCACGGTGACTGCACGGATTATTGAAGAAGAAGATGATGCTACTTCACCTCCACCTCCTTCAACGCGCGTCGAATCTGCACCAAGCTCGTCTGCACCACCCAACACCTCCACTGACCCTGCTGCGCCTGGGAACGCGTAGAAAACTCTATGTCTTCAATCCTTTTTGGTCATCACTGACAAAAGGGGGAGAAGCATATGATGTTTATAGTCTTCAAGCGGGTCACTATGGGCGGGTGCCTTTATATTTTGCTACATTTTGCTTCGTGCTTACAACTCCCGTTTTTGCTACATTTGCTTCCTTGAGTTGTAACACTTAGACTTGATGGTCGTCTGCTACCTGTTTGTCACTCTGTTATGCGAAGATAAATTCCGCATGTGCAACGATAAATTCCGCACTTAGATCATTCTGCAGACGTCCATTTTCCATTATGCATGTCATTATCTTCGTATACTCTTACATGCATAGTGGATTGTCATCATAAGTTGAAGTGGATCTCCACAAGTACAACCTGCCATGTGCATTTGCATTCAAGAAGCAAATTACTTATATGCACATCTTCAGGGGGAGCCCTTGCAGCTTATGAAGACAATTCCTTTACAATTTCACAAATTATGTTCCCCGTTGAAAACTTCAACTAGTTTGTCATCAATCACCAAAAAGGGGGAGATTGTAAGTGCATCTAGTGCCACCCCTAGTTGGTTTTGGAGTATTGACGACAAACCTAGTTGAGGGACTAATGTGTTTGTGAGAATTGCAGGATAACACAGGTAGAAGTCCCTCATTGATTCGGTTTTACTACTAGAGATGACCCCTAAAAATGTATGAAGACATTGAAGACAATGGTGGAACATGAAGATATTCACATTGAATACTATGACAAGAGAAGACACCACGTGAAGCCTATGGAACTCGAAGACTTAGATCCTTCGTAGTTTTGTTTCATTTGTGTTGAGTCATAGGAACCACCGTACTGTCAAGTGGGGTCCAAGAGAACCAGTCAGAATGACTAAAGTGATGCCTAATTCAAATCATATGTCTTCGAGCGAAGACTATGAGAGCAAATCTTGTCCAGAGTCGGACAAGTCAGCTTTACTTGTAGCCCAAGTAAAGTTGTCGTGTGAGTTCGAAATCTAACCGTTGGAACACGTGTCAGTTCCTTAATGACCCAGGGTCATTTCGGACAAATCAGGTTGGGTTGCCCTGTGGCTATATATAGTCCACCCCCTACAACCTTAAATGGTTGGCTGCTCAGATTTCAGTGCACGACTTTTGTTGTTTGAGAGCAACCCACCTCGAAGCCTTTGAGAGAAAATTCCTAGCGAGGAGAAAAGCCCTAACCACCCAGAGCCAGAGTAAATTGGGCATCACTTAAGTCTTCGTTTCTGAGTGATCTGAAGACTTATTACACTTGAGGACTGTGCATCCTCCAGACGGTTAGGCGTCACGTTCTGAGCATCCAAGAGAAATTGTGGATTGCCGGTGAACGAAGTCTGTGAAGGTTTGAGAGTCTACCTTGAAGACTTACCAGAGTGATTGGGCGAGGTCTGTGTGACCTTAGCTCAAGGAGAAAACGGTGAGGACTGGGTGTCCTGAGCTGCGTGTTCAGGACTGGGTGTCCGGGACTGTGTGTCCTTTGGTTTAAATACCTAGCCGCTCCAACCAGACGTACAGTTGTCACAGCAACTGGAACTGGTCCAACAAATCATTGTCTTCAATGTGCCACTGGTTTCATTTTCCCTCCCCTTTTAACTTACTGTCATTCAGTGTGAAGACATTGCTTGTTTGCTCTATCTTTTGTCTTCATAACGTAACCATATGATTTGATTGGCTTCACAACTTCTTCCTACCTGATCCTTATTACACTGCTGCTACTTGTCATTGTGCTTTCACCCTATTGAATACTTGACCATGGCTTGCCTAGTGTAATCTAACTTCCGCTGCTTAAGTAATAGGCCTATCTGTGCTGATTGTCTTCATAACTCTCACGTTTTGAAGACTTCCATAAAAATCGCCTATTCACCCCCCTCTAGTCGATATAACGCACTTTCAGCCTTCCCCCAGCCGGCCGTCGCCTTGGCCGGCTTTCGGAAGGGGCCCCGACTTTAGCCCTTGTGAAGAAGGCCATGGGAGGGCCGACTTCACGAAGCCGGCCGCAAGAAGGCTGGCTCCAAGAAGTCGGCTCCCATAAAGAGATCAAGACCGTACCCTCGAAGTTCGCATCTACCTAGCGGTGATGAGACGGGGCGTGGCTACAGTGAAGCCTGCCACCCCCGAATCTCGGAGCACGACCGGCACAGTGCGCCGTACGGGAGGCCACGACCCGCCCGGCGCGGCACTGTTGCCACGACAACCCTGACGCCATCCATGACGGGCCACCAGCGTGGCCCCCAAGGCGGTGGGCCCTTTCGGGCAGAGAGACCCCGAAGGCGGCCACACCTCTTCCCAAGTCGGCCAGAGAAAGGGCCGGCTCCCCACAGCCGGCTTGCCCTCTACCTCGAAGAAGACGCCCCATTAAGGAGACAAGACGAGGTGAGGCTACAGTAACCGCCCGCCAGGCGGCGGCACTGTAGCCACGCTTACCCTGACAAAGCCCATGTCATCAAGATGAAGCAACAGTAACCAGCCGCCGACCCGGCCCTGACCAATGGGGCCTGCCTGTCGGCCAGGGCCGGCAGCCGGCGGGCCCCAAATGCCGGCGCAGAAGCCGGCGAACACAGTCGCAGACAGCTGGGCTCCACGCCCAGTCGGATTACCATTGTACCCCCGGGGGGTAGGCCTATATAAACCCCCCGGTGCACCCATGCAAAGGGTTCAGCCCCTAGCTAGTTTTAGACACCATACGAGGAGAGGAAGCGAGCTAGCCGTGCTCTCCTTCCTCCTCTCACCCGAACAGCTCAAGGAGCATTGTGTAACCACTCGTCCATTGAGTGATCATGCGGAGACCCCGCAGAGCAGCAGTAGGGGTGTTATCTCAACGGAGAGCCCCGAAGCTGGGTAAGATCCGCCGGCGTGCATGTCTTCGCCTCATCCCGTTTCCAGGCACCGGCGATGTCTTATTGGCTCCCACAATGATAAGCCACCCGTTGGCATATGTCACACCAACCACCCGACATCATGGATCATATGGATGTTCCAGGAGTTGAAGTTAATATTTCAAGCAAATACCCGAGTTGAGAGATATGAAGTCTCCAACAAGTTCTATAGCTAAAAGATGGAGGAGAATAACTCAAGCAGTGAGCATGTGTTCAGATTGTCTGGGTACTACAATCGCTTGAATCAAGTGGGAGTTAATCTTCCAGATAAAATAGTGATTAACAGAATTCTCTAGTCACCACCACCAAGTTAGTAGAACTTCGTGATGAACTATAGTATGCAAGGGATGATGAAAACGATTCCTGAGCTTTTCATGATGATGAAATCGATGAAAGGTAGAAATCAAGAAAGAGCATCAAGTGTTGATGATTAACAAGACCACTAGTTTCAAGAAAAGGGCAAAGGGAAAGAAAGGGAACTTCAAGAAGAACGACAAGCAAGTTTCTGCTCAAGTGAAGAAGCCCAAGTCTGGTCCTAAGCCTGAGACTAAGTGCTTCTACTGCAAAGGGACTGGTCACTGGAAGCAGAACTGCCCCAAGTATTTGGCGGATAAGAAGGATGGCAAAGTGAACAAAGGTATATTTGATATACAGATTATTGATGTGTATTTTACTAGTGTTCATATCAACCCCTCGGTATTTGATACTGGTTCATTTGCTAAGAGTAGTAACTTGAAACGGGAGTTGCAGAATGAATAGAGACTAGTTAAGGGTGAAGTGATGATGTGTGTTGGAAGTGGTTCCAAGATTGATATGATCATCATCGCACACTCCCTATACTTTCGGGATTAGTGTTAAACCTAAATAAATGTTATTTGGTGTTTGCGTTGAGCATGAATATGATTTGATCATGTTTATTGCAAAAAGGTTATTCATTTAAGTTAGTGAATAATTGTTGTTTTGTTTACATGAATAAAACCTTCTATGGTCATACACCCAATGAAAATGGTTCGTTGGATCTCGATCGTAGTGACAAACATATTCATAATATTGAAACCAAAAGATGCAAAGTTAATAATGATAGTGCAACTTATTTCTGGCACTGCCGTTTAGGTCATATTGGTGTAAAGTGCATGAAGAAACTCCATGCTGATGGACTTTTGGAATCACTTGATGCTTACGAACCATGCCTCATGGGAAAGATGACTAAGACTCCGTTCTCCGGAACAATGGAGCGAGCAACTGACTTATTGGAAATAATACATACTGATGTATGCGGTCCGATGAGTGTTAAGGCTCACGGCAAGTATCGTTATTTTCTGATCTTCACAGATGATTTGAGCAGATATGAGTATATCTACTTGATGAAACACAAGTCTGAAATATTTGAAAAGTTCAAAGAATTTCAGAGTGAAGTGGAGAATCATCGTAACAAAAATAAAAGTTTCTATGATATGATCGCAGAAGAAAAATATTTGAGTTACGAGTTTGGCCTTCAGTTAAAACAATGTGAAATAGTTTCACTACTCACGCCACCTGGAACACCACAGTGTAATGGTGTGTCTGAACTTCATAACCGTGCTTTATTAGATATGGTGCGATCTATAATGTCTCTTACCGATCTACCACTATCGTTTTGGGGTTATGCATTAGAGACAGCTACATTCACGTTAAATAGGGCACCATCTAAATCCGTGGAGATGACACCGTCTGAACTGTGGTTTGGCGAGAAACCTAAACTGTCGTTTCTTAAAGTTTGGGACTGCGATGCTTATGTGAAAAAGTTTCAACATGATAAGCTCGAACCCAAATCGGAGAAGTAAATCTTCATAGGATACCCAAAAGAAAATGTTGGGTACACCTTCTATCACAGATCCGAAGGCAAGTTATTCATTGCTGAGAATGGATCCTTTCTGGAGAAGGAGTTTCTCTCGAAAGAAGTGAGTGGGAGGAAAGTATAACTTGATGAGGTAACTGTACCTACTCCCTTATTGGAAAGTAGTTCATCACAGAAATCTGTTCCTGTGACTACTACACCAATTAGTGAGGAAGCTAATGATGATGATCATGTAACTTTAGATCAAGTTACTACCGAACCTCGTAGGTAAACCAGAGTGAGATCCGCACTAGAGTGGTACGGTAATCCTGTTCTGGAGGTCATGTTACTTGACCATGACAAGCCTACGAACTATGAGGAAGCGATGATGAGCCCAGATTCCGCGAAATGGCTTGAGGCCATGAAATCTGAGATGAGATCCATGTATGAGAACAAAGTATGGACTTTGATTGACTTGCCCAATGATCGGCGAGCCATTGTCGCAAAAAGGTTTTTTGACAAGTTGAAGGTGTTGACTACGATGAGAGTTTCTCACTCGTATCTATGCTTAAGTCTGTCCGAATCATGTTAGCAATTGTTGCATTTTATGAAATCTGGCAAATGGATAAAAAAAACGGCATTCCTTAATGGATTTATTAAAGAAGAGTTGTATATGATGCAACCAGAAGGTTTTGTCAATCCTAAAGGTACTAACAAAATATGCAAGCTCCAGCGATCCATCTATGGACTGGTGCAAGCATCTCGGAGTTGGAATATACGCTTTGATAAGTTGATCAAAGCATATAGTTTTATACAGACTTGCGGTGAAGCCTGTATTTACAAGAAAGTGAGTGGGAGCACTACAGCATTTCTGATAAGTATATGTATGACATATTGTTGATCGGAGATGATGTAGAATTATTCTGCAAAGCATAAAGGAATGTTTGAAAGGAGTTTTTTCAAAGAAAGACCTCGGTGAAGCTGCTTACATATTGAGCATCAAGATCTATAGAGATAGATCAAAACGCTTGATAAGTTTTTCAATGAGTACATACCTTGACAAGATTTTGAAGTAGTTCTGTAACATCCCAAATTGTCAATTTGGAATGTTATACAGCAGATCATCATGCATATCATATTTTCTTGCATTTTGGTTGATCCTAGAAATTTCACGCAACTCAAGGACCCTCGGAGAGAGTTGGAGATTTCGTTATTTTCATATTTGAGTTTTCTCAAATTTTGAAAAGAGGATCATTTGGTTTATTTATTTCATCTTCAATTATTTTTCCAATATCAAATATGAGAGAGGGAATAATATGACTTTCCCAAAATTTAGGAAAAATGAAGATTTAATGAATAAATCAAATTTTGGTTTCGGTGTTTGTTTGCTTTTTCTTTGGATAGGGAAAAATGTGCGTTTTCAAAAATTGCATTTTAGGCCCGGAGAAAAGTTCATTTTGTTCGACTCATTTTTAGGAGTTGGGGAAAATTTACTTTAGATTTTTCGGAGTTCGTTTAGATTTCTTTCTTTTGTTTTTCTGCGCGCGTAACCGATTAAAAAAAACTCCCGCTGGCCAGCCGGGCCAAGGCCCAGCCGGCCAGGCCGCCGCCGCCCCAGCGCCCTGCGCGCCAGCCGCCGCCCCGCCCTAGGCCGAGTCCTAGGAGGACTCTAGGCCGGCGCCCCCCTTGCCCCTTGCCCAAGCATCTACCCCCTCCCCCTCCTAGTATATATACCCCTCTATCCCCCCCCCTCTCCCCACACCACCCCAAGCCCCAAGCCCGCCGCCTTAGCCGCGCCACCCTTAGCCCTGCGCCGCCGCCGCCCTTAGCCGCCGCCGCCGCCGCCGTTTGCCTCCGCCGCCGCCGGAGGTAGCCCCTCGCCGCGCCTCTTTTTCTTCCCCTCGGTTCGGTTTTTTTTCAGGAAAACCGTTCCGATTCTTTTCTTTTCTTCCGGTTTCTTTTCCGGTTTTTCTTTTTCGGTTTCTTTTCCGAAAACCCTAGATCGGTTTTCGTTCTTCTATCAGACCGTTCCTCTCAACGAACGTGATCACCGATTATTCCCGGTTAACGACGTCCGTTCGTTTAACCGTTCTTCGTTTTCTTTCTCGTCGGATTTATTCCGCGATTCTCCGATCGCGATCTCAGATCCGATCTTCATTCTAGTCTTTCTTCTCGCTCGTTTATCGGAATCAGGTGATTCAAGCGCCTGGAGTTTCGTCTCGAAACCGCCATTCTGTCTAATCAACTTGAACAAGCTTTTGCTACAGTAAAACTTGACCTAGTTTCAACTTGCTAGAACCGAGTTGTTTTCTACCGCCATTTGTTTTCCGTTTCTTCGTTCGGTTCGTTCTTTCTTTGCAACCGGAGTTCTTCAGTTGAACTTTCTGGTTCGTTCTTTTGTTCGACTTTTACCTGTGCATTAGTGAGTACTTATTGTGTGCTTGTTGTTTGTCTACGATAGATCACCCGGATTGCGCCGCCTGTTACTTCGAATCCCTAGGACTCGTGGATCATCAGCAAGCCAAGTAACACTTTGATCATACCTTTTCTACAACCCATGTTTTATTGCATTAGATCAATCCTCTCACATTGCATGATTAGGATCTAATTAAATTGTGGGATGGGAAGTAGATGAGGTAGTACCTATTACCTGATTGTTATGAAACCTTTGGGAGTTACTTCTACGTTGCTTATTATGCCATGCTATGCTAGTAGACGTGGATTGGGTGAGTGATATCCATGACAGATGTGAGTTTGTTGATTTAATGGTTTATCTAAGGTGGCAACTTAAACACACATCTGGGTGGATTGAGGCACCTGATGTCTATCAGGACTTTCCTGTTTTATTTTGGACCGCCACCCAGGCTCAAAGGGATCATAAGATCATTCATGCTAGTAACTTCCATGTGCAGCCACAAGCCATTATGGGCTCTGGCATAGTTTATTAAGTCGTGCGAACTCTTACAGGGTAGACTAGCAGATGTAGGGGAAAGTAGGTGTACCGGTCTATCCATCGTAAGGTGCTAGCGCTTCTGAAAGACTGTGTCTCGGTCATCCGTTTCTCAAACACCGTGTAGTGCGAGAAATCCAACAGAGGCGATCGAGTCTTGTGGGGAAAAGTGCGCAAACCTCTGCAGAGTGTAACAAACTAATCATGATTAGCCGTGTCCCCGATTATGGACAACTTGAGTATCTAGTACTTGACTATCATGTGAATCTCAACATGTTACTCTAATTAACTTTGTTGGGTTTTAATTGTTCACTTAATTGGGATCGGAATGCTGTCAACCATTCTCGATGTTCAACTACCATGATAGTTAAATAAATTTATTCCTTTGCTGTAGGGAAAAACTGGCTTTACGCAAAACTGTAACCATAGAGCTTTCCACCAGCCAAACATGCATATAGTATAGCACATTACTGTTCATTACTCTCTATGTGTTACTTTGCCAGCATATTCCATGTGCTGACCCGTTTCGGGCTGCAACGTTCATGTTGCAGACTTTTTAGACGACGAGTAAGGTGTTTTAGGTCGTGGTTCTATACTCAGTGATGCCGTTGGAGTTGATGGACCCATTTATCTTCCGAGTCTTCCGCTGTTATCATTAATAGATGGCCTTAAGCCATATTTATTGTAATAAGTTCTCTTTTGAGACATCGATGTAATAAGTGTGTGATTGCCACTCTGCTATAAATCCTTCGAAGTACTGTGTGGTGTCAGCATTACTGATCCAGGGATGACACCGGAGCATAGTAGACTTGATCCATTCGGGTCGGGTCGCTACAGAGATGGTATCAGAGCACACGCTGACTGTAGGACACGACCACTAAGTTAAAGCCATAGATCACTATTCTCTTTTCATTTTCTAACTCCTCATCTTTTCTACTCTTTTAGGATGACGAACGCGAAGATTAAGTACGCTCAACCGGATGAAGGCACACCTTTTGGATTTCACTTGAAGGAAGTCACCAAGTACCTGAACATAGGACTACCAAACTTCACGGGAACCTTCAACGCCACCCTGCCTGAAGAGGAGCGCTGGAAGATTCAAGCTCACGTTCCGGGAAGGACATTCGCACCAATCATGAAGCCCATATATAGTGTTTTCAATGCACCAACCTGGAGTCTGGGAAGGAGCATGGCAGCTCATATCACCATGGGACGCATTGGAGAAGTTTATCAAGAAGACCTCAAGGACACTATCTACCAGATTTGCGGACACAGAGATGAACAATGGGAGTTAGTCAGCACCAAGAAGGATAGATCCATTGCATCATTCATCCAGGAGTTAAACCAGCACATTCGACGCCATGAGAACCAGATGTGCAATGATATGATAGAGTTGAAGAATGCGAAGGCAAGGATCATCGAGCTAGAAGGAGAACTGAAGTCTACACGCAAGGACTACATGGACGAGATCGTAGCTCTAGCAAGGCACAATGGCGATCTTAAGCAGGAGATTGAAGAACTCAAGAAGAAGTTAGCATCCACGGAGGAAGACGAGTACGTCGCATGTCCGGACAACTACATCATCATCGACGACACCGATTCGGATCCAAGTGAACCCGACTTTGACAACGAAGCTGGAGCAGATATCATGGAGTCTTCCACCGGTTCAAATTTCTAGATGTCCACCAAATAGTAGTAGTATTTCCCCCATGTAAACATTATAGTTCGAGCACTTTTGCGATAGCTAGATCGATTGTAAGCCCTTGTTTGATTGAATGAAGTGATTTTGAGTGCATTTGCTCATGTGCATTGGGGTAGTGTTTTCTCTTTAGACCTCACTCTATTCTTAATTCTCGTCTTTTCTACACCCTCAGATGCCTCCGAGACGTGACAATGGATTTCCACCGGAGCTCACTCAGTTGATCCAGTAGCAGAATCAATTGATGCAGATGTTAGTCCAGAACCAGCAGAACAACAACAACAACAACCCACCACCACCACCACCTGTTGACCACTTAGCCCGTTTCCTTAGGCTGAATCCGCCGGTGTTTTCCAGTAGCACCGAGCCAATAGTAGCGGACGATTGGATCCGCAAGATAGGGAGGGAGTTGACCACAGCAGGATGCACAGATGGTGAGAAAGTGAAGTTTGCCGCACATCAGCTAGACGGACCCGCGGCAGCATGGTGGGAGAATTTCACAGCCACTTACCCAGTTGACACAGTCATGTGGGATCAGTTTCAGCAAGCTTTCCGCACTGCCCATGTTTCAGCAGGAGCTATGGCCCTGAAGAAGCGTGAGTTTCGCAACTTACGCCAAGGAGGAAGGACAGTTGGCCAGTACGTTGACGACTTCAGCAAGTTAGCACGTTATGCCCCAGATGACGTTGCTACGGATGCAGCTAAGCAGGAGAAGTTTCTGGAAGGACTGAATGATGAGCTAAGCATGCAGTTGATGGTAGCAAGTTTCAACAACTACCAGGAGTTGGTAGATCGTGCCATCATGATTGAAGGGAAGCAACAGCAGATTGAGAACCGCAAGAGGAAGTATGGACAAGGGAAGTATAACTCTGGAGCCCAGCAGAAGCCCCGTTTTACCCCTAAACCTGGATTTCAGTTTCAGCATACCCATGGAGGAGGTAGCTCGCACAACCATAATGGCCACAAGAATGGTAATGGGAATGGAGGTAGAAATGGCCAGAACCGGACCACCCCATCGACCCCAACTAAGAGAGATCTGAGTCAAGTCACCTGTTTCAAGTGTTCCAAGACCGGACATTATGCCAATGAATGTCCTGAAGGCCAGAATGGAAATGGCAATGAAAGCTCTGGGAAGAAGCCAAACCCTTTAAATAGGGGACAGGTGAACCACGTTAGTGTGGAGGAGATTGAAGATCAGCCTGACGCAGTAATCGGTAAGTTTTGGTTAAGTCATTTACTGCACTCGTTCTTTTTGATACTGGTGCATCACATTCATACATATCAAGGGGATTTGTGGAAAAATATAGCCTGCCCACTAGGGTTCTTAAAACACCTATGCTAGTAAGCTCGCCAGGAGCAGAGTACATGGCCAGTCAAGGATGCTTTCAAGTGCCATTAAGTATAGGAAGGCATGTTTTCCCAACGGATTTGATTATTCTGGAATCCCAAGGTCTGGATGTGATTCTTGGTATGGATTGTCTGTCGATGTATGGAGGAAACATCGATTGCGCCAGTAAGACAATTTCGCTCACAACGCCAGAAGGAAGAAGGATCAAGTATGTATCCCGGCATGTGCCAAACAAGACACAAGTAAATTCTTTAACAGGAGTTGTGCAGGAAGAAGTACCAATGGTAAAGGATTTTCCTGATGTATTTCCTGAGGAATTGCCAGGAATGCCACCGGATAGAGACATTGAGTTTCTGATTGAGTTATTGCCCGGTACAGGCCCAATATCAAAGAGACTGTACCGGATGCCAGCAAAGGATTTGGTGGAAATTAAGAATCAGATCAAGGAGTTATTGGAGAAAGGTTACATTCGCCCAAGTTCTTCGCCT
The DNA here is from genome assembly GCF_056163025.1 of Triticum urartu. NCBI lineage: Eukaryota > Viridiplantae > Streptophyta > Magnoliopsida > Poales > Poaceae > Triticum > Triticum urartu. The sequence continues at coordinate 710,083,527 of NC_141874.1, forward strand.
TGGGGATCACCCGTACTTCTAGTGGAGAAGAAGGATGGATCATTAAGGATGGTTGTGGATTACCGTGGATTGAATGAAGTAACCATCAAGAACAAGTACCCACTACCAATGATCAACGATCTGTTTGATCGATTGCAAGGAGCTAAGGTGTTTTCTAAGATCGATTTGCGATCAGGGTACCATCAGTTGAAGATTCGAGAGCAGGACATACCTAAGACAGCATTCACCACAAGATATGGACTGTATGAGTATACCGTTATGTCATTTGGATTGACTAACGCGCCTGCCTATTTTATGAACCTGATGAACAAAGTGTTTATGGAGTTTTTGGATAAGTTCGTCGTAGTGTTCATTGATGATATACTAGTCTATTCAAAGAATGAAGAGGAGCATAAGGAACATTTGCGTTTGGTTTTGGAGAAACTAAGGGAACATCAGTTATACGCCAAATTCAGCAAATGTGAGTTTTGGTTAAAGGAAGTAGGATTTCTTGGACATGTTATATCCGGAGAAGGTATAGCAGTTGACCCCACAAAGGTTGAGACCGTAACCGAATGGGAAGCACCAACGACAGTTGGAGAGATCCGGAGTTTTCTTGGACTCGCAGGATACTACCGGAGATTCATTGAGAACTTTTCAAAGATTGCAAAGCCTATGACTGAATTGTTGAAGAAAGATACTAAGTTCAAATGGACTGAGGAGTGTGAGGCTAGTTTCCAGGAGTTGAAGAAACATTTGATTACCTCACCAGTATTAATTTTGCTAGATCAGACCAAGGATTATGAGGTGTACTGTGACGCTTCACGTCGAGGACTTGGAGCAGTGCTTATGCAGGAAGGAAGAGTTGTTTCGTATGCTTCACGACAATTGAAGCCTCATGAGTTGAATTATGCCACTCATGATTTGGAGTTAGCAGCCGTAGTGCATGCATTGAAGACATGGAGACATTTCCTCATTGGAAATCATTGTGAGGTGTACACGGATCACAAGAGTTTGAAGTACATTTTCACGCAGAAGGAGTTGAATCTCAGACAAAGGAGATGGTTGGAGCTCATCAAGGATTATGATATGAGATTGGAATACCATCCCGAAAAAGCTAATGTAGTAGCTGACGCATTGAGCCGTAAGAGCCATGTCAATACCCTAATGACAGGAGAAATACCCAAGGAGTTAGCAGAAAACCTTCGTGAGCTATGTTTGGAAATAGTTCCGAGAGGCTATGTAGCAGCATTGGAGATTCAGTCAACATTGATGGATAAAATCAGAGAGGCTCAGAAATCTGACAAGGAGATTGCTTCCATAAAGGAGAAACTGAGCGAAGGAAAAGCAAAAGGATTTCGTGAGGATGAGCACGGTACCCTATGGTTTGAGGACTGTGTTTATGTGCCAAATGACCCGGAGATCAGGAAGTTGATTCTGCAAGAGGCACATGATTCACCGTATTCGATTCACCCAGGAAATACCAAGATGTATTTGGATTTGAAGGAAACATTCTGGTGGACCGGAATGAAGAAGGATATTGCAGCCTATGTAGCAGTTTGTGATGTGTGTCAGAGAGTAAAGGAAGAACATCAGAAGCCAGCCGGATTGTTACAACCATTGCCGATACCCGAATGGAAGTGGGATAAGATAGGCATGGATTTTATCACAGGACTACCCAGGACGAAAGCAGGCTATGACTCGATATGGGTAGTAGTTGATCGTTTGACGAAGGTAGCACATTTCATTCCAGTTAAGACCACTTACACCAGTGCTAAGTTGGCAAAGATATACATGACTAGGATCATTTGTTTGCATGGAGTTACGAGGAGTATCGTATCAGATAGAGGAACCCAATTTACCTCAAAGTTTTGGAATCAGTTGCATGAAACTTTGGGAACGAGACTAGAGTTCAGCACAGCTTTTCATCCGCAGACAGATGGACAGACCGAGAGAGTCAATCAGATTTTGGAGGATATGCTGAGAGCTTGTGCGCTAGATTATGGATCTAGTTGGGACGATAATTTTCCCTATGCAGAGTTCTCTTACAATAATAGCTATCAGACCAGTTTGAAGATGGCACCTTTCGAAGCTTTGTACGGAAGGAGGTGCAGGACACCGTTGTCATGGGACGAAGTTGGAGACCGTCAGTTCTTTGGACCAGATTTGATTAAGGAGTCTGAACAGAAAGTTAAGTTGATTCGCGATAGGCTCAAGGTAGCCCAGTCCAGGCAGAAGAGCTACGCAGATACTAAACGCAAGGAGACAGTTTACGAAACCGGAGACAGAGTTTATCTTCGAGTATCCCCACTTCGAGGAGTTAAGCGCTTCGGAGTTAAGGGAAAATTAGCACCGCTTTTCGTTGGACCGTATAAGATCTTGCCACGCATGGGAGAAGTCGCTTATAAGTTGGAATTACCAGAGGGACTGTCAGGAGTTCATGATGTATTCCATGTTTCTCAGCTGAAGAAATGTCACGCCGAGATGGCGGAAGTACCGCTACGAGATACAGTGCCACTTGAAGCAATTCAGTTGAAGGATGACCTAACGTATGAGGAGAAACCAGTCAAGATTCTCGAGTTTGCCAACAGAGTTACCCGCAGCAAGGTTATCAAGTTTTGCAAAGTTCAGTGGAACCACCACTCAGAGGATGAAGCCACCTGGGAGAGAGAAGAAGATTTGCTCAAGGACCACCCTCACCTATTTTCTAGCCAACCCGAATCTCGAGGGCGAGATTCATCTTAAGGGGGGTAGGTTTGTAACATCCCAATTTGTCAATTTGGAATGTTATACAGCAGATCATCATGCATATCATATTTTCTTGCATTTTGGTTGATCCTAGAAATTTCACGCAACTCAAGGACCCTCGGAGAGAGTTGGAGATTTCGTTATTTTCATATTTGAGTTTTCTCAAATTTTGAAAAGAGGATCATTTGATTTATTTATTTCATCTTCAATTATTTTTCCAATATCAAATATGAGAGAGGGAATAGTATGACTTTCCCAAAATTTAGGAAAAATGAAGATTTAATGAATAAATCAAATTTTGGTTTCGGTGTTTGTTTGCTTTTTCTTTGGATAGGGAAAAATGCGCGTTTTCAAAAATTGCATTTTAGGCCCGGAGAAAAGTTCATTTTGTTCGACTCATTTTTAGGAGTCGGGGAAAATTTACTTTAGATTTTTCGGAGTTCGTTTAGATTTCTTTCTTTTGTATTTCTGCGCGCGTAACCGATTAAAAAAAAACTCCCGCAGGCCAGCCGGGCCAAGGCCCAGCCGGCCAGGCCGCCGCCGCCCCAGCACCCTGCGCGCCAGCCGCCGCCCCGCCCTAGGTCGAGTCCTAGGAGGACTCTAGGCCGGCGCCCCCTTGCCCCTTGCCCAAGCATCTACCCCCTCCCCCTCCTAGTATATATACCCCTCTACCCCCCCTCTCCCCACACCACCCCAAGCCCCAAGCCCGCCGCCTTAGCCGCGCCGCCCTTAGCCACGCGCCGCCGCCACCTATAGCCACCGCCGCCGCCCTTAGCCACCGCCGCCGCCGTTTGCCGCCGCCGCCGCCGGAGGTAGCCCCGCGCCGCGCCTCTTTTTCTTCCCCTCAATTCGGTTTTTTTTCAGGAAAACCGTTCCGATTCTTTTCTTTTCTTCCGGTTTCTTTTCCGGTTTTACTTTTTCGGTTTCTTTTCCGAAAACCCTAGATCGGTTTTCGTTCTTCTATCGGACCGTTCGTCTCAACGAACGTGATCACCGATTATTCCCGGTTAACGAGGTCCGTTCGTTTAACCGTTCTTCGTTTTCTTTCTCGTCGGATTTATTCCGCGATTCTCCGATCGCGATCTCAGATCCGATCTTCGTTCTAGTCTTTCTTCTCGCTCGTTTATCGGAATCAGGTGATTCAAGCGCCTGGAGTTTCGTCTCGAAACCGTCGTTCCGTCTAATCAACTTGAACAAGCTTTTGCTACAGTAAAACTTGACCTAGTTTCAACTTTCTAGAACCGAGTTGTTTTCTTCCGCCGTTTGTTTTCCGTTTCTTCATTCGGTTCGTTCTTTCTTTGCAACCGGAGTTCTTAAGTTGAACTTTCTAGTTCGTTCTTTTGTTCGAGTTTTACCTGTGCATTAGTGAGTACTTATTGTGTGCTTGTTGCTTGTCTGCGATAGATCACCCGGATTGCGCCGCCTGTTACTTCGAATCCCTAGGACTCGCAGATCATCAGCAAGGCAAGTAACACTTTGATCATACCTTTTCTACAACCCATGTTTTATTGCATTAGATCAATCCTCTCACATTGCATGATTAGGATCTAATTAAATTGTGGGATGGGAAGTAGATGAGGTAGTACCTATTACCTGATTATTATGAAACCTTTGGGAGTTACTTCTACGTTGCTTATTATGCCATGCTATGCTAGTAGACGTGGATTGGGTGAGTGATATCCATGACAGATGTGAGTTTGTTAATTTAATGGTTTATCTAAGGTGGCAACTTAAACACACATCTGGGTGGATTGAGGCACCTGATGTCTATCAGGACTTGCCTGTTTTATTTTGGACCGCCACCCAGGCTCAAAGGGATCATAAGATCATTCATGCTAGTAACTTCCGTGTGCAGCCACAAGCCATTATGGGCTCTGGCATAGTTGATTAAGTCGTGCGAACTCTTACAGGGTAGACTAGCAGATGTAGGGGAAAGTAGGTGTACCGGTCTATCCATCGTAAGGTGCTAGCGCTTCTGAAAGACTGTGTCTCGGTCATCCGTTTCTCAAACACCGTGTAGTGCGAGAAATCCAACGGAGGCGATCGAGTCTTGTGGGGAAAAGTGCGCAAACCTCTGCAGAGTGTAACAAACTAATCATGATTAGCCGTGTCCCTGGTTATGGACAACTTGAGTATCTAGTATTTGACTATCATGTGAATCTCAACATGTTACTCTAATTAACTTTGTTGGGTTTTAATTGTTCACTTAATTGGGATCGGAATGCTGTCAACCATTCTCGATGTTCAACTACCATGATAGTTAAATAAATTTATTCCTTTGCTGTAGGGAAAAACTGGCTTTACGCAAAACTGTAACCATAGAGCTTTCCACCAGCCAAACATGCATATAGTATAGCACATTACTGTTCATTACTCTCTATGTGTTACTTTGCCAGCATATTCCATGTGCTTACCCGTTTCGGGCTGCAACGTTCATGTTGCTGACTTTTCAGACGACGAGTAAGGTGTTTTAGGTCGTGGTTCTATACTCAGTGATGCCGTTGGAGTTGATGGACCCATTTATCTTCCGAGTCTTCCGCTGTTATCATTATTAGATGGCCTTAAGCCATATTTATTGTAATAAGTTCTCTTTTGAGACATCGATGTAATAAGTGTGTGATTGCCACTCTGCTATAAATCCTTCGAAGTACTGTGTGGTGTCAGCATTACTGATCCAGGGATGACACTGGAGCACAGTAGACTTGATCCATTCCGGTCGGGTCGCTACAAGTTCAAAATGGAATAGTCAAAGAAGGAGTTCTTGCCTGTGTTACAAGGTGTGAAGTTGAGTAAGACTCAAAACCCGACCATGGTAGAAGATAGAGAGAGAATGAAAGTCATTCCCTATGCCTCAGCCATAGGTTCTATAAAGTATGCCATGCTGTGTACCAGACCTATTGTATACCCTGCCCTGAGTTTGGCAAGGGAGTACAATAATGATCTAGGAGTAGATCACTGGACATTGGTCAAAATTATCCTTAGTGGAATAAGGATATGTTTCTCGATTATGGAGGTGACAAAAGGTTTGTCGTAAAAGGTTACGTCGATGCAAATTTTGACACTGATCCATATGACTCAAAGTCTCAATATGGATACATATTGAAAGTGGGAGCAATTAGCTAGAGTAGCTTAGTGCAGAGCATTGTTGACATATAAATTTGCAAAATACTTACGGATCTGAATGTGGCAGACCCGTTGACTAAACTTCTCTCACAAGTAAAACATGATCACACCTTAGTACTCTTTGAGCGTTAATCACATAGTGATGTGAACTAGGTTATTGAATCTAGTAAACCCTTTGGGTGTTGGTCACATGACGATGTGAACTATGGGTGTTAATCACCTGGTGATGTGAACTATTGATGTTAAATCACGTGGCGATGTGAACTAGATTATTGGCTCTAGTGCAAGTGGGAGACTGAAGGTAATATGCCCTATAGGCAATAATAAAGTTATTATTTATTTCCTTATTTCATGATAAATGTTTATTATTCATGCTAGAATTGTATTAACCGGAAACATAAAACATGTGTGAATACATAGACAAACAGAGTGTCACTAGTATGCCTCTACTTGACTAGCTCATTGAATCAAAGATGGTTAAGTTTCCTAGCCATAGACATGAGTTGTCATTTGATTAACGGGGTCACATCATTAGAGAATGATGTGATTGACTTGACCCATTCCGTTAGCATAGCACTTGATCGTTTAATTTGTTGCTATTGCTTTCTTCATGACTTATACATGTTCCTATGACTATGAGATTATGGACTATTATTTCACTTTGTGTCACAATACTTATGGCCATACGGGAATAGAGGAGAGAGGCCAAAAGGAAGGAGGCGCGCGCCCCCCGTCTGGTCCGAATTGGACAAGGGGTGCAGCCCCCTTTTCCTTGTTCCTCTCCCTCTCTTTCCTTCTCTCCTACTCCAACAAGGGAAGGAGGAGTCCTACTCCCGGTGGGAGTAGGACTCCCCCCTTGGCACGCCCTCCTCCTAGGCCGGCCGCCTCCCTCCCTTGCTCCTTTATATACGGGGACAGGGGCACCCCATAGACACAACAATTCATCATTGATCTCTTAGCCGTGTGCAGTGTCCCCCTCCACCATAATCCTCGATAATATTGTAGCGGTGCTTAGGCGCAGCCCTGCGATAATAGAACATCAAGATCGTCACCACGCCGTCGTGCTGACGGGACTCTTCCCCGACATTCTGCTGGATCGGAGTCCGAGGATCGTCATCGAGCTGAACGTGTGCTAGAACTCGGAGGTGTCGTAGTTTCGGTGCTTGATCGGTTGGGCCGTGAACACGCACGACTACATCAACCGTGTTGTTATAACGCTTCCGCTTCCGGTCTACGAGGGTACGTAGACAACACTCTCCCCTCTCGTTTCTATGCATCACCATGATCTTGCGTGTGCGTAGGATTTTTTTTGAAATTACTACGTTCCCCAACACTTTCGATAAGTAAGAGTGTCGAACCCAACGAGGAGCAGAAGGATATGATAAGCAGTTTTCAGCAAGGTATTCTCTGCAAGTACTGAAATAAGTGGTAACAGATAGCTTTGTGATAGGATAAATTGTAACGAGCAACAAGTAACAAAAGTAAATAAAGTGCAGCAAGGTGGCCCAATCCTTTTGTAGCAAAGGACAAGCCGGAACAAACTCTTATAATAGGAAAAGCGCTCCCGAGGACACATGGGAATATCGTCAAGCTAGTTTTCATCACGTTCATATGATTCGCGTTCGATACTTTGATAATTTGATATGTGGGTGGACCGGTGCTTGGGTGATGTACTTACTTGAACAAGCATCCCAGTTATGATTAACCTCTATTGCAAGCATCCGCAACTACAACAAAAGTATTAAGGTAAAGCTAACCATAGCATGAAACATATGGATCCAAATCAGCCCCTTACGAAGCAACGCATAAACTAGGGTTTAAGCTTCTGTCACTCTAGCAACCCATGATCTACTTATTACTTCCCAATGCCTTCCTCTAGGCCCAAATAATGGTGAAGTGTTATGTAGTCGACGTTCACATAACACCACTAGAGGCTAGACAACATACATCTTATCAAAATATCAAACGAATACCAAATTCACATGACTACTCATAGCAAGACTTCTCCCTTGTCCTCAGGAACGAACGTAATTACTCACAAAGCATATTCATGTTCATAATCAGAGGGGTAATAGTATGCATATAGGATCTGAACATATGATCTTCCACCAAATAAACCAACTAGCATCAACTACAAGGAGTAATCAACACTACTAGCAACCTACTAGCACCAATCCCGGACTTTGAGACAAGAATTGGATACAAGAGATGAACTAGGGTTTGGAGATGAGATGGTGCTGGTGAAGATGTTGATGGAGATTGCCCTCTCCTGATGAGAGGAGCATTGGTGATGACGATGGTGATGATTTCCCCCTCCCGGAGGGAAGTATCCCCGGCAGAACAGCTCTGCAGGAGCTCTAGATTGGATCCGCCTCGTGGCGGTGGAGTCGCGTCCAGAAAAGTTCCTTCCTATTTTTTTCTCATCGAAAGACCTCATATAGGAGAAGATGGACGTCGGAGAGCCACCAGGGGGCCCACGAGGTAGGGGGCGCGCCCCCACCCTCGTGAGCGGGGTGTGGGCCCCCTGGCCTTCATCTTTGGCGTGGATTTTTCTTTATTTATTTTAAGATGTTTCGTGGAGTTTCAGGACTTTTGGAGTTGCATGGAATAGGTCTCTAATATTTTCTCCTTTTCCAGCCCAGAATTCCAGCTGCCGACATTCTCCCTCCTTATGTAAACCTTGTAAAATAAGAGAGAATAACCATAAGTATTGTGACATAAAGTGAAATAACAGTCCATAATGCGATAAATATCGATATAAAGCATGATGCAAAATGGACATATCAACTCCCCCAAGCTTAGACCTCGCTTGTCCTCAAGCGAAAAGCCGATAACAATAAATATGTCCTTATGTTTAGAGGTAGAGGCGTCGATAAAAATAAAATACGGACATGAAGGCATCATGATTACTCTCATAACAGCAACATATATAGATTTTGTCATATGATTACTTATGTTCAAGTGATGATCTATTCACAATGCAAGAGTATAAATCATAAACCTTATTGGGCTCCGACAAACTATAATCTCAGTCATTGAAGCAATTGCAATTTATCATAACATCGGAAAGAGTCTATGTCAGAGCTAAAAAGCAAGTCCACATACTCAACTATCCTTTAGTCCTCCATAATTGCTAACACTCACGCGGTACTTGTGGTTACGGAGTTTTAATCGGACACAGAGAAAGATAGGGGCTTATAGTTTTGCCCCACAACCTTTTACCTCAAGGGTAATGTCAACAATAATGGTTCATGCTCCCCTACATCCAATTAGATATATATATATATATCATGTTCTTTCCAACATGCTGAGCTTTCCAAAGGATAAAATGAAAAAGAAAAGGTGAAGATCACCATGACTCTTGCATAAGGTAGAAGATAATAATAAAGGATAGGCCCTTCGCAGAGGTAAGTAGAGGTTGCCATGCGCTTTTATGGCTGGATATATAAAATCTCAATGCGAAAGAACGTCACTTTATATTGCCCCTTGTGATATGAACCTTTATTATGCAGTTCGTTGCTTTTATTACTTCCACATCACAAGATCGTATAAAGCTTATTTGTCCCACACTAATCAATCATACATATTTAGAGCAATTTTTATTGCTTTGCACCGATGACAACTTACTTGAAGGATCTTACTCAATCCATAGGTAGATATGGTGGACTCTCATGGCAAAACTGGTTTAAGGGTATTTGGAAGCACAAGTAGTATTTCTACTTGGTGCTGAGAATTTGGCTAGCATGAGGGGGAAAGGCTAGCTCAACAAGTTAGAGGATTCATGACAACATACTTTATCTCAGATATAAGAAAGACATAACTCATTACGTTGTCTTCCTTGTCCAACATCAACTCTTTGGCATGTCATATTTTAATGAGTGCTCTCAATCATAAAAGATGTCAATGATAATATATCTATATGTGAAAACCTCTCTTTCCTTATTACATCCTATTAATTGCAACAATGACCAAAGCTATGCTTGCCAACTCCCAACAACTTTTAATCATCATACTCTTTCTATGTGAAGTCATTGCTCTCAATAAGATCAATATGAACTTTTTATTTCTTTTTATTCTTTTTCTCTTTCTTTTATTCACCCAAGATCATGGCAAAATAATCAAGCCTTTAACTCAACACTAATCTTTATTATATATAGCTCACAGACTCGATTACATAGAGGGGTCATAAAGCAAAACACAAAACTAGATCATGCCATAAACTTTATTCTACTAGATCAAGATACTACTAATAGGATCGAAATAAGAAAAGCGGTAAAGATAGGAGTTGTGATTGTGATACGATACCGGGGCACCTCCCCTAAGCTTGGCAGTTGCCAAGGGGAGTGCCCATACCCATGTGATTGAAGGAAATATGCCCTAGAGGCAATAATAAAGTTGTTATTATTTATTTCCTTATATCATGATAAATGTTTATTATTCATGCTAGAATTGTATTAACTGGAAACATAATACATGTGCGAATACATAGACAAACAGAGTGTCACTAGTATGCCTCTACTTGACTAGCTCGTTAATCAAAGATGGTTATGTTTCCTAACCATGAACAAAGAGTTGTTATTTGATTAACAAGGTTACATCATTAGTTGAATGATCTGATTGACATGACCCATTCCATTAGCTTAGCACCCGATCGTTTAGTATGTTGCTATTGCTTTCTTCATGACTTATACATGTTCCTATGACTATGAGATTATGCAACTCCCGTTTACCGGAGGAACACTTTGTGTGCTACCAAACGTCACAACGTAACTGGGTGATTATAAAGGAGCTCTACAGGTGTCTCCAAAGGTAGATGTTGGGTTGGCGTATTTCGAGATTAGGATTTGTCACTCCGATTGTCGGAGAGGTATCTCTGGGCCCTCTCGGTAATGCACATCACATAAGCCTTGCAAGCATTGCAACCAATGAGTTAGTTGCGAGATGATGTATTACGGAACGAGTAAAGAGACTTGCCGGTAACGAGATTGAACTAGGTATTGGATACCGACGATCGAATCTCGGGCAAGTAACATACCGATGACAAAGGGAACAACGTATATTGTTATGCGGTCTGACCGATAAAGATCTTCGTAGGATATGTAGGAGCCAATATGGGCATCCAGGTCCCTCTATTGGTTATTGACCGGAGATTTGTCTCAGTCATGTCTGCATTGTTCTCGAACCGTAGGGTCCGCACACTTAACGTTACGATGACAGTAATTATGAGTTTATGTATTTTGATGTACCGAAGTTAGTTCGGAGTCCCGGATGTGATCACGGACTTGACGAGGAGTCTCGAAATGGTCGAGACATAAAGATTGATATATTGGATGACTATATTCGGACACCGGAAGTGTTCCAGGTGATTTCGGATAAAACCGGAGTGCCGGAGGGGTTACCGGAACCCTCTAGGGAAGTAATGGGCCTTATTGGGCCTGAGGGGAGAGAGAGGGCAGCAGCCCAAGAGGTGGCACGCCCACCCCCCATGGGGAGTCTGAATTGGACTAGGGAGGGGGGGCGCGGCCCCTCTTTCCCTCTCCCTCTCCCTCTCTTTCCTTCCCCCTCTTCTTTCCTAGTTGGACTAGGAAAGGGGAGTCCTACTCCCGGGGAGCGTCATCGAGCTGTACGTGTGCTAAGAACTCGGAGGTGCTGGAGTAACGGTGCTTGGATCGGTCGGATCGGGAAGACGTACGACTACTTCCTCTACGTTGTGTCAACGCTTCCGCAGTCGGTCTGCGTGGGTATGTACACAACACTCTCCCCTCTCGTTGCTGTGCATCACCATGATCTTGCATGTGCGTAGGAAATTTTTTGAAATTACTACGAAACCCTACAGTGGCATCCGAGCCTAGGTTTTATGGTTTGATGTTATATGCACGAGTAGAACACAAATGAGTTGTGGGCGATATAAGTCATACTGCCTACCAGCATGTCATACTTTGGTTCAGCGGTATTGTTGGACGAGACGACCCGGACCAACATTACGCGTACGCTTACGCGAGACCGGTTCTCCCGACGTGCTTTGCACATAGGTGGCTTGCGGGCGACTGTCTCTCCAACTTTAGTTGAACCGAGTGTGGCTACGCCCGGTCCTTGCGAAGGTTAAAACGGAGTCTATTTGACAAACTATCATTGTGGTTTTGATGCGTAGGTGAGATGAGTTCTTGCTTAAGCCCGTAGAAGCCACGTAAAACTTGCAACAACAAAGTAGAGGACGTCTAACTTGTTTTTGCAGGGCATGTTGTGATATGATATGGTCAAGGCATGATGCTAAATTTTATTGTATGAGATGATCATGTTTTGTAACCGAGTTATCGGCAACTGGCAGGAGCCATATGGTTGTCGCTTTATTGTATGCAATGCAATCGCGATGTAATGCTTTACTTTATCACTAAGCGGCAGCGATAGTCGTGGAAGAATAAGATTGGCGAGACGACAACGATGCTACGATGGAGATCAAGGTGTCGCGCCGGTGACGATGGTGATCATGACGGTGCTTCGGAGATGGAGATCACAGGCATAAGATGATGATGACCATATCATATCACTTATATTGATTGCATGTGATGTTTATCCTTTTATGCATCTTATCTTGCTTTGATTGACGGTAGCATTATAAGATGATCTCTCACTAAATTATCAGGAAGTGTTCTCCCTGAGTATGCACCGTTGCCAAAGTTCGTCGTGCCCAGACACCACGTGATGATCGGGTGTGATAAGCTCTACGTCCATCTACAACGGGTGCAAGCCAGTTTTGCACACGTAGAATACTCAGGTTAAACTTGACGAGCCTAGCATATGCAGATATGGCCTCGGAACACGGAGACCGAAAGGTCGAGCGTGAATCATATAGTAGATATGATCAACATAACGATGTTCACCATTGAAAACTACTCCATCTCACGTGATGATCGGTTATGGTTTAGTTGATTTGGATCACGTGATCACTTAGAGGATTAGAGGGATGTCTATCTAAGTGGGAGTTCTTTAAATTTGATTAATTGAACTTAAATTTATCATGAACTTAGTACCTGATAGTATCTTGCTTGTTTATGTTTGATTGTAGATAGATGGCTCGTGCTATTGTTCCGCTGAATTTTAATGCGTTCCTTGAGAAAGCAAAGTTGAAAGATGATGGTAGCAATTACACCGACTGGGTCCGTAACTTGAGGATTATCCTCATTGCTGCACAGAAGAATTACGTCCTGGAAGCACCGCTGGGTGCCAGGCCTGCTGCTGGAGCAACACCAGATGTTATGAACGTCTGGCAGAGCAAAACTGATGACTACTCGATAGTTCAGTGTGTCATGCTTTACGGCTTAGAATCGGGACTTCAACGACGTTTTGAACGTCATGGAGCATATGAGATGTTCTAGGAGTTGAAGTTAATATTTCAAGCAAATGCCCGGATTGAGAGATATGAAGTCTCCAATAAGTTCTATAGCTGCAAGATGGAGGAGAACAGTTCTGTCAGTGAGCATATACTCAAGATGTCTGGGTATAATAATCACTTGATTCAATTGGGAGTTAATCTTCCATATGATTGCGTCATTGACAGAATTCTCCAATCACTGCCACCAAGCTACAAGAGCTTCGTGATGAACTATAATATGCAAGGGATGAATAAGACTATTCCCGAGCTCTTCGCAATGCTGAAAGCGGCGGAGGTAGAAATCAAGAAGGAGCATCAAGTGTTGATGGTCAACAAGACCACTAGTTTCAAGAAAAAGGGCAAAGGGAAGAGGAAGGGGAACTTCAAGAAGAACGGCAAGCAAGTTGCTGCTCAGGAGAAGAAACCCAAGTCTGGACCTAAGCCTGAAACTGAGTGCTTCTACTGCAAGCAGACTGGTCACTGAAAGCGGAACTGCCCCAAGTATTTGGCGGATAAGAAGGATGGCAAGGTGAACAAAGGTATATGTGATATACATGTTATTGATGTGTACCTTACTAGACCTCGCAGTAGCACCTGGGTATTTGATACTGGTTCTGTTGCTAATATTTGCAACTCGAAACAGGGACTACGGATTAAGCGAACACTGGCAAAGGACGAGGTGACGATGCACGTGGGAAACGGTTCCAAAGTCGATGTGATCGAGGTCGGCACGCTACCTCTACATCTACCTTCGAGATTAATATTAGACCTAAATAATTGTTATTTGGTGCCAGCGTTGAGCATGAACATTATATCTGGATCTTGTTTAATGCGAGGCGGTTAATCATTTAAATCAGAGAATAATGGTTGTTCTATTTATATGAGTAATATCTTTTATGGTCATGCACCTTTGAGGAGTGGTCTATTTTTGATGAATCTCGATAGTAGTAACACACATATTCATAATGTTGAAACCAAAAGATGCAGAGTTGATAATGACAATGCAACTTATTTGTGGCACTGCCGTTTAGGTCATATCGGTATAAAGCGCATGAAGAAACTCCATACTGATGGACTTTTGGAACCACTTGATTATGAATCACTTGGTACTTGCGAACCGTGCCTCATAGGCAAGATGACTAAAACACCGTTCTCCGGGACTATGGAGAGAGCAACAGATTTGTTGGAAATCATACATACCGATGTATGTGGTCCGATCAATATTGAAGCTCGTGGAGGATATCGTTATTTTCTCACCTTCACAGATGACTTAAGCAGATATGGGTATATCTACTTAATGAAACACAAGTCTGAAACATTTGAAAAATTCAAAGAATTTCAGACTAAAGTTGAAAATCATCGTAACAAGAAAATAAAGTTTCTACGATCTGATCGTGGAGGAGAATATTTGAGTTACGAGTTTGGTGTACATTTGAAACAATGCGGAATAGTTTCGCAACTCACGCCACCCGGAACACCACAGCGTAATGGTGTGTCCGAACGTGGTAATCGTACTTTACTAGATATGGTGCGATCTATGATGTCTCTTACTGATTTACCGCTATCATTTTGGGGTTATGCTTTAGAGACGGCCGCATTCACGTTAAATAGGGCACCATCAAAATCCGTTGAGACGACGCCTTATGAACTATGGTTTGGCAAGAAACCAAAGTTGTCGTTTCTTAAAGTTTGGGGCTGCGATCCTTATGTGAAAAAGCTTCAACCTGATAAGCTCGAACCCAAATCGGAGAAATGTGTCTTCATAGGATACCCAAAGGAGACTGTTGGGTACATCTTCTATCAAAGATCCGAAGGCAAGACATTCGTTGCTAAGAATGGATCCTTTCTAGAGAAGGAGTTTCTCTCGAAAGAAGTGAGTGGGAGGAAAGTAGAACTTGACGAGGTAACTGTACCTGCTCCCTTATTGGAAAGTAGTGCATTACAGAAACCTAATTCTGCGACACCTACACCAATTAGTGAGGAAGCTAATGATGATGATCATGAAACTTCAGGACAAGATACTACTGAACCTCGTAGATCAACCAGAGCGAGACCCGCGCCAGAGTGGTACGGTAATCCTGTTCTGGAAATCATGCTACTAGATCATTATGAACCTACGAACTATGAAGAAGCGATGGTGAGCCCAGATTCCGCAAAATGGCTTGAAGCCATGAAATCTGAGATGGGATCCATGTATGAGAACAAAGTATGGACTTTGGTTGACTTGCCCGATGATCGGCAAGCAATTGAGAATAAATGGATCTTCAAGAAGAAGACTGACGCTGATGGTAATGTTACTGTCTATAAAGCTCGACTTGTCACAAAAGGTTTTCGACAAGTTCAAGGGGTTGACTACGATGAGACCTTCTCACCGGTAGCGATGCTTAAGTCTGTCCGAATCATGTTAGCAATTGCCGCATTTTATGATTATGAAATTTGGTAGATGGATGTCAAAACTGCATTCCTAAATGGATTTCTGGAAGAAGAGTTGTATATGATGCAACCGGAAGGTTTTGTCGATCCAAAGGGAGCTAACAAAGTGTGCAAGCTCCAGCAATCCATTTATGGACTGGTGCAAGCATCTCGGAGTTGGAATAAACGCTTTGATAGTGTGATCAAAGCATTTGGTTTTATACAGACTTTCGGAGAAGCCTGTATTTACAAGAAAGTGAGTGGGAGCTCTGTAGCATTTCTGATATTATATGTGGATGACATATTACTGATCGGAAATGATATAGAATTTCTGGATAGCATAAAGGGATACTTGAATAAGAGTTTTTCAATGAAAGACCTCGGTGAAGCTGCTTACATATTAGGCATAAAGATCTATAGAGATAGATCAAGACGCTTAATTGGACTTTCACAAAGCACATACCTTGACAAGATTATGAAGAAGTTCAAAATGGATCAAGCAAAGAAAGGGTTCTTGCCTGTGTTACAAGGTGTGAAATTGAGTCAGACTCAATGCCCGACCACTGCAGAAGATAGAAAGAAAATGCAAGATGTTCCCTATGCTTCAGCCATAGGCTCTATCATGTATGCGATGTTGTGTACCAGACCTGATGTGTGCCTTGCTATAAGTTTAGCAGGGAGGTACCAAAGTAATCCAGGAGTGGATCACTGGACAGCGGTCAAGAACATCCTAAAATACCTGAAAAGGACTAAGGATATGTTTCTCGTATATGGAGGTGACAAAGAGCTCATTGTAAACGGTTACGTTGATGCTAGCTTTGACACTGATCCGGACGATTCTAAATCGCAAACCGGATACGTGTTTACATTAAACGGTGGAGCTGTCAGTTGGTGCAGTTCTAAACAAAGCGTCCTAGCGGGATCTACATGTGAAGCGGAGTACATAGCTGCTTCGGAAGCAGCAAATGAAGGAGTCTGGATGAAGGAGTTCATATCCGATCTACGTGTCATACCTAGTGCATCGGGTCCAATGAAAATCTTTTGTGACAATACTGGTGCAATTTCCTTGGCAAAGGAATCCAGATTTCACAAAAGAACCAAGCACATCAAGAGACGCTTCAATTCCATCCGGGATCTAGTCCAGGTGGGAGACATAGAGATTTGCAAGATACATACGGATCTGAATGTTGCAGACCCGTTGACTAAGCCTCTTCCACGAGCAAAACATGATCAGCACCAAAGCTCCATGGGTGTTAGAATCATTACTGTGTAATCTAGATTATTGACTCTAGTGCAAGTGGGAGACTGAAGGAAATATGCCCTAGAGGCAATAATAAAGTTATTATTTATTTCCTTATATCATGATAAATGTTTATTATTCATGCTAGAATTGTATTAACCGGAAACATAATACATGTGTGAATACATAGACAAACAGAGTGTCACTAGTATGCCTCTACTTGACTAGCTCGTTAATCAAAGATGGTTATGTTTCCTAACCATGAACAAAGAGTTGTTATTTGATTAACGAGGTCACATCATTAGTTGAATGATCTGATTGACATGACCCATTCCATTAGCTTAGCACCCGATCATTTATTATGTTGCTATTGCTTTCTTCATGACTTATACATGTTCCTATGACTATGAGATTATGCAACTCCCATTTACCGGAGGAACACTTTGTGTGCTACCAAACGTCACAACGTAACTGGGTGATTATAAAGGAGCTCTACAGGTGTCTCCAAAGGTAGATGTTGGGTTGGCGTATTTCGAGATTAGGATTTGTCACTCCGATTGTCGGAGAGGTATCTCTGGGCCCTCTCGGTAATGCACATCACATAAGCCTTGCAAGCATTGCAACCAATGAGTTAGTTGCGAGATGATGTATTACGGAACGAGTAAAGAGACTTGCCGGTAACGAGATTGAACTAGGTATTGGATACCGACGATCGAATCTCGGGCAAGTAACATACCGATGACAAAGGGAACAACGTATATTGTTATGTGGTCTGACCGATAAAGATCTTCGTAGGATATGTAGGAGCCAATATGGGCATCCAGGTCCCGCTATTGGTTATTGACCGGAGATTTGTCTCAGTCATGTCTGCATTGTTCTTGAACCGTAGGGTCCGCACGCTTAACGTTACGTTGACAGTTATTATGAGTTTATGTATTTTGATGTACCGAAGTTAGTTCGGAGTCCCGGATGTGATCACGGACTTGACGAGGAGTCTCGAAATGGTCGAGACATAAAGATTGATATATTGGATGACTATATTCGGACACCGGAAGTGTTCCGGGTGATTTTGGATAAAACTGGAGTGCCGGAGGGGTTACCGGAACCCCCCGGGGAAGTAATGGGCCTTATTGGGCCTGAGGGGAGAGAGAGGGCAGCAGCCCAGGAGGTGGCGTGCCCCCCCATGGGGAGTCCGAATTGGACTAGGGAGGGGGGCGCGGCCCCTCTTTCCCTCTCCCTCTCCCTCTCTTTCCTTCCCCCTCTTCCTGCCTAGTTGGACTAGGAAAGGGGAGTCCTACTCCCACTAGGAGGAGGACTCCCCCTCCCTTTGGCGCACCCCATAGGGCCGGCCGGCCTCCCCCCTTGCTCCTTTATATACGGGGCAGGGGGCACCCTAGGACACACAAGTTGATCCACGTGATCGTCCCTTAGCCGTGTGCGGTGCCCCCTGCCACCATATTCCACCTTGGTCATACCGTTGTAGTGCTTAGGCGAAGCCCTACGTCGGTGGAACATCATCATCGTCACCACGCCGTCGTGCTGACGGAACTCATCCCCGAAGCTTTGCTGGATCGGAGCCCGGGGAGCGTCATCGAGCTGTACGTGTGCTAAGAACTCGGAGGTGCCGGAGTAACGGTGCTTGGATCGGTCGGATCGGGAAGACGTACGACTACTTCCTCTACGTTGTGTCAACGATTCCGCAGTCGGTCTGCGTGGGTACGTAGACAACACTCTCCCCTCTCGTTGCTGTGCATCACCATGATCTTGCGTGTGCGTATGAAATTTTTTGAAATTACTACGAAACCCTACAGTGGCATCCGAGCCTAGGTTTTATGGTTTGATGTTATATGCACGAGTAGAACACAAGTGAGTTGTGGGCGATATAAGTCATACTGCCTACCAGCATGTCATACTTTGGTTCAGCGGTATTGTTGGACGAGACGACCCGAACCAACATTACGTGTACGCTTACGCGAGACCGGTTCTCCCGACGTGCTTTGCACATAGGTGGCTTGCGGGCGACTGTCTCTCCAACTTTAGTTGAACCGAGTGTGGCTACGCCCGGTCCTTGCGAAGGTTAAAACGGAGTCTATTTGACAAACTATCATTGTGGTTTTGATGCGTAGGTGAGATGAGTTCTTGCTTAAGCCCGTAGCAGCCACGTAAAACTTGCAACAACAAAGTAGAGGACGTCTAACTTGTTTTTGCAGGGCATGTTGTGATATGATATGGTCAAGGCATGATGCTAAATTTTATTGTATGAGATGATCATGTTTTGTAACCGAGTTATCGGCAACTGGCAGGAGCCATATGGTTGTCGCTTTATTGTATGCAATGCAATCGCGATGTAATGCTTTACTTTATCACTAAGCGGTAGCGATAGTCGTGGAAGCATAAGATTGGCGAGACGGCAACGATGCTACGATGGAGATCAAGGTGTCGCGCCGGTGACGATGGTGATCATGACGGTGCTTCGGAGATGGAGATCACAGGCACAAGATGATGATGACCATATCATATCACTTATATTGATTGCATGTGATGTTTATCCTTTTACATCTTATCTTGCTTTGATTGACGGTAGCATTATAAGATGATCTCTCACTAAATTATCAGGAAGTGTTCTCCCTGAGTATGCACCGTTGCCAAAGTTCGTCGTGCCCAGACACCACGTGATGATCGGGTGTGATAAGCTCTACGTCCATCTACAACGGGTGCAAGCCAGTTTTGCACACGCAGAATACTCAGGTTAAACTTGACGAGCCTAGCATATGCAGATATGGCCTCGGAACACGGAGACCGAAAGGTCGAGCGTGAATCATATAGTAGATATGATCAACATAACGATGTTCACCATTGAAAACTACTCCATCTCACGTGATGAACGGTTATGGTTTAGTTGATTTGGATCACGTGATCACTTAGAGGATTAGAGGGATGTCTATCTAAGTGGGAGTTCTTTAAATTTGATTAATATAACTTAAATTTATCATGAACTTAGTACCTGATAGTATCTTGCTTGTTTATGTTTGATTGTAGATAGATGGCTCGTGCTGTTGTTCCGTTGAATTTAATGCGTTCCTTGAGAAAGCAAAGTTGAAAGATGATGGTAGCAATTACACGGACTGGGTCCGTAACTTGAGGATTATCCTCATTGCTGCACAGAAGAATTACGTCCTGGAAGCACCGCTGGGTGCCAGGCCTGCTGCTGGAGCAACACCAGATGTTATGAACGTCTGGCAGAGCAAAACTGATGACTACTCGATAGTTGAGTGTGCCATGCTTTACGGCTTAGAATCGGGACTTCAACGACGTTTTGAACATCATGGAGCATATGAGATGTTCCAGGAGTTGAAGTTAATATTTCAAGCAAATGCCCGGATTGAGAGATATGAAGTCTCCAATAAGTTCTATAGCTGCAAGATGGAGGAGAACAGTTCTGTCAGTGAGCATATACTCAAGATGTCTGGGTATAATAATCACTTGATTCAATTGGGAGTTAATCTTCTAGATGATTGTGTCATTGACAGAATTCTCCAATCACTGCCACCAAGCTACAAGAGCTTCGTGATGAACTATAATATGCAAGGGATGAATAAGACTATTCCCGAGCTCTTCGCAATGCTGAAAGCGGCGAAGGTAGAAATCAAGAAGGAGCATCAAGTGTTGATGGTCAACAAGACCACTAGTTTCAAGAAAAAGGGCAAAGGGAAGAAGAAGGGGAACTTCAAGAAGAACGGCAAGCAAGTTGCTGCTCAGGAGAAGAAACCCAAGTCTGGACCTAAGCCTGAAACTGAGTGCTTCTACTGCAAGCAGACTGGTCACTGAAAGCGGAACTGCCCCAAGTATTTGGCGGATAAGAAGGATGGTAAGGTGAACAAAGGTATATGTGATATACATGTTATTGATGTGTACCTTACTAGAGCTCGCAGTAGCACCTGGGTATTTGATACTGGTTCTGTTGCTAATATTTGCAACTCGAAACAGGGACTACGGATTAAGCGAACACTGGCAAAGGACGAGGTGACGATGCGCGTGGGAAACGGTTCCAAAGTCGATGTGATCGAGGTCGGCACGCTACCTCTACATCTACCTTCGGGATTAATATTAGACCTAAATAATTGTTATTTGGTGCCAGCGTTGAGCATGAACATTATATCTGGATCTTGTTTAATGCGAGACGGTTATTCATTTAAATCAGAGAATAATGGTTGTTCTATTTATATGAGTAATATCTTTTATGGTCATGCACCTTTGAGGAGTGGTCTATTTTTGATGAATCTCGATAGTAGTAACACACATATTCATAATGTTGAAACCAAAAGATGCAGAGTTGATAATGATAGTGCAACTTATTTGTGGCACTGCCGTTTAGGTCATATCGGTATAAAGCGCATGAAGAAACTCCATACTGATGGACTTTTGGAACCACTTGATTATGAATCACTTGGTACTTGCGAACCGTGCCTCATAGGCAAGATGACTAAAACACCGTTCTCCGGGACTATGGAGAGAGCAACAAATTTGTTGGAAATCATACATACCGATGTATGTGGTCCGATGAATATTGAAGCTCGTGGCGGATATCGTTATTCTCTCACCTTCACAGATGACTTAAGCAGATATGGGTATATCTACTTAATGAAACACAAGTCTGAAACATTTGAAAAATTCAAAGAATTTCAGAGTGAAGTTGAAAATCATCGTAACAAGAAAATAAAGTTTCTATGATCTGATCGTGGAGGAGAATATTTGAGTTACGAGTTTGGTGTACATTTGAAACAATGCAGAATAGTTTCGCAACTCACGCCACCCGGAACACCATAGCATAATGGTGTGTCCGAACGTGGTAATCGTACTTTACTAGATATGGTGCGATCTATGATGTCTCTTACTGATTTACCGCTATCATTTTGGGGTTATGCTTTAGAGACGGCCGCATTCACGTTAAATAGGGCACCATCAAAATCCGTTGAGACGATGCCTTATGAACTATGGTTTGGCAAGGAACCAAAGTTGTCGTTTCTTAAAGTTTGGGGCTGCGATCCTTATGTGAAAAAGCTTCAACCTGATAAGCTCGAACCCAATCAGAGAAATGTGTCTTCATAGGATACCCAAAGGAGACTGTTGGGTACACCTTCTATCACAGATCCGAAGGCAAGACATTCGTTGCTAAGAATGGATCCTTTCTAGAGAAGGAGTTTCTCTCGAAAGAAGTGAGTGGGAGGAAAGTAGAACTTGACGAGGTAACTGTACCTGCTCCCTTATTGGAACGTAGTGCATTACAGAAACCTGTTTCTGCGACACCTACACCAATTAGTGAGGAAGCTAATGATGATGATCATGAAACTTCAGGACAAGATACTACTGAACCTCGTAGATCAACCAGAGCGAGACCCGCGCCAGAGTGGTACGGTAATCCTGTTCTGGAAATCATGCTGCTAGATCATGATGAACCTACGAACTATGAGAAGCGATGGTGAGCCCAGATTCCGCAAAATGGCTTGAAGCCATGAAATCTGAGATGGGATCCATGTATGAGAACAAAGTATGGACTTTGGTTGACTTGCCCGATGATCGGCAAGCAATTGAGAATAAATGGATCTTCAAGAAGAAGACTGACGCTGATGGTAATGTTACTGTCTACAAAGCTCGACTTGTCACAAAAGGTTTTCGACAAGTTCAAGGGGTTGACTACGATGAGACCTTCTCACCCGTAGCGATGCTTAAGTCTGTCCGAATCATGTTAGCAATTGCCGCATTTTATGATTATGAAATTTGGCAGATGGATGTCAAAACTGCATTCCTAAATGGATTTCTGGAAGAAGAGTTGTATATGATGCAACCGGAAGGTTTTGTCGATCCAAAGGGAGCTAACAAAGTGTGCAAGCTCCAGCGATCCATTTATGGACTGGTGCAAGCATCTCGGAGTTGGAATAAACGCTTTGATAGTGTGATCAAAGCATTTGGTTTTATACAGACTTTCGGAGAAGCCTGTATTTACAAGAAAGTGAGTGGGAGCTCTGTAGCATTTCTGATATTATATGTGGATGACATATTACTGATCGGAAATGATATAGAATTTCTGGATAGCATAAAGGGATACTTGAATAAGAGTTTTTCAATGAAAGACCTCGGTGAAGCTGCTTACATATTAGGCATAAAGATCTATAGAGATAGATCAAGACGCTTAATTGGACTTTCACAAAGCACATACCTTGACAAGATTATGAAGAAGTTCAAAATGGATCAAGCAAAGAAAGGGTTCTTGCCTGTGTTACAAGGTGTGAAATTGAGTCAGACTCAATGCCCGACCACTGCAGAAGATAGAAAGAAAATGAAAGATGTTCCCTATGCTTCAGCCATAGGCTCTATCATGTATGCGATGCTGTGTACCAGACCTGATGTGTGCCTTGCTATAAGTTTAGCAGGGAGGTACCAAAGTAATCCAGGAGTGGATCACTGGACAGCGGTCAAGAACATCCTGAAATACCTGAAAAGGACTAAGGATATGTTTCTCATATATGGAGGTGACAAAGAGCTCATTGTAAACGGTTACGTTGATGCTAGCTTTGACACTGATCCGGACGATTCTAAATCGCAAACCGGATACGTGTTTACATTAAACGGTGGAGCTGTCAGTTGGTGCAGTTCTAAACAAAGCGTCATAGCGGGATCTACATGTGAAGCGGAGTACATAGCTGCTTCGGAAGCAGCAAATGAATGAGTCTGGATGAAGGAGTTCATATCCGATCTAGGTGTCATACCTAGTGCATCGGGTCCAATGAAAATCGTTTGTGACAATACTGGTGCAATTGCCTTGGCAAAGGAATCCAGATTTCACAAAAGAACCAAGCACATCAAGAGACGCTTCAATTCCATCCGGGATCTAGTCCAGGTGGGAGACATAGAGATTTGCAAGATACATACGGATCTGAATGTTGCAGACCCGTTGACTAAGCCTCTTCCATGAGCAAAACATGATCAGCACCAAAGCTCCATGGGTGTTAGAATCATTACTGTGTAATCTAGATTATTGACTCTAGTGCAAGTGGGAGACTGAAGGAAATATGCCCTAGAGGCAATAATAAAGTTATTATTTATTTCCTTATATCATGATAAATGTTTATTATTCATGCTAGAATTGTATTAACCGAAAACATAATACATGTGTGAATACATAGACAAACAGAGTGTCACTAGTATGCCTCTACTTGACTAGCTCGTTAATCAAAGATGGTTATGTTTCCTAACCATGAACAAAGAGTTGTTATTTGATTAACGAGGTCACATCATTAGTTGAATGATCTGATTGACATGACCCATTCCATTAGCTTAGCACCCGATCATTTAGTATGTTGCTATTGCTTTCTTCATGACTTATACATGTTCCTATGACTATGAGATTATGCAACTCCCGTTTACCGGAGGAACACTTTGTGTGCTACCAAACGTCACAACGTAACTGGGAGATTATAAAGGAGCTCTACAGGTGTCTCCAAAGGTAGATGTTGGGTTGGCGTATTTCGAGATTAGGATTTGTCACTCCGATTGTCGGAGAGGTATCTCTGGGCCCTCTCGGTAATGCACATCACATAAGCCTTGCAAGCATTGCAACCAATGAGTTAGTTGCGAGATGATGTATTACGGAACAAGTAAAGAGACTTGCCGGTAACGAGATTGAACTAGGTATTGGATACCGACGATCGAATCTCGGGCAAGTAACATACCGATGACAAAGGGAACAACGTATATTGTTATGTGGTCTGACCGATAAAGATCTTCGTAGGATATGTAGGAGCCAATATGGGCATCCAGGTCCCGCTATTGGTTATTGACCGGAGATTTGTCTCAGTCATGTCTGCATTGTTCTCGAACCGTAGGGTCCGCACGCTTAACGTTACGTTGACAGTTATTATGAGTTTATGTATTTTGATGTACCGAAGTTAGTTCGGAGTCCCGGATGTGATCACGGACTTGACGAGGAGTCTCGAAATGGTCGAGACATAAAGATTGATATATTGGATGACTATATTCGGACACCGGAAGTGTTCCGGGTGATTTCGGATAAAACCGGAGTGCCGGAGGGGTTACCGGAACCCCCCGGGGAAGTAATGGGCCTTATTGGGCCTGAGGGGAGAGAGAGGGCAGCAGCCCAGGAGGTGGCGCGCCCCCCCATGGGGAGTCCGAATTGGACTAGGGAGGGGGGCGCGGCCCCTCTTTCCCTCTCCCTCTCCCTCTCTTTCCTTCCCCCTCTTCCTTCCTAGTTGGACTAGGAAAGGGGAGTCCTACTCCCACTAGGAGGACTCCCCCTCCCTTTGGCGCACCCCATAGGGCCGGCCGGCCTCCCCCCTTGCTCCTTTATATACGGGGGCAGGGGGCACCCTAGGACACACAAGTTGATCCACGTGATCGTCCCTTAGCCGTGTGCGGTGCCCCCTGCCACCATATTCCACCTTGGTCATACCGTTGTAGTGCTTAGGCGAAGCCCTACGTCGGTGGAACATCATCATCGTCAGCACGCCGTCGTGCTGACGGAACTCATCCCCGAAGCTTTGCTGGATCGGAGCCCGGGGAGCGTCAACGAGTTGTACGTGTGCTAAGAACTCGAAGGTGCCGGAGTAACGGTGCTTGGATCGGTCGGATCGGGAAGACGTACGACTACTTCCTCTACGTTGTGTCAACGCTTCCGCAGTCGGTCTGCGTGGGTACATAGACAACACTCTCCCCTCTCGTTGTTGTGCATCACCATGATCTTGCATGTGCGTAGGAAATTTTTTGAAATTACTATGAAACCCTACCGTAGCATCCGAGCCTAGGTTTTATGGTTTGATGTTATATGCACGAGTAGAACACAAGTGAGTTGTGGGCGATATAAGTCATACTGCCTACCAGCATGTCATACTTTGGTTCAGCGGTATTGTTGGACGAGACGACCCGGACCAACATTACGCGTACGCTTACGCGAGACCGGTTCTCCCGACGTGCTTTGCACATAGGTGGCTTGCGGGCGACTGTCTCTCCAACTTTAGTTGAACCGAGTGTGGCTACGCCCGGTCCTTGCGAAGGTTAAAACGGAGTCTATTTGACAAACTATCATTGTGGTTTTGATGCGTAGGTGAGATGAGTTCTTGCTTAAGCCCGTAGCAGCCACGTAAAACTTGCAACAACAAAGTAGAGGACGTCTAACTTGTTTTTGCAGGGCATGTTGTGATATGATATGGTCAAGGCATGATGCTAAATTTTATTGTATGAGATGATCATGTTTTGTAACCGAGTTATCGGCAACTGGCAGGAGCCATATGGTTGTCGCTTTATTGTATGCAATGCAATCGCGATGTAATGCTTTACTTTATCACTAAGCGGCAGCGATAGTCGTGGAAGAATAAGATTGGCGAGACGACAACGATGCTACGATGGAGATCAAGGTGTCGCGCCGGTGACGATGGTGATCATGACGGTGCTTCGGAGATGGAGATCACAGGCATAAGATGATGATGACCATATCATATCACTTATATTGATTGCATGTGATGTTTATCCTTTTATGCATCTTATCTTGCTTTGATTGACGGTAGCATTATAAGATGATCTCTCACTAAATTATCAGGAAGTGTTCTCCCTGAGTATGCACCGTTGCCAAAGTTCGTCGTGCCCAGACACCACGTGATGATCGGGTGTGATAAGCTCTACGTCCATCTACAACGGGTGCAAGCCAGTTTTGCACACGTAGAATACTCAGGTTAAACTTGACGAGCCTAGCATATGCAGATATGGCCTCGGAACACGGAGACCGAAAGGTCGAGCGTGAATCATATAGTAGATATGATCAACATAACGATGTTCACCATTGAAAACTACTCCATCTCACGTGATGATCGGTTATGGTTTAGTTGATTTGGATCACGTGATCACTTAGAGGATTAGAGGGATGTCTATCTAAGTGGGAGTTCTTTAAATTTGATTAATTGAACTTAAATTTATCATGAACTTAGTACCTGATAGTATCTTGCTTGTTTATGTTTGATTGTAGATAGATGGCTCGTGCTATTGTTCCGCTGAATTTTAATGCGTTCCTTGAGAAAGCAAAGTTGAAAGATGATGGTAGCAATTACACCGACTGGGTCCGTAACTTGAGGATTATCCTCATTGCTGCACAGAAGAATTACGTCCTGGAAGCACCGCTGGGTGCCAGGCCTGCTGCTGGAGCAACACCAGATGTTATGAACGTCTGGCAGAGCAAAACTGATGACTACTCGATAGTTCAGTGTGTCATGCTTTACGGCTTAGAATCGGGACTTCAACGACGTTTTGAACGTCATGGAGCATATGAGATGTTCTAGGAGTTGAAGTTAATATTTCAAGCAAATGCCCGGATTGAGAGATATGAAGTCTCCAATAAGTTCTATAGCTGCAAGATGGAGGAGAACAGTTCTGTCAGTGAGCATATACTCAAGATGTCTGGGTATAATAATCACTTGATTCAATTGGGAGTTAATCTTCCATATGATTGCGTCATTGACAGAATTCTCCAATCACTGCCACCAAGCTACAAGAGCTTCGTGATGAACTATAATATGCAAGGGATGAATAAGACTATTCCCGAGCTCTTCGCAATGCTGAAAGCGGCGGAGGTAGAAATCAAGAAGGAGCATCAAGTGATGGTCAACAAGACCACTAGTTTCAAGAAAAAGGGCAAAGGGAAGAGGAAGGGGAACTTCAAGAAGAACGGCAAGCAAGTTGCTGCTCAGGAGAAGAAACCCAAGTCTGGACCTAAGCCTGAAACTGAGTGCTTCTACTGCAAGCAGACTGGTCACTGAAAGCGGAACTGCCCCAAGTATTTGGCGGATAAGAAGGATGGCAAGGTGAACAAAGGTATATGTGATATACATGTTATTGATGTGTACCTTACTAGACCTCGCAGTAGCACCTGGGTATTTGATACTGGTTCTGTTGCTAATATTTGCAACTCGAAACAGGGACTACGGATTAAGCGAACACTGGCAAAGGACGAGGTGACGATGCACGTGGGAAACGGTTCCAAAGTCGATGTGATCGAGGTCGGCACGCTACCTCTACATCTACCTTCGAGATTAATATTAGACCTAAATAATTGTTATTTGGTGCCAGCGTTGAGCATGAACATTATATCTGGATCTTGTTTAATGTGAGGCGGTTAATCATTTAAATCAGAGAATAATGGTTGTTCTATTTATATGAGTAATATCTTTTATGGTCATGCACCTTTGAGGAGTGGTCTATTTTTGATGAATCTCGATAGTAGTAACACACATATTCATAATGTTGAAACCAAAAGATGCAGAGTTGATAATGACAATGCAACTTATTTGTGGCACTGCCGTTTAGGTCATATCGGTATAAAGCGCATGAAGAAACTCCATACTGATGGACTTTTGGAACCACTTGATTATGAATCACTTGGTACTTGCGAACCGTGCCTCATAGGCAAGATGACTAAAACACCGTTCTTCGGGACTATGGAGAGAGCAATAGATTTGTTGGAAATCATACATACCGATGTATGTGGTCCGATGAATATTGAAGCTCGTGGAGGATATCGTTATTTTCTCACCTTCACAGATGACTTAAGCAGATATGGGTATATCTACTTAATGAAACACAAGTCTGAAACATTTGAAAAATTCAAAGAATTTCAGACTAAAGTTGAAAATCATCGTAACAAGAAAATAAAGTTTCTACGATCTGATCGTGGAGGAGAATATTTGAGTTACGAGTTTGGTGTACATTTGAAACAATGCGGAATAGTTTCGCAACTCACGCCACCCGGAACACCACAGCGTAATGGTGTGTCCGAACGTGGTAATCGTACTTTACTAGATATGGTGCGATCTGTGATGTCTCTTACTGATTTACCGCTATCATTTTGGGGTTATGCTTTAGAGACGGCCGCATTCACGTTAAATAGGGCACCATCAAAATCCGTTGAGACGACGCCTTATGAACTATGGTTTGGCAAGAAACCAAAGTTGTCGTTTCTTAAAGTTTGGGGCTGCGATCCTTATGTGAAAAAGCTTCAACCTGATAAGCTCGAACCCAAATCGGAGAAATGTGTCTTCATAGGATACCCAAAGGAGACTGTTGGGTACATCTTCTATCACAGATCCGAAGGCAAGACATTCGTTGCTAAGAATGGATCCTTTCTAGAGAAGGAGTTTCTCTCGAAAGAAGTGAGTGGGAGGAAAGTAGAACTTGACGAGGTAACTGTACCTGCTCCCTTATTGGAAAGTAGTGCATTACAGAAACCTAATTCTGCGACACCTACACCAATTAGTGAGGAAGCTAATGATGATGATCATGAAACTTCAGGACAAGATACTACTGAACCTCGTAGATCAACCAGAGCGAGACCCGCGCCAGAGTGGTACGGTAATCCTGTTCTGGAAATCATGCTACTAGATCATGATGAACCTACGAACTATGAAGAAGCGATGGTGAGCCCAGATTCCGCAAAATGGCTTGAAGCCATGAAATCTGAGATGGGATCCATGTATGAGAACAAAGTATGGACTTTGGTTGACTTGCCCGATGATCGGCAAGCAATTGAGAATAAATGGATCTTCAAGAAGAAGACTGACGCTGATGGTAATGTTACTGTCTATAAAGCTCGACTTGTCACAAAAGGTTTTCGACAAGTTCAAGGGGTTGACTACGATGAGACCTTCTCACCCGTAGCGATGCTTAAGTCTGTCCGAATCATGTTAGCAATTGCCGCATTTTATGATTATGAAATTTGGCAGATGGATGTCAAAACGGCATTCCTAAATGGATTTCTGGAAGAAGAGTTGTATATGATGCAACCGGAAGGTTTTGTCGATCCAAAGGGAGCTAACAAAGTGTGCAAGCTCCAGCGATCCATTTATGGACTGGTGCAAGCATCTCGGAGTTGGAATAAACGCTTTGATAGTGTGATCAAAGCATTTGGTTTTATACAGACTTTCGGAGAAGCCTGTATTTACAAGAAAGTGAGTGGGAGCTCTGTAGCATTTCTGATATTATATGTGGATGACATATTACTGATCGGAAATGATATAGAATTTCTGGATAGCATAAAGGGATACTTGAATAAGAGTTTTTCAATGAAAGACCTCGGTGAAGCTGCTTACATATTAGGCATAAAGATCTATAGAGATAGATCAAGACGCTTAATTGGACTTTCACAAAGCACATACCTTGACAAGATTTTGAAGAAGTTCAAAATGGATCAAGTAAAGAAAGGGTTCTTGCCTGTGTTACAAGGTGTGAAATTGAGTCAGACTCAATGCCCGACCACTGCAGAAGATAGAAAGAAAATGAAAGATGTTCCCTATGCTTCAGCCATAGGCTCTATCATGTATGCGATGCTGTGTACCAGACCTGATGTGTGCCTTGCTATAAGTTTAGCAGGGAGGTACCAAAGTAATCCAGGAGTGGATCACTGGACAGCGGTCAAGAACATCCTGAAATACCTGAAAAGGACTAAGGATATGTTTCTCTTATATGGAGGTGACAAAGAGCTCATTGTAAACGGTTACGTTGATGCTAGCTTTGACACTGATCCGGACGATTCTAAATCGCAAACCGGATACGTGTTTACATTAAACGGTGGAGCTGTCAGTTGGTGCAGTTCTAAACAAAGCGTCGTAGCGGGATCTACATGTGAAGCGGAGTACATAGCTGCTTCGGAAGCAGCAAATGAAGGAGTCTGGATGAAGGAGTTCATATCCGATCTACGTGTCATACCTAGTGCATCGGGTCCAATGAAAATCTTTTGTGACAATACTGGTGCAATTTCCTTGGCAAAGGAATCCAGATTTCACAAAAGAACCAAGCACATCAAGAGACGCTTCAATTCCATCCGGGATCTAGTCCAGGTGGGAGACATAGAGATTTGCAAGATACATACGGATCTGAATGTTGCAGACCCGTTGACTAAGCCTCTTCCACGAGCAAAACATGATCAGCACCAAAGCTCCATGGGTGTTAGAATCATTACTGCGTAATCTAGATTATTGACTCTAGTGCAAGTGGGAGACTGAAGGAAATATGCCCTAGAGGCAATAATAAAGTTATTATTTATTTCCTTATATCATGATAAATGTTTATTATTCATGCTAGAATTGTATTAACCGGAAACATAATACATGTGTGAATACATAGACAAACAGAGTGTCACTAGTATGCCTCTACTTGACTAGCTCGTTAATCAAAGATGGTTATGTTTCCTAACCATGAACAAAGAGTTGTTATTTGATTAACGAGGTCACATCATTAGTTGAATGATCTGATTGACATGACCCATTCCATTAGCTTAGCACCCGATCATTTAGTATGTTGCTATTGCTTTCTTCATGACTTATACATGTTCCTATGACTATGAGATTATGCAACTCCCGTTTACCGGAGGAACACTTTGTGTGCTACCAAACGTCACAACGTAACTGGGTGATTATAAAGGAGCTCTACAGGTGTCTCCAAAGGTAGATGTTGGGTTGGCGTATTTCGAGATTAGGATTTGTCACTCCGATTGTCGGAGAGGTATCTCTGGGCCCTCTCGGTAATGCACATCACATAAGCCTTGCAAGCATTGCAACCAATGAGTTAGTTGCGAGATGATGTATTACGGAACGAGTAAAGAGACTTGCCGGTAACGAGATTGAACTAGGTATTGGCTACCGACGATCGAATCTCGGGCAAGTAACATACCGATGACAAAGGGAACAACGTATATTGTTATGTGGTCTGACCGATAAAGATCTTCGTAGGATATGTAGGAGCCAATATGGGCATCCAGGTCCCGCTATTGGTTATTGACCGGAGATTTGTCTCAGTCATGTCTGCATTGTTCTCGAACCGTAGGGTCCGCACGCTTAACGTTACGTTGACAGTTATTATGAGTTTATGTATTTTGATGTACCGAAGTTAGTTCGGAGTCCCGGATGTGATCACGGACTTGACGAGGAGTCTCGAAATGGTCGAGACATAAAGATTGATATATTGGATGACTATATTCGGACACCGGAAGTGTTCCGGGTGATTTCGGATAAAACTGGAGTGCCGGAGGGGTTACCGGAACCCCCCGGGGAAGTAATGGGCCTTATTGGGCCTGAGGGTAGAGAGAGGGCAGCAGCCCAGGAGGTGGCGTGCCCCCCCATGGGGAGTCCGAATTGGACTAGGGAGGGGGGCGCGGCCCCTCTTTCCCTCTCCCTCTCCCTCTCTTTCCTTCCCCCTCTTCCTGCCTAGTTGGACTAGGAAAGGGGAGTCCTACTCCCACTAGGAGGAGGACTCCCCCTCCCTTTGGCGCACCCCATAGGGCCAGCCGGCCTCCCCCCTTGCTCCTTTATATACGGGGGCAGGGGGCACCCTAGGACACACAAGTTGATCCACGTGATCGTCCCTTAGCCGTGTGCGGTGCCCCCTGCCACCATATTCCACCTTGGTCATACCGTTGTAGTGCTTAGGCGAAGCCCTACGTCGGTGGAACATCATCATCGTCACCACGCCGTCGTGCTGACGGAACTCATCCCCGAAGCTTTGCTGGATCGGAGCCCGGGGAGCGTCATCGAGCTGTACGTGTGCTAAGAACTCGGAGGTGCCGGAGTAACGGTGCTTGGATCGGTCGGATCGGGAAGACGTACGACTACTTCCTCTACGTTGTGTCAACGATTCCGCAGTCGGTCTGCGTGGGTACGTAGACAACACTCTCCCCTCTCGTTGCTGTGCATCACCATGATCTTGCGTGTGCGTATGAAATTTTTTGAAATTACTACGAAACCCTACAGTGGCATCCGAGCCTAGGTTTTATGGTTTGATGTTATATGCACGAGTAGAACACAAGTGAGTTGTGGGCGATATAAGTCATACTGCCTACCAGCATGTCATACTTTGGTTCAGCGGTATTGTTGGACGAGATGACCCGAACCAACATTACGTGTACGCTTACGCGAGACCGGTTCTCCCGACGTGCTTTGCACATAGGTGGCTTGCGGGCGACTGTCTCTCCAACTTTAGTTGAACCGAGTGTGGCTACGCCCGGTCCTTGCGAAGGTTAAAACGGAGTCTATTTGACAAACTATCATTGTGGTTTTGATGCGTAGGTGAGATGAGTTCTTGCTTAAGCCCGTAGCAGCCACGTAAAACTTGCAACAACAAAGTAGAGGACGTCTAACTTGTTTTTGCAGGGCATGTTGTGATATGATATGGTCAAGGCATGATGCTAAATTTTATTGTATGAGATGATCATGTTTTGTAACCGAGTTATCGGCAACTGGCAGGAGCCATATGGTTGTCGCTTTATTGTATGCAATGCAATCGCGATGTAATGCTTTACTTTATCACTAAGCGGTAGCGATAGTCGTGGAAGCATAAGATTGGCGAGACGGCAACGATGCTACGATGGAGATCAAGGTGTCGCGCCGGTGACGATGGTGATCATGACGGTGCTTCGGAGATGGAGATCACAGGCACAAGATGATGATGACCATATCATATCACTTATATTGATTGCATGTGATGTTTATCCTTTTACATCTTATCTTGCTTTGATTGACGGTAGCATTATAAGATGATCTCTCACTAAATTATCAGGAAGTGTTCTCCCTGAGTATGCACCGTTGCCAAAGTTCGTCGTGCCCAGACACCACGTGATGATCGGGTGTGATAAGCTCTACGTCCATCTACAACGGGTGCAAGCCAGTTTTGCACACGCAGAATACTCAGGTTAAACTTGACGAGCCTAGCATATGCAGATATGGCCTCGGAACACGGAGACCGAAAGGTCGAGCGTGAATCATATAGTAGATATGATCAACATAACGATGTTCACCATTGAAAACTACTCCATCTCACGTGATGAACGGTTATGGTTTAGTTGATTTGGATCACGTGATCACTTAGAGGATTAGAGGGATGTCTATCTAAGTGGGAGTTCTTTAAATTTGATTAATATAACTTAAATTTATCATGAACTTAGTACCTGATAGTATCTTGCTTGTTTATGTTTGATTGTAGATAGATGGCTCGTGCTGTTGTTCCGTTGAATTTAATGCGTTCCTTGAGAAAGCAAAGTTGAAAGATGATGGTAGCAATTACACCGACTGGGTCCGTAACTTGAGGATTATCCTCATTGCTGCACAGAAGAATTACGTCCTGGAAGCACCGCTGGGTGCCAGGCCTGCTGCTGGAGCAACACCAGATGTTATGAACGT
Organism: Triticum urartu; assembly: GCF_056163025.1. Taxonomy (NCBI): domain Eukaryota; kingdom Viridiplantae; phylum Streptophyta; class Magnoliopsida; order Poales; family Poaceae; genus Triticum; species Triticum urartu. The sequence continues at coordinate 710,117,626 of NC_141874.1, forward strand.
CTGGCAGAGCAAAACTGATGACTACTCGATAGTTCAGTGTGCCATGCTTTACGGCTTAGAATCGGGACTTCAACGACGTTTTGAACATCATGGAGCATATGAGATGTTCCAGGAGTTGAAGTTAATATTTCAAGCAAATGCCCGGATTGAGAGATATGAAGTCTCCAATAAGTTCTATAGCTGCAAGATGGAGGAGAACAGTTTTGTCAGTGAGCATATACTCAAGATGTCTGGGTATAATAATCACTTGATTCAATTGGGAGTTAATCTTCTAGATGATTGTGTCATTGACAGAATTCTCCAATCACTGCCACCAAGCTACAAGAGCTTCGTGATGAACTATAATATGCAAGGGATGAATAAGACTATTCCCGAGCTCTTCGCAATGCTGAAAGCGGCGAAGGTAGAAATCAAGAAGGAGCATCAAGTGTTGATGGTCAACAAGACCACTAGTTTCAAGAAAAAGGGCAAAGGGAAGAAGAAGGGGAACTTCAAGAAGAACGGCAAGCAAGTTGCTGCTCAGGAGAAGAAACCCAAGTCTGGACCTAAGCCTGAAACTGAGTGCTTCTACTGCAAGCAGACTGGTCACTGAAAGCGGAACTGCCCCAAGTATTTGGCGGATAAGAAGGATGGTAAGGTGAACAAAGGTATATGTGATATACATGTTATTGATGTGTACCTTACTAGAGCTCGCAGTAGCACCTGGGTATTTGATACTGGTTCTGTTGCTAATATTTGCAACTCGAAACAGGGACTACGGATTAAGCGAACACTGGCAAAGGACGAGGTGACGATGCGCGTGGGAAACGGTTCCAAAGTCGATGTGATCGAGGTCGGCACGCTACCTCTACATCTACCTTCGGGATTAATATTAGACCTAAATAATTGTTATTTGGTGCCAGCGTTGAGCATGAACATTATATCTGGATCTTGTTTAATGCGAGACGGTTATTCATTTAAATCAGAGAATAATGGTTGTTCTATTTATATGAGTAATATCTTTTATGGTCATGCACCTTTGAGGAGTGGTCTATTTTTGATGAATCTCGATAGTAGTAACACACATATTCATAATGTTGAAACCAAAAGATGCAGAGTTGATAATGATAGTGCAACTTATTTGTGGCACTGCCGTTTAGGTCATATCGGTATAAAGCGCATGAAGAAACTCCATACTGATGGACTTTTGGAACCACTTGATTATGAATCACTTGGTACTTGCGAACCGTGCCTCATAGGCAAGATGACTAAAACACCGTTCTCCGGGACTATGGAGAGAGCAACAAATTTGTTGGAAATCATACATACCGATGTATGTGGTCCGATGAATATTGAAGCTCGTGGCGGATATCGTTATTCTCTCACCTTCACAGATGACTTAAGCAGATATGGGTATATCTACTTAATGACACACAAGTCTGAAACATTTGAAAAATTCAAAGAATTTCAGAGTGAAGTTGAAAATCATCGTAACAAGAAAATAAAGTTTCTATGATCTGATCGTGGAGGAGAATATTTGAGTTACGAGTTTGGTGTACATTTGAAACAATGCAGAATAGTTTCGCAACTCACGCCACCCGGAACACCATAGCATAATGGTGTGTCCGAACGTGGTAATCGTACTTTACTAGATATGGTGCGATCTATGATGTCTCTTACTGATTTACCGCTATCATTTTGGGGTTATGCTTTAGAGACGGCCGCATTCACGTTAAATAGGGCACCATCAAAATCCGTTGAGACGATGCCTTATGAACTACGGTTTGGCAAGGAACCAAAGTTGTCGTTTCTTAAAGTTTGGGGCTGCGATGCTTATGTGAAAAAGCTTCAACCTGATAAGCTCGAACCCAATCAGAGAAATGTGTCTTCATAGGATACCCAAAGGAGACTGTTGGGTACACCTTCTATCACAGATCCGAAGGCAAGACATTCGTTGCTAAGAATGGATCCTTTCTAGAGAAGGAGTTTCTCTCGAAAGAAGTGAGTGGGAGGAAAGTAGAACTTGACGAGGTAACTGTACCTGCTCCCTTATTGGAAAGTAGTGCATTACAGAAACCTGTTTCTGCGACACCTACACCAATTAGTGAGGAAGCTAATGATGATGATCATGAAACTTCAGGACAAGATACTACTGAACCTCGTAGATCAACCAGAGCGAGACCCGCGCCAGAGTGGTACGGTAATCCTGTTCTGGAAATCATGCTGCTAGATCATGATGAACCTACGAACTATGAGAAGCGATGGTGAGCCCAGATTCCGCAAAATGGCTTGAAGCCATGAAATCTGAGATGGGATCCATGTATGAGAACAAAGTATGGACTTTGGTTGACTTGCCCGATGATCGGCAAGCAATTGAGAATAAATGGATCTTCAAGAAGAAGACTGACGCTGATGGTAATGTTACTGTCTACAAAGCTCGACTTGTCACAAAAGGTTTTCGACAAGTTCAAGGGGTTGACTACGATGAGACCTTCTCACCCGTAGCGATGCTTAAGTCTGTCCGAATCATGTTAGCAATTACCGCATTTTATGATTATGAAATTTGGCAGATGGATGTCAAAACTGCATTCCTAAATGGATTTCTGGAAGAAGAGTTGTATATGATGCAACCGGAAGGTTTTGTCGATCCAAAGGGAGCTAACAAAGTGTGCAAGCTCCAGCGATCCATTTATGGACTGGTGCAAGCATCTCGGAGTTGGAATAAACGCTTTGATAGTGTGATCAAAGCATTTGGTTTTATACAGACTTTCGGAGAAGCCTGTATTTACAAGAAAGTGAGTGGGAGCTCTGTAGCATTTCTGATATTATATGTGGATGACATATTACTGATCGGAAATGATATAGAATTTCTGGATAGCATAAAGGGATACTTGAATAAGAGTTTTTCAATGAAAGACCTCGGTGAAGCTGCTTACATATTAGGCATAAAGATCTATAGAGATAGATCAAGACGCTTAATTGGACTTTCACAAAGCACATACCTTGACAAGATTATGAAGAAGTTCAAAATGGATCAAGCAAAGAAAGGGTTCTTGCCTGTGTTACAAGGTGTGAAATTGAGTCAGACTCAATGCCCGACCACTGCAGAAGATAGAAAGAAAATGAAAGATGTTCCCTATGCTTCAGCCATAGGCTCTATCATGTATGCGATGCTGTGTACCAGACCTAATGTGTGCCTTTCTATAAGTTTAGCAGGGAGGTACCAAAGTAATCCAGGAGTGGATCACTGGACAGCGGTCAAGAACATCCTGAAATACCTGAAAAGGACTAAGGATATGTTTCTCGTATATGGAGGTGACAAAGAGCTCATTGTAAACGGTTACGTTGATGCTAGCTTTGACACTGATCCGGACGATTCTAAATCGCAAACCGGATACGTGTTTACATTAAACGGTGGAGCTGTCAGTTGGTGCAGTTCTAAACAAAGCGTCATAGCGGGATCTACATGTGAAGCGGAGTACATAGCTGCTTCGGAAGCAGCAAATGAAGGAGTCTGGATGAAGGAGTTCATATCCGATCTAGGTGTCATACCTAGTGCATCGGGTCCAATGAAAATCGTTTGTGACAATACTGGTGCAATTGCCTTGGCAAAGGAATCCAGATTTCACAAAAGAACCAAGCACATCAAGAGACGCTTCAATTCCATCCGGGATCTAGTCCAGGTGGGAGACATAGAGATTTGCAAGATACATACGGATCTGAATGTTGCAGACCCGTTGACTAAGCCTCTTCCACGAGCAAAACATGATCAGCACCAAAGATCCATGGGTGTTAGAATCATTACTGTGTAATCTAGATTATTGACTCTAGTGCAAGTGGGAGACTGAAGGAAATATGCCCTAGAGGCAATAATAAAGTTATTATTTATTTCCTTATATCATGATAAATGTTTATTATTCATGCTAGAATTGTATTAACCGAAAACATAATACATGTGTGAATACATAGACAAACAGAGTGTCACTAGTATGCCTCTACTTGACTAGCTCGTTAATCAAAGATGGTTATGTTTCCTAACCATGAACAAAGAGTTGTTATTTGATTAACGAGGTCACATCATTAGTTGAATGATCTGATTGACATGACCCATTCCATTAGCTTAGCACCCGATCATTTAGTATGTTGCTATTGCTTTCTTCATGACTTATACATGTTCCTATGACTATGAGATTATGCAACTCCCGTTTACCGGAGGAACACTTTGTGTGCTACCAAACGTCACAACGTAACTGGGAGATTATAAAGGAGCTCTACAGGTGTCTCCAAAGGTAGATGTTGGGTTGGCGTATTTCGAGATTAGGATTTGTCACTCCGATTGTCGGAGAGGTATCTCTGGGCCCTCTCGGTAATGCACATCACATAAGCCTTGCAAGCATTGCAACCAATGAGTTAGTTGCGAGATGATGTATTACGGAACGAGTAAAGAGACTTGCCGGTAACGAGATTGAACTAGGTATTGGATACCGACGATCGAATCTCGGGCAAGTAACATACCGATGACAAAGGGAACAACGTATATTGTTATGTGGTCTGACCGATAAAGATCTTCGTAGGATATGTAGGAGCCAATATGGGCATCCAGGTCCCGCTATTGGTTATTGACCGGAGATTTGTCTCAGTCATGTCTGCATTGTTCTCGAACCGTAGGGTCCGCACGCTTAACGTTACGTTGACAGTTATTATGAGTTTATGTATTTTGATGTACCGAAGTTAGTTCGGAGTCCCGGATGTGATCACGGACTTGACGAGGAGTCTCGAAATGGTCGAGACATAAAGATTGATATATTGGATGACTATATTCGGACACCGGAAGTGTTCCGGGTGATTTCGGATAAAACCGGAGTGCCGGAGGGGTTACCGGAACCCCCCGGGGAAGTAATGGGCCTTATTGGGCCTGAGGGGAGAGAGAGGGCAGCAGCCCAGGAGGTGGCGCGCCCCCCATGGGGAGTCCGAATTGGACTAGGGAGGGGGGCGCGGCCCCTCTTTCCCTCTCCCTCTCCCTCTCTTTCCTTCCCCCTCTTCCTTCCTAGTTGGACTAGGAAAGGGGAGTCCTACTCCCACTAGGAGGACTCCCCCTCCCTTTGGCGCACCCCATAGGGCCGGCCGGCCTCCCCCCTTGCTCCTTTATATACGGGGGCAGGGGGCACCCTAGGACACACAAGTTGATCCACGTGATCGTCCCTTAGCCGTGTGCGGTGCCCCCTGCCACCATATTCCACCTTGGTCATACCGTTGTAGTGCTTAGGCGAAGCCCTACGTCGGTGGAACATCATCATCGTCACCACGCCGTCGTGCTGACGAAACTCATCCCCGAAGCTTTGCTGGATCGGAGCCCGGGGAGCGTCCTCGAGCTGTACGTGTGCTAAGAACTCGAAGGTGCCGGAGTAACGGTGCTTGGATCGGTCGGATCGGGAAGACGTACGACTACTTCCTCTACATTGTGTCAACGCTTCCGCAGTCGGTCTGCGTGGGTACATAGACAACACTCTCCCCTCTCGTTGCTGTGCATCACCATGATCTTGCATGTGCGTATAAAATTTTTTGAAATTACTATGAAACCCTACCGTGGCATCCGAGCCTAGGTTTTATGGTTTGATGTTATATGCACGAGTAGAACACAAGTGAGTTGTGGGCGATATAAGTCATACTGCCTACCAGCATGTCATACTTTGGTTCAGCGGTATTGTTGGACGAGACGACCCGGACCAACATTACGCGTACGCTTACGCGAGACCGGTTCTCCCGACGTGCTTTGCACATAGGTGGCTTGCGGGCGACTGTCTCTCCAACTTTAGTTGAACCGAGTGTGGCTACGCCCGGTCCTTGCGAAGGTTAAAACGGAGTCTATTTGACAAACTATCATTGTGGTTTTGATGCGTAGGTGAGATGAGTTCTTGCTTAAGCCCGTAGCAGCCACGTAAAACTTGCAACAAAAAAGTAGAGGACGTCTAACTTGTTTTTGCAGGGCATGTTGTGATATGATATGGTCAAGGCATGATGCTAAATTTTATTGTATGAGATGATCATGTTTTGTAACCGAGTTATCGGCAACTGGCAGGAGCCATATGGTTGTCGCTTTATTGTATGCAATGCAATCGCGATGTAATGCTTTACTTTATCACTAAGCGGTAGCGATAGTCGTGGAAGAATAAGATTGGCGAGACGACAACGATGCTACGATGGAGATCAAGGTGTCGCGCCGATGACGATGGTGATCATGACGGTGCTTCGGAGATGGAGATCACAGGCACAAGATGATGATGACCATATCATATCACTTATATTGATTGCATGTGATGTTTATCCTTTTATGCATCTTATCTTGCTTTGATTGACGGTAGCATTATAAGATGATCTCTCACTAAATTATCAGGAAGTGTTCTCCCTGAGTATGCACCGTTGCCAAAGTTCGTCGTGCCCAGACACCACGTGATGATCGGGTGTGATAAGCTCTACGTCCATCTACAACGGGTGCAAGCCAGTTTTGCACACGCAGAATACTCAAGTTAAACTTGACGAGCCTAGCATATGCAGATATGGCCTCGGAACACGGAGACCGAAAGGTCGAGCGTGAATCATATAGTAGATATGATCAACATAACGATGTTCACCATTGAAAACTACTCCATCTCACGTGATGATCGGTTATGGTTTAGTTGATTTGGATCACGTGATCACTTAGAGGATTAGAGGGATGTCTATCTAAGTGGGAGTTCTTTAAATTTGATTAATTGAACTTAAATTTATCATGAACTTAGTACCTGATAGTATCTTGCTTGTTTATGTTTGATTGTAGATAGATGGCTCGTGCTGTTGTTCCGCTGAATTTTAATGCGTTCCTTGAGAAAGCAAAGTTGAAAGATGATGGTAGCAATTACACGGACTGGGTCCGTAACTTGAGGATTATCCTCATTGCTGCACAGAAGAATTACGTCCTGGAAGCACCGCTGGGTGCCAGGCCTGCTGCTGGAGCAACACCAGATGTTATGAACGTCTGGCAGAGCAAAACTGATGACTACTCGATAGTTCAGTGTGTCATGCTTTACGGCTTAGAATCGGGACTTCAACGATGTTTTGAACGTCATGGAGCATATGAGATGTTCCAGGAGTTGAAGTTAATATTTCAAGCAAATGCCCGGATTGAGAGATATGAAGTCTCCAATAAGTTCTATAGCTGCAAGATGGAGGAGAACAGTTCTGTCAGTGAGCATATACTCAAGATGCCTGGGTATAATAATCACTTGATTCAATTGGGAGTTAATCTTCCAGATGATTGCGTCATTGACAGAATTCTCCAATCACTGCCACCAAGCTACAAGAGCTTCGTGATGAACTATAATATGCAAGGGATGAATAAGACTATTCCCGAGCTCTTCGCAATGCTGAAAGCGGTGGAGGTAGAAATCAAGAAGGAGCATCAAGTGTTGATGGTCAACAAGACCACTAGTTTCAAGAAAAAGGGCAAAGGGAAGAGGAAGGGGAACTTCAAGAAGAACGGCAAGCAAGTTGCTGCTCAGGAGAAGAAACCCAAGTCTGGACCTAAGCCTGAAACTGAGTGCTTCTACTGCAAGCAGACTGGTCACTGAAAGCGAAACTGCCCCAAGTATTTGGCGGATAAGAAGGATGGCAAGGTGAACAAAGGTATATGTGATATACATGTTATTGATGTGTACCTTACTAGAGCTCGCAGTAGCACCTGGGTATTTGATACTGGTTCTGTTGCTAATATTTGCAACTTGAAACAGGGACTACGGATTAAGCGAACACTGGCAAAGGACGAGGTGACGATGCACGTGGGAAACGGTTCCAAAGTCGATGTGATCGAGGTCGGCACGCTACCTCTACACCTACCTTCGGGATTAATATTAGACCTAAATAATTGTTATTTGGTGCCAGCGTTGAGCATGAACATTATATCTGGATCTTGTTTAATGTGAGGCGGTTATTCATTTAAATCAGAGAATAATGGTTGTTCTATTTATATGAGTAATATCTTTTATGGTCATGCACCTTTGAGGAGTGGTCTATTTTTGATGAATCTCGATAGTAGTAACACACATATTCATAATGTTGAAACCAAAAGATGCAGAGTTGATAATGACAGTGCAACTTATTTGTGGCACTGCCGTTTAGGTCATATCGGTATAAAGCGCATGAAGAAACTCCATACTGATGGACTTTTGGAACCACTTGATTATGAATCACTTGGTACTTGCGAACCGTGCCTCATAGGCAAGATGACTAAAACACCGTTCTCCGGGACTATGGAGAGAGCAACAGATTTGTTGGAAATCATACATACCGATGTATGTGGTCCGATGAATATTGAAGCTCGTGGCGGATATCGTTATTTTCTCACCTTCACATATGACTTAAGCAGATATGGGTATATCTACTTAATGAAACACAAGTCTGAAACATTTGAAAAATTCAAAGAATTTCAGACTGAAGTTGAAAATCATCATAACAAGAAAATAAAGTTTCTACGATCTGATCGTGGAGGAGAATATTTGAGTTACGAGTTTGGTGTACATTTGAAACAATGCGGAATAGTTTCGCAACTCACGCCACCCGGAACACCACAGCGTAATGGTGTGTCCGAACGTCGTAATCGTACTTTACTAGATATGGTGCGATCTGTGATGTCTCTTACTGATTTACCGCTATCATTTTGGGGTTATGCTTTAGAGACGGCCGCATTCACGTTAAATAGGGCACCATCAAAATCCGTTGAGACGACGCCTTATGAACTATGGTTTGGCAAGAAACCAAAGTTGTCGTTTCTTAAAGTTTGGGGCTGCGATGCTTATGTGAAAAAGCTTCAACCTGATAAGCTCGAACCCAAATCAGAGAAATGTGTCTTCATAGGATACCCAAAGGAGACTGTTGGGTACACCTTCTATCACAGATCCGAAGGCAAGACATTCGTTGCTAAGAATGGATCCTTTCTAGAGAAGGAGTTTCTCTCGAAAGAAGTGAGTGGGAGGAAAGTAGAACTTGACGAGGTAACTGTACCTGCTCCCTTATTGGAAAGTAGTGCATTACAGAAACCTGTTTCTGCGACACCTACACCAATTAGTGAGGAAGCTAATGATGATGATCATGAAACTTCAGGACAAGATACTACTGAACCTCGTAGATCAACCAGAGCGAGACCCGCGCCAGAGTGGTACGGTAATCCTGTTCTGGAAATCATGCTGCTAGATCATGATGAACCTACGAACTATGAAGAAGCGATGGTGAGCCCAGATTCCGCAAAATGGCTTGAAGCCATGAAATCTGAGATGGGATCCATGTATGAGAACAAAGTATGGACTTTGGTTGACTTGCCCGATGATCGGCAAGCAATTGAGAATAAATGTATCTTCAAGAAGAAGACTGACGCTGATGGTAATGTTACTGTCTACAAAGCTCGACTTGTCACAAAAGGTTTTCGACAAGTTCAAGGGGTTGACTACGATGAGACCTTCTCACCCGTAGCGATGCTTAAGTCTGTCCGAATCATGTTAGAAATTGCCGCATTTTATGATTATGAAATTTGGCAGATGAATGTCAAAACTGCATTCCTAAATGGATTTCTGGAAGAAGAGTTGTATATGATGCAACCGGAAGGTTTTGTCGATCCAAAGGGAGCTAACAAAGTGTGCAAGCTCCAGCGATCCATTTATGGACTGGTGCAAGCATCTCGGAGTTGGAATAAACGCTTTGATAGTGTGATCAAAGCATTTGGTTTTATACAGACTTTCGGAGAAGCCTGTATTTACAAGAAAGTGAGTGGGAGCTCTGTAGCATTTCTGATATTATATGTGGATTACATATTACTGATCGGAAATGATATAGAATTTCTGGATAGCATAAAGGGATACTTGAATAAGAGTTTTTCAATGAAAGACCTCGGTGAAGCTGCTTACATATTAGGCATAAAGATCTATAGAGATAGATCAAGACGCTTAATTGGACTTTCACAAAGCACATACCTTGACAAGATTTTGAAGAAGTTCAAAATGGATAAAGCAAAGAAAGGGTTCTTGCCTGTGTTACAAGGTGTGAAATTGAGTCAGACTCAATGCCCGACCACTGCAGAAGATAGAAAGAAAATGAAAGATGTTCCCTATGCTTCAGCCATAGGCTCTATCATGTATGTGATGCTGTGTACCAGACCTGATGTGTGCCTTGCTATAAGTTTTGCAGGGAGGTACCAAAGTAATCCAGGAGTGGATCACTGGACAGCGGTCAAGAACATCCTGAAATACCTGAAAAGGACTAAGGATATGTTTCTCGTATATGGAGGTGACAAAGAGCTCATTGTAAACGGTTACGTTGATGCTAGCTTTGACACTGATCCGGACGATTCTAAATCGCAAACCGGATACGTGTTTACATTAAACGGTGGAGCTGTCAGTTGGTGCAGTTCTAAACAAAGCGTCGTAGCGGGATCTACATGTGAAGCGGAGTACATAGCTGCTTCGGAAGCAGCAAATGAAGGAGTCTGGATGAAGGAGTTCATATCCGATCTAGGTGTCATACCTAGTGCATCGGGTCCAATGAAAATCTTTTGTGACAATACTGGTGCAATTGCCTTGGCAAAGGAATCCAGATTTCACAAAAGAATCAAGCACATCAAGAGACGCTTCAATTCCATCTGGGATCTAGTCCAGGTGGGAGACATAGAGATTTGCAAGATACATACGGATCTGAATGTTGCAGACCCGTTGACTAAGCCTCTTCCATGAGCAAAACATGATCAGCACCAAAGCTCCATGGGTGTTAGAATCATTACTATGTAATCTAGATTATTGACTCTAGTGCAAGTGGGAGACTGAAGGAAATATGCCCTAGAGGCAATAATAAAGTTATTATTTATTTCCTTATATCATGATAAATGTTTATTATTCATGCTAGAATTGTATTAACCGGAAACATAATACATGTGTGAATACATAGACAAACAGAGTGTCACTAGTATGCCTCTACTTGACTAGCTCGTTAATCAAAGATGGTTATGTTTCCTAACCATGAACAAAGAGTTGTTATTTGATTAACAAGGTCACATCATTAGTTGAATGATCTGATTGACATGACCCATTCCATTAGCTTAGCACCCGATCATTTAGTATGTTGCTATTGCTTTCTTCATGACTTATACATGTTCCTATGACTATGAGATTATGCAACTCCCGTTTACCAGAGGAACACTTTGTGTGCTACCAAACGTCACAACGTAACTGGGAGATTATAAAGGAGCTCTACATGTGTCTGCAAAGGTATATGTTGGGTTGGCGTATTTCGAGATTAGGATTTGTCACTCGGATTGTCGGAGAGGTATCTCTGGGCCCTCTCGGTAATGCACATCACATAAGCCTTGCAAGCATTGCAACCAATGAGTTAGTTGTGAGATGATGTATTACGGAACGAGTAAAGAGACTTGCCGGTAACGAGATTGAACTAGGTATTGGATACCGACGATCGAATCTCGGGCAAGTAACATACCGATGACAAAGGGAACAACGTATATTGTTATGCAGTCTGACCGATAAAGATCTTCGTAGGATATGTAGGAGCCAATATGGGCTTCCAGGTCCCGCTATTGGTTATTGACCGGAGATTTGTCTCAGTCATGTCTGCATTGTTCTCGAACCGTAGGGTCCGCACGCTTAACGTTACGATGACAGTTATTATGAGTTTATGTATTTTGATGTACCGAAGTTAGTTCGGAGTCCCGGATGTGATCACGGACTTGACGAGGAGTCTCGAAATGGTCGAGACATAAAGATTGATATATTGGATGACTATATTCGGACACCGGAAGTGTTCCGGGTGATTTCGGATAAAACCGGAGTGCCGGAGGGGTTACCGGAACCCCCCGGGGAAGTAATGGGCCTTATTGGGCGTGAGGGGAGAGAGAGGGCAGCAGCCCAGGAGGTGGCGCGCCCCCCCATGGGGAGTCCGAATTGGACTAGGGAGGGGGGCGCGGCCCCTCTTTCCCTCTCCCTCTCCCTCTCTTTCCTTCCCCCTCTTCCTTCCTAGTTGGACTAGGAAAGGGGAGTCCTACTCCCACTAGGAGGAGGACTCCCCCTCCCTTTGGCGCACCCCATAGGGCCGGCCGGCCTCCCCCCTTGCTCCTTTATATACGGAGGCAGGGGGCACCCTAGGACACACAAGTTGATCCACGTGATCGTCCCTTAGCCGTGTGCGGTGCCCCCTGCCACCATATTCCACCTTGGTCATACCATTGTAGTGCTTAGGCGAAGCCCTGCGTCGGTGGAACATCATCATCGTCACCACGCCGTCGTGCTGACGGAACTCATCCCCGAAGCTTTGCTGGATCAGAGCCCGGGGAGCGTCATCGAGTTGTACGTGTGCTAAGAACTCGGAGGTGCCGGAGTAACGGTGCTTGGATCGGTCGGATCGGGAAGACGTACGACTACTTCCTCTACGTTGTGTCAACGCTTCCGTAGTCGGTCTGCGTGGGTACGTAGACAACACTCTCCCCTCTCGTTGCTGTGCATCACCATGATCTTGCGTGTGCGTAGGAAATTTTTTGAAATTACTACGAAACCCAACAGTGATTATATCTCCTTTGTTCGTGAAGAAGGTGGAGGTGACGGATAATCGCACATCGAGCGTAAGAGGTCCTCCAGCTTGCGAATAGTGCCCTTGAGTGCAACAATATGCTCCTTGAACAAAATATTTGCTTGTGTGAGATACTTGTTTTGTATACGAGCTAACTCAATCATCTTGAAAGCTTCGATCTCAGTTGGGGTAAGAAGGTTATGATCAATTTGAAGGGTGTCTTTTGCTGTTGGAGCTTGATCCTCCGTGGCTTTCTTGATCCTTTCATCTTTGTTGACCTTCGTGGGTTCTTCCCTCTTCAGATCTATCTTGATTGGCCAAGCATCGTTGTCACCATTGAAAGATCGTCGATGTCGCCTAGAGGGAGGTGAATAGGCGTTTTAAAATAATTACAGTTTAGGCTTTAACAAATGCGGAATAAACCTAGGGGTTAATTTGTCAAGCACAAAACCTAAAACAACTAGGCTCACATATGTGCACCAACAACTTATGCTAAGCAAGATAAGCAACTATGTGATAGCAAGATATATGACAAGAAACAATACGGCTATCAGAAAGTAAAGTGCATAAGTGAAGGGGCTCGGGTAAGAGATAACCGAGGCACGCGGAGACGACGATGTATCCCGAAGTTCACACCCTTGCGGATGCTAATCTCCGTTTGGAGCGGTGTGGAGGCACAATGCTCCCCAAGAAGCCACTAGGGCCACCGTAATCTCCTCACGCCCTCGCACAATGCAAGATGCCGTGATTCCACTAAGGGACCCTTGAGGGCGGTCACCGAACCCATACAACTGGCAACCCTTGGGGGTGGTCACCGAACCCGTACACTTTGGTAACCCTTGGGGGCGGTCACCGGTACCCGTCAAATTGCTCGGGGCGATCTCCACAACCTAATTGGAGACCCCGACGCTTGCCCGAAGCTTTACACCACAATGATTGAGCTCCGAACAACACCAACCGTCTAGGGCGCCAAGGAACCCAAGAGGAACAAGCTCTAGGGTGCCCAAACACCCAAGAGTAATAAGCTTCTCAAACTTCACTTCCATGTAGCACTGTGGAGAACTCAAACTGATGCACCAAATGCAATAGCAAGGGCACACGGAGTGCCCAAGTCCTTCTCTCTCAAATCCCACCGAAGCAACTAATGCTAGGGAGGAAAATGAGAGGAAGAACAAGAAGGAGAACACCAAGAACTCCAAGATCTAGATCCAAGGGGTTCCCCTCACATAGAGAAGAAAGTGATTGGTGGAAATGTGGATCTAGATCTCCTCTCTCTTTTCCCTCAAAAACTAGCAAGAATCCATGGAGGGATCGAGAGTTAGCAAGCTCGAAGAAGGTCAACGATGGGGGAAGAACACGAGCTCAAAGGATAAGATTCATTGGGGAAGAAGACCCCATTTTATAGGAGGGGGGAAATCCAACCGTTATGTGCTCAGCCCGCACACGAGTGGTACTACCGCTCCACGAGCGGTACTACCTCTCAGGCAGAAGAAATAGGGAAAAGGAGCAACAAAACATGAACCTTGGGGCGGTAGTACCGTAGGAGATAGCGGTAATACCGCTGGGTTAGGCGGTACTACCGCACCCTTCGGCGGTACTGCCGCGCAGAATGAAGGGTAAAGGGAATGAGGGAATCGGGCGGTACTACCGCGGAGGAAGGGCGGTACTGCCACTAAGGAGCGGTACTGCCGCACTACTGCCGCAGTGAGGTACCGCACAATCCGACACAGAAAAAGACCCCTCGAATCGACGCGGTAGGGACCTGGTAAGCCAACGGTAGTACTACTGCGGAGTCACCGCCGGTACTACCGCTGCGGAGCGGTACTGCCGCTTGTGACTCCTCAGCGGTACTACCGCTGGGTACCACGGTACTACCGCTGGGACCCTGACAAAAACCACACTCAAGAAAACTAGAACTGCCATAACGTCTGCATATGAGCTCCGAATTGAGCAAACTCAAGCTTGTTGGAAACAAGATGACGAGTAGCATCAAAACAGCTACTAAGCTCTAAGAGGTAGGGGAGGTATGCCTAAAAAAAGAGGAGTGAAAGCTCCAACCGAGAAGAACCGGCAAAACCTCCAACATCGAAAACATCATAGAAGATGTAAGCGAACTCCGTTTTCGATGAACTCAAGCTTGTCAACAAGATGACCTTAAGCTCTAAGACTCACAAAGAGAACCAAACAAGAACCAAGAAAGATGATGCAAGGATGCAATGGTTTGAGCTCTCAACAAATGATACGATCAAGCTACTCATTGAGAGCCCCCCTTGATAGTATGGCAATCGATCCTATAACCCGGTCTCCCAACTACCATCATGAGACCGGTAAAATAGAAAACCTATCAAGGGCAAACCTTTGCCTTGCACATGGTCCGCTTGAGCTAGATGATGACGATCTTGACTCCCTCAAGTTGGACCACCTTTCTTGATTGTGTTGGCTCGATGAAGACTAGTTGATTGCTCCCCCATACTCCACTACGGGTGAGCCTTTCTTCCGCACATCTTCACAAGTCCATTGTCACCACAATGGATGGCAAGCTTCAAGCATTTGATCTCTTCGTGATGATCCACTTGAACTTGCACCGCAACCTTTCTTGATTGTGTTGAGTCGATGAAGACTAGTTGATTGCTCCCCCATACTCTACTATGGGCGAGCTACTCTTCCGCACATCTTCACAGGTCCATTGTCACCACAAAGGACAACAAGCTTCAAGCATTTGATCTCTTCGTGGTGCTCCACTTGAACTTGCACACCGCAACCTAACCCCACAAAGAACCCTCATGAAGACCATGGGTTAGTACACAAAGCGTAATTGACAATGCTTACCATACCATGGGATCACTTGATCCCTCTCGGTACATCTTCTATGCTTTGTGGGTTGATCATCTTGATTCACTCTTTAACTTAGTCTTGATCAACCTCTCACAAGACCAATCTTTAGGTAATTCCTTGAATAGCACCTTGGTCGACACAAACTCTCCTTGAAACCAACACATGTACTCCAAGAAAAGCCTATGGACAAAACCTTCAAATATAACTCAAGGCAACCATTAGTCCATAGAGATTGTCATCAATTACCAAAACCAAACATGGGGGCACCACATGTTCTTTCAACCATTGTTGGAGGAGGGAGACGACATGATGCCTAGCCTGGAAAACCCTGGCATAAAACAGCTCGAAACAAGAACAGAGGAGGTTTGCGTGATACGGGAGTCAAAACCTTCGGGAGGTTATATAATGAATTTTTAATGACCAATATACGTATCGTGCAAGAAAATGGAGTCCAGAAGGCACACGAGGTGCTCACGAGATAGGGGGCGCGCCCAGGGGTAGGGCGCGCCCACCACCCTCGTGGGGCCCTCGTGTCCTTCCCGGACTGCTATTTAATTTTCTAAATATTCCAAAACGGAGAAATATTGCCTTAAAATTGTTTTGGAGTCGGTTTACTTACCGTACCACATACCTATTCCTTTTTGGAGTCTGAAAGTTCTGGAAAGTGTCCCTTATGTACTCCTTCGGGGTTACGGTTTCAATAATATTGGTTTCAACATTTATGGGATTACCTGAGATATAATGTTTGATTCTTTGACCATTTACCACCTTCGGATTTGCGCCTTCGAAGTTGTTGATTTTGATGGCACCGGAACGATAGACCTCTTCGATAACATAGGGGCCTTCCCATTTAGAGAGAAGTTTTCCTGCAAAAAATCTTAAACGAGAGTTGTATAGCAATACATAATCACCTACATTAAACTCACTCTTTTGTATCCTTTTGTCATGCCATCTTTTAACTTTTTCTTTAAACAACTTGGCATTTTCATAAGCTTAGGTTCTCCATTCAACATGTGAGCTAATATCAAATAACCTCTTCTCACCGGCAAGTTTAAAATCATAGTTGAGCTCTTTAATATCCCAATATGCCTTATGTTCTAGTTCGAGAGGTAATTGACATGCTTTTCCATAAACCATTTTATACGGAGACATACCCATAGGATTTTTATATGCAGTTCTATAAGCCCATAATGCATCATCAAGTTTCTTGGACCAATTCTTTCTAGACCTATTAACAGTCTTTTCCAAAAATTAATTTGATCTCTCTATTGCTCAACTCTACTTGACCACTAGACTGTGGGTGATAAGGAGATGCAATTCTATGATTAACATCATATTTAGCAAGCATTTTACGGAAAGCACCATGAATAAAGTGTGAACCACCATCAGTCATTAAATATCTAGGGACTCCAAACCTTGGGAAAATAACTTCTTTAAGCATTTTAATAGAAGTGTTATGATCAGCACTACTAGTTGGAATAGCTTCTACCCACTTAGTAACATAATCAACAGCAACTAAAATATGTGTGTGTCCATTAGAGGCAGGAAAAGGTCCCATATAATCAAAGCCCCAAACATCAAACGGTTCAATAACAAGAGAATAATTCATTGGCATTTCTTGACGTCTACTAATATTACCAATTCTTTGACATTCATCACAAGACAAGACAAACTTACGGGCATCCTTGAAGAGAGTAGGCCAATAAAAACCAGATTGCAATACCTTATGTGCAGTTCTATCTCCAGCGTGGTGTCCTCCATAAGACTCGGAGTGACACTTGCGTAGGATCTGTTCCAGTTCATGCTCAGGTACACAACGTCTAATAACACCATCTACTCCTTCTTTATAAAGATGTGGGTCATCCCAAAAGTAATGTCTTAAATCATAGAAAAACTTTTTCTTTTGCTGGTATGTGAAGCTAGGTGGTATAAACTTAGCAACAATATAATTAGCATAATCAGCATACCATGGAGTACTACGAGAAGTACTTCTAACATTTAATTGTTCATCGGGAAAGCTATCATTAATAGGTAGTGGGTCATCAAGAATATTTTCTAACCTAGACAAGTTGTCTGCAACGGGGTTCTCTACTCCCTTTCTATCAACAATATGCAAAACAAATTCTTGTAGCAAGAGAACCCATCTAATAAGTCTAGGTTTAGCATCTTTCTTTTCCATAAGATATTTAATAGCAGCATGATCAGTTTGACTAGTTACTTTAGAATCAACAATATAAGATCTGAACTTGTCACAAGCAAATACAACTGCATTCCCCAACAGTGGCATCCGAGCCAGGTTTTATGCGTTGATGTTATATGCACGAGTAGAACACAAGTGAGTTATGGGCGATACAAGTCATACTGCTTACCAGCATGTCATACTTTGGTTCGGCGGTATTGTTGGATGAAGCGGCCCGGACCGACATTACGCGTACACTTACGCGAGACTGGTTCTACCGACGTGCTTTGCACATAGGTGGCTGGCAGGTGTCAGTTTCTCCAACTTTAGTTGAACCGAGTGTGGCTACGCCCGGTCCTTGAGAAGGTTAAAACAGCACTAACTTGACGAACTATCATTGTGGTTTTGATGCGTAGATAAGAACGGTTCTTGCTCAGCCCGTAGCAGCCACGTAAAACTTGCAACAAAAAATTAGAGGATGTCTAACTTGTTTTCGCAGGGCATGTTGTGATGTGATATGGTCAAGACATGATGCTATATTTTATTGTATGAGATGATCATGTTTTGTAACCGAGTTATCGGCAACTGGCAGGAGCCATATGGTTGTCGCTTTATTGTATGCAATGCACGCTACCTCTACATCTACCTTCGGGATTAGTTTTAGACCTAAATAATTGTTATTTGGTGCCAGCGTTGAGCATGAACATTATATCTGGATCTTGTTTAATGCGAGACGGCTATTCATTTAAATCTGAGAATAATGGTTGTTCTATTTATATGAGTAATATCTTTTATGGTCATGCACCCTTAAAGAGTGGTCTATTATTGATGAATCTCGATAGTAGTGATACACATATTCATAATGTTGAAGCCAAAAGATGAAGAGTTGATAATGATAGTGCAACTTATTTGTGGCACTGCCATTTGGGTCATATTGGTATAAAGCGCATGAAGAAACTCCATACTGATGGACTTTTGGAATCACTTTATTCTGAATCACTTGGTACTTGCGAACCATGCCTCATGGGCAAGATGACTAAAACGCCGTTCTCCGGAACTATGGAGCGAGCAACTGATTGGTTCGAGATCATACATACTGATGTATGTGGTTCAATGAATGTTGAGGCTCGCGGCAGGTATCGTTATTTTCTCACCTTCACAGATGATTTAAGCAGATATGGGTATATCTACTTAATGAAACATAAGTCTGAAACATTTGAAAAGTTCAAAGAATTTCAGAGTGAAGTTGAAAATCATCGTAACAAGAAAATAAAGTTTCTATAATCTGATCGTGGAGGAGAATATTTGAGTTACGAGTTTGGTCTACATTTGAAACAATGTGGAATAGTTTCACAACTCACGCCACCCGGAATAGCACAACGTAATGGTGTGTCCAAATGTTGTAATCGTACTTTACTAGATATGGTGTGATCTATGATGTCTCTTACTGATTTACCGCTATCATTTTGGGGTTATGTTTTAGAGACGACCGCATTCATGTTAAATAGGGCACCATCAAAATCCGTTGAGACGACACCTTATGAACTATGGTTTGGCAAGAAACCAAAGTTGTCATTTCTTAAAGTTTGGGGCTGCGATGCTTATGTGAAAAAGCTTCAACCTGATAAGCTCGAACCCAAATCGGAGAAATGTGTCTTCATAGGATACCCAAAAGAAACAGTTGGGTACACCTTCTATCACAGATCCGGGGGCAAGACATTCGTTGCTAAGAATGGATCCTTTCTAGAGAAGGAGTTTCTCTTGAAAGAAGTGAGTGGGAGGAAAGTAGAACTTGATGAGGTAACAGTACCTGCTCCCTTATTGGAAAGTAGTTCATCACAGAAATCGGTTCCTGTGACGTCTACACCAATTAGTGAGGAAGTTAATGATGATGATCATGAAACTTTAGACCAAGTTATTACTGAACCTCATAGGTCAACCAGAGTAAGATCCGCACCGGAGTGGTACGGTAATCCTGTTCTGGAGGTTCTGTTGCTAGACCATGACGAACCAACGAACTATGAAGAAGCGATGGTGAGCCTAGATTCCGCAAAATGGCTTGAGGCCACGAAATCGGAGATGGGATCCATGTATGAGAACAAAGTGTGGACTTTGGTTGACTTGACAAATGATCGGCAAGCCATCGAGAATAAATGGATCTTCAAGAAGAAGACTAACGTTGATGGTAATATTACTGTCTATAAAGCTCGACTTGTTGCAAAAGGTTTTTGACAAGTTCAAGGGATTGACTACGATGAGACCTTCTCACCCGTAGCGATGCTTAAGTCTGTACGAATCATGTTAGTGATGTCTACTACACAACCTTCTTCTTGTAGACGTTTTTGGTCCTCCAAGTGCAGAGGTTTGTTGGACAGTAGAAAATTTCCCTCAAGTGGATGACCTAAGTTTTATCAATCCGTAGGAGGCGTAGGATGAAGATGGTCTCTCAAGCAACCCTGCAACCAAATAACAAAGAGTCTCTTGTGTCCCCAACACACCCAATACAATGGTAAATTGTATAGGTGCACTAGTTCGGCGAAGATATGGTGATACAAGTGCAATATGGATAGTAGATGATGGTTTTTGTAATATGAAAATATAAAAACAGCAAGGTAACTAATGATAAAAGTGAGCACAAACGGTATTGCAATGCATTGAAACAAGGCCTAGGGTTCATACTTTCACTAGTGCAAGTTCTCTCAACAATAATAACATAATTGGATCATATAACTATCCCTCAACATGCAACAAAGAGTCACTCCAAAGTCTAATAGCGGAGAACAAACGAAGAGATTATGGTAGGGTGCGAAACCACCTCAAAGTTATTCTTTCTGATCGATCTATTCAAGAGTCTGTAGTAAAATAACACGAAGCTATTCTTTCCGTTCAATCTATCCTAGAGTTCGTACTAGAATAACACCTTAAGACACAAATCAACCAAAAGCCACTACAAAAAAATACACTTCCGTGATGATACGCGTTTGTCACAGTAGGTCGCTTTTTTTGTCATGCATGTACATCCATGACAAATTTATGACAGAATCAAGATAGTCATACATGTGTTGTCGTAGAAGTGTTCCATGACATTACCAAAATTATCATCATGGAAGTGTCCACTTCCATGACGATAAATCGCGCGTCACAGAAGTGCTTTCGTCAAGGATGACCGACACGTGGCATCCACCGTAACGGAACGCCGTTAAGCTATCGGGTCAGGTTTTGGATCCGATAACCCGTTAACAGCCCCGACCAATGCGGATTTTCCACGTGTAAAATCATCATTGGCTAGAGGAAACACGTGTCGGTTCATCGTCGGGACAGATGTCATCCACTCACTGGACAGAATGCGCCTATGATACGTCGACACGTGGCACGGCCTAACAAGTTTAAATGGGCCGGCCCACCTAAAGGCCCACAAGATTTTGCGTACCATAATTGGCCGGCCCAGCTAAAGGCCCACGAGATTTTGTGGACCATAATGGGCTGGCCCAGCTAAAGGCCCACAAGATTTCGCGGGCCATAATGGGCCGGCCAAGGTAAGGGCCCACAAGATTTTTGTGTGCCATAATAGGCCAGCCTAGGTAAAGGCCCACAAAATTCTTGCGGATCATAATGGGCCGGCCCAGCTAAAGGCCCACGAGATTTTACCGACATTAATGGGCCGGCCCAGCTGTAGGCCCACAAGATTTTGAGGACCCTAGTAGGACGGCCCGTTAACTGGCTGCCATGTTTTGGGCCAAATGCCGGCCCATATTTGATCCGGTCTATTAATGGCCTACCATGCTCCGGGCCTAATAGTGGCCCATATGAGATCCGGCCCATTAAAAGCCTACCACGTTCTGGGCCAAATTACGGCCCAGATCAGGTCCGGCCCTTTAAGAGGTTTTGGGCCTAATTATGGCCATATCGGATTCGGCCCGTCAACTGGACACTATGCTTTTGGGCCCACTTGCTAAAGGCCCACTTAGTAATTCGGCCTGATATTAGTTTTGGCCTGTTAAGGGCCTGTTTAACATTTCGGCCCTATATTAATTTCAGCCTGTTAAAATCCCGTCATATAGTTGGTCCTAACTACGGCCCGGTTTGCATCCGCCTGCTCGCAGCGATATCTGATTGGGCCAAACAAGGACCGAGACAATTTTTTGGCCTGTTAAAAGCCCGTGATTTGATTCGCACAATCATGGGCCGGGGTTCATTTCGGGCTGCTGCCGGCCCGTGAGCTGATCGGCACGTTTCAGGCCCAACCTACATCGTGATTGCATGACGGCCCGACTATGTACCATAATTTTACGGTTTGGCCAGTTTACTGCGAAGACAGGATATATATATAGTAAAATAACTGCAGCATCGTGAATAAGAAAAAAACCTATACTATACAATAAAGAAATTATGGCATATTACATCCACTGGGCATCAAAGTTTGCCACTATGATAATAAAGCCTAAGCAGACAGCAGATTACACACACTGGGCATCAAAGATCGCCACCAGTGCAAATAAACACGCCGACAAAATAATATACAAAACCGACAACATTCCAATAGAGTTCAAGAAAGGTTAGCCCTGCTGGGGAGCTGCAGCGCAAGCAGCTGAGCAAGATGATGAGACTGCGCTTGTTCAACACTTATATCTTCCTCACTCTGAAAGATAAACAAGCAGACAGATGACAGGTTTTGCACATAAAAGTATCAGTGCTGACAATTCATCACATTTCTTACTGACGAATAAAGTGACACAGTTTAAATTTGCATTAACACAATATGGTATTGTTCAGGTCAAGACATGGCAGGAAATGACATTGTGAAGGAGTTGGCAGCTTCACGACACCACTGGATTACAGATCAAGAACTCATAAGTATCAATGGTTAGTGTGCTGTCAATTTATACCATTTCAGATTGGCAAATAAAGAGACGGTTTAAATAATAGTAGAATGATATGACATTGTTCATAGTTAAGACATTGCAGAATATGACATTGTGCTGTGGTGGGTAGGTTCACCACACCACTGGATTACGGATGAAGAACAGAAGCATACATGCAGTGCAAAAGAAGATCACTTGCTTTGTATAGTTTAATTTACATGGTATGAAGAAGGAAGTTGGTTGTACAACTGAAAACTTAAATTGAGAAAGGACAAACTTTTGTTTATGAACTACATAATAAACTTTAAACAAGCAATTTGATGCAAACACCAAAAATAAACAGCTGTTGCAGTCATGCCTAACCAAATATATACAACAAAGTTTGAAGGCTTGAGATGGACAAACTTACATTATTAGTGAAGACAGGCTCTATAAAGGCCTTGTCCATGCTGATGGGGGGGCAATTCAAGAAGTTTACCACAAAATCTTCTTCAAAAGCATTGCCTTTATTCTACATTTTGTTAAGAGTAAATATAGATGTGATAATATACGAAAAAATGGAGAACATTTAAGATAAGATGAAGAGTGATGCTACATAACCAAGTAGCTATAAATGTAAGTGCAACGATACAGGCAAAAGGTACAGCCAAGAGCAATGCACAGCTAAACTTCTTCAGTACCAACCTTATGGTAAGAGTAAATATAGATCTGATGTGTAGAAAATAGAGTGCAAAGGAAAATAAGCTGCAGAGTGATGGTACATGAACAACTACCTGTCATTATAAGTACACTGATAAAGGACGGCATGTACTTACAAGAACAATGTAGAGCTAAAAAAACATTGGCATTGGATATATTCTACACTAATGTAACCATTCATACAGATCAGATAATTTGGAGCGAACAATTGATAAGCAAGCTATCATGCATACTGCTGTCACATAATGAACCAGGTATGTATGCAAGTACAGTGATACAGGACAACAGGTACTAATAAGAGCAAAGCAGCGGGCAGCATATTTGTGATATCCTGTCATTCTTGTCAAACTGGAATTCTTCTTCGAGCAGATTTCCTGCAAAAACGATCCATAAGGCACATGCGGAAAAGTAGAAGTTCAAATTGTCATGTGATTTCATAGACAGTACCTCATCCTGGGAACGAGACCAGTGCATAAAAAGGTTTTTCCATTCAATGTCTTCTAAATTTAGCACAGGAGACTTCACCGGAAATTCGTTTATAGACTTGCCATCAAAGTGTGATTTCCTCAGGTAACACCGATACTGCTGCAATGCTTCCTTGAAAAGCACAAGCAAGTTTTGCTCGTCATGACTATATAGATTGACCCTCGCCTAGTTACAACAATGTAATGTAAATCATTCATGTGTTCAATCAGCAGAAAACAGGAAAATAATAACCATGAATAATAGCACTTACACGTAAGTTGGACAGGAAGATGTGAAAATGGTGTTTGTCTTCACAATAATCTTCCCATGATGGGAATATATGCACGTAGTCCTTAACAACATTGAAATCATTGTCTTTTAAATTGGGAATAAATGGAATGGAGTTCCAATTTGCATGAATTGGTCGTCTTTTGCTGGAGTGGGATTTTTCTATGGTACAGCTAGTGCTATGGAAAATGAAATCGGTATACCTTTTGCTGGAGTGCAGGTCCTGTGTGGTGGGGCTAGTGGTGTGGCCAGTGAAGTATGGGTACAGTCTGCTGGAGTCGGTCCTACGTTTTGTGTCACTCGTTGTACAGCCAATATAAGTGGGGTGCTGTCTGATTTCTCCGGCACCACCACGTTTTTCAATGACTTTGCTGGTGCTCCTTCAGGTTCGGCAATCACCCTCTTCCTTTTTGATGTCTGATGCACAAGAACAGCATTTGAGTGGAAAAACATGGTATGATGACAGATGGAATATGTATTGATAATGGATGGGCATGGCATCTTGACATATATGATGAGTAAACTAAGCAGATGGCGGTGCAACAAAGTAGAAGAAATGCAAGACAACATATGCAAGATACCCGCAATCAATAAAACATTGCCAAATTAGAACAGGCACCTTGATGGGTGAACAGGACAGGACATCTACCTTTGACTCCTCGAGGTTAGAATAGTCATTAGGATGATATTCTGAACAAGAATCAACATGTGGGGAGCGTATAAGTTTCATTGCATCCAGAATGGCACTCAATGCCTTGGTGCCAATTTTGTAAGTCATTGCAGTGTTTAGCTTCAAGAGTGGACTGCTGCTAGTGCGACACAAAGCAGCTACACAGATCATAGTGTAGATATAACGGGAAAACCTTAAGCATCAGAGTAAAATCAGCAAAGTGGAACTTGCTGGAATATATGTGCTAGTATTGCCGGTACGGCTAGAAAGGCTTCGGATACCAGCTCTCTTCAAGTGAAGGTGCGGTACTGTTAATATCAATGTAACTCTCAAAGGCAACACAGCTCCTCGCATTTCCTTGCTATTCTTATAGGATTCAAGTGGGCAGGCCACTACAAATCCTATTCCTATGTTTACAAGATCCTACGAATCAAAGATGCTCAAAGTGTCCATCACAACCGACCGTATAGACCTCTACACTGCAAATGTCCCTGCTCATCTTCAGTACAAGGAACATACTGTACTACTATCATACTCCCTCTGTTCCAAAATATAAGTCTTGGTAGAGATTTCCACTATGGATCACATACAGATGTATCCAGGTACATTTTAGAGTGTAGATTCACTCATTTTGCTCCATATGTAGTCCATGGTGGAATCTATACAAAGACTTGTATTTAGGAACGGAGAGAGTGCATATTAAAGAAGAATGGAAGAGGAACATGGTAAAGAAGAGCAAGCAGATTTTGGATAATAAAATGTTGGTTGCACAGTGCCCACACATGATGAACCAGAGCGCATTAAGAATGCAACTCCTAGCTGTCTCTCGACCATTTCAGGCGGTTGGATGAAGATCCTACGTCTCCTAACCCTTCTTCTTCCTCGTCTCTGATTCTTCCCATACAGAACACCGCACGGGCCGTCGGCCGGACCACCGGACCCCACCGCCTGTGTTCCTCCGCCACCCCCATCCCCCACCCCCACCCCAACCCCCACCCGCGTCGAGTTTTCTTCGTTCGGTGAGGCCCCACAACCACCCGAGCCCCTTCGATCGCACCGGTGAACTCTGGCGAGCTCTGAAAAATCGACTGACCTAATTTTGAAATTTAGTCTACTGTGATTTAACTAGTGTGGAATATAAAAGGGGAAAACCATAAGCATTGCGAGTATGGTGTTGAGCGTGCCATGGCGGATCTGAAGGTGCAAACCGGACAAAGGCAACTTCGCAACCAAGACAAGAAATCCGAGTAAAGCAGTGGCGATCTATTTTCTTGCTACGATAAATAAGTTGAGCAGATACAAAAGAGTACCGCCTCTGGTGCGGCGCCGTGTACGCATCTACTGAGAGGACGGTGATGCGGTAGCGATGGCTATCGGCGGCGTGGAAGCAGATCTAGGAGGGTAGACGGTGGCGGCGGGGCGCGGTGGATGAGACGGTCGTAGGAGCGGTGCCGGCAAGGTGGGCGACGGCGGGGATGAAGCGAGAGGACGAGATGCAAGGATCCCGGTCCGAAGCCGTGGATGAGAGAGGTCGATCTATTGTAATGGACGGTGGCATCGGGGTATCAGCTCCGGCATGGTGGAGGAGGACGGCGGTGGATGGGATGGCGGACGGCAGCGGACGGAGGAAGTGGGGTGGAGAGGGTGTTTTGGCGCCCACGGAGTATGAATGGGGAAAAGGGAGGTAGAGAGGAAGGGGGAACCATGTATTCAGGGCGCGCTTGTCTCAAATGCGAGGAAATTTACAAACTTAGCCCCCGTTTCAAATTTCTACTACATCACAGCAACACTAGTCGGTCGGGGATAGGATGGTAATCTCGCATACACCGAATATTTGCCGACGAGAGTTTGTTTTTGGTGCCCACTGTGTATGAATATGAATCGGGGAGGGAGTCGATTTCGACCGAGGACACACTGTGTTTTGGCGCCCACCGTGTATGAATCCGGGTGAGAGGCGATTACGTCACGTTTGGGTGAAATTACAAACCTACCCATATCGAAATCTATAGAAATCCAGCATATAGGCTTTGCGTGGCAGGGATAGGCAGCAGCGATTTCCATCTCGCAGATTTTGGTTCCAGTTGGTTACTGCGACTTTCCCCGCTTCGTTCAAATTTTGCATAGTGCACGTTTACCGTGCCAACTCAATTCGAATCCCGTTCTTATTCTATTTTTTTCTGGGCGGGATCCATTTTCAATTGGAATTACATTCTATATACATCATTTTTTATATATACTTTCAAAAGCACAACACCATTTATACATAAATATGGTTTACAAATGGCATGATCTCAGATTCATAAGGTTGTATCCATCAATTTGGATTTTCAAATATTTGAAACCACTTTATGTTGAAATCCAATGTATGCATTCCTCGCTAACTGTCTCCAATTAATGTGTGTTTCATGCGGGTTTTTTTTAATTCTCAAACATGTATAATGTTTTTCACACACGCAACATATAGTGTAATCCCGTTTAGACATTAATTGCATATAAACCATGCATTGTTTGTAATTTAAGAATCTATGGATCACCAATATTAATAAACTATATAACACTACACGTGTGCCCAAATTCAAATGAATATGCATGTTTGATACACCAATTTGCATTATGATATTATCGATGTCGTGATCTCTAGTTTAAATATTTGAATCCCCTTTAATCCAGATATTCGTCTCATATAGCTATCACTCATGCTTATATAGGACTATCTCTCTGGACCTATACGCGTTCATCGTCTCTCAGGTATCTCTCGTGCTACCTGTATGTCGACAATGATCTTTTATCTTCGTAACACACTGACGGTGCTCTCTCCCTCGACCTTCATCACTCTATCTCTCTCTAAGTAGATCTCTCTCCCTGCTATGTGTCTCTAACTATGATTCTCCATGTGGAATCTCTTTCTCTTACACAAACACAAAACTTTGTCTCCCGGGGTCTCATTTCTCTCTACTATTCCCATGTGTGCCACTCACACACCCCTCATACAGAGATGTCTTCCGCTCCTTAGATATGAGAACCTACGACTCTTCCTCATCAATATCTCTTTCTCTCACACAAACACAAACTCTGTCTCCCAGGGTCTCATATTTCTCCATTGTTCTCTTGTATGTCGCTCACACACACCGTCTCTCCCTAGAGATATCTTGTGTTCCCTCGTATGTCTCTCTAGCTATCACTCTCGTTGTGAAATATCTTTCTCTCTCGCAGACACAAAACTCCGTCTCTCTGGATCTCATTTCTCTCTGATATCTGTTTGTATGTGACTCACATGCACCCTCTCTCTATCTTTCTCACACCCACACACATAACCCAGCCTTCTGATCCACTCGACTCCTATCTCTAACGCACACTAGCTAGCATCTTTATCTTTCTATTTATCTGTTTCTCCATCAACCTTCTTTCTCGCCCTCACTCTTGATTCCTATCACGCACACTACATATGTTTCTCTCTACATGCAGTCAAGTGCCCTCTCACACACATATATAACTTCACCCTTTGAACCACCCGACGGTCATCTCCAACACCCAAACTAGCGGATGTCCCTCTAGCTAGCATCTCCATCTCTATATCTATCTGTAGTTTCTCCGTCAACATTTCTTTCTCGCACGGAGTCTTGCTTCCTATCACCCACACTATATATGTCTCTCCATACATATGCATTTATAGGTTGGTCTCTTTTGCACAATCGTTGCGCCTCACTCCCTCTGCTTGCCATAGATGCATGCTCCAGCCCACGCCACTATCTCTTAAAGACAAAAACACATGCTCAATTGTCGGGACTTCTTCCATGCATTCTCACATGCATGCATATTGTCATACCGATCTGTCTCTCCCATGTCGTTGATCTTATGACTTATGTCTTCTTTCTTTTATCTCGATTATGCGTGTGCGCACACACACACACATCCCACGTATACATGTATACCTCTCACACATGCACGTTCAAGGTCTCTATGTCTCCATACGTAGTTAATTACCCTCAATCCTAACTCCACATCGAATCGTTCTCCTCTTTTGTGCACATAACTTCCGCCTAGATGGGTAAAACACACACTCACACTTAACAATCTCCTTCTAGCTCCCCCTCCCCCCCCCCCCCCCCCCCCCGCCTCTCACTCTTCCCCTATATCCCTGAAACCAATAAGATCATCCCTTAGTTTAATTCCCGCCTACATGCACCATCGATATATGGTAGTCTTCCTCGGTGTCTTTCGAACAAACACGTTCTCTCGAAGTCGACTCCTCTCATACATATAGGTCCTAATGCATTTTTCGAGGCTAACTTTGACCAAATGTTAGAGCAATAATATATGACATGCAACTTACACAAAGCATACCTTCAATTTTGTATGTCAAAGGAGCTTCCAATAATATAGTTTGCATAGTATACATCTCATGTGCTATTAATCTTGTCAATAGTCAAAGGCTCTCTTGAAAAACACATTAGGCCCTATATAGATGGAAGGAGGGAGTAGGTCCCATGCAAAAAATGAGAATAAAATTCAAACATCTGGGCATCGTGGCTCGGTCGATAAGATTGAGAAACTTGGTTTTAAAATCATGAAACTTGGCATGGTGTCATGTCATGGTAGTACCATGCCTTGGTAAAAGAAATTGGCCGAATAGGAACAAATTTTGGTATAAGCTTCTTGCAAATCGGAGCTTCTCTCAAGAAGGCTCGTGGTTCTGGGAGGGAACGCGTCACCTTTGTGTGCATAATTCAAATTTGAAATACAAGCACATGTTCCAGTGCAACAAAGTTGGTTGAAAAATCACATGTGTGTCCTCGGGTAAATTTCTAGGTTCCATGCAAGAAATGGGAATGAAATTCAAAATTCTGGGCGTCGTGGCTGGGTTGGAAACATTGAGAAACTTAGTTTTTTAATTCATGTAAATCCAAAACACGCATGAAAATAATGAAACTTGGCTTGGTGCCATGACATGGCACCAACATGCTGTGGTAAATTTGCAGTCTGATTTGCGAAGGCGCACACATTAACAATCAACAAAGTCATTTTAGAAGAAGTGTTGTCACGTTACAATCGGAAACACAAGTATTATTGAAACCGTGGGCGTTCTACTTACTAGTACCATTTACATGCCGCCACGCGTCCCCTTTTTATTAGCTAGGAGGCGACATGCAGGGTAACTATTTGAGTACGAGAGGCGTGCGATCAGACCCATGCGCGTGCTTATCGGGAGGAGAGCCCTTTGACCTCCATCTGCCATCCACCTCTCTCCCAAGGTCTCCATTAATGGTGCCCGAGCCTCTATTTAATGGCGTGGCTATGTCTCACTCGACTGAGATTTAAGAGAGAAAAAAGAAAATCTGAAAGCACGGATCTTGATGTAAGATCCGACGGACCTATATAGCATCTACTGCGACTTATAGCAAGACTGGTGAATATATAAGGACGATTAAAAAAAATTGATCAAAGAAGGGTTTTCCCCTTCCGATTTTCATTACTGAAAAACACCACAATTCACAAGAAGTTCAGCACAACTCCAGCCTAACACGAAGGACTAAAAGCTACCAGATTGAAATTGCAACATCTCAATAGGCCAACAAAGGCCAAACATCCATGCTAGAACCCAACATTTCACAACTGACGGCACAATCCACATCCTAAACCGATTATTACATCAAAAGAAACCAGGAAACTAGTCTCCGCGGCGAGCGGCAATGAGCTCTTTCGTGTCCTCAAGACGCTGCTTGAGAACATCCATGGATTCCTCCACCAGCCTTTGGCGCTCGTTGCGGAGCATGTCATTCTTGTCCATAAGTTTCTTCAACAAGGCACTAGTCTCCTCCTGCAGGTCTGCACTTCGGACGATCTTCTCCCTCAACAGGTCGCGCTCGGCCCGGAGCCTCTCATTGCCCTCCCTTAGTTGCCGGATGATGCCGGTAGCCTATTCAAACGAGGCTATCATGTCGTCCTGCAACCTCGTCGAGCGGGAGATCTGATCCGTCTGGCTATGGACGATCGCATGCATGCGCCTGTAACAGTCATCGCGTGCCCGCGAGAAATTTTCCCAGGCCGCCGCGGCGCGGCGGGACATCTCTACTGCATTCGTGGCGCGGCAGGACATCTCTGCTGCTTCCGCGGTGCGGCCGGACCAGTCTGCTGCATCGACGGTGCGGCGGGACCTCCATGTTGCTTCAGCGGCACGGCGGGACATCTGTGCTGCTACTCCCGCGCGGCGGGACATGTCGGCTGCTCTCATAGCGAGGCAGGACATCTCTCGTGCTTCCGATTCCATGCTCGCCTCTCCCTGGTGGCAATCTCTCGACCCAGAACTCACGCTGGCCATGGCAGACACAAGGGAAGGATGCTGAATGACTTGTTTGTTTTTGTGGATGAGGAGTTGAGGAGGAATGTGCAGTCATCTTGGCATACTAGTACTTATAACCGAGTACTAATACGCTCCTAAGTGGGAAACCGTTTAGGTTGTGATCGGTGTGAACAGGTTTGCAATTCAATATAGCATGGAGTAATTTGGAATGTGACGAGACGCAAGCTCAAAATTTATTGACGGTTCTAGTTTCGAAGTGCGGCACTATTCCCAGATGGAGTACTTCTTTTTCTACTCCCTCCTTTCCGGTTTTATAGGGCTTATCTCAAAATTTTAGTTTTTCCATTTTATAAGGCTCAATTTGGTTGTCCCCAACACATGTTCAGATTCCAAGCTGCATTAAATCATTGCATGCAAGTATTAAGAGAAAATTGACCAATGCATGTACTTTATGCATGCATGCATTGCAATTAATGCATTAAACCTATCTCTCGGGACTTCTCGCACGCATGCCACCCACAAAAACTTGTACTCTGAGTATAGTAGTACGTTATACAGGAAGAGAACAGGTGCACACACGCACTTGTCCACTCACACACGCGTCTATTTTTTCTCGAAAAGGAGGTTGATGACCCCCGGCCTCTGCATCTAGGAGTCACTGCTACGTCTTGAGCTTGCGTTGGTTTTCCCCGAAGAGGAAGGGATGATGCAGCAGAGTAGCGTAAGTATTTCCCTCAGTTTTTGAGAACCAAGGTATCAATCCAGTAGGAGGCCACACTCAAGTCCCTCGTACCTGCACAAAACGATAGCTACTCGCAACCAACGCGATTAGGGGTTGTCAATCCCTTCACGGTCACTTACGAGAGTGAGATCTGATAGATATAATATTTTTGGTATTTTTGGTATAAAGATGCAAAGTAAAAAGTAAAAGCAAAGTAAAAAAGCAAAGCAGGATTAAAGTAATGGAGATTAATATGATGAGAATAGACCCGGGGGCCATAGGTTTCACTAGTGGCTTCTCTCAAGAGCATAAGTATTCTACGGTGGGTGAACAAATTACTGTTGAGCAATTGACAGAATTGAGCATAGTTATGAGAATATCTAGGCATGATCATGTATATAGGCATCACGTCCGTGACAAGTAGATCGAAACGATTCTGCATCTACTACTATTACTCCACTCATCGACCGCTATCCAGCATGCATCTAGAGTATTAAGTTAAAAACAGAGTAACACCTTAAGCAAGATGACATGATGTAGAGAGATAAATTCATGCAATATGAAATAAACCCCGTCTTGTTATCCTCGATGGCAACGATACAGTACGTGCCTTGCTGCCCCTTCTGTCACTGGGTAAGGACACCGCAAGATCGAACCCAAAGCTAAGCACTTCTCCCATGGCAAGAACTACCAATCTAGTTGGCCAAACCAAACGGATAATTCGAAGAGACTTGCAAAGATAACCAATCATACATAAAAGAATTCAGAGAAGATTCAAATATTATTCATAGATAGACTTGATCATAAACCCACAATTCATCGGTCTCAACAAACACACCGCAAAAAGAAGATTACATCGAATAGATCTCCACACGAGAGGGGGAGAACTTTGTATTGAGATTCAAAGAGAGAGAAGAAGCCATCTAGATACTAACTATGGACCCGAAGGTCTGAGGTAAACTACTCACACTTCATCAGAGGGGCTAGGATGATGTAGAAGCCCTCCGTGATGACGGCCCTCTTCCGGCGGAGCTCCGGAATAGGCCCCAAGATGGGATCTCGTGGATACAGAAAGTTGCGGCAGTGGAATTAGGTTTTTGGCTCCTGTTCTGATCGTTTGGGGGTACGTAGGTATATATAGGAGGAAGGAGTACGCCGGAGGAGCACCGAGGGGCCCACGAGGCAAGGGCGCGCCCTAGGGGGGCGCGCCCCCCACCCTCGTGACTGCCTCTTTTGTTCCTTGGAGCAGGGTCCAAGTCTCCTGGATCACGTTCGGTGAGAAAATCACGTTCCCGAAGGTTTTATTCCGTTTGGACTCTGTTTGATATTCCATTTCTTCGAAACACTGAAATAGGCAAAAACAGCAATTCTGGGTTGGGCCTCCGGTTAATAGGTTAGTCCCAAAAATAATATAAAAGTGGAAAATAAAGCCCAATATAGTCCAAAATAGTAGATAATATAGCATGGAGCAATCAAAAATTATAGATACGTTGGAGACGTATCAGTCACACACGCAAATTATTGAAATATATCGAGTGCAGTGCTTTGATGTGTCGCGTCAACTCGTACATCAACGAGAAGTTTGATTATCCTCTCCCTCGCGGACTTAACTGCACATGCCTTTGGCTGTATGACAGGTTGGCCACACACCTGTAGGGCCCACCTGTCATACACGCAAAGGCAGGAGCGTCCCTCCCTCGCCCATGAGCGTGGTGGCTGGCAAGACTAGGAGAAGCTTTCGCTACACGCTCTCCCTCCCGCACGTGGTGGACATGCAGCAGTTCAATCGGTGTCAGATGGCCAGAAGCGTACTGTAGTACTCCTCCAGTGCTGTAATATTCCATCATTGTTCGACTTCCCGAAGAGGCGAAGAGCCAAGCGTAGCCCGGACGCTCGTGTGGCAGTTTCATGTGTATAGTAGTCTAGGATAGCGTGTACCATGCATGTAAGCTTAAAATCATTGGGGTCGACTCCATGCTATGTGGCTGTCTCAAAGTTTTTTTAAAAAAAATAAAATAGTCTTCTGGCCCTACCCAAAAACTGCCGCGTGTACTGCCCGGGAAAAGCCCCGCCCTCAACTTTTAACTACACGAAAACTGTTCAAGCTTGTTCGTTCTATATAAATACAGTACTTAGTGTATGTTTATTCACCCATGGGGTTGTTCAATGAATGGAGGGGCGGGGAGCACAAGTGAACAATACTGTAGTACTACTAGTAGTAAGTAGGAGTCGTACAGTAGTCACCTTAAATAGAGAGTTTCTTTTCTTTAATGCCACGTACACAAATTGAAACGCTTGTTGTGGAGAGAAAAAAGATAATCATTCCACTATATATGGACGCAGGGGCCTGAGCGCTTGCTTTACTAGGGTTTCTCTCTTCATTCTCTAATCCTCTCCGGATATAAAACAAGACAGCGGTAGCGACATTTTCTCTCTGCTCACCGCTGGTCACAGATCCGGTCGGATCCCTTCGGCCGGTGTGTGTAGAGGACTAAAAGGTGCATCGTTCACGCGGTCATCGCCGCCGAGGGAGGAAACCCACAGCTACCAGAGGGGCCCGATCCTCTGCCCGTGCCGTTCTCTCCGACACATGGCCGGCTCGGGAGGTCCTCCGACCCTTCTTCCTCCCTGCCGTATTGTCCGCAAATCTGACCTGCCGCCGCCGACATCCCGGCGACCCTCAGGTATAAGTTCTTCGAAAGCGGCCTTGCTCTACTGCCCCAGCTCCCCACGTGTCTGCATGTGCATCTTTTTCTACTCCCATCAGCTCTTCCAAAGCCACCTAAATTTTTAGTATTATTAAAGGTAAAGCTACTTCATGCATTCGAATCTAGGGCTTTGTTTAAACAACGAAGAAAGGGGGGAAAGTTGTAGCATGAATCTAGGACTTGATTCAAAGAGGAAATAATATGGTGAAAGTAGTAGAGACCGGATACCCAACCGGTCTCTTGGTTGAAAAGGGAAATAATGGGAAAACGCAGTACAAACTGGATAAGGAACAGATCTATTATTGGTTGAAAAAAGGATAGAAAGTGGCGGCTGGTGGACAAGTCAACAGAGTATGTCCAGGATTAGATTTGCTACCATCACATAGTAAAAGGTCTCCAGGATTAGATTTGTTGCCCTCACATAGTAAAAGGTCTCAGGATTAGATTTGTTGCCCTCACATAGTAAAAGGTCTCCATGATTAGATTTGCTGCCCTCACATAGTAAAAGGTCTCCAGGATTAGATTTGCTGCCCTCACATAGTACAATGGCACTCCTGTTGTTTTCCTCAGTATGATAAGTAAGTTGCTCCTTTACGCTGTTGAGTGTCCTGGTGTCCCCACAGTCACATGCCCTTAAACCAACTCTTTAGCTGCTGTTGATTTACTGTGTCTGGTAAACAAGCAATGCCACCATTAAAGTAATCTCATATTTGAGGAATCTCATTGTTGATCGTAATGCTTCTGGTAACATGAAGCATCGCTGATGTTTTAAACTTTCTATTGTCCTTGCGTGATTGCCATGAACATAATTAAGATGCTTCTTTTCATTTTGTATATGTTTCGTATATTCTTATTGACCAGCAACTGTTTACTTTCTATCTTTTTGTGCAGATAGGGATATCCATTTCACCTTGTTGCTATTTGTGACCTTTTGGTGAACTGCAGAAAACACTTTTTTTGGAATGAGTGTCTTGTGCAGTTCAACCAAAATGTCACGTGGGCAACATCTCTCAATTTTGGTGGAACTGCACAAAATGGTGATTGGAGTTTCCAAAATCTCCGTCAAGTTCTGCTGGTAATCTCGTGCAACATTTTATTAGCCTTTGCAAGATGGAGCCGTCACTGTCACCACAATGGCACTTTATTTTAGTGGAACTGCACAAAACGATAAGAAAATTATAGTTGCACCTTACATGAGCCGGACAGCCAACCTTAATGTTCCTCAATTTTAGTGCAACTACTAAAGAAGAACCTGCCAGCTCACAAGAGCAAGTACTTCTTGCCAGCTGAATGATGCAATCTTTGCTTCATTTTAGGTGAACTGTAGAAAAAGGCGCATGAATTGAATCATGGAACTCCAGGTAGACCTCATCCAAGTAGAGCTGGAGGTTGAATTCAAGGAGGCCGCTATTAAAGCGAAATCATGCTCTCCTGTCTCCTTGTTTGTGTTGTGCAAACATGCTGTGCAAACAGGAATACTCAACTACAGATGTTGTGATGGTCAAGAGCATTTGCCAAGTTCTTCGATTGTATGACATGGCTAGCCAAGATGGATTTAATCCCAATATTCACTTTATTAAAAGGCTCTAATGGGTTGGTTCTGAATCTTGCAAGCTGGGAATCAGTGAGATATGTAGGCATCTTTGTTGTACTTATTATTTGGATCTTATTTGTTGGTTCTGAATCTTGCAAGCTGGGAATCAATGAGATGTGTAGGCATCTTTGTTGTACTTATTAGTTGGATCTTATTTGTTGGTTCTGAATCTTGCAAGCTGGGAAACATGGCATGATGATGTAGAGGACAACAACCATAACAAACAGTTCAAACTCGGTAGTATTATCTTTTGTGAAAGTGCAACAAATGTGACGATCGTGTGCGTCCTGAGAATAATAGTTCTAATTGTTGTGCATGTTGATCCTATGGCACTGACAGAACAAGCGAATGCATTTCTTGTTTTAAGTACAAATTTCTATTAAAGCTAATTAAATTTAAGTAAAGTGACCACTAACTCGTGTTATTACAGTACCAATACAGACCCGCTCGTGAACCGACGTGTGGCCGAGGGTGCATCTTCTGCCTGGCGTGCAGCGAATGAGGGAGGGGTAGTAACTGTTGTCGCATGTACACACTTAGCTTACTGTTGAATCCAGTTCCCCAAGAGCTGAAAAACGAACTGCTGCCGCCGCCTACACACTCGTTCACTCGAAGAGACTCCAATGGCGATCCGAGGCGTGAGCCTGCTGGATATGGACTTCAGCAAGGAGTTCCCCTTTGAGTTTGCCGTTCAGTCCTATGGCTGCACCAAGTTGAATGTGATGTACACCAACGATACGGACTCGGTGAAGCTCTGCCTCGCCTCAGTCCTATGGCTGCACCAGGTTCTGGAGCATTCGCCCGTTTCATCGGCAGCGCCGACTACACCTTCGCTACGGTGGAGAGAAGGAAGAACGCGATGATTCGGCCATCTGGTGCAACAAGCTTGTCGACATCCAGAAGCAATACAAGATCATCAGCAACGGGTAGGAGGACTCCGTGGTTGACCTCGCTGAGACCATCATCGACCCATGATACGCCAACATGAAATAAGACGACCTGAACACGTGGGAGGTACCTCTGAATCTAGCCTACATAACCTACGCGGCCAAGGGCGCATACGCATGCTACGACATGTACATGCAGATCTTGGACATGAGGGTGTGTCTGCTTCCCGTAACCGATGAGTACACGGACAGCCGCAGCGTCATGATCAAGCGTGCCAGGAAGGTCTAGATGTTGTACTTTATCTGTTTATAAGCACCTTTATCATGTGAGTGTTTCATGCGTTAGACTATGTGTCGTAATTATCTGTTTTGTCCGAAATATTTCTTTTAAGAACCCATTAACATAATTGCTTTTTTTAGTGGCAATTTTCTTATGTATGTAAACTAGTTCACTTGTCTGTAAAAAAACTAGTTCACTCGGCTGCCGTGCTTTGAATCTCCTTCCTCCCAACATATTCCCCTCCTCAGGTGGACCCAGCAGGTCTCTAAATTTTCTCCCACTTTCTTTTTCGATGTAAACTGAGTTTTATCCCAGTACTTTCCCCTAGAACCAACTCAACTTTCCCACGTCTAGCCTAAAAAATAATAATACCCCACATACTATTAACTCATCAAATTAAAATGATATTTTATTTTGTAAGTTGAAAGTTCTTACAAAATAATAATAATAATTGTTTATATATAACTTGGCAAGTTAACTCCTAGTGATTGTGTACATAAACTTGCAAAGATTTTACTGACGTGCAATCATGTGTTTATGTTTTTATAACATTTCTCCGTCTAGCCCAACATGATATTTTCACCCAGCCCAGCAAGTCCGCGGCTTTCGAGAAAAATGCAAATTTTAAGACATTAAAACTGGGCACCCTAGGAGCTCCCTCACGGTATCAGCCTTCGGAGTCGTCTGATTTCACATTATGGCCATCTCTAGCCGTTGGATGCAAAGCTCCCGTCCCCGCAAGCCGCATCTCGGTGAGGGCAGCTACTCCCGTAACTTTTTCTGACTAATCTGGTTAATTGGGCCAAACAGCCCACATAGCGAAGGAGCATTCCATGAACGGTCCGAAAAGCATCGAACCAATCAGTCTTGGGCGATTGGTGTGCTCGCTAACCCTAACCAAGGCGGATGCCGCGGCCGCTCAATTCAGGCGAAGTGGGCGACCGCCTTGTGCCACTCGCGAGGGAATCCAGCTCGAGGGGATCAAGCGGAAGCGCTAGATGCGGGTGAACCGAGGGCCGATTGATCCAGGTGTCGGCCGGTCATGGTGCGTGGCCTCCCCAGCCACTACCAGCGTATTCTTTTATCGATCTCCACTTTAAGCGGCAGCGCTCACCGCAAGACTCAGTCAGCCCCTCCCACTAGCGATCTGACGCTGCAACTGACACATGGGTATTGCAGATAATGCGTCATGTGTATTTTGCTTCTAATATTATGATACAGTAGTTCCACTTTTGGTCCAATGATCTTCTGCGAGGATACACTAACTCTGTTTCCTTTTTGTGTTCTGTAGACAATACCTGATCCGTATTATGATACTAGATCAGTTGTTGTGGCTGTACTGTACCACATATTATTACTAGGCACTACTATAGTCGCTTAAGTGTGCTTTTAAAAGTAAATTGTATGCCTACCTATTATTAGAGATTTAGAAAACTATGGGCTCTTCAGCAGCTTTCTTGCCAAAAAAGAAGGCCCTTCAGAAGCTACTGCATGTATATGGTCAAATTATATGCATATGTTTCTTCCTTCAATTTCAAATGCTTAGGAATCATTTGCGGAAGTAGTGTAGATTGTAACCCTGTAGGTGCTGAACTAAATGCCAATCCAAGCAAGAGTGTAAGGAAGATAATATAGGTTTTGATCTGCCGAGAGGTCATGGAATGCTTCACTATTTCCACTTCAGTGCAGATTTACCTTCAAAACATTGCACAGATTCCTGCACATATTGACTGCTTTATTTTTGTAACTTCTTGCGGTTTAATTACATGTTATTTTTGTTCTCTATTAAGTATTATTTGTCTTCTGGGTGGTACAAATAATTTTAGCTGATACGATGTACACATCTTCACATGGACTGTTCCAAGACACCAGAAAAATACGTCAATCTAGACATAAAAAACCAACTATGAAGTATTTATATATACCTTTGATTTTCTGAAGCATATTAAAACCGCGTATTAATCCAGCCCTCTCAGGCTATCAGCGATTTTAGCTGTCGGATTTGAAATTTTGGATGTCTTTGGCCATTGGATTCCTTATAATCCTAGACGAGCTTCTGTTCCTCGCTAGATAGAGCTAGACAGGCAGGGCCACTGCTCCGACGACAAAATCGCTGATCTGAAGTAAGATTATGCAGAGACGTATGATTGGTTAGCCTTAATATAAATTTCCATGACATTGACAAATTAGACTTTCCTGGCTATAGTATATTTGTCTATTCAAATAAATATTCAATCTGGATGTTACTCATAGATCAATTTAATGTCATCTTAGGCCAACACGCGAGTATCAATATAGACACCGCCGGCTCAATAGTTTTTGGTTACTGCAGGTCCTAAAGCGCAATGAAGGACTTTTCTCTTTTATATATGAAAAGGAATTGCTAAGAGATAAATCCTATGTCCATACTCCAAGTACTTTCCTCGGTTTATCTTTCAGGGAAATCATTTCTTCAGATTGAACCTATGCACTTTGCCTTCATAATGTGTAACTCGGGTGTGTTATTACAGGTTGCAGACTTTTAGAGTATGTATCTTCAATGATTATTACGTCTGGAATACACCTACCCGACCCTTTCCTGCAAGTGATTTGTAGTTTTCTGGTACCAGATCCATCTTATGACTGTCTTTACAGATATTTCCTGCAAGCGACTGTTTTTTTATTACAGTATGCATGTATTACATTTTAGGAATGCAGTATAACAAGTTCATTTATTCTTCTAAGCAATAGCTACTTAATTTGCATATCCATGTGATGATCATGTAACATGTCATTTTTTATGCTTAGGATGATATATATCAGTGAAGAAATTATATATATAGCTCAACAAGAAGATGAGAGCACTGGCTATGTACGGCCAAATGAGGCTATGATTGAAACAATTCTTACTAATGTTTTCAATTGCTATTCTGCAAAAACTCTTACAAAGAATGTGAAGAGCACTATAGCTTTATGAAGAATCATGAAACAAATCGTTTTTTTAGTTCCACTCTTCTATTGGGGTGAAATCCTTTTTACAAGTTACTTCCTTGTTATGCCTCGTATATTTACAAAAATCACAATCATTTGAGTGAAAAAAATAGACGGGCGCAGCAACGCGCGCCGACATGGTCTAGTGGGATTTAAATGGGCTGCATAGATGCTACATCATTGTTTCACCCACCCCACCAAATGGACTAAAAAACAAATGGACTGACAGCTGGGTCCACGACCACAGCCCAGTTTTTTTGTGATTTGCCAAGTAAGTCGCTTTGTCAGGCCTGTTGGGCTGCAAATATTTCAAGACAATGAGATCTTTTATTCGGCTGGCTGAGAAAATGTCCCATCAGTAAGGAGAAATGGGTTGTACATTTTTAAAACACATCAAACCGACAATTAGTTTCAAATATCTTTTTTTCATTTTGAGATTCTAAATTACATTAATTTTTATGCGTGGAGAATTTGTTGGATTTTATATTGATATACATTTATTTTTCAAATCAGTTTGAATGTGAGTCGAAATTTCGGGATTAAAAACAGTTCGGACCACACCGAAATATGCAAAATTTCGTATAATTTTTAAACCGTGGCCACAATATGGGCTGTAATGCTAACAAAAAGAATATGGGCTCCAAAAAACCCTTAAGAATTAGCAAATGGGTTGTATGCTGTTTTCAACAGATTTGAGGCTTTCCTAAAAAAAGGTTGACGCACAAGCAGTGACTATTGGATGGCCATCCAACGGCCGTCGTGCTTCTTCAATCTCCGCTCTTCCTGCTCCAGCCGCTCAAACAGGCGCCGGCGGGACTGCCTGCTCCCTCCTCCCCACGGCCGGCTCTGCTGCCGCGCAAGCCTCACCGCCCCACCGTACTCCCATCGCTGGCCTAGCCATCCCTCTACTCACCCACACCTACTGTTATTCTTCGACGATGGCAGACGAACCAGTAAACCCTCGTACAGTCGTACTCCCCTCCGTGTGGGAAACAACTGCCGAGTCTTCCTGCCTCCGTGTCATTCCCTTCCTAGGCCTCGCCGTCGTCCACCACCCTGGTGCTCTCGGCGTGGCCTGGTCAACGTGGTCAACGACAGACATGCATCTGAAGTGGACTTTACGTGGAGAGGCCGACAGCTGGGTCCACGGCCGCACGCAAGGAAATGCCTCCTTATTACGCGCAAAATAATGATTCCTCCACCTGACATCAGGGACCCACCGAAAGGGCCTTTGTATTTCACGAAAAAAATGTTACTGCCGCTGACAGCTCGGACCCACCAGCTATATCTTCGCACGCAAGGACGTGCCTCCTTATTACGCACAAAAAAATGAATACTCCCCCTGTTAGCTGGGACCCAGTATAGTGGCAGGCTGACTTGTGGGCCTACTAAGTTGACGGGGACGGAGGGCTTTGTCAACTTAGTCAATATGCACGATTCTAGCTCCAATGACCGTACGATGTCCATCCAACGGCCGTAGTGCTTCTTCAACCTCTGGTCTTCTTGCTCCAGCCGCCCAAACCAGCGCCGGTCGTGCCTCGTGCTCCTGCCTCCCGTGGCCGGCTGCGATGCGGCGGAGGCCTCACCGCCCCTACTACTCCCACCACTAGTCAGGCCATCCCTCTACTCACCCACACCCCCTGTTATTCTGCGGCGACGGCAGCCTCACACCGCAGCGAACCAGTGAACCCTCGTACTCCTCTACGCGTGGGCATCCACTGCTGCATCTTCCCCGGCTCCGCGTCGTCCCCTTCCTAGGCCTCGCCGTCGTCCACCACCCTGGTGCTCTCGATGCGACGTGGTCAACGTGGTCAAGGAACGGCTTCCATCGGACGTGGACTGTACGTGCAGAGGCCGACAGCTGGGTCCACGGCCATAGCAAGGAAGTGCCTCCTTATTACGTGCAAAATAATTATTCCTCCACCTGACAGCGGGACCCACCGGACGGGCCACCGTATTTCGTGAAAAAAACGATTCCCCCTGACTGCTGGGACCCACCAGCTACATCTTCGCACGCAAGGAAGTGCGTCCGGGCAAAAAAAACAAAACGATTCGCCCCCTGACTGCTGGGACCAACCAGCTACATCTTCGCAGGCAAGGAAGTGCCTGACAGTCGGGACCCACCTGGTTGAAGCATACGTAGCATTGTCATTCTGGTCGCGAACGTGTACGTACATACTGGTCGATGTAGAGGCGTGCACGTGTCGTAGTAGAGGCGCGCACATGTCATAATAGAGGCGCGCACGTAGCATTTACACGTACGTACAACGGCCAGGGTGCAAGAAAGAAAATACGGCCACGTATGTGTACATACGGGCGGGGTCTCGAACGCCTACTCGCGCATACGTACAGCGACGGCTCGTGTACATGGCTAGGTCGGAACGGACAAACAGCATCGTCGTTGTGTTCATGGGGAGGCAACGGAATGCGTCGTGTTCATGGGGAGGCAACTGAATGCGTCGTGTTCATCGGGAGGGCTTGGACGAAACAGGCGATGGAAACGAGGCCTGGAGTACCGCAGAACGGAGGAAACGGCCTTGTGTTCGACCGGCCACGTTCGAAACGGGGTCCTGTTCATCGGAAGGGGTCTGGCGTACCGCAAAACGAAGGAAACGGACCTCCTACGGTCGAAACGGGGGTCCTGTTGATCGGGAGGGGTGTGGCGTACTGCAAAACGGACGAAACGGACTTGTGTTGGAGCGCTACGGTCGAAACAGGGGTCCTGTTCATCGGGAGGGGTGTGGCGTACCGCAAAACGGGACTCCACGGGATACTGTTCATCTCCACCATCGACCCCCTCCAGCGTCCACGAGCTACTGTTCATCCAGCCTCCACCGCGCGCTACTCCACCGGCTACTGTTCAACCACCCCTCCACCGTCTACTGTTCATCCAGCCCTCCACACCACGGGGTCCTGTTCAACCACCCCTCCACGGGCACCCCTCCACCGTCTACTGTTCATCCAGCCCTCCACACCACGAGGTCCTGTTCAACCACCCCTCCACCGTCTACTATTCATCCAGCCCTCCACACCACGGGGTCCTGTTCATCTACCCCTCCACGGGCACCCCTCCACCGTCTACTATTCATCCAGCCCTCCACCACACCACGGGGTCCTGTTCATCCAGAGGCAACGCCATCGCTCACTATTCATCCAACCCCCCCCCCCCCCCCCGCCCCCGCAACGCTCACTGTTCATCCCATCGATCGGCTTCAGTTAGCAGCAGTAGCGAAGGAATCGCTCGATCGGGTTCAGTTAATAGCCATCGATCGATCGCTCGGGTTCAGTAACGCGTAGCCTGCAGTGCAATCGCTCGGGTTCAGTTAGAGCCCAACGCCTCGCTCGGGTTCAGTTAGAGCCAACTCCTCGCAC
The DNA here is from genome assembly GCF_056163025.1 of Triticum urartu. Taxonomy (NCBI): domain Eukaryota; kingdom Viridiplantae; phylum Streptophyta; class Magnoliopsida; order Poales; family Poaceae; genus Triticum; species Triticum urartu. The sequence goes on from NC_141874.1 coordinate 710,161,030, forward strand.
ACACGCGCGTACGTGTACGAGAGAAACGCGCATCACTCGGCCCCCGACCTCCCACCGTAACCGGGAACTCCCCGAAATTTTCCTCCCCCTCGCTTCTACCATGGTTTTTTCCGTCATGGACGGCCCAAAGAATGTCATGCAGCTGCGTCTCCGGCCCGCCCAGGACGAAAAGCCCATTTTCTGTCATGATTTTTTGTCATAGAAGTAGGAGCCCACCACATCTATGATGATACCGGGTTTTGTCACAATTATCGTCATAGAAGTGTCATATGTATGACAGAAAAAAAATTCATTCGACCCAAAATGTCACGGATGTGTCTTTTTTTTGTAGCGACCCTATGTCACCTAGATACTCCAATGTCACCTCAAGTATCCGCGGGTATGATTATACGATATGCATCACACAATCTCAGATTCATCTATTCAAACCAACACAAAGAACTTCAAAGAGTGCCCCAAAGATTCTAACGGAGAGTCAAGATGAAAACGTGTGCCAACCCCTATGCATAGGTTCATGGGCGGAACCCGCAAGTTGAGCACCAAAACATACATCAAGTGGATCACGTGATATCCCATTGTCACCACAAATAAGCACGGCAAGACATACATCAAGTGTTCTCAAATCCTTAAAGACTCAATCTGATAAGATAACTTCAAAGGGAAAACTCAATCCATTACAAGAGAGTAGAGGGGGAGAAACATCATAAGATCCAACTATAATAGCAAAGCTCGCAATACATCAAGATCGTACCACCTCAAGAACACAAGAGAGAGAGAGAGATCAAACACATAGCTACTGGTACATACCCTCAGCCCCGAGGGAGAACTACTCCCTCCTCGTCATGGAGAGCTCCGAGATGATGAAGATGGCCACCAGAGAGGGATTCCCCCCTCCGGCAGGGTGCCGGAACGGGTCTAGATTGGTTTTCGGTGGCTACGGAGGCTTTTGGCGGCGGAACTCCCGATCTATTCTGCTCCCCAAAGTTTTTAGGGTATATGGGTATATATAGGAGGAAGAAGTACGTCGGTGGATCTCCAGGCTATCCACGAGGCAGGGGGGCGCGCCCAGGGGGTGGCGCGCCCCCCACCCTCGTGGGCATCCAGGGACTCTCCTGGTCCATCTCTGATACTCCGTGGGCTTCTTCTGGTCCAAAAATAAGTTCCGTGAAGTTTCAGGTCAATTGGACTCTGTTTGATTTTCCTTTTCTGCGATACTCTAAAACAAGGAAAAAACAGAAACTGGCACTGGGCTCTGGGTTAATAGGTTAGTCCCAAAAATAATATAAAAGTGTATAATAAAGCCCATAAACATCCAAAACAGATAATATGATAGCATGGAACAATCAAAAATTATAGATACGTTGGAGACGTATCAGCATCCCCAAGCTTAATTCATGCTCGTCCTCGACTAGGTAAATGATAAAAAGAGAATTTTGGATGTGGAATGCTACCTAACATATTTATCCATGTAATTCTCTTTATTGTGGCAAGAATATTCAGATCCATAATTCAAGAAAAAAGTTTAATATTGACATAAAAATAATAATACTTCAAGCATACTAACAAAGCAATTATGTCTTCTCAAAATAACATGGCCAAAGAAAGCTATCCCTACGAAATCATATAGTCTGGCTATGCTCCATCTTCACCACACAACGTATTTAAATCATGCACAACCCCGATGACAAGCCAAGCAATTGTTTCATACTTTTGATGTTCTCAAACTTTTTCAATCTTCACGCAATACATGAGCGTGAGCCATGGACATAGCACTATATGTGGAATAGAATGGTGATTGGAGAAGACAAAAAGGGCGAAGATAGTATCACATCAACTAGGCGTATCAGCGGGCTATGGAGATGCCCATTGATAGATATCAATGTGAGTGAGTAGGGATTGCCATGCAACGGATGCACTAGAGCTATAAGTGTATGAAAGCTCAAAAAGAAACTAAGTGGGTGTGCATACAACTCGCTTGCTCACGAAGACCTAGGACATTTTGAGGAAGGCCGTCATTGGAATATACAAGCCAAGTTCTATAATGAAGATTTCCCACTAGTATATGAAAGTAACAACATAAGAGACTCTATCATGAAGATCATGGTGCTACTTTGAAGCACAAGTGTGGTAAAAGGATAGTAGTATTCTCCCTTTTTATTTTCTTTTTTTGGGCCTTCCTTTTTTTATTTGGCCTTTCTCTCTCTTTTTATTGGGACAATACTCTATGAATGATGATCATCACACTTCTATTTATTTACAACTCAATGATTACAACTCGATACTAGAACAAAGTATGACTCTATATGAATGCCTCCGGCGGTATACCGGGATGTGCAATGACTCATGAGTGACATATATGAAAGAATTATGAACGGTGGCTTTTTCATAAATACGATGTCAACTACATGATCATGCAAAGCAATATGACAATGATGGAGCGTGTCATAATAAACAGAACGGTGGAAAGTTGCATGGCAATATATCTCGGAATGGCTATGGAAATGCCATAATAGGTAGGTATGGTGGCTGTTTTGAGGAAGGTATATGGTGGGTGTATGATACCAGCGAAAGGTGCGCGGTATTAGAGAGGCTAGCAATGGTGGAAGGGTGAGAGTGCGTATAATCCATGGACTCGACATTAGTCATAAAGAACTCACATACTTATTGCAAAAATCTATTAGTTATCGAAACAAAGCACTACGCGCATGCTCCTAGGGGGATAGATTGGTAGGAAAAGACCATCGCTCGTCCCCGACTGCCACTCATAAGGAAGACAATCAATAAATAAATCATGCTCCGACTTCATCACATAATGGTTCACCATACGTGCATGCTACGGGAATCACAAACTTCAACACAAGTATCTCTCAAATTCACAACTACTCAACTAGCATGACTCTAATATCACCATCTTCATATCTCAAAACAATCATCAAGTATCAAATTTCTCATAGTATTCAATGCACTTTATATGAAAGTTTTTATTATATCCCTCTTGGATGCCCATCATATTAGGACTAGATTCATAACCAAAGCAAACTACCATGTTGTTTAGAGACTCTCAAAATGATATAAGTGAAGCATGAGAGTTCATATATTTCTTCAAAATAAAATCACCGCCGTGCTCTAAAAAGATATAAGTGAAGCACTAGAGCAAAAGACAAACTACTCCAAAAGATATAAGTGAAGATCAATGAGTAGCTGAATAATTATTTAACTATGTGAAGAATCTCTAATTTCAGATCTTGGTATTTTATTCAAACAGCAAGCAAAACAAAAGAAAATAAAATGACGCTCCAAGAAAAACACATATCATGTGGTGAATAAAAATATAGCTCCAAGTAAAGTTATCGATGAACGAAGACGAAAGAGGGGATGCCTTCCGGGGAATCCCCAAGCTTAGGCTCTTGGTTGTCCTTGAATATTACCTTGGGGTGCCTTGGGCATCCCCAAGCTTAGGCTCTTGCCACTCCTTATTCCATAGTCCATCGAATCTTTACCGGAAACTTGAGAACTTCACAACACAAAACTTAACAGAAAACTCGTAAGCTCCGTTAGCGAAAGAAAAAAAAACACCACTTTAAGGTACTGTAATGAACTAATTCTTTATTTATATTGGTGTTAAACCTACTGTATTCCAACTTCTCTATGGTTTATAAACTCTTTTACTAGCCATAGATTCATCAAAATAAGTAAACAACACATGAAAAACAGAATCTGTCAAAAACAGAATAGTCTGTAGTAATCTGTAACTAACGCGAACTTCTGGAATCCCAAAAATTCTAAAATAAATTTCTGGACGTGAGGAATTTATCTATTAATCATCTGCAAAAATAATTAACTAAATATCACTCTCCAATAAAAAATGGCAGCAATTTTCGTGAGCGCTAAAGTTTCTGTTTTTTACAGCATAATCAACAAGACTTTCCCCAAGTCTTCCCAACGGTTCTACTTGGCACAAACACTAACTAAAACATAAAAACTCAATAATAACAGAGGCTAGATAAATTATTTATTGCTAAACAGGAGCAAAAAGCAAGGAACAAAAATAAAGTTGGGTTGCCTCCCAACAAGCGCTGTCGTTTAACGCCCCTAGCTAGGCATGATGATTTCAACGATGCTCACATAAAAGATAAGAACTGAAACATAAAGAGAGCATCATGAAGAATATGACTAGCACATTTTAAGTCTAACCCACTTCCTATGCATAGGGATTTTGCGAGCAAACAATTTATGGGAACAATAATCAACTAGCATAGGAAGGCAAAACAAGTATAACTTCAAAACTTTAAGCACATAGAGAGGAAACTTGATATTATTGCAATTCCTACAAGCATATATTCCTCCCTCATAATAATTCTCAGTAGAATCCTGAATGAATTCAACAATATAACCAGCACCTAAAGCATTCTTTTCATGATCTACAAGCATAGATATTTTATTACTCTCCACATAAGCAAATTTCTTCTCATGAATAGTAGTGGGAGCACACTCAATAAAATAACTATCATGTGAGGCATAATCCAATTGAAAGTTAAAATCATGATGGCAAGTTTCATGGATATCATTATTCTTTATAGCATACAAGTCATGACAATAATCATCATAGATAGCAACTTTGTTCTCATAATCAATTGGAACCTCCTCCGGAATAGTGGATTCATCACTAAATAAAGTCATGGCCTCTCCAAATCCACTTTCATAATTATAATCATCATAAATAGGAGGCATGCTATCATCATAATAAATTTTCTCATCAAAACTTGGGGGACAAAAAATATCATCTTCATCAAACATAGCTTCCCCAAGCTTGTGGCTTTTCATATCATTAGCATCATGGATATTCAAGGTATTCATACTAACAACATTGCAATCATGCTCATCATTCAAATATTTAGTGCCAAACATTCTAATGCATTCTTCTTCTAACACTTTGGCACAATTTTCCTTTCCATCATACTCACGAAAGATATTAAAAAGATGAAGCGTATGAGGCAAACTCAATTCCATATTTTTTGTAGTTTTCTTTGATAAACTAAACTAGTGCTAAAACAAGAAACAAAAAGATTTGATTGCAAGATCTAAAGATATACCTTCAAGCGCTAACCTCCCCGGCAATGGCGCCAAAAAAGAGCTTGATGTCTACTACACAACCTTCTTCTTGTAGACATTGTTGAGCCTCCAAGTGCAGAGGTTTTTAGGACAGTAGCAAATTTCCCTCAAGTGGATGACCTAAGGTTTATCAATCCCTAGGAGGCGTAGGATGAAGATGGTCTCTCTCAAGCAACCCTGCAACCAAATAACAAAGAGTCTCTTGTGTCCCCAACACACCCAATACAATGGTAAATTGTATAGGTGCACTAGTTCGGTGAAGAGATGGTGATACAAGTGCAATATGGATAGTAGATAATGGTTTTTGTAATCTGAAAATATAAAAACAACAAGGTAACTAATGATAAAAGTGAGCACAAACGGTATTGCAATGCGTTGAAACAAGGCCTAGGGTTCATACTTTCAGTAGTGCAAGTTCTCTCAACAATAATAACATAATTGGATCATATAACTATCCCTCAACATGCAACAAAGAGTCACTCCAAAGTCACTAATAGCGGAGAACAAACGAAGAGATTATGGTAGGGTACGAAACCACCTCAAAGTTATTCTTTCTGATCGATCTATTCAAGAGTCTGTAGTAAAATAACACGAAGCTATTCTTTCCGTTCAATCTATCCTAGAGTTCGTACCAGAATAACACCTTAAGACACAAATCAACCAAAACCCTAATGTCACCTAGATACTCCAATGTCACCTCAAGTATCCGCGGGTATGATTATACGATATGCATCACGCAATCTTAGATTCATCTATTCAAACCAACACAAAGAACTTCAAAGAGTGCCCCAAAGATTCTACCGGAGAGTCAAGACAAAAATGTGTGCCAACCCCTATGCATAGGTTCATGGGCGGAACCCGCAAGTTGATCACCAAAAGATACATCAAGTGGATCACGTGATATCCCATTGTCACCACAGATCAATGTTGGGAATATCACTTATCGGGAACTTATCGGTCGACCCATGATAAGGGGTAAATCAGCCAATTTATCGGCATATCGGCCGATTTATCGCCATATCAGCTGATTTATCAGCCGATTTATCTTATCGGTCTGACAGCGGTAAGCGATAAATCGGCTGATTTATCGGCATATCGGAAGATATCTTAAACAGTGCCACAGATAAGCACGGCAAGACATACATCAAGTGTTCTCAAATCCTTAAAGACTCAATCCGATAAGATAACTTCAAAGGGAAAACTCAATCCATTACAAGAGAGTAGAGGGGGAGAAACATCATAAGATCCAACTATAATAGCAAAGCTCACGATACATCAAGATCGTACCACCTCAAGAACACGAGAGAGAGAGAGAGGAGATCAAACACATAGCTACTGGTACATACCCTCAGCCACGAGGGAGAACTACTCCCTCCTCATCATGGAGAGCATAGGGATGATGAATATGGCCACGGGAGAGGGATTCCCCCCTCCAGCAGGGTGCCGGAACGAGTCTAGATTGGTTTTCGGTGGCTACGGAGGCTTCTGGCGGCGGAACTCCCGATCTATTCTGCTCCCCGAAGTTTTTAGGGTATATGGGTATATATAGGAGGAAGAAGTACGTCGGTGGATCTCCAGGCTGTCCACGAGGCAGGGGGGCGCGCCCAGGGGGGTGGGCGCGCCCCCACCCTCGTGGGCAGCCCGGGACTCTCCTGGTCCATCTCTGATACTCCGTGGGCTTCTTCTGGTCCAAAAATAAGTTCCGTGAAGTTTCAGGTCAATTGGACTCCGTTTGATTTTCCTTTTCTGCGATAAAAACAAGGAAAAAAACAGAAACTGGCACTGGGCTCTGGGTTAATAGGTTAGTCCCAAAAATAATATAAAAGTGTATAATAAAGCCCATAAACATCCAAAACAGATAATATAATAGCATGGAACAATCAAAAATTATAGATACGTTGGAGACGTATCTGTTAGCAATTGCCGCATTTTATGATTATGAAATTTGGCAAATGGATGTCAAAACTGCATTCCTTCTTGGATTTATGGAAGAAGAGTTGTATATGATGCAACCGAAAGGTTTTGTCGATCCAAAGGGAGCTCACAAAGTGTGCAAGCTCCAGCGATCCATTTATGGACTGGTGCAAGCCTCTCGGAGTTGGGATAAATGTTTTGATAGTGTGATCAAAGCATATGGTTTTATACAGACTTTTGGAGAAGTCTGTATTTACAAGAAAGTGAGTGGGAGCTCTATAGCATTTCTGATATTATATGTCGATGACATATTGTTGATTGGAAATGATATAAAATTTCTGGATAGCATAAAAGGATATTTGAATAGGAGTTTTTCAATGAAAGACCTCGGAGAAGCTGCTTATATATTGGGCATCAAGATCTATAGAGATAGATCGAGACGCTTAATTGGTTTTTCACAAAGCACATACCTTCACAAAGTTTTGAAGAAGTTCAAAATGGATCAAGCAAAGAAAGGGTTCTTGCCTGTGTTCCAAGGTGTGAAGTTCAGTAAGACTCAATGCCCGACCAGTGCAGAAGATAGAGAGAAAATGAAAGATGTTCCCTATGCTTCAGCCATAGGCTCTATCATGTATGCAATGCTGTGTATCAGACCTGATGTGTGCTATGCTATTAGTTTAGCAGGGAGGTACCAAAGTAATCCAGGAGTAGATTACTGGATAGCGGTCAAGAACATCCTGAAATACCTGAAAAGGATGAAGGATATGTTTCTTGTTTATGGAGGTGACAAAGAGCTCGTCGTAAATGGTTACGTCGATGCAAGCTTTGACACTGATCCAGACGATTCTAAATTGCAAACCGGGTACGTGTTTTTATTAAACGGTGGAGCTGTCAGTTGGTGCAGTTCTAAACAAAGCGTCATAGCGGGATCTACATGTGAAGCGGAATACATAGATGCTTCAGAAGCAACAAATGAAGGAGTCTGGATGAAGGAGTTCATATCCGATCTAGGTGTCATGCCTAGTGCATCGGGTCCAATGAAAATCTTTTGTGACAATACTGGTGCGATTGCTTTAGCAAAGGAAACCAGATTTCACAAGAGAACCAAGCACATCAAAAGATGCTTCAACTCCATCCGGGACCAAGTCCAGGTGGGAGACATAGAGATTTGCAAGATACATACGGATCTGAATGTTGCAGACCCATTGACTAAGCCTCTTCCACGAGCAAAACATGATCAGCACCAAGGCTCCATGGGTGTTAGAATCATTACTGTGTAATCTAGATTATTGACTCTAGTGTAAGTGGGAGACTGAAGGAAATATGCCCTAGAGGCAATAATAAAGTTATTATTTATTTCCTTATATCATGATGAATGTTTATTATTCATGCTATAATTGTATTAACCGGAAACATGGTACATGTGTGAATACATAGACAAACAGAGTGTCACTAATATGCCTCTACTTGACTAGCTCGTTGATCGAAGATGGTTATGTTTCCTAGCCATAGACAAAGAGTTGTCATTTGATTAACGGGATCACATCATTAGGAGAATGATGTGATTTACTTGACTCATTCCGTTAGCTTAGCATAGGATCGTTTAGTTTGTTGCTATTGCTTTCTTCATGACTTATACATCTTCCTGTGACTATGAGATTATGCAACTCCTGTTTACCGGAGGAACACTTTGTGTGCTACCAAACGTCACAATGTAACTGGGTGATTATAAAGGTGCTCTACAGGTGTCTCCAAAGGTACTTGTTGGGTTGGCGTATTTCAAGATTAGGATTTGTCACTCCGATTGTCGGAGAGGTATCTCTGGGCCCACTCGGTAATACACATCACTTAAGCCTTGCAAACATTGCAACCAATGAGTTAGTTGCGAGATGATGTATTACGGAACGAGTAAAGAGACTTGCCGGTAACGAGATTGAACTAGGTATTGAGATACCGACGATCGAATCTCGGGCAAGTAACATACCGATGACAAAGGGAACAACGTATGTTGTTATGCGGTTTGACCGATAAAAGATCTTCGTAGAATATGTAGGAGCCAATATGAGCATCCAGGTTCCGCTATTGGTTATTGACCGGAGACATGTCTCGGTCATGTCTACATAGTTCTTGAACCCGTAGGGTCCGCACGCTTAAAGTTCGATGACGGTTATATTATGACTTTATGTGTTTTGATGTACCGAAGGTAGTTCGTAGTCCCGGATGTGATTACGGACATGACGAGGAGTCTCGAAATGGTCGAGACATGAAGATTGATATATTGGACGACTATATCCGGACACCGGAATGGTTTCGCTCATGGGCCCAATTGGTGGAAGAGGAGAGGCGGCCAAGGGGCAGCCGCGCGCCCCTCCCCTCCCAAGTCTGAATTGGACAAGGAAGGGGGGCGGCGCCCCTCCCCCCTTTCCTTTCTTCCTCTTTCTCCTTCCCTCTCCTCTCCTACTCCAACATGGAAGGGGGAGTCCTAGGACTCCTCATGGGGCGCGCCAAGGGTGGCCGGCCCCCTCCCCCTCCTCCACTCCTTTATATACAGGGAGGGAGGCATCCCCCTAGAGACACAACAATTGATCCCTTGGATCTCTTAGCCGTATGCGGTGCCCCCCTCCACCATAATCCACATCGGTCATATCGTAGTGGTGCTTAGGCGAAGCCCTGCGTCGGTAGAACATCATCATCGTCGCCACGCCGTCGTGTTAATGGAACTCTCCCTCAAAGCTCGACTGGATTGGAGTTCGAGGGACGTCATCGAGTTAAACGTGTGCAGAACTCGAAGGTGCCGTGCGTTCGGTACTTGATTGGTCAGATCGTGAAGACGTATGACTACATCAACCACGCTGTGCTAACGCTTCCGCTTTCGGTCTACGAGGGTATGTGGACACACTCTCCCCTCTCGTTGCTATGCATCACCATGATCTTGCGTGTGCATAGGAATTTTTTTGAAATTACTACGTTCCCCAACAAAAAGGACGTGGTCGGGGACCGTCTGGGGGGCTGACTTGCGGGCCCAACCATCTGTGTGCATTGACTAGGGTCGATGGGAGGTGGTTGGACGGCCCTCACGCGGGGCCCGAGGCGAACGCCAAGACGCCGTGAGCCCGTCCGTTCGTTGTCCGTGTGACCACAAAGCTCGCTCAACTATGCGCTTGAAATGGGTCAAGCCGGACAAAATACAGACACAATTTAAGATTGGGATGTGTGTTGGGCCGGCTCATCTGTCAGTTTGGGCCCAAACGGACAGACCCAGACAATACGGGGTCTACGTTGGAGTTGGCTTAAAACCCAGGCACAATTCCCTTAATATGTTGAGCGAGTGTATTATGGGCGTGTCTTATCTTTCAGCGATATAGTCAGATGAATGTTCCTTTTTTGCGATGGGTTTTACGTTTTGGACTTGGTGTGCATGTGTGTAAGCTGAGAGGTTGATAATTCACCACCGAAAAAGGGTTTCCTCGCGCTTTGTATTACAAAGCAACAACATCGATACAACCAACGATAGGTGTTGGGACGGAAGCAGCACAGACACGTCCAAAAAACGAAAGAGAAAATACAAAAAAGACAAATGCCGACAACAATGGATCAACTGAAATGAAGAAGCCTCGCGCCCACTGCGCCCACCGGAGAGCTCACACCAAGCTCCTAGACTTCGAAGCGCTGGTACCAATCAACACCTCTAAGAAGGGACACGGCGATGACAACGTTGCTGCCAAGGATTTCTCCCGGTATGTGGTGAGGAGAAAGGAAGGGTAGCCCTCGACGCCCTCCAGGAAGGTCCGGCGGCACCCTCAGGCGCCATCGCGTCGGTGTCGGACAGGCCGACAGGGATTTTTCCTGATCCCGACCATCACTCGGGGCGCTCTGGAACACTCCAACATACCGCCCACCACCTTGCACGAGCACGATCTTGAAGCCATCCATGTCGTCTCTCACCACGTCACCGCGAAGTGAGGCCTGCACAATGAAGGAGAAGAGACGCGACTCGGGGCAGCAGTACCGTTGCCCTGCAGGAGGGCACGTCCTCCACCGTCAACGCCGGTACCCGACCGGACGCGCCAGCGGGAGCAAACTAGGCCCAGCTGGGCTCCGAAATGCCCGTGAAGCCCCCACCGGTGCGCTGCAGAGAGCATGCCGTCGGCGTCGCCGCCCCCCGTCCAAGCTTCCCCTCCACAGCGCACAGGAGCCAACGAGGACGCGCCGAAGCTAGCCCGCTAGAACCCAGATGGGGAGGTCCCAGATCTGGACCAGGGACACACCGCCAGCCACCCCGCGATGCTCGGCCGCCCCGCCGCCAAGAGAAGCGCCACCACCACACTGGTCGCCGGCCACCACCACCAGGACGCTAGGCAGCAGTCAACCGAGCCGCACCGCCGTCGTCCCCCTGCCCTGGAAAGAAGAGTCGCATGCGGGTAAAGGAGGTCTCACCGCCGCCAGCACCACCCGGGCTAGATTCGGGGATGCCCACCTGCAGCGGCGGCGGCGGGGGGAGGAAGGAGGGGGGTGGAGGGAAGGGGCTGAGTGCTCGGGCGTGGAAGGGGAAGGAGTACCTATCAGTGTTTTCGAGCTCTTAGAATGTTAGTTCATGTCCATAATTCACACTCGGCTTTTTTCTTGGGTGTCTAGGGCACATCTAGATGTGCTCTAGTTATTGCACATCTAAGTGAGTGAATCAAGCATAAAGAGGGAAAGAAAAAAAGAAAGAAAATATCCACACGAATCTCAACATAAGATCAAGGGAGCGCCTGGAACTCAGCTAGCTGAGTTATAGTATGGTCTCAATCACCTGATGTCAGCTGATGTCATTGTCTAGTTGTCTCAGCCCGTTTTCTTTTTCTATGTGTGGCGGAAGCCCGTCTTGTTGTTTTGTCGGCCCGTTTTCTTTTTTTGACTTGAAAAAGCCTGGAGGCCCAAGTTGTTATCCCGGCTGGTTGTTCCAGGTGTGTTGATGGTTTTCTCTGTTGATGGTTTTGCCTCCAGGACACCTGAGGTCACGTGCCCCCAGGGAAAAAGAATCCAATGCCCCCGGCTGTTTGACGCCCTTCTCCCCCATCCTCTGTTCTTCCTCCTGGCATCCACACCTCCCCACCCCATAACCCCGCCGCCAGCAAACCCCAGAACCCTAGATCTATCCCCTTGAATCAACCAACAATGGAGAGGGAAAAAGTGAACTTGCTGTAGCAAAATTCAGAGTTTCAGACTTCTCCATAGAGCAAAGGAAGGGGAATCAGTTTTGAAAGAAAAAAGATGGATGCGGGTGCTGGTAAAGGGGCGCACAGGACTCACCATGGTATGTTTTTGATTGCCTCTTTGCTTTGCCTATTTTTTGTTCTTTGAGTCCTTGTTCAATCAGTTGTAACCTTGACAGCAAAAAAAAGAAAATCTGTCAGGTTTTTTGATTGCAAAGCTTGATTTCTTACTCCTCTCTTGGTCAGAGTGTTAGAAAACTAGAACAAAGAACCAAAAAGCTTGTCTGATCTTTATATTTGTTACTCACACTGCAGCTACTGCAGAGGAGTATGGAGACTACCTGCTTGCCAATCAGGTCAGTTCCTCCTGGGAAGAAGGCCTGCTGAGAAAAATAAAGGAGACTCAGTATCAAAATTGATTTGCCCCCCCCCCCCCCCCCCTATTCAGAAAAAGTTAATGACAAGATGTTTTTTTGCAGTTATCTATGTATCATGAGCGCCAATTTGATTTGGAATGTGGTCAGTCGAGCACGATGCCTGGGAAGTCGTTGCAACAATGGGTGTCGCAAGAAGTTGGTCCTCTTGGCTATAACTACAATGAAATGAACAACACACAGACAAACTCTCCTATGATTAACATGACCAACAGGATTATGCCCGAGGTAAAAACAAACTAAAATACAGTAGATTTTGTAGGGCTGTGTTTATATTGTACCTTGGCTTAACTCTTCCAGAATTTTGCAGTTGTTTCTGCAGAGGAGTCCAAATGCTGAAGCCTCAAGAACCCATCCTACAGAAACAACAAAAATGCAGCCAACTGTGAGTGCCAAAAACACATCAAAAAGAAAGTGTCGACAGAAAAAGAAAAAAATGTTACATGATCATCATTAAAAACATGCTTTTTTGATTTTTTTTAACAGGGGGTGAGCTTCATGAATGTATCCGGCGATGCACCTATGTCATACATGCAACTGCTGCTTGCTGCTGAACAAGAGGTTTGACCTTTCTTTCCTCTGTTGAAACCGCAAACCAACTACTAATTAGTCAGAACAAAAAAAATGATCATCTACATTCTCTGGCAGGGGGCAAAATATTTGTTGTCTCAATCATAGGAAGAACGCCTAGTTCGTACTGAGGTTTGTTTTGTACATGAACTTATGTAAAAAGAAAAATGAAAAAAAATTGTATCAAACTTATATACTATTATGTCGTCGCTGATGAAAAATTCTGTTATTGTGAAATGCATTCAGAATGACATGTTCATGATAACTGGCCGCTATGGAAGAGGAACATCAGAAGAACCAAGGCAAACAAATCATGATAACACAGGGCGAGTTTTGGTTGAACAAAATCAGGAGCCTTCCCCGTTTGTTGACAACACAAATATACAAGGACTGCATGATTTGATCTGGGAAACTGATGAACCTGATTGTGCACAGAAGCAGCCTTCAGACAATGAACTTGACAGTGATAGTGAATCAGATCATAACCTTGGACTGCATCAAAGAGAAGGTGATATGGATGTTGATATTGTGGAACAACAACATAACAATGAGACGGGAGTTCAAGTTGAACAACTTTCACAAGATGACATCCTCATATTTCTTGAAAATGAAAGCATAAAAAATGCTCAGACTTGCAGCCATGAAGTTCGTAGCCATCATGTGCCAACTATTGACATGGTTTTTGACAACCAAGAAGCAGCTTATAGCTTCTACAACGAGTATGCAAGCATATGTGGTTTCTCTGTAAAGAGGGCAGCATCCTTTTGTGCAAAAAAGGAAGGTGGCAATGCACCAACAAGAATCACTTTGAAGTGTAACCGATCTGGACGTGCAATTGGAGAGGAAGAAAAGGAAGCAAGGTTGAAAAAACGACGAGAAACTAGACAGGCAAAAACAGGCCAGGTCCCGCGTGAGAACCCCAGGAAAAAGAAAACAAACACCATTGAGATAACTGGTTGTAAGGCTCAGCTTATTATCACAAAGAAGGCAGACAAGTGGGTTGTTACAACAATCAACCTCGAGCATAACCATGAGTTGAGCCCTCATACAGAGTCAAAGTACCTCCGTTCACATAACTACATGACAGAAGAGGAGAAGATCCTTATCCGTACATTCAATGCTATGAAGCTACCAACAAGGAAAATAATGACCATCCTGAGCTTCTTGAGAGGTGGCAACACTCCTTACACTAAGAAACACGTCAGCAATGTGAGGACATCAATTGGCAAAGAAACTAACCAGAATGATATGATGCAAGTACTGACTTACTTCAGGAAAAGGCAGGCGGAAGATCCAAGGTTCTATTATGCATTTAAGACAGTTAAAGTTTCTGATGAGGCAAGCAAAGTGTTATGAATTTTCTGGGCTGATGGCTACGCAAGAAAATGTACGACTTGTATGGTGACTGTCTCAGCTTTGACACAACGTTCAAGACAAACAGATACAACCTCCCGTTTGCTCCATTCGTTGGGATCACAGGTCATAGTCAGAACTGCTTGTTTGCTTGTTCTATCATCCAAAATGAATCAACTGACACTTTTAAGTGGTTGTTTGAGACTTTTCTTCACTGCATGGGAGGCAAAAGTCCAGTGACGATTATAACAGATGAAGGTGCGGGCATGAAATCGGCAATCCCGATGGTTTTTCCCAACTGTGTTCACAGGCGTTGTCTCTTCCATATAAAAAAGAAATCTGAGGAAAAATGTCCTAGAACATTTGCAGCACATGAAAACCTACATGCTGATTTCAGTGACATCATACACAACTCGCTGACCGAAGGAGAGTTTGAAATGTTGTGGCCAGATATGATACAGAGATATGGTATACAAAAAATCAGCTATTTCAACATTATGTGGAAGAAGAGAAGGAGGTTTGTTCCTGTCTACTTCAAGAAGAATTTCTTCCCATTCATTCATTCTACTGCAAGAAGTGAAGGGACAAATGCTATTTTCAAGGACAACATAACTTCAACACATAGTGTGATATGCTTCCTGGAAGAATATGAGAGGATATCTCACAATATTCAAGATAATGAGAGAGAACAAGACTCCATAACTAGAACAACAAAGCCAACTTTCTGGTCTCATAGTGAACTTGAGTATCAGGCAGCATCTATGTACAACCGAAAGATCTTCTATAGGTTCCAAAAGCAGCTGAAATTTGTTGTCAATTTGCATGTTGAAGAAGTTGTGAGGAATGTGAGATATGAAGTATACAAAACAGAAATGCTGGCTGCAAAGGATTTCAGGCAAAGGAGATTTGTTGTCGATGTGAACATCCAAAATCAGGAATTTAGTTGCATATGTGGTAAATTCTTGAAAGACGGAATTGTGTGTAGTCATGTCCTGAGGGTTCTTTCTCATCTGAACATGTCAAAACTTCCTGAAAAGTACTACATCGACAGATGGAGGCCAAAAGATACAAAAGACATACGAGACAGGCGGTTCAATGTGCCTGCTGAGCTAACTGCTGGGAGTCAACACTTGAGGTACACACTTTTGTCCAACAGGCTCAACGATATGGCCTCTGATGGCGCATCAACAAATAGAAAATATCTATATGTTGTTGGGGAGAGTGAGAGGGTGCAACAGAGATTGGATGAGATGACTAAAGAAGATAAAGCTGCTGAAGCTGAGAAAACAAGTGTTGGACCAAAGAATTCAGAAGTTCCACTCACAGGCCCGCATCCAGATGGTTATGGGGACAACCTGCAAAATCCCGATGTTGCTATCTCAAAAGGACGTCCACAATCAGGGCGATACAAAACCTTCATGGAAACTTTGCGTGCGAAACCAAAAATTCACTGTAGCCGATGTGGTTCCGAAACCCACAACATATCTACTTGCATAGTAATTGCTGATAATGTTGCCAAGGCACAGCGACAAAAAAGCACTCAAAAACGTGCTTCAGGTCCTCTAGATTTTTTTTCTCTGTTTTGTTAAATTTATGATTTTTGTTTCTCTGTTGCCCACTTGCAATTCTAAGAAAGTTTGCTCTTATTGTGTTGGTAGCAGGCTCGATGACAGCAGCAAAGACCGATAAACCATCAGGTGGGCGGACGAAGAAGAGCAAGACACAAAGCACAACAACAACAGGAGACAGAGACTGACTAGGCTATTTGAAAAAAAAATATTGTAATAAATATAGCATTTTCATATGTTTTGGGATGCAAAATAACGCATGGCAAGAGAAGAAAAAACTTTATAACTGTACTTTGTTTAGTTCATGTTGCTGCATCTGATGTTGTTTCCCCCCTTGATGTATGAATTCTGTCCAAAAAATGTGTGTGTTTTTGGAAACAACCTACAAATTTTTAGAAAGAGGGTCAGAAATTGTTATCCATACATTTAAAAAGGTATCTCAAAAAACAGTACCAAAAAATCAATGTGATTAGAAAAAATCATGAGGTCGTACCTGTGTAAGCCATTGATATGATCTTGTATGAACTTTCACGCCCGATTTTTATTTATAAAAACGTGGAGAAAAACAGAAGAAAAATCAGCACCAAAATAAATTTGCAAAAAAGGAAAAAGAGAAGAAAAAGTGTAAAAAAATGCCATTGTTGTATCCAGTACACGAAGCACTTTCTATTTGTGATAAATATGGAAAACTGCTCCAATGAACCCAAAAGACCTATACAAAAAAAACTTCGAATATAATTGCATACTCATTTGCATTCATTCTCTTCCTCATAGTACTTCGAATATATTTGCATACGCATTTCCATTCATTCTCTTCCTCATAGTACTTTGTACATGGCCACAGTGTACAAACGAAACAAAAAAATCTGAAACACATAAAAATGTTTTGTTATCTACTTGACACCACATTTCCTTGCTTCATGCGCATCAACTTCAAATTCTGCGCCATTGTTTGTGAGAGAAACAATTGAAGAGACGGTGTCTTGCCATTTTCGCAACTATAGTTGAATTGTTAATCTTTGTACTGGTATGTCCACTGGTGAGTTTTCTGGAAAGTGTCTCTGAAAAAAGAGTATATACATCAGAAAAGAGGCAGAAAAGAAGAAAACCTTTGAAAAATATATTATACAAAAAAAGATAGCAGAGACAGAGAAGATTAAGAAGTACCTTAACTCATATTTCATAAATCCTTGACAATCCTTTTCCCTTCATCGAGAATGTTGTGGTCACTGAACAGAATATCGACTGCAAACCTGATACGTGCATCTTGGACCATATCGTGCGTGAAGACTGATTGCAACGCATTCCTAGAACGCCAGTTCTCTAACCAGTTCAAGACAAAAATCCCGCATGCATCACTATTTTCCGGAAAAAAGAAATGTTGACAGAAAAATAAAGTCAGAAATGATAAACGATCAGTACATGCACTGAACTACAAAAAATTGAAAAACATGTGAATGTAGGAAATATAAGTACAGAGAAAGGATCTTCATCTAACCATCCTTACTGCTTCGGTAAGTTTGGATATGCAGTTTCGTAGTGTCTGAATCCCATATTCTTTAGACAAGCATCATTCCAAGCTCGTTTGAAGTTTTCGATCTGCATTAAAAAAACATTAAGATCATGAATGAGAAGGTTGTATATTAAGTCAGAGTTCTCTTGTGACAAGTTACCATCATGTGCTTTATTGTCCTGTGGTATGTGCTATCTCCATCATACTTTGAATCCAGGAAGATGAATTTATGGGCACACAGGTCCACCAGGAAAACGAACTAGTGTGACTTGTGTAGCATTGGAAAAAATAACTTCATATCATAAAGCAGAGGCAAAAAAATTAAAGAAAAAATAAAAGAATAAGAGAAGCACAAATGTACAAAAGATGACAAGACATACTTCGTTACATTGCTGAAGATCCTTTGCTTTTCCAGCTCCTGTGAAGCTCTTTATTAATTTATCTCTCCACTGCAATCTCGATGCTTCATTCTTCCACTTTTGTAGGAAGTATTCCTTTTTCGAAAAAAAAGTACAAAGAAATGTCAACCTCTCAGGGAAAAAAAAGAAAGTAAAAAAGACGAGAAAAATGAAAAAATAAATATTGCGCTTGAAAGTGAAAATTATGAAACTTACACTAGCAGTGTGGAAGAAGAAATGCCTTTGAGATAGTCTTGGGTGATTGTCCCTAAAGAGTTTCCTACAGAACACATTTATGACGTATGACTCTACCCATCCTTCCTCTTTGAAAGATTTCCCCAATTGTTCCAAAGAAACCCTGCAATTATCAATTTCAACAACCCATTTCATGTATGTTGAGGAAAAGGGAGGGAGGAAGAACACATGAGAAGTGAAAAATTTATTGTTAGAAAAAGCAAATAAACAAATGATGAACGCAGAACAAAACTTAAGAAAAAAAGCCACAAAGATAGAAACACAATGAGGAGAAAAGAGAAAAATACCCCTTGTAATCTGCATGACTGCTTAAGATCATGATATTGTTGTAGAGTCCAATTCATGGCTCAAAATTTCCCCCCTGTTATACCCGTCATAAGGAGAGCAAAGGTATTTGCTTGGCTTAAGAATTCTTTTGTTTGGAACATTTTCTTTTCCCACCGAGCTGTTTGAGCTCCCTAACAAAAGACGGGTGTTGTAATGTTCATCTGAGTTTCCCAGCAAGTTCAAGCAATTTTGTTGCAAAGACTTTTCCCCCAGGATTTGAACCTCTGGGGAGGCCTACAAAATTCATATATTTTGTCAAAAAAGGAGGGTAGTGAGATTGTAGATATTGAACAAGCGACACTAAAGAAAACATTAAAAAAGACGTTAGATGCTTCCTCTGAAAAAATGGGTTCACTTACAGATTGACTGTCCCTTATTGCTATTGGTTGTTCTTCAGTGCCATCTGGTGTATACGTGTGGTTGCTTTTGTCAGGGAACAACCTTCTGGGTATTATTAATTGATTAGGAGACCCCTGTTCACAAAGAAAAAAAATCAAACACAGTTAACATTTAATAAAAAAATACTATGGCTGGAATAGAACAGGAAACTTAAGGAGGTTTGCTGCATGGAAAATTACAATGTTTCTTTCATGTGATGTACTCGGTGAGAAGAAACTGCTGTTCTTGTTCTTTGGTGAGTAGCATGTTTGTTCCTGGTTCCACTGAAAAATTTTGTAAGCATTTGGCGAGGTCTGCATGGAAAATTTTGTAAGTTCCCCGTTTGTTCCTGGTTCCACATAGAGATTTCATTGTCTCTAACAGCATACCTCAAAAAAAACGCAGAAGACAAAAACACATTTCATTTAAACGCGAACAAAGGAAGTGTTTGCTGCTAACCAAGTCTATAATGCTTGCATCTGTTGTTGTTGCAGTTGAAGGCCTGGGTGTTTTGCAAAAGTAGCTCTGGCTTTGTTGTTGTGCACAACAAACGGGGAACTCGTTGGGCGTGCTATTAATTTCATACTGAGAATGCTGCTAAAAAAATAAAGAGTTATTTGTCATACTTCTATTAGGTCAAGTTTGCTACATGTACAAACAACAGATGGGAAAAATCTATGAGGTTGATGTGTGTAAACCTACCTTAATGCTTTTGTAGCTCTGTTCTGGGTCTTTTGACATCATATTGTCCACTTCTATGTTTTTCTTTGGGGGACCATCCCTCTTAGCAGCCTGCTTTGAAGGATAAAAAAGGGATTGGTAAAGACCATAATATAAATGAATGAACAAAGAAAAATGCAAATAAAAGGGCATGAGAAAAAAGAAGCTTCTTAGAGGAAAAAATTTGACCTCAATCTTTCTTTCGTACTCTTCTGAGTCCATGTGCAGAGGACGCCACAATTCGGGCTCTTTGATTTCATTCCCGCAATCATCGTGGTTTTTGAAGAGCCGTAATGTTGGTATGTCATCACCGTAGAAGAAGTAGTTTTTCCTAGCTTCATCTAGATAGCGTGCAAAAGATGTTTGTGTTGTCTGTGTGTGAGCTAGTTCTTCATCTTTTTGAACAAAAAGAAAAAAAAAAGTCATGCAAGAAAAAGGAAATACATAAGTAACAAAAGAAAAGTAAAAGAAGAAACACATGGGGGCTGTGTTGAAAAAAAAGTCTCACAATGAAATATACCTGGCACAAAAACTTTGTTAATATCTATGCTCATTTTGCTCTCTGGAAATTGATCACTTGTTGGTTCCTCAAAAATAGAAAAAGTAAAAAAACAAAAAAAGAGTCAGTACACCACTTAGCAAAAAAGAGGCATAAAAAATTTTCATTAAAAAACTGGTTGATTATGAGATTTCCTTCAAAAATACCTTTTGAGTGCTGGTATTGTTCTTGAAACCGCAAAAAGATGGTGTGCTTATTGTGACTTCTTGTTCTTGCTGTTGGTATGAAGTAGACTCAAATTTCTGAGGACATAGCATATAATCAAAACTTGCTGTGGTCACTGTTTTTGAATGCGTATAGTTGTCTTCTTGAAGTATAGCTTGGGTGGTGGGTTGTAAGTCCTCTATGGTTTTGCTTGCTTCCTGTTAACAGTGAGAGAGGTGTTAACTGTGGCAAAACATGGTTGCTGTTTAGCAAAAACAGAAAAACAAAAAATAAGGATTTCTGGGAAAATTACAAAAAAAAACAATCAACTTACGAATGTAGTAGCAATTGGGGCTAACTGTGGCCCTTGTTCATCAACTACCATGTTGTGCTGCGCCTTGCTGTGTGTTCCTTCAGACCCACATGACTGCTGACTTAAATTTTTCCCTTTAATTATAGAAGTTTGTGGCTCCTCGTGTGTTGGCCTTTCTATTTGATCTCCTAACCTTCTTTTCTTTCTAGATATTATATCTGCTTGCAGCAACAGAAAAAAATCAGCTACTCCCTATAGACAACAAACATATTACTAAAAATCTGCTTGCAATAACAGCTAATATAGATGTTACTAAAAAAACAGAAAAAACAAACATATTAAAGGGAAAAAAGCATGTAAAAAGTGGATTAGATATATATGAAGAAATGTTTACCATCATGATCATATTCTTCGTTTGAATTGACCTTAACAGTTGTCTCTGAATCAATATTAGCATTTGCTGATATGTATTCGTTGCTTGAATCGAGTTTCACTGTTTTTTCGGAATCGCTATTCGCTGATGTCACTATTTTAAGAGTTTGTAAGATCAACTCCTTTACTTTGGAGCAAGTGCTGGGCCCTTCATCTTTCATGTACTGTTGGAATGTTATATATATATATCTTCTTTTACCTGTTCTTGTTCAGTAGAGTATTAGGCACAAAAAAATTAGTCAAAAAAAGATGAGATAGAAAAAAAAGAAAAAGGGAAAACAGTACAAACAAAAAAAAGAGGACTAGAAATAGGAAGGGTAACACACCTTCACGCTCAGAGAATTGCCGAATCTTCTTTCAATAGCATCCTTCATGTATGAATTTTTTTCAGTGCTAGCCCATTCATGTGTTTGTTGGCCATAACAAGTTTCAGACTCATTCTTAACCTGCGAGCAAAAAGAGTCAGAAACTAAAAAGATTTACATATATCTATAGGAAAAATAAAAAATGTTCCTTAATTCCTTGAAAAGTGGAAATGAAAAAATGAACGACAGAAAGAAAACCTAAGCCTCTTACTCTGAAACCTCCATATCCAAGAGCATCTCGCTGAAAAGTTTTATTAGGTTCCCCTTCCATATACAGATTCTTGGCAATGTACACTGTAGTTGTATGGTCCCAAAGTCAACAAAATCAAGGCACCGGACCTAAAAAATTACAATAAGCAAACAAACAAAACTTCAGACATTGTGTTGCCAAGTAAACATAAAGACGGGTGAAAACTCATACTTATAAAAAAAGGGGAAAATGGAAAAAAATACTAAAACTACAAAAACAATAATAGGAAAAGCATGAAAAAATATGTACCGCAAGGTGAAAAATGCATCCGCCCAGTGTTAATGTTATCCTGTTTTGCTTCACCTTTTCTTTTTGATACTTGTTGATTGCTTGCATCAACCATGCATGTGTGAATTCACACCAGTTTAAGTCTTTGATCTTGCTAACATCAATTAGTGCTCCCATATACTTGGTGCTTGGTTTAGTGTTTGATGTTGGGCATAAGAAGGTTGCAAGCATAACGATCATATAACAACGGATATATTGTTCATCAGATAGCTCCTCCTCCTTGATGATCTTGTTGCCAAAATACTTGATTGATGGAACTTCTGACAGCCCAAACAACGCGAGAAATTCAGCTTTTCCTCCATCATCAGTTATGCTGATATTGTTTTCGCCTGCTGGAATCCCAAGAACATGGGACACTGACTCTGCATTGAGTGTTATCACCTTCTGATTGAATACAATTTGTTCATCCTTGACACAAACGTTATCAGCTATCCATTGCGCAAATGGCCTTGGTACGACACACTCATCAAACTCAAGCGTGAAACCGAAGCCAATACCTCTGACGAGTTGTACTTTCTCTTTACTTTTGCATGTGGACTTGACAACATCAACAAAGTATGGCAGACTACATCTGCTGTATGCCTTGGCTCCGACGTGACCACGGGGTTTGTTGACAGGCTCTTCGATATTTCTAGGTCTCTGTTTTTTATAAAAACAACAACATAAGATAAACGGGAAAAACACAAAAAGATTAAAAAAATTACATGACCATTAATGGTGTATCGTAGAAAAACGAGAAATACCCATACATATGTATTAAAAAATGATCTAAAAGAAGAAAGATATAAATATATACACAAAACGATCTCAGTTCCGATGTTGGGTACTTATGATCTGTAGAAAGAAAAAACTAATAGACAACTAGCACTGATTACCTTGGTTGTTTGCTTTCGTATTATCTTACGAGTTTGTTTCCTTTCAATACTCTTTCTTACCTGCAAGAAAAAATCATAAGACAAAACATCAGAGACAAAAAAAATTGTCTATGAGATAACTCTTTGAGTTGCATTCATCAAAGCAAAAATCCAAAAAAAGAGTGGTTACCAAATTTATCACACCGTCGCACAGTAGACTACCTGACACTTCAGTTTCAGTTAAATCATCATCTATTTCTGGCCCCTGTTCCTCATATAGATGTTGACCGTCCATATCTTCGGGATCTCTTTTTTCTTCAAACAATATTCCATGGGCTTTATTAATTTCATCATGCTCCAAGCACGTGTCACTGTTGTGTTTATCCTCATGTGATGCACTCAGCACAGTAACGGGCCCCTACAACAACAAAAAAAGGGGCATCTTAAGCGTCCCTATAAACTCTTTATAACAGAGTAATCAATGCTTAAAAATACACCTACTAAAACAAGTACATTTATAAATTCTGAAAACATGACTTGAACACACATGCATGTTTTAGATTTCAGGTCTGAAAAAATGAAAAGGAGCTAGAATGACCAACAGATAAAATGTCTTGTTGTAATGTAATGTGTGTGTGTGTGTCTTCATTTTGAAAGCTATGTTCGAGCTTGGAAGTCGTTTTTTGATAGATACATGCTTCTCCTGACATACACTGCTTGTACCCCTTAAAAATTCCAAAATCCATATGTTTTTCTTTCTAACTGTCGGGCAAGCAACCAATGCAAGTGCAATTACATGCATTTTACTGAAAGACAATTCAATTCAATTCAGTCCAGTTTCCTTTACTACATTCACTCAGGTTCAGATTCAGTCCTACACAAAATGCCAAAACCACCTTCACTTAATAAAACAGCAGCCACAAAACTGCAACTGGCGGACCAGAACGCCAACAATTTCATGTAGTAGTTAACACAAAAATGAAAAAACAATGAAACATTCACCCCAGAACCAAAACCGTCATCATGCAGGCATGTTTCATCATGCTTACTCATCAAAAAAGTCCTAACGAGCCATCATGATAGCTACTGATAAGCTGCACTCACCATGGCTTCAACAGATTCAAAAAATTGTACAGATACAAAAAACTTTACACTTCATATATCAACACATATGTGAGAGATTCAGGACACACACACAAAAAACATGAAAAAAACACACAGAAACTCCAGCTCCACCTAACTGCCATGGTTTGATTCACACTCTGTTCGTTCTCAAAGCGCACATTCTAGTTGTTTCCCACCGCAGCATCAGTAGCTGGTTCATTTATCCCTCTGTCCCTTCCCACAGCAATTCGGCCCTCAATCCTGCACTAAACGCCTAAAAAATGGACAAAAAAGGTTACTCGTACTTCGTCGTGGCGAATTGCTCCTTCACCCCCCTTCCATGGCGACAAAATCAACCCGAAAAAGCATCCCTCCTGCTGCTACCGAATCCACCGGTTGTAACTCGCCACCCATCCCATAATTGCTCCCGCTATCGATTGGAGGACCAACAAACTAGAAACCCTAGCCACAGATTTTCCCCAATTTCAATGCGGCGGTAGCGCCACCAGAAAGAGATGGACGTCGGCGCGCAGCAGGACTGGACCGATAAAAATCAACGGCGGAAACTGGGGGAGGGGGGAGGGGCGGCCTCCTTCCGGCGGTGGGAGCCTTACCTTTGATGGGAGCGCGCCGCCTGGCGGGTCGCCGCCCTGCTTCTCCATGTCGCCGTTGCCGCCTTGAGCGGCTTCCCGTTTAGAGATAGGTACAGCCGTGTTGGCCTCTCTCTGCTCCATTTCAAACAGTCAGGTGCGCTGTCGGCTTTGGGCAAAAAAATGGAAAAGTAATTAAAAAAAAGAATAGAGGTTGGTCCACAGTACAGTGGGAGTAGAAAAAAATTTAAAAAAACGTGCATTGAAAAATATTTGGTACGACATGAATATATATAATTTGGCACAAAAATTAATAATTGAGAAAAATAACACATAAAAAAATATGGCATGTTTTGAAATTAGTTTATTAAAAAAATTAGAAAAAATGTGGGCAAAATGAATATGTGATTGATTATAAAATGAAGACACAAAAAAATGCAACGTCGACATTGGAAACCTTGAAGTTGCGACTCAAGTTTGAAAAACTTGCAGTTGCGGCTTGAGTTAGAAAACTTGCAGTTGCATTTTTCTAATGTCGACGTTTAAAAACTTGCAGTTGTGCCCCGACTTGAGTAATGATGTCATTAGAATAAGAAGACACAAAAAATATTAAATGAAAAATTAAAATAAATGAAAAAACTAAATGAAATGTGAAAATTGAAAAATAAAAAATATAGAAAATAAAAAGGAAGAGAAACACAGAAAGTGAACATTGGAAACTTACAGTTGCACCCTCGAGTTTGATTGCGGCTCGAGTTTGAAAACTTGCAGTTGCGGCTCGAGTTTGAAAACTTGCAGTTGCGGCTCGAGGTTGAAAACCTGCAGTTGCGCCTCGAGGTTGAAAACTTGCAGTTGCGACCCCACTTGAAAACTTGCAATTGCGACCACATTTAAAAACTTGCAGTTGTGCCCCGACTTGAGTAATGATGTCGTTAGAATAAGAAGACACAAAAAATATGAAATGAAAAATTAAAATAAATGAAAAAACTAAATGAAATGTGAAAATCGAAAAATAAAAAATATAGAAAATAAAAAGGAAGAGAAACACAAAAAAGTGAACATTGGAAACTTGCAATTGCACCCTCGAGTTTGATTGCGGCTTGAGTTTGAAAACTTGCAGTTGCGCCTCGAGGTTGAAAACTTGCAGTAGCGGCTGAACATTGGAAACTTGCAGTTGCACCCTTGAGTTTGATTGCAGCTCGAGTTTGAAAACTTGCAGTTGCGGCTCGAGTTTGAAAACTTGCAGTTGCGCCTCAAGGTTGAAAACTTGCAGTTGCGACTGAACATTGGAAACTTGCAGTTGCACCCTCGAGTTTGATTGCGGCTCATGTTTGAAAACTTGCAGTTGCGACCCCCGACAATGGAAACCCTGAGTGCCTCCGAGGTTGAAAAGTTGCGTCTAGACATTGCAACCTCGCAAAAAAATGCAACATCGACATTGGAAAACTTGAAGTTGCGACTCGAGTTTGAAAAACTTGCAGTTGCGGCTTGAGTTTGAAAACTTGCAGTTGCGGCTCGAGTTTGAAAACTTGCAGTTGCGCCTCGAGGTTGAAAACCTTGCAGTTGTGTCTCGAGATTGAAAAACATTTCAAAATCAGCCCGGACATTGAAAACCTTGTACTTGCCCCTCAAGTTTAAAAACTTGGAAGTTGTGTCTCGAGGTTGAAAAACCTTGCAAATGCGTCTCGAGGTTGAAAAAGAAATACAAGGTCACCCAATAAAAGACATTGAAAACATTAAAAAGAAAATATGGATAAAAAAGAAGATGGATTTCACACGGGGCATCGCATTTGCAAAAAAAAAGAGTTGGAACCCACACATGGTAGCATTTAGTAGATAGATAGAAAGGAACATAGAAGTCTAGATCTCTAATACTACTTAGGAGCTGGTCTGATTGACACATAAAAAAGCGCAAACATAAAAAGTTCCTAACGAGGGCTGATGGTTCCTGAACACTGCGCTGCTGAACTTGCTGTCTTTTGGCATCCCTTCCTTCATTATGTTGTTGTTCTCAGGTTGTCCACAACACATGTTATGTTTACGCCCCCTTGGTTGCTGGGTTTGAAATTGAAAACAACTCCGTCTCCTTCTTGAAGGTTGTTCTGGGTTGCAAAGACACCCCATTGCTTGCTGAAAACCATGCGTCCACCACGATCTTGGCGGTATCCAACATTCATGTAATCTTCAGCTTCAAAACAAATTCCAACAACACCTTCTGGTAGCAAGTTCAACCCTTCAATCACCTTCCTTGGAATTTTCTACATAAAAAAAGAAGATAAACATCAGACAATAAAAACATATATAGGACAAAAAAATGAGCGAACAAAAAAAATCAGATTGAAAAAGCACATTTACCATCTGCTTGCTTACAACGTTCGTGGTTGTGAGACGGTGCACGAAAGGGCATCCAATGTACCCATCATTGTTGGTAAGAACCAAATCCAACTTTGATACTTCATCATAACTTAGAACAATGCCCTTTGTGAAAACAACTAGTGGAGCAGCTACTTCCTCATGTACATCATTTAGGGCCTCATCATCAGACCCAATGTTGATCCCACCTGCAGCAGCGCCCTGGTCTCCCGCATCCTCATCAACAATCGTGTGCTCAGCTGGGCCCCCATCATTTGCAACACGCATGCAACCAACATAGCATACATATGCCTTGGCCATGCGCCGAGATGTGTCAAAAACCACTAACTCACCACCGCCAAGATGGTAGTCCGAGACAAACTTTACCCAGTCATCGCCGCCCATCACGGTGGTCTCAGACCCGCTGAGCACATCCAACGAATACCTTCGCCCGTGAGCTCTGAAACTGAAGAATCCTCCAGCTATGTGGCTCAGACTGTCCCTTACAGTGCATGGTATGATCTTCAAAAAAAAAAGAAAAACAGGACAAACAGGGTTGAAAAGAATTGTTAGGAAAAAACTGCGGAGTGAAAAACACAAATAGAGACATTCAAAAAGATCATCACGATGAAAAAGTAAAAAAAAACACTGCAAATTCCTTGGCGCCATTGTTGACAAAATTTCCCCATCTTTCTACAGTGTTGTTGCCACAGTATGAGTGGCAGACCGCGCAAACCATCCTGACCATATAAAAAAATTAAGAACAAAAACATCTTATCAAAAAATACTTTTGAGTATAATAGGTATATAGAAAACATTCACGCACATGATTAATAAACACACACATGAATTTGATGCTGTATAAAAAATGCCTTCTAAACTACATAAATCAGTATGAAAAAATTCAGTATGAAAAACTATACAAAAAAATTCAGTATGAAAAACCAAACAAAAAGCATCGATAGTTTGATACTGCTGAAAGATCATGTCAGTATATGAAAAACCAAGCAAAGGTAAAAAAATGGTGTCAGTACAGAAAAGTGAAAAATTATTCAACTCATACTTCTACAAAAATGTCTACACAGTGCTAGAGACGGTACCCACTGTCACTTATTGTCAACTTTCAGTTTAAACCTATCAACAGTTTCAGTTAACTGTCTACTGTCCGCTGGTGAAATTCAGAACATTTTAAATGTGATTTTGAAAATCAAAATCCAAAAAGCAAAAAGAAAAGAAGTGCTAGGTTTACTTCTTTTAACGTGATTTTAACTCAACTTCCAAGGAAAAATGTGAGTTTCATTGATTTTAACACACCACAAATATACAGACCTTCAGACCTTACTGCATTCATCTAACAGTATAAACTACTAGGCCAACACTAAGAAATGACCTTCAGACTAAAAAAAATCATCTACCGATATGTATCACAGAACAAAACATATCTGCTTCTACATATATAGACATTCAGATAGATCAAAAAATTAGGACACAGATGTAGAATACTCAAAAAATAAAAAGGACAACATACTAACTGAAAAAACCAGATCCACCTACAATCATATAGAAAAACAGGAAAACCATGTAATCAAAACATGAATCTACTGCCTATCTAAGACACAAAAACCTAGTCAGAAACCATGTGTCAACACCCTAAAAATCTCATCCGCCCACCCATCTAAAAAAGAAACAAAAACAAACACCTACATGAATACCTAACAACCTCCCCATTCTATTCATTACATCTGCACTAACCCCTAGATCTACAACAAATGTATCAACCCCCTAATCTCATCCGCTCACCTATCTAAAAGAGAAAACAAAAAACAAAATCTACATCTAACCCTAACAAACCTCCCCATTCTATTCATTACATCTGCACTAACCCTAGAACTACAAACAAGAACATAAAAACAGTGGGGGGAGGAAAAACGTGGGAAGAATGCGTTACTTGAACAAAACGGGGATCTCCTCTCCACTTTCAGCTCTCCCCTTCTGTATCCCGATTCGAAGATGAACAGAGCGCTCTGGGGAAGGGAGTCAGAAGACGAACAGAGGAGCTGGGGGGAATGGAGTCAAGTCAGAATCAGGACGCTTCGGTCTCTTAAATAAAAGAGGAGAGGGGGGAGTGCAACGGGCGGGGGAGTGGAGAAAAAAAAGACAAGAAAAGCCCAACACGATACGGGCCGCGATAACCAGGAGACAACCTGTCCAGCCGCAACAAAGCACGAATCGCTACGCAAAAAAATCCGACGGTTCACAAAGTGAATGAGACCAAACTTGAAACTCAGTCCAACCATTTGCTACAGCACAGAAGTGCACACGCGACGCAGTCCATGTAAAACATACAGATGGGATGACGATGGATGTACGAGATGTACATGCATGGATCAGCACGAGTGCTTTGATCTTCAGATGGAAATGGCGCGTGTCCTGAGCAGCAGCAGGCCGTGCGCGACCATGCCGCAGAGGAACCCCAGCGCGGCGCTGGAGCCGACGAGCGACACGGCGGTACAGACGAGCATGACGAACGCCTCCGCCTTGGACGACATGTCCCTGGCCGCGATGGCCAGCTCCACGCCGGCGAACAGCAGCAGCACGCCCAGCAGCCCCACGGGGAACGCGGCGAGCACGCGCAGCACGGAGCCGCCGAGCGCCAGCCCCAGCGCCAGCTTCAGCCCGCCCAGCGCAGCCACGCACGCGCCGCTGCGCCCGCCGAACTTGTACTGCCCCGCCAGCCCGCCCGCGCCGTGGCAGCACGGCATGGCGCCGAACCAGCACCCCACCAGGTTCATGGCGCCCATGGTCACCGACACCGACGTCGCCGACGCCTCCTTCTTCTCCGGGAACAGGTCGCGCGTCAGCTTGCACACCGCCACCACCGAGTTGAGCACCGAGAGCGGGATCTGCGGGATCGCGCCCTTGATCAGCCCCTGCTTCCACGCCTCCCTCGGTATGCGCACCACGCGCATCCGCGACGGCCCCGCGCGCAGCTCCCTCACCGCCGCCGGGTGCCGGATGATGGCGAGGACCACGCCCAGCACGAACAGGATCACCGCCGACGGGATCGTCGCCGACCGCAAGCGCCTCCTCCAGCTACGCCAGAGGGAAGAAGAGCTATCCTCCTCCCGATCTCGTCCCACTTCTTCTTCTTGGACGGCGGTGCTGTGATCGTCGCCAGCGCCGTTGACGAGGACGACGAAGAAGATGGCGGCGATGGCGAGGGCGAGGCCGTCGAGCCCAGCCCAGGGGCGCCGACCGAGGGACTTGCTCTTCGCCAGGTCCTGCTCGTAGCGGATGTACTTGACGGCGGCCATGGCAAAGTTGAGCCCCTGGGCGAGCTGGATGCCGCGGACGACGGGGAGCGGCACGAACCAGTAGACGAGCTTCATAAGGCGGGTGACCCCGAGGACGAATACGAACGCCGAGGTGAGGATGCCGGCGGCCATCATCTCGGGGACCCCGAAGGAGGCGTCGGAGAGGGCGACGGCGGCGATGGTCTTCATGGGCTGGACGGGCATGGGGACGCCGTAGAGGAGGCCCGTGACGGCGTTGTAGACGCCGGTGAAGACGAGGGTGGTGCCGAGGTCGAGGCCGCGGGAGAGCGCCAGCGAGAGCACGATGGGGATGTACGTGCCCAGGTCGCCCATGGCGCCGTTCAGCTCCGACCACACCGACCGGAACGCCATGTTGTCGCGCGCCCGGACAAGCAGGGACATGGCGGCGCCCCTGATCGGTTTCCTGTCGCCGTCGCCGCCTTCTAGCGCCTCCGGATCCGCGGGGTTGACGGTGGTGGCCATGGCCGGTCGATCGTCCCTCCCCGGTTCCGGCCTGTCCTGTTTGACCCGATTCCTTTCTTCGCCGAGCACTTTATGCTTGTACTACTGGACTAGTGCAGTGTGTTACTGGTGTTGCTTGCCTGCTTGTTTTGTACTACTGTTTTTGTAGTGCTTGCCATGGGAGATGGGTGGCCCATTGGCGCGCCAAGAGACGACCATGGAGATCTTCCTGCCAAGCTCATGTCGCTCTGTATTGTATTGCTCCTCCAGAGTTGACCGCAACATATAATATGTACTGTGCTACGTACAAGCGCCCTCCCCTGCATACGACTATGCGAGTTCTCTTGCCTGCAGCGGCAACCGCAGGCAAGATACTAATACAAGTAACTGTCACGATATATACCTTGAGTTCTTTGACATCTGCTCAGACTTTGGAAATGGGCGACTAAAGTACTCTTTATTGCAAGATGATCGTCATATTATCTTTTACTAAAGCATCAATAATCTCTATGGGTGAAGGGAACCGCATACACCTTACTTTTACCTAGTTTGGCTAAATCATGAGCACACAATTAGCCTTTCTAGGAGCATGCTCAAAAATAATATACAAAAAATCATAAGCAAGGTGATATATATCATCAAAAACTGTTGCCAATAGATTGAAAGAGCGACCTCCATTCTTCATTGTCTCTATCATCTCGATGTTGTCGGAGTTCACCTCTATGCGATTACATTGGCTGTAGTTGCCAAACTGAGACCAAACCGTAAAGTCGGTGCCTCGGCCATAAGCACATCTTCGCACCAATCGATTTCCTTGTTTCCTCATGCGGCGAATCCGCCATTCGAGTCTCCGATGATAGCGCCATACGAGCCCTTGAGTAAGTCTGGGTCAAAAGCCCCATCCACGATTAGCTTCACATAGTTGCTCTTTGATCTTTCCCAGCCATGTTGCTTGATCATCGCCTTTGCATCACTCGCCATAGCATAGTTAGCAACCAAAGTTCTGATTGTCATTGCTATCAACTTAGGTTCGTGGACCTTTTCATTATGCACTAACTTTCTCCTCTCCCATTATAAATACCAGGAACCAATAGTAATTGCTTCCGCTGAATCCCCAGACCAAGGACCACACATTTTTCAACTGGTTCTAGCAATAAATATTCTAGCACAGCTTCTCATCGCATGATCCACAGCTCATGCTTTATTAGTAGAAAAGCTCAAACCCAGTAGCCGCCATACTTCTTTAACTTTTGCACAAGTGAATAACAGGTGTTTGGTATCCTCCGCTCCTATACCGCATGTAGGACATTGAAAATGGGCGACTATTTGATCTCACCCTAGCGACCTTGATCTCAACCCTGCTCTCTCTCAAAAAAAAATTGAGGGGTAAAGCAGTATCCCGGCCCTACTGCTTGTATTAATTTTTTTCATGAAAAGTAAGAGTCTGATAAATCTTTTTTTTTAGAAAAGGAGGATGACCCCCGGCCTCTGCATCTGGGAGATGCATACGGCCACTTTATTGATTATTCTCGAGGACCTTACAATGTATTACAACAATGTGCCTGAATCCACCATCTTGGCAACACATGCCGCTACTCCTATCCAAAATGATGAAGGGGTGCTAGCTGGGCCACTATCCAAACCACTCACCTAAGCCTAACACAAAAGCCGGAAGCCGAAACATATTCGGAAGCCCCAGCCGAGCCACATACCGGGTCTGGGACACAATCCGGTCAGACACACTCGTGTGTCGTCGCCGCCATCTTTCACAAGTCCATCTTCAAGTCATATTGAGGCTTCTACCTTGTCTGGCCACTCAGCCATCGACGTCACCATGACGCCAGACGGCAACCTCCTCCTGCGCGAGTCCATCTCCGCGCATCAGACGCCGAGTCTCAACAACACCACGCTGCTGAGATCCGCCATCTTCAATGGGAAAGATGAAGCACCGCTCCACCAGAGTCGCCGTCCTCTAGTCCCTCGAGTCCGTGTGCACCTCCAAGAATGACGCCCCCATGGGGGAAAACGACACCAGAGAGCCGCCGTCATCCGATCTACTGATCTAGGGTTTTCCCCGGAGATAGCAGAGAGTGGCCTTGAACATCTCCACAACGATGCCTTCAGGAAGGGAACGGTGCAGACAGCGTCGCCATCGCCGGCCTTGGCAATAGCCAATAGCAGGTTTTCACCCAGATCTGATCGAAGACCTCCATCTCTCGTGCACGGGTCGCCGCCGTCCTTGTCGGGATCTGGATGATCCCGCATGGCAGATCTCAGCACGGGGAAGCCCCCCCCACCAAGACCCGCCGGCCGAGCAGGGGAGGCCGAGGCCGCGCCCACAGGTCAGATCCGCGATGGATCCAAGCCCGCGCCGCCGCCCCGGAGTCAGCCCCGCGCACAGCCGCCACCGCCTGCCGAGGCTCGCCGCCGCGTGCCCCGTGCCCCGCCACCGCTCGCCGAGGCCTGCCGTCGCAGGACACCGCCGCCTGCCGCCTAGATCCGCCGCCCGCGGAAGAAGGGGAGGCGGGAGAGGGAGTCCCCCCGCCGCCGCCATCTGCCACGCGGGTTTCACCCGGCGGCGTCACCCGGCGGCGGCGCGAGGAGGGAAGAAGGAGAGGGCGGCGGCGGTGCCTAGGGTTGGAGGCCCCTGAGTCGCCCAAGGCGGGGGCGACGCGAGGGGATAGCGTCAGTCCTCCCCACTGCTAAGTTTGGTTTTTCTCAACCAGAGTCTGATAAATCTTACTGCCAAGTCTATATTGCATACGCATTACAGACAGGAACAGGGGAGAAAGAAATGCCAACATTAGCGTCATCTTGTGAAACAGCCCGGCCAGCAGCTAGATACTACTGGGTACAAGGAACAAGGAACAAGTCGTGATCAAGAAGAGCTTGAGCTTGAGCCTAAAGCATCTTGTGTTATCTTACATATACTACTTAGTACAGAATACTAAGTAGAATATCCCCGCAAAAAAATACTTAGGATAGAATACAAAAGGACAAGGATGACATATATATGTACCCAGTATATGTATGTGTATACTAAATAGTATACGTAGTACTAAGATTTCAGATAGATAGATTAACGACAGCTACCGAATGCTTGCCTCTGTGGGTACGAAACTATCGGCTTCACTTAATTAATCTTTGGATCTGTCCAGCACCTTTCCTGCAACATAGGCATAGTGTCGGTCGTATATGACTTTACTGTTGCCAATATGTGATTTTATCTTTTCTTTTATCAGATTGTGGGTTGTGTACATCTTAACTATGCAGAGTTTAGGTGTGGCTCATCATATTTCGTATCCGATTGATGCTACATTTTGAGTTCATAAAAGCTCCCTTTATTGAAAAATTAATTAACTAAGTGCATATATTCTACTTCTCATGCTAGAAGCTAAAAAAACTTGCAAGGTTCTCCAATCCTAAAAAAACTAGCAAGGTTCTTCATCTTCACTGATCGAGAATTCGAGATACGGCATACTTACATGGAGGTTATACATGTGCCGCTCGATGCATAGGCCTTTGATATATACAGTCTCTACAGGAAAATGGTGATAGTAGGATGGAGACGAGCAAAAACATTTCTTAATTTAATTACCAATTGTGGATCAAGCGAGTATTCGACTTCATGGTGACAAGACGTCAGGGGCAGAGCCATGATTGGAGCATGAGGAGGACGAAAAAGCTGGTGATCAAACAAGGGGATGAAACAACATGATATATTAGGTTTTAATATATCTGTACGGTTATGTTTTCCTTTGATTTGGGGCCATTTGAAGTTCCTTTTGGAATTTATTTGAGGTTCCTTTGTTAAGAAATCAGTGCTTTTGTTAGTTTCGACATCTTGACACTTTCTTCTACTACAAAAGGTGTTTAAAAAATAGCATTGATATGTTGGCAATACGAAAGAAATCAACATTCAACTGGCTTAAAATTTTGAATCATCGGTTCGCATATCAGCTAATTTAGAAATGAAAATAGAATATACTAAAAATGTTGGGGCTTAATAATTGAATTGACCAAACAGTATCATTATTGGTTGGTTCCTCTGATTTATATCACCAAGAAAGAGTACCATGTCTTATACTAGCAGTACTTTGGTTTCTTCTACCTGGTTGCCTGGCTGGTCTTTAATTTACAACACCGACAACATGTACGTTTCAAACCAAAATTACAAGTGTTTAATTTGCAAACTATGAAAAACTACGACGGTACTAGAGAGTTATCCCCACGCATTCCGGCGAGCCCCAGTGCCCCCTTGCCCCATGTTGCCTTGTAAACTCGACCCGCTTCTCGCACAGCGTACAATACCTGGCTTGACAGGCCCAGCAGAAAACATATTCATCATCATCCTGGACACATACATAAGGTCGTTAGATAGATTCATAGGAGAAGCAGGCTAGTGCTCAGTAAATTGGTCATCATCCCTTGCAGATTCAAGCCATGCTGCAGATTGAATAAGACAGGTCTCCTTACCTTGAAAATTTTCTGACGGCATTTTGGGCATTCGATGGTACTGCCTAACGGATGCATTCGAGCCACGCGTTCTGCGGTTTCTAGCTCTTTCAGTCGCTTCTCCAAATCATTTGTGTTATAGTCCTTTTTTTGCGGCGCAAAGAGCCCACATTTACTGCAAAGCATACATGCATGCATTAAGAATAAGATAGGCCCGAGATCTTGGATGCCTACAACCCCCCTCTTTTCAAAGACAAAAGGCCTCTTGATTGCTTAGGATAGGATCGATAGCCTACCTGAAATGGTTATAATTGCTAGCAGTCATGGCCTCGCCACAACGGAAGCAGAATGACTTGCCACAGTTCACACAATACATCATGTTACACCCTTCACTTCTGCTAATGGCCATTCGGCAGTTTGGACATGCTCTAGCATCGTTGTATAAACTTCTGATCATCAGCATCTCCTGCACCATCTCCCTCACAGTTAACTTGCCTGATGCCTGCAAACATTAAATTGAAGACTGAATTATTATGTTTCTAGAAAGTGCAAAAGATTTGCGCTTCACCAAACAGACAATATGTAACTCAATGTATGTAGGTGCATCCAAAGCTTATGGCACATCAAATGTATATTTTATCTTTGAAGGATTTACTAACAAAACCACAATGTGTTTTCCTGCTGGTAACAGGTTATTAGTACTAGCTAGGATGATGTGTATGGAATCAAGTTGCTTAGTATAGCAAAATATGCAAGTTTTAAGACCAATGCAAATGCAGAAGAGATTTTAGTTTCATTTCTATACCTTGAGCTTTTGTTCTGGTGTTAAACACTGTCTCCCTAGATGGCGTGGATCCTTGCAAGCTGAGCAGAAGGTAAAGAAACAACTTTGACATTGCGCGTTCTTATCCTCGTCTGCCAAGCAAGCCATCGAACACCTTGGACAGTAGACCACGTCTGACATTGAGCCCAATGCTTTGTCAAGAAGAAGCCTATCCCAACGTTCAAACTCTTCTTCCCTGAGAAGATTCTTTAGCAGATACGGCGGAATAGAAATGTTGCACTTGGTGCCGGGGCACACCAATTGGAACACAGTACCTTCCTTCACATGTATCCTGCACAAGGTCTCCATGCACGTGACACAAAACAAGTGCTGGCATGGCAGCTGGATGAAGTTTGAACCTAATTGTTTCAGAGCTCAAATTAGTTCACCGGGGAACAAACTTCTATTCGCAAAATTCAGTTACCTAAGAACTTAAGAAGCTTTGTTGGAAAGGAAAAACAGGCCCACCGGTTCTTATTTTTTATCATGAACCAAAGAACACAAACAGTTCACTAAATATCAAGGAATAATCTGTTGGTATGAATGCACAATATATAGAAAAATTGAAAAGGGTAAAGGCTGACGATTGCTCTCTGTAAGGCATATCAGGCACATATGAAGATCATCAAGAAAAGCTTTACGACGCTTCTTACTACTGTAGCTGAGCATCGAAGGGATTACATAATTCAATGGGAGACCTCTTGAGATAGCACGATTATCTGATTTGTGTGCTGGGCTGTCTGGACCTAATATTATTTTGCCATCAATCCAGAGGTGTGACAGCGACGAATTGCGGATCCACTCAACCCACTGATATACCACCTCCTGCCCCGGGAGTTGTGCCCAGATGGCGTCGAGCATCTCACATATCTGAGAAACTTGGGACCCATCCATCCATTTGGCAGTGATTGTAAAATATGGGGGGTCTTTGCTAGGATAACACTGAGGAAGTAAGCATGTCAATACCAAAGGAGGCAAGTAGTCAAGGTTGCAAGTGCAAGAGAATTCCTCTGGTTCATCACCATCTTCTTCTCTACCATCATGAGGGCATCCTCCATCGGCAGAAGAAAACTTAGCGCATAGTTGAGAGCCGTGATGCAAGTCGTAGCGTATGTACACCTAGAATTAAAATAAAGAAAACCATCAAAATCAAATTTCAACATCCAAGAACAGATGAAACAAGAAAACACTGAAACTGATGGCGAAAACACAAAACCTGGAAAAACCGGAGCCCTCCTTTGCTTTCCAATTCAACCAGGTCATCCCCATATATTGCTTCCAATGCCAACAGCTGCAGCGGACAATGAGACCAAGTCAGCAAACAGATGATTCATCCTGCAATACTACAATGTCAATGTTCACCTAAAAAAATACAATGTCAATGCTGTAAATAATTAAGCTTCTCCAAAAACCGACTAAAATTGCAACCTTCGTACGTCCAAAGGCCACAGCCTACGAGCACGTACGGAAGCTCCGTTGCAACAGGGCACAGACCAAGATTGATCACAAGATTGTTAAAAGAAATTCAGTTTGATCAGATATTAGTAGCGTACTGGACCTCGTCCTGCTGTCGCTCCTGGTTGACTCTTATCCCCTCTTCATCCTCCTCCACGGCGGGAAGGTGGATTCTCTTCGTAGCAGCCGCGTCCTCCAATATGGATTCCGCCTCGGCCGCCGCCACCCACGGGGAGTCCAGGTTGAGCACGTCCCCGTCACTCCCATCAGCGCGCGACGAGGGCAAGGAGGAGGAGGACGCTTCGGTGGAGAAGCCTGGGTCGGGGATGCGGCGGGATACGATTGCCCGCGACGACGAGGAGGCACCGGCCGACGATGCTGCCATGGCGGGAGCTCGGAGTTGCCGGGGAGTCGGTCGGAGTGGGTAGTATACCTCAAGAATCAAGATCTTTTTTTTTTAAACACCTCAGGAATCAAGATCGAACCCCGAGTCTATCAGATCGGCCTACGTTCACCGCGTACTGCAGTACAACTCTTTATTTTTGCATGGTTTCCAAGTGATGGAAAAAATTCAATATGGCACCAGGATCAGGACAATATGGCGCGAACTAACATGTGGTTGGATGGTTAAAGAGATTGTGGTATCCCAGTCCACTAGGTTCAAGTCGTGATACTCGCATTTATTTCTGGATTTATTTCAGTATTTCCGGCGATGCGCAT
Organism: Triticum urartu; assembly: GCF_056163025.1. NCBI lineage: Eukaryota > Viridiplantae > Streptophyta > Magnoliopsida > Poales > Poaceae > Triticum > Triticum urartu. The sequence goes on from NC_141874.1 coordinate 710,199,250, forward strand.
TCAGTGGGAGGAGACGTTCCCGTCAATAACGAGGTGTCGACTCAGTCTTTCGAAAATGCTCATAGAGGTAGGGTGTGCGTGTGTGTCTTCATAAGGATGAGTGTATGCGCGTGTATATGAGCGCTTGCGTCTATACTATGTTAAAAATAACTCAATATGGCACAACCGCATTGTTTCCAAGTCTATCAACCTACTAGCCATTTGATCTGATCAGGTAGAGTTGAATTGGTGTTCAAAAAAGGTAGAATTGAATTACCCCTCTTCATCTTTTTTTACTAATAGCAAATATGCCTGTGTGTTGCAACGGGAGATTATGCAGGTGTGGTAGATATAAAAAAAAGTTAATCAAATGTCAGGATGAGATAAGGACTTTTAAAATGTCATTTCACAAACTATGTCTAAGTGATGTCATGATGAAATAAGAGACTTCTAAAAAGTTATTTCAAAAACAAAAAATGCGATGGTCTGATCACGATTTAATTTTCTAAGGCGCCACAACGAAATATTTTTTGCCTGAGCAAACTGCATTGATGGATCCTACTTGAGCTAGACTGATGAATGATATGTCCCGTCTTGACTTAGCATAGCGGTGTTTACCATAATCAGTACTGTGGTACCAGAATAAACATAGCTGTGTATGAAGGTAAAATAGACATTTAGTTATTTTTATATAGCTAGGGGGGGAGGGGGGGGGGCTCAGCCTTGTACGAAACACATAAACCTTTTTTTAACCCGGTGCGAGGGACTAAATAAAATCATAAACGACCTTTACAGATCCCCTAATAAAACTTCTACGCAAGCGATGGTTCGTTTTGTTCATTACAGACCTATTTAAATTTTTGGGAACATTTTCTAAAGTTTCATGTACATTTTTTCTATTTCCTGAATAAATTTTGAATACTATATTATTTTTTAAAAATCATGAACATTTTTATTCACAAACATCTATTTGAGATTGTGAATATTTTTATAATATGCGAACAATTTCTTGAAATCATGAACATTTTATGATTTTTCAATTATTTTTTAAATTCACAAGCATTTTATGATTTTTCAATATATTTTTAAAGCTCGCAACTTTTTAAAATTTGGTTCTTTTGAAAATCCCGAATTAACTTAAAAACAAAAAATATGAAAAAATGAAAAGCAAAAAACAAAATATAAAACAAGGGGCTCCACCACCCGCACATGGGCCGGCCCATTAGCGCGTGTGGGAGGAGGAGGCGCGCTTCCTACTGAGAAAAAAAGGGGGGAAGGGGGTAGGAACCAAGGATCAAACCCTGGTCTCCCGTGTGGTAACGCATTAGCCATTGGGCTGCCTGTGTGCTTGTGTTTCATGAGTGTATCAATGTATAAGACCCAAACCCAGCAGCGATTTTTAAATAAAATCGAATCCTTTTACTTATGGATGGCATAGTGGATAATTTATGGCAACTTCGGGGGCAATTTTCATGACGGATGACCAGAAGCAATAACCCATTTGTTATTAGGAAAAGATACATCTAAGTGATCTGGTGGGAGATAATTAGTATTGTGCTGCTGTATCAACAAGAAACAAGAAAAAACAAAATAAATATATATTTTTGTGGGTGAATCAAAATAAATATAAATAACAGAAACAAGTGTATGATGATTCACCTGAATAGAATCGAAGGCCATGACAAGCTCATGAGCGACTTCTATTTGTTGGGTTGCACCTTCTCTGTCTATGTGTTCCGCTGACACTTCCGCGTGATTGAACTGTTGTTCTGTCGAATTATTGACGGCATGGATCCAATGAGTTGTTCTTCCCGCAACGGAGAAATGCCACCGATTTGTTGGCTTTCCCCTCTTTCCATAAGAGGGTTGCGACACATCAGATGATTGCATATGGTACTCTTGCAGATGCATTGGATGAGTATCTTTGAATGACTGAAGACACAGGTATAAAGTTCATGAAAGTGTTAGCTGAAATTGTGGTGAGAGTTTGCAACCGTGGAGTGTTCATTACATGTTGTCTGATCCTACACATCGAAGATGGGAAGGATATGTCAAGTCCCATTGACTATGAAAATATTGGCACTATTGTCATGTCTCGTAGATACACAAACCGCATTCAAGCATTTCATGAGGTGTACCGAAAGATTGAAGACCGGAGCTCCCATCATCAGCAGAAGGAAGATCTCATTAAGCACCACAGGCGGCTAACTAGGAGATAATGTGTTGATTTCTTAGAACTCATTTATTTTTACTTAAACGATTCTTTCTTGGGTTATTTGTTGCATCTGGAGCGTTTGTTAATTTGGATCATTTTGTTGTATTCACATTAGTGGTTTGTAATAATATTTGTTGAATTATTTGATCTAAATTGATGTAATTGGGTAATAATAATAATATGAAGTCCGCATTATGGCGACTCTGTGTTTGTATTAGCCTCCTCAACCTCCAAAACATCATGAAGCACACTTTATATACATTATGAAGATTGTGAATACGCGACTTTGCTAGAGTTGCTCTAAGTTAGCACCCTAGTCGACACCTTCTTGCCTCACTCGTCAAATAGGCACGGGGCCAACACTGTCATTGCAGGCAGTATACCTCCCTAGGTAGTTAAAAACTCAAACTGAATGGTCACTTTCCCAAACAGCCATGCATTATCGTCACATGCATGGAAGTCATTATCTCTTCCTCCCTAGAAGATCTAAACGCAAAGAAAGAGTGTCATCATCGAGGTAGAATCGACAGTGATCTTTTTTGGTGATTTTGTTTACATGAGAATGCTAGTTTATAGGGCATCTCCCATGGGTAACCCTATATAATCCCTATAGTTTTGAATCGGATTGTCCGAACCGAAAGCACCATCCAGTGGATTTCCTCATTTTGGTATGGACAATCTTGAATGTCAGATATCACCTAGTATGATCCCAAATGAATGGGAGGAGTAGGGGAGTCTGGACTGTCCACCACGTCGGCCACATATACTAACCTTATCCAATATCCTACTAGTGTTGGGGAACGTAGTAATTTAAAAAAAATTCCTACGCACATGCAAGATCATGGTGATGCATAACAACGAGAGGGGAGAGTGTTGTCCATGTACCCTCGTAGACCGAAAGCGGAAGCGTTAGTACAACGCGGTTGATGTAGTCGTACGTCTTCATAATCCGACCGATCAAGTACCGAACGCACGGCACCTCCGAGTTCTGCACACGTTCAACTCGATGACGTCCCTCGAACTCCGATCCAGCTGAGTGTTGAGGGAGAGTTTCGTCAGCATGACGGCGTGGTGGCGATGATGATGTTCTACCGACGCAGGGCTTCGCCTAAGCACCGCTACGATATGATCGAGGTAGATTATGGTGGAGGGGGACACCGCACACGGCTAAGAGATCAAAAGATCAATTGTTCTGTCTTTGGGATGCCCCCTGCCCCCGTATATAAAGGAGTGGAGGAAGGGAAGGGCCGGCCCTCACTATGGCGCGCCCTAGGGGAGTCCTACTCCCACCGGGAGTAGGATTCCCCCTTTCCTAGTAGAACTAGGAGCCCTTCCAAGTAGTAGGAGTAGGAGGGAATGAAAGGGAAGGGAAAAGGAGAAGGACGAAATCACTAATTAAGGAGTACTCGTTGCAAAGAACACTCCACTTTCCCAGGTCAAGACAAGTGGCGCACATCCAGCGCGCCACTTGTCGCAACCTGGGAGTTTTCCCTTTTTTCGTAGATCCGTTATTCAAAACGTTTTATCTCTTAAACCGTGCGTCCAAATCTCGAACCGTTTTCACCATTGGATTCTTCGCGTCGAGATCTTCAAAACTAGATCCCATGTTGATAGGTTTTGACGAACTTTTTTTCACAAAAAAACGGACGAAAAAAACCGGGTGAAAAAACCGAACCGGGAGCACGGTTTTTTCCCTTTTCGAAAGAGGCACGCCCGTGCCTCTCGCAAAATCACAACCGTGCCTCTCGTGAAAGCAAAACCGTGACTCTCGTGTAAGGAAAAAAACAGAAAATGTGTTTTTTTTCGTTTCCGAGAGGCACGGCCGTGACTCTCGCGAAAGCACAACCGTGCCTCTCGCGAAAGCAAAACCGTGACTCTCGCGAAAAAAAAAAAACAGAAAATGCGTATTTTTTCCCTTTCCGAGAGGCACGGCCGTGACTTTTGCGTAAGCACAACCGTGCCTCTCGCGGAAGCAAAACCTTGACTCTCACGAACAAAAAAATAGAAAATGCGTTTTGTTTTCCCCTTTCCGAGAGGCACGACCATGACTCTCGCGAAAGCACAACCGTGCCTCTCGCGAAAGCAAAACCGTGACTCTCGCGAAAGGAAAAAAAACAGAAAACGCATTTTTTTCGTTTCCGAGAGGCACGGCCGTGACTCTCGCTAAAGCACAACCGTGCCTCTCGCGGAAGAAAAATCGTGACTTTCACAAAAGAAAAAAAAAGAAAACACGTTTTTTCGCAAAAAAAATTTGAATTTTTTTTATCGAAAAGCTAAGAAAGACCGGGGAAAACCAAAACGTTGAAAAAACCATTTAAAAAGCCGAAAACGCGTGCGGAAAAATAAAAAAACAAAATCCGAAGAGAGTGTCCAGAGCGCGACACGTGGCGAATGGCTGAGAGTGCGCCAAGTGGCGCTGATCGTTGCGAGGCTCCCGAAGGAGCGCTCGTTAACTAGTAGCTCCCGGAGAAGGAAGGAAGGGGGCGCCCCCCCCCCTCCCTAGTCCAATTCGGACCAGCCCATGGGGAGGGGTGCGGCCACCCTTTGAGGCCTTTCTCTCCTTTCCCGTATGGCCCATTAAGGCCCAATACGAATTCCCGTAACTCCCCGGTACTCCCGAAAATACCCGAATCACTCGGAACCTTTCCGATGTCTGAATATAGTCGTCCAATATATCGATCTTTATGTCTCGACCATTTCGAGACTCCTCGTCATGTCCCCGATCTCATCCGGGACTCCGAACTCCTTCGGTACATCAAAACACATAAACTCATAATATAACCGTCATCGAACTTTAAGCGTGCGGACCCTACGGGTTCGAGAACTATGTAGACATGACCGAGACACGTCTCCGGTCAATAACCAATAGCGGAACCTAGATGCTCATATTGGTGTTGGGTTTCGTAGTAATTTCAAAAAATTTCCTATGCACACGCAAGATCATGTGATGCATAGCAACGAGGGGGAAGAGTGTTGTATACGTACCAACGCAGACCGACTGCGGAAGAGATCACACAACGTAGAGGAAGTAGTCGTACGTCTTCACGATCCAACCGATCAAGCACCGAAACTACGGCACCTCCGAGTTCGAGCACACGTTCAGCTCGATGACGATCCCCGGACTCCGATCCAGCAAAGTGTCGGGGAAGAGTTCCGTCAGCACGACGGCGTGGTGACGATCTTGATGTACTACAGCAGCAGGGCTTCGCCTAAACTCCGCTATAGTATTATCGAGGTATATGGTGGCAGGGGGCACCGCACACGGCTAAGGAATAGATCACGTGGATCAACTTGTGTGTCTAGAGGTGCCCCCTGCCTCCGTATATAAAGGAGCCAAGGGGGAGGGCTGGCCGGCCAAGGAGGGGAGGCGCAGGAGAGTCCTACTCCCTCTGGGAGTAGGATTCCTCCCCCCAATCCTAGTCCAACTAGGATTCCTCGGAGGGGAAGGGAGAGAGGGGGGCCGGCCACCTTCTCCTAGTCCTAATAGGACTAGGGGAGGGGGAAGTGGCGCAGCCACCTTGGGCTTCCCCTTTCTCCTTTCCACTAAGGCCCATGAAGGCCCATATGGCTCCCGGGGGGTTCCGGTAACCCTTCCGGTACTCCGGTAAAATCCCGATTTCACCCGGAACACTTCCGATGTCCAAACATAGGCTTCCAATATATCAATCTTTACGTCTCGACCATTTCGAGACTCCTCGTCATGTCCGTGATCACATCCGGGACTCCAAACAACCTTCGGTGCATAAACTCATAATATAACTGTCATCGTAACCTTAAGCGTGCGGACCCTACGGGTTCGAGAACAATGTAGACATGACCGAGACATGTCTCTGGTCAATAACCAATAGCGGGACCTGGATGCCCATATTGGCTCCTACATATTCTACGAAGATCTTTATCGGTCAGACCGCATAACAACATACGTTGTTCCCTTTGTCATCGGTATGTTACTTGCCCAAGATTCGATCGTCGGTATCCAATACCTAGTTCAATCTCGTTACCGGCAAGTCTCTTTACTCGTTCCGTAATACATCATCTCACAACTAACATATTAGTTGTAATGCTTGCAAGGCTTATGTGATGTGTATTACCGAGAGGGCCCAGAGATACCTCTCCGACAATCGGAGTGACAAATCCTAATCTCGAAATACGCCAACCCAACATCTACCTTTGGAGACACCTGTAATGCTCCTTTATAATCACCCAGTTACTTTGTGACGTTTGGTAGCACCCAAAGTGTTCCTCCGGCAAACGGGAGTTGCATAATCTCATAGTCATAGGAACATGTATAAGTCATGAAGAAAGCAATAGCAACATACTAAAACGATCGGGTGCTAAGCTAATGGAATGGGTCATGTCAATCAGATCATTCAACTAATGATGTGACCTCGTTAATCAAATAACAACTCATTGTTCATGGTTAGGAAACATAACCATCTTTGATTAACGAGCTAGTCAAGTAGAGGCATACTAGTGACACTTTGTTTGTCTATGTATTCACACATGTATTATGTTTCCGGTTAATACAATTCTAGCATGAATAATAAACATTTATCATGATATAAGGAAATAAATAATAACTTTATTATTGCCTCTAGGGCATATTTCCTTCAGTCTCCCACTTGCACTAGAGTCAATAATCTAGTTCACATCGCCATGTGATTTAACAGCAATAGTTCACATCACCATGTGATTAATACCCATAGTTCACATCGATATGTGATCAACACCCAAAGGGTTTACTAGAGTCAGTAATCTAGTTCACATCGCTATGTGATTAACACCCAAAGAGTACTAAGGTGTGATCATGTTTTGCTTGTGAGATAATTTTAGTCAACGGGTCTGTCACATTCAGATCCGTAAGTATTTTGCGAATTTCTATGTCAACAATGCTCTGCACGGAGCTACTCTAGCTTATTGCTTCCACTTTCAATATGTATCTAGATCGAGACTTAGAGTCATCCAGATCTGTGTCAAAGCTTGCGTCGACGTAACTTTTTACGACGAACCTTTTTGTCACCTCCATAATTGAGAAATATTTCCTTATTCCACTAAGGATAATTTTGACCGCTGTCCAGTGATCTACTCTTAGATCACTATTGTACTCCCTTGCTTAACACAGTGTAGGGTATACAATAGATCTGGTACACAGCATGGCATAGAACCTATGACTGAGGCATAGGGAATGACTTTCATTCTCTTTCTATCTTCTGCCGTGGTCGGGCTTTGAGTCTTACTCAACTTCACACCTTGTAACACAGGCAAGAAACTTTTTCTTTGACTGTTCCATTTTGAACTACTTCAAAATCTTGTCAAGGTATGTACTCATTGAAAAAACTTATCAAGCGTCTTGATCTATCTCTATAGATCTTGAAGCTCAATATGTAAGCAGCTTCACCGAAGTCTTTCTTTGAAAAACTCCTCTCAAACACTCCTTTATGCTTTACAGAATAATTCTACATTATTTCCAATCAACAATATGTCATTCACATATACTTATCAGAAATACTGTAGTGCTCCCACTCACTTTCTTGTAAATACAGGCTTCACCGCAAGTCTGTATAAAACTTATATGCTTTGATCAACTTATCAAAGCGTATATTCCAACTCCGAGATGCTTGCACCAGTCCATAGATGGATCGCTGGAACTCGCATATTTTGTTAGCACCTTTAGGATTGACAAAACCTTCTGGTTGTATCATATACAACTCTTCTTTAATAAATCTATTAAGGAATGCAGTTTTGTTTATCCATTTGCCAGATTTCATAAAATGCGGCAATTGCTAACATGATTCGGACAGACTTTAAGCATGGATACGAGTGAGAAACTCTCATCGTAGTCAACACCTTGAACTTTGTCAAAAACCTTTTGCGACAATTCTAGCTTTGTAGATAGTAACACTACTATCAGCGTCCGTCTTCCTCTTGAAGATCCATTTATTTTCTATGACTTGCCGATCATCGGGCAAGTCAACCAAAGTCCATACTTTGTTCTCATACATGGATCCCATCTCAGATTTCATGGCTTCAAGCCACTTTGCGGAATCTGGGCTCACCATCACTTCTTCATAGTTCGTAGGTTCATCATGATCTAGTAGCATGACTTCCAGAACTGGATTACCGTACCACTCTGGTGCGGATCTTACTCTGGTTGATCTACGAGGTTCAGTAGTATCTTGTTCTGAAGTTTCATGATCATTATCATTAACTTCCTCACTTATTGGTGTAGGTGTCGCAGAAACAGTTTTCTGTGATGTACTACTTTCCAACAAGGGAGCAGGTACAGTTACCTCGTCAAGTTCTAATTTCCTCCCACTCACTTCTTTCGAGAGAAACTCCTTCTCCAGAAAGTTTCCGAATTTTAGCAACAAAAGTCTTGCCTTCGGATCTGTGATAGAAGGTGTATCCAATAGTTTCCTTTGGATATCCTATGAAGACATAATTCTCCGATTTGGTTTTGAGCTTATCAGAATGAAACCTTTTCCATATAAGCATCACAATCCCAAACTTTAAGAAACGACAGCTTAGGTTTCTTGCCAAACCATAGTTCATACGGTGTCATCTCAACGGATTTAGATGGTGCCCTATTTAACGTGAATGCAACTGTCTCTAATGCATAACCCCAAAATGATAGTGGTAGATCGGCAAGAGACATCATAGATTGCACTTTATCCAATAAAGTACGGTTATGACATTCGGACACACCATTACACTGTGGTGTTCCAGGTGGCGTGAGTAGTGAAACTATTTCACATTGTTTTTAACTGAAGGCCAAACTCGTAACTCAAATATTTTACCTCTGCGATCATATCGTAGAAACTTTTATTTTCTTGTTACAATGATTCTCCACTTCACTCTGAAATTCTTTGAACTTTTCAAATGTTTCAGACTTGTGTTTCATCAAGTAGATATACTCATATCTGCTCAAATCATCTGTGAAGATCAGAAAATAATGATACCTGTCACGAGCCTCAATATTCATCGGACCACATACATCAGTATGTATGATTTCCAACAAATCTGTTGCTCGCTCCATTGTTCCGAAGAACAAAGTTTTAGTCATCTTGCCCATAAGGCATGGTTCGCAAGCATCAAGTGATTCATAATCAAGTGATTCCAAAATCCCATCAGCATGGAGTTTCTTCATGCGCTTTACACCAATATGACCTAAACGGCAGTGCTACAAATAAGTTGCACTATCATTATTAACTTTGCATCTTTTGGTTTCAATATTATGATTATGTGTATCACTACGATCGAGATCCAATGAACTATTTTCATTGGGTGTGTAACCATATAAGGTTTTATTCATGTAAACAGAACAACAATTTATTCTCTTACTAAATGAATAACCGTATTACAATAAACATGATCAAATCATATTCATGCTCAACGCAAACACCAAATAACACTTATTCAGGTTCAACACTAATCTCGAAAGTATAGGGGAGTGTGCGATGATGATCATATCAATCTTGGAACTACTTCCAACACACATTGTCACTTCACCCTTAACTAGTCTCTGTTTATTTTGCAACTCCCGTTTCGAGTTACTAATCTTAGCAACTGAACTAGTATCAAATACTGAGGGGTTGCTATAAACACTAGTAAAGTACACATCAATAACATGTATATCAAATATACTTATGTTCACTTTGCCATCCTTCTTACCTGCCAATCACTTGGGGTAGTTCCGCTTCCAGTGACCAGTCCCTTTGCAGTAGAAACACTTAGTCTCAGGCTTAGGATCAGACTTGGGCTTCTTCACTTGAGCAACAACTTGCTTGCTGTTCTTCTTGAAGTTCCCCTTCTTCCCTCTGCCCTTTTCTTGAAACTAGTGGTCTTGTCTACCATCAACACTTGATGTTTTTCTCGATTTCTACCTTCGTCAATTTCTGCATTACGAAGAGCTTGGGAATCATTTCCGTTATCCCTTGCATATCATAGTTCATCACGAAGTTCTACTAACTTGGTGATGGTGACTAGAGAATTCTGTCAATCACTATCTTATCTGGAAGATTAACTCCCACTTGATTCAAGCGATTGTAGTACCCAGACAATCTGAGCACATGCTCACTAGTTGAGCGATTCTCCTCCATATTTTAGCTATAGAACTTGTTGGAGACTTCATATCTCTCAACTTGGGTATTTTCTTGAAATATTAGCTTCAACTCCTGGAACATCTCATATGGTCCATGACGTTCAAAACGTCTTTGAAGTCCCGATTCTAAGCGTTTAAGCATGGTGCACTTAAACTATCAAGTAGTCATCATATTGAGCTAGCCAAACGTTCATAACGTCTGCATCTGCTCCTGCAATAGGTCTGTCACCTAGCGGTGCATCAAGGACATAATTCTTCTGTGCAGCAATGAGGATAAACCTCAGATCACGGATCCAATCCGCATCATTGCTACTAACATCTTTCAACACAATTTTCTCTAGGAACATATCAAAATAAACACAGGGAAACAACAACGCGAGCTATTGATCTACAACATAATTTGCAAAATACTACCAGGACTAAGTTCATGATAAATTTAAGTTCAATTAATCATATTACTTAAGAACTCCCACTTAGATAGACATCCCTCTAATCCTCTAAGTGATCACGTGATCCAAATCAACTAAACCATGTCCGATCATCACGTGAGATGGAGTAGTTTCATTGGTGAACATCACTATGTTGATCATATCTACTATATGATTCACGCTCGACCTTTCGGTCTCCGTGTTCCGAGGCCATATCTGTATATGCTTGGCTCGTCAAGTATAACCTGAGTATTCCGCGTGTGCAACTGTTTTGCACCCGTTGTATTTGAACGTAGAGCCTATCACACCCGATCATCACTTGGTGTCTCAGCACGAAGAACTTTCGCAACGGTGCATACTCAGGGAGAACACTTCTTGATAATTTAGTGAGAGATCATCTTATAATGCTACCGTCAATCAAAGCAAGATAAGATGCATAAAAAGATAAACATCACATGCAATCAATATAAGTGATATGATATGGCCATAATCATCTTGTGCCTGTGATCTCCATCTCCGAAGCACCGTCATGATCACCATCGTCACCGGCGCGACACCTTGATCTCCATCGTAGCATCGTTGTTGTCTCGCCAATCTTATGCTTCCACGACTATCACTACCGTTTAGTAATAAGGTAAAGCATTACATCGCGATTGCATTGCATACAATAAAGCGACAACCATATGGCTCCTGCCAGTTGCCGATAACTCGGTTACAAAACATGATCATCTCATACAATAAAATTCAGCATCATGCCTTGACCATATCACATCACAACATGCCCTGCAAAAACAAGTTAGACGTCCTCTACTTTGTTGTTGCAAGTTTTACGTGGCTGCTACGGGCTTAAGTAAGAACCAATCTCACCTACGCATCAAAACCACAACGATAGTTTGTCAAATAGACTCCGTTTTAACCTTCGCAAGGACCGGGCGTAGCCATACTTGGTTCAACTAAAGTTGGAGAGACAGTCGCCCGCAAGCCATCTATGTGCAAAGCACGTCGAGGGAACCGTTCTCGCGTAAGCGTACGCGTAAGGTTGGTCCGGGTCGTCTCGTCCAACAATACCGCCGAACCAAAGTATGACATGCTGGTAGGCAGTATGACTTATATCGCCCACAACTCACTTGTGTTCTACTCGTGCATATAACATCAACATAAATAACCTAGGCTCGGATACCACTGTTGGGTTTCGTAGTAATTTCAAAAAAATTCCTACGCACACGCAAGATCATGTGATGCATAACAACGAGGGGGAAGAGTGTTGTCTACGTACCAACGCAGACCGACTGCGGAAGCGATCACACAACGTAGAGGAAGTAGTCGTACGTCTTCACGATCCAACCGATCAAGCACCGAAACTACGGCACCTCCGAGTTCGAGCACACGTTCAGCTCGATGACGATCCCCGGACTCCGATCCAGCAAAGTGTCGGGGAAGAGTTCTGTCAGCACGACGGCGTGGTGACGATCTTGATGTACTACAGCAGCAGGGCTTCGCCTAAACTCCGCTACAGTATTATCGAGGTATATGGTGGCAGGGGGCACCGCACACGGCTAAAGAATAGATCACGTGGATCAACTTGTGTGTCTAGAGGTGCCCCCTGCCTCCGTATATAAAGGAGCCAAGGGGGAGGGCTGGCCGGCCAAGGAGGGGAGGCGCAGGAGAGTCCTACTCCCTCTGGGAGTAGGATTCCTCCCCCCAATCCTAGTCCAACTAGGATTCCTCGGAGGGGAAGGGAGAGAGGGGGGCCGGCCACCTTCTCCTAGTCCTAATAGGACTAGGGGAGGGGGAAGTGGCACAGCCACCTTGGGCTGCCCCTTTCTCCTTTCCACTAAGGCCCATGAAGGCCCATATGGCTCCCGGGGGGTTCCGGTAACCCTCCCGGTACTCCGGTAAAATCCCGATTTCACCCGGAACACTTCCGATGTCCAAACATAGGCTTCCAATATATCAATCTTTACGTCTCGACCATTTCGAGACTCCTCGTCATGTCCGTGATCACATCCGGGACTCCAAACAACCTTCGGTGCATAAACTCATAATATAACTGTCATCGTAACCTTAAGCGTGCGGACCCTACGGGTTCGAGAACAATGTAGACATGACCGAGACATGTCTCTGGTCAATAACCAATAGCGGGACCTGGATGCCCATATTGGCTCCTACATATTCTACGAAGATCTTTATCGGTCAGACCGCATAACAACATACGTTGTTCCCTTTGTCATCGGTATGTTACTTGCCCAAGATTCGATCGTCGGTATCCAATACCTAGTTCAATCTCGTTACCGGCAAGTCTCTTTACTCGTTCCGTAATACATCATCTCACAACTAACATATTAGTTGTAATGCTTGCAAGGCTTATGTGATGTGTATTACCGAGAGGGCCCAGAGATACCTCTCCGACAATCGGAGTGACAAATCCTAATCTCGAAATACGCCAACCCAACATCTACCTTTGGAGACACCTGTAATGCTCCTTTATAATCACCCAGTTACTTTGTGACGTTTGGTAGCACCCAAAGTGTTCCTCCGGCAAACGGGAGTTGCATAATCTCATAGTCATAGGAACATGTATAAGTCATGAAGAAAGCAATAGCAACATACTAAAACGATCGGGTGCTAAGCTAATGGAATGGGTCATGTCAATCAGATCATTCAACTAATGATGTGACCTCGTTAATCAAATAACAACTCATTGTTCATGGTTAGGAAACATAACCATCTTTGATTAACGAGCTAGTCAAGTAGAGGCATACTAGTGACACTTTGTTTGTCTATGTATTCACACATGTATTATGTTTCCGGTTAATACAATTCTAGCATGAATAATAAACATTTATCATGATATAAGGAAATAAATAATAACTTTATTATTGCCTCTAGGGCATATTTCCTTCAATTGGCTCCTACATATTCTACGAAGATCTTTATCGGTCAAACCGCATAACAACATACGTTGTTCCCTTTGTCATCGGTATGTTACTTGCCCGAGATTCGATCGTCGGTATCTCAATACCTAGTTCAATCTCGTTACCGGCAAGTCTCTTTACTCGTTCCGTAATACATCATCCCGCAACTAACTCATTGGTTGCAATGTTTGCAAGGCTTAAGTGATGTGCATTACCGAGTGGGCCCACAGATACCTCTCCGACAATCGGAGTGACAAATCCTAATCTCAAAATACGCCAACCCAACAAGTACCTTCGGAGACACCTGTAGAGCACCTTTATAATCACCCAGTTACGTTGTGACGTTTGGTGGCACACAAAGTGTTCCTCCGGTAAACGGGAGTTGCATAATCTCATAGTCATAGAAACATGTATAAGTCATGAAGAAAGCAATGGCAACAAACTAAACGATCAAGTGCTATACTAACGGAATGGGTCAAGTCAATCACATCATTCTCTAATGATGTGACCCCGTTAATCAAATGACAACTCATGTCTATGGCTAGGAAACTTAACCATCTTTGATTCAACGAGCTAGTCAAGTTGAGGCATACTAGTGACATACTGTTTGTCTATGTATTCACACATGTATTATGTTTCCGGTTAATACAATTCTAGCATGAATAATAAACATTTATCATGATATAAGGAAATAAATAATAACTTTATTATTGCCTCTAGGGTATATTTCCTTCAGTCTCCCACTTGCACTAGAGTCAATAATCTAGTTCACATCGCCATGTGATTTAACATCAATAGTTCACATTACCATGTGATTAACACCCATAGTTCACATCGTCATGTGACCAACACCCAAAGGGTTTACTAGAGTCAATAATCTAGTTCACATCGCTATGTGATTAATATCCAAAGAGTACTAAGGTGTGATCATGTTTTGCTTGTGAGGGAAGTTTAGTCAACGGGTCTGCCACATTCAGATCCGTATGTATTTTGCAAATTTCTATGTCAACAATGCTCTGCACGGAGCTACTCTAGCTAATTGCTCCCACTTTCAATATGTATCCAGATTGAGACTTTGAGTCATCTGGATCAGTGTCAAAACTTGCATCGACGTAACCCTTTACGACGAACCTTTTGTCACCTCCATAATTGAGAAACATATCCTTATTCCACTAAGGATAATTTTGACCAATGTCCAGTGATCCACTCCTAGATCACTATTGTACTCCCTTGCCAAACTCAGGGCAGAGTATACAATAGGTCTGGTACACAACATGGCATACTTTATAGAACCTATGGCTGAGGCATAGTGAATGACTTTCATTCTCTCTCTATCTTCTGCCGTGGTCGGGTTTTGAGTCTTACTCAACTTCACACCTTATAACACAGGCAAGAAATCCTTCTTTGACTGTTCCATTTTGAACTACTTCAAAATCTTGTCAAGGTATGTACTCATTGAAAAACTTATCAAGCGTCTTGATCTATCTCTATAGATCTTGATGCTCAATATGTAAGCAGCTTCACCGAGGTCTTTCTTTGAAAAACTCCTTTCAAACATTCCTTTATGCTTTGCAGAATAATTCTACATTATCTCCGATTCACATATACATATCAGAAATGTTGTAGTGCTCCCACTCACTTTCTTGTAAATACAGGCTTCACCGCAAGTCTGTATAAAACTATATGCTTTGATCAACTTATCAAAACGTATATTCCAACTCCGAGATGCTTGCACCAGTCCATAGATGGATCGCTGAAGCTTGCATATTTTGTTAGTAATTTTAGGATTGACAAAACCTTCTGGTTGCATCATATACAACTCTTTTTTAATAAATCCATTAAGGAATGCAGTTTTGTTTATCCATTTGCCAGATTTCATAAAATGCGGTAATTGCTAACATGATTCGGACAGACTTAAGCATAGATACGAGTGAGAAACTCTCATCATAGTCAACACCTTGAACTTGTCGAAAACCTTTTTGCGACAATTCTAGCTTTGTAGATAGTAACACTACTATTAGTGTCCGTCTTTCTTTTGAAAATCCATTTAATCTCAATGGCTCGCCGATCAATGGGCAAGTCAATCAAAGTCCATACTCTCTTCTTATACATGGATCTCATCTTAGATTTCATGGCCTCAAGCCATTTCGCGGAATCTAGGCTCATCATCGCTTCCTCATAGTTCGTAGGTTCGTCATGGTCAAGTAATATGACCTCCAGAACAGGATTACCGTACCACCTGGTGCGGATCTCACTCTGGTTTACCTACGAGGTTCGGTAGTAATTTGATCTGAAGTTACATGACCATCATCATTAGCTTCTCACTAATTGGTGTAGTAGTCACAGGAACAGATTTCTGTGATGAACTACTTTCCAATAAGGGAGCAGGTACAGTTACCTCATCAAGTTCTACTTTCCTCCCACTCACTTCTTTCGAGAGAAACTCCTTCTCTAGAAAGGTTCCATTCTCAGCAATGAATATCTTGCCTTCGGATCTGTGATAGAAGGTGTACCCAACATTTTCTTTTGGGTATCCTATGAAGACACACTTCTCCGATTTGGTCTGAGCTTATCAGGTTGAAACTTTTTCACATAAGCATTGCAACCTCAAACTTTAAGAAACGACAGCTTAGGTTTTTTGCCAAACCATAGTTCATATGGTGTCGTCTCAACGGATTTAGATGGTGCCCTATTTAATGTGAATGTAGCTGTCTCTAATGTATAACCCCAAAACGATAGTGGTAAATTGGTAAAAGACATCATAGATCGCACCATATCTAATAAAGTAGGGTTACGACGTTCGGACACACCATTACACTGTGGTGTTCCAGGTGGCGTGAGTAGTGAAACTATTTCACATTGTTTTAACTGAATCCCAAACTCGTAACTCAAATATTTTACTTCTACGATCATATCGTAGAAACTTTTATTTTTGTTACGATGATTCTCCACTTCACTCTAAAATTCTTTCAAATGTTTCAGACTTGTGTTTCATCAAGTAGATATACTCATATCTACTCAAATCATCTGTGAAGATCAGAAAATAATGATACCTGCCGCGAGCCTCAATATTCATCGGACCACATACATCAGTATGTATGATTTCCAACAAATCTGTTGCTCGCTCCATTGTTCCGGAGAACGGAGTCTTAGTCATCTTACCCATGAGGCATGGTTCGCAAGCATCAACTGATTCATAATCAAGTGATTCCAAAAGCCCATCAACATGGATTTTCTTCATGCACTTTACACCAATATGACTTAAACGGCAGTGCCACAAATAAGTTGCACTGTCATTATTAACTTTGCATCTTTTGGCTTCAATATTATAAAAATGTGTATCACCACGATCGAGATCCAAAAAACCATTTTCATTGGGTGTATGACCATAGAAGGTTTTATTCATGTAAACAGAACAACAATTATTCTCTAACTTACATGAATAACTGTATTGCAATAAACATGATCCAATCATATTCATGCTCAACGCAAACACTAAATAACATTTATTTTAGGTTTAACACTAATCCCGAAAGTATAGGAAGTGTGCGATGATGATCATATCAATCTTGGAACCATTTCCAATACACATCGTCACTTCACCCTTAACTAGTCTCTGTTCATTCTGCAACTCCCGTTTCGAGTTACTATTCTTAGCAACTGAACTAGTATCAAATACTAAGGGGTTGCTATAAACATTAGTAAAGTACACATCAATAACATGTATATCAAATATACCTATGTTCACTTTGCCATCCTTCTTATCCGCCAAATACTTGGGGTAGTTCCGCTTCCAATGACCAGTCCATTTGCAGTAAAAGCACTCAGTTTCAGGCTTAGGTCCATACTTGGGTTTTTTCACTTGAGCAGCAACTTGTTTGCCGTTCTTCTTGAAGTTCCCATTTCTTCCCTTTATCCCTTTACTTGAAACTAGTGGTTTTGTTTACCATCAACACTTGATGCTTTTCTTGATTTCTACCTTCATCGATTTCAACATCACGAAGAGCTTGGGAATCGTTTCCGTTATCCCTTGCATATTATAGTTCATCACGAAGTTCTACTAACTTGGTGATGGTGACTACAGAATTCTGTCAATCACTATTTTATCTGGAAGATTAACTCCCACTTGATTCAAGCGATTGTAGTACCCAGACAATCTGAGCACATGCTCACTGCTTGAGCTATTCTCCTCCATCTTTTAGCTATAGAACTTGTTGGAGACTTCATATCTCTCAACTCGGGTATTTACTTGAAATATTAACTTCAACTCCTGGAACATCTCATATGGTCCATGACGTTCAAAACGTCTTTGAAGTCTCGATTATAAGCCGTTTAAGCATGGTGCACTAAACTATCAAGTAGTCATCATATTGAGCTAGCCAAATGTTCATAACATCTACATCTGCTCCTGCAATAGGTTTGTCACCTAGCGGTGCATCAAGGACATAATTCTTCTGTGCAGCAATGAGGATAAACCTCAGATCACGGATCCAATCCGCATCATTGCTACTAACATCTTTCAACTTAGTTTTCTCTAGGAACATATCAAAAATAAAACAGGGGAGCTAAACGCGAGCTATTGATATACAACATAGATATGCTAATACTACCAGGACTAAGTTCATGATAAATTTAAGTTCAATTAATCATATTACTTAAGAACTTCCACTTAGAAAGACATCCCTCTAATCTTCTAAGTGATCATGTGATCCAAATCAACTAAACCATAACCGATCATCACGTAAAATGGAGTAGTTTTCAATGGTGAACATCACTATGTTGATCATATCTATTATATGATTCACGCTCGACCTTTCGGTCTCAGTGTTCCGAGGCCATATCTGCATATGCTAGGCTCGTTAAGTTTAACCTGAGTATTCTGCGTGTGCAAAACTGGCATGCACCCGTTTTAGATGGACGTAAAGCTTATCACACCCGATCATCACGTGGTGTCTGGGCACGACGAACTTTGGTAACGGTGCATACTCAGGGAGAACACTTTTTTATCTTGAAATTTAGTGAGAGATCAACTTATAATGCTACCGTCAATCAAAGCAAGATAAGATGCATAAAGATAAACATGACATGCAATCAAAATGTGTGACATGATATGGCCATCATCATCTTGTGCCTTTGATCTCCATCTCCAAAGCATCGTCATAATTTCCATCGTCACCGGCATGACACCATGATCTCCATCATCTTGATCTATATCAATGTGTCGTCACATGGTCGTCTCGCCAACTATTGCTCTTGCAACTATTGCTATCGCATAGCGATAAAGTAAAGCAATTATTTGGCACTTGCATCTTATGCAATAAAGATACAACCATAAGGATTCCGCTAGTTGTCGATAACTTCAACAAAACATGATCATCTTATACAACAACTTATATCTCATCACTTCTTGACCATATCACATCACAACATGCCCTGCAAAAACAAGTTAGACGTCCTCTACTTTGTTGTTGCAAGTTTTACGTGGCTGCTTCGGGCTTAGCAAGAACCGTTCTTACCTGCATCAAAACCACAATGATAATTTGTCAAGTTGGTGCTGTTTTAACCTTCACAAGGACCGGGCGTAGCCACACTCGGTTCAACTAAAATTAGAGAAACTGACACCCGCTAGTCACCTATGTGCATAGCATGGCGGTAAAACCAGTCTCGTGTAAGCGTACGCGTAATGTCGGTCCGGGCCGCTTCATCCAACAATACTGCCGAACCAAAGTGTGACATGCTGGTAAGCAGTATGACTTATATCGCCCACAACTCACTTGTGTTCTACTCGTGCATATTACATCAACGCATAAAACCTGGCTCGGATGCCACTGTTGGGGAACGTAGTAATTTCAAAAAAATTCCTACACACACGCAAGATCATGGTGATGCATAACAACGAGAGGGGAGAGTGTTGTCCACGTACCCTCGTAGATCGAAAGCAGAAGCGTTAGTACAACGCAGTTGATGTAGTCGTACGTCTTCATGATCTGACCGATCAAGTACCGAACGCACGACACCTCTGAGTTCTGCACACGTTCAACTCGATGACGTCCCTCGAACTCCGATCCAGCCGAGTGTTGAGGGAGAGTTTCGTCAGAACGACTGTGTGATGACGATGATGATGTTCTACCGACGCAGTGCTTCGCCTAAGCACCGCTACAATATGATCGAGGTAGATTATGGTGGAGGGGGGCGCCGCACATGGCTAAGAGATCAATTGTTCTGTCTTTGGGGTGCCCCCTGCCCCCGTATATAAAGGAGTGGAGGAGGGGGAGGGCCGGCCCTCACTGTGGCGCGCCCTAGGGGAGTCCTACTCCCACCGGGAGTAGGATTCTCCCTTTCCTAGTAGAACTAGGAGTCCTTCCAAGTAGTAGGAGTAGGAGGGAATGAAAGGGAAGGGAAAAGGAGAAGGAAGGAAGGGGACGGCCCCCCTCCCTAGTCCAATTCGGACCAGCCCATGGGGAGGGGTGCGGCCACCCTTTGAGGCCTTTCTCTCCTTTCCCGTATGGCCCATTAAGGCCCAATACGAATTCCCGTAACTCCTCGATACTCCCGAAAATACCCGAATCACTCGGAACCTTTCCGATGCCTGAATATAGTCATCCAATATATCGATCTTTATGTCTCAACCATTTCGAGACTCCTCGTCATGTCCCCGATCTCATCCGGGACTCCGAACTCCTTCGGTACATCAAAACACATAAACTCATAATATAACCGTCATCGAACTTTAAGCGTGCGGACCCTACGGGTTCGAGAACTATGTAGACATGACCGAGACACGTCTCCAGTCAATAACCAATAGCGGAACCTGGATGCTCATATTGGCTCCTACATATTCTACGAAGATCTTTATCGGTCAAACCGCATAACAACATACGTTGTTCCCTTTGTCATCGGTATGTTACTTGCCCGAGATTCGATCGTCGGTATCTCAATACCTAGTTCAATCTCGTTACCGGCAAGTCTCTTTACTTGTTCCGTAACACATCATCCCGTAACTAACTCATTAGTTGTAATGCTTGCAAGGCTTATAGTGATGTGCATTACCGAGTGGGCCCAGAGATACCTCTCCGACAATCGGAGTGACAAATCCTAATCTCAAAATACGCCAACCCAACAAGTACCTTCGGAGACACTTGTAGAGCACCTTTATAATCACCCAGTTACGTTGTGACGTTTGGTGGCACACAAAGTGTTCCTCCGGTAAACGGGAGTTGCATAATCTCATAGTCATAGGAACATGTATAAGTCATGAAGAAAGCAATAGCAACAAACTAAACGATCAAGTGCTATGCTAACGGAATGGGTCAAGTCAATCACATCATTCTCTAATGATGTGACCCCGTTAATCAAATGAAAACTCATGTCTATGGCTAGGAAACTTAACCATCTTTGATTCAACGAGCTAGTCAAGTAGAGGCATACTAGTGACATACTGTTTGTCTATGTATTCACAGATGTATTATGTTTCCGGTTAATACAATTCTAGCATGAATAATAAACATTTATCATGATATAAGGAAATAAATAATAACTTTATTATTGCCTCTAGGGCATATTTCCTTCAACTAGGACTACTCCACCCCCTCTCCCCACATTGGGATCCTGAAAGTCGCCATCACACCCACCTTGTCGCCCCCGACCATTGCTGGATACCCCGTCGGATGAGGGCCATCATGCGGCCGCTCATCAATGAGGGCATCTATGTCAAGCTCTATCTCGATCGACCCATCTTTCTTGTTGAGTTTGTTGTGTTGTGTTTTAGCACAGTCCTGGCATCAGTCCGTGACTTTCAAAGGTCGTTGGAATATACAAGTATGACATATAGGTTTGATTCCCCCGTTGGAACAAAAGCAATTGTGAAGACTTCACATAGCTGAAAAATATAACGCGATGGTCGCCTATAGTCTGGTTCTTAACAAATTGCTCAAAGAAGTAAGAATAAAGGATACAAAAGGCAATAATTCATGTGCAAAACAAAAATGGTTAAAAAGAAATGTCATCAAAGGGTTTGAGTGATTTTTGCAATTGTTGTGTGTTTCTTTTTGTAACCGGGACGAAAGAAAGAAAAAATCGTCTTTCCTTTGCTTCACCTCTAAATTAGTTGGACAAACAATGTCATCAAATGTTTGATTTGATTTATTGGGCTTAATGAAGGACATATTGTTCATAAGATTTGATCGAGTTATCGTAGGACATGCTTCGAGTAGCATACGCAAAGAGAAGTGATTTGGTTTAGATTATTCCGAATCAAGGGGGGCGTGTAGAGGGAAAAGGCAATGTAGGGGGTAGAGGGAGGAAACCTAGAGGCGAGGAGGTGAAGGTACCAACTTATTTTTAATAGTTGAGATTATTTAGGTTATATTTTAGTACCTTCCAGTGTTTTATGTGTGCTTAGAGTATACAAGTATCTTGCTCATTGTTTATTTATAATTTTAGTTTAAAAAATTTATATATTGTTCCTATATGCATGTGATATGATCATGTCTGCATACACTTTGTTCGATATTTGAATCTGCATACTTCAGTATTAGAATCCGCTTCTGTCCAAACTGGTTTCACCTCTAGAAATGAATCTTATTTCGAAGTGAAGTTTTGTGTGAAATTATTGATTTTCATAAATCAGACCTTAAGAAAAATTATAATACTTGCAAAAAGTTTGCAATACTCCTGTCCTTCAAGAAAAACCTTTTGGATCAATGAGCTCTCGCAGTCTGTCGTTCTCAAGTCCAAAACTTGGAGGTACTCGCCGCCCCGTGGTTGGCACCGTCGTCTCCATGCCGTTGGACCAGCCAGCGTCCGCCCGGCGCGCCCCCACCTTCCACGCGCATCCTGAGGCCGACGCGAGGCAGCTCCTCGGCGCGCTCCTGCCGCGGCGCGCGGCCACCGCCCGCCACGTCCAGCAGGCGCACGCCCGCCTCGCCGTCCTCGGCCTCGCCACCGCGCGCGTCCTCCCGCACCTCCTCGCGGCCCTCCCCCGCCTCCCGCCGCTCCACGACGGCGCCTCCTCCTCCTCCTACCCGCTCTCCCTGTTCCGCCGCTCCAACTCCTCCTCCGCCTTCGCGTCCAACCACCTCCTCCGCGTGCTCCCCCACCCGCTCCCGCTCCGCCTCTTCCCCGGCCTCCGGCGCCGCAACCCCCATTCCTTCACCTTCCTTCTCTCCTCCCTCTCCACCCACCTCGACGCCGACCGCGCCGGCGGCCCGGCCTCCTCCTCTCTGGGCTCCCACGTGCACGCGCTGGCCGTGAAGGCGGGCGCCGCGGCGGATCTCTACGTGCGGAACGCGCTGACGCACTTCTACGGCGTCTGCGGCGACGTGGGAGCGATGCGGAGGGTGTTCGACGAGCTGCCGCGCGTGCGGGACGTCGTGACCTGGAACGCGGTCCTCGCTGGGTACGTCCGAGCGGGCATGGCGAGGGTTGCACGAGAGATGTTTGATGAAATGCCGGTGAGAGACGAGGTTTCCTGGAGCACCGTGGTGGGCGGGTATGTGAAGGAAGGGGAGCTGGACGTGGCACTGGCGGTGTTTAGGGATATGGTGGAGAAGGGCGTGAGGGTGAATGAGGCTGCGGTGGTGACAGCATTGTCGGCGGCCGCACAGCTGGGTTTGCTTGAGCATGGCAGGTTTGTGCACCAGGTTGTCCATCAAGAAGGGATGCCGATCAGTGTCAATGTAGGGGCTGCCATGGTGGATATGTATGCCAAGTGCGGCTGTGTGGCAGTGGCGAGGGAAGTTTTTGATGGGATGCCGAGGAGGGATGTTTTTGCATGGAACGCCATGATCTGTGGACTTGCTGCTCATGGGTTGGGACAGGATGCAGTGGAACTCTTTGAACTGTTTCTCGGCGAGGGTTTGAGTCCAACGAACATTACGTTTGTTGGCGTGCTAAATGCCTGCAGCCGCTTTGGCCTTGTTGCTGAGGGGCGGCAGTATTTTGAATTGATGGCTGAAAAATATAGTGTTGAGCCAGAAATGGAGCATTACGGCTGCATGGTTGATCTTCTAGGTCGGGCTGGTCTTGTTCAAGAAGCCATTGAATTGATCGAAGGGATGCCTATTGCACCTGATCCAGTTCTCTGGGGCACTGTACTCTCGGCTTGCAAGAAACATGGCCTGGTGGACTTGGGGGTCAAGGTTGGTAGCAAGCTAATTGAACTGGAACCAGCTCATGATGGCCACTATGTCCTCCTTGCAAGTATATATGCGAAGGCAAAGAAATGGGATGAAGTCAGGGAAGTCAGGAAACTGATGTCTAGTCGGGGTACCAGCAAGTCAGCTGGCTGGAGCTTGATGGAAGCACAAGGAAACGTGCATAAGTTTCTAGTAGGAGACATGGATCACAAGGATTCCATTCGGATATATAACATGCTCGACATGATTAACAGAAGGTTGGCAGATGCAGGGTACGTACCAGACGTGTCATCTGTATTGCATGACATTGGAGATGAAGAGAAGGTGCATGCAGTCAAGGTGCACAGCGAGCGTCTGGCAATTGCTTATGGGTTCATAGTTACGGAAGTTGGCAACCCAATCCGTATTGTTAAGAACCTTCAGGTGTGTGGGGATTGTCATGAATTCAGTAAGATGGTGACAAAGGTTTTCAATAGGGAGATTATTGTGAGAGATGGCAGTAGATTCCATCATATGAAAGAAGGGAAATGTTCTTGCCTTGACTATTGGTAGTTAATCAGCTTATAGTTTTTTATTGTTGTTGAATTCAGTCATTTTGCTGGAGTCAAAGAGTTGGTGGCTGACATCAATGTTCTAGTTTGCAGCATATCCCAATTCATTTGACATCGGCAGCCTCCTGCTGCTTAAGTTTTCAGCTGTTTTTTTTAACCCAATACTGTAGGGGAGCCCCGACAGTAAATTCTATACAGGAGTTTGAGCAGTTGAGTCAAGCCAGACGCAAACGGGATCAGCAATATCAGACTTCATTCTAAAGTAGATGAGGTAAAATTCCCGCTTAGAAATAAAAGACCAAGATCCTAAGCTAGAGGAGATGTTGTTGAAGGTTTTCACATTCCTTTGTTTCTAAATGGACTAGGGAACAATGATGTAAGCTTCCAGGAAGAAGGGATTGTGGAAGTTTAATTTGGCAGAGGCAATCATGCTGTAGAAATTCCGAGATGAATTCTGGGGCAAACCGATATGATCCAGCATTCCATGCTATGACAGTGCCAGAAGAGATGATCACTGGTCTCAAGAGATTCAGTAGAGCATAGAACACAGTTGTACCCGTCTTCAATGTGCATATTTCTCCGTTGAAGCATGTCTCTGGTGTTGAGCATGTCCATGAGAAGCAGCCAGTCAAAAACTTGAGCAGAGAGGGGCACTCGTAAACCTCGGAGAAAGAAGAGTCCACCACCCCAGGGGTCACCAGCATTAGTTTGAGGTGTGCATCCTGGAGGATGGAGCTGAGGAGCTGCAGCTTGTCAATAACTTGAGCAGAGAGGGGCAGGTGGAAAGATACGAGATGTCGGGGTGAGCCAGGGCCTGGGGCTCAGGGATCTGGTTATTGATGGCAAAGGGGTCAAGCCTGGGGAAGCGAAGGTGAAGCTTTGTACCGGGGCCAAGCCAGTGATCACTCCAAAAACCCAATGGTGCTGCCCCTTCCGGCAGAGCAAGAGGGCACATGGAGGAATTTGCTGTGAAGATTGAGCAGTCTCGCTAGCAGAAGGAGCCTGTGGGGGACAAGACACATGAGGGATTGAGTCTTCATAGTAGTTCCAAACCAGCCTGACCTAGGCCATATCATTATTGTTGTAGAATTTATGAAGATATTCCATGAGGAGTGCCTTATTGAACTGTGAGGTTGGTGATGCCAAGTCCACCATCCATTTTTGGCTTGCAAACTTTCTCCCAAGCAACAAGAGCCTTGATTCTGTTAGAGAGATCAGATTTGCCCCACAAGCAAATACGCCGGGCTCTATCAACGTTGTTTCAGAACAATGATCTCTTGATGGAAGAACTCGAAGCTCTGAGCATTAGCAATGTAGTCATGGACAGTTGTCTTCAGCAGGTAAGAGATATGTTTTCATCTTTCTAGACCCTACAATTAAGCTTATCCTGATAGCGGAACCATAATTCTTGAAGAAGTATTCACAAATCACAATTACTCCTTTTTTGTCATTTTCTCAGGCGGCTTCCGGCCTACTGATGGATATCCCGCACGATGATACCTTAACGATCTCTTAAGCAGCAGGTACTTTCAGCTCAAGGTATCACAAAAGGCTGCATTCTCTTCATGATGACAAATGCATTGTTTTGATCTCTTCACATCATGCATCCATCAGCTTGCAATGCCCCTTTTCAGTAACTGTGTAGAGTAAAGGGATTTACAACAGAACTTGATACAACTAGACATGTTCCATTATGGACAGAGAACTGTACTGCAAGTGTTCAGTTTCTGACTGGAATTTCATTGGTGTGTCTGCAGGATTGGACATGGAAGTACAGTTTTACTCATGATGTTAGGAATGTTTTACACATGCGAAATTCATCGAGTGGGTGATAGATCTCCTCGATAATCTACACAAGGATAGATCAGGAAGTCTCGAGAAAGCTAGAGCAACAAAGGGTGGGTATCAAATTTGTAGTAGGCTAATGATGATGCACACAAACAAAGAAAAAATCTACGCAGACAGTGCTGGCAATCCTCAAAGTACCGGAAGCCAAAGATGCTAATATAAAAGTACATTGAAGTCTTAAAATGCCTGAAGGAGGATATTTCTTCTGTGTCAGAACAGTATAGTTTGGGAAAGTGATCAAGTGGTTCTTCTCACACATGCCCTTGCTGTTTAAGATGGCGAGGCAGTCACAGTGATCGGGAAAAGCCAAGATAATCGACAAAAGTCAAGTGATCACATTATCATAGCCTGAAGGCCAAGATAATTGGCGGTCACAGTGCCATTTGGTATGTGAATTTCTGTCTGATGTTACTGTTAGTAGTGGAATACGCTGACAAACAACAGCTAGTTTTGACCCCCTCCCTTTTTTTTTCTACGGAAAGCTGTAGAAAGGTTAATGGCTTACCACACAGGAACTGTATTTGTTTTGTTCTTCTTATTAACTGAGGAACTGTATTACATGTAAGATACTGTAGAAGCCAAGACAAGGCAAATGATTAGAATTTTCTTTCTTTCTTTTTTTACAAGTGATTGGATCAACCATACATATGCTCAACCTCGTCTCAAGAACCGAAGGCTGAGAATTGCAGATTCTCACCGATATGTGGGTAGTGCGAGCGAAACTGACAACGGGGGAGCTGGTCCGTCTGGCAGTGGCAGAGTCCACGCATGCATTGGCCCGTAGAATCTCGGCCGTCCACTCCACACCTACCCGATTCTCCAGTATCCCCCGTCCTTGCAGCAAGCCTCCGCACAAAACGGCCCGGACCTATGGCCGCCGCCACCCGCTGACTGGTCTCGCCCCCGAAACCACCGCCGCCTCGCCTTCAACCTCCTCCTGCCGCCGAGCCCACGGACGCCTCCCCGCACCGGAAGGCGCCCCCGAGCCCCGGACCAACGGCAAGGTAACGCCCTCCGCCTCTCTCCCTATAGGCTGCCTCCCCCGATCCCACAGCGCGCGCGGCGGCGTGTTGCCTGTGTGGCCTGCGGGTGTGCTCGGCGTGCTGTGTGCGTGCTACGTGTACCGATTTGATTGTAGCTATGATATATACTATTTGCTATTTGTAACAATTTGTTAAGCTTATTCTGATATATGCTGACGCTGTAGTATAAGGGTTACGTTCGTACACACACCATGTCCTCAGTTGCTGCTTATTGTAGCATGGTTGCATACACAACATATCAGTTTGAAGATTATGCTACATCAACAAATGACAACCCTAACCTATATATTGATACTAAAATTTTATAGCCTTGGCGGTGACAGAGGTGTCGCCGCAGCCGCTGTCCAGTACGGCATTATATATCTTGCGGCTCACGAACCTCAAAGGAAACCGCGGGGGGCATGGCCATGGCCGTGGCGGAGGCGCGTCTCCGGCAGGACAAGGTGAAGAAGTTCGAAGATTTCGTTGACCGGCGGCTCAAGCCTGACCTTGTGAACGCCATAGCCCAGCGTGATAACTTGTTCCAGCAGCAGAAGACTTTGTAAGCTACTCAGTTCTCTCCTCGTCTTCCCTCGTGTTGTAGCTGTACTGAAACATTCAGGCCCCCTGATTCCAACTATTCAAATATATGGCCTTAATACTGATCATCATTCTGATCAATGAACCTTTATTTATGGGGTGTTGGCAGCTTGGATTTGAAGAAGAACATCGAAAACTTGGAAAAGAATGGTGTAACGAGCATGCGATCCATGGTCAATCTTGGCTCAGAGGTGTACATGCAGGCAGAAGTGTAAACATCCTTTTCCCTCTCCCCTGCCTAAATAATCTGAAGTATAGTAACATAAACTCTCTCACTTTCTCTGTAATCTCTAGAAAAGGAATTTCTCTATCCTATTCCCAATTTAAGAAAAACCAAAGACCATCAAATAAAAATAATATTATTAGGTCGGTGGTTTGCACTCTTTACTCTTTATAGGCCAGATTATATTACTCAATCCAATAATGTCAGTATGCATGTAAACTGGAGTGCATCTATGCTTGATGTATAGCTTTTGCAGTAGGATAGACATGAGAAAGGCGTTTCTATATGCATCTGAAAAATACGAAAAGGTCGGCTGCCTTTGTAAGAAAAAAGTGGTGTTCGCATAGGGAGACAGCATGCAAATGAATTAGATTGATGTTCACTTCACAAATTGGAAGGATGCAGTTGGCCATTAAACAGTATAACAAGCAAACATGGAACTTGCTTTGATATGTCCTTATGCTGCTTCTTATTTTAACTCCAATTGTTTAACAACTGTTAGCTTAACATTAAAAGGTTGGAATAGCTTCAGATCATTAGACAGTATAGCAAGCAAACAAGGAACTTGCTTTGATATGTCCTTATGCTGCTTCTTATTTTAACTACATTTGTTTAACCAGCTGTTAGCTTAACCTTAAAAGGTTGGAATAGCTTCAGATCATTATTGTGAAGTGCTAATGAGAATTGACTGTTTCGAACATAAGCCTACCTTCAGATTTCTTGAACTTTTGAGATCTTATTGCATTATTCTGTTGTGATTTCTGCAGGCCGGACACGAGGCACATTTTTGTGGATATCGGTCTAGGTTTTCATGTGGAATTTACTTGGCAAGAGGCTCTGCAGTTTATATCTGTACGAGAAGCAAGGTTGGCCAGGTAACTCAACTCAAACATTTGAATATCAGATCTTGCTTCTGCGCAGCAGTTTTATTACGCGTGCAGCACATGTTTGTGAGAATGGAGTTATGCTAAAGAGATGTTGATGATTCAGGGAGGTTTGGGTGCTTTATGCTCTGTTCAACACAGTTTGTGTTGATAGTATATACTTGTTTTAGCCATATTATTGTACTTGGTTGAAAATGTTGGTTTAGGTGAAGTGCTTGGATTCTCCTTTTCTTGTGAATCAGGGAGAACAGAAAGAGATGGTATTCTCGAGCCTTGTGATGGCTCTTAGATTTCTAGATGATATTAGTATTTACCTATTCATGGTATCCATTTCCTTGTTGGAGCTTGATGCTCGCTTTAGCCATCAGATGCCGAATACATTTTATACAGAGGCAAAGCTGATTCTGTTCATCTGGTTTGTGTTACTTATCTGCATCTAATGTTTGCTTCCGTAGACACCCGTAGAAATTTCAGGAAGAGAACATGCTTATGTAGCATTCAATAGCATTGTAAACTGTTGTTATTCGCCGTCAGACCATACTAGTGGGTCGCCTCCTTTGTGGCTCATAGCATATATGTATCATCTTAGATGTTTCGACTCTTGAATGCCTTTATGTTTATCGGCTAACTAGTACGGGCCCAGTTGTGTAGCCACATCATTCCATTCTGTGTGCGTGTGCTCAGGTATAGCCTGCCCTGCTTGCTTTATAATAGGTTGTTTGTACTACAGCTACTGCCATTCTCAATGTTGAGCCCTTGTACGACACATTCATATGCTGTTATGGTTTCCCTTTAATTTTTATGCTTGAACGTGCCCCTTTTTTCTTGTAAAGCTCCTGATTCTCTGTAGTTGACATCCATTCACTCACATGTTAAAGTTGTAAACTTTTGCGTGTTTGCAGACAGATAGATGAGTACACACACCTCATTGCGAGCATAAAAGCACAGATCAAGATGGTATGTAGAACAAACTGCGTGCTTCGTTTATGCAGTATAGATGATGTTATAATCTGCTTATGTTCAGATGGTACTCCCTCTTATACTGTTTAAATGCAGGTGTGTGAAGGTATCCGTGAACTCCTGCAGTTAGCAGCGGAGTGAGCATTAGGGTCCCAATGCCAAGAATGTATGCCAAGAACGCAGCTCTCCCAAATCCCAATGTTTTTGTTTTAGGGTCCCAAATCCCAATGTTGATCAGGAGGCATTGTGTAAGTATAGGTGAAAGAAGTGGCAAAAGAGAATACTTTGCTTGATCTAGCATCCTGCCCGGGCGTGCCTCCTTTTCGTAAGTCTGGGAGATAAATCGTGGCGTGGCGTGCATGAGTGATGTCAACTCTCTGTTCTTGGACGGATGAGTGATTCAGTGGAGTGGAGCTGGGTCGTTCCTTCCCTTTGCTTGCAAAGTACAGTAGTATTCAAGAAAGCAGACGTCATCAATAAGAAGAGTTTCACACCCAGAATCTCATCGCCCAGCAAACAGCATCGATCGAGCAGCAAACCGGCGACCTCTTCCTGCTCCTGCATTGCAAGCCCAAGGCAATGGCGGCAATGGCTTCCCCCACCACGTCCACCATCCTCTCCACCCTTCTTCTCTTCCTGATGCATTTGAACACCTCTCCGGCGACGGCCTTCTACCTCCCGGGGAGCTACCCGCACCGCTACCTCCCCGGCGAGGCCCTCGCCGCCAAGGTGAACTCCCTCACCTCGCCGTCCTCCAAGCTCCCTTTCCCCTACTACTCCCTCCCCTTCTGCGCCCCGCAAGGCGGCGTCAGCCGCGCCGCCGAGAGCCTCGGCGAGCTCCTCCTCGGGGACCGCATCGAGACGTCGCCCTACCGCTTCTCCATGCTCGAGAACAGCAGCGCCGCCTTGTTCCTCTGCCGCACTGACCCGGTGTCCCCCGCCGCCGCTGACCTCATCAAGTCCCGCATCGACGATGCTTACCACGTTAACCTCCTCCTCGACACGCTCCCCGTGGTCCGGTACGTGAATAATCCCATCGCGCCGGAGGTGCTGCTCCGGTCCACGGGTTTCCCCGTCGGCGTGCGCGCCGATGACGGGGAGTACTACGTGTACAACCACCTCAGGCTCACGGTCCTGGTCAACAAGCAGAAGAATGGCACCACCAGGGTGGAGGCCTTGATGGCCACCGCCGACGCGTCTGAGCTTATCAGCCTATCAGGCGGCGGCGGCGGCGGGTACACCGTCGTCGGGTTCGAGGTCGTGCCGTGCAGCGTGGAGCACGACGAGGCGGCCATCGGGGACAAGAAGATGTACGACGGCTTCTCGTCCAAGGCGGCCGCCGGATGCGACCCTTCTGTGGTCGGCATGCGCGTGCAGGTCAACAGGCCGCTGGCCTTCTCCTACGAGGTTGCCTTCGTGGAGAGCGCCGTGGAGTGGCCGTCGCGGTGGGACGCGTACCTGGAGATGGGCGGCGCCCAGGTGCACTGGTTCTCCATCCTCAACTCCATCGTGGTGGTGGCGTTCCTGGCGGCCATCGTGCTGGTCATCCTGCTGCGCACCGTGCGGCGCGACCTCGCGCAGTACGAGGAGCTCGGCAGCGAGGCGGCCCCGCACGCCGACGACATGGCCGGGTGGAAGCTCGTGGCCGGGGACGCGTTCCGGGAGCCCAGCCACCCGGTGCTCCTGTGTGTGATGGTCGGCGACGGCGTGCGCATCCTGGGCATGGGCATGGTCACCATCCTCTTCGCGGCGCTCGGGTTCATGTCTCCGGCATCCCGGGGCGCGCTCGTCAGCGGCATGCTCTGCTTGTACCTCGTCCTGGGCCTCGCCGCCGGGTACACCTCCGTGCGCCTCTGGAAGACGGTGCGGCACGGCGACAGCGCCGGGTGGAAGGCCGTGGCATGGCGCGCCTCCTTCGTGTTCCCGGGCGTCGGGTTCTCCGTCTTCACGGCGCTCAACTGCGTGCTGTGGCACAACGGCAGCACGGGCGCCGTGCCGTTCGCGCTGTTCGTGGTGCTGATCCTGCTCTGGTTCTTCGTGTCGGTGCCGCTGACCCTGGCCGGCGGCCTCCTGGCGTCGCGCGTGCGCGGCCACGTGGAGTACCCCGTGAAGACGAACAAAATCGCGCGGCAGGTGCCGGCGGCGCAGTGCTCGCCGTGGGTTTTCGTGGCGGTGGCGGGCACGCTGCCGTTCGGGACGCTCTTCATCGAGCTCTTCTTCATCATGTCGAGCCTGTGGCTGGGGCGGGTGTACTACGTGTTCGGGTTCCTGCTGGTGGTGCTGGGGCTGCTGGTGGCGGTGTGCGCCGAGGTGTCGGTGGTGCTCACGTACATGGGGCTGTGCGTGGAGGACTGGCGGTGGTGGTGGCGCTCCTTCTTCGCCTCCGGCTCCGTGGCCGCCTACATCCTCGGGTACGCCGTGTACTACCTCGTGTTCGACCTGCACAGCCTCAGCGGCCCGGTGTCCGCCGCGCTCTACGTCGGGTACTCGCTGCTCATGGCGCTCGCCGTCATGCTGGCCACCGGCGCCGTCGGGCTCGCCGCCTCCTTCTGCTTCGTCTACTGCCTCTTCTCCACCGTGAAGCTCGATTGATGACCCCCGTGTTGTTTCCTGTCATTTTAGATTATCTTTTTTTTTTGCCTGACGGTAACATTTCAGATTTTAATCTCTGTTGTAAAAAAACTACTCATTGAAGCAAAGATAATAAGCAGGGGTAAATTCCTATTCGAAAAACGCCACAGCAGTAGCAACTACAGTTGCTTCTCCTAATGACTCTGACGAAGAACTCACAACAGATACAGCATGATCACTATATCAACCTGATCGACATAATAATCGTTCGTATATGTACAATCTACATCTTTACAAACTTTCGTGTTTCACACATTGTTGTTATAGTTTCTTTATCTGCTTGTGTTTGCAATTTTGCCAAGCCCCATTGATGTGGGAGTATTATAATTGGGTTAGCATACAATAGGTAATGTTGAATTATAATTATACAATATTGTTACATCAAGACATGATAGGATTTGATTTTATATGTACTTAAAAAGTTTGATTAAGTTTTATGTGGATGAAGTGTTCGAAGGCCGAGGAAATTGATTTGAGAAGAATAAGGAGAGGCGGCAGTTCAAGCTTTGGGATTTCCAAGGCACCCAAAGTAAATATTCAAGGACACTCAAGCATCTAAGTTTAGGGATGCCCTAGATGACATCACATCTTTCTTCCTTAATAATTATTGGTATGTAACAATTTTTGTTTTGTTCACATGATATGCGTAAATTCTTGAAGCGCCTTGTGTTATTTTATTTTATTTTAGTGATGCACCATCCTGGTATGAAATAGTCCTTGATTAATTTATTGAATGTTCTTTGCACTTCATTTATATCTTTTGAGTATGACTTTATAGAATGATTCATGTGCTTCACTTGTATCTTTTCAAGTTTGGATGCCCGCTTATCTACATTTCGAACACCGTTATTTGTGGAATACTCTCTTGCTTCACTTATATTTGTTAGAGCTTAGCCGAGTATTTTATAGAAAGAATTAAACTCTCATGTTTCATTTATATCTATTATAGAGTTATAATAGGAATTTATCATTCACATGGTTAGTCATAAAATTCTGCATAAAACTTGTAGATCACCGAATATAATAAGTTTGATTTAATGTCGTCAGAATGAATATTCGGCCGTATACTAGTTTTATCTTAGTTCGGTATCGTTTTCGGTTAAAAATATATTCAAAATGTAAATATTTTCGTCCAGTTTGTATAAAATCTACCGTGTTTGCATGAATTTTGTTCGCTTGGTTCAAAAAGTTGTTGACATGTATGCGGATAGCATTGGATGGCGGTCTCTCGCATCCGTGTCTGCGGACTGACCCCTGTCCATGGACAGATGCGGGAGGAAATTTATAAGTCGCCGTTGGAGATGCCCTTAAGAGCAACTCTAGCAGACTCCGCATCCGGCCGGCCTGCAAAACGCGTTTGCATGTCGTGGAAAACCGCTTTTGCGGGCTGGCTCGGACGGCCACAAATGCAGACCCCCCAAACGGACACGTAAAAAAGTATATTCCGTGAATATTTTTTTTACGGGTCGACTTCTGTGGGTTCTGCTCGGACACCGCCGTGACGATCCGCAAACAAAAAACGACAATTCTCGCATTTGACATAGGTTTCCACAAATAAGTTCAAATTCAAACGACATAACACAGTTTTACGCGCAAATAAAAGCGAAGTTCAGTACGACAAACGCAAAAGAGGGCCCTGCAAAAGTCTACGCCCATGTCCGGCACCATCTTGGTCAATATTCACTCCGCACCATCTTGGCCGAGTCCATCTTGAAGTTCATCGCCACCAAGGAATCCACCTCCGGCGCTTGTTCCAACTCCCGCCCCGAAATCATCGACATTGCCACCATATGGAGCAGAGAAAACATCTCCGAACTGTAGCACGCACCGGCCGACGCAACTATTCTCCTCTTCAAGATTTCTCTCCTTACCATATTATGCCATGTTTTGGTGAGATCGTCCATGTCATTGCGGTTCATTGACATGATCTTGTTCTCTTCGGCGAGCAGCTTGGACATGGCTTTATTTTCTGCAGCGCGTGCTCTTCTCTCCTCAATGGCAGCTTTGCAGCCTCTCTTCCTTGAGCAATTGCCACTTTTCTTGCTTCTCCTTTGCCTGCTTCTCGGCCAACTATTTCTTGATCTCCAACGACTTCAACAACATCAACTCGTTTGATTGCACCATGGCATCAATCTTCTCCCTCAAGCTCGATGCTTCTTGCTCTCTCTTCATCTTCTCTTTAGTCTTCTTGTCGCCATCGGGCTTGTGCAAATTTCTTGGGCCATCATCATCCTCATCTTCATCCATGTTTTTAAGGGAGCCTCTCTTTGGTGGGGATTCTTTGTCGATCAACTTCCACTTCTCGCACTTTTTGAGCAACTCCCAACAAGGCGGCTTCTTTGTAGCCGGAATCTTCCTCCGTTTTACGCCGGCGACCTTGCCGACATTCTCCGTCGTCGGCGGGGATCGCGCTGCGGCGTTGGCGCCCGGAGCGCGGGCCTTCGCGGCGGGGGTAGCCGGATTCCCGCCCTGCACGACCACGTTTCCCTGCCACTTGTGAGCAGGCGCGTCGTTAGCTTGGGCGGCGGCGGCGGGGCCAACATGGCCGGTGACGAGATCCGCCCGAGGGGAAGGAGCGCGCGACCTTGACGGTGACGGGGGACAGCAGGGAGTCGTCCATGGCGGAGAGGGACGGCCAGGGAGAAAGCACCGAAGCGTGGGGAGGCGGGGCAATGGTGGCGGAGGATGGGGGGAGCGGGAAAGGACGCACAGAAATGTCCCTCCCGCCAAATCTCGCTGCGGATAGGGGCTGAGCTCGTGTTGGCCTCCCAGCCCGTGAAACTAGAGGTTGGGGAGAATATTTGTCGCGCCCTGCAAAACAATTTGCGGGTCGGGGCGGGATGCGGGGTCTGATCGGGCAGATTTTCCCGCCCCAACCCGCACTTTGGCGGTTATTTTGCGGGTTGGGGCGGGATGCGAGGTCTGCTAGAGTTGCTCTAATAGCCTTATTTTCCGTTCCTCTTTTTTCTCTCATTTTTATCCTTATTGCTTATGTGGTGCATGTAAGTATTGCTACTGTCTAATATGTGGAAAAATCTAGCGAGTGTTGGATCCTAAAAAAATGTGCAAGGGTAGAAAAACCATACTCCCTCCGTTTCAGTTTACAAGGTGTGCGCGTACCCTAGGTTACCAATTTTACCACCGTAATATAAACTATATAACACAAAAATTATACCATTTGAAAATAGAACATCTGAAGTTTATGATGGTATGTTTTTTGTAATATATAACTTCTATTAGGTTGGTCAAATTGACGACCTAGGGGTACATGCACATCTTGTAAACTGGGAGAGAGGAAGTACTAATAAGCTACGCTAGTCATTAATAGGTTTGGCTTGTTGCCCTTTAAAATGCAGTCATGCATTTATCGTATCCCCTCCATTTTTATATATAAGGCCACAAACTTAAATTATAGATACCAATGTAAATTTTAATGCCTGCTTTGCAAGTCAGCTTTTCTTTTCGTTTACTAGGAGGAGGAAGTAGCTGACTGTCATTATGACTGCATTCATGCAACTATTAAATAGGTTACTAGTACGAGAAAATATCATTAATTTTGTCTCGATTACTGGTGACCTTCTATAAATGCAAAACATATATTTTATAGTGCCTTGTATAAGTAAATGGAGGGAGTATTTCAAATTGACCAAGCCACTAGGATAATGCTCTCCATGAAAATGAAAAGAAAGGCACTTGGAGTTAAGCTGGTCCTCTGCTTTGGTAACGAGCTGATGTAACTGATTAGCAGGGCTCACTAGTAGAAAAAGGGCCATTTGTCCCGGTTCGTAAGGGCCATTTGTCTCGGTTGTTGAACCGGAACTAAAGGATCGTTACTAAAGCCCTCCTTTAGTCCTGGTTCTTACACGAACCGAGACAGATGGGCCTCCACATGGCCGGTGCGGCGAGCCCAGGCAGGCGGCCCTTTGGTCCCGGTTGGTGGCACCAACCGAGGATCAATAGGCGTCCACGCGTCAGCAGCTGGCAGGAGCCGAGATTTTTGTTTTTTTAAGGGGGTGGTTTAGGGGTTTTGGGGGGTTAATTTAGCTGTTTCATATATTGTGTTAGCTAGCTAATTAATAGAGAGAAGTGTCCTCTCTTATCTTCGTGCTTGGTCGACGCTACGTACTATACATATAGAGAGGACTCGACACGCTAGCTAGTAAGCAAATGAAGAAAACAGAAGATCATCATGAACATATGCATACAGAGAGAAGTGATATCGACCACCTCTCCTTCTCCGAGAGATTGGTCGAACAACAAGTTTTCGTATATCTATCCGACGCTACTGGCTACATATATACAATATAAGATCTTTTACAATATAATCTTCTAATTATATATGAACTCAGGTTCCATATGATATTCTCCGTCTTTATCAATCACATGGTCAAGAAAGAATGTCGCTAATTCCTCTTGAATTGCTCGCATACGATCTGGTGGTAGGAGTTCATCTCGCATCCGAAACATCTAATTTGAAGAAGGGGGTCAATACATACATATATATATATATATGAATAAATGAAACTCAACACAAATGATGGTAATAAAATAAAATTGTGAATATTATTATTTACGCACTTCATATTGTTTGTCAGAGTAGCCCCGCTCACAGGTCGTATGGCGGATGGACTCGCAAACGTAGTATCCACAGTAATTATTCCCGGCTTCCTGCCACAACCACTTTACAAGAAATAGAGGTCAATCAAACTGAAAAGCAAGCATGCTATAAATGGTATTGATGAAACTAGCGCTTGAATCACTAGGAGATGCGTGGAACATGCTAGTAGTACTTACTTTCGGATGTCTAAATTGTAGCTTCTTCGGCAGCCCTGGAGCTTTTGAGGTGAATTTTGTCCAAACCCTGCTAGACAAAGAAAACAATTACTTGATATCAGGAAATGAACAAATGTAACATCCCAAAATTCTAAATTTTGGAATGTTATAATAAATAGATAGATTTGACTGATTGTTTGATTGATTGTCTGAAAGTGAGTGAATTCGAAACTTTTTGAAAGTTAAATGAGAGGGAATAAAAGGACTTTCCCAAACTTTCATATTTGCTTTCTGATCTCCATGAATTCAAATTCTTTTCAAATACAAAACCCTTGAGCGAAGATGATATGACTTCTTCCATTTTAAATTAAATGAAAGGGTATTTGAAAATAATTGGATTTTATTTGGAAATATTTCAATTCATAAACTTCATGCAGCTCAATGATTTTCATGAGAGAAGATAAAAGGACTTCTTCAAATTATATGAAATATGAATTGGGAGTTTCAAAGAATTAAATTCAAAGTTCTTTTGAATTTATTTTCAATTTGGAGTTATTTGAGTTTTATTCAAATTATTTTTCTCCAAAAATAAAATATATGGAAATTAGGGTAACATGATTCCCTACAATAGAAAATTGGAGAAAAGTTAATTTGAAATCATTTTGGTATTTTTTAAAATGATTTTAGTTGGATTTTAATAGACCAGTAGCACTCTTTGATTTATCTGAATTTGTGTGGATTTTATTTGAAGTTATAAAAATGTCC
The DNA here is from genome assembly GCF_056163025.1 of Triticum urartu. Lineage (NCBI taxonomy): Eukaryota > Viridiplantae > Streptophyta > Magnoliopsida > Poales > Poaceae > Triticum > Triticum urartu. The sequence goes on from NC_141874.1 coordinate 710,237,281, forward strand.
ATGTTGTTGGAAATCTTTTTCTGAAAATTTTGATATATTATATGCCTATATAAAAATTTTCTTTTATTTTTGTTTTTATGATTATGTTTATCTGGAAATTGTTTAAAAAAAATACTCCCCGCCGCCGACTGGGCCGGCCCAGCTCCCAGGCCAGGCCGCGGCCCAGCCCACCACCGGGTCGTCCCCGATCTCCAGCGGGAGACCGAACCCCGCACGACCGCCGCCGTCTCCTTCCCGGAGTCCGCCTCCGCGCCGCCTTGCCTTGCCCCTTCCCCACGCCTTCGCCTCCCCTCCCCTCCTATAAATCCGCCCCGGGCCCCGCCTCCTCTCCTCTTTTCCCCGTCGCGCTGCAGCCGGAGATCGCCGCCACCAAGCGCCGCCGCCCTTTGCTGCTGTTGCCGCCGCCGTCGCCGCTGCTGTCCGCGCCACGCCACCGCCCCGCGCCGCATCTCCTAGCGCCGCCGACGCCGCCGCCTCACGTAGCCGTCGTCGCCTGCACATCGCCGGAGCCATGCCGCCCTCGCCGGAGATCCACCGTAACCGCCGCCATCGCCGCCTCGCCGGAGAGCCACCGGAAAACCGCCACCGCTGCCGGTTTATTTCGCCCGAGCCGGTAAAAGCCGCCGTTTTTTTCTTTTTCTTTCGGTTAAAAAAAACCTAGATCGGTTTTCCACAGAAAACCTAGATCTGATTTTTTTTGTTTAGTTATGTAGTGAGCGTTTACTAGTTATGCCTTTGGAGTGAACGGTTTTTGTCTTATAAGCTTCTAGAGCGAACGTTCGTTAGATAGATTTTTCTTTTTCTGTTTATTTACAGCCAGGGACCCATGTGTAATTAGTTTCTTCACAGTTTAGTCCCTGATCTTCAATCTATCACAACTTTTTACTCGTTTATCCAAATCAAACGAAACCAACGCTCACGTCTTCGTTATGATCCCCTATATCCATTAATCCAACCCAAACATGTTTTTGAAAATTTTAAAATTTGAATTAGATCAGATTTGAATTCAAACTTCGTTTGATCATAACTTGAGTTTCGTAGCTCCGTTTGAGTTGATTCTTTTTGTAAATCGAAGCTCTTGACCTAAACATTCTAATAAGGCCAAATTCATATAATTTTGGTACTGTTAGAAATTGTTTTATGTTGCAAGAGCTATTTGCTTGGTTTTGATGTTTTCCGAATCGACTTCTTCGTTCTTTCTGATCTTTTGAGTGATGGCTTATGTGTGGTTACTATTGTTTGCTTACGATAGATTGACCGGAGTGTGACGAGTAGAGCTATCAAGAGTTTTGAGTGCGAATCATCTTCATCAACATTGCAGGCAAGTTCACACTTTGATCATACCTTTTCTACAACCCATGTTTTATTGCATTAGATCAATCCTCTCACATTGCATGATTAGGATCTAATTAAACTGTGGGATGGGAAGTAGATGAGGTAGTACCTATCACCTGTATTATTATGAAACCTTTGGGAGTTACTTCTACGTTTGCTTATTATGCCATGCTATGCTAGTAGACGTGGATTGGGTGAGTGATATCCATGACAGATGTGAGTATGGTTAATTAATGGTTTATCTAAGGTGGCAACTTAAACACACATCTGGGTGGATTGAGGCACCTGATGTCTATCAGGACTTGCCTGTTTTTTTTCGGACCGCCACCCAGGCTCAAAGGGATCATAAGATAATTCATGCTAGTAACTTCCGTGTGCAGCCACATGCTACTATGGGCTCTGGCATAGTTGACTAAGTTGTGCGAACTCTTACGGGGTGGACTAGCAGATGTAGGGGTTGTAGGTGGTACGGTCTACCCCACACGTAAGGTGCTAGCGCTTCTGAAAGACTATGTCTCGGTCATCCGTTTCTCAAACACCATGTAGTGCGAGAAAACAAACGGAGGCGATCGAGTCATGTGGGGAAAAGTGCGCAAACCTCTGCAGCTAATCATGATTAGCCGTGTCCCCGGTTATGGACATCTTGAGTATCTAGTTCTTGGATTATCCTGTTGATCTCATCATGTTACTTTAAATGAATATTGTTGGGTTTAATGATGTTACTTAATTGGGATTGAGAATGCTGTCAACCATTCTCAATGTTCAACAACCACCATGATAGTTAATTAAAATGTATTCCTTTGCAGTAGGGAAAAATTGGCTTTTCGCAAAAACCTTATAACCATAGAGCTTTTCCACCAGCCAAATATGCATGTAGTGATAGACATTGTTCATCATTCTCTATGGTGTGAATTTGCCAGTACATTCAATGTACTGACCCGTTTCGGGCTGCAACGTCTCATGTTGCAGGTTTCTTACGACGAGTAAGTGATACGTTAGGGTTATGATTTCTACACTCAACTTTGCCGTTGGTGTTGATGGGAATCCACAACCTTGTTGCTTCCGCTATATGGATTGAGGTAATAGTATTTACGTTACTCTATACATGTGATTTACCTCTGTTATAAATCCTTCGAGTACTGTGTGTGTCAGCATACCGATCCAGGGATGACACTTAAGCACAGAGACTTGATCCATTCGGGTCGGGTCGCTACAAGATGGTATTAGAGCACATGTTGACTGTAGGACGTGACCCTAGAAACTGGCAAGCCCATAGCAAAGATTTTTCTCTACAACTTTCCCTTTCAAAAAGATCTTTTACCTCTCTTCTCTTCTGAGCTTATTCAAAAATTCCTTTTTAGTGAGACCATATCCCTTTTTCCCTTTTGACCACACAAGGATTCGACTGAAGAGATCACTCCAAGAAGTACAAGATATCAGACAAGTAAGACCATTCGGAATGAAGAGGATTTTACCATACATTATGATAACGGAAACTACAGTGGTTGAAGACTCTGAAGACTAGGAGAATTTGAAGGCTCTGAAGAATCCCCAGATTTGTATGACCTAGGAAGGCTACCCTGATGGAACTTAACAGATTATGGAAGTTGTCAACACCCGAGATCAAGGTGTATGGGAGAAAGAGCGGAACATGGAGAATGGAGAACTCAAAGTTTTGTCAAGAAAACCCTAAGGTAGGAGATATCAACTATGGAAGATAGCTCATGGCAATGACAAGGGCAGAAACACGGTTATCCGTGATGTCATCGCCACTGATACTATGGTCACCGAGCTGAGCTAAGCATGCATTTCTTCGGAAGGATTGGATGGTAGAAGGTTGATGGAGCACCTAACAGTAAGATGAAGTTTTAACCTTAGCTGGTGTATCGCCAGAATCTAGAGTAGTACATCAAGAATTTTAAGATGGAGCTCCAGGAAGCCGTATTTTGACAGGGAAGCATTTCGTGAAGAATTTAGGTGCAAGAAGCTGAAGTAGCTAAGCTGGAGGAGCAAAACCTCTAGATACCGGAGATTCGTCAGGAACTGAAGGACAGTCTGATCATGGTTCATGCCAAGGATGTTGAAACCCGGAAGTTTGGAATGCAACTCCAGAAATATTAAGGGACGACACGATAGACTTTGCGACAACAAAGATGAGCTGGCAAAAAGGACTTGAGAAAGACAAGTATGACCGGAAGAAGCCATTGGAGACATAAACAAGGCTTGAAGAGTTTGGAGGCGTTGAAGATTTATTGACCTTAGAAGACCAAACCCCTGTTATATACCTACGTTAGATGCGACGTTTGTGAGCTGTCATTTGTTTGATGTTTTCGACAGCCACAACAAAAATCTGTCTTTTCAAAACTGTTGTTTGCATTGTGTGTATCCCTCTCTATCCCTCTTATCTCACCCCAAAACCCTTGGACCCAATAGAGGATGAATGGAGATGAGCTTGTATTTTCTGGACCGATGAGTCAATTGGAGACAGACCGATGGATTCAGAACATGGAGGATCATATGGAGAACAACCCTATAGTCGGAAAGGATATGGCCCAGCATGCTCTTCAATGCTTTGAAAGAGGTGCTGCTACTTGGTGGAGGATGTACCAAACCATCAATGGATGGCAAGGAGTAACCACTTGGAAAGAATTTAAGTTGACTTTGCCAAAGTCTCGGCTTGTGTCCCAGAAGTTGAAGCCTTATGGAAAGGTTATGAAGAAACCTTGTGCATGCAAGATTTGTGGAGAAATAGGACACACCCATAAAGAACACAAGGATGAATGCCCTAATTGTGAAGGAAGTCACCCAGTTGAAGAATGCCCCACTATGCAGATTACTTGTTTCTTGTGTGAAGGGACTACCCACTATCCTGCTCAGTGTCACATTTACCCCATGGTACAACGAACCATCCAGCAGAAGAAAGAAGCAACGAAAGGAGCCCTTATGGAAAGTTTAGAAGAACCTGTGATGAAGGAAGATGTGGAGGACACACCCAAAGAAGAACCAATTAAACCCTGCACCAAGTCTTGCTATTCATGTGGAGAAGAAGGACACATCTCCCAGAATTGTATGAATGTGGATCTAGTAGAATTCCCGACAGAGGAAGTAGAATATGACCCACAGGAGATAGAAGCCCTGATTGGAATGGAAAAGTCCAGGAAGAGAAGTAGATTGGATTCCAGGAAGGATCTGAGTCATGTCACTTGTTATAAGTGCAAGGAGTCAGGGCACTACCTCAGCAATTGCCCAAAAAGGAAGCCAAGGACCCAAGTAGGCTACGTAATTACAAGGGAACCTCGAAACTTGTCAGAAGTAATGTGTTTTAGTTGTAAAGGAGCAGGGCACTTTGCTAGAGAATGCCCCAAGGAGAAGGAAACTTGTGATAGATAGTTGAGTTTGCAACAAAAGAAATGGAGTAGTAGAAGTGAGAACATTTTTCTTTTATATTGAGGTGTTGAGTTGAGACATGTAATGGAGAAGCGAGAGATTGTAATCATTTGAGAATGAATGAAGTAGCATCGTTGGTACTGATATGGATTCTATGAGTTGTTACTCCATGAAGAAGAATTTTGACCATTTTGAGGATATGAGAAATATGGTCTATGGAAGATTTGTGCATTTTAAGGGTGGTAGTACCCTGTAATGGATTTCGGACAAAATGAATATGAGTTTTGTCTCGATATGTGTGATGCCCCAAGAGTATGTGGGATGAAGTTGGAGACCGTCAGTTGTTTGGACCAAATGTGATCAAGGAGTCAGAAGAGAATGTTAAGTTGATTTGAGATAGACAGAAGGTAGCTCAGTCCAGGCAGAAGAGTTATGTAGACTCAAGGAGGTAGTTTATGAAATGGGAGATAGAGCATGTCTTCGTGTGACCCCTCTGCGAGGAGTTAAATGATTTGGAGTTAAGGTAAAGTTAGCCCCGAGATTTGTAGGACCATACCGAGTTTTGAAGCGTATGAGAGAAGTGGCCTACAAGTTGGAGTTACCCGAAGGACTGTCAGGAGTTTAGGATGTGTTTCACGGTTCCCAGTTGAAGAAGTGCCATGCAGAGATGGCCAATATTCCCCTGTAAGGACGCTTGACCGCGGAAAGGATAATGATGTTCCACGAAGTGGAATATGGACTTCATAAGTATAAGTTTTTATCTCGGTATGAGGGATATTCCACGAGGATGAAGAGATAAATTACTATTGGATATAAAGGAGGTATGATGTTGGAAATATGGATCAATGAAAATTCCATGATGAGTCTGAGTAATCATGTCCTAGTTTGCTGCCAATAGAAGGAAGAAAGACATTACAATTGTATGGATTGTAAGTATGCTAGGAAGCTGGAAGTTGGATGTTGGATGTTGGAATAATGATCAGTTGCCCAGCTGATGAGTTCAAGGACTACAAGTGATGAGATGGGCCATAACCCACAGGCCCCAGGACCTGCCAAGAAGCAAGCACATTCTTGCTGAAGGAAAAAAACTGGAAGTGGATATACCTTTGTCGACAGACGATTTTATAGGAGTTTACACAAAACCTAAGAGTTGTGAAGGAACGATAGATGTTTGTTTGGCTTGCAGAATCAATGGATTTATCCGAACTTGGTTCGTCGACAAGAGAAATTCTGCAATGCTTGTGAGGATGACCGAGTGTTAGAATGCGAGATTCGCTAAACTATATACAAGGTAATGATTTGGGTGCGGGATGGATTGATCACCATACCGACTTACTCTTATTATTCGCCTTGCTATATGGGATGGTAAATCTGAGTGACTTGCCTGTAGTAGAGAGACGACGATATTAAACCTTGTTTAAACCTTAGAATGGTATAGGTATTTTTCCCTTGTACAAGGCAGCTTTGTCAACCGTAGGTTATACGGTGAGGATCAACCCAGACCCATTCCCTGCAGGAGAAACCATAAATTGTTGACCACCATGAGATATCGATAGTCGTTTAGTTTTGGCGCCAGACCCGTCAGCTAAGAAGACCCAGTCTCGGAATAACCTTACCTAGATGAAAGACAGAAGAATTGAGGAAAAAGGTTATGCCACTACCGGAAGAGCCAGAGAAGGAATTTTCCGAGGATTTGAGAAGACCGACACTGTTAACATTATGGATGAAGTATATGAGTTTCGATGGAGCTGTAACCATGCTTCTAAGGGTGGTAGCACCCCAGACCCTGGTGATGATTGATGGAATTTGAGGAGACCCCCAAACCCTAACCTATTTCTTGCTAGCCTCTCCGAATCTCGAGGACGAGATTCCTTTTAAGGGTGGTAGGTTTGTAACATCCCAAAATTCTAAATTTTGGAATGTTATAATAAATAGATAGATTTGACTGATTGTTTGATTGATTGTCTGAAAGTGAGTGAATTCGAAACTTTTTGAAAGTTAAATGAGAGGGAATAAAAGGACTTTCCCAAACTTTCATATTTGCTTTCTGATCTCCATGAATTCAAATTCTTTTCAAATACAAAACCCTTGAGCGAAGATGATATGACTTCTTCCATTTTAAATTAAATGAAAGGGTATTTGAAAATAATTGGATTTCATTAGGAAATATTTCAATTCATAAACTTCATGCAGCTCAATGATTTTCATGAGAGAAGATAAAAGGACTTCTTCAAATTATATGAAATATGAGTTGGGAGTTTCAAAGAATTAAATTCAAAGTTCTTTTGAATTTATTTTCAATTTGGAGTTATTTGAGTTTTATTCAAATTATTTCATGCTCCTCTTTAACTCCAATGAGTTCATGCTCCTCTTTAACTCTAAGCGTCAAAATATTCACCCCCGAGACTCTCTGTAGGTTTTCATGTACCAATCATGGAATCTTCGCATCATCGTTGTTAGAGATCTTTCATCGTTGACGAGAGGCTTCCCATAATGGTATCTGTGTTCGTCCACCACCAAGAAATCATAATGTACATCGTCGGGCAGGTAATCTCCAAGATTGGTATAACCGGGCACCATCCTCGGATCATTAGCAATGATATCGCTAGACACCTTGAGCGGGGGGCACGATTGGTTCGCTTGTTCGCCGAGCTAGGCAATTTTTTCCCAGCTCGTCGTTATTTTAACCTTTGATCACTGATAGTACTTCCCGACCACTCTGCTTCAATAAATGAACTTTCAATAATGCGCTCATAGTTGCCTTTCGACGGAGACTTTGGTGGTTTCTTCAGGGTAGCCAGAGTGCGCTTCGCTTTCACCAGATCTATCTTCTCCTCCGAAGGTGGATGTTTCTTTACTTTCACCCCTTCAAAGAACTCCCTCACTTCGGCTTGCACGATCTTCGTGGTTTCCTCCACGGTTCTCTCGTATGGTAACTTCTCTAGAGGCTTGAGAGATGGACCAAATCTGTATTGCCTCCTGCCTCTGGCTGTACTGCTAGACGCCGGCCGAGCAGACGGAGCAGCTACGGCTGTCTTCTTCCGTTGCTTACGAGGCGGAGGAGAAGGACTACGACGCGCCAGAGCAGCCGGAGCGGTGGCGGGTCTCTTCCGCCCTTGCTAGCGAGGTGGATCAGGAGGAGGCGGCGGGTCTTTTCTGCCCTTGCTGGCGCAGGCGGAGAAGGAGGCGGAGTGCCGCCACGCGCCGAAGAAGGAGGCTGAGTGCCCTGATCACTCGCCTGAGGAGGAGGCGGAGGAGGAGGCGGAGTGCCCTGACTCGCCGGAGGAGGGGGAGGAGGCGGAGGCGTGCAATTGGGAAGGTTGATGAGCTCCTTCCGCCATAGGCATGGAGTCTTCAGAGAAGAACCCAGCCGAGTCTCCCCTTCACCCGTAGGGTGGTCAAGCTCGAGGTCCTCAAATCCGTCAGTTATTTCATCCACCATCACCCTAACATATTCTTCTGGAATCGGCCGGCAGTGAAAAGTGTTGGGGAACGTAGCAGAATTTTAAAATTTTCTACGCATCACCAAGATCAATCTATGGAGTCATCTAGCAACGAGGGAGAGAGGAGTGCATCTACATACCCTTGTAGATCACGAGCGGAAGCGTTCAAGAGAACGGGGTTGATGGAGTCGTACTCGACGTGATCCAAATCACCGAAGATCCTAGCGCCGAACGGACGACACCTCCGCGTTCAACACATGTACGGAGCGAGGACGTCTCCCGCGCCTTGATCCAGCAAGGAGGAGGGAGAGGTTGAGGAAGAGGGCTCCAACAGCAGCACGACGGCGTGGTGGTGGTGAAGCTGTAGTACTCCGGCAGGGCTTCGCCAAGCTCTTATGCAGGAGGAGAGGTGTTGGGGAGGGGAGGGGCTGCGCCTTGGATGTTGTATGCAACCCTCCCCTCACCCATCTATTTATAGGGGAAGGGGGAAGGGGGCCGGCCCCCTCTAGATGAGATCTAGAGGGGGGCGGCGGCCAAGGGGAGGGGGGCTTGCCCCCCAAGCAAGGGGGTGCCCCCCTTAGGGTTTCCCCCAACCCTAGGCGCATGGGCCCTAGGGGGGTGTGGCGCCCCAGCCCACTTGGGCTGGTTCCCTTCTCCATACAGCCCATAAGGCGCTCCGGAAGAGGTGGCCCCTCCCGGTGGACCCCCGGAACCCCTCCGGTGGCCCCGGTACAATACCGATATGCCCCCGAACCTTTCCGGCGACCGTATGACAACTTCCCATATATAAATCTTTACCTCGGACCATTCCGGAACTCCTCGTGACGTCCGGGATCTCATCCGGGACTCCGAACAACATTCGGTAATCACATACAAGTCTTCCTAACAACCCTAGCGTCACCGAACCTTAAGTGTGTAGACCCTACGGGTTAGAGAGACATGAAGACATGACCGAGACGACTCTCCGGTAAATAACCAATAGCGGGATCTGGATACCCATGTTGGCTACCACATGCTCCACGATGATCTCATCGGATGAACCACGATGTCGAGGATTCAATCAATCCGTATACAATTCCCTTTGTCAATCGGTACGTTACTTGCCCGAGACTCGATCGTCGGTATCCCAATACCTTGTTCATTCTCGTTACCGACAAGTCACTTTACTCGTACCGTAATGCATGATCCCGTGATCAACCACTTGATCACATTGAGCTCATTATGATGATGCATTACCGAGTGGGCCCAGAGATACCTCTCCGTCATACGGAGTGACAAATCCCAGTCTCGATTCGTGCCAACCCAACAGACACTTTTGGAGATACCTGTAATGTACCTTTATAGTCACCCAGTTACGTTGTGACGTTTGGCACACCCAAGGCACTCCTACGGTATCCAGGAGTTGCACAATCTTATGGTCTAAGGAAATGATACTTGACATTCAGAAAAGCTACAGCAAACGAACTACCCGATCTTTGAGCTAAGCTTAGGATTGGGTCTTGTCCATCACATCATTCTCCTAATGATGTGATCCCGTTATCAATGACATCCAATGTCCATAGTCAGGAAACCATGACTATCTTTTGATCAACGAGCTAGTCAACTTGAGGCTCACTAGGGACGTGTTGTGGTCTATGTATTCACACATGTATTACGATTTCCGGCTAACACAATTATAGCATGAACAATAGACAATTATCATGAACAAAGAAATATAATAATAACCATTTTATTATTGCCTCTAGGGCATATTTCCAACAGTCTCCCACTTGCACTAGAGTCAATATTCTAGTTACATTGTGATGAATCGAACACCCATGCAGTTCTGGTGTTGATCATGTTTTGCTCTAGGGAGAGGTTTAGTCAACGGATCTGCTACATTCAGGTCCGTATGTACTTTACAAATCTCTATGTCTCCATTTTGAACACTTTCACGAATGGAGTTGAAGCGACGCTTGATATGCCTGGTCTTCCTATGAAACCTGGGCTCCTTGGCAAGGGCAATAGCTCCAGTGTTGTCACAGAAGAGAGTCATCGGGCCCGACGCATTGGGTATGACTCCTAGGTCGGTAATGAACTCCTTCACCCAGACTGCTTCTTGTGCTGCCTCCGAGGCTGCCATGTACTCCGCTTCACATGTAGATCCCGCGACAACGCTTTGCTTGCAACTGCACCAGCTTACTGCCCCACCATTCAAAATATACACGTATCCGGTTTGTGACTTAGAGTCATCCAGATCTGTGTTGAAGCTAGCATCGACGTAACCCTTTCCGACGAGCTCTTCGTCACCTCCATAAACGAGAAATATTTCCTTGGTCCTTTTTCAGGTACTTCAGGATATTCTTGACCGCTGTCCAGTGTTCCATGCCGGGATTACTTTGGTACCTTCCTACCAAACTTACGGCAAGGTTTACATCAGGTCTGGTACATAGCATAGCATACATGATAGACCCTATGGCTGAGGCATAGGGGATGACACTCATCTCTTCTATATCTTCTGCCGTGGTCGGGCATTGAGCCGTGCTCAATCGCACACCTTGTAATACAGGCAAGAACCCCTTCTTGGACTGATCCATATTGAACTTCTTCAATATCTTGTCAAGGTACATACTTTGTGAAAGACCGATGAGGCGTCTCGATCTATCTCTATAGATCTTGATTCCTAATATATAAGCAGCTTCTCCAAGGTCCTTCATTGAAAAACACTTGTTCAAATAGGCCTTTATGCTTTCCAAGAATTCTATATCATTTCCCATCAACACTATGTCATCCACATATAATATGAGAAATGCTACAGAGCTCCCACTCACTTTCTTGTAAACGCAGGCTTCTCCATAAGTCTGCATAAACCCAAACGCTTTGATCATCTCATCAAAGCGAATGTTCCAACTCCGAGATGCTTGCACCAGCCCATAGATTGAGCGTTGGAGCTTGCACACCTTGTTAGCATTCTTAGGATCGACAAAACCTTCCGGCTGCATCATACACAATTCTTCCTTAAGAAAGCCGTTAAGGAATGCCGTTTTGACGTCCATTTGCCATATCTCATAATCATAGAATGCGGCAATTGCTAACATGATTCGGACGGACTTCAGCTTCGCTACGGGTGAGAAAGTCTCATCATAGTCAACCCCTTGAACTTGTCGATAACCCTTAGCGACAAGTCGAGCCTTATAGATGGTCACATTACCATCCGCGTCTGTCTTCTTCTTAAAGATCCATTTATTTTCTATGGCTCGCCGATCTTCGGGCAAGTCAGTCAAAGTCCATACTTTGTTTTCATACATGGATTCTATCTCGGATTTCATGGCTTCTAGCCATTTGTCGGAATCTGGGCCTGCCATCGCTTCTTCATAGTTCGAAGGTTCTCCGTTGTCTAACAACATGATTTCCAAGACAGGGTTGCCGTACCACTCTGGTGCGGAACGTGTCCTTGTGGACCTACGAAGTTCAGTAGCAACTTGTTCTGAAGTTTCATGATCATCATCATCAACTTCCTCTCTAGTCGGTGCAGACACCTCAGGAACATTTTCTTGAGCTACACCACTTACCGGTTCAAGAGGTAATACTTCATCAAGTTCTACCTTCCTCCCACTTATTTCTTTCGAGAGAAACTCTTTCTCTAGAAAGGACCCTTTCTTGGCAACAAAGATCTTGCCTTCGGATCTGAGGTAGAAGGTATACCCAACAGTTTCTTTAGGGTATCCTATGAAGACGCATTTTTCCGATTTGGGTTCGGCCTTTTCAGGTTGAAGTTTCTTGACATAAGAATCGCATCCCCAAACTTTTGGAAACGACAGTTTAGGTTTCTTCCCAAACCATAATTCAAACGGTGTCGTCTCAACGGATTTCGACGGAGCCCTATTTAAAGTGAATGCAGCAGTCTCTAAAGCATAGCCCCAAAATGATAGCGGTAAATCGGTAAGAGACATCATAGATCGCACCATATCTAATAGAGTGCGATTACGACGTTCGGACACACCATTACGCTGAGGTGTTCCAGGCGGCGTGAGTTGTGAAACTATTCCACATTTTCTTAAGTGTGTGCCAAATTCGTGACTCAAGTATTCTCCCCCACGATCTGATCGCAAGAACTTGATTTTCCTGTCACGTTGATTCTCAACCTCACTCTGAAATTCCTTGAACTTTTCAAAGGTCTCAGACTTGTGTTTCATTAAGTAGACATACCCATATCTACTCAAGTCATCAGTGAGGGTGAGAACATAACGATAGCCACCGCGAGCCTCAACACTCATTGGACCGCACACATCACTATGTATGATTTCCAATAAGTTGGTTGCTCGCTCCATTGTTCCTGAGAACGGAGTCTTGGTCATCTTACCCATGAGGCATGGTTCGCACGTGTCAAATGATTCGTAATCAAGAGACTCTAAAAGTCCATCTGCATGGAGCTTCTTCATGCGTTTGACACCTATGTGACCAAGGCGGCAGTGCCACAAGTATGTGGGACTATCATTATCAACCTTACATCTTTTGGTATTCACACTATGAATATGTGTAGCATTACGCTCGAGATTCATTAAGAATAAACCATTCACCATCGGAGCATGACCATAAAACATATCTCTCATATAAATAGAACAACCATTATTCTCGGATTTAAATGAGTAGCCATCTCGTATTAAACAAGATCTTGATACAATGTTCATGCTCAAAGCTGGCACTAAATAACAATTATTGAGGTTTAAAACTAATCCCGTAGGTAAATGTAGAGGTAGCGTGCCGACGGCGATCACATCGACCTTGGAACCATTCCCGACGCGCATCGTCACCTCGTCCTTCGTCAGTCTCCGTTTATTCCGCAGCTCCTGCTTTGAGTTACAAATGTGAGCAACCGCACCGGTATCAAATACCTAGGAGCTATTACGAGTACTGGTAAGGTACACATCAATTACATGTATATCATATATACCTTTCGTGATGCCGGCCTTCTTGTCCGCTAAGTATTTGGGGCAGTTCCGCTTCCAGTGACCACTTCCCTTGCAATAAAAACACTCAGTCTCGGGCTTGGGTCCATTCTTTGGCTTCTTCCCGGAAGCTTGCTTACCGGGCGCGGCAACTCCCTTGCCGTCCTTCTTGAAGTTCTTCTTACCCTTGCCTTTCTTGAACTTAGTGATTTTATTCACCATCAACACTGGATGTTCCTTTTTGACTTCTACCTCTGCTGATTTCAGCATTGCAAATACTTCAGGAATGGTCTTTTCCATCCCCTGCATATTGAAGTTCATCACAAAGCTCTTGTAGCTTGATGGAAGCGACTGAAGGATTCTGTCAATGACCGCGTCATCCGGGAGATTAACTCCCAGCTGAGTCAAGCGGTTATGCAACCCAGACATTTTGAGTATGTGCTCACTGACAGAACTATTTTCCTCCATCTTACAGCTGAAGAACTTGTCGGAGACTTCATATCTCTCGACCCGGGCATGAGCTTGAAAAACCATTTTCAGCTCTTCGAACATCTCATATGCTCCGTGTCTCTCAAAACGCTTTTGGAGCCCCGGTTCTAAGCTGTAAAGCATGCCGCACTGAACGAGGGAGTAATCATCAGCACGTGTCTGCCAAGCGTTCATAACATCTTGGTTCTATGGGACGGGTGCGTCACCTAGCGGTGCTTCTAGGACATAATCTTTCTTGGCAGCTATGAGGATGATCCTCAGGTTCCGGACCCAGTCCGTATAGTTGCTGCCATCGTCTTTCAGCTTGGTTTTCTCTAGGAACGCGTTGAAGTTGAGGACAACGTGGGCCATTTAATCTACAAGACATATTGTAAAGATTTTAGACTAAGTTCATGATAATTAAGTTCATCTAATCAAATTATTAAATGAATTCCCACTCAGATAGACATCCCTCCAGTCATCTAAGTATAACATGATCCGAGTAAACTAGGCCGTGTCCGATCATCACGTGAGACGGACTAGTCAACATCGGTGAACATCTTCATGTTGATCGTATCTTCTATACGACTCATGCTCGACCTTTCGGTCTTCTGTGTTCCGAGGCCATGTCTGTTCATGCTAGGCTCGTCAAGTCAACCTAAGTGTATTGCGTGTGTAAATCTGGCTTACACCCGTTGTATTCGAACGTTAGAATCTATCACACCCGATCATCACGTGGTGCTTCGAAACAACGAACCTTCGCAATGGTGCACAGTTAGGGGGAACACTTTCTTGAAATTACTACGAGGGATCATCTTATTTAAGCTACCATCGTTCTAAGCAAATAAGATGTAAAACATGATAAACATCACATGCAATCAAATAGTGACATGATATGGCCATTATCATTTGCTCCTTTTGATCTCCATCTTCGGGGCTCCATGATCATCGTTGTCACCGGCATGACACCATGATCTCCATCATCGTGTCTTCTTGAAGTTATCTCGTCATCTATTATTTCTACTACTATGGCTAACGCTTTAGCAATAAAGTAAAGTAATTACATGACGTTTATGTTGACACGCAGGTCATAAATAAATAAATAAAGACAACTCCTATGGCTCCTGCCGGTTGTCATACTCATCGACATGCAAGTCGTGATTCCTATTACAAGAACATGATCATCTCATACATCACATATATCATTCATCACATCCTTTGGCCATATCACATCACAAAACACTTGCTGCAAAAACAAGTTAGACGTCCTCTAATTGTTGTTGCAAGTTTTTTACGTGGCTGCTATAGGATTCTAGCAAGAACGTTTCTTACCTACGCCAAAACCACAACGTGAATTGCCAATTTCTATTTACCCTTCATAAGGACCATGTTCATCGAATCCGATCCGACTAAAGTGGGAGAGACAGACACCTGCCAGCCACCTTATGCAACTCGTGCATGTCAGTCGGTTGAACCGGTCTCACGTAAGCGTACGTGTAAGGTTGGTCCGGGCCGCTTCATCCCACAATGCCGCCGAATCAATATAAGACTAGTAACAGCAAGATAATTGACAATATCGACGCCCATAACTGCTTTGTGTTCTACTCGTGCATAGTAACTATGCATAGACCTAGCTCATGATGCCACTGTTGGGGAACGTAGCAGAATTTTAAAATTTTCTACGCATCACCAAGATCAATCTATGGAGTCATCTAGCAACGAGGGAGAGAGGAGTGCATCTACATACCCTTGTAGATCACGAGCGGAAGCGTTCAAGAGAACGGGGTTGATGGAGTCGTACTCGACGTGATCCAAATCACCGAAGATCCTAGCGCCGAACGGACGGCACCTCCGCGTTCAACACACGTACCGAGCGAGGACGTCTCCCGCGCCTTGATCCAGCAAGGAGGAGGGAGAGGTTGAGGAAGAGGGCTCCAACAGCAGCACGACGGCGTGGTGGTGGTGAAGCTGCAGTACTCCGGCAGGGCTTCGCCAAGCTCTTATGGAGGAGGAGAGGTGTTGGGGAGGGGAGGGGCTGCGCCTTGGATGTTGTATGCAACCCTCCCCTTGAAGGAAATATGCCCTAGAGGAAATAATAAAGTTATTATTTATTTCCTTATATCATGATAAATATTTATTATTCATGCTAGAATTGTATTAACCGGAAACATAATACATGTGTGAATACATAGACAAACAGAGTGTCACTAGTATGCCTCCACTTGACTAGCTCGTTAATCAAAGATGGTTATGTTTCCTAACCATAAACAAAGAGTTGTTATTTGATTAACGGGATCACATCATTAGGTGAATGATCTGATTGACATGACCCATTCCATTAGCTTAGCACCCGATCGTTTAGTATGTTGCTATTACTTTCTTCATGACTTATACATGTTCCTATGACTATGAGATTATGCAACTCCCGTTTGCCGGAGGAACACTTTATGTGCTACCAAACGTCACAACGTAAATGGGTGATTATAAAGGTGCTCTACAGGTGTCTCCAAAGGTACATGTTGGGTTGGCGTATTTCAAGATTAGGATTTGTCACTCCGATTGTCGGAGAGGTATCTCTGGGCCCTCTCGGTAATAACATCACATAAGCCTTGCAAGCATTGCAACTAATGAGTTAGTTGCGAGATGATGTATTACGGAACGAGTAAAGAGACTTGCCGGTAACGAGATTGAACTAGATATGGGATACCGACGATCGAATCTCGGGCAAGTAACATACCGATGACAAAGGGAACAACGTATGTTGTTATGCGGTCTGACCGATAAAAGATCTTCGTAGAATATGTAGGAGCCAATATGAGCATCCAGGTTCCGTTATTGGTTATTGACCGGAGACATGTCTCGGTCATGTCTACATTGTTCTCGAACCCGCAGGGTCCGCACGCTTAAGGTTTCGATGACAGTTATATTATGAGTTTATGAGTTTTGATGTACCGAAGTTAGTTCGGAGTCCCGGATGTGATCACGGACATGATGAGGAGTCTCGAAATGGTCGAGACATAAAGATTGATATATTGGACGGCTATATTCGGACACCGGAAGTGTTTCGGGGAAGTTTCGGATAAAACCGGAGCACCGGGGGGTTACCGGAACCCCCCCGGGGGGTTAATGGGCCTCATGGGCCTAAAGTGGAGAAGAGGAGGGGCTGCCAGGGCAGGCCGCGTGCCCCCTCTCCCCCTAGTCCGAATTGGACAAGGAGGGAAGGGCGGCGCCCCCCCTTTTCCTTCTCCCCTTCCCCCTCTCCTACTTGGACAAGGAAAGGGAGGGGAGTCCTACTCCTGGTAGGAGTAGGACTCCTCCTGCGTGCCTCCTACTAGGTCCGGCCGCACCCCCCTTGGATCCTTTATATACGGAGGCAAGGGGCACCCCTAGACACACAAGTTGATCCACACGATCATATTCTTAGCCGTGTGCGGTGCCCCCTTCCACCATAGTCCTCGATAACATTGTAGCAGTGCTTAGGCGAAGCCCTACGACAGTAGTACATCAAGATCGTCACCACGCCGTTGTGCTGACGGAACTCTTCCCCGACACTTTGCTGGATCGGAGTCCGGGGATCGTCATCGAGCTGAACGTGTGCTAGAACTCGGAGGTGCCGTAGTTTCGGTGCTTGATCGGTCGGGCCGTGAGGACGTACGACTACATCAACCAAGTTAACGCTTCCGTTGTCGATCTACAAGGTTACGTAGATCACACTCTCCCCCTCTCGTTGCTATGCATCACCATGATCTTGCGTGTGCGTAGGAATTTTTTTGAAATTACTACGAAACCCAACACCCCTCACCCATCTATTTATAGGGGAAGGGGGAAGGGGGCCGGCCCCCTCTAGATGAGATCTAGAGGGGGGGCGGCGGCCAAGGGGAGGGGGGCTTGCCCCCCAAGCAAGGGGGCACCCCCCTTAGGGTTTCCCCCAACCCTAGGCGCATGGGCCCTAGGGGGGTGTGGCGCCCCAGCCCACTTGGGCTGGTTCCCTTCTCCATACAGCCCATAAGGCGCTCCAGAAGAGGTGGCCCCTCCCAGTGGACCCCCAGAACCCCTCCGGTGGCCCCGGCACAATACCGATATGCCCCCGAACCTTTCCGGCGACCGTATGACAACTTCCCATATATAAATCTTTACCTCCAGACCATTCCGGAACTCCTCGTGACATCCGGGATCTCATCCGGGACTCCGAACAACATTCGGTAATCACATACAAGTCTTCCTAACAACCCTAGCGTCACCGAACCTTAAGTGTGTAGACCCTACGGGTTCGGGAGACATGCAGACATGACCGAGACGACTCTCCGGTCAATAACCAACAGCGGGATCTGGATACCCATGTTGGCTCCCACATGCTCCACGATGATCTCATCGGATGAACCACGATGTCGAGGATTCAATCAATCCGTATACAATTCCCTTTGTCAATCGGTACGTTACTTGCCCGAGACTCGATCGTCGGTATCCCAATACCTTGTTTAGTCTCGTTACCGGCAAGTCACTTTACTCGTACCGTAATGCATGATCCCGTGATCAACCACTTGATCACATTGAGCTCATTATGATGATGCATTACCGAGTGGGCCCAGAGATACCTCTCCGTCATACGGAGTGACAAATCCCAGTCTCGATTCGTGCCAACCCAACAGACACTTTCGGAGATACCTGTAATGTACCTTTATAGTCACCCAGTTACGTTGTGACGTTTGGCACACCCAAGGCACTCCTACGGTATCCGGGAGTTGCACAATCTCATGGTCTAAGGAAATGATACTTGACATTCAGAAAAGCTACAGCAAACGAACTACACGATCTTTGAGCTAAGCTTAGGATTGGGTCTTGTCCATCACATCATTCTCCTAATGATGTGATCCCGTTATCAACGACATCCAATGTCCATAGTCAGGAAACCATGACTATCTTTTGATCAACGAGCTAGTCAACTAGAGGCTCACTAGGGACGTGTTGTGGTCTATGTATTCACACATGTATTACGATTTCCGGATAACACAATTATAGCATGAACAATAGACAATTATCATGAACAAAGAAATATAATAATAACCATTTTATTATTGCCTCTAGGGCATATTTCCAACAAAAAGTTGCGCCAGGTTCAGGAGGTGCAACAGAGCCAACAGCCGCCTTGACTTTCAATTTCATCTGTTGCGTCATAAGGTAGCAATGTTGAGACTCCTTGATTAAGTCCACGGGGTAGCTAGCAGGAGCCGTGAAGACAGGCTCCAGCTGAAGCAGCTCGGTGGAAGCCACACTGCTTCTCCGCTGAGATGGCGGGGTAGCTTCGGGGGAAGCGTCGGCAGGTTGCTTGCTGCGATGTGCTTCTCGTTCCTCTATCGCTTGTACCCTTGCGTGCAACATCTTCATTTGGGTCTGCTCCACTTCTTCCTCCTCTCCTGGCATTTGTAACCGCCTGCGTCCGGAAACCCAGCCTTCCACGAAACGGATCCTGGCGTGCCTCGTGTCCGTCTAGGGTCCTTAGTATTCTCGAGGGCCATTATGAGCTCGTTGTTCTCTTTGTCTGGAACGAACGTCCCATGCTGCGCTGCATCGATATACTGCCGAAGCTTCGTGACGGGTATTCGTAGTTGCTCGTTCGTCCAACGGCACTTCCCTGATACAGGGTCCAAGGTTCCGCCAACCCCGAAGAACCAAGTCCGGCAATGGTCTGGCCAGTTCAACGTAGATAATATGAAATGGGTTTTAATAATCTATCTTACTATTATGGCAATACCTAGATCTATTCTCGCTTGTTATGCCTAGCTAGGGGCGTTAAACGATAGCGCTTGTTGGGAGACAACCCAATTTTATTTTTATTCCTTGCTTTTTTCTCCTGTTTAGTAATAAATAATTTATCTAGCCTCTGTTTTGGTTGTTTTTTTGTGTTTAATTAGTGTTCGTGCCAAGTAGAACCGTTGGGAAGACTTGGGGAAAGTCTTGTTGAACTTGCTGTAAAAAACAGAAACTTTAGCGCTCACGAGAACTGCTGTCATTTTTATTTGGAAAGTGCTATTTACTTAATTATTTTTGTAGATGATTAATAGATAAATACCTCACGTCCAGGAATTTATTTTAGAATTTTTGGGGTTCCATATCTTGCGCTAGCTACAGATTACTATAGACTGTTCTGTTTTTGACAGATTCTGTTTTTCGTGTGTTGTTTGCTTATTTTGATGAATCTATGGCTAGTAAAATAGTTTATAATCCATATAAAAGTTGGCATACAGTAGGTTTAACACCCATATAAATAAATAATGAGTTAATTACAGTACCTTGAAGTGGTCTTTTGTTTTCTTTCGCTAACGGAGCTCACGAGATTTTCTACTTTAAGTTTTGTGTTGTGAAGTTTTCAAGTTTTGGGTAAAGATTTGATGGATTATGGAACAAGGAGTGGCAAGAGCCTAAGCTTGGGATTCCCATGGCACCCCCAAGATAATCTAAGGACACCTAAAAGCCAAAGCTTGGGGATGCCCCGGAAGGCATCCCCTCTTTCGTCTACTTCTATCGGTAACTTTACTTGGAGCTATATTTTTATTCACCACATGATATGTGTTTTGCTTGGAGCGTCTTTTATGATTTGAGTCTTTGCTTGTTAGTCTACCACAATCATCCTTGCTGTACATACCTTTTGATAGAGTCATAATTGATTTGGAATTTGATAGAATACTCTATGTGCTTCACTTATATCTTTTGAGCTTTATAGTTTTTCTCTAGTGCTTCACTTATATCTTTTAGAGCACGGTGGTGGATTTGTTTTATAGAAACTATTTATCTCTCATGCTTCACTTAGATTATTTTGAGAGTCTTATTAGCATGGTAATTTTCTTAAAATCCTAATATGCTTGGTATGCAAGATTAATAATAAAACTTTCTTATGACTGTGTTGAATACTAAGAAAAGTTTGATGCTTGATGATTGTTTTGAGATATGGAGTAATAATATCAAAGTCATGCTAGTTGAGTAGTTGTGAAATTGAGAAATACTTGTGTTGAAGTTTGCAAGTCCCGTAGCATGCACGTATGGTAAACGTTATGCAACAAATTTGAAACATGAGGTGTTATTTGATTGTATTCCTTATGAGTGGCGGTCGGGGACGAGCGATGGCCTTTTCCTACCAATCTATCCCCCTAGGAGCATGCGCGTAGTGCCGAGGTTTTTGATGACTTGTAGATTTTTGCAATAAGTATGTGAGTTCTTTATGACTAATGTTGAGTCCATGGATTATACGCACTCTCACCCTTCCATCCTTGCTAGCCTCTTCGGTACCGTGCATTGCCCTTTCTCACATTGAGAGTTGGCGCAAACTTCGCCGGTGCATCCAAACCCCGTGATATGATACGCTCTTTCACACATAAACCTCCTTATATCTTCCTCAAAACAACCACCAGACCTACCTATTATGGCATTTCCATAGCCATTCCGAGATATATTGCCATGCAACTTTCCATCATTCCGTTCATCATGACACATTCATCATTGTCATATTGCTTAGCATGATCATGTAGTTGACATAGTATTTGTGGCAAAGCCACCATTCATAATTCTTTCATACATGTCACTCTTGGTTCATTGCATATCCCGGTACACCGCCGGAGGCATTCATATAAAGTCATCTTTGTTCTAGTATCGAGTTGTAATCATTGACTTGTAAATAAATAGAAGTGTGATGATCATCATTATTAGAGCATTGTCCCAAGTGAGGAATTAAAAAAAGGCCATAAAAAGAGAAGGCCCAAAACAAGAGAAAGGCCATAAAAAAGAAAAGGCCCCAAAAAATGAGAGAAAAAGAGAGAAGGGACAATGTTACTATCCTTTTACCACACTTGTGTTTCAAAGTAGCACCATGATCTTCATAGTAGAGAGTCTCTCATGTTATCACTTTCATATACTAGTGGGAATTTTTCATTATAGAACTTGGCTTGTATATTCCAACAATGGGCCTCCTCAAGTGCCCTAGGTCTTCGTGAGCAAGCAAGTTGGATGCACACCCACTTAGTTTCTTTTGTTGAGCTTTCATACATTTATAGCTCTAGTGCATCCGTTGCATGGCAATTCCTACTCCTTGCATTAACATCAATCGGTGGGCATCTCCATAGCCCATTGATTAGCCTCGTTGATGTGAGACTTTCTCCTTTTTTGTCTTATCCACATAACCCCCTCATTATATTCTATTCCACCCCTAGTGCTATGTCCATGGCTCACGCTCATATATTGCGTGAAAGTTTATAGGTTTGAGATTACTAAAGTATGAAACAATTGCTTGTCTTATCATCAGGGTTGTGCATGATGACAGCATTCTTGTGTGGCGAAAATGAAACATGACTAAACTATATGATTTTGTAGGGATGAACTTTCTTTGGCCATGTTATTTTGAGAAGACATAGTTGCTTAGTTAGTATGCTTGAAGTATTATCATTTTTATGTCAATATGAACTGTTGTCTTGAATCTTTCGGATCTGAATATTCATACCACAATTAAGAAGAATTACATTAAAATTATGCCAAGTAGCACTCCGCATCACAAATTCTGTTTTTATCATTTACCTACTCGAGGACGAGCAGGAATTAAGCTTGGGGATGCTTGATACGTCTCCAACGTATCTATAATTTTTGATTGCTCCATGCTATATTATCTACTGTTTTGGACTATACTGGGCTTTATTTTCCACTTTTATATTATTTTTGGGACTAACCTATTAACCGGAGGCCCAGCCCAGAATTGCTGTTTTTTTGCCTATTTCAGTGTTTCGGAGAAACAGAATATCAAACGGAGTCCAAACGGAATGAAACCTTCGAAACGTGATTTTCTCATCAGATAAGATCCAGGAGACTTGGACCCTCCGTAAAGAAAGCCACGAGGCGGTCACGAGGGTGGAGGGCGCCCCCCTAGGGCGCGCCCCCTGCCTCGTGGGCCCCTCGAAGCTCCACCGACGTACTCCTTCCTCCTATATATACCTACGTACCCCCAAACGATCAGGGACGGAGCCAAAAACCTAATTCCACCGCCGCAACTTCCTGTATCCACGAGATCCCATCTTGGGGCCTGTTCCGGAGCTCCGCCGGAGGGGGCATCAATCACGGAGGGCTTCTACATCATCATCCAAGCCTCTCCGATGAAGTGTGAGTAGTTTACTTCAGACCTACGGGTCCATAGTTAGTAGCTAGATGGCTTCTTCTCTCTTTTTGGATCTCAATACAATGTTCTCCCCCTCTCTCGTGTAGATCTATTCGATGTAATCTTATTTTTTCGGTGTGTTTGTTGAGACCGATGAATTGTGGGTTTATGATCAAGTCTATCTATGAATAATATTTGAATCTTCTCTGAATTCTTTTATGTATGATTGGTTATCTTTGCAAGTCTCTTCGAATTATCAGTTTTGTTTGGCCTACTAGATTGGTTGTTCTTGCCATGGGAGAAGTGCTTAGCTTTGGGTTCGATCTTGCGGTGTCCTTTCCCAGTGACAGAAGGGGCAGCAAGGCACGTATTTTATTGTTGCCATCGAGGATAACAAGATGGGGGTTTTATCATATTGCATGAAACTATCCCTCTACATCATGTCATCTTGCTTAAGGCGTTACTCTGTTTTTAACTTAATACTCTAGATGCATGCTGGATAGCGGTCGATGAGTGGAGTAATAGTAGTAGATGCAGGCAGGAGTCAGTCTACTTGTCTCAGACGTGATGCCTATATACATGATCATACCTAGATATTCTCATAATTATCCTCAATTCTGTCAATTGCTCAACAGTAATTTGTTCACCCACCGTAGAATACTTATGCTCTTGAGAGAAGCCAATAGTGAAACCTATGGCCCCGGGGTCTCTTTCTCATCATATCAATCTCCATCACTTTATTATTGCTTTGCTTTTACTTTTTACTTTGCATCTCTATACCAAAAATATTATTTATCATCTCTATCAGGTCTCACTTTCGTAAGTGACCGTGAAGGGATTGACAACCCCTAAGCGCGTTGGTTGCGTTGAGCTATTGTTTTTGTGTAGGTACGAGGGACTCGTGCGTAGCCTCCTACTGGATTGATGCCTTGGTTCTCAAAAACTGAGGGAAATACTTACGCTACTTTGCTGCATCATCCTCTCCTCTTCGGGGAAATCCAACGCAGTGCTCAAGAGGTAGCAAGCCACCATGGGCCCATGAGGCAGGGGGCACGCCTAGGGGGTGGGCGCGCCCTAGACCCTCGTGGCCAGGTGCTTGCTCCCCCTGATATGTTCTCAGTGCCAGATATTCTCAAATATTCCAAAAAATCATATTTAAATTTCAGGGCATTTGGAGAACTTTTATTTTTGGGGTATTTTTTATTGCATGGATAATTCAGAAAACAGACAGGATATACTATTTTTGCTTTATCTAATATAAATAACAGAAAGTAAAAAGAGGGTACAGAGAGTTGTGTTTTATAAATTCATCCATCTCATGCTCATCAAAAGGAATCCACTAACAAGGTAGATCCGGTCTTATTAACAAACTCATTTTGAATAACATGAAACTGGAGAATTTTTGAATAACACTAGGTTACCTCAACGGGGATATGCACATCCCCAACAATAAGAATATCATATTTCTTCTTGACAGTAGGAAGAGGAAATTCAAAACCACCAATAGTAATTGTTGAAAATTTTCCAGTGGAATTGATACTGTGGACTTGAGGTTGTTTCCTCGGAAAGTGTACCGTATGCTCATTACCATTAACATGAAAAGTGGCATTGCCTTTGGTGCAATCAATAACAGCCCCTGCAGTATTCAAAAAGGGTCTTCCAAGAATAATAGACATACTATCGTCCTTGGCAATATCAAGAATAACAAAGTCCGTTAAAATAGTAACGTTTGCAACCACAACAGGCACATCCTCACAAATACCGACAGGTATAGCAGTTGATTTATCAGCCATTTGCAAAGATATTTCAGTAGGTGTCAACTTATTCAAATCAAGTCTACGATATAAAGAGAGGCATAACACTAACACCGGCTCCAAGATCACATAAAGCAGTTTTAACATAGTTTCTTTTAATGGAGCATGGTATAGTTGGTACTCCTGGATCTCCAAGTTTCTTTGGTATTCCACCCTTAAAAGTATAATTAGCAAGCATGGTGGAAATTTCACCTTCCGGTATCTTTCTTTTATTAGTAACAATTTCCTTCATATACTTAGCATAAGGATTCATTTTAAGCATATCAGTCAAACGCATACGCAAAAAGATAGGTCTAATCATTTCAACAAAGCGCTCAAAATCCTCATCATCCTTTTTCTTGGATGGTTTAGGAGGAAAAGGCATCGGTTTCTGAACCCATGGTTCTCTTTCTTTACCGTGCTTCCTAGCAACAAAGTCTCTCTTATCATAATGTTGATTCTTTGATTGTGGGTTATCAAGATCAACAGCAGGTTCAATTTCTACATCATTATCATTACTAGGTTGAGCATCAGCATGAACATCATCATTAGCATTATCACTAGGTTCATGTTCATTACCAGATTGTGTTTCAGCATCAGAGATAGAAATATCATTGGGATTCTCAGGTGTGTCAACAACAGGTTCACTAGAAGCATGCAAAGTCCTATCATTTTTCTTTTTCTTCCTTTTAGAAGGACTAGGTGCATCAATATTAATTCTCTGAGAATCTTGCTCAATTCTCTTAGGGTGGCCTTCATGACACAAAGGTTCCAGAGTCATTTTAACCCCTCTAGTCATAACTCTAACAACATTATCATTTTTATTATTATTTAATTCATTGATCAAATCATTCTGAGCTTTAAGCACTTGTTCTACTTGAGTGGTAACCATAGAAGCATGTTTACTAATAAGTTTAAGTTCACCTTTAACATTAGCCATATAATCACCCAAGTGTTCAATCATATAAGCATTCTGTTTCAATTGTCTACCAACATAAGCATTGAAGTTTTCTTGTCTAACAATAAAGTTATCAAATTCATCTAAACATTGGCTAGCAAACTTAGCAGGAGGGATTTCAGCTTTATCATATCTATAGAGAGAGTTTACCTTTACTATTTGTGTCGGGTTATCAAGGCCGTGTGTTTCTTCAATAGGTGGTGAATTAAGACCATGTATTTCTTCAACCGGAGGTAAATTCTTAACATCTTCAGCTTTTATACCTTTTTCTTTCATAGATTTCTTTGCCTCTTACATATCTTCAGGACTGAGAAATATAATACCCCTTTTCTTCGGAGTTGGCTTAGGAGTTGGTTCAGGAAGTGTCCAATTATTTTCATTAGTCAACATATTTTTCAATAGCAATTCAGCTTGATCAACAGTTCTTTCCCTGAAAACACAACCAGCACAACTATCCAGGTAATCTCTGGAAGCATCGGTTAGTCCATTATAAAAGATATCAAGTATTTCATTTTTTTTGAGAGGATGACCAGGCAAAGCATTAAGTAATTGGAGAAGCCTCCCCCAAGCTTGTGGGAGACTCTCTTCTTCAATTTGCACAAAATTATATATTTCCCTTAAAGCAGCTTGTTTCTTATGAACGGGGAAATATTTAGCAAAGAAGTAGTAAATCATATCCTGGGGACTACGCACACAACCAGGATCAAGAGAATTAAACTATATCTTAGCATCACCCTTTAATGAGAATGGAAATAATTTAAGGATATAATAGTAGCGAGTTTTCTCATCATTAGTGAACAGGGTAGCTATATCATTTAATTTAGTAAGATGTGCCACAACAGTTTCAGATTCATAGACATAGAAAGGATCAGATTCAACCAAAGTAATTATATCAGGATCAACTGAGAAATCATAATCCTTATCAGTAATAAAGATAGGTGAAGTAGCATAATCAGGATCATATTTTATTCTAGCATTCAGAGATTTTTCTTTCAACTTAGCTGATAGTTTCTTAAGATCACTTCTATCATTGCAGGCAAGAAAGTCTCTAGCAGTTTCTTCATCCATAACATAACCCTCAGGAACAACAGGAAATTCATATCTAGGGTGAGAATCTTCATCATCACTTTCATTAATATTATCAGTTTCAATAATTTCATTCTCTCTAGCCCTAGCAAGTTGTTCATCAAGAAATTCACCTTGTGGCACAGTAGTATCAAGCATAGAAGTAGTTTCATCATAAGTATTATGCATAGCAGAAGTGGCATCATCAATAACATGCGACATATCAGAATTAATAGCAGAAGCAAGTTTAGGTGTCGCAAGCTTACTCAAAACAGAAGGTGAATCAAGTGCAGAGCTAGATGGCAGTTCCTTACCTCCCCTCGTAGTTGAGGGGAAAATCTTGGTTCTTTGATCTTTCAAATTCTTCATAGTGATAAGCAGATATAAATCCCAAGTGACTCAAAGAGTAGAGCTATGCTCCCCGGCAACGGCACCAGAAAATAGTCTTGATAACCCACAAGTATAGGGGGTCGCAACAGTTTTCGAGGGTAGAGTATTCAACCCAAATTTATTTATTCGACACAAGGGGAGCCAAAGAATATTCTCAAGTATTAGCAGCTGAGTTGTCAATTCAACCACACCTGGAAACTTAATATCTGCAGCAAAGTATTTAGTAGCAAAGTAATATGATAGTAGTGGTAACGATAGCAAAAGTAATATTTTTGGGTTTTGTAGTGATTGTAACAATAGCAGCGGAAAAGTAAATAAGCGAAGAACAATGTATGAAAAACTCGTAGGTAATGGATCGGTGATGGATAATTATGTCAGATGCGATCGATCATGTAACAGTCATAACATAGGGTGACACCAGGGCCGGCCCACAACTATACTAGGCCCAGGAGCAAGTTAAGAATAAGGGGCCCTTCTTCATGCACAAAGGCTCAAAAATATTGTTGTACTTCAATAACAAAGTAAATATCCATGTTCTTGAATAAAAAACGAATAACTCATCTCTTCCAAACTATCCAACTTAAGGCATAGTAAATCAAACTGAGTATTTCATGTTTATACCAATACCATGACGATCAGAACTTAACATGATACTAGTAGAAAAATACTTTCTTGAAGACATGTAACTAAATAAGCTGCATTAAAATATTTAATACAAGTAACAAAAGCACGTGGAAACGGATTTATGTTGATGTACTACATAGCTGGCTTGATCGGCATGCCACAATAGTCATCACGAACAAGAAGATGATACCATGAAGTGAATAAAATTGCTCCTTATCGTAAGGTCCTGACCAAGAGCAAAAGAAGATCCATGCGGATGTGGCTATGTGGAATCTTTGAATTGAGGAACAAGATTACAGGAAATAAGAACATGTACCATCTCGGTCTCTCCAACATCTAGTTGATGGGGAGTGAGCAGAACGTTGAGAAGGAAGGAGAATCAACCGGGGAATGAATTCACGCCTTATGTATCCATTAATGGCTAGATGAGACCTTGGAATCGAAGAGGAGTTTGAGGGGCGGCGCTGTACTAGGAGTTCGCGATTTGAGGAAGTAGAGGAGTCCCGGAGTAAATAGAGAATGATGGTCCTGGGTGCAGTGCAAACGGCGGACTCTGATTAGCCATCGATTCCTTCGTGGGGCTGTCGACTTGGGCCTTTTTTCCCGCTGTTTATCGTCGTACTTGTTAAGGAACATTACCTGGGCTGGGGCCCCTGCCTGCTCGGGGCCCAGGCGGGTGCCCCATTTGCCCGGCCTATGGGCCGGGCCTGGGTGACACAGAACTAGCTCCAATTCATCAATGTAATGTAGGCATGTATTCCAAATATAGTCATACGTGCTTATGGAAAAGAACTTGCATGACATCTTTTGTCCTACCCTCCCGTGGCAGCGGAGTCCTATTGGAAACTAAGGGATATTAATGCCTCCTTTTAATAGAGTACCGGACCAAAGCATTAACACACAGTGAATACATGAACTCCTCAAACTACGGTCATCACCGGGAGTGGTCCCGATTATTGTCACTTCGGGCTTGCCGGATCATAACACATAGTAGGTGACTATAGACTTGCAAGATAGGATCAAGAACTCACATATATTCATGAAAACATAATAGGTTCAGATCTGAAATCATGGCACTCGGGCCCTAGTGACAAGCATTAAGCATAGCAAAGTCATAGCAACATCAATCTCAGAACATAGTGGATACTAGGGATCAAACCCTAACAAAACTAACTCGATTACATGATAAATCTCATCCAACCCATCACCGTCCAGCAAGCCTACGATGGAATTACTCACGCACGGCGGTGAGCATCATGAAATTGGTGATGGAGGAAGGTTGATGATGACGATGGCGACGGATTCCCCTCTCCGGAGCCCCGAACGGACTCTAGATCAGCCCTCCCGAGAGAGTTTAGGGCTTGGCGGAGGCTCCATATCGTAAAACGCGATGAATCCTTCTCTCTGATTATTTTCTCCCCGAACACGAATATATGGAGTTAGAGTTGAGGTCGGTGGAGCATCAGGGGCCCACGAGGCAGGGGGCGCGCCCGGGGGGTAGGCGCGCCCCCACCCTCGTGGACAGGCTGTGGGCCCCCTGACGTGGATTCTTCTTCCAGTATTTTTTTATATATTCCAAAAATAATCTCCGTTGATTTTTAGGTCATTCCGAGAACTTTTATTTCTGCACAAAAATAACACCATGGCAATTCTGCTGAAAACAGCGTCAGTCCGTGTTAGTTCCATTCAAATCATGCAAGTTAGAGTCCAAAACAAGGGCAAAAGTGTTTGGAAAAGTAGATACGTTGGAGACGTATCAGGTCTCCTCGAGAGTTTTGGTCGAGCGAGAGCGCCGGGGGGTGCTCCCGTGGTATAAGTTATCACGGTCGAGAGGGGGTATATATATATCGACCGCCCCTCATTTCGAAGTTATCCGGGAGGGGGTTATATTGACAATGACAGATGGATACATGGGAAAATGATGTTATCGGGGAGGGGGTATATCGACCCCGCCTCGTGTTGAAGTTATCAGGAGGGGGTATATCGACCCCCCCCCCCCCGTGTTGAAGTTATCGGGAGGGGGTATATCGACAACGACATACCCAATTTTTTTCTTCTTCTCCTCTATTTCTTTCTTCTTATCCTCTTTTTTTTTCCTTTTTTCCTCTTCTTCTCCTCTTCTTCTCCTTTTTCTTTTCCTTCTTCCTAAACTAAACGTAAACAATAAAAATTACTTTATGAACAAAATTACAACAGAAAAAACAATAAAAATTGTATGAACAAAATTACAACAGAAAAAAATCATTAAAATTCTATTAAAAATGACATATTCTTTGCATATGAACATAGAAACATTTGCATATTCTACAATAATATCACCAAAAAAATTCTGTGAACAGAAAAAAATCCTAACTTTTGCATATGAACATACATACATCATCATCGTCATCATCTACTACTACAATATGAAAAAAAATCTATATATGTGAACAGGGCCTTCGTCGTCGGCGTCGGGGCGGGCGGCGGCGTTGGGGCGCGGGGGGGGGGAGGAGGGGGAATGGCGCGGTGAGGCTCACAGTGCAGGCGAGCGGCGGCGAGGTCAGGGCAGGGCGCTCGGCGTGCGCGACGGCGAGGTCGGGGCAGCGTGGCGAGGTCGGGGCAGGGTTCGGCGACGGCGAGGTCGGGGCAGGGCGCGTCGAGGTCGGGGCAGGGTGCGGCGAGGCCGGGGCGACGGCGACGACGGAGACGGCGGTCGGGGGCGGCAGCCTGGCGGCGTCGATGTCGTCGGCGTCGTCGGGGAGGAAACTGCGAGATGAGAAGTGGAAATTTTCACAAGTCTTGCTTATATACACGAAGCATTGGTCCCGGTCTCTTTTCAGCAACCCAAAGGGCGGGAAGCAGAGGCCTTTGGTACCGGTTGGTGGCACCAACCGGGACTAAAGGGGTGGCATTGGTTCCGGTTGATGCCAAGAACTAAGACCAAAGGCCACCTTTCGTCCCGGTTCGAGCCATGAACCGGTACCAATGGTCTTGTGCTGGAACTGTCGCGGTGCGGTGGGATGTTTAGTCCCACCTCGCTAGCCGAGAGGCTTCGGCAGTGGTTTATAAGCGCTGCTGCGCTGACCACATCGAGCTCCTCTCTAATGCAGGCTTACGGGCCTAAAGTCACTTTATCTGCTTGTGGGCCTACTGGGTCTAATGCGGGCCTGAATCCTGGCCCATGGGTGAGTTTCTAGTCGTATTCAGGCCGTGGTGGCCCAGTAGGTGGCATTTTTTTTTATTTCTTTTCCTGCTTTTTTGTTATCTGTGTTGCTTTATTTTTTTTATCTTTTTCTACGTACAACAAAATACTTGCTGTTTTTCAGTGATTCTTTTTTATTTTAGGTAATAAAAATAATAAACTTTCTGTTAGTGCCATTAGTTTTCCAATTTGAATAGTTTAAATTTGAATTCTTTGAAATTTGTGTGAATCACTAGTTTGTGATTAACTTTACTATAAAAACAAAATACTTACTGTTTTTAGTGATTCTTTTTGATTTTAGGTAATAAAAATAATAAATTTTCTATTAGTGCCATTAGTTTTCCAATTTGAATAGTTTAAATTTGAATTCTTTGAAATTTGTGTGAATCACTAGTTTGTGATTAACTTTACTATAAAATAAAATACTTACTCTTTTTTAGTGATTCTTTTTGATTTTAGGTAATAAAAATAATAAACTTTCTGTTAGTGCCATTAGTTTTCCAATTTGAATAGTTTATATTTGAATTCTTTGAAATTTGCGTGAATCACTAGTTTGTGATTAACTTTACTATAAAAATAAAATACTTAATGTTTTTTAGTAATTCTTTTTCATTTTAGGTAATAAAAATAATAAATTTTCTGTTAGTGCCATTAGTTTTCCAATTTGAATAGTTTATATTTGAATTCTTTGAAATTTGTGTGAATCACTAATTTGTGATTAACTTTATTATAAAAATAGATTTTGGAGTGATTCTTTTTCCTGCTATTTAATATTATTGTGTTTTACCATTATATTCAAAAACAGTTTTTGTTATTTTAGTTTCTAAAAAAATTATGATAATTCTTTTTGCTATTAAAGTTTCTAACAAAAAGTTATTTATGAAATTTCTTTTTGCTTATAATGTTTTGAACAGAAAATACTTTGATAATTTTAGTTGCATAAATTTTATATAATTTTAGTTTCAATAATACTAGAGGTTGATTAATTCTTTTTAGTTGATTCCTTTTGCTATTAGAGTTTCATTAAAAAATTTAGTTCATTGTTTTTTCTAGTTCATTCTTTTAGTTTATTATTTCTTCTATCAGAGTTTCATAAAAGTTTTCTATTTCATTGTTTTTGCTATTAGTTCATTTTTTGCACTAAATGACCCTACAATTGAAAAGCACTACAGATTAACTCTGAAAAGGTTGAAAGTTGGTATGGTATCATCATTTCACCCACATAGGATCTGGTAAAAAGTAGAGATGGTTACGGCAAAAACTAGATGCACTTAGTGTACAAAATGGAGAATCTCTTTCGAAGTATCAGGGTTTTAGACGAAAACTCATCTGTTACAAAGGGATTTCATTTTTTTGAACTTATTTGAACTCCAGACTTTTTGTGTGTTGAAAATGCACCATTCATAGCCACATTATCAATTTTCAACCCTTTCTGACTTCATTTGTTATTTTTCATGCAACCATTTTGCTTGTTTGCCTCAGCCACTTCGAGAAACATAATTATGTGTGTCTGTCACCGTACATCCATTGCCGGTTCATCTGCTTGCATTATATATAATTATGTGTGTCAAAAACCATTACAGAATCACATGGATAGATAAGTGACCAAATTAATAGAAGTTCATCATCATATTAAAATCAAAGTACATACATAGTTCAAATTGAACAACATATTGCTCTCCAGAGCATCTACTTAGACCATACATTGGAACTATGTAAATCCTTTCAATGCAACAACAAATGCGATCATAATCACAACCAAGGTAACAATTGATCCAACGGCATAATGATACCAAGCCTCGGTATGAATGGCATATTTTCTAATCTTTCTCATCTTCAACCGCATTGCATCCATCTTGATCTTGTGATCATCGACGACATCCGAAACATGCAACTCCAATATCATCTTCTCCTCCTCATTTTTTTATTTTTTCCTTCAAGTAATTGTTTTCTTCTTCAACTAAATTTAACCTCTCGACAATAGGGTCGGTTGGAATTTCTGGTTCAACTACCTCCTGCATAAATAAAATCCATGTCACATTGGTCGGCATAATTATAATAAACAATAAATGAACCAAATAGTTATAAAAAAATAATATATACCACATCCGAATCATAGCTAGGACGAGGGCCGACGGGGGCGGATACCAAAACCATCGCACTATATAATAACAAGCAATAATAAAAATAAGAAAATTAGACAAGTATATATCTAAAGTAAGAATATTTTTTCTTTCAGAAAGAAGATAAGACAAGAGGCTCACCACGGTGGTGCCGGCGACGAGATCGGCGCCGGCGATCGACGGCGGTGAAGACGGGGATAGGACGTGACGGACCGCTAAACCTATGCAAATCTCAGAGAAAATGGAGTTTGGAGGTCGAGCTTTTAGAGAAGAAAGCTTAACTAGTGTGGCTCGGGCATTTCATCGAACACCTAATGTGCATAGGAGGTGAGCTAGAGCACCCAAATGCCCTCCCCTCGTCGGCTAGAAAAAACAGAGCACTGTGGAGTGCTCTGCTGCGGCGATGGGATATATATAGGCAGCTCATTTGTCCTCCCCTCGTGGCTCGAACCGGGACAGAAGGTGGAGCTTTAGTCCCGGTTCATGCCTATAATCGGGACAAATGGATCCAGATGAACCGGGACCAATGCCCACGAGGCCCCGGCCGGCCCCCGGGCTCACGAACCGGGATGTATACCCCCATGGGTCCCGGTTTGTGACTGAACCGGGACTAATGGACTGGCCAGGTCCGAACCAAAGCCCTGTTTTCTACTAGTGGCTAGACGTGCCCTGAAACTGAAGTCTCACTGTTGCTTCGCCATTCGCCGTCATACACAAATGATGTTATAGCATTTGAAGTTTTTTTTAACACGGGACAAACGTAAGCACTTATATACACGCGCATACACTCACTCCTATGGACGCACACATGCACACCCTATTTCTATGAGTACCTCCGAAAGACTGAGCCGGCATATCATCTTGAAATTTACGAAGTCACCGTAGGCACCTCGTCGTCGACGGCAACGTCTCCTCCCATTAAATGCACATCGTCGAAAATTCTAAAATAAATCCAGAAATAAATGTGAGCATCAGGATTTAAACCTCGGTAAGCTAAAAATATCACAGTCCTCCTAACCATCCAACCAGGGGCGGAGCTACAGGGTGGCCAGGGCGGGCTGCGGCCCACCTTGAGATTTTGGAGCAGCCTATTATACCTATGGATATTTAACTAGGACAGAAAAAAATAGCCCAATAATTTCCGCTGCGCACGCATTCAGCCACAGCCCACAACCACGGCCTCGTTGGCTCGTTCTAGATCGCGCCAGCCAGTCCCGATGCCAATCCGACGACCGACGCCCTCACCTCACCGCCGCGGCGCCGCCGTTCCTCATGGTCTCGCCGGCTCGCCGGTCGCCGGCCGGAGCCCAGGCCGCCTCCCCTTCCTGCCCGGCGCCCCTGGCTCTCGTCTCCCCCGCGCCCCCGCCCTGCCCTTCTGCCGTTCTGCACCGTTGACCCAAGCCGCGGCTGCCTGGCCCTGCCGCCCGCCCGTCCCTGCCTTCGCCCCCTCCGCTCTCCCTGCAAAGTCGGCGACCGTCGGTGCCGCTCAGCAGCCAGTCTCCGGCAGTCCGGTGGCAACACCGCAGCAAACATGCAAATCAATTTAAGGTACTGAAACCCCCTAATTTTTTATTTAGGGTTTGCTTTTTGCACTATGCTATCATGAATTGATGAACACATACATAATTTTGGACATCATTTCTGACTCAATTAGTTTTATTGATAGAAAATAAATTTTATTGCAGGAATTTTGAAGAATGAAGAGGGCCGGAAACATTGTTTCTCTTTTCTAGAGAGAAGCTATGAAGATAGGGAAGAAGAAGGCAATGAATCTGTCAAATGTGGCCGAAGAGCAAGCCAGAGAACTTGTGTGTATGCTGGTTGTGATTGAAGAGCAAACTCAAGAACCAACAATGGCTATGTCAAATATGGCCGAAGAGCAAGCCGAAGAACTTGTGTGTAGGCCTTGGAAATCTTGTTGATCTCTAGGTTAAGCTTGTTCAAACAGGGAGACATATAGTTCATCATTTGGTGTACTTGCTTCTAAAATTGGTATTGATTCTACCGGTGGCAACAGCTAATGTTGAGAGAGCATTTTCTACCATGAGTATAGTCAAGAGCAAGTTGAGAAATAAGATGGGTGATAGTCTTTTGGATGATTGCCTACTCACATACATTGTCATGGCAATGCAAAAGCATAGGCCACAAATATAGTCTTTTCGAGCTTCTGAAGGTATGTACTATGGTCTATATAGTATGCACTATGTATGCTTCTCTATGCAAAACTTAGACTTAATTGAGAATTTTAGTGTGTTTGTAAGACCATATTATGATATTAATCTATTTCTATGTGATATTGGTAAGTAGTTAGAACGCCCAAATGTCATATTTCTTGTTAATTTTTTTTGTAGGGCTGGACCACCCTGATGTCAAATGCTAACTCCGCCACTGCATCCAACCACGGGTTGGTTCGCTACAGCTTTCAAAGTTATCACCTGCAAAGTTGGCGTAGTTCATTTCAGAAATGCAGGAAATCCACGATTCCAATCTAACGTACGAACGCCAGCAGCCATGTCACGTCTGCTAGTGGAGGTGTCAAAAATATTCCCCGGCGTCACGTCAAATTGCCCGGCCCCAAGATTGGGGGACTGAGTTTTGCTTCTGAGTTGTCCAAGAAACGTCCCCTTTTTTTTCTTTTGGTGAAAGTCATTATGACGGTGTATATTTTTTTAACATAGTACAAACGCAAGCGCTTAATTATATACATACACATACACTCATCCATATAAACGCACACACGCACACCCTATTCTCATGAGCACCTTTGAAAAACTGAATCGACATATCAGCTTGAAATTTACAAATATTAATTGAAAATAACAGTTACGTCATCCGTCCAAGTCAAAGTTTTGGTTCCCCTCCGCATGTTTGGCTAAATCATACGCGGCTCTATTGGCCTTTCTTAGACAATGATGATTAAAAACAACTTAAGTAAATTCCGACAAAGGAAGGTGCATTCCGCATACTAGATGGTTGCCGCAGGTCCAATAGAATTGCCACCATTTTGCATGACCTCGGCAACATCCATACAGTCAAATTCGACCAGCATACTCCCCGCAAAAGAGAAGGGAAATCGACAAGTATACAATTGCATCCCACGTAGCAGCGTCATGTTTGCCTCACCCATGAAGTCATGTTCACTTTCTCCGGTGAGTGGGGGCGGCTAGGCCTGCAACGTCGACAGCTTATTTTGTTGCACTTTCTGGTTTCTGCGTGCCTTCCAGTCCTATCCGGCTATATATAAATTCAATACCCAACAACCAACGACAGACAATCCTCTCACCCAAGCCAGCCACAGAGGAGAAGCGAGAGGGTTAGCATGGCGGTTGACTATGGGAGCAGGGAGGAGAGGTGGAGCCTGGCCGGCACCACCGCGCTCGTCACCGGCGGTAGCAAAGGGATTGGGTACGTATATCCACACATGCATGCATTCACGAACGCATGCCTCTCTTAATTCTACACAAGTGCAGCTAGTACTCGTAAATTACTTCCTAGTCTTAATTTGTGCTAGGCATGCCATCGTGGAGGAGCTTGCCGGGTTTGGGGCGAGGGTGCACACCTGCTCCCGGAATGGGGCGGAGCTAGAGGAGTGCCGTCGACGGTGGGAGGAGAAGAACCTGCAGGTCACCGCCTCCGTCTGTGATGTTTCCATACGTGCCGACAGGGAGAAGCTTATGGAAACAGTCCGAGAAACTTTCAATGGCAAGCTTGACATACTAGTAAGTATATTAATAATTTTATTGGTATGTCTAGAGCATAGTGATATAATTATTGCATATCTAAGTGACTCAATCAAACTAGAAAGAAAGAAAAAAGCTAATGAAAATGTTTACACGAATCTTCACGTATAATCAATGATATAGGACTTAGATGTGCAATACTTATGGCACATTTAGATGTGCTTTAGAAAAACTGTAACTTATAATCTATTAAGATAGTAAGGGGAAATACACAGGAGTGCCTGGGTGCTCCACCCCCTATACGAAAATTAAATTTGGAAAATAACAGGAATTTTTTTAAAAAAACTAAAATCTTTGTATCTCAATCTTGGGTGCCCAATCTACTCCCGTATGAACTTTTGTAGAAAAATACCAGGAAATTTATATGTGGCAAGGAAAATACAGTCCAAACTAAAATCCACCCAACCAGTTTTTTTCTATAGATATGAGTTTTTTTTGTCTTTTTTGGTATTCTTTCACGAAATTTCACACGGAAGTAGATTGGGCTCTTAGGTTTCATATCCCAAAACCCCCCAAAAAATTCAAATTTATCGGTACTTTTTTTTGAACTTAATGTTCATACGGGAGTATGGAGCACCCAAGTGCTGCCAATTCTTTTCGGATAGTAAGCTCCTTCAATTTTGGTCCTCCTGGTGCAGTGCCGGCTGTGGGGGCGCTATAGGCCTTGCCTGTAAGGGTGTGTTGATGGTTGAGGTTCCTATTTTTTTTTCTATTCTATTTTTAAAATTTATTTTTCCATATTCTAATTCATGAATATCTATTAAAAATTGTGAACATTGTTTAGTCCCTAGATAAATTTTAATTTGATGAACTTTTTTAAAATAATATTTTTAAATTTTGTGAATAATATTTGAAATCCATGAATATTTTTAAAATTTTAAATTATTTTCCAAAAATTCAAGTATTTTTAGTCTACAAAATTTAAAAATATATATTTTTGAAAAATCCATGAATATCTTTTGATTTAACAAACTTTTTCAAATAAAGAAAGACAACTGGCCTTTTATAAAATTGTAGGGGAGCAAGCCAGTGGAGCAGGGAGGCGAACTGAGTGAGCGAGAGGTTTGTGGGTTGGCTCATGTGGATGTTACATCAACAATTCAATTCCATGGTTTCAAAGTAGAATATGAGCTCCCAAGGGAATCACACACCGACCACCAGCCGACACCGAGGTCAAAATGTTTAAAGATACCACAACTCCACAACAAATAACTCCACTCTCCTCTTAGAATAAATATCGTCTCTAGCAGCACCCCAGCACAATATACAAATGAAAAAACACCACCAAAACATAATTAAAACCCAGCCAACATTCATAAACTAAAATGAAACAGCCGGCCATAATAATCTGCTAGAGAAAAAATGACTTAATCCCATGAGTGAATAACGGTGTTGTGCAGCGTGCATTAGCCTTTAGTAATAATAAGATACTAAGCTCCATAAATTTGGAGCCTCCTGGTGCATCGGGGTAGTAGGGGACGCTATAGGCCCCACCTGAAAGGGTGTGTGCCGTTGGGCCAGCCGGGTTTTTGGGTTTTGAGAATGTATTACATGATTTTTTTTGTGTTTTCAACAAAAATGTTGTTTTTATTTTGGTTTTCCCCGCTTTATCCTTTTCCTCTTTGCGTGTTCATTTTTCCTTCTCTTTTTTATTCTTTCACATGCTATTTCATGAATATTTATTAAAAGTTGTGAGCATTTAAAAGGACTATGAAATTTTTCTAGAATTCGTGAACATTTTTTTAATTCAATTTTTTTAATTCAAGAATGGTTTAAAGCTTCACCAGCATTTTTATATCAATGAACCTTTTTAAAATTCATGAACATTGTTTGAAATCCATGAATATTTTAAATTTCATGAATATTTTTTAAAATGGCTGTCTTTTTAATTCACAACATTTTAAAAAATCTAATAATTTTTACAAAATATGTGAACTTATTTTGCTTTAATGAACTTCTTCAAATAAAAAAATATGGTATCCATTTTTTCTGAACCAGTAGAGCGGCAGAAAAAAGCTAAGGGAGTGAGCTAACTTAGCGAGAGCTTCATGGGCCGGCCCATATGAGCGTTATAACAATAATTGCACGGTCACAACATCAAATAAGACCTCCAAGGCCGAAATATGTAAGGACTCCACCACACACCTTACAACTCCACTCTTATTTCAGAACAAATACCATGTCCAACAACAACCTAACATGATAGACAAATGAAATAAAAATATAATTAAAACCTAAGGCAGTGTAGACAAAACCATGACATAAAAACCGACCACAATAACTTTTCCTCGAGAAAAAAGAGTTGATCCTATGAATGAAGAACGACGCAGCGAAGCATGCATTAGATTAGCCTCTAGTAAATTCTATCCATAAAAATTAACCATGTGACATGCTCATCCTGCCTATAACTAAGAGAGGCCCAGCTCGCTCTAAGTAGGGTATCTGTAAAGGATCGTTTTTGTTGAATTAATTGTTGTCACTATATATGTAGGTGAACAATGCAGGGCAATTGCTCTTCAAGCCCACTACTGAATGTACAGTGGAGGAATACTCAAATCTGCTAACCACCAACTTGGAGTCGAGCTTCCATCTCAGCCAGCTCGCACACCCTCTTCTCATACACGCTTCTATTGCCGGAGGAGGCAGCATCATCAACATGTCCTCCATTGGAGGCTCAATCGGCTATGCAGGCTCCGCAATTTATGCTACCACAAAAGGTACACATGTACTGGCCAAGATATACAATATACAATATTATTAATACAGTATAATGGATATTTGTAGGTGTTGCTAGTTATAGTGTGATTTTTTTAGCAATAACACTATATATAACGGTATTGAATGCCCTAATGTGTCTCTTTTAGTTACAGTTCGATTGAATGTATTGTCACGAAAAAAATGTAGAGCAGAACCTCGTCTGTCTCGCCCGCTCCCGTGAGTGGGGAGGCCACCTTGCGCCGCCCACCTCCAACCTCCCCGGCCCCTCCCCCTCCCGCGCCACCATCGGAACACGCCGTCAGGCAAATCCCGGCCGGCGTCGGTGGTGGCGGGGCCTCTTCCCCTTCCTCGCAGTGGGCTGGCGTGGGACAACGACAGAGCGCGGATGCAGCCAGGGCGACACGGCGGTGGCGTCCTGGTGTGGCGGCGCGGGCGGCTGCTCGTTGGGGGCGTGGTGGGGCATGCCTGCGCGGGTGGCGGTTGTGGGCGTCCCGGCCTAGATCTGGATCGGGTAGATGCTCTAGCCGGCTACCAACAGGCGGCGCGGGCTGAGGCAACATGGGCCGGCTATCGCTGGTGGCTTTGGCTACTGGAGGGGAACAGCGTGGCGGCGTGCTCCTTGCTGGGGTGGTCTGGCGGCTCTATGGCTGTGGTGACCACGTCCGGGGAGCAGATGGGGCGGATCGATGGGTAGGTGGCGCTTGTGTTCAGTGTCGTGTCTCTGCCAGTGGTGCTGGCTTCCTCCCCTGGTTCTAAGCCGAACCAGAGCTGCGAGTTGGGGCTCGTGCTCCGGCGGATCTGGGCAGTGCCCAGGGTGAGTCGGAGTTCGCGCTTCGGGAAGGTACGCTTGGGATCGATCCGGAAGGTGCTCGTGGGTCGTGAGGTCCCTCTCCTCGCGGGTACGGTGGACGTTGGTGGTGGTCGGGGCTCCACTACACTGTTGGGAAGATCGGTGTCAACGGCCACGGTCAAGCCGCCGTGCGAGCGGGCTCGGCGACGGCCGTCGGTCATCACAGAGTAGGGTCTTCCCCGTCCATCGGGTACGGCTGGAGATCCAGGCGTGGATGCCTCCTATTGTGGAGGCGTCCACCCATACTTTGTGGCTGATGCCGGGCTAGGAGCGAAAGGTGTCTCCTTTTCTCCTCCTTCTGTGGCAGATGCACTGTGATGTGGACGGTTGGTGGAGTCCCCGACATGGATGTCGGGGTAGCGGCCCTGGATGGCGGTCTGCATGGTTGGCCTTCTGGCGGGCATCATGGTGGCGGGGATGGTATTACCTCTTGGTCGCGTGGGTGGCAAGAGGTGATGTAGCGGGTGGCTCAGGCGTGCTCTTTGTCTCTGACAGTGGCCATGCCCCAATCCGGATCTGGAAAATCTATGCTCTTCGCACTTGCCCTAGACACCTCATGGTGATGCAGGGGAGCTGTCGAGGGAAAGCTTCATGCTCGTCGCTGACGATGATGACGCTCACGGGCGTCGTTATGTTTTTGAAGACGTCGTCATGGCACTCCTCTTTGTGTTTGGGTTCTGGCTAAAAACATCTGTCTATTGTAGACTCGACAATGATAATGCCTAGCGCCGTTATCCCTCCTGTGGGCGTTGTTGTGGAGCTTAAGTGTTATAGGGCTTTGCGCGATGTTGCTTTAGCTTATCCTGTACTTTATTTCGATAGCTCGTGTGCATTCTGCGTGATCCGATCATTTTGGGATGGGCAGTGTTTGGGGGCCACCCATCTCCTTTTATCTTTCGGTCGTGTATTTTGATTGATTGTTGCTTTATATATAAAGCGGGGCAAAAGCGTGTTTCCAAAAAAAATATTGTTCCAACAAAAATGGTCCATTGTTTCTATGAATTCTGAAGGGAAAAAATGGATCGGTGCCCTTGTTTCTTTTTCCTCTCTCATCGTTGTGCTTCTCGTCCTTTATCATGTAGGTGCAATGAACCAACTTACAAGGAGTTTGGCCACCGAGTGGGCCTCTGACAAGATTCGTGTGAATGGCATCGCCCCAGGATTTGTCACAACCGACATGCTTAAAGATGTAAGCAATGACCTAGCATATATTTTTCTTGATCAAAGAACAACACACGAATTTAATTTGATTTGGTAGCTC
Source organism: Triticum urartu (assembly GCF_056163025.1). Taxonomy (NCBI): domain Eukaryota; kingdom Viridiplantae; phylum Streptophyta; class Magnoliopsida; order Poales; family Poaceae; genus Triticum; species Triticum urartu. The sequence continues at coordinate 710,278,678 of NC_141874.1, forward strand.
TGAGATAGTAAGTTCACTTTTCATTATTTTTTAAAAAGGAGGATAACCTCTGGCCTCTGCATATGAACGATGCATGCAACCATTTTATTAATTATTTATAAAAAAAACTTATAAAGTAATACATCAGGTAGTCTGAAATCATCATCTTGGCAACATCTGTCGCTAGTCTTGTCTATTTGATGAAGAGGTGCCGATTATCTGAGCCAAATACCAAACAGACATTGGACCAAAGCCTAACATCTAAAGCCAAAGGGCCCAACCAAGCCGCATTGCTGGGTCTGGGGCACACACCGGTTTGACGCACTCTCAGAGGTCACCGCCGCCGTCTTCCATCAATCCATCTCCGGAGCAGGTACTGACGCATCGACCTTACCAGGCCTGCTGTCGACGCCACCATGGCGCCAGACAAAACCACCATCCTACACGTATCCATCAACACGCGCTTGTCACCGAAACTTCGCAGCGCCATGCCACCGAGATCCGCGGTCGGTCTTGTGGTAGATGTAACACTGCTCCTGCTCTTGTCCCCTCCAGCCAGCACTTGCTCCAAAACGATGCCCCCAGAAGGAATAATGACACTGAAGGCGCCGTCATCGTCCGACCGGGTAGACCCAGATCTAGGGTTTCCTCGTGAACAACCCGATCGAGTTGACGTGACTTGCAACGACAATGCCTCGAGAAGGAAACGACGTCAGAGACGCCGCCATCGTCCGCCAAGACCGCAGTCAGGCACGATTTTCACCGGAAACCGCGTCGTCCCGATCTCACGGCTGGCTGGAACCGCGCGGAGCCTCGCCATGAAGACGTATGCCGCCACCAGTACTCCGACGGATATCCTCCATCTCCTCACCGGAGCCCTCATTGCGCCGCCGACCATCCACGCGAAGAATGGACGACCGATTTGTGTGGCATCCAGATCCGCGGCCGCCGCCATGCCCACCATCGCCAGAGAACCCGCCGGTTCCCAGCGACTATGGGAGCTAGCACCGCAACCGCACGACCAAGGGCGCCACCCTGGCCGCTGCGCACGTGCTCCCCGTTGGACTCGCCCCAGTCGAGCCATGCATGAGGGTCACCGCCGCATCCAGCACCCCAGCCCCTTCGGTGCCAGGCCCGCCACCACCGCGGCCTATGCCGGTGACAGGGGCAGAGGGGAGGCCGCGTCTTGGTTGGCTGCCGGCGGCGCTGAGATCGCCCCCTAGCGGCGCCCTGGGGAGGCGTCGCGAGGGGTCACTAAAGGGCTCTCTCGATGGTGTACTTACGACACTTAGATGCTGAGTGTTCACTTTACCTGAGTAGAAAAAGATTTAAACATCCAAAATGATGTGGTAGTTGCATCAAAATAGCTTCTCCCTCTGTTTTATAATACAAGACGTTATTATATCTAATATATGAGTAATGTTTTATATTATGGGATGAAGGGAGTTGCTCTTAACTATTTGAAGAGAGCACTAGTGATTTTATTTTTTACTATGATACTGCAAGATTCAGAGACTGTCGGTTTAAATTGATCCAATATATTATTACGGCCCAAAATTCGGGAGAGCATAATTTGATGTATTTATTCGTCTTTCCGTCTAAGATTATTTTGCAAAACGATAGCAAGTTTTCTTATCTTTTCTAAATAAATGTGGATAACAACTAGTTCTTGTGTGGATTGCACAGATAGATACAGAGTACGTGAAGGAAGAGCACTCGAAGACCCCATTGGGACGGAGCGGCAAGCCGGTGGAGATAGCCTCGGCAGTGTCATTTTTGTGTATGCCGGCAGCTTCTTTCATCACCGGCCAGATCATTTGCATCGATGGTGGTCGAACCATTAGTGCTTAGCCATCACCACCGCTCCATAAGTTATTGAATATTTGGCGAATACCACCGTGGGAGAGTGAAATAATAATAAATATGAATCAATAAATAAATAATGCCAACAAATAACTCGCACCATGGTGAACGCCTTTCAAGAAATGTCACGAGATAGCATATGTGTACGTGCGCAAATTTCTGCCTAGTCTTTGTACTGAACATATGTAATGGTGATTCTAGTTAGCAACTTAATTAAGATGGATTGTAATGTCTTTTATGCCGAATGAACAAGACTCTCTAGTTACCCGCGAACAAAAAAATGGAGATAGCTGGAGGACTACTGTTCTTAAAATTAGATTAACTATAAGCCCCTGCTTTTCCACGACGAGAGCTTCCTCACTTGAAAACTTGAAAGGATCATAGTATACTAGAAGCTGTCGCGCGCTTTGCCACGCCGTTCTTTAATTATAGGGACTACTTTTTTCGTGGATGTAAATTGAGATCAAAATAACTATTTTGATCTTTCAAACAAAGTTTAGGATGATTTGACCTTCTTTTAAAAGAAAAATCTCGTATGAACATTTTTGGTGATGTCAACACCCATGACATTTGGGTCGCATGGAAAACAGCATGGTCCATGATGTTTTGACCCTAAAATTTCTCCCGTGTGACTTGGCGTCTCAACTAGAGGACAAAACGCCACGAGCCATGGGGTTTTGGACGGGTGGTAAACACCGTAGACCATGGCGTCTTCCATGCAACCAAAAAGCCCTGAATGTTGGTGTCATCAAAAAAGGTTTGGAGTTTTTTCGAAAGGGGGTCAAATCATGCTAAAATATGAAAAAAGGTCAAAATAGTGGTTTTGTTTGCAAATTGATTGTTGGGTTGTAGACATTAATTATGCTAGACTCAGTGTTTCCCCTTGCAATGGTTTTTGTTGAAGTCGGAGTTTAGATGTGAGGGGAAAGACAATGTTAGTTACATATGACACGTGTCCCCCCCCCTCCATCTCCCTTCTGCACCCCCACAGCGCATTGCCGACCAGCATCGGGTTGCTATAGGATTCTTAGAGCAACTCTAGCAGACCTCGCATCCCGCCGGCCCACAAAACGCGTTTGCAATTCGCGCAAAACCGTTTTAGCGGGCCGGCGTGGGCTGGCACAGATGCAGACCCCCCCAAACGGATCCGTAAAAAAGTATATTCTCGGGATATGCCTTTTTACGGGTTGGCTTCTGCGGGATCTGCTCGGGCACCACCGCGACGACCCACAAACAGATAAACTGCAAATCTCGTATTTGACATAAGATTTCACAAACAAGTTCAAATTCAAACGACATAAATAGTTTTACGCGCAAATAGAAGCCAAGTTCATTACAGCTAACGCAAAAGAGGGCCCTGCAAAAGGTTTGCGCCCATGTCTGGCATCATCTTGATCGATCTTCACTCCGCGCCATCGAGTCCACCTTGAAGTTTATCGGCGCCACCGAATCCTCCTCCGGCGCTTGTTCCAACTCCCGCACCAAAACCATCCACATTGCCACCATATGGAGCGGAGAAAACATCACCGGAACTGTAGCACGGACCGGCCGACGCCACCATTCTTCTCTTCAAGATTTCTCTCCTTGCCATATCATGGCATGTTTTGGTGAGGTCGTCCATGTCATTGTGGTTCATTGACATGATCTTGTTCTCTTCGGCGAGCAACATGGACATGGATTTGTTTCCAGCGGCGCGTGCTCTTCTCTCCTCAATGGTAGCTTTGCGCAGCCCCTCTTCTTTGAGCAACTGCCACTTTTCTTGCTTCTCATTCGCCTTCTTCTCGGCCAACTCTTTCTTGATCTCCAACGACTTCAACAACATCGACTCGTTGGATTGCACCATGGCATCAATCTTCTCCCTCAAGCTCGATGCTTCTTGCTCTCTCTCCTCATCTTCTTCTTGGTCTTCTTGTCGCCATCGGGCTTGTGCAAATTTCTTGGGCTATCATCATCCTCATCTTCATCTGTGTTTGTAAGTGAGCCTCTCTTTGGTGGGGATTCTTTGTCGATCAACTTCCACTTCTCGCACTTTTGGAGCAACTCCCAACAATGCTCTAGTTTGAAATTTTTGCTTTCCGAAGCTTCCATGTCCTTGTATCTATGTTGAGCAATCTTGTCCTACACAATGTGAACAAAGTGATCCAATCATTTCCCATGATGCAATATGATGATGCGCAATTTGAACAAATACAAAACAAACTCACATAGTTGGACTCCACGGTGCCACTTGGAGGTGCATTGCGTACTTGCTCCAAGCAAGCTGCCCAACGGCTGCACATATGCTTGATATTCTCCCAACGCCCTTAAAGCGACCGAAATGTGCGTGGAGTCCTATTGGATGCTTTTCCATAATGCGAAAGTATTGATCTTCAATCCTTTGTCAATATCTCTTGGAAGTTTGAGAAGTACCCGTGCATGCATCAAGAGACACCACACTCCATGCTTGAATCAAAGCTTGATCTTCCAAGATCGTGTAGTTCTTGTTGGGGAACGTAGCAGAATTTTAAAATTTTCTACGCATCACCAAGATCAATCTATGGAGTCATCTAGCAACGAGGGAGAGGGGAGTGCATCTACATACCCTTGTAGATCACGCGCGGAAGCGTTCAAGAGAACGAGGTTGATGGAGTCGTACTTGTCGTGATCCAAATCACCGATGACCTAGTGCCGAACGGACGGCACCTCCGCGTTCAACACACGTACGGTTGGGAATACGTCTCCTCCAACTTGATCCAACAAGGGGGAAGGAGAGGTTGATGAAGATCCAGCAGCACGACGGCGTGGTGGTGGAAGCAACGGTGATCTCGGCAGGGCTTCGCCAAGCTCAGGGAGAGGGAGGAGTGTCACAGGAGGGAGAGGGAGGCGCCAGGGGCTAGGGTGCGGCTGCCCTCCCTCCCCCCACTATTTATAGGACCCCTAGGGGGCGCCAGCCCTAGGAGATTGAATCTCCAAGGGGGGCGGCGGCCAAGGGGGGTGGAGTGCCCCCCAAGCCAAGTGGGGCGCCCCCACCATATGGCGCAGGGGAGGCCCATGGGGGGGCGCACCAGCCCATCTGGGGCTGGTCCCCCTCCCACTTTAGCCCATGGGGCCCTCCAGGATAGGTGGCCCCACGCGGGGGACCCCCGGGACCCTTCCGGTGGTCCCGGTACAATACCGATTACCCCGAAAACCTTCCCGATGGCTGAAATTTGACTTCCTATATATAAATCTTCACCTCCAGACCATTCCGGAACTCCTCGTGACGTCCGGGATCTCATCCGGGACTCTGAACAACTTTCGGGTTACCGTATACTAATATCTCAACAACCCTAGCGTCACCGAACCTTAAGTGTGTAGACCCTACGGGTTCGGGAGACACGCAGACATGACCGAGACGACTCTCCGGTCAATAACCAACAGCGGGATCTGGATACCCATGTTGGCTCCCACATGCTCCTCGATGATCTCATCGGATGAACCACTATGTTGAGGATTCGATCAATCCCGTATACAATTCCCTTTGTCAATCGGTATGTTACTTGCCCGAGACTCAATCGTCGCTATCCCAATACCTCGTTCAATCTCGTTACCGGCAAGTCACTTTACTCGTACCTTAATGCATGATCCCGTGATCAACCACTTGGTCACATTGAGCTCATTATGATGATGCATTACCGAGTGGGCCCAGAGATACCTCTCCGTCATACGGAGTGACAAATCCCAGTCTCGATTCGTGCCAACCCAACAAACACTTTCGGAGATACATGTAGTGTACCTTTATAGTCACCCAGTTACGTTGTGACGTTTGGCACACCCAAAGCACTCCTACGGTATCCGGGAGTTGCACAATCTCATGGTCTAAGGAAATGATACTTGACATTCGGAAAAGCTATAGCAAACGAACTACACGATCTTTGAGCTATGCTTAGGATTGGGTCTTGTCCATCACATCATTCTCCTAATGATGTGATCCCGTTATCAATGACATTCAATGTCCATAGTCAGGAAACCATGACTATCTTTCGATCAACGAGCTAGTCAACTAGAGGCTCACTAGGGACGTGTTGTGGTCTATGTATTCACACATGCATTACGATTTCCGGATAACACAATTATAGCATGAACAATAGACAATTATCATGAACAAAGAAATATAATAATAACCATTTTATTATTGCCTCTAGGGCATATTTCCAACAGTCTCCCACTTGCACTAGAGTCAATAGTCTAGTTACATTGTGATGAATCGAACACCCATGCAGTTCTGGTGTTGATCATGTTTTGCTCTAGGGAGAGGTTTAGTCAACGGATCTGCCACATTCAGGTCCGTATGTACTTTACAAATATCTATGTCTCCATTTTGAACACTTTCATGAATGGAGTTGAAGCGACGCTTGATATGCCTGGTCTTCCTGTGAAATTTGGGCTCCTTGGCAAGGGCAATAGCTCCAGTGTTGTCATAGAAGAGAGTCATCGGGCCCGACGCATTGGGTATGACTCCTAGGTCGGTAATGAACTCCTTCACCCAGATTGCCTCTTGTGCTGCCTCCGAGGCTGCCATGTACTCCGCTTCACATGTAGATCCCGCCACAACGCTTTGCTTGCAACTGCACCGGCTTACTGCCCCACCATTCAAAATATACACGTATCCGGTTTGTGACTTGGAGTCATCCAGATCTGTGTCGAAGCTAGCATCGACGTAACCCTTTACGACGAGCTCTTCGTCACCTCCATAAACGAGAAACATATCCTTAGTCCTCTTCAGGTACTTCAGGATATTGTTGACCGCTGTACAGTGTTCCATGCCGGGATTACTTTGGTACCTTCCTACCAAACTTACGGCAAGGTTTACATCAGGTCTGGTACACAGCATAGCATACATGATAGACCCTATGGCCGAGGCATAGGGGACGACACTCATCTTTTCTCTATCTTCTGCCGTGGTCGGGCATTGAGCCGTGCTCAATCTCGTACCTTGCAATACAGGCAAGAACCCCTTCTTTGACTGATCCATATTGAACTTCTTCAATATCTTGTCAAGGTACGTACTCTGTGAAAGACCAATGAGGCGTCTTGATCTATCTCTATAGATCTTGATGCCTAATATGTAAGCAGCTTCTCCAAGATCCTTCATTGAAAAACACTTGTTCAAGTAGGCCTTTATGCTTTCCAAGAATTCTATATCATTTCCCATCAACAGTATGTCATCCACATACAGTATGAGAAATGCTACAGAGCTCCCACTCACTTTCTTGTAAATGCAGATTTCTCCATAAGTCTGCGTAAATCCAAACGCTTTGACCATCTCATCAAAACGAATGTTCCAACTCCGAGATGCTTGCACCAGCCCATAGATCGAGCGTTGGAGCTTGCACACCTTGTCAGCATTCTTAGGATCGACAAAACCTTCCGGCTGCATCATATACAATTCTTCCTTAAGGAAACCATTAAGGAATGCCGTTTTGACGTCCATTTGCCATATCTCATAATCATAGAATGCGGCAATTGCTAACATGATTCGGACGGACTTCGGCTTTGCTACGGGTGAGAAAGTCTCATCGTAGTCAACCCCTTGAACTTGTCGATAACCCTTAGCGACAAGCCGAGCTTTATAGATGGTTACATTACCATCCGCGTCTGTCTTCTTCTTAAAGATCCATTTATTTTCTATGGCTCACCGATCATCGGGCAAGTTAGTCAAAGTCCATACTTCGTTTTCATACATGGATCCTATCTCGGATTTCATGGCTTCCAGCCATTTGTCGGAATCTGGGCCCGCCATCGCTTCCTCATAGTTCGAAGGTTCACCGTTGTCTAACAACATGATTTCCAGGACAAGGTTGCCGTACCACTCTGGTGCGGAACGTGTCCTTGTGGACCTATGAAGTTCAGTAGAAACTTGATCTGAAGTTTCATGATCATCATCATTAACTTCCTCTCTAGTCGGTGCAGGCATCTCAGGAACAATTTCCTGAGCTGCGCCACTTACCAGTTCAAGAGGTAATACTTCATCGAGTTCTACTTTCCTCCCACTTACTTCTTTCGAGAGAAACTCTTTCTCTAGAAAGGATCCATTCTTGGCAACAAAGATCTTGCCTTCGGATCTGAGGTAGAAGGTGTACCCAATAGTTTCTTTAGGGTATCCTATGAAGACGCATTTTTTCGACTTGGGTTCGAGCTTTTCAGGTTGAAGTTTCTTGACATAAGCATCGCATCCCCAAACTTTTAGAAACGACAGCTTAGGTTTCTTCCCAAACCATAATTCATACGGTGTCGTCTCAACGGATTTCGACGGAGCCCTATTTAAAGTGAATGCGGCAGTCTCTAAAGCATAGCCCCAAAATGACAGCGGTAGATCGGTAAGAGACATCATAGATCGCACCATATCCAATAGAGTGCGATTACGACGTTCGGACACACCATTACGCTGAGGTGTTACAGGCGGCGTGAGTTGTGAAACTATTCCACATTTTTTTAAGTGTGTGCCAAATTCGTGACTCAAGTATTCTCCCCCACGATCTGATTGCAAGAACTTGATTTTCTGTCACGTTGATTCTCAACCTCACTCTGAAATTCCATTAACTTTTCAAAGGTCTCAGACTTGTGTTTCATTAAGTAGACATACCCATATCTACTCAAGTCATCAGTGAGGGTGAGAACATAACGATAGCCACCGTGAGCCTCAACACTCATTGGACCGCACACATCAGTATGTATGATTTCCAATAAGTTGGCTGCTTGCTCCATTGTTCCTGAGAACGGAGTCTTGGTCATTTTACCCATGAGGTATGGTTCGCACGTGTCAAATGATTCGTAATCAAGAGACTCCAAAAGTCCATCTGCATGGAGCCTCTTCATGCGTTTGACACCTATGTGACCAAGGCGGCAGTGCCACAAGTATGTGGGACTATCATTATCAACCTTGCATCTTTTGGTATTCACACTATGAATATGTGTAACATTACGCTCGAGATTCATTAAGAATAAACCATTCACCAGCGGAGCATGACCATAAAACATATGTCTCATATAAATAGAACAACCATTATTCTCGAATTTAAATGAGTAGTCATCTCGAATTAAACGAGATCCTGATACAATGTTCATGCTCAAAGCTGGCACTAAATAACAATTATTAAGGTTTAAAACTAATCACGTAGGTAAATGTAGAGGTAGCGTGCCGACGGCGATCACATCGACCTTGGAACCATTCCCGACACGCATCGTCACCTCGTCCTTCGCCAGTCTCCGCTTATTCCGCAGCTCCTGCTTTGAGTTACAAATGTGAGCAACCGCACCGGTATCAAATACCCAGGAGCTACTACGAGTACTGGTAAGGTACACATCAATTACATGTATATCACATATACCTTTAGTGTTGCTGGCCTTCTTGTCCGCTAAGTATTTGGGGCAGTTCCGCTTCTAGTGACCACTTCCCTTGCAATAAAAACACTCAGTCTCGGGCTTGGGTTCATTCTTTGGCTTCTTCCCGGCAGCTTGCTTACCGGGCGCGGCAACTCCCTTGCCGTCCTTCTTGAAGTTCTTTTTACCCTTGCCTTTCTTGAACTTAGTGGTTTTATTCACCATCAACACTTGATGTTCCTTTTTGATTTCCACCTCCGCTGATTTCAGCATCGAATATACCTCAGGAATGGTCTTTTCCATCCCCTGCATATTGAAGTTCATCACAAAACTCTTGTAGCTCGGTGGAAGCGACTGAAGGATTCTGTCAATGACCGCGTCATCCGGGAGATTAACTCCCAGCTGAGTCAAGCGGTTATGCAACCCAGACATTTTGAGTATGTGCTTACTGACAGAACTATTTTCCTCCATCTTACAACTGAAGAACTTGTCGGAGACTTCATATCTCTCGACCCGGGCATGAGCTTGGAAAACCATTTTCAGCTCTTCGAACATCTCATATGCTCCGTGTTTCTCAAAACGCTTTTGGAGCCCCGGTTCTAAGCTGTAAAGCATGCCGCACTGAACGAGGGAGTAATCATCAGCACGTGACTGCCAAGCGTTCATAACGTCTTGGTTCTCTGGGATGGGTGCGTCACCTAGCGGTGCTTCTAGGACATAATCTTTGTTGGCAGCTATGAGGATGATCCTCAGGTTCCGACCCAGTCCGTATAGTTGATGCCATCATCTTTCAGCTTGGTTTTCTCTAGGAACACGTTGAAGTTGAGGGCAACGTGGGCCATTTGATCTACAAGACATATTGTAAAGATTTTAGACTAAGTTCATGATAATTAAGTTCATCTAATCGAATTATTCAATGAACTCCCACTCAGATAGACATCCCTCTAGTCATCTTAAGTGAAACATGATCCGAGTCAATTAGGCCGTGTCCGATCATCACGTGAGACGGACTAGTCAACATCGGTGAACATCTTCATGTTGATCGTATCTTCTATACGACTCATGCTCGACCTTTCGATGTTCCGTGTTCCGAGGCCATATCTGTACATGCTAGGCTCGTCAAGTCAACCTAAGTGTATTGCGTGTGTAAATCTGGCTTACACCCGTTGTATTCGAACGTTAGAATCTATCACACCCGATCATCATGTGGTGCTTCGAAACAACGAACCTTCGCAATAGTGCACAGTTAGGGGGAACACTTTCTTGAAATTATTACGAGGGATCATCTTATTTAAGCTACCGTCGTTCTAAGCAAATAAGATGTAAAACATGATAAACATCACATGCAATCAAATAGTGACATGATATGGCCAATATCATTTGCTCCTTTTGATCTCCATCTTCGGGGCTTCATGATCATCGTTGTCACCGGCATGACACCATGATCTCCATCATCGTGTCCTCTTGAAGTTGTCTCGTCATCTATTACTTCTACTACTACGGCTAACGCTTTAGCAATAAAGTAAAGTAATTACATGACGTTTATGTTGACACGCAGGTCATAAGTAAATTAAGACAACTCCTATGGCTCCTGCCGGTTGTCATACTCATCGTGTAGCGACCAGACCTCAAATAGTCTGATCTCTGTACTCAGGTGTCATCCCTGGATCAGTAATGCTGACACCACACAGTACTTGAAGGATTTATAACAGAGTAGCAATCACACACTTATTACATCGAGTGTCTCAATAGAGAACTTATTACAATAAATATGGCTTAAGGCCATCTAATAACGATAACAGCAGAAGGCTTAGAAGATAAGTGAGTCCATCAACTCCAACGGCATCACTGAGTATAGAACCGCGACCTAAAACTCCTTAATCGTCGTTTGAAAAGTCTGCAACATTAACGTTGCAGCCCGAAATGGGTCAGCACATGAAATATGCTGGCAAAGTAACACATAGAGAGTAATGGAATGAAACAGCTATACTATATGCATATTTGGCTGGTGGAAAGCTCTATAGTTACAATTTTTGCGTAAAGCTAATTTTTCCCTACTGCAAAGGAATAAATTTTATTTAACTATCATGGTAGTTGTTAAACATTGAGAATGGTTGACAGCATTCTCAATCCCAATTAAGCACTATCATTAAACAAAATCCATCAAAATTAAATTTTAGAGTAACATGTTGAGATTCACATGATAATCCAAGTACTAGATACTCAAGATGTCCATAACCGGGGACACGGCTAACCATGATTAGTTTATACACTCTGTAGAGGTTTGCGCACTTTTCCCCACAAGACTCGATCGCCTCCGTTTGGTTTCTCGCACTACACGGTGTTTGAGAAATGGATGACCGAGACATAGTCTTTCAGAAGCGCTAGCACCTTACAATGGATAGACCGTTACACCTACTTTCCCCTACATCTGCTAGTCTACCCTGTAAGAGTTCGCACGGCTTAATCAACTATGCTAGAGCCCATAATAGCTTGTGGCTGCACACGGAAGTTTCTAGTATGAAAAATTTCATGATCCCTTTGGGCCTGGGTGACGGTCCATAAAGAAAAACAGGCAATCGGTGGCGGTGGTGCTCCGGCGATGGGTCCGGCGGCGGTGGCGGTGCTCCGGCGGCGGCGGTCGGTGGCGGCGCGGCGGCGCAGGGCGGCGGTGGCGGCGGCGGCGCTGGGGCGGCGGCGGTCGGGGGGCTAGGGTTTGGAGGCCCCGGGCTAGGCTCCCCGGCTTATAAAGCCTGGACGGGCCTAGTGTCCGGGTCGGACACGGCCCGTAGGTCGGTTGCGGTTTTTTTAAATATTCCGCGCAAAAAATCAAATAAAAGAAATACTAAACGAACTCCAAAAATCCCGAAATAAATTTTCCCCGGCTTCTAAAATCAAGCCGCACAAGGTGAACATTTATTTGGGGCCTAAATGCAAATTTTGAAAAAAACGCACATTTTTCCTAAATTCAAATAAAATATCGAAAAACTCCGAAATAAAATCTTATTTGATTTTATTATTAAATCCTCAATATTTATTTATTTTGGGAAAGTCATTTTATTCCCTCTCTCATATTTTTGTAATAGAAATAATTGATGATAAAATAATTAAAATCAAATGATCCTATTCTCAAAATTTGAGAAAACTCAAATATGAAAATAACGAAATCCCCAGCTCTCTCTGTGGGTCCTTGAGTTGCGTAGAATTTCTAGGATCAAAACCAAAAACAAATAAATTATGATATGCAATGATGATCTAATGTATAACGTTCCAAATTGAAAATTTGGGATGTTACAAACCTACCCTCCTTAAGATGAATCTCGCCCTCGAGATTCGGGTTGGCTAGAAAATAGGTGAGGGTGGTCCTTGAGAAAATCTTCCTCTCGCTCCTAGGTGGCTTCATCCTTCGTGTGGTGGATCCACTGAACCTTACAAAACTTGATAACCTTGCTGCGGGTGACTCGGCTGGCAAACTTGAGAATCTTAACTGGTTTCTCCTCATAGGTCAAATTGTTATCCAACTGAATTGCTTCCAATGGCACTGTGTCTCTCAAGGGTTGTCAGCCATCTCCGCGTGGCACTTCTTTAGTGAGAAACGTGGAACACATCATGAACTCCTGACAATCCTTCGGGAAATTCCAACTTGTAGGCCACTTCTCCCAGACGTTCCAATACTCGGTATGGTCCTACAAATCGTGGCGCTAACTTTCCCTTAACACCAAAACGCTTTATTCCCCGAAGTGGGGATACTCGAAGATAAACTCTGTCTCCGACTTCGTAAACTGTCTCCTTGCGTTTTGAATATGCATAACTCTTCTGCCTGGATTGAGCTACCTTGAGCCTATCGCGAATCAATTTCACCTTCTGTTCAGACTCTTTGATCAAATCAGGCCCAAACAACTGGCGGTCTCCAACTTCATCCCACGACAACGGTGTCCTGCACCTCCTTCCGTACAAGGCTTCGAAAGGGGCCATCTTTAAACTGGATTGATAGCTGTTGTTGTAAGAGAATTCTGCATATGGCAAATTGTCATCCCAACTAGATCCATAATCTAGCGCACAAGCTCTCAGCATGACCTCCAAAATCTGATTGACTCTCTCGGTCTGTCCATCTGTCTGTGGATGAAAAGCTGTGCTGAACTCTAGCCTGGTACCCAAAGTTTCGTGCAACTGATTCCAGAACTTTGATGTAAATTGGGTTCCTCTATCTGATACTATACTCCTCAGAACTCCATGTAAGCATACAATCCGGGTCATGTATATCTTTGCCAACTTAGCACTGGTGTAAGTGGTCTTTACCGGGATGAAATGAGCTACTTTCGTCAACCGATCAACTACAACCAAAATCGAGTCATAGCCTGAACGAGTCCTGGGTAATCCCGTGATAAAATCCATGCCTAACTTATCCCACTTCCATTCGGGTAGCGGCAATGGCTGTAGCAATCCTGCTGGCTTCTGATGCTCTGCCTTTACTCTCTAACATACGTCACAAACCGCTACATACTCCGCAATATCTTTCTTCATTCCGGTCCACCAGAAAGTATCCTTCAAATCCAAATACATCTTGGTATTTCCTGGGTGAATCAAATATGGTGTATCGTGTGCCTCTTGCAGAATCAACTTCCTGATCTCCGGGTCATTGGGCACATAAACACGGTCTTCAAACCATAGGGTGTCGTGCTCATCCTCACGAAATCCTTTAGCCTTTCCTTTGCTCATTTTCTCCTTTATAGAGGCAATCTCCTTGTCAGTCTTCTGAGCTTCTCTGATGCTATCCATCAAAGTTGACTGAATCTCCAATGCTGCTACATAGCCTCTCGGAACTATTTCCAAACATAGCTCACGAAGATCCTCGGCTAACACCTTTGGTATTTCTCCCGTCATTAGTGTATTGACATGGCTCTTACGGCTCAATGCGTCAGCTACTACATTAGCCTTTCCGGGATGGTAATGCAATCTCATATCATAATCCTTGATGAGCTCCAACCATCTCCTTTGTCTGAGGTTTAATTCCTTCTGCGGGAAAATGTATTTCAAACTCTTGTGATCCGTGTACACCTCGCAATGATTTCCAATGAGGAAATGTCTCCATGTTTTCAATGCATGCACTACGGCTGCTAACTCCAAATCATGCGTGGCATAATTCAATTCGTGGGGTTTCAGTTGTCGTGAGGCATATGAAACAACTCTCCCTTCCTGCATAAGCACTGCTCCAAGTCCTCGTCGTGAAGTGTCGCAATACACCTCATAATCCTTGGTCTGGTCTGGCAAAATCAACACTGGTGAACTAACCAAGCGTTTCTTCAACTCCTGGAAACTAGCCTCACACTCCTCAGTCCATATGAACTTGGTGTCCTTCTTTAACAACTCCGTCACAGGTTTTGCAATTTTGGAGAAATTCTCAATAAATCTCCGGTAGTATCCTGCGAGTCCAAGGAAACTCCGGATCTCTCCAACTGTTGTTGGTGCCTCCCACTTGGTCACGGTATCAACTTTAGTGGGATCAACTGCTATTCCTTCTCCGGATATAACGTGTCCGAGGAATCCTACTTCCTTCAACCAAAACTCACATTTGCTAAACTTGGCATATAGTTGATGTTCCCTGAGCTTTCCAAGAACCAAACGCAAATGTTCCTTATGCTCCTCTTCATTCTTCGAGTAAACCAGAATATCATCAATGAACACCACGACGAACTTATCCAAGAACTCCATAAACACTTTGTTCATCATGTTCATAAAATAGGCAGGTGCGTTAGTCAGACCAAATGACATAACGGTATACTCGTACAGACCATACCTGGTGGTAAAAGCTGTCTTAGGTATATCATGTTCTCGAATCTTCAACTGGTGGTATCCTGATCGTAGATCGATCTTGTAAAATACCTTAGCTCCTTGCAATTGATCAAACAGATCATTGATCATTGGTAGTGGGTACTTGTTCTTGATCGTTACTTCATTCAACCCACGATAGTCAACAACCATCCTTAACGACCCATCCTTTTTCTCCACTAGAAGTACTGGTGATCCCCAAGGCGACGAACTTGGGCGAATGTAACCTTTACCCAGTAACTCCTTAATCTTCTTATTAATCTCCACCAAATCCTTTGTGGGCATCCTGTATGGTCTCTTTGATATTGGCCCTGTGCCTGGTAATAGCTCAATCAAAAACTCAATATCTCTATCCGGTGGCATGCCTGGCAACTCTTCGAGAAATACGTCAGGGAAATCCCTTACCACTGGTACTTCCTCCTGCACAACTCCTGATAAGGAATTTACTTGTGTCCTATTTGGCGCATGCCGGGATACATACTTGATCCTTCTTCCTTCTGGCGTCGTAAGCAAAATTGTCTTACTGGCGCAATCCATGTTTCCCCCATACATCGACAACCAATCCATACCGAGAATTACATCCAAACCTTGGGATTCTAGAATAATTAAATCCGTTGGGAAAATATGCCTTCCTATACTTAATGGCACTTAGAAACATCCTTGACTGGCCATATACTCTGCTCCTAGTGAGCTTACTAGCATAGGTGTTCTAAGAACCTTAGTGGGCAAGTTATACTTATCCACAAATCCCCTTGATATGTATGAATGCGATGCACCAGTATCAAAAAGAACGAGTGCAGTAAATGACTTAACCAAAAACTTACCGATTACTGCATCCGGCTGCTCTTCAACCTCCTCCACATTAACGTGGTTCACCTGTCCGTCCTCCTTGGCGCAAGTTGCGAAACTCTTGCTTCTTCAAGGCCATAGCTCCTGCTGAAACTGGTCCCATGTGACAGTGTCGACAGGGAAAGTGGTTGTGAAATTCTCCCACCATGATGCTGCGGGTCCTTCAAGCTGATGTGCGGCAAACTTCACCTTCTCCGCATCTGTGCATCCTGCTGTGGTCAACTCTCTAGCTGTCTTGCGGAGCCAATCATCTGCTACTATCGGCTCGGTGCTACTGGAAAACACCTGCGGATTCAGCCTAAGAAAATGGGCTAAGTGATCAACAGGTGGTGGTGGTGGTGGGTTGTTGTTGTTGTTCCCCTAATTCTGATTCTGGACTAGCAACTGCATCAATGTGTTCTGCTGCTGGATCAACTGGGTGAGCTCCGGTGGGAAGGTAAATCCGGGGTCACGTCTCGGAGGCATCTGAGGGTTTAGAAAAGATGGGATTTAAGAATAGAGGGGGTCTAAAGATAAAACACTACCCATATGCACATGAGGCAAAAGCAAACAATTCACTTCATTCAATCAAACAAGGGCATACAATTGATCTAACTATCGCAAAAGTGCTCGGACTACTGTATTTACATGGTGGACTACTACTACTACTGATGAGGTGGTCTACTAGAAATATTCTTCGGTTGCAGACTCCATGATATCTGCTCCGGCTTCATCAACATAGTCATCATCGCTATCATCTGGGTCCGAGTCGGTGTCGTCGATGATGATGTAGTCTTCCGGGCGAATCTCCTTGGGTTCTTCGTCTTCATCTACTGGTGTAGGGCCTCCCATAAATATCCCGATCTTCATTGTTAGGTCGGTATTCTTATCCACTAATACTTCAATTTCTTCTTCATAATCTTCACGTGTAGCCTTGAGTTCTTCCTCCAGTTCCTTGATTCTTGTCCTTGCCTTCTTCAGGTCTATCATGTTGGCGCACATCTGGTTCTCCTAACGTCGAATGTGTTGGTTTAATTCCTGGATAAAAGCTGCAATTGATCTATCCTTTCTGGTGCTAATCATCTCCCAGTGCTCATCTCGGCACCCACAAATCTGGTAGATAGTATCCTTGAGATCATTGCGGTAGACTTCTTCAATGCGTCCCATGGCGATGTGAGCTGCCATGCTCTTTCCTAGACTCCAAATTGGTGCATCAAAAGAAAACTCTATGGGCTCAGTGACTGGCATGAACGTCCTTCCTGGAACTTGAACTTGAATCATCCAGCACTCTTCTTCAGGTAAGGTGGCGTTGTAGGTTCCGGTGAAGCTTGGTACTCCTATGTTCGGGTATCTAGTGACTTCCTTCAAGTGACGTCCAAAGGGTGTATCTTTATCCGGTTGCGTGAACTTGCTCCTTGCACCCGCCATCCTAAAGAGTAGAAAAGATGAGAGGTCAGAAGAGAAGAGAGTGAATAGTGATCTAGGTCTTTAGCTTAGTGGTCGTGTCCTACAGTCAGCGTGTGCTCTGATACCATCTTTGTAGCGACCAGACCTCAAACAGTCTGATCTCTGTGCTCAGGTGTCATCCCTGGATCAGTAATGCTGACACCACACAATACTTGAAGGATTTATAACAGAGTAGCAATCACACACTTATTACATCGAGTGTCTCAATAGAGAACTTATTACAATAAATATGACTTAAGGCCATCTAATAACGATAACAGCGGAAGGCTTAGAAGATAAGTGAGGCCATCAACTCCAACGGCATCACTGAGTATAGAACCACGACCTAAAACTCCTTAATCGTCGTCTGAAAAGTCTGCAACATTAACGTTGCAGCCCAAAACGGGTCAGCACATGGAATATGCTGGCAAAGTAACACATAGAGAGTAATGGAATGAAACAACTATACTATATGCATATTTGGCTGGTGGAAAGCTCTATGGTTACAGTTTTTGCATAAAGCTAATTTTTCCCTACTGCAAAGGAATAAATTTTATTTAACTATCATGGTAGTTGTTAAACATTGAGAATGGTTGACAGCATTCTCAATCCCAATTAAGCATCATCATTAAAAAAACCCATCAAAATTAAATTTTAGATTAACATGTTGAGATTCACATGATAATCCAAGTACTAGATACTCAAGATGTCCATAACCGGGGACACGGCTAACCATGATTAGTTAATACACTCTGCAGAGGTTTGCGCACTTTTCCCCACAAGACTCGATCGCCTCCGTTTGGTTTCTCGCACTACACGGTGTTTGAGAAACGGATGACCGAGACATAGTCTTTCAGAAGCGCTAGCACCTTACGATGGATAGACTGTTACACCTACTTTCCCCTACATCTGCTAGTCTACCCTGTAAGAGTTTGCACGACTTAATCAACTATGTTAGAGCCCATAATAGCTTGTGGCTGCACACGAAAGTTTCTAGTATGAAAAATTTCATTATCCCTTTGGGCCTGGGTGGCGGTCCATAAAGAAAAACAGGCAATCCTGGAATACCCAGGTACCTCAATCCACCCAGATGTGTGTTTAAGTTGCCACCTTAGATAAACCATTAAACAAAACCGTCGGCAAACCGAACGGTTTTTTGGAAAAAACCGGCGACTAAAAAAAACTACCCCAGCAACTCCGGCGGCGGCGGCGGCGGTCGGCGGCAGCGGCGGCGGTTGGGGCGCTAGGGTTTGGAGGCCCCGGGATGGCTCCCCGGCTTATAAAGCCTGGATGGGCCTAGTGTCCGGGTTGGACACGGCCCGTAGGTCGGTTGCGTTTTTTTTCATATTCCGTGCTGAAAAACAAATAAAAGAAATACTAAACGGACTCCAAAAATCCTGAAATAAATTTTTCCCGGCTTCTAAAATCAAGCCGCACAAGGTGAACATTTATTTGAGGCCTAAATGCAATTCTGAAAAAAGCATATTTTTCCTAAATTCAAATAAAATATCGAAAAACTCCGAAATAAAATCTTATTTGATTTTATTATTAAATCCTCAATATTTATTTATTTTGGGAAAGTCATTTTATTCCCTCTCTCATATTTTTGTAATAGAAATAATTGATGATAAAATAATTAAAATCAAATGATCCTATTCTCAAAATTTGAGAAAACTCAAATATGAAAATAACAAAATCCCCAACTCTCTCCGTGGGTCCTTGAGTTGCGTAGAATTTCTAGGATCAAAACCAAAAGCAAATAAATTATGATATGCAATGATGATCTAATGTATAACATTCCAAATTGAAAATTTGGGATGTTACACATCGACATGCAAGTCGTGATTCCTATTACAAGAACATGATCAATCTCATACATCACATATATCATTCATCACATCCTTTTGGCCATATCACATCACACAGCACATGCTGCAAAAACAAGTTAGACATCCTCTAATTGTTGTTGCAAGTTTTTACGTGGCTGCTATAGGTTTCTAGCAAGAACGTTTCTTGCCTACACCAAAACCACAATGTGATATGCCAATTTCTATTTACCCTTCATAAGGACCTTTTTCATCGAATCCGATCCGACTAAAGTGGGAGCGACAGACATCCGCCAGCCACCTTATGCAACTAGTGCATGTCAATCGGTGGAACCAGTCTCACGTAAGCGTACGTGTAAGGTCGGTCCGGGCCGCTTCATCCCATGATGCCGCCGAATCAAGATAATACTAGTAACGCCAAGCAAATTGACAATATCCACGCCCACAACTGCTTTGTGTTCTACTCGTGCATAGAAACTACGCATAGACCTAGCTCATGATGCCACTGTTGGGGAACGCAGCAGAATTTTAAAATTTTCTACGCATCACCAAGATCAATCTATGGAGCCATCTAGCAACGAGGGAGAGGGGAGTGCATCTACATACCCTTGTAGATCGCGCGCGGAAGCGTTCAAGAGAACGTGGTTGATGGAGTCGTACTCGTCGTGATCCAAATCACCGATGACCTAGTGCCGAACGGACAGCACCTCCGCATTCAACACACGTACGATTGGGAAGACGTCTCCTCCAACTTGATCCAGCAAGGGGGAAGGAGAGGTTGATGAAGATCTAGCAGCACGACGGCGTGGTGGTGGAAGCAACGGTGATCTCGGCAGGGCTTCGCCAAGCTCAGGGAGAGGGAGGAGTGTCACGAGAGGGAGAGGGAGGCGCCAGGGGCTAGGGTGCGGCTGACCTCCCTCCCCCCACTATTTATAGGACCCCTAGGGGGGGCGCCAGCCCTAGGAGATTGAATCTCTAAGGGGGGCGGCGGCCAAGGGGGGTGGAGTGCCCCCCAAGCCAAGTGGGGCGCCCCCACCCCTAGGGTTTCCAACCCTAGGTGCAGGGGAGGCCCATGGGGGCGCACCAGCCCATATGGGGCTGGTTCCCCTCCCACTTCATCCCATGGGGCCCTCCGGAATAGGTGGCCCCACCCGGTGGACCCCCGGGACCCTTCCGGTGGTCCTGGTACAATGCCGATTACCCCGAAAACCTTCCCGATGGCCGAAACTTGACTTCCTATATATAAATCTTCACCTCCGGATCATTCCGGAACTCCTCGTGATGTCCGGGATCTCATCCAGGACTCCGAACAACTTTCGGGTTACCGTATACTAATATCTCAACAACCCTAGCGTCACCGAACCTAAAGTGTGTAGACCCTACGGGTTCGGGAGACATGCAGACATGACCGAGACAACTCTTCGGTCAATAACCAACAACGGGATCTGGATAACCATGTTGGCTCCCACATGCTCCTCGATGATCTCATCGGATGAACCATGATGTCGAGGATTCGATCAATCCCGTATCACTAGTAGAAAACAGGGCTATGGTCCAGGCCGGCTCAGCCCATTAGTCCCAGTTCAGTCTAGAACCGGGACCAATGTGGGCATTGGTCCTGGTTCGTGAGCCCAGGGGGCCGGCCGGGCCACGTGGGCCATTGGTCCCGGTTCGTCTGGACCTTTTGGTCCCGGTTGGTCGGACGAACCGGGACCAATGGGCCTCGCTCCTGGCCCACCACCATTGGTCCCGGTTGGTGGCTTGAACCGGGACCAAAGGCTTCCCTTTAGTCCCGGTTCATGTCATCAACCGGGACCAATGAGGTGCCTATATATACCCTCTCGCGCAAGAGTAGAGCACAGTGCTCTGTTTTTTCTGGCCAAGGGGGGAGGGCTTTGTGGTGCTCTAGCTCACCTCCTATGCACATGAGGTGTTCGATGGAATGCCCGAGCCACACTACTTAAGCTTTCTCCTCTAGAAGATCGACCTCCAAGCTCCATTTTCCTCGAGATTTGTCTAGATTTAGCGGTCTGTCACGCCCCGTCCCCGTCTTCACCGCTGTCGATCACCCGCGCCGATCTCATCACCGACACCACCGTGGTGAGCCTCTTGTTCTTATCTTCTTTCTGAAAGGAAAAATATTCTTACTTGTATGTTTAGATAGATACTTGTATCATTTTCTTACATTTATTATTGCATCTTATATAGTGCGATGGTTTTGGTATCCGCCCCCGTCGGCCCTCGTCCTGTCTATGATTCGGATTTGGTATGTATATTATCTTTATAACTATTGGTTCATTTATTGTTTATGAAAATTATGCCGACCAACGTGACATAGATTTTATTTATCTAGGATGTATGTGAATCGGAAATGCCAACCGACCCTATTGTCGAGAGGTTAAATTTAGTTGAAGAAGAAAACAATTTGTTGAAGGAAAAAATAAAAAAATTTGAGGAGGAGAAGATGATATTGGAGTTGCATGTTGCGGATGTCGTTGATGATCACAAGATCAAGATGGATGCAATGCGCTTGAAGATTAGAAAGATTAGAAAATATGCCATTCATACCGAGGCTTGGTATCATTATGCCGTTGGATCAATTGTTACCTTGGTTGCGATTATGATCGCATTTGTTTTCGCATTGAAATGTTTTACATAGTTTCAATGTATGGTTTAATTAATTAGATGCTCTGGAGAGCTATATGTTGTTAGATGAGAACTATGTATGCACTTTGGTTTTAATGTGATGATGAACTTCTATTAATTTGGACACTTAATTATATATAATGCACGCAGATGAACCGGCAATGGATGTACGGTGACAGACACACCCGCGAGTACATTAAGGGCGTGCATGAGTTTCTCGATGCGGCTGAGGCAAACAAGCAGAATGGTTTTATGTGTTGTCCATGCACTGAATGTGGGAATACGAGGTCTTACTCTAACCGGAAAATCCTTCACTCCCACCTGCTTTACAAGGGTTTCATGCCACACTATAATGTTTGGAGGAGGCACGGAGAAATAGGGGTTATGATGGAAGACGACGAAGAAGAAGAGTATGATGACAACTATGTGCCCCCTGAATACGGTGATGCTGCAACGGGGGGAGCTGGTGAAGATCAAGAGGAACCAGACGATGTACCCAATGATGCTGCCACGGGTGAAGCTGCTGAAGATCAAGAGGAACCAGACGATGTGCCCGATGATGATGATCTCCGTCGGGTCATTGTCGATGCAAGGACGCAATGCATTAGTCAAAAGGAGAAGCTGAAGTTCGATCGCATGTTACAGGATCACAAAAAAGGGTTATACCCCAATTGCGAAGATGGCAACACAACGCTCGGTACCATACTGGAATTGCTGCAGTGGAAGGTAGAGAATGCTGTGGCTGACAAAGGATTTGAGAAGCTACTGAAAATATTGAAGAAGAAGCTTCCAAAGGATAACGAATTGCCCGACAGTACATACGCAACAAAGAAGGTGGTATGCCCTCTAGGATTGGAGGTGGAGAAGATACATGCATGCCCTAATGACTGCATCCTCTACCGCGGTGCATACAAGGATCTGAATGCATGCCCGGTATGCGGTGCGTTGCGGTATAAGATCAGACGAGATGACCCTGGTGATGTTGACGGCGAGCCCCTCAGGAAGAGGGTTCCTGCGAAGGTGATGTGGTATGCTCCTATAATACCACGGTTGAAACGTCTATTCAGAAACGAAGAGCATGCCAAGTTGATGCGATGGCACAGTGAGAACCGAAAGAAAGATGGGAAGTTGAGAGCACCCGCTGACGGGTCGCAGTGGAGAAAAATCGAGAGAAAGTACTGGGATGAGTTTGCAAAGGACCCAAGGAATGTATGGTTTGCTTTAAGCGCGGATGGCATTAATCCTTTCGGGGAGCAGAGCAGCAATCACAGCACCTGGCCCGTGACTCTATGTATGTATAACCTTCCTCCTTGGATGTGCATGAAGCGGAAGTTCATTATGATGCCAGTTCTCATCCAAGGCCCTAAGCAACCCGACAACGAAATTGATGTGTACCTAAGGCCATTAGTTGAAGAACTTTTACAGCTGTGGAATGGAAACGGTGTACATACGTGGGATGAGCACAGACAGGAGGAATTTAACCTTAAGGCATTGCTGTTCGTGACCATCAACGATTGGCCCGCTCTCAGTAACCTTTCAGGACAGACAAACAAAGGATACCACGCATGCACGCACTGTTTAGATGACATTGAAAGTATATACCTGGACAAATGTAGGAAGAATGTGTACCTGGGCCATCGTCGATTTCTTCCGACCAACCATCAATGTCGAAAGAAAGGCAAGCATTTCAAAGGCGATGCAGATCACCGGAAGAAGCCCGCCATGCGCACCGGTGATCATGTGCTTGCTATGGTCAATGATTTACACTACGTAATCTTTGGAAAGGGTCCCGGTGGACTAGCTGTTCCGAATGACGCTGAGGGACACGCACCCATGTGGAAGAATAAATCTATATTTTGGGACCTACCCTACTGGAAAGACCTAGAGGTCCGCTCCTCAATCAACGTGATGCACGTGACGAAGAACCTTTGCGTGAACCTGCTAGGCTTCTTGGGCGTGTATGGGAAGACAAAAGATACACCTGAGGCACGAGAGGACCTGCCACGTTTGCACGAAAAAGACGGCATGCCTCCGAAGCAGTATAAAGGTCCTGCCAGCTACGCTCTTACAAAAGAAGAGAAAGAAATCTTCTTTGAATGCCTGCTCAGTATGAAGGTCACGACTGGCTTCTCGTCGAATATAAAGGGAATAATAAATATGCCAGAGAAAAAGTTTCAGAACCTAAAGTCTCATGACTACCACATGATTATGACGCAACTGCTTCCGGTTGCATTGAGGGGGCTTCTACCGGAAAACGTCCGATTAGCCATTGTGAAGCTATGTGCATTCCTCAATGCAATCTCTCAGAAGGTGATCAATCCAGAAATCGTACCAAGGCTAAGGAGTGATGTGGCGCAATGTCTTGTCAGTTTCGAGCTGGTGTTCCCACCATCCTTCTTCAATATCATGATGCACGTCCTAGTTCATCTAGTCGACGAGATTGTCATCCTGGGGCCCGTATTTCTACACAATATGTTCCGCTTTGAGAGGTTCATGGGAGTCCTAAAGAAATATGTCCGTAACCGCGCTAGGCCAGAAGGAAGCATCTCCATGGGCCATCAAACAGAGGATGTTATCGGGTTTTGTGTTGACTTCATTCCTGGCCTTAACAAGATAGGTCTCCCTAAATCGTGGTATGAGGGGAGACTGACTGGAAAAGGCACTCTTGGAAGAGACTCAATAATATGCAGGGACGGATATTCTTGGTCTCAAGCACACTACACAGTTCTACAGAACTCTACCTTGGTGACCCCGTATGTCGATGAACACAAGAACAGTCTGCGCTCCAAACACCCAGAGCAGTGCGACGACTGGATTACATGTGAACACATCAGGACTTTCAGCAGTTGGTTGGAAACACGTCTCAGAGGTGACAACACTGTTTGTGATGAGTTGTACTTGTTGTCAAGGGGACCATCTTTGACTGTATTGACTTACAAAGGATACGAGATAAATGGGAATACATTTTACACGATCGCCCAAGATCAAAAGAGCACCAACCAAAACAGCGGTGTCCGCTTTGATGCAGCAACCGAGAGCGGAAAGGACACATATTATGGTTACATAGTGGACATATGGGAACTTGACTACGGACCTGATTTTAAGGTCCCTTTGTGAAGTGCAAATGGGTCAATCTGTTAGGCGGCGGGGTACAGGTAGACCCACAGTACGGAATGACAACAGTGGATCTGAAAAATCTTGGGTACACGGACGAACCATTCGTCCTAGCCAATGATGTGGCACAGGTTATCTATGTGAAGGACATGTCTACCAAACCGAGAAAAAGAAAAGATAAGGAAGCGAATACATCATACGATGAGCCAAAGCGTCACATAGTTCTTTCAGGAAAAAGGGACATCCTGGGAGTGGACGGCAAGACAGACATGTCTGAAGATTATGAAAAGTTTCATGAAATTCCTCCCTTCAATGTCAAGGCTGACCCAAGCATCCTGATAAACAATGAAGATTATCCATGGTTACGGCGCAATAAGCAAATGACACAAGCGAAGAAAAAGTGAAGACTTTCTCCCTCAACTATTATGATGATACCATGCCAAATTTGTAACAGACGAACATGCTACCATTGTCCGTTTTGTACATGCACATGCTATGTGGGTGAAATTATGATACCATCCCAACTTTCAACTTTTTCAGAGTTCATTTGAAATGCTTTCATGTCTTATGGTTCGAAACTTTGATACTTCGAAAGTGATTGTCCATTTTGTACACGAAGTGCATCAAGTTTTTGTCGTAACCCTCTCTACTTTTTGGAACATGCTATGTGGGTGAAATGATGATACCATGCCAACTTTCAACCTTTTCAGAGTTCATTTTAAAATGCTTTCCAATTTCAGAGTCATTTAGCTCAAAGAATGAATTAATAGCAAACAGAATGAACTACAAAACTTTTATGAAAATAAAAACAATCAATTAAAATATTATGTTATGATCAACTAAAATAAAACTATAATATTCTTCAATAGCAAAAAGAATATAATTTTTGTGACCTAAAATCAAACTATAAGTATTTAATTGTAAGTATAAATAAAAAATAAATAGCAAAGAAGAAAAAAAATTCTATTTTTATAGTAAAGTTATTCATAAACTAGTGATTCACACAAATTTTTAAAAATTCAAATTTAAACTATTCAAAATTTAAAACTAATGGCACTAACAGAAAGTTTATAATTTTTGTGACCTAAAATCAAAAAGAAATCACTAAAAAACTATAAGTATTTAGTTGTAAGTATAAATAAAAAATAAATAGAAAAAAATTCTATTTTTATAGTAAAGTTATTCATAAACTAGTGATTCACACAAATTTTTAAAAATTCAAATTTAAACTATTCAAAATTTAAAACTAATGGCACTAACAGAAAGTTTATAATTTTTGTGACCTAAAAGCAAAAAGAAATTACTAAAAAACTGTAAGTATTTAGTTGTAAGTAGAAATAAAAATAAATAGAAAAAAAATTCTATTTTTATAGTAAAGTTATTCATAAACTAGTGATTCACACAAATTTTTAAAAAATGCCTCCTACTGGGCCTCCACGGCCTGAATACGACTAGAAACCCTACATGGGCCAGGATTCAGGCCCGCAGAAGGCCCAATAGGCCCACAGGCAGTAGCAAGTTTAGGCTCGAAAGCCTGCATTAGAGAGGAGCTCGACTGGGGAGGCACACCAGCGCTTATAAACCAGTGCCGGCGCCCTTCAGCTAGCGATGTGGGACTAAACTTTTGGGCGCGGGGCAGCACAAGGCCATTGGTCCCGGTTGGTGGCACCAACCGGGACTAAAGGGGGCATTGGTCCCGGTTCGTGGCACCAACCGTGACCAATGCCCCCCTTTAGTCCCGGTTGGTGCCACCAACCGGGACCAAAGGCCGGCCTTTGGTCCTGGTTGGTGGCACCAACCGGGACTAATGCACACCTTTGGTCCCGGTTGCTGCCATGAACCGGGACTAAAGGCTCTGCTATATAAGCCCACACTTTGGAAATTTTCGCCAACTGCTCCATTCCCCATCGCCGACGCCGCCAGGCTGCTCGTCCTCCTCGTCGCCGTCGCCGCGCCCTGCCCCGTCGCCGTCACTGCGCCCTGCCCCATCGCCATCGCCGCGCCCTGTCGCTGTCGTCGTCGTCGCGCCCTCCTGCCCGTCGCCGGCCGCCCTGCCCCGAGCTCGCTGCCGTCCGCGCGCCCTGCCCCGAGCCCCGCCTCCTCGATCGTCCCCGTCGCCGTGTGCCGCCCCGAGCCCGCGGCCATCCCCGTCGCCGTGTGCCACCCCGAGCCCGTCGTCCCCGTCGCCGTGTGCCGCCCCGAGCCCACGGCCGTCCCCGTCTCCGTGTGCCACCCCGAGCCCGTCGTCCCCGAGCCCCGCGCACGCCGTCCCCAAGCCCGCCGTCCTCCTTCCCGTCGCTGGCCTCCTCTCCCCGTCGCCGCCCGCCCCCAGTGAGCTCCCCCCTTTCCCATCCCCGTCGCCGACGATGCCACCCATTGCCGCCACTGCTCTCCTGTTCATATATGAAAAAGTTACATTTTTAGAAAATCATCTATATATGTTCAGAAAAGTTTATATGAATGTGGCTATATATATGTGTGGCTATGTATGTGTATATGAATGTTCAGAAAAGTTTATATGAATGTGGCTATATATATGTGTGGTTATGTATGTGTATATGAATGTTCAGAAAAGTTTATATGAATGTTCAGAAAAGTTCTATATGTATGTGTGGCTATGTATGTGTATGTGGCTATGTGTATGTGTGGCTATATATGTTCAGAAAAGTCCAAACATGAGAGGGGGGATGATAGATGATGATGACGGGGGGGAGGGGGGACGTCGGACATTCATGAGAGAGGCGGGGAAGAAGGGGAAGAAGAGGGAGAAGAAGAGGGGGTCGAGAGGGGGTCTAGGGTCGCCGAGGGGTCGAGGGTCGTCGAACATGAGAGGAGGAAGAGGATAAAAAAAGAAGAGGAATAAGAAAAGAAAAAAGAGGAGAAGAAAGAATAGAGAAGATCTCCTCTATTCTTTCTTCTCCTCTTTTTTTTCTTCTTCTTCCTCTTTTTTTTATCGGGAACGAGGGTCGCCGAGCGGTAGAGGAAGAAGAGGATAAAAAAGAAGAGGAAGAAAAAAAAGAGAGGGGTCGACGGTCGCCTAGGGGTCAAGGGTCGAGAGGGGGTCTAGGGTCGCCGAGAGGGGAGAGGAAGACGAGGAGAAATAAATAAGAAGAAGAAAAAAGAAGAAAAAGAAGAGGAGAAGAAGAAAGGAATAGAGGAGAAGAAGAGAAAAATAGAATATATATATATATATATATATTCTATTTTCTCTTTTCTCCTCTATTCCTTTCTTCTTCTCCTATTTTTTTCTTCTTTTTTTTCTTCGACACGTGGGGGGGGGGGGTTGAGAACGTCGGACATTCATGAGAGAGGCAAGGAAGAAGGGGAAGAAGAGGGAGAAGAAGAGGAGAGGAAGAAGAGGAAGTCTTCTCCTCTATTCTTTCTTCTCTTCTTTCTTCTTCTTCTTCTTCCTCTTTATTTTATCGAGAACGAGGGTCGTCGAGAGGGTCGCCGAGCGGTAGAGGAGAAACCCTAAATAGAAAGTATCGTCGGTGTGAGATACATGTACCGTCGGTGTCGGACACTACATCCACATCCCACAAGTGGCGCGGGCTTCGACGGCCATGTCACTTGTGGGACGTGGATGTAGTGTCCGACACCGAAGGCCACATGTATCTCACACCCACGATACTTGCTAGCTATTTAGGGTTTCCTCTACCGAAAAGAAGAGGAGAAATAAATAAGAAGAAAAAAGAAGAAAAAGAAGAGGAGAAGAAGAAAGGAATAGTGGAGAAGAAGAGAAAATAGAATATATTCTATTTTCTCTTCTTCTCCACTATTCCTTTCTTCTTCTCCTCTTTTTTTCTTCTTTTTTTCCTATAGGGTCGAGGGTTCCAGCAGGGTCGTCTAGGGGTCGAGGGTTCCAGGGTCGTCGAGGGTTCGAGGGGTCGAGGATCGCCGAGGGGTCGAGAGAGGTTTCCTAGTGTCAAAGTATTGAATAAATCCATGCCTTCATCATTAGCCGGAAGTAACCAGGGCATGTTGGTACGAAGTTCTGCAAAGTTGTTCTGGAATGGAGTCCCGGATAGAATAATCCGCCTTTTGGTACGAATTCAGCAAAGGCCTTCCAAATAGCGATATTCGGAAGGCTCTTGCTGAACTTTGTGCCAAAAAGCGAATTATCCTATCTGGGACTCCGTTCCAGAACAACTTTGAAGAGCTTCGTACCATCATGCACATGTTACTTTCGCCTAATGATGAAGACATGGTTTTTTTGAATCCTTTGACACTAGGAAACCTCCCGACCCCTCGGCGATCCTCTCGAACATGAGAGGAAGAAGAGGGTCGTCTAGGGGTCGAGGGTTCCAGGGTTCTTCTCCTCTATTCTCGATATATACCCCCTCCCGATAGCTTACTATGATTAGGTAGCTAGTTCTACTTTTGGCACTAATATATCCATCTGCATGTTTGAATAATAATTGCCATGTTGTAAATATTTGTAGAAACTATGGACACCGCCCTAGACGAAGCAACAAAAGAAGCGTTGTTGAGGGACATAATCGCAGAAGGAAGTGATGCCATCTCGTTGTTTCTCAACGAAACCGATGGTCTGGAAGGAGAGGGTGAACAAGCTGGCTACGGTGACCTAATGCCGGTGCAAGAAGAAAAACATGAGGACGGCTCCGGTGACCGAACCGAGTTCGGCCAAGTATATATATTAGTTAAGCCTATGCTGACTAGCTGATTGATGCATTCATTGTTTTGGTATGTACACATATTAATTAAGTCTTTGTTCTTTTTTCTAGCCCTCTGGATCGAGCACAACTTCGGTAAAGAGACGAGGCCCGAAGAAAAAGTTGAGCTCGGATGAAAAGTTTGAGATCATAGCAATCGCGCCCGACGGCCAACCTATTGAACCCTTCCGGATAAAGAGCGCATTTGTTGCTCAGTGCGGGGTTCTGGTTAGGGACAAGATCCCGATAAGCATCCAGCAATGGTTTAAGCCGGCTACAGAAGACCCTGAGGTCTCTTATGTCAATGATATGCAGAAAAATGATCTTTGGACTGAGCTGAAGTCAAATTTCACCCTACCGCCTGAGGATAATCCAGAGAACCCAGTTAAAGAGAAATTAATCAAGTCTTTTGCTCCGAAGAGGATGGCAGAACTATTCAGGAGGTGGAAGAAAGAGCTGACTAAGTTTGTCGAAAATAATGAGACACCAGAATTCAAGGGCAGATATGAGAAGATCAGAGATCACTGGCCCGCATTTGTGGCCCACAAGACATCGAAAAAGAGTCAGAAGATGTCGGCGACAAACAAGCAAAATGCTGCGAAGAAGAAGCTTCACCATCGCACGGGGTCAGGTGGCTACCTCGTAGCCCGGCCTAAGTGGTCCAAGACTGAGAATGATCTGGTTCATAAAGGGATCGAACCAGAGACAATTAACTGGCCAGACCATTGCCGGACTTGGTTCTTCGGGGCTGGCGGAACCCTGGACCCTGTAACAGGGAAGTGCATTTGGACGAACGATCAAATGGACATACCAGTCAGTAAGCTTAAGCAGTATATCGAAGCAGCGCAGGAAGGGACGTTCTTTCCAGACAGAGAGAATGACGAGCTCACAATGGCCCTCGGGAATCCTGAGCACCCTGGACGGACACGAGGCACGTCAGGCTCCATTCCGTGGAAGGTTGGGTTTCCGGACGCAGGCGGTTACAAATCCCATGAGAGGAGGAAAAAAGTGCAGCAGACCCAAATGCAGGCGCTGCAAGCAAGGGTAGACGCGATAGAGGAACGAGAAGCAAATCGCAGCAAACGTACTGCCGAAGCCTCCCCCGAAGCTACCCCGCCATCTCAGCGCAGAAGCAGCATGGCTTCCACCGAGCTGCTTCAGCCAGAGCATGCCTTGACGGCTCCTGCCAGCTATCCCGTGGATGCTATAACGGAGTCTCAAAATTGCCACCTTATGACGCAATGGATGAATTTGAAGGTCAAGGCGGCTGTTGGCTCTATTTATCCTACTGAACCCGGCGCAACTTTTCACTGCCGGCCGATTCCAGAAGGATATGCTAGGGTGATGGTGGATGAGATAACGGAGGGATTTGATGACCTCCAGCTTGACCACCCTACCGGTGAAGGGGAGACTCGGTGGGGTCTGCTCTGAAGACTCCATGCCTATGGCGGAAGGAGCTCATCAACCTTCCGAACTGGACGCCACCGCCTCCTCCTCCTCCTCCGGCGAGTCAGGGCACTCCGCCTCCACCGCCTCCTCCTCCTCCTCCGGCGAGTCAGGGCACTCCTCCTCCACCGCCTCCTCCTCTGGCGAGTGACGATCAGGGCCCTCGGCCGGCTCCTTCTCCGGCGCATGGTGGCACTCCGCCTGCGCCGACGCGCCCGAGCAGCCAACCTCCTCCTTCTCCGCCTCGTCAGCAAGGGCGGAAGAGACCTGCCGCCGCTCCAGCTGCTCCGGCGTGTCGTAGTCCTTCTCCTCCTCCTCTTAAGCAAGTAAAGAAGACAACCGCTACGTCTGCTCGATCGGCGTCTAGCAGTACAACCAGAGGCGGGAGGACATACAGATTCGGTCCTTCTCTGAAGACTCCAGAGAAGTTACCATATGAGAGGACCCTGGAGGAGAACGTCGAGATCGCACGAGAAGAAGTGAGGAACTTCTTTGAAGGGGTGAAAGCAAAGAAACATCCACCTCCGGAGGAGAAGGTAGATCGGGTGAAAGTGAAGCGCACTCTGGCTGCCCTGACAAAACCACCGAAGTCTGATCCACCGAAAGGAAACTATGACCACATTATTGGAGAGGAATTTGTCGAAGCGGAGCGGTCGGGAAGTACTGTTAGTGATCAAAGGCTGAAAGAACGACGAGCTGGGAAACAAATTGCCCAGCTCGGCGAACAAGCGAAGCAATCGTGCCCCCCGCTCAAGGTGCCTAGCCACAACGTCGCTAATGATCCGAGGATGGTGCCCGGTTATAGCAATCTTGCAGATTACCTGCCCGATGAAGTACATTATGAACCCATGGACGTGCAGATACAAAGATACGAGTACGGGAAGCCTCTCGTCAAAGATGAAAGATCTCTATCAACGATGATGCGAAGATTGCATGATTGGTACTTGAAAATCTGCAGAGACTCTGGGGGGAGGAGTACTTTGTATGTGAAAGTTAAAAAGGAGCATGACCTCGTTGGAATTGATCTGTTGCCTGTTCCATTTGAGGAGTTCTATCAGTTTTTCAATCAATTGGCCCTCGATAAAACAACGGTCGCCTGCTACTGTCTGTAAGTAGTACTACTTCTGTCATTAAGTTTCTCTATATAGCTTAGCTCTTTCATTGCATGTATTTATAATCATCCTCACTATATTATGCAGATTGATGATCGCCGAATTGAAGAAAAGACAAGTCGGTGATATTGGGTTCATTAACACATATCTCATAGATGCAACTGAGGTTAAACTTCATACCGCAGCTACCGAGGCCAACTTGCTACGATCGTTCGTAATAAATCAAAACAAATATATAATACTCTTTCCTTACAACTTCAGGTGAGTGTTACTGTCTTGTGCGTATTTGGTTTCCTTTATATATTAGTCAAGGTTATAGTAATGTAATTGATGAGTTATGCATGTGTGTGCAGTTTCCACTATATTCTCCTAGAGATTAAGCTTGAGCAGGGAGTAGTAACCGTCTTAGACTCTAAACGAAAAGATCCCCAGGACTATGCAGACATGACTCAAATACTCCAGAAGTAAGTTAAATCGATCATTATCCACCATATCAGCAACTTTGTTCATTTCCTGATATCAAGTAATTGTTTTCTTTGTCCGGCAGGGTTTGGAGAAAATTCACCAAAACAGTTCCGGGACTGCCGAAGGAGCTGGAATTTAGACACCCGAAAGTAAGTACTATAGTAGCATGTTCCGCGCATCTCCTAGTGATTCAAGCGCTAGTTTCATCAATACCATTTAGCATTCTTGCTTATCAGTTTGATTGACCTCTATTTCTTGTAAAGTGGTTGTGGCAGGAACAAGGGAATGATTTCTGTGGATACTACATCTGCGAGTCCATCCGCCACACGACCTGTGAGCGGGGCGGGTACTCTAACGAACAATATGAAGTACGTAAATAACAACATTCACAATTTTATTTTATTACCATCATTTGTGTTGAGTTTCATTCATTAATATATATATGTATTGACCCCCTTCTTCAAATTAGATGTTTCGAAAGCGGGATGAACTCCTAGCACCAGCTCGCATGCGAGCAATTCAAGAGGAATTGGCGGCATTCTTTCTTGACCACGTGATCCCTGAAGACGGAGAATTCTATGTGGACCCTGAGTCCGTATGATTATATTTGTAAGAGATAATTATTGTATATATGTAGCCGGTAGTGTCAGATAGATATACGAGAACTTGTTGTTCGACCAATCTCTCGGAGAAGGAGAGGTGGTCGATATCACTTCTCTCTGTATGCATATATGTTCATGACGATCTCTGTTTCCTTCGTTTGCTTACTAGCTAGCCAGCGTGTCTAGTCCTCTCTATACGTATGTATAGTACGTAGCGTCGACCAAGCACGGACATAAGAGAGGACACTTCTCTCTATTAATTATAGCTAGCTAACACAATATATGAAACACCTAAATTAACCCCCCAAAACCCCCAACCCCCCCCCTTTCAAAAAAAAACAAAAACCCCAGCCACAGAAATGCTGACGCATGGATGCCTATTGGTCCCGGTTGGTGCCACCAACCGGGACCAAAGGGTCTCCTGACTGGGCTCTGCGCACTGCCCACGTGGAGGGCCTTTAGTCCCGGTTCTGGATTGAACCGGGACTAAAGGGGGAGGTATTAGTACCGAAACTTTAGTCCCGGTTCCGGAACCGGGACTAAAGACCCTTACGAACCGGGACTATAGGCCCTTTTTTTACCAGTGTATACAATTCCCTTTGTCAATCGGTACGTTACTTGCCCGAGACTCGATCGTCGGTATCCCAATACCTCGTTCAATCTCATTACCGGCAAATCACTTTACTCATACCGTAATGCATGATCCCGTGATCAACCACTTTGTCACATTGAGCTCATTATGATGATGCATTACCGAGTGGGCTCAGAGATACCTCTCCGTCATACGGAGTGACAAATCCCAGTCTCGATTCGTGCCAATCCAACAGACACTTTCGGAGATACCTGTAGTGTACCTTTATAGTCACCCAGTTAAGTTGTGACATTTGGCACACCCAAAGCACTCCTACGGTATCCGGGAGTTGCACAATCTCATGGTCTAGGGAAATGATACTTGACATTCAGAAAAGCTATAGCAAACGAACTACACGATCTTTGAGCTATGCTTAGGATTGGGTCTTGTCCATCACATCATTCTCCTAATGATGTGATCCCGTTATCAATGACATCCAATGTCCATAGTCAGGAAACCATGACTATCTTTCGATCAACGAGCTAGTCAACTAGAGGCTCACTAGGGACGTGTTGTGGTCTATGTATTCACACATGCATTACGATTTTCGGATAACACAATTATAGCATGAACAATAGACAATTATCATGAACAAAGAAATATAATAATAACCATTTTATTATTGCCTCTAGGGCATATTTCCAATAGTTCTTCGATCTTATGCTTTTCCTAGATTTTGCTTGTGATTGCTCAAACGCGCTTCGATCTCCTCCAATTCGTCCGCACAACCATGATCATCCACGCCGCCCTCCGTTTCATTGTTGTCGAATGGTTCGAAAGGGGCTTGATCGATGTCAACCGCGTTCGTGTCCAACAAGTTCACGAACTCGTTTGTTGCATTGTTTGAACCACCGATATAGCGAACGATAACAAGTCACGAGCTATCGAGAATAATGGTGAAAATGAAAGGGAATCGCCAAGACCGAAGACGCATACCTTCCGGCCATTTCGTCGAACACCTCGCTCGCGGGGGGAGCGGCACCGTTGAACGGCATCGCCGGAGCACCTCCTTGCGGGGGGATGGAGTGAGAGGTTGAAGAAGGTGGCTTCTTTGAAGCCGGAACCTTCCTCCGCTTTACGCCCACGACCTTGCCGACCTTCTCCGACGCCGGCCGGGATCGCGCTGCCGCGTTGGCACCCGAAGCGCGGGCCATCGCGGCGGGAGCAGCCGGATTCCCGCCCTGCACGACCATGTTGCCCTGCCGCTTGCGAGCAGGCGCGGCTTGTGCTTGGGCGACGGCGGCGGGGCCAACATGGCCGGCGACGAGATCCGCCCGAGGGGAAGGAGCGTGCGCGACCTCCACGGTGACGGGGGGCAGCATTGGGTCGTCCATGGCGACGAGGGACGACCGGGGAAGAGGAACCGGAGCTTGCGGAGGGGGGGGGGGCAATGGTGGCGGAGAGTGCGGGAAGCGGGAAGCGGGAAGCGGGAAGCGGGAAGCGGCGCGCGGAAATGTCTCTCCCGCCAAATCTCGCACGGGATAGGGGTTGAGCTCGGGTCGGCCTCCCAGCCCGTGAAGATAGAGGTTGGGGGAGAAGATTTGTTGCGCCCCGCAAAAATATTTGCGGGTCGGGGCGGGATGCGGGGTCTGATCGTGCCGATTTTCCGGCCCCGACCCGCAATTTGACGGTTATTTTACGGGACGGGACGGGATGCGGGGTCTGCTAGAGTTGCTCTTAGAGTCCAATAGCATTGCCCTGCCTGCTAATTTATATATTGGGGGTGACCCTTTAATATAGGTTGGCCAGTTTTTTTCCTTTTCTTTTCTATTTGTGTTGCTTTTTTACTTTAGTTTTAAAAATAACTAAATGTGTAAGTAATATCAAAAGGTATTTTAGAACATGTTCTTGACATTTTAAAAAATGTACATATTGTTTCTACAAATATTTCCGTACATTTTAAAATATATTCATGACATTTTATAAAGTGTTTGCATGATATATTCACACATTTAAAAATGTACATATTGTTTCTTTTAAATATTTCCGTAGATTTTAAAATATATTCATGACATTTTATAAAGTGTTTGCATGATATATTCCGCACATTTTAAAAAGTGGTCATAAATTTTAAAAAGTGTTCATGATTTAAAATGTCTACAGGTTTGAAAAATGTTCGTACAATTACAAACCGTGTTCATGTATTGCTTTGAACGTGTTCACATATTTAAAAAATAGACATATAAGGGATGGAACGGCCCACACAACACGTCCTGCCCACTATCACATGGCGCCCACTCAACACACACGGCAGAGCCGCATGGAGATGAATGAAGATCCATGCTGAAGAACTACGAAGGACAAAACTAGGTACGGCTGGCGCCGCGGAAGATCGTCAAACTGGCCACCTACAGCCAGTCATCGTATACAACAGAGGCCCCGCAGCTGCAGCTCAACTTCATAGCAACAAACAAACCGAGTCAATCCCGCGGACACGTCGGAGAAGAGCCGACTACCTCAACCATTGTTACATTGCCGACATCGCTCCCAGCATCATCGTTGCCATAGAAGTTCGGACACCACAACCGCCGCCATCCACCAGTCCCGCTTGCCGATGCCGAGCTCCGAGACAAAGCCCCCAAGAGAGAAAACGACACCAAGACGCCACCATCATCCGATCACACAAGATCAAGGGTTTTTCCTGAAGAGGCCGAGATGGCCGGATCCGTGCAGGAGGGGTGCGGAAGCAAAGCAACGATGCCTCCAAGAAGGTTAACGATGGCCGCCGCCGCCGCCATCGTTGGTCATAGCACAAGGTCGAGACAGGGTTTTCACCCGAGCTTCCTCACCACCTCAACTGCACATCATCCTGCACCGGCGCCGACAAGCCCACCAATCACTGGCACACCATCGGAGCTGCCCATCAAAGAAGAAGCATCAAGATCTGCCGCAGCCAACCGCACGATGCGGAGACCAACAACGGTCAGTCTTCATCCGCCAGATCCGACCACAGTCTTCCGAACACAGAGCCATCGGACGCAGCGCGAGGCACTATGCCTTGCCGAGCATCATGCCGACAGGGAACAAAAGAGTGTTGTCCGAGGCCAAGGACCACCATGGTTCGGTTCCAAGCCGTGGCCGAGCACCAACGCGCACCACGCACGCCACCACACCCTCCGGAGACCAGATCTGCCGCATACACAGCCGGAAACACCCTTCTTTGCCAACCTGAGCCTCCGCTCGACGCCAGAACCAAGGCGTCTGACCCCTTGTGCAGCCGCGCGCCCAGCACGGCAGAACTGCGCTGTCCAGGCGCCTCTGCACCGCTGCCCCTCGCCGCCGCCCGTGTTGCCTGTGCGGAGCGACGCGGGGGGCCTTTGGCTCGGTGTCCGGCCAGTTCGTAAAAGCAGATTTTGGCTTCGGCTCGACGCTTTAGGAAGACGCATGGATCCACGACAGCGTGCAAATCCCGCAGCATTTGCCAGGCATCATGTTTCCAGACACAATCAGACAATCTTGTGTGATTGGCATCACGATGACTGGGTATCTACACGACCCGGAATACTAGAGGTAAAATGGCATTCATCACGATGGGAAATGATGAACTTGCTGACACAGGAAACAAGATACTTCACACTTTATTTGTCAATCGTAACACACACTATTACTGGAAGAATTAGGGGATAATTTTAGTTCTCCTGGTCTCTATACCAATTAGGCCTCTTTTGGTTCATAGGATAGGATTATTATAGGAATATAAATCTTGTAGGAAATGAGATGATATGTATCTCAAATCCTATGAGTAGGAATAGGAAACAAGATGTCATTTGGTTGACATCAAAAGAATTTTTCCATTGAGCCTAGGCTCTTTTTTGTTTTCTTATGAAATATGAAGGATAGGAACTAATCCTATGTAGAAATATGAATCCATTCCTATGAACCAAAGGGCTCTAAAGAAAAAAATCCTATAAGAATCCTATCCTCTAGAATTACTATGAAATTCCTTTAAACCAAAGGAGGCCTAAGATGCACAAACAATCTTTAAATATGAGTACTATATGGTTTAAATCTTAATGGATAGAATAATGCACACACGTTTTACTACTACGCACAAAGTTCAGTCCTCCAAAATAAATTTGTATAGACCATTGTGCACCAAGTTTGATCCTGATGGAAATAAACGGTGATAAACCCTTTTTTTCTAGAAAGGAAGGATGACCCCAGCTTCTGCATCCGGACAATGCATGCAACCATTTTATTAATTATTTATAAAAATCTTACAAAGTAATATATCTAAAGCCACCATCTCGGCAACATCTATCGTTACTCCTATTCATTTGATGAATGGGTGTCAAAAATCCGAGCCGAATACCAAACAGACTTCGCACCAAAACCTAACATCTAAAGTTGGAGGCCCCAACCAAGCCATAATGCCGGGTCTGGGGCACACACTGCTCCGGTGCACTCTCAAAGATTACCGTCGCAGTCTTCCACTTATCCATCTTCAGAACAAGAACTGATGCATTGACCGCCATGCCGTCGACGCCACCATGATGGTAGACAATACTGTCCTCCTGCGCGAGTCCGTGAACCCGCATCAGACGCTGAGACTCCACTGCACCACGCCGTCGAGAACCGCCGTCATTGATACGGAGGATGAAACCCCGCTCCGCCTCTAGGCCCTTTCAGTCAGCACCTGCTCCAAAACGATGCCCCTGAGAGGAAGAACAACATCGAAGATGCCGTCATCGTCCGATTCAGGAAGACCCAGATTTAGGGTTTCCCCCGGAGCAGCCCGAGGGAGATGACGTTGCCTACAATGACAACGCCTCAACAAGGAAACGACGTCAATGACGCCGCCATCGCCTGTCAAGACCGAAGTCGGCGCAATTCTCACCGGTCGTCACGCCATTCCTACCCAGTACCTAACTGGAACCGTGCGGTGCGTCGCCGAGGAGACGCACGCAATCGCCGGAACTCCGAGGACCACTGTTGTGCCGTCACCACGGCCCAGCATAGCCCCCGGCCACCACTGCCCCAAGGACAGTACTAGCCACCGGTCTGTGTCGTACGCAGCCTGCTCCGCCATGTGCCATCAGACAGCGGATCTAGGCGAGTTCTCCGCCGCCAACAACAACCTACGCGCCGCACAGTCCGCCGCGAGACGGAACCGCCAAGAGCAGAGTCGCGCCGCCGCCACCCTCGTGCGGCCATCCACGCGCTGCCGCGACAACTAGCATTGACGCCGCTCTGGCGCCGCTACGCCCTGCATAGCGTCGCGCCCCAGCCCGGACAAATCGCCCCACGTCGATCCCACCGCAAGGGAGGGAGAAGGCACCCCGCCGCCGCCCATACCAGGTAGGCTTCGACCGCCGACACGCCTGGGCGACGGCGAGGAGAAAGGAGGAAGAGGAAGGTCAGGGGCCGGCAACGGTGGGAGGCCTCCCCTGTTGCCCGCGGGAGCGGCAGAGGAGGGTGATCCACTTTTTTCAGGAAGACTTGTTCCCAACCAGAGGAGGATCCAAACGGGGATAAACCCTTTTGCAGCATGAGTCGATGGTAGGAATCAAAATAGACTGCAACAACTCCAGGAGATTTACAAATCCAGATTGGATTTGTTGATCGTGAGATGCATCAGAGTTCCCATACCCTGCCAACATGTTGCCATGTAATTTGAATAGTTTGCCTATGTAAAATAAGCTTTTCAGATAGAAAAATTGTATTTACTCAGAAAAAAGATAGAAAAATTGTATTGTTCTGCAAATGCTTCCCAAATATATAGATGCTTTTGTTTATTGGAAAGTTTGCCTTCTTTTCTAACCCTTTTGTACAGCTATTGATGATAAACTAGTTTTCGTTTTGTGAAAGATCAATGGTTTTTCGTGCCATTTTGGTTGGTTCTATGCATCTAAAAATTACATTGTTTTCTGAACAAGTTTACTGCACTTTATTTCCAGGGATCATAAGTATCAGTACGTTACACTGTATAACATAGATAAAATGACAACTGTCATTGTGAGAGGATAGACTGAGGCCAACTTCATCGTGTGACCCCCAACGGACGTTCGTTTTGTCCGGTTTCTTTCCGCTTGGGTAGGGCAATGGGGTCGTGTCCGGGCGTGTCCTGGGATGCGGTGGCCGTACGCCCAGCGCACGGCCGCATCCGTTTGCCCCATCCTGTCCATCAAGACCAAAAATGCCCATATTTTCAACAAAACTAGTTTTACAACCCAAATATTTGTCTGAAAATTAAAATAGTTTTCAACCCAATGAAATTGTCTTTAATAAAATAGTTTTACAACCAAATCGAAATTGTCTTGACTGAATATAAAATGAACCAATACATCTATTGGTTGCCAATGTGATCCCACACGTGCTCAACCAAGTCATTTTGAAGATTCAAATGAGTGTGTCAATCACGCATCTCACGGTGGAATTAGACAAACTGTTCAAATGTGGCCGGGTCTTGATGCAGGGGCTCAATATTTTCACCTTGATAATCAAATCCTTGGTCGAAGATACTCTCATCACGCTCGTCCTCGACGATCATGTTATGCATGATCACACAAGCAGTCATCACCTCCCAAAGCTTCCTTTCATCCCATGATAGTGCAAGGTTTCGAACGATACCCCGCCGGGATTGAAGC
Organism: Triticum urartu; assembly: GCF_056163025.1. Lineage (NCBI taxonomy): Eukaryota > Viridiplantae > Streptophyta > Magnoliopsida > Poales > Poaceae > Triticum > Triticum urartu. The sequence goes on from NC_141874.1 coordinate 710,319,066, forward strand.
ACACCAAAAGCACGTTCCACATCCTTTCTAACACTCTCTTGCATTTGGGCAAATCTCTTTTTCTTCTCACCTTGGGGTTTCGAGATTGTCTTCACAAAAAGTTGACCACTGAGGATATATCCCATCAGCTAGATAGTATCCCTTGTTGTACTGGTGGCCGTTGATCTCAAAGTTGACAGATGGGGAGTGGCCTTCTGCAAGCCTTGCGAAGACTGGAGAATGCTGCAGCACGTTTATATCATTGTGAGAACATGCCATGTCAAAGAAAGAATGTCATATCCAAAGATCCCGCGAAGCCACCGCTTCTAATATGACAGTGCACGCGTTGACATGCCCCTTGTACTGGCCCTGCCAAGCAAATGGACAGTTCTTCCACTCCCAGTGCATACAATCTATGCTGCCAAGCATGCCTGGAAAGCTCTAGCTGCGTTGGTCGCCAACAATCTCTCTGTATCAGCGGTAGTTGGCTGCCTCAAGTACTCTAGGCCAAATACCTCGATCACAGTCTGGCAAAACTTGTACATTGACATCAGACATGTTGTCTCACTCATACGCACATACTCATCCACCAGATCACCTGGAATTCCATATGCAAGCATGCAGATGGCCGCGATGCATTTCTAGTAAGAGGAGAATCCAAAGTTGCCAAGGGCATCCGTCTTGCACTCGAAGTATGGGTCATGAGCAACCACTCCCTATCGGATACGATTGAAAACATACCTTGCCATACGAAAACGGTGATGAAATTTATCCAGCTTGAAAAGCGGGTTTCCGCAAAGTAATCGGCATAGAGCAGGGCGTGGCCTCTCTCCCTGTTGCGGTTCAGGTTGGGAGCACGGCCAGGGACTAACCCCCTGTACCGAGGAAGCTGTCGTTGAATGTGGTCGTGAACGACCAATGCAGCCACCACAAGATCTTCATCATCCGACGACAAATCGTCCGATGAACAAAGGAAGTGAAGGAAGAAAAACTCGGCTCCACTGTCCATACCTTTGTGGGCAAAATGTCGAACACCTTGCGGTCGTGGTGGCGAAGAGGCCGCGATGATCACCTCGACGCAGTAGGGGTGGTTGCGGGCCGGCTACTGGCCGCTTTGGAGCTCTCGTCGGAAGCTGCCGAGGCCGTCGTGGTACGTCGCCGGCGGTCGTGTCCCCTCTGCGACCGGCAAAGACAGCGACGGCCAAACCTTCTCCGATCGACGGCCAAAAGCGCGGGCGTGATGGCAGCCATGTCGAGACATGGTTTGGCAGGGACAGCCGGGGGCTACGCGGTGAAGAGGCGGCCGAAGAATAGCGGCGGCGCCGACGGCGGGCGGGAAAGAGGGGATGAAAGCGTTGGGAGGGACTGCTAGTGTCCCCGACAGACGGGCCACAGGGGGGACAAGGGCGTGCGTCCAGGCCATCCGCACGCGTCCGTTTCACCCCAAACCGAGCATAAATTTAGGCCAGGGATGGGTCAAAAACGGACGGAATCCGGACATTTGTCCGTTTCTGGGCCGCGCTATTCGTCCGTTTTACCCCAAACGGACACGCGCGGACAGGATGGAGTCGCGCGGTGGAGTTGGCCTGATAGACACAAGAACAAAAAGAAACTCTCACTGCTTTGCTGGTAGCACATACACGCCGGTTCTCAAATGTCCAAAGAGTCACGAAATGGCCATAACGATCAAAATCGAAACCATCGCTGTTTCAGCTTCAAACTAGATGCAGCAGGATTACGAAAGCAGGTTCCCCAGGAAGAGTGTTCCACCACCTCTGGACGAGTGCCAATCAAGGGTCGCATGAGCAGCCACCGCCCGACGACGCGGCTCTGAAGCTGCGCTCCCACTGGTCCACAGGTGCCGCTTCAGCATGAGGCACGTGTCGAGGGTTCTTCTCCCTCTTGTCACCCTTCAACTGCTTCATGGCGTGCTTCAGCGCTGGGAGAAGAGCCTCCATGCACTCCGCGACAGCATTCGGGTTCCCAGGCATGTTGATGATCTGGAAAGAAAACTCTTGTGAGCGGTTCAGGACCTACAAGTTTGAAATTAAAGAGCATTCTTGGGTTTTAGTCTGTACAAGTGTTGATCCTCTTATCCCACACGCGGCTCGGGATAGCATCGCAAATGGTGTCACCTGTACCAAAAATAACAGTGCAAGCACCGTCAGTACAGATAACAAAACAATCCTGCAAACTTTATGACAGTAAATGCTATTGGCGAAGATTGCGTTTTGTGTAATCTGCATGGTTTGCAGTTAGCTGTGCTAAACCTAGAGGCTGTAATAAACGCTGTCATCACCTTCAAGCTCTCTTGAATCATAACAAACGCAAGGCCAGGTGCTTCTTTCTGTATTACAGATTTAGTTGCTTCTGGAGTAACATCTCTAGGTGTGAAGCCAGTGCCACCTGCATGTACGTTATTACCAGGAGGTAGAACCTCATGTGAGTAGGAAACAACTTGAAACTTGAGATCATGTCACCTAAGCAGCTTCTTCAAAATAAAATTTTCACCTAAGGTCAAGATGAGGTTAACACGGTCAATATCGCTCCACTTCACCAGAATCTCCTTAATTTTGTCCACTTCATCTGGAACCACAGCAGTAGCAACAACAACTGCTCCCCCTAATTTCTCCGATGAAGAGTTCACTACAGATACAGCTCTTGGGCCACTACAGATGGGATGATAAGAGAGACGAAATAACAATGACATAAGTTACTTTTCATGGAAGCATGATTCACATCACGAAGAATAAACAGAAGTTATGATTAATCCGCAATTTTGAGGCCAAGAAAGGATAATAACTTTGTGAAATGTGGAGTCCTTACTGAAATTCATCACCATCTTATGTGAAGAATCATCAGTTAATCATATCTTCTATTTTGCATCAAGAGTGACCCACTTGCAACTCGAGGCAAAGAGGTGTATCAAGATGCACGTACTTTGCAAAGAGTACAAATTTTGAGGACTAGGTAGGATAATAAATTTGTAAAATGTGGAGTCCTTACTGAGACACATCACCATCTTATGAGAAGAATCATCAGTAAATTGACTCTTCTATTTTGCATCAAGAGTGACCCATTTGCATCTCAAGGCAAAGAGGTGTATCAGGATGCATGTACTTTGCAAAGAGCACATATTTTGAGGCCTAGGTATGATAATAAACTTGTGAAATGTGGAGTCCTTACTGAGACGCACCACCATCTTATGTGAATATGCAAAGAATAGACAGTAATTTGACTCTTCTATTTTGCATCAAGAGTGACCCATTTGCAACTCGAAGCAAAGAGGTGTATCAGGATGCACGTGCTTGCAAAGAGTACAAATTTTGAGGCCTAGGTACGATGATAAATTTGTGAAATGTGGAGTCCTTACTGAAACACATCACCATCTTATGTGAACATGCAAGGAATAGACAGTAATTTGACTCATTTCATTTTGCATCAAGAGTGGCCCATTTGCAGCTTAGGGCAAAGAGGTGTATCAGGATGCATGTACTCTGCATACCATACAGATTTTTTCTTTCTAATGTCTTTTGAGAGTGGGAACAAAATCACAAACAACAGAACTTAAGACTGAAGAAAAAGGTATTGCACTTAAGGAAATACCTCCTATCGGGGCCTGCTCCAGAAGAAACAGTGTCACTAACAGTCAGAATTGCTACTTTAACTTCAGCATTCTGAGAAGCTGCAACCTGTGGCGCATCCGCCAAAGCACCTTTTGCAGAAGAAACAAGATGAGATGATAAGGGGCTGGAAGCAGCAGGCAGCTTATCCAGAGGAGGGCTAGTTATATCAGAAATAAGTATAGCTTGGACAGATGCTCCAGCTGCCAATATCTGCTCAGATGATTGCACTTCCAGCAAGGCATTTGCAGATTTCATACTTAGAAGGCGGCTACTAGCTTGTTGGCCAGTGCTCTCAGCAACATAACTGCCAAAAATAAATTAGCAGACATTTACTTACGTGGTGTCAAATATGGTGTAATGAAACATCAGGCTGCCATGGTAAAATATAACTCTTACCCTGGTCTACCGGATCCATCGTCGAGCACCCATCTGATCACTGCACGATGGAACTCCATACGATGTGGGTCTGCTCTTAGAGGATGTGATATTCGCACATGCACTCTAAAAAAGTCTCATCAGTGGAAAATGAAGAACAAAATGATGAAAGAAAAACAAATAACAAGCACAAAGGATAACTACCTCTCTAGATGAGGATTTGACCAACCAGAGACAAGACGTATTGCAGGAACAACAAAGAGATTGAAGCAAACCATACAGCTCACTGGGTTTCCAGGCAAGCCAAAAGCAAGAGCTGTTTTGGATGGCTTTGTTGGGTCATTTGATGTGATCTCAGCAAATGTCAATGGCTTCCCTGGTTTCATCCGGATCTGCATGCACATACAGCAAATGATTAAAATCATTGGAGAAAAATGGACAGATATAGCGGTGTCGAGTTTAAAAGGTATCTTTTGCAAACATAACTGCTTTCAATGGTTATCCAACAGCATAGAGGAAAAGAATACAATCATAAGGCTGATGCTGCTTATCAACATCTTGGTACACAATACCCCATAAGGATTTCTAGGTTACCTTTTCGAAGTGAATTTTACCCATCTTTGCCAAGCAAGGTTTGACAAGATCTCTATCACCCATGGAAACACCACCAGAAGTAAGGATTATATCAGCATCAGAATGTAGAGCTGCATCCATATGCTCCATAAGACTTTCTTCAGTATCTTTTGCAATACCCAAGTCAACCACTTTACACTTCTGCTGAATAGCAGCAGCAAGTAGCATGGCCCGGTTAGAATCACGAATCTGAAATTTTAGTTTGAAGCAGAGAGATTATGCATTTTGGTAAATATGGAATGCAAAGAAATGAGAAGGACGCAAACATTGTGGAATAGTAGAAATAACCTGACCACGATTGAGAGTTGCAGTGGCTGGCTGAACTAACTCATCCCCTGTAGAAAATACAGCAATGGTTGGTCGACGGTATGCCTGCACATGCAAACACAGAATGCTGCATTAGAGCACTAGTTTTACTCTCATATACTTGGTAAAATTAATCATAAGATGTTCACCTTGACAGTAGTTACTCCCACTGTTGCAAGTAGCCCAATTTCTGCAGGACCTATGTTCTCACCAGATTTCAGCACTATATAATCTTTCTCTATGTCACATCCCTGGAAATTATAAATTCAGATAACTAACACACCGGTTACCAAAAAAACTCACCACAGATGATTGTGGTCCATCTTTATAGAGAGAGCACAAAGTTGTAGTGCTAGACAAATGCCTTATTGTGCATGCAACATTTCATTGATCTTTTATTGCATTGAGTACGAACAGTGGTGGCAATTGATATACATTTGTACACAACTAATCTCATGAGGCCATGACAAGATTATAAACAAGAATCTTGCTTCCAGTTTCCAAGACAAGAGATAAAACAACTACCGAACTACGCAAGCTGAATTTGGATGCAGTTAACATGGCAGCAGAGTGTGAGAACTATAGCTAGTATCTATCAAATGCATAGCATCACAAATCAGAACCAACGGTTGCCCTCCAAAACACAGGAGAGCTCATTACAAATTTACAATAGAGATGAAACAGTAAGAGTGTCAAACATGTAAACTGAATTTAGGCGCAGCTGACTCGGCTGCAGAGCATGGGCTATAGCAATCCATCAAATTCAGTCTCACAAGCCGTGGTTAATCCCCATAAACCGAGAGAGAGCACATAAAACTAGCAAGCACTGACAAAATTGGCATACCACGCTGCGTATATCGTGCCCCTCGGCTACCCGCGCCGAGATCCTGACCCTCTTCGACCCATCCGGGGCGGCGGCGACCTGCTCCGTGTCCTCCACCTGCACGACGGCATCCGCGCCGTCGGGAATCGGCCCTGCCCAGCACAGCAACAACAGCCGCATCGTCAGCTCACTGAAAAACGCACGCAGCACCGGAGCACCCGAGAGAGATAGATAGGGCGTAGTAGTGGTAAGCCGCCGACGCACCTCCGGTCGTGACGTACGCGACGGTGCCGGGTGTCACGACCACGCCGAGCGCGTCGTCGCCGGCCCTGGCCTCCGCGATGACCGGGTACTCCCCGGGCCCGTCGGCGGCCACCACGGCGTACCCGTCCTGCAGGAGACGGCCGTTATTCACCTCAGACGGAGCAGCGGGAGGGGGGTGGTTGACTCGACTGGGACTGACCTTGACGGAGGCGCGGAAGGGGGGCAGGGGGTCGGGCGCGCGGATGTCCTCCGCGAGGACGAGGCCGAGCGCGTCGAGCAGCGGCACGGCCGACGCGGCGGCGCGGCAGGCCGCCGCGGCGGACAGCACCGCCGCCAGCGCCTCCTCCACCCGCAGCATTTTTTTTTCTCTCCCTCTCGGCTCTCTCCGGTTGATTAGGGTCGACTGAGGGGCGGCGGCTGGGCTTTGGCTGGGCTGAGCTGAGGTGGGGGCCTCTCTATCGACCAGACAGCCAGCCACCCAGCCACGCTCCCGGCGACGTGCCACGTGTGGCGTGATTACTTTGAGTTGGTAGCGCCGAGGGACGGCTTCCAAATCGTGCTTGAATATTCACCCGTCAAAATCATGTCCGTCTCATTGGAATGGACTAGGTGAATCTCTTTTTCTCTTTTCTTTACCCAAACTCAGGCCAAACAATGACAAAGAGGCCGGACACAAAGCACAAAGGTCGCGTCCCGACCGAACCATACACCTCAGAGCATGATAAAAACATCAAAGCAAACTAGATCAACGCACTCTGCACTCACTCAGGACGCCTAAGGGACCGGCAAGTGGACAGCAAAAGCTAGCCTGGCTTCATGAAGACGTCGCAGATGAGGCATCGATGATCGATCAGTAGCGAGGCCACCACAAGACCGATCCTGTGGGGGCATGTGGAACCAGGTCTTGTGGTGGGGGCGGCTACTGATCGATGCCGATGCACGACGGACCTCAAACGCTTCCTCCTCCGGTCGACTGAAAATCAAAGAAAACTCTACCATTAAAGTGGAATCTCGGAACAGAGGTTCCACAGCTCAGGAAGGGGAGCTCTGGGGAATGGACATGGGTTTTTCATCGAGGCTATGTGGATTGGATTTGTCGTCTGCGAGCCCGAGGTGGCGAGGTTGAGGAAAGCAAAATGTTATAAACAATCGAAGATAGTCTTGCGCATCTGAAAACATTGGCCAAAATGGTCAGCGAGGAGTGCATCGAAGGAGTCGGCCAACAATGTCAAATGGCCGGGTGCCTTGTTGCGGTTGACCACTCGATAACCCTTAATCCATCCCTTGACTCGGAGTCATACGTGTCTACTGTCCGGATTCCCGCACAGCTCCATGTTTGTCCGAAAAAGTACGTCCACACCGCTCGACAGATCAATACAGATTCTATTGGATGGTTTTCGCAGTTCGAATATATGCAAGCGGTTTGAAGGTCCGTTTTGAAGATGCCCCAATGTTTTTATTTAGGAATCTCCGCCGGCCGTCCGAGGCCGCACTTCCTCCAGCGCGCCGCCCAGCTGCCTCCGCTGCCGCAGTGGGTACGTGGCCATGCTGGTCACCCCGCGCACCGTCTGCGCCTCCACCCGCCCGCCCTTCCACTCGGGTAGCCACCGCCTTGAGCCCTGCCATTTGGAGCGCGCGTCAGCTGTCTACACGTGCGCGAGCCACGGCAGTCTTGGCGACCACACCAGCGTGGCCTCGCTTTGCGGGCACGCTCGCCGCCGTGCAGGGTTGCGGCCGTGCCTCATCGCAAAGAGGACGCGGCCTCCCTCCACCCCCGTCGCCGCGCCGGAGAATGGAGGAGAGCTAGCAGAGCGAGGCGAGCAGAGCTGGTGCGGGCAAGATTGCGGTGGACGACCACCGGCATTGAGCGGCGAGCGAGGCCGACATAGCCACCATTCATATTTGGGGATGGGAGCTCACAGTTTGGATCATGTAAAAACGCTTCCCCGCAACCGTAATTTGAAGTTTCCGAAATACAGGCTAGCAAATTCAGTCACCGCCAGTGCATTCTTGTTAGAATGCGTATAAAATACAGGAAGAGCATGGCACAACCAGTGAAGTACTCTATCAAAAATTGCACATTGTAGCATTTCTTCCATAAAAATCAGTCAGCAGTTCTCAAGCACATGCACACACCGTCATCTATATTTGAGATTCTACTAAATTCCATCGGGCCAAGCGCATACAAGGCATTCGAAAGATGGCAAACACAGGACAAAAGCAAAAGCAGAGCCTACACAGAGAATGACCGTAGATTCCTTCTTTCGGGGAGCTCTTTCTTTCCTAGCTCCGATTGCGGTCGGGGATAAGGGGTCTGGAAGATTGTTCGAATTTACTGACTGGCCAGGCATCCCTTAGAATCTGAAATCTGGGTTGGCATCCATCGCCCATCCAAATTTCGCGAGAATCGTCTTGCTGAAGATCTGCACACACACAAAAACAGCTTCTGTTAAGGACTACCAAATGATAACGATTAATCAAATTAAAACAACGCTTAATTTTATAGGAAGGACGGTTTATATGGCTTTATGTCTATAGATAGATTAACTGAGAAGCTTTTTTTTTTTGTCTCTTGTATATATTTTTCTTGAGGGAATTGTCTCTTGTATATATGGTTGGTCAAGGAGCAGAGATGCTGAGAACTATAATACAAGCGAGAGGAGATCCAAGGGACTGTAATACCTTCTCAATAGGAACTTCATGGGTTTTGCACCACGCCACAGTGATTCTAGGATCAAGGTAATTAATCTTTGATGTTCCTAGTGCTACTGTCTTCAACTCCTCTCTGTTCGTCTTAGTGATATCTATTTCCTTTATCTTGGCTTCAATCTTAGAGATCTTAATCTCCAACCTGCAAGTAGATTTATGAGATTGCCTTCACTCTATATTCAGGCAAGTACAAAACATGACATCTGTGGTTGAGACGTACACTTCAGGGGTCAATTTTCTCTTTCGCTTCCCATCTTCATCACTGGCTAGACGCTTTCCTTTCTTCGCTCTCACTAAGTCTGCTTTCCATTCATCCCTCTGGGCCTGGAGAAAAGAACCAAATGATAGTCAAAAGTTTAGAGGACAAGGATAAATTTGAGGCAATCACTTGCACCCACATTAAACTAGCATAAATTTGTTCTAATCATTTGCAACCATAAACCAACCTTTAATTCATCAATCTTTTCATTCAACTTTGTCATCTGGGAATCATGTGATTTTGGGACGGCACGCTGATGGTTACAGATTATGGCAACCTGAATAAACGAGAAACATCGTTGAGAGTCAATAAGAGTGATGTACTGAATATGCAAGTTTTTTTTCCTCACGAGTGACAGACATTACCTGTTTGTTTGCTCGGGAGTAGACATTAATTTTTTCAAGAAGGCTCCCATCTTTTGTTTGTTCATTCAACTGTAATACCATCACACATATATATTTATTCAGATCCAAAATATATGATGACATAACATCGTAGTCACATGGCACATAATAATGCTGACGATTTCTGCGTGTCATTGACAAACTAAATGTCTGTTGTTGATTTGAGCTGCAGCTGTGAATATTACAGTACCAAAATAAAACAGTAAAACATACGCTACTAAATTGTTTTACTCATGACAAACTTCAGCTAGTCACTTCATCAAGCCCTTAGATTAAATAGTGTAAACATAAAAGTAGAAAACAAAGACCTGGTATGGAACAGTGAAATTTGCATTGAACTTACGATTTTGTCCAAAGTGATGGAAGCGTTATATGTACGGAAGACTTTTGCAGTAAGGCCAGGCATTAAGTCCTTGAGATGAGCATTTAGTTTAGTTGTATCAAGCTTGTCAAAGACATGCCCACCTTTATTTTTACCTAGAAAGCAGGTATGCAAAACATGTGTCAATAATATTTGTCTAGGGCAGGAAGAGATGGAGGGATGGGAAAAGAGCATTGAGAGATACCTGCACAGAATTCCTTAATCGCCTCGTATACAGGTGGTTCAACCTCTACAGTGTTCAAGTATCTTATAGAATCTTTACCAAGGAAGTCAAACTGAAAAGAAATCGACCGAACATTAGATAACATGAAATTTTCTCATATAGTGAGTACCAGAATAGGGAACAAAGATCAAGACCTGCAACTTGTTTGGAGGCAGACAGGCAACATTTTCAACCTTCAGCGTACAACAACCAACAGTATCGGCCTCATCGTCATCCTAAAAAGGATTGAAGTAGCATGAGAACATATGTCGATGAAGTTCAAAACTAAGTGGATTATTACTAAAAAATTTAACATGTATGTGGAAAGGAATTGATTTTGGGTGAATGACTCATCATGTAAATTATTTGTGTCCACTAATCCTGATGCAAAAGGGTATTTCAGATAACGCTGTCAGCGATGCTGACAGAACATACATTATGTTACAATAAAAGCATAGCACAGTTGTGTATCAAGCATAAAAGCAGAAGAATTTGTGCAACAACCTTTAAGGGTATACAGTGCATTGCCAACATACATGCTATCACAACCTCCTTGAATAAAATGGAAATATCATTCAGTAACTATAAGTCCAGTAGGATATACCTTTTCATTCCCTGCCCTAAGGGCTAGTTTATCTATAAGGTATGTCGCCACTGAAATTTGTTTCTTCACCTGCTCTTTGCTCCTGAAATCCTTGGTGTAATTTGCACGAATATTTTTTATGTGATCCTGCCATAGCCATATGAACACAACTAGCATTATTGTTATTATTTCACGGGAACAGAAAACCTATATGTTTCACAAAACTAACTTCCTCACCTTCAGCTTCCGGGCCTTCTCATATTTCTCCTTGTCGCTTTGCCCCTTTAGGGAGCTGCTTGCCGCCAGGAAAACATACTTGAAATCCTTTTGGTTTATCAGATCATTCCAAAAGGCCAACCATGTAACAGTATTGTCATGTTTAACTTCTTTCCAGCTGCAGAACACATTACCAATCATGAATTTATACATGCTAGAAGCCCCTTCACAAATACTCCTTTCCAATAACATCAATAACTTTAATTCCAGGATACCTTTCTCCAGGTATAGGACACACTGGGACTGGAGCCTCTTCTCCAATGTTTATTGTAATATCACTTGGTCGGATGCGTCGCTTCAGTCTTCCCATCTAAAACAATTCAGTAGAGAGCCTTAAATTGAAGTCCCTCACTTGAAGTAAAACAAAAATACTTATGTGATTAAAAATTTGCAAATCTGTACCTTAGGATGCTCTCCACGTCCCCTGAACAAGCCAGGTGGTTCTACTCTGAAATTACCAACCTGAAGCAATTAAACATGTCAGTTTGCTCAGTAGCCAAACTGGTATATATGCATGTAGAAGAATATGAACAACAATGCAAGTCTCACTTCCACTTAGGAAATCCATCGTTTATATAGTACTAACATATCATTTCTCTACATCCAGTGCAAAAATCTTTAATTTCGTTATCGAAAAAATAATGGCAAAAATCTGAATTTGCTTTTGAGACTAGTGGCATATGTGTATAGTCCCCAAAGAAAAAGAGTGGACTGTCTATTCTAATAGGATTTATAAAAGCCCAAGTCATATTCAGAAACCATGAAAAAAAAGACCTTCTCTTCAACACCGTCTACGGAAGCCCACATAAATTTCTTCTCTTGTTTCTCTTTCTCTTCCCGCAATGCTTTCTTCTCCTGTCAAGAAAGAGTTACAAGGATTAAATACTTCAGATGATCAATGGTTGCAGGATAAATCTGTGTTCTTGGAGATCTTTTAGTCATCAAACTGTGGGAATTTTTGGAGATCAGAACAATATGTTCATTCTGCAGAATTCATAGAAATCTACCTCTGAAGTCATCTGTGTTTTCTTCTCCTTCTCTTGGAGGTGCCATTCATAGATCGGTGAGAAATCACAAAGCTCGAACTTTTTGATAGTATGGGTTTTACCAAGAATTTTACTCCAGTCGGTGAAGAAGTTGTTGATAAATGTTTCCTTGGACGCATACTCAGTGTCTTTCATCACAGCAAACATGGTTGCAACCTGCAGAGCAGAGAATTAGCGGAGGAACAAAAATACGGAATTGTGATCTTGATATTTAGGAGCAGCCTGGTCATCCTCATTGCTACGAAACAGAAGTAGTAAAAAACAAAGCAGTAAACTGTCAATGCTGAATATATATCACCTCCTCCTGTTCTGGGGTCAGATCAACAGGTTTTCCATTGTAAAGCATCTTGACACCATGCGGCTTGTACGGAGGGGGGAAGATAACACCATTGTGCACCAAAGTAGACCATTTCTTCCCACCGCCAGACACTTCACGGACCTTCGTTGCCTTTGAGGACCGGGAATTTCTCATTAGTTTCTTTGTTTTCCTTTTTACTACCTTCTGGTTGTCCTTAGAAGATGAAGGACTCTTCTTTTTCTTCTTCTTCGCAATATCCTTTGCAGGCGGCTTTCTTTTTGAAGGCTCACCGACTGTCAGCCTTCGTGCGAGAGGTACGTTGTCACTTCCATCATCCTCTGAAATTGCAGAGGCAGAACTGTCTGTACACTTTGCCTTCTTAAGAGCTGAACTAGGCTGAATATTGCTATCACATGGCCTCTTGACTGAATTTCGGGGAGCACTACTTGCACTAGTGTTCAACGCCTTGTTGTTAGGTTTGATCGGCATGTCCACGGAATTCCGAGCAACGGGTGAAAAACGGGCAGCCAATGGTTTATCATCATCTGAATCATCATCATCGGAGGCGCTGCCCCCACTTGGTGAAGCGGCGTCTTTGAACAACCTTGCGGAGAGTGGTTTCTCGTCATCTTCTGAATAATCTGCATCGGCACTACATGTGTTGATTATCTTGAATTTCCTGTCATCGGCCTTTTTCCTCAATGCAAGTGGTATGTCGTCGTCTGAATCATCGGTATCCGACATGAGGACATCTTCCACATGAGGTCTTTTCAATCTACTCTTGTGGCAATGTTGTGCGTTTCCTGATGAGGGGGTGGGCATGTTGTTTTGCTTCAGAGAGGCACTCGGCCGCTTGAAGGAGGTTGGGCCGTCGAATTCGTCGTCGTCGTCGCTGTCAAACGTATGGACAGCCGCCGGCATTGCTTATTCCTCGAGGTGGCAGGAGGATGCCGGATTGAATGGACAGACCTGCAAGCTACCATGGTTCTCCCGTTCAAGATCATCAAACACGAAGCTAAGACCCACGGTGACCTTGGGAACCAAGGGCCAAGGCCAGCGCCGGAGAGGGAGGGAGAGACGTGAAGTTACCTTGGGCGCGTCGCCGCGCGAGTGGCAGGCAATTCTTCTCCCTTTGCTCCGGCGAGGCCGAGGGGTCGCCGGGGAAGAAGCCGGTGTGGAGGTAGGGTTAGCGCGGCACCGGCGTGGAGTATCTCTTTCTTTTCTCTCTCTTATATACTGCCTTGGCAGATACAGCGCGATGGTAATGTCGGTTCCTTGATTTTTAGAAACCCGCGTTGCCGACCTTTTCCCTGTTGGGTTCGGGTTCAAGTTCCGGTCCACCCATCGAATATCCGTTGTGGAGAGAAAAAAGTTCATTTTACTATCCTAAATAAAGTGGATGGTTTACTTTACCCCCTGATCTATTTTTCGACTTCTTCTACCCCTCAAACAAATTAAAACCGGACAAAACACCCCTGGCTGGTTTTGTGTCCACCCGCTGCTGATGTGGCACTAGTCAACGGCGGTTTTGTCCTGGATGGGCCCCCTTTGTCAGGTCTCTCTCTCTCCCTCTCTCCGGGAACCCGACCCCGCTCGGAGGAGCTCACCCCCGTCGTCCACCCCGTCGCCGCTCAGGCCGTGCGCCTACGCCGCCCTACCTCCTCCCCGAGCTTGCGCCGTCGTCCCCGTCCGCCCCCATGCGTTGCTCACGCCGTCGTCCCCGGCCGCCCGCCGGCTTCGACTGCCCCCACTCTGCCCCCACGTGCGCCGCCCCGCCTCCTCCCCGAGCACGTCGTCGTCCTTGTCCGCCCCCGCATGTTGCTCGCCTCGTCGTCCCCGGCCGCCCGCCGCTCTGCACTTGGTCGCGCCCGCGTCGCTGCGCCTGGCTACGGCCGGCCTACCCCGCTCGGCGCGCGCTGTCTCCGCTCGGCCTGGCCGCCTGCCAGCGCCGCGCGCACCGGACGCCGCCGTTGTGGCCGGCTGCTACTGCAGTAGGGGCCCGCCCCTTTTTTCTTCTATTTCTTTGATTTTTTTTGTAAAAAAACTGACGAGTGGGACCCACCCACAGGTCAAATACCACTTTTGACCGTGTCCACGTCACCATCCGGTCTGGGTAAACCACTTAGGGTGTTTTTTGTCTGGTATGAGATTTTTTAGGGGGGTAGAGGAACCGAAAAATAGATTAGGGGGTAAAGTGAACCACCCATTTTATTCAGGGTAGTAAAATGGACTTTTTTTAGCTCTTTTTGGGACTGCTTCCCTTCACCAAAATTAGTTTCACTTCACTAAATTCACTTTGGAGCAGTTGCATACAGAAGCCGTAGCACTACCAAAGAGAATGTTTGGCTTTCATCTAGCTCCAGCTTCAAGAATGAAAAATTTGAAGGAAATGATCTATTTGATTGGATGAGGGGTGAGAAACAAAGGGATATCCACTTACTGGTAGCAATGTTGGGTAATTTCCACCAAACTTCAGCTATTAGAGTTTTTTGGAGCACCCCCTGTAGAGCTTTATAAAAAACTGGGAGTTGTACCCCTGATTCTAGTTTTTTGCGGAGCTGCATATCATTGAGCTACCCCATTTCGCTTGTGTTTTCTAGACCGAAGCTAAATTTTAAGGAGTGGAGCAGTCCCAAACAGGCTCTTAGTTGCTCCTGGATTCGGGCAAGACACATGTGGGATGTTTAGGTGGGTCTAACCTTTTTTTGTTGAGATAAACGAAAACTTTATTCATTAGAGATAAAAAGTACATCGTTTGTGAGCATCATTACAATTTCATTTAAAGGTTCCTCAAACCAATCAGAAATCAACGAAAATCTTGCTAAACTCGCTAGCTCATGAGCTACTTTATTTGCTTCTCTATTACAGTGTTCGAATCTAGTAGCAACGAAGTCACAAGCATAATGAAAACAATCGTCGAAAATTGCCGCCGCCGCACCCGCCGACTGTCCTCCGTTATTCATGGTATCAATCATCTCCAGGTTGTCCGAGTTAATAATAAGGCGATTACATCCCGCCCTTTGTGCCAATGTTATACCAAATTTAAGAGCTGAGGCTTCGGCCATCAACACATCTAGGCAATAGTCAATCTTCCCGTTCTCTCCCGCGATAAACCTACCTTTTCATCTCTCAAAACCGCCCCCATCGTGCCCCTAAGCAGGTCGTGGTCAAAAGAAGCATCAACGTTAAGTTTCACAAAACCCCTAGGAGGACATGAGCAACCCCCCTTTTTTCATAGAAGCCTTGGGGGATGATGCATTTACGAAGTTTAACGTAAGGGCTAGAATCCCCATTGAAATTTGAAGTGCATCCTGAGTTGTCTCCTTGTGCACTAACTTCCGTCTTTCCCACCATAGATACCATGCTGAGACAACAATCATTTCACGCACATTATGATAACCCATTATCCTCAATTCTTGGTCTGGCAGAAGTAGTAGGTACTCCAACACCGCCTCTCCAGCAAGGTCAACCTCGCAAGCTTTATCAATGATATCATCCATCCCCAGCCGTGTCCAAACCTCCTTTGCTCTACTGCAAAAGAGAAGCATATGCTTTGTATCTTCAGAACCCTCAGAGCAAGTAGGACGAATGGGCGTGACCTTCATATGTCTATTTGCGAGGGTAACCCGACACGGAAGCGCTCCATGTAATGTACGCCATATAAATTTTTTAACTTTTGTCGGACATGATAACTTCCATATCTTACTCCAAATAGGATTAACCGTGGTTCGCCCCATCCCATTAGAATGTCTTAGTCTACTTCCATACTGATGGTCCCACTCCACAAAATAAGCAGACCAAACCGAGAACATACCATTTTTCGTATAACTCCAAGCAATGAAATCTGGCATATCATGTTGCGAGATTGGGATTGACAGAATACGTTGAACATCAATGGGCCACATTGTTTGTGTAATCAGGTCCTCATCCCAAGTATTCGAAGCAGGATCAATCAGATCACCCACCTTAGTTAACAGTTGTCCTCCCTTAGGTGTCACAACTTTCCTAGTAGCACAATTTGGGATCCAGGCATCTTCCCAAATATTGATATTTTGTCCATTCCACACACGCCAAATATAGCCATGTTTCAGAGAATTTATGCCTGCCATAATACTTTGCCAGGTAAAAGAAGAGCCTTTCTTTTGCTTAGAATTTAACAAATCACCATCAGGATAGTATTTAGCCCTTAGAATTGTAGCACACAAAGAATTAGGATCATCCAGAAGGCCCCATGCCTATTTGGCGAGCAGTGACAGATTGAAACAGTGAATATCACGAAATCCCATCCCTCCTTGGTTTTTAGGTATGCACATTTTCCACCAGGCCATCCAGTGCATCCTCCTCTGGTTCTCCTCATCTCCCCACCAGAAATACGCTATCGCGTCAATGATTCCTTTACAATTTTTTTAGGAATTTTAAAGACCGACATTGCATAGGTGGGTATTGATGAGGCTATGTACCTAGGGTAGGGTCGTAGGCATGACCTAGACACCCTTCCCTAGGACATCACCCTAAAACCAGAAGCATTTGAGGGATATCATAATCCACTCGACCTCGAAGCATTCCACTCGGAAGACTCGAAGTCACTCGACCACGACAACTACCACTCGACAGACAGAAGATCTAAAGTCACTCTGCACGGCAACAGTCGGACATTTACTTCATAGACTTAATAGACATTTATGTCACTTTATTGCTAGCGTTACCAGTAACGCCCCCTCTTGATGTACCTTAAAACCCTTGTAACATGGGCTGACTGGGGTCTAGGTGCACTCTATATAAGCCACCCCCCTCCACTGGCACAAGGGTTCACACCCCTTGTAAACACACACATACATAATCCAGTCGACTGCCTCCGGGCACCGAGACGTAGGGCTGTTGTTGGAAATATGCCCTAGAGGCAATAATAAATTGGTTATTATTATATTTCCTTGTTCATGATAATCGTTTATTATCCATGCTGGAATTGTATTGATAGGAAACTCAGATACATGTGTGGATACATAGACAACACCATGTCCCTAGTAAGCCTCTAGTTGACTAGCTCGTTGATCAATAGATGGTTACGGTTTCCTGACCATGGACATTGGATGTCGTTGATAACGGGATCACATCATTAGGAGAATGATGTGATGGACAAGACCCAATCCTAAGCCTAGCACGAGATCATGTAGTTCGTATGCTAAAGCTTTTCTAATGTCAAGTATCGTTTCCTTAGACCATGAGATTGTGCAACTCCCGGATACCGTAGGAGTGCTTTGGGTGTGCCAAACGTCACAACGTAACTGGGTGGCTATAAAGGTACACTACAGGTATCTCCGAAAGTGTCTGTTGGGTTGGCACGAATCGAGACTGGGATTTGTCACTCCGTGTAAACGGAGAGGTATCTCTGGGCCCACTCGGTAGGACATCATCATAATGCGCACAGTGTGATCAAGGAGTTGATCACGGGATGATGTGTTACGGAACGAGTAAAGAGACTTGCCGGTAACGAGATTGAACAAGGTATCGGATACCGACGATCGAATCTCGGGCAAGTACAATACCGCTAGACAAAGGGAATTGAATACGGGATTGATCGAATCCTCGACATCGTGGTTCATCCGATGAGATCATCGTGGAACATGTGGGAACCAACATGGGTATCCAGATCCCGCTATTTGTTATTGACCGGAGAATGTCTCAGTCATGTCTGCATGGTTCCCGAGCCCGTAGGGTCTACACACTTAAGGTTCGGTGACGCTAGGGTTATAGAGATATTAGTATGCGGTAACCCAAAAGTTGTTCGGAGTCCCGGATGAGATCCCGGACGTCACGAGGAGTTCCGGAATGGTCCGGAGGTAAAGATTTATATATGGGAAGTCTTGTTTTGGTCGCCGAAAAAGTTTCACGCATTATCGGTATTGTACCGGGAGTGCCGAAAGGGGTCCGGGGGTCCACCAAAGGGGTCCACCTGCCCCGGGGGCCATATGGGCTGTAGGGGTGTGCGCCTTGGCCTATATGGGCCAAGGACACCATCCCCAAGAGGCCCATGCGCCAAGAGATGAGGGAAAGGAAGAGTCCTAAAGGGGGAAGGCACCTCCTAGGTGCCTTGGGGAGGATGGACTCCTCCCTGGCCGCACCCTTCCTTGGAGGAAGGGCCAAGGCTGCGCCCCCCCTCTCTCTTGGCCCTATATATAGTGGGGGGAAGGGAGGGCAGCCACGCCTAAGCCCTGGCGCCTCCCTCTCCCTCCCATGACACATCTCCCTCCTCCCGCAGCGCTTGGCGAAGCCCTGTTGAAATCCCGCTACTTCCACCACCACACCGTTGTGCTGCTGGATCTCCATCAACCTCTCCTCCCCCCTTGCTGGATCAAGAAGGAGGAGACGTCGCTGCTCTGTACGTGTGTTGAACGCGGAGGTGCCGTCCGTTCGGCGCTAGGATCATCGGTGATTTGGATCACGACGAGTATGACTCCATCAACCCCGTTCTCTTGAACGCTTCCACGCGCGATCTACATGGGTATGTAGATCCACTCCTCCCTCGTTGCTAGATGACTCCATATATTGATCTTGGTGATACGTAGAAAATTTTGAATTATTGCTACGTTCCCCAACAGTGGCATCATGAGCTAGGTCTATGCGTAGTTTCTATGCACGAGTAGAACACAAAGTAGTTGTGGGCGTTGATTTTGTTCAATATGCTTACCGTTACTAGTCCAATCTTGATTCGGTGGCATTGTGGGATGAAGCGGTCCGGACCGACCTTACACATACTCTTACGTGAGACTGGTTCCACCGACTGACATGCACTAGTTGCATAAGGTGGCTAGCGGGTGTCTGTCTCTCCCACTTTAGTCGGATCGGATTCGATGAAAAGGGTCCTTATGAAGGGTAAATAGCAATTGGCATATCACGTTGTGGTTTTTGCGTAGGTAAGAAACATTCTTGCTAGAAACCCATAGCAGCCACGTAAAACATGCAAACAACAATTAGAGGACGTCTAACTTGTTTTTGCAGGGTATGCTATGTGATGTGATATGGCCAAGAAGAATGTGATGAATGATATGTGATGTATGAGATTGATCATGTTCTTGTAATAGGAATCACGACTTGCATGTCGATGAGTATGACAACCGGCGGGAGCCATAGGAGTTCTCTTTATTTATTTATGACCTGCGTGTCAACATAAACGTCATGTAATTACTTTACTTTATTGCTAACCGTTAGCTGTAGTAGTAGAAGTAATAGTTGGCGAGACAACTTCATGAAGACACGATGATGGAGATCATGGTGTCATGCCGGTGACGATAATGATCATGGAGCCCCGAAGATGGAGATCAAAAGGAGCAATATGATATTGGCCATATCATGTCACTATTTGATTGCATGTGATGTTTATCATGTTTTTGCATCTTGTTTACTTAGAACAACGGTAGTAAATAAGATGATCCCTCATAATAATTTCAAGAAAGTGTTCCCCCTAACTGTGCACCGTTGCGACAGTTCGTTGTTTCGAAGCACCACGTGATGATCGAGTGTTAGATTCTAACGTTCACATACAACGGGTGTAAGACAGATTTACACACGCGAAACACTTAGGTTGACTTGACGAGCCTAGCATGTACAGACATGGCCTCGGAACACAAGAGACCGAAAGGTCGAGCATGAGTCGTATGGTAGATACGATCAACATGAAGATGTTCACCGATGATGACTAGTCCGTCTCACGTGATGATCGGACACGGCCTAGTTGACTCAGATCATGTAATCACTTAGATTACTAGAGGGATGTCTATCTGAGTGGGAGTTCATAAGATGAACTTAATTATCCTGAACATAGTCAAAAGGTCTTCGCAAATTATGTCGTAGCTCGCGCTTTAGTTCTACTGTTTAGATATGTTCCTAGAGAAATTTTAGTTGAAAGTTGATAGTAGCAATTATGCGGACTAGGTCCGTAAACTGAGGATTGTCCTCATAGCTTCATAGAAGGCTTATGTCCTTAATGCACTGCTCAGTGTGCTGAACCTCGAACGTCGTCTGTGGATGTTGCGAACATCTGACATACACATTTTGATAACTACGTGATAGTTCAGTTAAACGGTTTAGAGTTGAGGCACCGAAGACGTTTTAAAACGTCGCGAAACATATGAGATATTTCGAGGGCTGAAATTGGGATTTCAGGCTCGTGCCCATGTCAAGAGGTATAAGACCTCCGATGATTTTCTTAGCCTGCAAACTAAGGGAGAAAAGCTCAATTGTTGAGCTTGTGCTCAGATTGTCCGAGTACAACAATCATTTGAATCGAGTGGGAGTTGATCTTCCAGATGAGATAGTGATGTTTCTCCGAAGTCATTACCACCAAGATGCTAGAGCTTCGTGATGAACTATAATATATCAGGGACATATATGATGATCCTTGAGATATTCGCGATGTTTGACACCACAAAAGTAGAAATCAAGAAGGAGCATCAATTGTTGATGGTTGGTGAAACCACTAGTTTCAAGAAGGGAAAGGGCAAGTAAGGGATACTTCATGAAACGACAAGTCAGTTGCTGCTCAAGTGAAGAAACCCAAAGTGGAACCCAAGCCCGAGACTAAGTGCTTCTGTAATAAAGGGGAACAACCACTGGAGCAGAATTACCCTAGATACTTGGTAGATGAGAAGACTGTCGATAGAAGTATATTGGATATACATTATGTTAATGTGTACGTTACTAGTACTCCTAGTAGCACTAGGGTATTAGATACCGGTTCAGTTGCTAAGTGTTAGTAACTCGAAATAAAAGCTACGGAATAAACGGAGACTAGCTAAAGGTGAGCTGACGATATGTGTTGGAAGTGTTTCCAAGGTTGATATGATCAAGCATCGCACGCTCCCTCTACCATCGATATTGGTATTAAAACCTAAATAATTGTTATTTGGTGTTTGCGTTGAGCATAGACATGATTGGATTATGTCTATCGCGATACGGTTATTCATTTAAGGAGAATAATGGTTACTCTGTTTATTTGAATAGTACCTTCAATGGTCTTACGCCTAAAATGAATGGTTTATTGAATCTCGATCGTAGTGATACACATGTTCATGCCAAAAGATATAGGATAGTAATGATAGTACCACCTACTTGTGGCACTGCCACTTAAGCCATATCGGTATAAAATGCATGAAGAAGCTCCATGTTGATGGATCTTTGGACTCACTCATTTTTGAAAAGTTTGAGACATGCGAACCATGTCTATTGGTGTATATGCATGAAGAAAACTCCATGCAAATGGACCGTTTGGACTCGCTTGATTTTGAATCACCTGAGACATGCAAATCATACCACATGGGCAAGATGACTGAAAGCCTCGTTTTCAGTAAAATGGAACTAGAAAGCAACTTGTTGGAAGTAATACATTTTGATGTGTGCAGTCCAATGAGTGCTGAGGCGTGTAGTGGATATCGTTATGTTCTTACTTCAAAAATGATTTGAGTAGATGTTGAGTATATTTACTTGATGAATCACAAGTCTGAATTATTGAAAGGTTCAAGTAATTTCAAGGTGAAGTTGAAAGATCGTCGTGATAAGAGGATATAATATCTATGATATGATCATAGAGATGAATATCTGAATTACGAGTTTGGCACAGAATTAAGATATTGTGGAAATTGTTTCACAACTAATACAGCCTGGAACACCATAGTGTGATGGAGTGTCCGAACATCATAACTGCACCCTATTGGATATGATGCATACCATGATGTCTCTTATCGAATTACCACGATAGTTTATGGGTTAGGCATTAGAGACAACCACATTCACTTTAAATAGGGCACCACGTAATTCCGATGAGATGACACCGTATGAACTATGGTTTAGAGAAACCTAAGCTGTCATTTCTTAAAAGTTTGGGGCTGCGACGCTTATGTGAAAAGTTTCAGGCTGATAAGCTCGAACCCAAAGCGGATAAATGCATCTTCATAGGACACCCAAAACAGTTGGGCATACCTCCTGTCTCAGATCCGAAAGTAATAAGGGATTGTTTCTAGAATCGGGTCCTTTCTTGAGGAAAAGTTTCTCTCGAAAGAATTGAGTGGGAGGATGGTGGAGACTTGATGAGGTTATTGAACCGTCTCTTCAACTAGTGTGTGGCAGGGCACATGAAGTTGTTCCTGTGGCACCTACACCAATTGAAGTGGAAGCTTATGATAGTGATCATGAAACTTCAGATCAAGTCACTACCAAACCTCGTGGGATGACAAGGATGCGTACTACTTCAGAGTGGTACGTAATCCTGTCTTGGAAGTCATGTTGCTAGACAACAATGAACCTACGAGCTATGGAGAAGCGATGGTGGGCCCGGATTCCGATAAATGGCTCGAGGCCATAAAATCCGAGAGAGCATCCATGTATGAAAACAAAGTGTAGACTTTGGCAGAACAGCTCGATGGTCGTAAGGCTGTTGAGTGCAGATGGATTTTAAAAGGAAGATGGACAATGATGGTAAATGTCACCATTAAGAAAGCTCGACTTGTCGTTAAGAAGTTTCCCGACAAGTTCAAGGAGTTGACTACGGTGAGACTTTCTCACTCGTAGCGATGCTAGGAGTCTGTTGGAATTATATTAGTGATTACTACATTATTTATGAAATCTTACAGATAGGATGTCAAAACATTGTTTCCTCGACGATTTTCTTGAGGAAAGGTTGTATGTGATACAACCGGAAGGTTTTGTCAATCCTGAAAGATACTAATAAGTATGTAAAGCTCCAGCAATCCTTCTGAGGACTGGAGTAAGCATCTTGGAGTTGGAATGTATGCTTTGATGAGATGATCAAAGATTTTGGGTGTATACAAAGTTTATGAGAAACTTGTATTTCCAAAGAAGTGAGTGGGAGCACTATAGAATTTCTGATGAATATATGTTGTTGACATATTGTTGATCAGAAATGACGTAGAATTTCTGGAAAGCATATAGGGTTATTTGGAAAGTGTTTTTCAATGGAAAGCCTGGATTAAGCTACTTGAACATTGAGCATCAAGATCTATAAGAATAGATCAAAACACTTAATGGTACTTTCAAATGAGCACATACCTTGACATGATCTTGAAGGAGTTCAAGATGGATTAGTCAAAGAAGGAGTTCTTGCCTGAGTTGTAAGGTATGAAGTTAAGACTTAAAGCTCGACCACGGCAGAATAGAGAGAAAGGACGAAGGTCGTCCCCTATACTTAAGACATACGCTCTACAGTATGCTATGCTGTGTACCGCACCTAAAATGTGCCTTGCCATGAGTCAGTCAAGGGGTACAAGAGTGATCCAAGAATGGATCACAGGACAGCGGTCAAAGTTATCCTTAGTAACTAGTGGACTAAGGAATTTTCTCGATTATGGAGGTGGTAAAAGAGTTCGTCGTAAAGGGTTATGCCGATGCAAACTTTGACACTAATCCAGATTATTCTGAGTAGTAAACTGGATTCGTATAGTAGAACAGTTATTTGGAATAGCTCCAAATGTAGCGTAGTAGTTGCATCTACAAGATGACATAGAAATTTGCGAAGTACATACGGATCTGAAAGATTCAGACCCGTTGACTATAACATCTCTCACAAGCATAACATGATCAAACCCAGAACTCATCGAGTGTTAATCACATGGTATTGTGAACTAGATTATTGACTCTAGTAAACTCTTTGGGTGTTAGTCACATGGGGATGTGACCTTGAGTGTTAGTCACATAGCGATGTGAACTGGATTATTGACTCTAGTGCAAGTGGGAGACTGTTGGAAATATGCCCTAGAGGCAATAATAAATTGGTTATTATTATATTTCCTTGTTCATGATAATCGTTTATTATCCATGCTGGAATTGTATTGATAGGAAACTCAGATACATGTGTGGATACATAGACAACACCATGTCCCTAGTAAGCCTCTAGTTGACTAGCTCGTTGATCAATAGATGGTTACGGTTTCCTAACCATGGACATTGGATGTCGTTGATAACGGGATCACATCATTAGGAGAATGATGTGATGGACAAGACCCAATCCTAAGCCTAGCACGAGATCATGTAGTTCGTATGCTAAAGCTTTTCTAATGTCAAGTATCGTTTCCTTAGACCATGAGATTGTGCAACTCCCGGATACCGTAGGAGTGCTTTGGGTGTGCCAAACGTCACAACGTAACTGGGTGGCTATAAAGGTACACTACAGGTATCTCCGAAAGTGTCTGTTGGGTTGGCACGAATCGAGACTGGGATTTGTCACTCCGTGTAAACGGAGAGGTATCTCTGGGCCCACTCGGTAGGACATCATCATAATGTGCACAATGTGATCAAGGAGTTGATCACGGGATGATGTGTTACAGAACGAGTAAAGAGACTTGCCGGTAACGAGATTGAACAAGGTATCGGATACCGACGATCGAATCTCGGGCAAGTACAATACCGCTAGACAAAGGGAATTGAATACGGGATTGATCGAATCCTCGACATCGTGGTTCATCCGATGAGATCATCGTGTAACATGTGGGAACCAACATGGGTATCCAGATCCCGCTGTTTGTTATTTACCGGAGAACGTCTCGGTCATGTCTGCATGGTTCCCGAGCCCGTAGGGTCTACACACTTAAGGTTCGGTGACGCTAGGGTTATAGAGATATTAGTATGCGGTAACCCGAAAGTTTTTCGGAGTCCCGGATGAGATCCCGGACGTCACGAGGAGTTCCGGAATGGTCCGGAGGTAAAGATTTATATATGGGAAGTCTTGTTTTGGTCGCCGAAAAAGTTTCGCGCATTATCGGTATTGTACCAGGAGTGCCGAAAGGGGTCCGGGGGTCCACCAAAGGGGTCCACCTGCCCCGGGGGCCACATGGGCTGTAGGGGTGTGCGCCTTGGCCTATATGGGCCAAGGACACCAGCCCCAAGAGGCCCATGCGCCAAGAGATAAGGGAAAGGAAGAGTCCTAAAGGGGGAAGGCACCTCCTAGGTGCCTTGGGGAGGATGGACTCCTCCCTGGCCGCACCCTTCCTTGGAGGAAGGGCCAAGGCTGCGCCCCCCTCTCCCTTGGCCCTATATATAGTGGGGGGAAGGGAGGGCAGCCACACCTAAGCCCTGGCGCCTCCCTCTCCCTCCCATGGCACATCTCCCTCCTCCTGCAGCGCTTGGCGAAGCCCTGTTGGAATCCCGCTACTTCCACCACCACGCCGTCGTGCTCCTGGATCTCCATCAACCTCTCCTTCCCCCTTGCTGGATCAAGAAGGAGGAGACGTCGCTGCTCCATACGTGTGTTGAACGCGGAGGTGCCGTCCGTTCGGCGCTAGGATCATCGGTGATTTGGATCACGACGAGTACGACTCCATCAACCCCGTTATCTTGAACGCTTCCGCGCGCGATCTACAAGGGTATGTAGATCCACTCCTCCCTCGTTGCTAGATGACTCCATAGATTGATCTTGGTGATACGTAGAAAATTTTGAATTATTGCTACGTTCCCCAACAGCTGTTACTTCCTCCGTGAAGGGCCTGAACTCGTAAAACTCGTGTGTACAACTTCGCCATAGCTAGGATCTTGCCTCCTCATACCTACCCCCCATTCTACTGTCAGTCTTAGATCCACGACAGTTGGCGCCCACCGTGGGGCAGGTGTCTTAGCGATTTTTTGGTGGAGTTGCGATTTTTTCCGATTCTCATCATCATGGCTTCCGCCAGCGGACTGGTTGAGGGCCACGAGATCCATCTCGGCGCGCTCGTTTTCGTTGCCGACGACTCGGCTTGGCTTCAGGAAGCTCCACTCGACGTCGAAGCGCTCCCCGTCTGCGGGGCGATGATACGTCTCCAATGTATCTATAATTTTTGATTGTTCCATGCTATATTATATCCTGTTTTGGACATTATTGGGCTTTATTATACACTTATATATTATTTTTGGGACTAACCTATTAACCGGAGGCCTAGCCCAGAATTGCTGTTTTTTGCCTATTTCAGAGTTTACAGAAAAAGAATATCAAATGGTGTCCAAATGGAATGAAACCTTCGGCAACGTGATTTTCGGAACGAACATGATCCAGAGGACTTGGACCCTACGTGAAGAAAGCAACCAGGAAGGCATGAGGTAGGGGGGGGGGGCGCCTACCCCCCAGGCGCGCCCTCCAACCTCGTGGGGCCCATGTTGCTCCACCGACGTACTTCTTCCTCCTATATATACCTACGTACCCCCAAACTACCAGAGACAGAGCCAAAACCCTAATTCCACCGCCGTAATTTTCTGTATTCGTGAGATCCCATCTTGGGGCCTTTTCTGGAGCTCCGTCGAAGGGGGCAACGATCCCGGAGGGCTTCTACATCAACACCACAGCCTCTCCGATGAAGTGTGAGTAGTTTACTTCAGACCTTCGGGTCCATAGTTATTTGCTAGATGGCTTCTTCTCTCTTTTTGGATCTCAATACAAAGTTCTCCCCCTCTCTTGTGGAGATCTATTCGATGTAATCTTCTTTTGCGGTGTGTTTGTTGAGACCGATGAATTGTGGGTTTATGATCAAGTTTATCCATGAACAATATTTGAATCTTCTCTAAATTCTTTTATGTATGATTGGTTATCTTTGCAAGTCTCTTCGAATTATCAGTTTGGTTTGGCCTACTAGATTGATTGATATTTCTTGCAATGGGAGAAGTGCTTAACTTTGGGTTCAATCTTGCGGTGTCCTTTCCCAGTGACAGTAGGGGCAGCAAGGCATGTATTGTATTGTTGCCATCAAGGATAACAAGATGGGGTTTATATCATATTGCATGAGTTTATCCCTCTACATCATGTCATCTTGCTTAAAGCGTTACTCTGTTCTTTTGAACTTAATACTCTAGATGCATGCTGGATAGAGGTCGATGTGTGTAGTAATAGTAGTAGATGCAGGCAGGAGTCGGTCTACTTGTCTCGGACGTGATGCCTATATACATGATCATACCTAGATATTCTCATAACTATGCTCAATTCTGTCAATTTCTCAACAGTAATTTGTTTACCCACCATAATACTTATGCTCTCGAGAGAAGGCACTAGTGAAACCTATGGCCCCCGGGTCTATTTTCCATCATATTGATCTTTCGCCAACAAGCTATTTCCTTTTCCGTTTATTTTGCTTTATTTACTTTGTATCTTTATCATAAAAATACCAAAAATATTATCTTATCATATCTATCAGATCTCACTTTCGTAAGTGACCGTGAAGGGATTGACAACCCCTTTATTGCGTTGGTTGCGAGGATTTTATTTGTTTGTGTAGGTGCGAGGGACTCGTGCGTGGCCTCCTACTGGATTGATACCTTGGTTCTCAAAAACTGAGGGAAATACTTACGCTACTTTGTTGCATCACCCTTTCCTCTTCAAGGGAAAACCAACGCAGTGCTCAAGAGGTAGCAAGAAGGATTTCTGGGAGTCTACGCAAAAGTCAACATACCAAGTACCCATCACAAACTCTTATCTCCTGCATTATATTATTTGCCATTTGCCTCTCGTTTTCCTCTCCCCCACTTCATCCTTACCGTTTTATTCGCCCTCTCTCTCCGTCCTCCTTCTCTTTCTCTATTCGCCTCTTTTTGCCCATTTCTTGTTTGCTTGTGTGTTGGATTGCTTGCTTCTCGTTATGTCTAGTCCCCTATATTCTCCGTTGTCTCCCGAAAATGAAGTTCTTAATTTTAAGCAAAGGGAAGGAGAAAACCTAAAACACGCTTGGTATAGAATTTGCAATGCTTAAAATAGATCTACCAAGAAGCAATCTACTTCCGTTCTTCTCCGCAATTTTTATGTAGGCACTACTCCTTGGCACATATATGTCCTTGATACCATTACCAGAGGGAATTTCTTAGGTAGTCACACTTTTGATTCCTATAATGCTATGATAGATTTGTTTGGCTCACCCCCTCTTTTGGTTAATGGAACTATGTTAACTTTGGAGCATGTAATGCAAAAACTTGAAATTATTGAAAATAAAGTTTCTACCATAGAGTTAATTGGAAATTTGGATAAAAAGACCACAACCAAATTACTCAATATGGATCTAAAGTAGGAGTCACTTTGAAAATATTAAGGAGGAGGAACCCATAGTTAATGAAAGAATAAATCAGGATTCCACTAGAATCGATAAACTTGAGGGTATCATTACCAACTTGGGAACCGCTTTTTCTTCCGTAAAGAATACTCCAAGTCCTCCAACTAAAAATGCCAAGCTTATGTATATTCCTAAAAATAAGGGTGAATCCTCTAGCAAGGAAACCGCGGATCTCAAATCTATAAGTATTCATCCCAATCTTTTTGCTATCATTAAGGAACTGTTTGCTACTAATGATTTTTTAGATTTTGTGCCTAGAAGTTTGATAATTTATAAAAATAAAGAAACTCCTAAGGGTGATAGATGTCTCATTAAAGAATTACCAACTAAAGATACTTGGATCTATCCTTGCTTTTATGCCTAGCTAGGGGCGTTAAACGATAGCGGTTGTTGGGAGGCAACCCAATTTTATTTTTATACCTTGCTTTTTGCTCATGTTTAGTAATAAATAATTTATCTATCCTATGGTTTGGCTGTGTTTTTTGTGTTTAATTAGTGTTTGTGCCAAGTAGAACCGTTGGGAAGACTTGGGGAAAGTCTTTTTAATCTTGCTGTAAAAAAACAGAAACTTTAGCGTTCACGAGAATTGCTGCCATTTTTATTTGGAAAGTGATATTTAGTTAATTCTTTTTGAAGATGATTAATAGATAAATTCCTCACGTCCAGAAATTTATTTTAGAATTTTTGGGGTTCCAGAACTTGCGTTAGCTACATATTACTACAGACTGTTCTGTTTTTGACAGATTCTGTTTTTCGTGTGTTGTTTGCTTATTTTGATGAATCTATGGCTAGTAAAATAGTTTATAAACCATAGAGAAGTTGGAATACAGTAGGTTTAACACCAATATAAATAAATAATGAGTTAATTACAGTACCTTGAAGTGGTGTTTTGTTTTCTTTCGCTAACGGAGCTCACGAGATTTTCTACTTTAAGTTTTGTGTTGTGAAGTTTTGAAGTTTTGGGTAAAAGATTTGATGGATTATGGAACAAGGAGTGGCAAGAGCCTAAGATTGGGGATGCCCATGGCACTCCAAGATAATCTAAGGACACCTAAAAGCCATAGCTTGGGGATGCCCCGGAAGGCATCCCCTCTTTCGTCTACTTCCATCGGTAACTTTACTTGGAGCTATATTTTTATTTACCACATGATATGTGTTTTGCTTGGAGAGTCTTGTATTATTTGAGTCTTTATTTGTTAGTTTTCCACAATCATCCTTTATGTACACACCTTTTGAGAGAGACACACATGATTCGGAAATTGTTAGAATACTCTATGTGCTTCACTTATATCTTTTGAGTTATATAGTTTTTGCTCTAGTGCTTCACATATATGTTTTAGAGCACGTTGGTGGATTTGTTTTATAGAAACTATTGTTCTCTCATGCTTCACTTAGATTATTTTGAGAGTCCTACAAAACAGCGTGGTAATTTGCTTTAATTATGTTAGGCATTCAAGATTAATTTTTTTTCTTATGAGTGTGTTGAATACTATGAGAAGTTTGATACTTGACAATTGTTTTGAGATATGGAGATGGTGATATTAGAGTCGTGCTAGTTGAGTAGTTGTGAATTTGAGAAATATTTGTGTTGAAGTTTGTGATTCCCGTAGCATGCACGTATGGTGAACCGTTATGTGAAGAAGTTGGAGCATGATTTATTTATTGATTGTCTTGCTTATGAGTGGCGCTCGGGGACGCGCGATGGTCTTTTCCTACCAATATACCCCATAGGAGCATGCATGTAGTACTTTGCTTCGATAACTAATAGATTTTTGCAATAATATGTGAGTTCTTTATGACTAATGTTGAGTCCATGGATTATACGCACTCTCACCCTTCCACCATTGCTAGCCTCTCTAATACCGCGCACCTTTCGTCGGTATCATACACCCACCATATACCTCCCTCAAAACAGCCACCATACCTACCTATCATGGCATTTCCATAGACATTCCGAGATATATTGTCATGCAACTTTCCACCGTTCCGTCTACTATGACACGCTCCATCATCGTCATATTGCTTTGCATGATCATGTAGTTGACATTTTTAGTTGTGGCAAAGCCATCGTTCATAATTCTTTCATACAAGTCACTCATGCATCATTGCTATCCCGGTATACCGCCAGAGGCATTCATATAGAGTCATACTTTGTTCTAGTATCAAGTTGTAATCATTGAGTTGTAAATAAATAGAAGTGTGATGATCATCATTCATAGAGTATTGTCCCAAAAAAGGGGAAGGCCAAAAAAAAGAAGGCCCCCAAAAAATAAAATAAAAAATAAAAAAGGACAATACTACTATCCTTTTTCCACACTTGTGCTTCAAAGTAGCACCATGATCTTCATAATAGAGAGTCTCCTATGTTATCACTTTCATATACTAGTGAGAATTTTTCAGTATAGAACTTGGCTTGTATATTCCAATGATGGGCTTCCTCAAAATGCCCTAGGTCTTCGTGAGCAAGCGAGTTGTATGCACACCCACTTTGTTCTTTTTGTTGAGCTTTCATATACTTATAGCTCTAGTGCATCCGTTGCATGGCAATCCCTACTCACTCACATTGATATCTATGAATGGGCATCTCCATAGCCCGTTGATACGCCTAGTTGATGTGAGACTATCTTCTCCCTTTTTCCTCTCCATAACCACCATTCTATTCCACATATAGTGCTATGTGCATGGCTCACGCTCATGTATTCCGTGAAGATTGAAAAAGTTTGAGAACACCAAAAGTATGAAACAATTGCTTGGCTTGTCATCGGGGTTGTGCATGATTTAAATACTTCATGTGGTGAAGATGGAGCATAGCCAGACTATATGATTTTTTAGGGATAACTTTCTTTGGCCATGTTATTTTGAAGAGACATAATTGCTTAGTTAGTATGCTTGAAGTATTATTATTTCTATGTCAATATTGAACATTTGTCTTGAATCTTTCGGATCTGAATATTCATACCACAATTAAGATAATTACATTGAAATTATGCAAAATAGCATTCCACATCAAAAAAATCTGTTTTTATCATTTACCTACTCGAGGATGAGTAGGAATTAAGCTTGGGGATGCTTGATACGTCTCCAACGTATCTATAATTTTTGATTGTTCCATGCTATATTATATCTTGTTTTGGACATTATTGGGCTTTATTATACACTTATATATTATTTTTGGGACTAACCTATTAACCGGAGGCCCAACCCAGAATTGTTGTTTTTTGCCTATTCCAGAGTTTCGCAGAAAAAGAATATCAAATGGAGTCCAAAGGAATGAAACCTTCGGGAACGTGATTTTCGGAACGAACATGATCCAGAGGACTTGGACCCTACGTCAAGAAAGCAACCAGGAAGGCATGAGGTAGGGGGCGCGCCCTCCACCCTCGTGGGGCCCATGTTGCTCCACCGACGTACTTCTTCCTCCTATATACCTACGTACCCCCAAACTACCAGAGACAGAGCCAAAACCCTAATTCCACCGCCATAACTTTCTGTATCCGTGAGATCCCATCTTGGGGCCTTTTCCGGAGCTCCGCCGGAGGGGGCATCGATCACGGAGGGCTTCTACATAAACACCATAGCCTCTCCGATGAAGTGTGAGTAGTTTACTTCAGACCTTCGGGTCCATAGTTATTAGCTAGATGGCTTCTTCTCTCTTTTTGGATCTCAATACAAAGTTCTCCCCCTCTCTTGTGGAGATCTATTCGATGTAATCTTCTTTTGTGATGTGTTTGTTGAGATCGATGAATTGTGGGTTTATGATCAAGTTTATCCATGAACAATATTTGAATCTTCTCTGAATTCTTTTATGTATGATTGGTTATCTTTGCAAGTCTCTTCGAATTATCAGTTTGGTTTGGCCTACTAGATTGACCTTTCTTGCAATGGGAGAAGTGCTTAGCTTTGGGTTCAATCTTGCGGTGTCCTTTCCCAGTGACAGTAGGGGCAGCAAGGCACGTATTGTATTGTTGCCATCGAGGATAACAAGATGGGGTTTATATCATATTGCATGAGTTTATCCCTTTAGATCATGTCATCTTGCTTAAAGCGTTACTCTGTTCTTTTGAACTTAATACTGTAGATGCATGCTGGATAGTGGTCGATGTGTGGAGTAATAGTAGTAGATGCAGGCAGGAGTCGGTCTACTTGTGTCGGACATGATGCCTATATACATGATCATACCTAGATATTCTCATAACTATGCTCAATTCTGTCAATTGTTCAACAGTAATTTATTTACCCACCGTAATACTTATGCTCTCGAGAGAAGGCACTAGTGAAACCTGTGGCCCCCGGGTCTATTTTCCATCATATTGATCTTCCATCAACAAGCTATTTCCTTTTCCGTTTATTTTGCTTTCTTTACTTTGCATCTTTATCATAAAAATACCAAAAATATTATCTTATCATATCTATCAGATCTCACTTTCGTAAGTGACCGTGAAGGGATTGACAACCCCTTTATTGCGTTGGTTGCGAGGATTTTATTTGTTTGTGTAGGTGCGAGGGACTCATGCATGGCCTCCTACTGATTGATACCTTGGTTCTCAAAAACCGAGGGAAATACTTACGCTACTTTGCTGCATCACCCTTTCCTCTTCATGGGAAAACCAACGCAGTGCTCAAGAGGTAGTAGGCG
Source organism: Triticum urartu (assembly GCF_056163025.1). NCBI lineage: Eukaryota > Viridiplantae > Streptophyta > Magnoliopsida > Poales > Poaceae > Triticum > Triticum urartu. The sequence continues at coordinate 710,351,937 of NC_141874.1, forward strand.
ACGCACTTTTGCGCGTGCGTCCGTGGCGTCCTTCTCCGGTAACCGTCGACCCAGTATCGGTCGGCTCCTATGGTGTCCTCGTCCCCTGCTGTTTGCCGGCACAAGCGTTCCGGTCGGTCGCGGCTCCAGCGGTGGGTGAGACACGCGGTGGCCTACTAGTCGGCCACCTCAGAAGTCGCGGCAATCGAGCTCGACGAAACCCTCTACGGCATGTTCGACTGGCTCCGTCGAGACCGCATCCGAGTGCGACAGCAGCGATCCTGCGGCAGAAGTCTTGATGGTCAACGGACCATGCAGTCCTCCTGGCTTCCCCAGCAATGACGGTGGTGATGGCGGCGGCGATCCGTCGCGCGTTCACGAGGAGTACCGCCCCGAGCCTCTTTCTTCGCAGCGGAGGGAAGAGCTTCGCCGCCACAATATGGATGCACTTCACACTCCTATCCTTGGAGAAACCCCCGAGGCCCGGACCTTGGAGGAAGCGCGCCTGGCCAACTTGGCTGAGCGCACTTGACTGGAGAACCTGCAGCATGCACTCGACGAGCGTGCTCGGCAGCGGATCCCTGAATCCAGTCGACGGTAGCTTTTTCCGCCCCAAACTCAGGTATACCGCACTCCGATTCAAAATCTCACAGCTGCAGCCCAAATAGCAGAGTCAATTTCAGCCTTCCCAGTTAGAAGCTGGCAAAGGTTTGATGCATATCCGGGCCTTGCTCCGAGCAGCCGGAGAGCAGAACACGGCAGTGTCTCAATCGCGGAATAGGATTCATAGCAGGTCTATGATGGTAGATACAGTACAGTCGGCCCACAACCCAAGATCGCCCCCGCGGCGTGAAGGACGTGGGCACAGGCAAGACCAGTACAGAAACCATGAGCAATATGATCACCGCCTCGGCCACGATGACCGTCGTCGAGTGCCCACGCCTCCCCCGAGGAGTGGGTCATATGTGCCTCGGCGGCATGATGACAGACGCCCTCACAGCGGCGAGCGAAGAATATCAGTCGACCCAAGGGAGCCATGCTTCGATGCGAGATCTATTATCATTCAAGGTCTAGTTGACAGGAACAGAGCACACAAAGAAGGCCATGACAGAGATTATCCGACTGGCGGCAGAGTGCATGTTTCAGGTCCCGAGTGTTTCAGCAGAGCCATCAGGGCCGCAGTGATTCCTCCCAATTTCAGGTTGGCGACTGGAGTCAGCAAGTTTACGGGTGAGTCTAAGCCTGACACTTGGCTTGAGGACTACCGAGTAGCTGTACAAATTGGTGGTGGCAATGATGAAGTCGCAATGAAGCACCTTCCTGTGATGTTGGAAGACTCGGTCAGAGCATGGTTGAACCAGTTAGCACCTGGCAGTATATTCAGTTGGGAGGAACTCGCCCTAGTGTTTGTTAGGACTTTTGAAGGTACTTGCAAGCGACCAGCGGGGTTGACTGAGTTACAACATTGTGTGAAAAAACCGTATGAAACCCTAAGAGACTATATCCAGAGATGGATCACGTTACACCATACAATGGAGAATGTGTCAGATCACCAAGCAGTTTGTGCCTTCAAAGAAGGCGTTAAGTATCGGGAGTTGAATCTGAAATTCGGTCGGACAGGAGATATGTCTCTGGCTTGGATGATGGAGATTGCCACCAAATACGCTAACGGCGAAGAAGAAGACCGATTCCGGAGTGGCAAGCACAAAACAGTCGCCCAGGACACCGGTGGAGGTACTCCCAATTGGAAACAAAAGCGTAAGGCCGAGCCAGCTGCTCCTGGTGAGGCTTTAGTTGTGGCTCAAGGAAAGTTCAAGGGGAATCCCAAAGGGCCTTGGAACCCCAAGAAAGTGAAAGATCAAGACAGAGATGATGTGTTGGATTTGCCATGTCACATTCACACCAAGAAAGATGAAGAGGGTAATCTGATTTATCCTAAACACACCACACAGCAGTGTCGACTCCTGATCCATCAATTCTAAGAGAAACAACCCAATGAGAAGGAAAAGAGTTGGACAAGGGTGAGGATAAGGAAGAAGATGGTGATGGTTTTCCCAATGTCAACTCCACTCTAATGATTTTTGCTGATGTTGAGAGCAAAAGTCGATTGAAAGTTATCAACAGAGAAGTGAACATGGTTGCTCCGGCAAAACCAAGTTATTTGAAGTGGTCCCAGACTGCCATCACATTCGACCAGTCTGACCATCCAACACGTATAGCCACCCCTGGGAGGCAAGCGTTGGTGGTCGACTCAGTTGTTGAAGGCACTCGACTGACTGAAGTGCTGATGGATGGTGGTAGCGGCCTGAATATCGTTTATGCTGAAACCTTGAAGGGAATGGGGATTCCGATGTCCAACTCAGCGAAAGTAATATGAGTTTCGATGGCATTATACCTGGCAAGAAGGCTGAATCACTCGGCCAGATCGCCCTTGATGTGTTTTTCAGTGATTCCAAGAATTACCGCAAGGAAAAGTTGACATTTGAAGTAGTGGGTTTCCAGAGTGCTTATCATGCTATTCTGGGTAGGCCTGCCTATGCACGTTTCATGGCTCGACCGTGTTATGTGTACCTCAAATTGAAAATGCCTGGTCCCAAAGGAGTGATCACTATCACGGGCAATCGGCAGAAGGCAGAAGAGTGCTTATAGAAGGGCTAAAAAATCGCCGATGCACAAATGGCAGCAGTAAAAATGCAAGAATACCAGAAAAATGTAGATCCGAGTGATTTGCTGCGCTCCAAGAAGTCTGCCACAGATTCTGCATTTCAGTCGTCCGGTGAAACCAAGCCGATTCATATTCACCCGACCGATTCTAATGCTGCTCCTACTCATATCTCAACCTCACTCGACAGCAAATAGGAATCCAGTTCCTCCGTGAGAACTGGGACATCTTTGCATGGAAAACTTCTAACATGCCGGGTGTACCCAAGGGACTGGCCGAGCATCGTTTGTGAGTCAACCCGAAAGTAAAACCAGTCAAGGAACATCTTCGACGGTCCGTGATACGTCTCCAACGTATCTATAATTTTTGATCGTTCCATGCTATTATATAGTCTGTTTTGGATGTTTATGGGCATTATTAAACACTTTTATATTATTTTTGGGACTAACCTATTAACCTAGAGCCCAGTGCCAGTTTCTGTTTTTTCATTGTTTTAGAGTATCGCAGAAAAGGAAAATCAAACGGAGTCCAATTGACCTGAATCTTCACGGAACTTATTTTTGGACCAAAAGAAGCCCACGGAGTATCGGCGATGGACCAGGAGAGTCCCGGGCTGCCCACAAGGGTGGGGGGCACGCCCACCCCCCTGGGCGCGCCCCTGCCTCATGGACAGCCCGGAGGTCCATGGACGTACTTCTTCCTCCCATATATACCCATATACCCTAAAAACTTTGGGGAGCACAATAGATCGAGAGTTGCGCGCTAGAAGCCTCCGTAGCCACCGAAAACCAATCTAGACCCGTTCCGGCACCCTGCCGGAGGGGAAAATCTCTCTCTGGTGGCCATCTTCATCATCCCGGCGCTCTCCATGACGAGGAGGGAGTAGTCCACCCTCGGGGTTGAGGGTATGTACCAGTAGCTATGTGTTTGATCGATCTCTCTCTCTCTCTCTCTCGTGTTCTTGAGGTGATATGATCTTGATGTATCGCGAGCTTTGCTATTATAGTTGGATCTTATGATGTTTCTCCCCCTCTACTCTCTTGTAATGGATTGAGTTTTCCCTTTGAAGTTATCTTATTGGATTGAGTCTTTAAGGATTTGAGAACACTAGATGTATGTCTTGCGTTGGATAACCGTGGTGACAATGGGTTATTCTATTGATTCACTTGATGTATGTTTTGGTGATCAACTTGCGGGTTTTGCCCATGAACCTATGCATAGGGGTTGGCACACATTTTCGTCTTGACTCTCCGGTAGAAACTTTGGGGCACTCTTTGAAGTACTTTTGTGTTGGTTGAATAGATGAATCTGAGATTGTGTGATCCATATCGTATAATCATGCACACGGATACTTGAGGTGACATTGGAGTATCTAGGTGACATTAGGGTTTTGGTTGATTTGTGTCTTAAGGTGTTATTCTAGTACGAACTCTAGGGCTGTTTGTGACACCTATAGGAATAGCCCAACGTATTGATTGGAAAGAATAACTTTGAGGTGGTTTTGTACCCTACCATAATCTCTTTGTTTGTTCTCCGCTATTAGTGACTTTGGAGTGACTCTTTGTTGCATGTTGAGGGATAGTTATGTGATCCAATTATGTTATTATTGTTGAGAGAATTTGCACTAGTGAAAGTATGAACCCTAGGCCTTGTTTCCTAGCACTGCAATACCGTTTATGCTCACTTTTATCATTAGTTACCTTGCTGTTTTTATAATTTCAGATTACAAATACCCATATCTACTATCCATATTGCACTTGTATCACCATCTCTTCGCCGAACTAGTGCACTTATACAATTTACCATTGTATTGGGTGTGTTGGGGACACAAGAGACTCTTTGTTATTTGGTTGCAGGGTTGCTTGAGAGAGACCATCTTCATCCTACGCCTCCCATGGATTGATAAACCTTAGGTCATCCACTTGAGGGAAATTTGCTACTATCCTACAAACCTCTGCACTTGGAGGCCCAACAACGACTACAAGAAGAAGGTTGTGTTGTAGACATCAAGCTCTTTTCTGGCGCCGTTGCCGGGGAGGTTAGCGCTTGAAGGTATATCTTAAGATCTTGCAATCGAATCTTTTTGTTTCTTGTTTTAGCACTAGTTTAGTTTATAAAAGAAAATTAAAAAATATATGGAATTGAGGGTACCTCATATGCTTCATCTTTTTAATATCTATCATGAAAATAAGGATTCCGATAATTGTGCTCAATTGCTAGAGGAATAGTGCATTAGAATGTTTGGCACTAAATATTTGAATGATGAGCATGATTGCAATGTTGTTAGTATGAATTCCTTGAATATCCATGATTCTAATGATATGCAAAGCCACAAGCTTGGGGAAGCTATGTTTGATGAAGATGATATTTTTTCCCCAAGATTTGATGAGCAAATTTACTATGATGAAAGCATGACTCCTATCTATGATGATTATTGTGATGACATGTATGCTTTAAAGAATTATGATAACCATGAAACTTGTCATCTTGGTCTTAATTTTCAATCACATGATAGTTATTTTGTTGAGTTTGCTCCCACTATTATTCATGAGAAATTTTTTGCTTATGTGGAGAGTAATAAAAATTCTATGCTTGTAGAGCATGAAAAGAATGCTTTATGTGATAGTTATATTGTTTAATTCATTCATGATGCTACTGAAAATTATTATGAGGGAGGAATATATGCTTGTAGGAATTGCAATAATATCAAGTTTCCTCTCTATGTGCTTAAAATTTTGAAGTTATGCTTGTTTTACCTTCCTATGCAAGTTGACTATTGTTCCCATAAGTTGTTTGCTCACAAAATCCCTATGCATAGGACGTGGGTTAGACTTAAATGTGCTAATCATATTGTTCATGATGCTCTCTTTATGTTTCAATTCTTACCTTTGTGAGCATCATTGAAATCATCATGCCTAGCTAGGGGCGTTAAACAATAGCGCTTGTTGGGAGGCAACCCAATTTTATTTTTGTTCCTTGATTTTTTCTCCTGTTTAGTAATAAATAATTAATCTAGCCTCTGTTTAGATGTGGTTTTATGTTTTAATTAGTGTTTGCGCCAAGTAGAACCTTTGGGAAGACTTGGGGAAAGTCTTTTTGATCTTGCTGTAAAAAACAGAAACTTTAGCGCTCACGAGAATTGCTGCCATTTTTATTTGGGAAGTGCTATTTAGTTAATTATTTTTGAATATGATTAATAGATAGATTCCTCAAGTCCAGAAATTTATTTGAGAATTTTATGAGTTCCAGAAGTATATGTTTGATTCAGATTACTACAGACTGTTCTATTTTTGACAGATTCTGTTTTCTATGTGTTGTTTGGTTATTTTGATGAATCTATGAGTAGTATCGGAGGGTATGAACCATAGATAATTTATAATACAGTATATATTACACCAATATGAATTTATAATGAGTTCACAACAGTACCTAAGTGGTGATTTATTTTCTTATGCTAACGGAGCTTACGAGTTTTTTGTTAAGTTTTGTGTTGTGAAGTTTTCAAGTTTTGGGTAAAGATTCGATGGACTATGGAATAAGGAGTGGAAATAACCTAAGCTTGGGGATGCCCAAGGCACCCCAAGGTAATATTCAAGGACAACCAAGAGCCTAAGCATGGGGATGCCCCGGAAGGCATCCCCTCTTTCGTCTTCGTTCATCGGTAACTTTACTTGGAGCTATATTTTTATTCATCACATGATACGTGTTTTGCTTGGAGCGTCAATTTATTTTGTTAGGATTTGCTTGCTGTTATTTAGAACAATGTTTTGCATCTTTTATTTCAATAAAAGTGGCATTGATAGCCTTTACTATGCCTATTTTACAAGTCTTCATGTTGCTGTTTGAAAACAGAAAGTTTACCGCTGTTGCAATAATTTCCTAGAAAAGTCAGAATGTGATAAAATGTTGAAACATTTTGCTTATTAAGATCTGATAAATTTACTACAGTGGGGATTTTCTTTCATAATTTCTGCAGTTAGGGAAGTCTGGATCTTGCTGCACTCTTTACAGACTGTCCTGTTTAGGCAGATTGCTGTTATGTTTGCATTGTTTGCATATGTTTGCTTCTTTAATGATTCTATTTGAGGATAGGACTATTAAATATGCAGAGGAATTTAGTATGCAATGTTGAATAAGAATTTTAGTGATTTTCTTCAGTAGAGTATGATAAGGTTTTTGCAATGGTTTATACTAACTTATCTCACGAGTCCTTGTTGAGTTTTGTGTGGATGAAGCTTTTGAGATTTAGGGAGACCGTGATATGAGAGGAATTAAGGGGACACAAAAGCTCAAGCTTGGGGATGCCCAAGGCATCCCAAGATAATATTTCAAGAAGTCTCAGGTGTCTAAGCTTGGGGATGCCCCGGTTGGCATCCCACCTTTCTTCTTCAACAACTATCGGTTAGTTTCGGTTGATCCTAAGTTTTTGCTTCTTCACATGATGTTTGCCATTCTTAGAATGTCATTTTACTTTGTTTTGTTTGATTTTTGAATAAAATACCAAGATATGAAATTCTTAAGTGTTAGAGAGTCTTCATATAGTTGCATAATTATTCAACTACTCATTGATCTTCACTTATATCTTTTGGAGTAGTTTGTCATTTGCTCTAGTGCTTCACTTATATCCTTTTAGAGCACGGTGGTGGTTTTATTTTATAGAAATAATTGATCTATCATGCTTCACTTATATTATTTTGAGAGTCCTTTAGAACATCATGGTAGTTTGCTTTGGTTATGAATTTAGTCCTAATATGATGGGCATCCAAGATGGGTATAATAAAAACTTTCATATAGAGTGCATTGAATACTATGAGAAGTTTGATACTTGATTATTGTTTTGAGATATGAAGATGGTAATATTAGAGTAATGCTATTTGAGTAGTTGTGAATTTGAGAGATACTTTTGCTAAAGTTTGTAATTCCCGTAGCATGCACGTATGGTGAACCATTATGTGATGAAGTCGGAGCATAATTTATTTATTGATTGTCTTCCTTATGAGTGGTGGTCGGGGACGAGCGATGGTCTTTTCCTACCAATCTATTCCCCTAGGAGCATGCGCGTAATATTTTGTTTTGATAACTAATAGATTTTTTCAATAAGTATGTGAGTTCTTTATGACTAATGTTGAGTCCATGGATTATACGCACTCTCACCCTTCCACCATTGCTAGCCTCTCTAGTATCGCGCAACTTTCACCGGTACCTTAAACCCACCATATACCTTCCTCAAAACAGTCATCATACCTACCTATCATGGCATTTCCATAGCCATTCCGAGATATATTGCCATGCAACTTTCCACCGTTCCGTTTATTATGACACGCTCCATCATTGTCATATTTCTATGCACGATCATGTAGTTGACATTGTGTTTATGGCAAAGCCACTGTTCATAATTCTTTCATACATGTCACTCATGAGTCATTGCACATCCCGGTACACCGCCGGAGGCATTCATATAGAGTCATATCTTGTTCTAAGTATCAAGTTGTAATTCTTGAGTTGTAAGTAAATAAAAGTGTGATGATCATCATTATTAGAGCATTGTCCCAGTGAGGAAAGGATGATGGAGACTATGATTCCCCCATAAGTCGGGATGAGACTCCAGACGAAAAAAAGAGAAAAAAAGAGGCCATAAAAAAGGAGAGAAAAGGCCCAAATAAAAAAATAAAAAAAATGAGAAAAAAGAGAGAAGGGGCAATGCTACTATCCTTTTACCACACTTGTGCTTCAAAGTAGCACCATGATCTTCATGATAGAGAGTCTCCTATGTTGTCACTTTCATATACTAGTGGGAATCTTTCATTATAGAACTTGGCTTGTATATTCCAATGATGGGCTTCCTCAAAATGCCCTAGGTCTTCGTGAGCAAGCGAGTTGGATGCACACCCACTAGTTTCTTTTGTTGAGCTTTCATACATTCATAGCTCTAGTGCATCCGTTGCATGGCAATCCCTACTCGCTCACATTGATATCTATTGATCGGCATCTCCATAGCATGTTGATACGCCTAGTTGATGTGAGACTATCTTCTCCTTTTTGTCTTCTCCACAACCACCATTCTATTCCACCTATAGTGCTATGTCCATGGCTCACGCTCATGTATTGCATGAAGATTGAAAAAGTTTGAGAACATCAAATGTATGAAACATTGCTTGGCTTGTCATCGGGGTTGTGCATGATTTAAATATTTTTGTGTGGTGAAGATAGAGCATAGCCAGACTATATGATTTTGTAGGGATAGATTTCTTTAGCCATGTTATTTTGAGAAGACATGATTACTTGGTTAGTATGCTTTAAGTATTATTATTTTTATGTCAATATTAAACTTTTGTCTTGAATCTTATGGATCAGAATATTCTTGCCACAATAAAGAGAAATACATGATGAATATGTTAGGTAGCATTCCACATCAAAAATTCTGTTTTTATCATTTACCTACTCGAGGACGAGCAGGAATTAAGCTCGGGGATGCTGATACGTCTCCAACGTATCTATAATTTTTGATTGTTCCATGCTATTATATTATCTGTTTTGGATGTTTATGGGCTTTATTAAACACTTTTATATTATTTTTGGGACTAACCTATTAACCCAGAGCCCAGTGCCAGTTTCTGTTTTTTCATGGTTTTAGAGTATCGCAGAAAAGGAAAATCAAACGGAGTCCAATTGACCTGAAACTTCACGGAACTTATATTTGGACCAGAAGAAGCCCACGGAGTATAGGAGATGGACCAGGAGAGTCCCGGGCTGCCCAAGAGGGTGGGGGGCACGCCCCCTGCCTCGTGGACAGCCCGGAGGTCCATGGACGTACTTCTTCCTCCCATATATACCCATATACCCTAAAAACTTTGGGGAGCACAATAGATCGGGAGTTGCGCGCTAGAAGCCTCCGTAGCCACCGAAAACCAATCTAGACCCGTTCCGGCACCCTGCCGGAGGGGGAAATCCCTCTCTGGTGGCCATCTTCATCATCCCGGCGCTCTCCATGACGAGGAGGGAGTAGTCCACCCTCGGGGCTGAGGGTATGTACCAGTAGCTATGTGTTTGATCTCTCTCTCTCTCTCTCTCTCTCTCTCTCGTGTTCTTGAGGTGATATGATCTTGATGTATCGCGAGCTTTGCTATTATAGTTGGATCTTATGATGTTTCTCCCCCTCTACTCTCTTGTAATGGATTGAGTTTTCCCTTTGAAGTTATCTTATCGGATTGAGTCTTTAAGGATTTGAGAACACTAGATGTATGTCTTGCGTGGGATACCCGTGGTGACAATGGGGTATTCTATTGATCCACTTGATATATGTTTTGGTGATCACCTTGCGGGTTCTGTGACCTTGGGAATCTATGCATATGGGTTGGCACACGTTTTCGTCTTGACTCTCCGGTAGAAACTTTGGGGCACTCTTTGAGGTTCTATGTGTTGGTTGAATAGATGAATCTGAGATTGTGTGATGCATATCGTATAATCATGCCCACAGATATTTGAGGTGACATTGGAGTATTTAGGTGACATTAGGGTTTTGGTTGATTTGTGTCTTAAGGTGTTATTCTAGTATGAACTCTAGGGCTGTTTGTGACACTTATAGGAATAGCCCAACGGATTGATTGGAAAGAATAACTTTGAGGTGGTTTCGTACCCTACCATAATCTCTTCGTTTGTTCTCCGCTATTAGTGACTTTGGAGTGACTCTTTGTTGCATGTTGAGAGATAGTTATAGGATCCAATTATGTTAGTATTGTTGAGGGAACTTGCACTAGTGAAAGTATGAACCCTAGGCCTTGTTTCAACGCATTGCAATACCGTTTATGCTCACTTTTACCATTAGTTACCTTCTGTTTTTATATTTTCAGATTACAAAACTATTATCTACTATCCATATTGCACTTGTATCACCATCTCTTCGCCGAACTAGTGCACCTATACAATTTACCATTGTATTGGGTGTGTTGGGGACACAAGAGACTCTTTTTTATTTGGTTGCAGGGTTGCTTGAGAGAGACCATCTTCATCCTACGCCTCCTACAGATTGATAAACCTTAGGTCATCCACTTTAGGGAAATTCGCTATTGTCCTACAAACCTCTGCACTTGGAGGCCCAACAACATCTACAAGAAGAAGGTTGTGTAGTAGACATCAAGCTCTTTTCTGGCGCCGTTGCCGGGGAGGTTAGCGCTTGAAGGTATATCTTTAGATCTTGCAATCGAATCTTTTTGTTTCTTGTTTTAGCACTAGTTTAGTTTATAAAAGAAAATTTAAAAAATATATGGAATTAAGGGTACCTCATATGCTTCACCTTTTTAATATCTATCATGAAAATAAGGATTCCAATAATTGTGCTCAAGTGCTAGAAGAAGAATGCATTAGAATGTTTGGCACTAAATATTTGAATGATGAGCATGATTGCAATGTTATTAGTATGAATTCCTTGAATATCCATGATGCTAATGATATGCAAAGCCACAAGCTTGGGGAAGCTATGTTTGGTGAAGATGATATTTTTTGTCCCCCAAGTTTTGATGAGCAAATTTATTATGATGAAAGCATGCCTCCTATTTATGATGATTATAGTGATGAAAATGTATTTGGAGAGGTTATGACTTTATTTAGTAATGATTCCACTACTTCGGAAGAGGTTCCAATTGATCATGAGAACAAAGTTGCTATCTATGATGATTATTTTGATGACTTGTATGATATAAAGAATAATGATATCCATGAAACTTGTCATCATGATTTTAGTTTTCAATTGGATTATGCCTCACATGATAATTATTTTGTTGAGTTTGCTCCCACTATTATTCATGAGAAGAATTTTGCTTGTGTGGAGAGTAATAAAATTTCTATGCTTGTAGATCATAGAAAGAATGCTTTAGGTGTTGGTTACATTGTTGAATTCATTCATGATGCTACTGAAAATTATTATGAGGGAGGAATATATGCTTGTAGGAATTGCAATAATATCAAGTTTCCTCTCTATGTGCTTAAAGTTTTGAAGTTATGCTTGTTTTACCTTCCTATGCAAGTTGATTCTTGTTCCCATAAGTTGTTTGCTCACAAAATCCCTATGCATAGGAAGTCGGTTAGGCTTAAATGTGCTAGTCATATTCTTCAAGATGCTCCCTTTATGTTACAATTCTTATCTTTTATGTGAGCATCGTTGAAATCATCATGCCTGGCTAGGGGCGTTAAACGATAGCACTTGTTGGGAGGCAACCCAATTTTATTTTTGTTCCTGTTTAGTAATAAATAATTCATCTAGCCTATGTTTAGATGTGTTTTTATGTTTTAATTAGTGTTTGTACCAAGTGGAACCTTTGGGAAGACTTGGGTGAAGTCTTTGCGATCATGCTATAAAAAACAAAAACTTTAGCGCTCATGAGAATTGCTGCAATTTTTTATTGGAGAGTGATATTTAGTTAATTATTTTTGAAGATGATTAATAGATAAATTCCTCATGTCCAGAAATTTATTTTAGAATTTTTGGGGTTCCAGAAGTATACGTTTGATCCAGATTACTACAGACTGTTCTGTTTTTGACAGATTCTGTTTTCTATGTGTAGTTTCCTTATTTTGATGAATCTATGAGTAGTATCGGATGGTATGAACCATAGAGAAGTTGTAATGTAGTAGATATTACACCAATATGAATTTATAATGAGTTCATTACAGTATCTTATGATGGTGATTTTCTTTCTTATACTAACGGAGCTTACGAGTTTTCTGTTAAGTTTTGTGTTGTGAAGTTTTCAAGTTTTGGGTAAAGATTCGATGGACTATGCAATAAGGAGTGGCAAAAGCCTAAGCTTGGGCATGCCCAAGGCAACCCAAGGTAATATTCAAGGACAACCAAGAGCCTAAGCTTGGGTATGCCCCGGAATACATCCCCTCTTTCGTCTTCGTTCATCGGTAACTTTACTTGGAGCTATATTTTTATTCACCACATGATATCTGTTTTGCTTGGAGCGTCAATTTATTTTGTTAGGATTTTATTTCTGTTATTTAGAACAATGTTTTGCATATTTTATTTCAATAAAAGTGGCATTGATAGCCTTTACTATGCCTATTTTACAAGTCTTCATGTTGCTGTTTGAAAACAGAAAGTTTACCGCTGTTGCAAAAATTCCCTAGAAAATTCAGAATGTGATAAAATGTTGAAAACTTTTTCATATTAAGCTCTGATAAATTTACTACAGTGGGAATTTTCTTTCATAATATTTGGAGGTAGGGAAGTATGGATCTTGCTGCACTCTTTACAGACTGTCCTGTTTAGGTAGATTGCTGTTATGTTTGCATATGTTTGCTTCTTTAATGATTCTATTTGAGGATAGGACTATTAAATATGCAGAGGCATTTAGTATGCAATGTTGAATAATAATTTTAGTGATTTGCTACAGTAGAGTATGATAAGGTTTTTGCATTGGTTTATACTAACTTATCTCATGAGTCCTTGTTGAGTTTTGTGTGGATGAAGCTTTTGAGATTTAGGGAGACCGTGATATGAGAGGAATTAAGGAGACACAAAAGCTCAAGCTTGGGGATGCCAAAGGCATCCCAATATAATATTTCAAGAAGTCTCAAGCATTTAAGCTTGGGGATACCCCGGTTGACACCCCACCTTTCTTCTTTAGTTTTGCTTGCTGTTTGAATAAAATACCAAGATCTTAAATTCTTAAATGTTAGAGAGTCTTCACATAGTTGCATAATTATTCGACTACTCATTGATCTTCACTTATATCTTTCGGAGTAGTTTGTCATTTGCTCTAGTGCTTCACTTATATCCTTTTAGAGCACGGTGGTGGTTTTATTTTATAGAAATAGATGAACTCTCATGCTTCACTTATATTAGTTTGAGAGTCCTAAACAGCATGGTAATTTGCTTTGGTTATGAATTTAGTCCTAATATGATGGGCATCCAAGAGGGATATAATAAAAACTTTCATATAAGTGCATTGAATACTAAGAGAAGATTTTTTTAACCTGGTACTATAGGGTAAAACACCCCACAGCTCTTGCAATTTTTATTTACTATACAAGATACAAGGTATGTACATCAAAAAAGAAGAGATCTAAAGCTAAGAGAATACAAAGCTCACCTCAAGGTGGAAAAAAGCAATCCATCTAAGAAGATCATCCTTATACTTATTTTTAATCATATGGGCAAACAAAGAAATGTCATGAATAAAACATGCTCTCCACCTTCTAAAGGAAGGGTTTATGTTTCTGAAGACTCTATCATTCCTCACAGACCAGATATTCCAACAAGCAAGAAAGACCACTTCAGCAAAGAAAGGTTTCTGAAAGTCCCTTCTTGCAGCATAAGCAATGGCAGCCATGTTATCACCATGCGGCCAGCACACTTGCAAATAAGTCCATACCCTGCAGCTGAAGTTACATGAGAAGAAGAGGTGATCTCTGTCCTCCTTAGTTTGGGTGGGGCACAACACACAGTGATTACAATCAGAGACATTCCAATGCCTTCTCTCCAGCATATCCTGGGTATTAAGCCGACCCATGATGAGCATCCAGGCAAAGAATTTGATTCTCATAGTACAACAACTAGACCAGATCCATGACAATAAAGGATTGGGGTTGATATGCATATGCAGGAAAGAGTAGTATTTTTAGCTGTATAAGGCTTGCCATCTTCTCTCCACGTCCAAACATCAGACTTAGTAATGTCAAGAGAGAAATCAGACATTAGCTGCTGCAAAGACAGCAACTCAGAATGGGCCCTCTCAGAAAGAGGAAGGTGAAATAAAGTAGTAATATCTTGAGTTGCTAAAACCTCCTTGATAGAAAGGAGAGGATCCTTAACAAAGGAGAACAACCTTTGAAACACCTGATCAAAAGGACCAGCAGAAGGGTTGAGATTCCAATCATCACCCCAAAATAGAGCAGTATCCCCAGCCAAGACCTGAACTTTTGAAACCATTCTAAACTTATCCATCAACTTGCATAAATCTCTCCACCAGAAGGAGCCACACAAGACAGTAGCATGAGGTACCCTGTCATGGTAATAAGTATCCCAAACCAGGCTGACCCAAGGAATATTAGCCTTATTGTAAAATTTGCTAAGAAACTTTAACAGCAGAGCTTCATTATGGATTCTCAGGTTTAGGACTCCCAAGCCCTTTTGTTCTTTGGCCTGCACACTAAACCCCATGCTGCTAAGGAAGGAGCATGGTCATTTCCAAATTTTCTCCAAAGACATTGCCTTTGAATTCTCTCAAGTTGTTTGATTATGCCAATTGGAATATCTAGACTGCAAAGGAAGAAGATTGGCACAGAAGACAGGGCTGAGCTGAGGTACTGTAATCTTCCACCCTGTGCAAGGAAACTAGAGCTGACAGAAAGCTTCCTTTCCATAGAATCAACCAAAGGCATCAAATCCATTATTTTTGGCTTCATAAAACCAACAGGGAGGCCAAGATAAGTAAAAGGTAGAGTACCCACAACACAGCCAAACAACCCAGGAAGCCTATTCATTTCCACAGAATCAACATTAATGGGTAACATTGAGGATTTATGATAATTGACATGCAGACCAGTGGATTGAGAGAACAGGAGTAGCATGCTTTTTAGAGACAGTAACTGTTGTTCATCAGCAGGCAAAATAATCAAGGTGTCATCAGCATACTGAATTATTGGGAAATCTTTGTCATGGCAGGGTATTGGCAACTGGAGAAGATCCTTAACATGCATATCATTAACCACAGATTGAAGCAAATCAGCAGCAATTGCAAAAAGGAGAGGTGAAATAGGGTCACCCTGTTTGACACCTTTCCTGCAACAGAACTGCTTACCTGGGACTCCATTCAAAAGCACAAAAGAAGTGCCAGTAGATAAAAATTGTTTAACCAAGAGATCCACCTGTCATTAAATCCTTTGGCCCTGAGGATTTGAAAAATGGCCTCATGCTCAATGGAATTAAATGCTTTTTCAAAATCTAACTTCAGAATAACAATGGGCCGCCTGGATTGATGACACTGGTGAATATACTCAAGAGTCCACCCAACACAGTCCTGGATAGTTTTGGATTTAATGAATCCATATTGGTTTTTGTGGACACAATTCAAAATATCCCCCTGCAACCTATTAGCAGCCATTTTGGAGAGGAATTTAACTCCCATGCCAGAGAGAGATAGGTCTGTAATCATTAATAGATTCAGGAGAATTTTTCTTAGGCACAAGAGTTATGTAAGAATAATTAATATTTTCAATACTAATAGAACCCTCATGGAACCCTCTGGCCAACTCATAAAACTCCTCACAGATAATGTGCCAGCACTTTTAAAAAAACAGACCATTGAACCCATCAGGACTAGGAGCCTTATGAATAGGCATTTCCTTTATTGTTTTGTACATTTCCTCCTTGGAGAAAGGTCTGCTTAAAACATCCAGACCCTCAACCCTTGTGATGATGGAAGAAAGGTCAAATCTCATACTGATCCCTCTAGAGGTGCCCATTCTACCTTTAAAAGCTTCCCAGACTGCAGTAGCCATAGACTCATGGTCAGAAACAACTGTCCCATCATCAAGCTTCAGACTGGCAATGGAATTTTTTCTAAACCTCTCTGTGGCCATAGCATGATTTTTTTGGTATTTTCCTCTCCAACCTTGATAGATCTAATGGTGCACCTCTTCCTCCAATAAATATATTGAAGATGCAGCAAATGTTCAATATGAAGTTTAACAATAGATCTGAAGTTAAATTCTTGTCTGAAAAGAGGTCTAAGCTCTTCAAGAGAATCAAGTATGAGGACCACTCTATTGCACTTGGCAATCAGGATCTTTAGTCTAGACAGATTAGTTTGCCACTTTTTTAGGGTCTGTCTCAGTCCTTTAGGTTTATCTAAATAACAGCAGAGACACCTTGCTTTTGAGAACCAGACTTCCAAGAGTTTGCCACACAATCCAAAAACCCTTCCATTTCCACCCAATAATTCTCAAAACGGAAAATAGTAGATCTTGGGATGGTGGTTTTGATATCAACCACACAAGGAACATGATCTGAGGCAGTTCTAGCAAGAGGCAGAACTTGAGACATTGGATAAACAGAAATCCAGTTAGCAGAAGTAAAAAAAACCAATCTAGTTGCTCAAGCAAAGGATTATCTTGCATATTGGACCATGTGTATGTTCCGCCTTTAATTGGAAGTTCAAGCAAACCCAGGTGTCCAATAATTTCATTAAAAATGAAGATATCATTAACATCTCCACCAGGCAGGTTTCTATTATCCAGGGACCTCATAAAATTAAAGTCACCCAAGAAAAGCCAATTTTCAGAATCAGGGATATTCATATTGTACAACCATGAAACAAATTCATCCCTAAGCTGCCCATGACAGGGGCCATAGACATTGACAAGGGTCCACTGTTCATTATTCTGGGTAGAGGTAAATTGCAAAACAATGCCATAAGGTTAGTGTCAATAAGCACCCCAGTGAGAACAGCAGAATTCCAAACAACCAAAAGACCACCAGATGCACCAACAGAAGGACTATACACAAAAGAATCTAATCGCCACGGACAAAAACTTTTAATTGACTGATAATCACAAGACTGCATCTTTGTTTCTTGCAAACAGACAACCGAGGCCATACTTTCATCAATTTTATTCCTAACAGCACGCTGTCGAGCAGGGGCATTAAGACCACGCACATTCCAGCAAAAAACTTTCCAGCTTCTATTGGAACGATAATCCATTAAACACTGAGGTTAAAGAGCCAAAAGTTCCACCACATAGTAGAGCACAAAGATACCAGTTCAGCAGACAGCAAAAGTAGAAGTTCAAGCGCTTACAGCAGCGTTTATAGCTTACATGACAAGTACTAGAAGCAAATAAAATAGCCCTAAGATAACTAGCAAATTTACAGGCTTGCCACACCCAAGAGCTGAGAAGAGATCTAATCATCGAACATTTTCTGAACATCATCAGTTCTGTCTGCCATAAGCAGAGCAACAGAGAGATTCTCCGACGGAATCCCCAGATCTTGACCAATAATCTGAATGGTCCGAATGGGAGTAGGTGGCGGAACAGACCCCGAAGAAGCCTCACCACGAACTGGAGAGGAAGGCGGTGCATGATCTACTGGAACTGAATCAACAACGGGGATGTCATTCAGCAATGGCTTTGCTCTTGGCTTCTTCTTGCGTGGCTCGGAAAGAGGCAACTGATGCAGAACGGGCTTGAAACCATCTCTTTTAGCTGCACTCCTGGTGCATCGACGCAGAGAAGAATCAACCAAAGGAGTAATCTTTCTTTTCACACTCTTCTTCCTGGCCTGTTGAGCAGAGAAATCAAACTAATCATCCAATATAGAGGAACTGGTCGGCAACACAGGCATAGAGGACTGGCTTGCAACATTGCTGTCAGGCAAGGATGGAGAAGGAAACAGAGCCCTTGCAACTGGGCGACGAGCTGAATCCACGTTCAAGTTAGTAGAGACAGATTCAGAATCCTCAATCACGACAGCCCAAGACTGCTTAGGAATATAAACCGGCTGAAATTGAGGTAGGCTGACCAGGCGAGGGACCTCCGTGGCAGTACCAAACTGGAGCATGGAGTCAAAAGCCCTTTTCCAAATCATTTCCGAAGGGAGAACGAGCCCATAAACCACTCGAGCCATACCAATCACAATTTCTGCATGTTGAATAACGGGCGGCTGGTAAGGAACAATGGCAAGAGCATTGTCCTCTGGAGGCAGATCTTCCTCCACTTGGGGCACAATCACATCATGCAGATGATCATGCAGAGGATCAACAATCAGAATATCTTCAACAGCATCCACCTGCTCAACAGAGTCCGAAGCAACATGCTCATCAATGACCATAGACTCCTAATCCTGAGCAATAGGGCCAGCTTCGTGAGCATCAACAGGATCATTAGCTTGCCAGCCCCAACCCGCATGATTGTGCTACTCATCCATAGGCGGTGGGGGCAAGGGGACATCGTTCCAACCCAGAGCTGGAAAAGGTGGCAGAGCAAATAAGTGGGGATCTTGAACAAACTCCCCAGGCAGAGGGTGAGCATTGCCATTGAGGGGCATGGGATCTTTGTCCTGCGGCACCTGCTCAGCGAAATTAGCTCCAAGAATATAACATGGAGCAGTCCAAGAAACCTTAGCGCCTCCCCAAGCAGCATAATCCGAGAAAACCACATCACGGGGGACAAGTATGTCCTCAGGAAAAGACGCAAAAACCACAGAGCGGACAAGATACGGATCATCACTAATCCAATGATGGAACTTTCCAAACGTGTTGACCGCAGCACTAAGATTTTCAGTGTTTCGAAGGTCAAGGGGGACCCCTAAAAACATTAAGCAACCCTCTCTAAAGCCCTGAACTCCACGGAACCCTTCACCATGATCATGCTTCATGAAACGAACAAATCTATCATTACCAAGATCTTGCGGCGGCAGCTGAATCAAGGCAAAGCGCTCGCCCGCATCTCTGACCTCAAACAAACCAACCCCAGAGATCCAAGGCTGAGCAGAGCGGACATGAAACCCCAACTGATTAACAAGATTAACAACTTCCTGACGAACCTGACCAATCTGACCATGGGGCGGAGCTGGCATGACTTCAGCAATCATAAAGGACTCATGACGGCGCACAATCGGCGACGCAGGGGTGACGAAGGTCCAAGGAAGATGATGCTCGCCACCATCGATGATGTGATGCCCCACCGGGACATAGCGATCTGGGTCCAGCTCAAAAACCGCCATTGGCGAAGCACTAGGCGGCGGTGATGAATGCAGAGGAAGCTCAGGCGGTGGAGGCGGTGTTTTCGGTGGTGAGGTAGAGGGCGTGCAGGGTTTAGGCGATGATGATGGTGATGTGACCAGGGGGCAGGCTATTGGTGGAGTCAGAGCGCGCCGTTCGGGGCAGGAAGGCAAGACCGAAATAGGGGGACTCTTCTGTTTCCAAACCAACCCATATTAAATAGCAATCCTCTCGCAATCCCTCCTGGAGTGGCCCACAACCCCACAAGCCACACAGAGAGCAGAACTAGGGCAACTCACTGATAAATGGCCCTTGACAGAGCAAATCTGACACGTCACAATTTGGTCCACCATGTCATCGACCATGGCATTAAAATTCTCATTAGCTTCCTGTGAAGATGGAATACGAAACCCAGATAGAGAATCCTGCCTACCAAAACACGGGGGCGGAAGACGCGTCGGAGATGGGCCAAGAAAATCCTCAGATTGCGGGCTGCATGCCTCTTCAGGGCCCATAGAAGAGTGGGCCAAAGTAGACTGCGACGAGAGAGCCACCAGCCCAGGCCGGAGACTGGGGAGCCCAAAGCCTCAAGATTTGAAGCACCGGAAATCCCGCCCGAAGATCTAGGGGAAGCAACAGAAGGAGGTGATCGCTCCGGAATGGACGCCACCGTTTCGAACATGATGGAGGGAGAGGCCACCGTCCACTGGAGTTCCACCGGCGACGGAGGATGAATGACAACACGCTCATGATCAGAGAGAGGGTACCCAGCAATTGGAGCCACTTCAATACATTCTTGGGTAGCAGGATAACGATAACCGCGACATGCCTCATAATTTTGAAACGTAGCAAATGACAGCTTCTTCCTGACTGAATTAGCCGAACGAATGGCTGACTTAGAGGGAGGTTTATGCATAGCAATCATACCAAGGGCAGCCCTACGCTTGGAGGGACTAACCAAAATCCATTCAGCATCGCACTCCTTTTTCCAAATCTTAAACTCACGCCACCAATTAGGACCCCCTTTTCCCCAGAGATGAAAGCAACATTTGAATTGTGGGCATGAAAAGGATCTGAGATTGACAACATGAAACCCAACAGAATGGCATGAGATCGTAAAAGAGAAGACCTTATCCTTGAGAAGTTGAACAGAAAGATCAATCGCTGAACCCCCAATTGCAGCCTCTAGGGCCGCAGCCACAGAATCAATATCATGCCGAAAAGCATGCCTACTAAAAGAGACAACCAGAATGGAAGGACGAGAACCCTCCATAGGATGAATGGAAAGACCAGAGGACCGAAAAACCTCATCAGCGAAAGCCAAACCTTTAGAGAAATCCAGATCTAGAGTGGAGCCCCCATGAGATCCCATTGAGATGGGGGTCAAGACGGAGAGGAGATCACACCGCGTTGAATGGGTGGAGAAAGGCTTGAATCCACCGGAGAACCACAGAGATCCTAGGGGAAAACCCTAGAGTCGCCATAGAGAGGTGGAGTCGCCATACCTCAGCACTTGGACCAGCAGAAGGGTTGAGATTCCAATCATCACCCCAAAACAGAGAAGTTTGATACTTGATGATTTTTTTGAGATATGGAGATAGTGATATCAAAGTTGTGCTAGTTGGGTAGTTGTGAATTTGAGGAATACTTGTGTTGAAGTTTGCAAGTCCCGTAGCATGCACGTATGGTAAACGTTGTGTGACAAATTTGAAACATGAGGTGCTATTTGATTTTCTTCCTTATGAGTGGCGGTCGGGGATGAGCGATGGTCTTTTCCTACCAATCTATCCCCCTAGGAGCATGCGCGTAATACTTGGTTTTTTATGACTTGTAGATTTTTGCAATAAGTATATGAGTTCTTTATGACTAATGTTGAGTCCATGGATTATACGCACTCTTACCCTTCCATCATTGCTAGCCTCTTCCGTACCGTGCATTGCCCTTTCTCACATTGAGAGTTGGTGCAAACTTCACCGGTGCATCCAAAACCCGTGATATGATACACTCTTTCACACATAAACCTCCTTATATCTTCCTCAGAACAACCACCATACCTACCTATTATGGCATTTCCATAGCCATTCCGAGATATATTGCCATGCAACTTTCCACCCTTCCGTTTATTATTACACACATCATCATTGTAATATTTCTTTGCATGATCATGTAATTGACATCGTATTTGTGGCAAAGCCACCATTCATAATTTTTCATAGATGTCGCTCTTGATTCATCGCAATCCCGGTACACCGCAGGAGGCATTCATATAGAGTCATATCTTGTTCTAGTATCGAGTTGTAATCTTTGAGTTGTAAATAAATAGAAGTGTGATGATCATCATTAATAGAGCATTGTTCCAAAATAAAGAGAAAGGCCAAAAAAGGAAAGGCCAAATAAAAAAAGAAAGGCAAAAAAAGCCAAATAAAAAAATACAAAAGGGACAATGCTACTATCCTTTTTTCCACACTTGTGCTTCAAAGTAGCACCGTGATCTTCATGATAGAGAGTCTCTTGTTTTGTCACTTTCATATACTAGTGGGAATTTTTCATTATAGAACTTGGCTTGTATATTCCAACAATGGGCTTCCTCAAATGCCCTAGGTCTTCGTGAGCAAGCAAGTTGGATGCACAACCACTTAGTTTCTTTTGTTGAGCTTTCATACATTTATAGCTCTAGTGCATCCGTTGCATGGCAATCCCTACTCCTTGCATTGACATCAATTGATGGGCATCTCCCTTGACCATTGATTAGTCACGTCGATGTGAGACTTTCTCCTTTTTGTCTTCTCCACATAACCCCCTCGTTATATTCTATTCCACCCATAGTGCTATATCCATGGCTCACGCTCATGTATTGCATGAAAGTTGAAAAAGTTTGAGATTACTAAAGTATGAAACAATTGCTTGGCTTGTCATCGGGGTTGTGCATGATGAGAGCATTCTTGTGAGACGAAAATGGAGCATGACCAAACTATATGATTTTGTAGGGATGAACTTTCTTTGGCCATGTTATTCTGAGAAGACATGATTGCTTAGTTAGTATGCTTGAAGTATTATTATTTTTATGTCAATATTAAACTTTTGTCTTGAATCTTATGGATCTGAATATTCTGGCTACAATAAAGAGAAATACATGATGAATATGTTAGGTAGCATCCCACATCAAAAATTCTGTTTTTATCATTTACCTACTCGAGGACGAGCATGAATTAAGCTTGGGGATGCTGATACGTCTCCAACGTATCTATAATTTTTGATTGTTCCATGCTATTATATTATCAAACTTGGATGTTTTATATGCATTTATATACTATTTTATATGATTTTTGGGACTAACCTATTAACCTAGAGCCCAGTGCCAGTTATCAAACGGAGTCCAATTGACCTGAAACTTCACAGAACTTATTTTTGGACCAGAAGAAGCCCACAGAGTATCAGAGATGGACCAGGAGAGTCCCGGGCTGCCCACGAGGGTGGGGGCGCGCCCCCCTGCCTCGTGGACAGCCCGGAGGTCCACCGACGTACTTCTTCCTCCCATATATACCCATATACCCTAAAAACTTTGGAGAGCACAATAGATCGGGAGTTCCACTGCCAGAAGCCTCTGTAGCCATCGAAAACCAATCTAGACCCGTTCTGGCACCCTGCCGGAGGGGGAATCCCTCTCCGGTGGCCATCTTCATCATCCCGGTGCTCTCCATGACGAGGAGGGAGTAGTTCTCCCTCGGGGCTGAGGGTATGTACCAGTAGCTATGTGTTTGATCTCTCTCTCTCTCTCATGTTCTTGAGGTGATACGATCTTGATGTATCGCGATCTTTGCTATTATAGTTGGATCTTATGATGTTTCTCCTCCTCTACTCTCTTGTAATGGGTTGAGTTTTCCCTCTGAAGTTATCTTATCGGATTGAATCTTTAAGGATTTGAGAACACTTGATGTATGTCTTGCGTGGGATACCCGTGGTGACAATGGGGTATTCTATTGATTCACTTGCTGTATGGTTTGGTGATCAACTTGCGGATTCCGTGACCTTGGGAATCTATGCATAGGGGTTGGCACACGTTTTCGTCTTGACTCTCCGGTAGAAACTTTGGGGCACTCTTTGAGGTTCTATGTGTTGGTTGAATAGATGAATTTAAGATTGTGTGATGCATATCATATAATCATGCCCATGGATACTTGAGGTGACATTGGAGTATCTAGGTGACATTAGGGTTTTGGTTGATTTGTGTCTTAAGGTGTTATTCTAGTACGAACTCTAGGGCTGTTTGTGACACTTATAAGAATAGCCCAACGGATTGATTGGAAAGAATAACTTTGAGGTGGTTTCGTACCCTACCATAATCTCTTCGTTTGTTCTCTGCTATTAGTGACTTTGGAGTGACTCTTTGTTGCATGTTGAGAGATAGTTATAGGATCCAATTATGTTATTATTGTTGAGGAAACTTGCACTAGTGAAAGTATGAACCCTAGGCCTTGTTTCAACGCATTGCAATACCGTTTATGCTCACTTTTACCATTAGTTACCTTGCTGTTTTTATATTTTCAGATTACAAAAACTATTATCTACTATCCATATTGCACTTGTATCACCATCTCTTCGCCGAACTAGTGCACCTATACAATTTACCATTGTATTGGGTGTGTTGGGGACACAAGAGACTTTTTGTTATTTGGTTGCAGGGTTGCTTAAGAGAGACCATCTTCATCCTACGCCTCCTACGGATTGATAAACCTTAGGTCATCCACTTGAGGGAAATTTGCTACTGTCCTACAAACCTCTGCACTTGGAGGCCCAACAACGTCTACAAGAAGAAGGTTGTGTAGTAGACATCACTGATCGGCCTAAATTGTGTTACCTTTTCCGGTGTGTTAACCTTTGGAATCGTAATGATCGCAGTATCGTTCCAACCAGCTGGTATAGTACACGTATTGATGGCTTGTAGGACCTCCTCAACTAGATCATCCCCTAACATAGGCCAAAATCTTTTATAGAAGATAGCATGAAGTCCATCTGGTCCTGTAGCTTTTAAGTCCCCAATCTCAAACAGCGCCTTACGAACATCTTCAGCAGTATAAGGGGCAAGAAGAGCATTGTTCATTTCAGTCGCCACTCTCCTACGAACTAGGGACAAAACCTCTTGATTTGGATGTTGGACTTCTGACATGAAGAACTTTGAAAAATAATCAGTAATGTTATTCTTCAGCTCCTTACATTCTCTCCAAATCCCAGAATCATCTAAAAGTTTCTTTATATTATTTCTCTTTTTGCTGTCTGTGGCTGTGTTATGGAAAAACGACGTATTATGATCCCCGTGCATCAACCAGTTTGCACTACCTCTTTGTAGCCAGAAAATTTCCTCTTGGTCCAATAGGTTCTCAATTACCACAATAATCTCCTTTTGTCGGCAGCGTGATTATGTGTTCAAGGGACCACGCCTCAGTCTCTCTAACTATTTTTTTAATTTATTAATTCTCCGCTTCGGGCCCTTGAGAGTTACACGATCCCAAGCGTGCAAATCGGCATGCACGGCTCTCATTCGATCAACTAGTGAAGGGACAATACCTGCTAACTTTGCTTTTTCCCAAGAAGCCTTAACAATTTCAGTGACAATCTCTTCCTTTAACCACCTAGCTTCAAATTGCTTCACGCGCCCCTCTGGTCGTCTGAAAATATTGTCATCCAAATAATCCATGTCCAAGACCAGCGGCCGATGATCGGAATGAACATGTTCTTCATTAATCACCGTCGCACGAGGAAATTTATGTGCCCACCCCACATTGCAAACTACTTTATCAAGACACTCTTGAATTTCACCTCTACTCCAAGTAAAAGGACCGCCCATGTAACCTAAGTCCTCCAGCCCACAGTCCATAAGGCATTCACGAAAATCCCTCATCATTCCATTTGGTCTCGCATTACCGCCCTCTTTTTCCGAGGAATATAAAATTTCATTCAAATCCCCAAAACAACCCAAGGGTGGTCGCCCTTACTATGTAAATTCCGAATATCATCCCAAGATAAATGACGTTCGTTCCAGTTCGGATGACCATAAAAGCCCGTGAATCGCCACTGTACACATCCTCATACATAAACAAAACATCAATAAAATAAGATGATACATAGTTCAACTCGATTTTATTCGACTTATGATAAAACATTACAAGGCCACCGGCCCGACCATCACTTTCCACTATAAACATAGAATCAAAATTTAAAACACGACGTAACTCATCGGCATTACATTTATTCAAATGAGACTTGGAAAGAAAAATTAAATCTGCCCTTGTGCGCCCCTGTAGGTCCAAGAGCTCGCGAACTGCCATGTGGGAGAGCATACCATGGCAGTTCCATCCTAAGATTTTCATTTGGCACGGCGGACCTCCTCCTCGGAGGCCGCCGATGCGCCATTTTTGCCCTTCTCTTCTCCAACCGATTCCACCACTTACTGTTCATACTCCTCTGCATATGCCCCCCCCCCTATCTTTTATTTCATGGATATGGCCCTCATATCTCACCAACCATATTTACTAGTAGAACGCCCGTGCGCTGCCACGGGCTACACATGCTACAATATATACAAGTATAAATGAAACAAACAAATGATTATGTAATCTTCAAGATCGAACTTCTTTTTCCCTCATAAGTCCTAGCGTGTTTGGACATCAAACGAGTGCCCAGCGGGCTTCCCCAAATCGAACCATTCAGACAGCCTGGGCTCCCTCAAATCCTGCCCATATATGGGGGGGGGGGAGGACAAATACGGCTTTCCGGACTATTTTCACGTTATCTCCAACACGAGGTCCCACAATAACCTCATCCCATGACACAACCTTCATTTTTTCTACCGGACCCTCCCATTCCCGCTCAGTTTCCTGTCATAGCGGGACATTTCTCTCTAGAGCCCTCTTTAAAATTGGACGACACTCGCCTTCTCACCTTTAAAAATGGTGTTCTCTCTCTCCTTCACACCATACTTACCCACAAAACGCCAAGGAGGAGTCCCCCGCCAACTCTCTGGCTCTCCGCCCTATTCCGTTCCCTCGGTGTTCGTGTCGGCCATCACCATCACACCTCCCGTGTCCCCCCCCCCCCCCCCCCGCCCCGAGCCAAGAAGGCAGATCCGATGCCTCCCGAGACATTGTCACGTTGTAACATACAGTTGAATGTCGTGCATTACCATGAAACAGAAATACCCATAGTGTTCGTTACTATCTCTTGAAGGAACCAACCAATGCATTTACTCTTCTATCCTATCCAAAAATTCTATGACTTGATACAAAAAGTATGAACCGCTCGCTCATGCAATTTGTTGCAAAGCCATCTCTAATGAAATGCAATTTTCCGTATTTTGCAAATTATTCCGCTGAATAGGCCAACCCCAACCCCCAACTCACTCACTCTCAACTGACACTCTGATCACAAAATCCATTAACTCGTGTTCTAAGTGAGCCAGTGATGCAATAAAATAATATATTAGGGCCATGGCTTACTGTTTTTAGGGTAAAAAACATAAACTCAATCTATTAGTCAGTATAACCAGTCATGTTTTGAACAAATACTACATAGGTTCTCACTCCGGTCCTTTAGTATTTGCACTTTCTCATTTTTTAACACAACAATGCGGCTCTGGTTTATAGATGGTGTAAAACTTGGGGTTAATAATCTAATAACACCATGTTGGTTTTGTTCATTTAGCATTAAAGCATCGCACTACAAAATGAGCACTACAAGCGCCCCTTGAAGACAAGAAGTTTTTCTACCAATCCAATTCTCGTAGGCATGTTGACATATTCCATTAGCAGCAAACAATTCATCATTTCACGTTCGCAGGAACGCTTTCTCATTCTCACAAGATTTTTGAATCATTCTTCTGTTCTCATCAAGGGATTTCATTTTTTTCATGTAAACCTACTTCCTTCTTCAAAGTCTAGGAAGAAGAACACGAGTCAGAATGTAACTTCATGAAATTCAAACTGAAAATAACAAGATGCCACTTTTAAAATAACACCTTGATCGTCAATTGGCCCTTTTGATGGAATGCATCACTGGTTTCAGCCATTGAGTCCATATTGGAACACACTTGCTTCCTTGCGGCTTTCATTCCATTAATCTCTTCAATGAAAAAAGATAATCTTCATTCAAAGAAATGGTCTCGTTTTCGATATTATTCAATTTTTTCATGAGTCGTGATCTACAACATCACAATAGTTTTAAGATAAGATGATAGATCAAAAACCATAATAATCTAACACGAGAAAGGGGATATAGTTGCCTGCACAAAATTATTATGAACTCCTCAAATTATTCAACTGAATTTGCCTTATTCAACTACCGAAGAATTGAGCATCCATTGTCTAGACCATTTCTCTTATGAATACAGTTGTGTACTTCTTCATCTCAAGATTGCCTTCTCAACCATTATTCCGCTAGATTTCTCTGCCAGCATTTTTGTTCAAATGTGCAAGCAAAATAAAATTTGAATTCCATGAATATAAAAATATTAAAATTTACAATAACTACGTTTAATACCTAAATAAGAGAGAGGTAAGAAAGTATCAGGTTACATGCCATTAAACCTCAAAATCAACTGAACCAAGATTCAAGAAACATGATATAGTTTGCAAGCGATTATACATAATTTCTGCTTTTTTATAGCATGGTGCACACAAGCAACATAAAGCAATGGAGACCAATCCAATACCTCCCTGAATTGTTTGGCTTTCTACAGAGGCCAATCTAATACCTCCCTGAACTTTTTAGCCAAGCACTGCTAGCCTCTTTCCCTTCATCCATATCACCCTGCAATGTAACAAACCCCATTGGAAAAATTAGATGTATTCGAAAATCAAAATGCGAGCAATTAGAATTTAGCAATGAACGATTAGGTACTGCAGAATATAATGTTGTTGTCCATTACTACAGTATAGTACCATAACAACACCTTAAGTTAGGCTAAAAATAGAGGAAATGCAGCATCAATGCTATCGTCGACAATCAGGCTTCAGAACAAGAACTGCAAGCGGCCTAACACTACTAATCAAATGCATCAAGGGAAATTAAATTGACTGTGATATAGGTACTACTTACAGGATAAAAAGGTACTACTTCCAGGATAAATTGCATAATGTTAAATGTTTTCGTATCCATCATCCATAACCTACATCAGCGCAAAAAGGAAAAAAAATGCTCAACATTCCACTAAATGCTGCAACAGAGTATCTTCTCCATGGTTGCTCCACAACCTGCATTTATCCATAAGAATCACGGTGAAATAGCCAGCCCAACACCTCCATTAGCCAACTTTTTTAATGGCAGAAATTAAAAATTACGACTACGTTGACAATGCTTCCCCAAACACCGTGCTGTTGCCTATATGTAAATATGGCCTCGTCACACATGCTTGCAGTATGTTTATCTAGACACATGAATGGTCCTCGGTACACCGCACACCCACCATTACCAAGTCACTGAACCCCTACTAAACTCGCAGCCTCGTGCGCATTATCCCGCCACCACGAGCTCTACTGCCGCAAACAGCGGAGAGAGGAGAATGGGAACGACACAGAGAGAAAGAGAGATGAGAAAGGTGAGAGCAAAGAGTGTGGGAGATGAGCATGGTGGGAATCATGGAGGTGATGCTTTCTAGTAGGAATCGTGGCAACGCACGAGCAATGTCGGGTGTCCCTGTAGATTAAGCATATTGTAGTTCCAAGAAACAACATAGCTGCTATTGTTATTTATGTAGATATTGCTTAGAACAAGAACTTGATTAGTGCGGCGGTGAAGCTATAATTTGGCTTTCTTGGACATAGTACCTAAGGAATATGATGTGCAACTTGTCAAAGTGTTATTGTACTGTAGGTTTCAATCAGGCTTGTAATGTCTATTTGTTCTTAGCAATCGGCAGTGATGCACTGCTTTGAACAACTTCCTTTTGTCAATATTTTTGCCATAGCTATTGAATCCTTTTGAACTTCATCCACAACCAGCCTGTTATAGAAGATCATCCAGCTTGATATACTTATTCGTACACACATCAGAAATTGTTGTAAACCTGAGTTAGAACTAAAAGAAATGAAAAATAAGGGATACCTCTAGTTGGACTTTGAACCTTTGGGAGCTAAACCTATAGGTGCTTCCCGACCCGCATGTGGCACTGAAGGAGAATATTGGGGAGGTCGATCGTGCCCATGGGAACTACGGTGGTGCATGCCATGCGGTCAGATCGAGAAGCACATAGACACAAAAGGAACAAGCCCTAGCCTGAGCACCGACCTTGAGCAACTCGTCGTGTACGCCTCTCACCAGTCGGCACCACCGTGAGGTGTGTAGGGCGGTGATCCTTTCCATGTCTCCAAGGAAAGAGCTCCATCTCCCGAACCAATCTGCTGCTGCACCCCGCCACCACCGTGTTGTTGCTATGACCCCGTTGTTGATGCGAGGCCAAGGGCCACACGCCTAGAGGCACGCAACACACAGGAGGCATGGTGTATGGGGTTGTGGGAAGGTTTAGGGAGAGGGGCGACACGGAGGTCGAAGGAGGGGGAGGGCATCGGGGTGGTCACATTAGAGACGAGGCACCAGGTTTGTTCTGGACACGAGGGAGGGAAAGAGTTCTGGTGAAGAATGGAAACTGCAATTTGCCGTGATGTGTTTCCATGCAAACTATAAAAAAGAGTTGGGTTCGTTTGCAAAAAAAAGAGGTGAGGGAAGGCTTTGATCGGTGGAGGCTTTTATCGATTGATGAGGCAACGAAGCGAAGCAAAATGAGTAGAGATATTGGTTGTTATTAGTAAAGGCAGGGACCGATGTGTTAGGAAAGTTAAGATTTGGAATTGATTGCCATGAAACTGGATTTTATTATTTGATAACGTGCTATCGGTTCCTGCCCGTTTGTAACGTGCCTGGTTAAGAAAGTTTGGAGAGGTAAGGGAAGTTTTTATTGGGAGGGTGAAAAGACCGATCTGAGAAGATAGTGGTGGGAGATGAGACGAAAATAAACCAGACGAAATAAAATCGGACGAAATAAAACTGTGGACCCGCAATTCCACCAACTGCTTCATTAGAAATAGAGATTTGGATATATGTCCCTATTAGTATTGCTAGAAGTATACATTCCGTATATGGGAATAACTGACGGTAGATGGAGTAGCACACTGCTGCTGCATACCCACTGACATAGAAACTTGTGAACTTTAATCCGATCCCCTGTTTTCTGCATTTTAACTTTTGTGACAAAGTCAATGATTCATGTGTTCGATAGGAGAAAAAACTTATGTTGGTTTGATTGAACATAGCACTCTTGTTAGAATTAATCATAGTCACCATCTCTTGATTGCATGGGCTTAATTTCGTTCTAATGCTAGTTTTGGACCGAAAGTCCTCTTCCGGTCAAACTTTGACAAACTTATTTTTGGAGCATTGACTTTGTTCTTTTCTGCCATGACTTCCGCGAATGTTCTTTGATGATACATTTTTTTAAAGGCTTTCATGATACATTTTTGCAAACACAAAAAGTATTATCAAAGTTTACCAAAAAATTCAGAATTTTTTAAAAAGTTACTATTTTTTAAATTTTACTGTTCATCGGGAAGCATTTGAGCTCGGTAGCAAATACTCCATGTCCGTTTTGGACTCCCACTCGGTGTACGGATTTTTTTCCCATTGTCAACCATAAATCTGGAAGACAAAGTTTCAAATTTCAGATCATTTTTTAGGGATACTGAGCCCAATTTATAAATAGCAATGGTTAGGTAAATATGGACATAATTCACGCTCCTAGAATCAGATTGACATTATGTTTTATATAGATAACAAAGTTTTAGGTAAATAAACAATAGTTATTGACATATACATACAAGCCCCTCAAGAAAAAATACAAGTTAGTATACGAGCGTTGCAGTGAACAGATAAAATAACTGAAATACATGTGTGCAAAATATAAGTATAGTATAATCCACCACATGTTGATGTTCATCAGTGATATTCTGTGCATACATATACTTCCTCTATTTCATAATGTAAGACGCTTTTTGACATCATAATGTCAAAAAACGTCTTACGTTACGAGACAGTGGGAATACATATTATTGCTAATGTCGATGACGGTGCCCGACGACATATATTCACAAGTAGTATGGCCACGCTGAGTCGGTGTCCGTGAACCGGGCAACAGCCGTGGGCACGTCGACCGAATGGATGGTCGACTGAGCCGCGAAGGGAGAAAACAGCGGGCCGCACGGGAAGTAAATTTCGTCCATCGACATAGCGTCCGTGCTCCGGGGGAGTCCGCCGCCGGCCCGCATCGGATCACTCAAGTTGATCGCTTCCACGGGCAGCGACGACGACGACGAAGACGGAGCTGCAGGTGCCTTCACGGGAGCAAATGGCGAGCGGCACAAGATCTCCGCCACCGTCGTCTCATCCAGGCCCATGCTCACGTCCAGCAGGGTCGGCGTACGCCCGCCGACCGGATCACTCGGGCTCGCTCTTACGACCGGCGGCGGTGAGGATGAGGACGATAGACCTGCAGGCGCAGCTCCGCCGATGACCATGGCGAGGCACGAGGCCATGACGTCGTCGTCCAATTTGGCGCGTTGAGGATCGAAATGACCGCTCCTTGTCGTGTGCTTGTTCCCACCGATAGATTCCCTGGGAAGCACTACTTCTTGTTGGCACTTGTGCTCGTTCACGTAGGTGACCTGGAACATGGGACGCCGGCCGCCGCTGGTATCCTGCTGCTGCACCGTCTTCTTCGCCCTGCAGCCGCGGTCATGGCTAAACATGCATTTGTAGTAGCACCTGCACGCGTATACACGGACCTCATGGTTCAGTTAAGAACGGGTACGAAGACGTCCTCTCATAATTAGTGTGTGATGAGTAACCGAAGACAAAGGGCATGCTGAAACTTGTGATAAATCCCGCAAAAAAAAGAAACTTGTGATAAAATACAGCTCTTATTTCATCATTTGAAAAGTCAGGTTGCTCGGCATGTGTACGGTGAACTAGTAGATATCTGGGATAACAATAATGTTGGTCCTACCAATCAAAATCCTCCACATCAGCTTGCTTGTAAAAGTTTTAAGTAACCTTTTGTAGATGTAGCATTACCCCTGAGTCTGCAAAGGTGTTAATATATGGAGTTGAGTTTTTAATGTTCTCGAGAGAGTTTAGAGTACCAGGGAGTGAGGCAATTTGATCTACAAATCTTCAAAATTGAAGTATGAAAATTAGAGATCCAAAGCCTCCCTTTACTTGTTGGCTTTCACCTCATACCCGATTTATTTATTTGGGTGTGTCTAGGGCACATCTAGATGTGCTCTAGTTATTGCACATCTAAGTGAGTGAATCAAGCATAAAGAAAAAAAAAGGAAAAGAAAATATTCACACGAATCTCAATGTAAGATCAATGACATATGACTTAGATGTGCAATACTTATGGCACATCTAGATGTGCTTTAGCAAAACTCTATTTTTATAGTAGAAAAATGCTAGTTCTAGAATCTTGCTCGTTCTCGCCCTTGTTTTTTTTTTCCTACAAGGGGTTTCCATATAAATCTTGTGTGTGTCCCTTATTTTGGTGTCCTCCTGTCATATTTGTTGTTAGTCAAGTTCTTTCTTGTTATTGATGCCTGTTGCTCAAGTTTGGTAGAGTTTAGTTGTGTCGATATTGAATTTATGAAATATGCATGAGTTTTAAAAGTCAAAAGCTGTCTCTAATTGACCATGGTTATAAATATCAACTTCCACAATGCAAAATTAGCATCATTCGATTCATCATAAAGTGTATTTTATATTTTATCTATTTATTATTTTAGATGTCGATAGCTTATTCTGTAAACACGGGCAAACATGTCTGCATTTGAAAACCCTAACATACACCATATTGTGGAAAGAGGGAGTATGTTGGTGACTATTTGGTGGAGACTAGTGGGTGAAAAACAAGGGGTGAGGCCCACGTGTGTGGTTGCTTTTTCCTTTTTGGATTTCCCCCTGCGCCCGATCCCAAATTATTCAAAGTTGCATAATTTTGAAGTTCAAAAATGCAAACATTAAATTGTTGAAAGTTCAAAATTTTGAAAGCTTGCAATTTCTGAAAGTTCAAAATTCAAAAGTTAAAATTTCGGATGTTTTTAAAGTTTCAAAAAAATTGAGGTGTGCACATCCCGTGAAGAATTCCTGGGTCCACTCATCATCATCCAAATGGACTGTATCCGCGATGATTAAGAGATGGCACCACGTAAGATCATTTGAGGTCTCAATTAATTAGCACTTCACCTTGCAAATTTTCTGTTCTGAATGTTCTTTTGCCCGTATTTTCTCCACTGGTAACCATCACTATGAGGCGAGGCTGTAATCTCCTTGCAGGTAACCCCGTTTTGTCTACCCTTCCTTGTAGGAGTAACCTCTTCTCCACCACTGCATTGTTCCATGCATGTAAACAGCAGCAGGGTGACAAATCACGTACATGTGGAAACATCAAAGACTATAGCCAGGAAAGGTGACAGGCGGATAGGCCAGCAAAAAAAGGCAGGTAGGCCAGCAGTGTACCAGATAGGAATATCATTTGTCGGAGTCGGCTGATCGATGCCACCCTCAGCGATGGTCGCCCCTGGCGCCGCCACTCTGCTACTGTCTCCGGACCTGAGCATGAACAGAGACACCATGAACACCCGGGAGAGCTCCTGGCTCATCGCGACGGCCGCCTCCTGCCCACGTCCGTCGAGGGGGCCGCGGCGCAGCATTGCCAGGAGCCTCGCGTTGAGATCGTGCCCGCCGACGAGCTCCTGCGATAGTTTTTCTATGGCCTCTTGCCCAGACGTCATCTCTTCAAACTGTGGTACTGTAGGTGATGGTCAGTTTGTGAGGTTGATATTGGTCCAGCCGAAGCCCGAAGGTGGTTATATAGGGGAGACGGACACCTACGTACGCTACAGCGATCAGTCACGCTGAGAGTCTGATCACCTCCGTGTAAAACTCTGTGATTGCCACTTTGCCAGTCATCTGTGTCTGACGGTGGCGGGCATTTCATCGGTCAGACAAACGGATGCACTGATAGATTTTCTTTTCATTCTCCTTGAGATAGGCTGATCGGTGGGGCTTGATCTGGCATGGTAGGTGGCGTATGGACAAGAGAACCTACTAGTGAAAGTCACGCTACGAAAACTCACGTAACGCAAGTCATTCAATAATAGGCAAACTGGGGATGCCCACTGTAGACTTTTGTTTCCCTACTGTACAACATCTCTGCTATTAAGGGGACAATTTGGTAAATGCCGATCCAATCACATCTCCTTCCTTTCTTAGGATGCTGGATCTGCTGGGGAGACATGTGACACTCCCATAAAAAACAAATCAATCACCAATCAGAAAATGTCTCCAGCAGCCCCAACCGATTCACTATCACACATGACGAATCAAACTATCTACACTACCAAAAGAGACATAACGTCCCCATTTCGCTTAATTTTCATCCGCCTCAATTCCATGCTTAGCGCGCCAAGAAAACCAAGTGAAAACCGGCACACACACACCTTCTCCCTTCTATTTTCTGTATACTCTCTACTATTAAAGGGGAGGTGTGTACGTCGTTCATCCCCGAGCCCATCGGTCGAAGCATCTTCCCATGATGCTATTTCCTTTTACTGAGCGCAACCCCACCCAATTTGGTAAATGTTGATTCAATCACATCGCCTTCCTTTTTTTTATGATGCACTGACTTGTTTCCCTAATAGATCCACTGCCATAAAAAACAAATCGCTCATCAATCAAAAAATTGTCTCCAGCCGCCCCAACCGATTCACTACCATACACAGCAAATCAATCAATCTGACTGCCTAAAAAAGACATAACATTCTCATTTCGCTCAACCTTCATCCGCCTCTGTTTCATGCTTAGCATGCCAAGAAAACCATGGGAAAACCGGCACGCATGTCTTCTCCCCTCTATTCCCTCTACAATCTCTACTATTAAAGGGAGTTTATACATCGTTTATCCCCCGAGCCCCACCAATCGAAGGATCTTTCCACAATTCTTGATTTCCTTGTACTGATCTATGTTTTTTACTGACCGCAACCCCACACAGTTTGGCAAGTGCTAATTCAATCCATCTCCTTCATTTTTTAGGATGCACTCATGTGTCTCCTCAACTCATCCACTGTCATAAAAAATAAATCAATCACCAATCAAAATTGTCTCCAGCAGCCCCAATCGATTCACTACTATGCACGGCAAATCAATCCATCCACACACCTAAATAAGACATAAAGTTCCCATTTCACTCAACCTTCATCCCGCTCCATTCCGTGCTTAGCACGCAAAGAAAACCAGAGGAAAACTGGCATGCACGTCTTCTCCCCTCTATCCCCCCTATAATCTCTACTATTAAAGGGTGTATATACGTCGTTCGATCCCCTGAGCCCCACCGATTGTAGGATCTTTCCACAATTCTCCATTTCCTGTTAATTCACTTACTGCAACCCTCACCTAGTTGTGCAATTTCTGATTCAATCACATTTCCTTCCTTTTTAGGATCCACTCACGTGTCTGCCCAACATATCCACGATCATAAAAAAATAAATCAATCATCAATCAAAAAAAATCTCCATTAGTCCCAATCTCATTGACTATCATACATGACAAATCAATCTATCTACACTACCTAGAAAAGACATAATGTTCCTATTTTGATCAACCTTCACCCGCCTCCGTTCCATGCTTAGCATGCAAGAAAACTAGGTGAAAACCGACACACACTTATTCTCCCCTCTATTCCCTCTATAATCTCTACTATTAAAAGGGTATGTCGTTCATCCCACGAGCCTCACCGATCGCAGGATCTTTCCATGATTCTCAATTTCCTTTTACTGACCACAACTCCACCTAGTTTGGTAAGTGCTAATTCAATCACATCTCCTTCATTTTTAGGATGCACTTACGTCAAGCTGGCAATGGGGATTACCCATACGGGTATTGGACTCCCATCCCCATGATAGGCTCCCCACGTCTATCCCCATCCCTGTGCCCGCCTACGGGGTTTTCATCCCCGTGGGTAAACCCATATCTGCAATCAACAACAACACTCAACAACATTTCAACAAGAAAAAAATATTTCTGCATAATAAACAACATGTAAGGCCATTTGGGGCCATGTGTTGTGGTTAGTTTAGGGTTTTCTTTGGGCTTCTTTGGGCCAAATAACGGAGATGGTAGAAATTTCCGTGGGTATGTGTGGAATTACCTAGGGTCTAATATTTTAGGGCTCACATATAAGGCCTTCACAGATAAGGCAAATAACGGGTACACAATGGTGGCGCCAGGCCCCAGGGAAGGCGGGCCATGGCCTGTTGCGTGACCTCAAATCTCTTTGTGTACCGTAGCATACAGGTCACTGTTTGACATTGTAGCATGCAGTCAGCTTGGGGCTGAAGGAAATATGCCCTAGAGGCAATAATAAAGTTATTATTTATTTCCTTATATCATGATAAATGTTTATTATTCATGCTAGAATTGTATTAACCGGAAACATAATTGTAGCGACCCGACCTCAAACGGCCAAGTCTCTGTGTTTCAGTGTCATCCCTGGATCGGTAATGCTGACACACACAGTACTCGAGGATTTATAACAGAGTAGCAATCACACACTTATTACATCGAATGTCTCAAAAGAGAACTTATTACAGTAAATATGGCTTAAGGCCATCTAATGCGATAACAGCGGAAGGCTTGGAAGATAAAGTGAGTCCATCAACTCCAACGACATAGCTGAGCTGCACGGCAATGACCTAACAAACCTTACTCCTCGTCTGAAAAGTCTGCAACATAATACGTTGCAGCCCGAAAATGGGTCAGCACATGGAATATGCTGGCAAGATAACACAGTAGAGCAAGAATAGAATAATGCTATCACTACATGCATATTTGGCTGGTGGAAAGCTCTATGGTTATAGTTTTTGAGAAAAGCCAATTTTTCCCTACAACAAAGGAATATATTTTATTTAACTATCATGGTAGTTGAAACATCATTGAGAAGGTTCCTCCAACTCAATCCCAATTAAAGTAATTAACAACCCAACAATATTAGTTTAGAGTGATGAGATACTTAGGATACTCCAAGTACTAGATACTCAAGATGTCCATAACCGGGGGCACGGCTAACCATGATTAGTTTATACATGTTGGGGATCGTAGCAGAAATTAAAATTTTTCTACGCATCACCAAGATCAATCTATGGAGTATTCTAGCAATGAGGGGAATAGGAGTGCATCTACATACCCTTGTAGATCGCGAGCGGAAGCGTTCAAGTGAACGGGGATGATGGAGTCGTACTCGCCGTGATCCAAATCACCGATGACCAAGTGCCGAACGGACAGCACCTCCGCGTTCAACACACGTACGGTTGGGAAGACGTCTCCTCCTTCTTGATCCAGCAAGGGGGGAAGGAGAGGTTGATGAAGATCCAGCAGCACGGCGGCGTGGTGGTGGATGCAGCAGGATCCCGGCAGGGCTTCGCCAAGCACAAGCGGGGAGGAGAGGTGTTACGGAGGGAGAGGGAGGCGCCAAGAGCAAGGTGCGGCTGCCCTCCCTCCCTTCCACTATATATAGGGGCTAGGGGGGGGGCGCATGCCCCCTTGGAGATCCCATCTAAAGGGGGGGCGGCGGCCCCTGGGGCAACGGCCCCCTTAGGGTTTCCAACCAGGGGGGCGCATGCCCCCTCGGGGGCCAACGACCCCCTAGGGTTTCCAACCCTAGGCGCCTTGGGCCCTTGGGTGGGGCGCACCAGCCCATCAGGGGCTGGTTCCCACACCATTTCAGCCCATGGGGCCCTCCGGGATAGGTGGCCCCATCCGGTGGACCCCCCGAGACCCTTTCGGTGGTCCTGGTACAATACCGGCAACCCCTGAAACCTTCCCGCTGGCCGAAACTGGACTTCCTATATATAAATCTTTACCTCCGTACCATTCCGGAACTCCTCGTGACGTCCGGGATCTCATCCGGGACTCCGAACAACTTTCGGGTTACTGCATACTAATATCTCTACAACTCTAGCGTCACCGAACCTTAAGTGTGTAGACCCTACGGGTTCAGGAGACACGCAGACATGACCGAGATGCCTCTCCGGTCAATAACCAACAGCGGGATCTGGATACCCATGTTGGCTCCCACATGATCCTCGATGATCTCATCAGATGAACCACGATATCGAGGACTTAATCAATCCCGTATTCAATTCCCTTTGTCAATCGGTACGTTACTTGCCCGAGACTCGATCGTCGGTATCCTAATACCTTGTTCAATCTCGTTACCGGAAAGTCACTTTACTCGTACCATAATGAATGATCCCGTGACTAACCCCTTGGTCACATTGAGCTCATTATGATGATGCATTACCGAGTGGGCCCAGAGATACCTCTCCGTCATACGGAGTGACAAATCCCAGTCTCGATTCGTGCCAACCCAACAGACACTTTCGGAGATACCTGTAATGTACCTTTATAGTCACCCAGTTACGTTGTGACGTTTGGCACACCCAAGGCACTCCTACGGTATCCGGGAGTTGCACAATCTCATGGTCTAAGGAAATGATACTTGACATTCAGAAAAGCTACAGCAAACAAACTACACGATCTTTGAGCTAAGCTTAGGATTGGGTCTTGTCCATCACATCATTCTCCTAATGACGTGATCCCGTTATCAATGACATCTAATGTCCATAGCCAGGAAACCATGACTATCCTTTGATCAACGAGCTAGTCAACTAGAGGCTCACTAGGGACGTGTTGTGGTCTATGTATTCACACATGTATTACGATTTCCGGATAATACAATTATAGCATGAATAATAGACAATTATCATGAACAAGGAAATATAATAATCATTTTATTATTGCCTCTA
Organism: Triticum urartu; assembly: GCF_056163025.1. Lineage (NCBI taxonomy): Eukaryota > Viridiplantae > Streptophyta > Magnoliopsida > Poales > Poaceae > Triticum > Triticum urartu. The sequence goes on from NC_141874.1 coordinate 710,391,200, forward strand.
GGGCATATTTCCAACAATACACTCTGCAGAGGTTTGCGCACTTTTCCCCACAAGACCCGATCTCCTCCGTTGGATTTCTCGCATTACAGGGTGTTTGAGAAACAGATGACCGAGACACAGTCTTTTAGAAGCATTCACTCCTTACTCCGGGCAGACCATACCAAACCTACATCCCACTACATGCTGATCCACCTCTTCGGGAGCTTCACGCAACTTACTCAACTATGCTAGAGCCCATAATAGCTTGTGGCTGCACATGGAAGTTTCTAGCATGAAAATATCTCAGTTCCCTTTGAGCCTGGGTGGCGGACCATAGGATTATCACACGGGTACTCCGGGATATCCTAGGACAACACTGGATTCCCCAGGTGCCCAACAAACAATCCACCCAGATGTGTATTCAAGTTTCCACCTTAAGTTAAACCATTAATTAACAATCTCACATCTGTCATGGATTTCACTCACCCAAACCACGTCTACGAGCATAGCATAGCAATATAAGCAATACGTGGAAGTAACTCCCAAGGGTTTGAATATAACAGGGCAATAGGTTCTACCTCATTAACTACTTCCCAACCCACATGTTAATCACATCCTAACCATGCAATGTTTGAGGATTGGAACTAATGCATAAAAACTGGGTGATAAAGGGGTATGATCAAAGTGTTACTTGCCTTGCTGATGATCCGCAAAACCTAGGGACTCATAGTAGCATGCTTCGCACTACGAGTGTTCTATCGCAAACAAACAAAAGCATACATAAGAAATCAAGCAAAGAAACACGGGTAAATCTCAAATAAGAAGATCTAACCAGAAAGTTCAACTTAAGAACTCCGGTTTGCGAAAAGAATCAAATCAAACGGAGCAACGAAACTCAAACGGCGAAAGAAACAAGATCTGTTTACTAATCTGGACTAAGGTCAATTTTACAGTAACAAAAACTCGTTCAAGTTGGTTAAACGGAAAGAGGGTTTCCAGGCGAAGATCTAGGCGCTTGAATCGCCTGATTCCGACAAACGAGCGAAAAGATAAACTAAAACGAAAATCGGATCAGAAATCGCGATTGAAAATAATCGCGGAAAAATCTGAGAAAAAGAAAACTGACAAACAGGCTAACGAACAAGCGTTCGTTGTCTGTTACTAACGAGTAAACTCCGTTCGTTAAAACGAACGTACGGACGAACGTCCGCAAAGTAACTAAATCGAGAAAAACCGGTGAACCGATCTAAAAAAATGAACTAGGGTTTCTAAAAAAACCGGATCGGTTTTAAAAAAACCGGTGGCGGCAACGGCGCGTTATCTCCGGCGAGGAGGGGTTGCGGCGGCGGGGAGGCGGGCTGCGGCGGCTGCGCGACGGCGGTGTGACGCGGCAAGGGGCGGCGGCGGCGCTGCAGCGGCGGTGGCGCGGCGCGGCGAGGGAGGCAGCGGCGGCTGCGGTCGGGGGACGGGGCTCGGCGGCGGGGTTGGCGGTGGTGGCGGGGGGGGGGGGGGTCCGGGGTATTTAAAGAGGGGAGGGGGCGTCTTGGAGGGCAGGGCAAGGCGGCGGTCCGAGTCGGCGGCGGCGGCGCGCGGTCTCCAGGAGGGAGATGGCGGCGCGGGGAAGGTGGGCCGGCGGCTGGGCTTCGGCCCAACTAGCCACTGCGCGTTTTTTTATTTAAAAAATAATAATTCCGCCGAAACAAAAAAAAATTCTAGAAAATAAAATAAAATTCTAAAAATGCCAATACAAATTTTCACCATCTAAATAAAATATTTATAACGAGGTGAACATTTTCTTGGCCCTAAAATGCAACTTTGAAAAACGTGCAATTTTTCTAATTCAAATAAATAGCAATAAACTCCGGATAAAAACAAATATTTGATTTTAATATTTTTCCTCCAATATTTCCTTTACTTTGGAGAAGTCATATTATCTCCTCTCATGTATTTTAATATGAAATATTTTCGAAGAGAAAAATAATTAAAACCAAAATCCTCGTTTCAATATTTGATAAAACTCAAATATTAAAACGGGGAAATCCCCAACTCTCTCCGAGGGTCCTTGAGTTGCTTAGGATTTTGAGGATCGCAAAACGAAATGCAATAAAATTTGATATGCATGAATGATCTATGTATAACATTCCAAATTGAAAATTTGGGATGTTACAAACCTACCCCCCTTAAGATGAATCTCGCCCTCGAGATTCGGGTTGGCTAGAGAATAGGTGTGGGTGGTCTTTGCAAAGATCATCCTCTCGTTTCCAGGTGGCTTCATCCTCGGTATGGTGGCTCCCCTGAACTTTGCAAAACTTGATAACCTTGCTGCGGGTGACTCGGCTGGCAAATTCGAGAATCCCGACTAGCTTCTCCTCATAGGTCAAATCACTTTCCAACTGAATCGCATCCAAGGGTACTGTATCTCTTAACAGTATATCAGCCATCTCAGCATGACACTTCTTCAGCTGTGAAACATGAAATACATCATGAACTCCTAACAGTCCTTCAGGTAACTCCAACTTGTAGGCAACTTCTCCCATACGTTCCAAAATTCGATACGGTCCTACAAATCTCGGGGCTAACTTCCCCTTAACTCCAAAATGTTTCACTCCTCGCAGGGGTGGCACTCGCAGATAGGCTCTGTCTCCAATTTCATAGGTTATTTCCTTGCATTTCGAATCTGCATAACTCTTCTGTCTGGACTGAGCTATCTTTAGTCTATCTCTGATCAACTTAACTTTCTCTTCAGACTCTTTGATCAGATCTGGCCCAAACAATTGTCGGTCTCCGACTTCATCCCAGATCAACGGTGTTCTGCACCTTCGTCCGTACAGGGCTTCGAACGGTGCCATCTTCAAACTGGCTTGGTAGCTGTTGTTGTATGAGAACTCCGCGTAGGGAAAATTGTCATCCCAACTAGATCCATAATCTAGCGCACAGGCTCTTAACATATCCTCCAGAATCTGGTTGACTCTCTCGGTCTGTCCATCTGTCTACGGGTGGAATGTTGTACTGAACTCCAACCTTATCCCCAAAGTTTGGTGCAGCTGATGCCAAAACTTTGAAGTAAACTATGTCCCTCTATCTGATACGATGGTCCTCGGAACTCCATGCAGACATACGATCCTGGTCATGTATATCTTGGCCAACTTCACACTTGTATAGGTGGTTTTCATTGGGATAAAGTGAGCCACTTTGGTCAAGCGATCAACTACTACCCATATAGAATCATATCCTGATTTGGTTCTGGGTAATCCGGTGATAAAATCCACGCCAAGTTTATCCCACTTCCATTCGGGTATCGGCATAGGCTGTAACAATCCTGCTGGCTTTTAATGCTCAGCCTTCACTCTCTGACATACATCACATACGGCTACATACTCGGCAATATCCTTCTTCATACCAGTCCACCAGAAATGTTCCTTCAAATCCAAATACATCTTGGTGTTTCCGGGGTGTATCGAGTATGGTGAGTCATGAGCCTCCTGAAGTATTAACTTCCTAATCTCTGTGTTATTGGGCACATAAACACGGTCCTCAAACCATAAGGTGTCGTGCTCATCCTCACGAAAACCTTTGGCCTTTCCTTCGCTCATTCTCTCTTTTATCTCGGCAATCTCTTTGTCCTCCTTATGAGCTTCTCGAATCTTTCCTAACAATGTCGACTGAACTTCCATTGTTGCAACAAAACCTCTAGGAACAATCTCCAATCGAAGTTCCCTGAGATCCTCTGCTAACTCCTTCGGCAATCCCGTGCTCACTAGGGTATTAGCATAACTTTTCCGACTCAAAGCATCGGCTATGACATTGGCCTTGCCAGGATGATAGTGAAGCTTCATGTCATAATCCTTTATAAGCTCCAACCATCTCCTCTGTCTAAGGTTCAGCTCTTTCTGTGTGAAAATGTACTTCAAACTCTTATGATCCGTGTACACATCACAACAATTTCCAATAAGGTAATGCCTCCAGGTCTTCAACGCATGCACTACGGCAGCCAACTCCGAATCATGCGTGGCATAATTCAACTCGTGCGCTTTCAGTTGTCGCGAGGCATACGAAACAACTCTTCCGTCCTGCATAACCACACTTCCAAGTCCTAGGCGAGAGGCATCGCAATACACTTGGAACTCCTTACGTATATCCGGCAGAATTAGCACTGGGGCTATAGTCAAACGTTTTTTTAACTCCTGAAAACTTGCTTCACATTCTTCCGTCCATTTAAATTTGGTATCCTTCTTCAATAACTCCGTCATTGGCTTCGCAATCTTGGAAAAATTCTCAATGAATCTCCGATAGTATCCTGCGAGTCCAAGAAAACTGCGGATCTCGCTAACTGAAGTGGGTGCCAACCATTCAGTGACTGACTGAACCTTGGTAGGATCTACTGCTACACCTTATCCTGATATAACATGTCCAAGGAATCCGACTTTCTTCAGCCAAAACTCGCATTTGCTGAACTTGGCATACAACTGATGTTCCCTGAGTTTATCGAGAACTAACCGCAAATGCTCTTCATGCTCCTCTTCGTTCTTCGAGTATACCATTATATCATCAATGAACACCACAACGAACTTATCCAAATATTCCATGAACACTTTGTTCATCATGCTCATGAAGTAGGCAGGGGCGTTAGTCAGTCCAAACGACATGACCGTATATTCATACAACCCGTACCGTGTGGTGAATGCTATCTTTGGTATGTCCTTCTCTCGTGTCTTCAGCTGGTGATATCCATATCGCAGATCGATCTTTGAAAACACCTTTGCTCCTTGCAGCTGGTCGAACAAATCATTGATCATCGGCAGTGGGTATTTGTTCTTGATCATCACCTCATTTAACGCACGATAATTAACAACCATTCTTAGAGACTTATCCTTCTTCTCTACCAAAAGCACCGGGGCTCCCCATGGTGATGAGCTCCATCGAATGTATCCTTTCTCTAATAACTCCTTGATCTGTTTCTTAATCTCCTCCAGATCATTTGCGGGCATCCGGTATGGTCTCTTCGATATGGGCCCGGTGCCTGGCAATAGCTCTATCAAAAACTCAATGTCTTGATCCGGTGGCATGCCTGGTAACTCTTCTAGAAAAACATCCGGGTAATCCTTCACTACAGGCACTTCCTCCTGAACAACTCCCATGAGGGTATTCATTTGCCTACTTCTTGGCGCATGCCTAGATACATACTTGATCCTTTTTCCCTCAGGGGTGGTGAGACAAATTGACTTACTAACACAGTCAATGCTTCCTCCATAGTTTGACATCCAGTCCATGCCTAATATCACATCCAATCCTTGTGACTCCAAGATTATTAGGTCGGACGGAAAAACATGGATACCAATGGTTAGGGGTATCTGGTTGCACCATCGACTAGCCATATACTCTGCTCCAGGTGAACTTACTATCAGATGGGTCCTAAGGGTTTGGGTCGGTAGTCTAAACTTATCCACGAATTCCCTTGATATGTATGAATGCGATGCACCAGTATCAAAAAGAAAAAGGGCGGTAAAGGACTTAACCAAAAACTTACCAATAACCGCGTCTGGCTGCTCTTCAACCTCCTCCACATTGACGTGGTTCACTTGTCCTTTGTTGAATGGATTGGGCTTCTTTCCAGCGCTCCCATTGACGTTTCCATTCTTTGCTTCAAGGCACTCCATGGCATAGTGTCCAGTCCTCCCGCACTTGAAACAAGTAACGTGGCTTAGGTCTCTCTTGGCGGGTGTGGCTGGATTGGGGCGGTTCTGATTGTTGCTTGCTCCATTCCCATTCTCATTCCTTGGGCCTGTATGATTATGGTTACTTCCCCCATTGTGGGTGTGGCCTCCATGGTTATGAACAAGTCCTCCCGAGTTCGGGGTTAGGCGAGGCTTCTGCTGAGCTCCTGAATTATACCTTCCTTTTCCATACTTCCTCTTACGGCTCTCAATCTGCTGCCGCTTCCCTTCAATCATAAGAGCCTTATCTACCAACTCCTTGTAGTTTTTGAATGTTGCCACCATCAACTGCATGCTCATCTCATCATTCAGCCCTTCCATAAACTTCTCCTGCTTTGCGGCATCTGTGGCCACATCATGAGGGGCATAGCGAGATAACTTGCTAAACTCATCCGCGTACTGAGCCACAGTACGGTTCCCCTGGCGTAAGTTGCGAAACTCATGCTTCTTCATACTCATAGCTCCAGTTGATACATTGGCTGTATGGAAAGCTTGCTAAAACTGATCCCATATCACCGTGGCTATAGGGTAGGTGACAGTGTAATTCTCCCACCATGAGGCTGCTGGTCCATCCAACTGATGTGCGGCAAAACGCACCTTCTCAGCATCGGTACATCCTGCAGTGATTAACTCCCTTCCAATCCTGTGGAGCCAATCATCTGCTACTATGGCCTTGGTGCTACTGGAAACACCGGCAGTTGCAACCTTAGAAAGCGGGCTAAATTATCAACTGGTGGCGGTGGCGGCGGATTGTTGTTGTTGTTGTTGTTATTGTTGTTGCCTTGGTTCTGAACTAACAATTGCATCAGGGTATTCTGCTGCTGGATCAACTGAGTGAGCTCCGGTGGGAAGGTAAATCCGGGGTCACGACTCAGAGGCATCTGATGGGTTTAGAGGGGAGAGATTAGAATAGAATGAGGTCTAATGAGAAAAGCACTACCCGTATGCACATGAGACAAACACAAACATTTCACTCAATCAAACAAGCAAGGGCATACAATCGATCTAACTATCGTTACAAAAGTGCTCGGACTATACTATTTACATGGTGGAATACTACTACTGATGTGGTGGTCTACTAAAAATATTCTTCGGTTGAAGACTCCATGATGTCTGCTCTATCTTCTTCTTCATAGTCATCATCGCTATTGTCGAGGTCTGAGTCGGTGTCTTCGATGATGATGTAGTCCTCCGGGTGAATCTCCTTGGGTTCTTCGTCTTCTCCTCCTGGTGCGGGGTCTCCCAAGAATATTGCTAGCTTCCTTTCTAGATCGTCATTCTTCTCCACTAATACGACGATTTCCTCCTCATAATCTTCACGAGTAGATTTAAGTTCTTCCTCTAGTTCCGTGATCCTAGTCATTGCCTTCTTTAGATCTATCATTCCTGCGCACATCTGGTTCTCCTGGCGACGAATATGTTGATTTAACTCCTGGATGAAAGCTGCAATGGATCTATCCTTCCTGGTGCTGATCATCTCCCATTGCTCGTCTTGGCGCCTGCAAATCTGATAGATAGTATCCTTAAGCTCCTTATGATAAACTTCTCCAATGCGTCCCATGGTGATGTGAGCTGCCATACTCTTTCCTAGACTCCAGGTTGGTGCATCGAAGGAAAACTCTATGGGCTTTAGTGACTGGCGTGAATGTCCTTCATGGAACTTGAACTTGAATCATCCATCGCTCCTCTTCTGGCAAGGTGGCGTTGTAAGTCCCGGTGAAGCTTGGTATTCCAATGTTCAGGTACCTAGTGACTTCCTTCAAGTGTCATCCAAAAGGTGTTTCTTCATTCGGTTGTGCAAACTTGTTCCTTGCGTCCACCATCCTAAAGAGTAGAAAATGGAGAGGAGTCAGAAATGAGAAGAGAATAATGATCTAGGGCTTTAGCTTAGTGGTCGTGTCCTACACTCAGCGTGTGCTCTGATACCATATTGTAGCGACCCAACCTCAAACGGCCAAGTCTCTGTGCTTCAGTGTCATCCCTGGATCGGTAATGCTGACACACACAGTACTCGAGGATTTATAATAGAGTAGCAATCACACACTTATTATATCGAATGTCTCAAAAGAGAACTTATTACAGTAAATATGGCTTAAGGCCATCTAATACGATAACAACAGAAGGCTTGGAAGATAAAGTGAGTCCATCAACTCCAACGACATAGCTGAGCTGCATGGCAACGACCTAACGAACCTTACTCCTCGTCTGAAAAGTCTGCAACATAATACATTGCAGCCCGAAAATGGGCCAGCACATGGAATATGCTGGCAAGATAACACAGTAGAGCAAGAGCAGAATAATGCTATCACTACATGCATATTTGGCTGGTGGAAAGCTCTATGGTTATAGTTTTTGTGAAAAGCCAATTTTTTCCTACAACAAAGGAATATATTTTATTTAACTATCATGGTAGTTGAAACATCATTGAGAAGGTTCCTCCAACTCAATCCCAATTAAAGTAATTAACAACCCAACAATATTAGTTTAGAGTGATGAGATACTTAGGATACTCCAAGTACTAGATACTCAAGATGTCCATAACCTGGGACACGGCTAACCATGATTAGTTTATACACTCTGCAGAGGTTTGTGCACTTTTCCCCACAAGACCCGATCTCCTCCGTTGGATTTCTCGCATTACAGGGTGTTTGAGAAACGGATGACCGAGACACAGTCTTTTAGAAGCATTCACTCCTTACTCTGGGCAGACCATACCAAACCTACATCCCACTACGTGCTGATCCACCTCTTCGGGAGCTTCACGGAACTTAGTCAACTATGCGAGAGCCCATAATAGCTTGTGGCTGCACGCGGAAGTTTCTAGCATGAAAATATCTTAGTTCCCTTTGAGCCTGGGTGGCGAACCATAGGATTATCACACGGGTACTTCGGGATATCCTAGGACAACACTGGATTCCCTAGGTGCCCAACAAACAATCCACCCAGATGTGTATTCAAGTTGCCACCTTAAGTTAAACCATTAATTAACAATCTCACATCTGTCATGGATTTCACTCACCCAAACCACGTCTACGAGCATAGCATAGCAATATAAGCAATACGTGGAAGTAGCTCCCAAGGGTTTGAATATAACAGGGCAATAGGTTCTACCTCATCAACTACTTCCCAACCCACATGTTAATCACATCCTAACCATGCAATGTTTGAGGATTGGAACTAATGCATAAAAACTGGGTGATAAAGGGGTGTGATCAAAGTGTTACTTGCCTTGCTGATGATCCGCAAAACCTAGGGACTCGTAGTAGCACGCTTCGCACTCCGGGTGTTCTATCACACACAAAAAAAAGCATACATAAGTAATAAAGCAAGGAAACACGGGTAAATCTCAAATAAGAAGATCTAACCAGAAAGTTTAACCTAAGAACTCCGGTTTGCGAAAAAAATAAATCAAACGGAGCAATGAAACTCAAACGGCGAAAGAAACAAGATCCGTTTACTAATCTGGACTAAGGTCAAATTTTACAGTAGCAAAAGCTCGTTCAAGTTGGTTAAACGGAAAGAGGGTTTCGAGACAAAGATCTAGGCGCTTGAATCGCCTGATTCCGACAAACGAGAGAAAAGATAAACTAAAACGAAAATCGGATCAGAAATCGCGATTTAAAATAATCGCAGAAAATCTGAGAAAAAGAAAACTGACGAACAAGCTAACGAACGAGCGTTCATTGTGTGTTACTAACGAGTAAACTCCGTTCGTTAAAACGAGCGTACGGACGAACGTCCACAAAGTAACTAAACTGAGAAAAACCGGTGAACCGATCTAAAAAAACGAACTAGGGTTTCTAAAAAAACCGGATCGGTTTAAAAAAAACCAGCGGCGGCAACGACGCGTTACCTCCGATGAGGCGGGGCTACGGCGGCGGGGAGGCGGGCGGCGGCAGCGGGGAGACGGCGGCGCGGGGAAGGTTGGCCGGCGGCTGGGCTTTGGCCCAACTAGCCACTGCGCGTTTTTTTTAAAATAATTCTGCCGAAACAAAAATAAATCCTAGAAAATAAAATAAAATTCTAAAAATTCCAAAAGAAATTTTCACCTTCTAAATAAAATATTTAGAACGAGATGAATATTTTCTTGGCCCTAAAATGCAACTTTGAAAAATGTGCAATTTTTCTAATTCAAATAAAATAGCAATGAACTTCGGATAAAAACAAATATTTGATTTTAATCTTTTCCTCCAATATTTCCTTTATTTTGGAGAAGTCATCCTCTCATGTATTTTAATATGAAATATTTTCGGAGAGAAATATAATTAAAACCAATATCCTCGTTTCAATATTTGATAAAACTCAAATATGAAAACGGGGAAATCCCCAACTCTCTCCGAGGGTCCTTGAGTTGCTTAGGATTTCGAGGATCGCAAAACGAAATGCAATAAAATATGATATGCATGAATGATCTATGTATAACATTCCAAATTGAAAATTTGGGATGTTACAATAATACATGTGTGAATACATAGACAAACAAAGTGTCACTAGTATGCCTCTACTTGACTAGCTCGTCGATCAAAGATGGTTAAGTTTCCTAGCCATTGACATGGGTTGGCATTTGAATAACGGGATCACATCATTAGGAGAATGATGTGATTGACTTGACCCATTCTGTTAGCTTAGCATTCGATCGTTTAGTATGTTGCTATTGCTTTCTTCATGACTTATACATGTTCCTATGACTATGAGATTATGCAACTCCCGTTTACCGGAGGAACACTTCGTGTGCTACCAAATGTCACAACGTAACTGGGTGATTATAAAGGTGCTCTACAGGTGTCTCCGAAGGTACTTGTTGGGTTGGCGTATTTCGAAATTAGGACTTGTCACTCCGATTGTCGGAGAGGTATCTCTGGCCCTCTCGGTAATGCACATCACTTAAGCCTTGCAAGCCTTGCAACTAATGAGTTAGTTGCAGGATGATGTATTACGAAACGAGTAAAGAGACTTGCCGGTAACGAGATTGAACTAAGTATTGAGATACCGATGATCGAATCTCGGGCAAGTAACATACCGATGACAAAGGGAACAACGTATGTTGTTATGCGGTCTGACCGATAAAGATCTTCGTAGAATATGTGGGAGCCAATATTAGCATCGAGGTTCCGCTATTGTTTATTGACCAGAGACGTGTCTCGGTCATGTCTACATAGTTCTCGAACCCGTACGGTCCGCACGCTTAACGTTTCGATGACAGTTATATTATGAGTTTATATGTTTTGATGTACTGAAGGTTGTTCGGAGTCCCGGATGTGATCACGGACATGATGAGGAGTCTCAAAATGGTTGAGACATGAAGATTGATATATTGGAAGCCTATGTTTGGATATCGGAAGTGTTCCGGGTGAAATCGGGATTTTACCGGAGTACCGGGAGGTTACCGGAACCCCCCGGGAGCTTAATGGGCCATAGTAGGCCTTGTGGAGAAGAGGAGAGGCGGCCAGGGCAGGGCCGCGAGCCCCTCCCCCCTAGTCCGAATAGGACAAGGAGAGGGGGACGGTGCCCCCCCTTTCCTTCCTCTCTCCCTCCTCTTTACCCCTCCACTCCTATTTCAACAAGGAAAAGGGAGATAGTCCTACTCCCGGTAGGAGTAGGACTCCTCATGGCGCTCCCCCTCTAGGCCGGCCGCACCTCGCCCCTTTCTCCTTTATATACAGGGGCACGGGGCACCCTAGAGACACAACAATTGATCGTTTGATCTTTTAGCCGTGTGCGGTGCCCCCCTCCACCATAGTCCACCTCGATAATACTGTAGCGGTGCTTAGGCGAAGCCCTGCGTCGGTAGAACATCATCATCGTCACCACGCCGTCGTGCTGACGAAACTCTCCCTTAACACTCGGCTGGATCGGAGTTTGAGGGACGTCATCGGGCTGAACGTGTGCTGAACTCGGAGGTGACGTGCGCTCGGTACTTGATCAGTCGGATCGCGAAGACGTACGACTACATCAACCGCGTTGTGCTAACGCTTCTGCTTTCGGTCTATGAGGGTACATGGACAACACTCTCCCCTCTCGTTGCTATGCATCACCATGATCTTGCGTGTGCATATGAATTTTTTTGAAATTACTACGTCCCCCAATAGTGGCATCCAAGCCAGGTTTTATGCGTAGATGTCATATGCACGAGTAGAACACAAGTGAGTTGTGGGCGATATAAGTCATACTGCTTACCAGCATGTCATATTTTGGTTCGGTGGTATTGTTGGATGAAGCGTCCTGGACTGACATTACGCGTACGCTTACGCGAGACTGGTTCTACCGACGTGCTTTGCACACAGGTGGCTGGCGGGTGTTAGTTTCTCCAACTTTAGTTGAACCGAGTGTGGCTACACCCGGTCCTTGCGAAGGTTAAAACAACACCAACTTGACAAAATATCATTGTGGTTTTGATGCGTAGGTAAGAACGGTTCTTGCTAAGCCCGTAGCAGCCACGTAAAATTTGCAACAACGAAGTAGAGGACGTCTAACTTGTTTTTGCAGGGCATGTTGTGATGTGATATGGTCAAGACATGATGCTAAATTTTATTGTATGAGATGATCATGTTTTGTAACCGAGTTATCGGCAACTGGCAGGAGCCATATGGTTGTCACTTTATTGTATGCAATGCAATCGCCCTGTAATGCTTTACTTTATCACGAAGCAGTAGCGATAGTCGTAGAAGCATAAGATTGGCGAGATGACAACGATGCTACGATGGAGATCAAAGGTGTCGCGCCGATGACGATGGTGATCATGACGGTGCTTCGGAGATGGAGATCACAAGCACACGATGATGATGGCCATATCATATCACTTATAGTGATTGCATGTGATGTTTATCTTTTATGCATCTTATCTTGCTTTGATTGACGGTAGCATTATAAGATGATCCCTCACTAAATTATCAAAGTATAAGTGTTCTCCCTGAGTATGCACTATCGCGAAAGTTCTTCGTGCGGAGACACCACGTGATGATTGGGTGTGATAGGCTCTACGTTCAAATACAACAGTTGCAAAACAGTTGCACACGCGGAATACTCAGGTTAAACTTGACGAGCCTAGCATATAACAGATATGGCCTCGGAACACGGAGACCGAAAGGTCGAGCGTGAATCATATAGTAGATATGATCAACATAGTGATGTTCACCGTTGAAACTACTCCATCTCACGTGATGATCGGACATGGTTTAGTTGATATGGATCACGTGATCACTTAGAGGATTAGAGTGATGTCTATCTAAGTGGGAGTTCTTAAGTAATATGATTATTTGAACTTAAATTTATCATGAACTTAGTACCTGATAGTATCTTGCTTGTCTATGTTAATTGTAGATAGATGGACCATGATGTTGTTCCATTGAATTTTAATGCGTTCCTTGAGAAAGCAAAGTTGAAAGATGATGGTAGCAATTACACAGACTGGGTCCGTAACTAGAGGATTATCCTCATTGCTGCACAGAAGAATTACGTCCTGGAAGCACCGCTGGGTGCCAGGCCTGCTGCTGATGCAACTGACAACGTTAAGAACGTCTGGCAGAGCAAAGCTAATGACTACTCTATAGTTCAATGTGCCATGCTTTACGGCTTGGAACCGGGACTTCAACGACGTTTTGAGCGTCATGGAGCATATGAGATGTTCCAAGAGTTGAAGTTAATATTTCAAGCAAATGCCCGGATTGAGAGATATGAAGTCTCCAATAAGTTCTATAGCTGTAAGATGGAGGAGAATAGTTCTGTCAGTGAGCATATACTCAAAATGTCTAGGTATAATAATCACTTGATTCAACTGGGAGTTAATCTTCCGGATGATAGCGTCATTGACAGAATTCTCCAATCACTGCCACCAAGCTACAAGAGCTTTGTGATGAACTATAACATGCAAGGGATGGATAAGACGATTCCCGAGCTCTTCGCAATGCTAAAGGCTGCGTAGGTAGAAATCAAAAAGGAGCATCAAGTGTTGATGGTCAATAAGACCACCAGTTTCAAGAAAAGGGCAAAGGGAAGAAGAAGGGGAACTTCAAGAAGAACAGCAAGCAAGTTGCTGCTCAGGAGAAGAAACCCAAGTCTGGACCTAAGCCTGAGACTGAGTGCTTCTACTACAAGCAGACTGGTCACTGGAAGCAGAACTGCCCTAAGTATTTGGCGGATAAGAAGGATGGCAAGGTGAACAAAGGTATATGTGATATACATTTTATTGATGTGTACCTTACTAATGCTCGCAGTAACACCTGGGTATTCGATACTGGTTCTGTTGCTAATATTTGCAACTCGAAACAGGGGCTACGGATTAAGCGAAGATTGGCTAAGGATGAGGTGACGATGCGTGTGGGAAATGGTTCCAAAGTCGATGTGATCGCGGTCGGCACGCTACCTCTACATCTACCTTCGGGATTAATACTAGACCTAAATAATTGTTATTTGGTGCCAACGTTGAGCATGAACATTATATCTGGATCTTGTTTGATGCGAGACAGTTATTCATTTAAATCAGAGAATAATGGTTGTTCTATTTATTTGAGTAATATCTTTTATGGTCATGCACCCTTGAAGAGTGGTCTATTTTTGTTGAATCTCGATAGTAGTGATACACATATTCATAATATTGAGGCCAAAAGATGAAGAGTTGATAATGATAGTGCAACTTATTTGTGGCACTGCCGTTTAGGTCATATCGGTGTAAAGCGCATGAAGAAGCTCCATACTGATGGACTTTTGGAACCACTTGATTATGAATCACTTGGTACTTGCGAACCGTGCCTCATGGGCAAGATGACTAAAACGCCATTCTCGGGAACTATGGAGAGAGCAACAGATTTGTTGGAAATCATACATACAGATGTATGTGGTCTGATGAATGTTGAGGCTCGTGGCGGATATCGTTATTTTCTCACCTTCATAGATGATTTAAGCAGATATGGGTATATCTACTTAATGAAACATAAGTCTGAAACATTTGAAGAGTTCAAAGAATTTCAGAGTGAAGTTGAAAATCATCATAACAAGAAAATAAAATTTCTATGATCTGATCGTGCAGGAGAATATTTGAGTTATGAGTTTGGTCTTCATTTGAAACAATGCGAAATAGTTTCACAACTCACACCACCCGGAACACCGCAACGTAATGGTGTGTCCGAACGTCGTAATCGTACTTTACTAGATATGGTACGATCTATGATGTCTCTTACTGATTTACCACTATCGTTTTGGGGTTATGCTTCAGAGACGGCCGCATTCACATTAAATAGGGCACCATCGAAATCCGTTGAGATGACGCCTTATGAACTGTGGTTTGGCAAGAAACCGAAGTTGTCGTTTCTGAAAGTTTGGGGCTGCGATGCTTATGTGAAAAAGCTTCAACCTGATAAGCTCGAACCCAAATCGGAGAAATGTGTCTTCAGAGGATACCCAAAGGAGACTGTTGGGTACACCTTCTATCAAAGATCCTAAGGCAAGACTTCTGTTGCTAAATTCGGAATCTTTCTGGAGAAGGAGTTTCTCTTGAAAGAAGTGAGTGGGAGGAAAGTAGAACTTGATGAGGTAACTATACATGCTCCCCTATTGGAAAGTAGTTCATCGCAGAAACCGGTTTCTGCAACACCTACACCAATTAGTGAGGAAGTTAATGATGATGATCATGAAACTTCAGATCAAGTTGTTACTGAACGTCGTAGGTCAACCAGAATAAGATCCGCACCAGAGTGGCACGGTAATCCTGTTCGGGAAGTTATGTTACTAGACCATGATGAACCTATGAAGTATGAAGAAGCGATGGTGAGCCCAGATTCTGCGAAATGGCTTGAGGCCATGAAATCTGAGATGGGATCCATGTATGAGAACAAAGTGTGGACTTTGGTTGACTTGCCCGATGATCGGCAAGCAATTGAGAATAAATGGATCTTCAAGAAGAAGACTGACGCTGACGGTAATGTTACTGTATATAAAGCTCGACTTGTTGCGAAAGGTTTTCGACAAGTTCAAGAGATTGACTACGATGAGACCTTCTCACCCGTAGCGATGCGTAAGTCTGTCTGAATCATGTTAGCAATTGCCGCATTTTATGATTATGAAATTTGGCAAATGGATGTCAAAACTGCATTCCTGAATGGATTTCTGGAAGAAGAGTTGTATATGATGCAACCGGAAGGTTTTGTTGATCCAAAGGGAGCTAACAAAGTGTGCAAGCTCCAACGATCCATTTATGGACTGGTGCAAGCTTCTCGGAGTTGGAATAAACACTTTGATAGTGTGATCAAAGCATTTGGTTTTGTACAGACTTTTGGAGAAGCCTGTATTTACAAGAAAGTGAGTGGGAGCTCTGTAGCATTTCTGATATTATATGTGGATGACATATTGTTGATTGGAAATGATATAGAATTTCTGGATAGCATAAAGGGATACTTGAATAAGAGTTTTTCAATGAAAGACCTCGGTGAAGCTGCTTATATATTGGGCATCAAAATCTATAGAGATAGATCAAGACGCTTAATTGGACTTTCACAACGCACATACCTTGACAAAGTTTTGAAGAAGTTCAAAATGGATCAAGCAAAGAAAGGGTTCTTGCCTGTGTTACAAGGTGTGAAGTTGAGTAAGACTCAATGCCCGACCACTGCAGAAGATAGAGAGAAAATGAAAGATGTTCCCTATGCTTCAGCCATAGGCTCTATCATGTATGCAATGCTGTGTACCAGACGTGATGTGTGCCTTGCTATAAGTCTAGCAGGGAGGTACCAAAATAATCCAGGAGTGGATCACTGGACAGCGGTCAAGAACATCCTGAAATACCTGAAAAGGACTAAGGGTATGTTTCTCGTTTATGGAAGTGACAAAGAGCTCATCCTAAACGGTTACGTTGATGCAAGCTTTGACACTAATCCGGACGATTCTAAATCACAAACCGGATACGTGTTTACATTGAACGGTTGAGCTATCAGTTGGTGCAGTTCTAAACAAAGCGTCGTGGCGGGATCTATGTGTGAAGCGGAGTACATAGCTGCTTCGGAAGCAGCGAATGAAGAAATCCAGATTTCACAAGAGAACCAAGCACATCAAGAGACGCTTCAATTCCATCCGGGATTTAGTCCAGGTGGGAGATATAGAAATTTGAAAGATACATACGGATCTGAATGTTGCAGACCCGTTGACTAAGCCTCTTCCACAAGCAAAACTTGATCAGCACCAAGGCTCTATGGGTGTTAGAATCATTACTGTGTAATCTAGATTATCGACTCTAGTGCAAGTGGGAGACTGAAGGAAATATCCCCTAGAGGTAATAATAAAGTTATTATTTATTTCCTTATATCATGATAAATGTTTATTATTCATGCTAGAATTGTATTACCGAAAACATAATACATGTGTGAATACATAGACAAACAGAGTGTCACTAGTATGCCTCTCCTTCACTAGCTCATTGATCAAAGATGGTTAAGTTTCCTAGCCATTGACATGGGTTGTCATTTGATTAACGGGATCACATCATTAGGAGAATGATGTGATTGACTTGACCCATTCCGTTAGCTTAGCACTCGATCGTTTAGTATGTTGCTATTGCTTTCTTCATGACTTATACATGTTCCTATGACTATGAGATTATGCAACTCCCGTTTACCGGAGGAACACTTTGTGTGCTACTGATACGTCTCTGTCGTATCTACTTTTCCAAACACTTTTGCCCTTGTTTTGGACTCTAACTTGCATGATCTGAATGGAACTAACCCGGACTGACACTGTTTTCAGCAGAATTACCATGGTGTTATTTATGTGTAGAAACAAACGTTCTCGGAATGACCTAAAACTTCACGGAGCAACTTTTTTGGAAAATATAAAAAATACGTGCAAAAGATGAAGGCTAGGGGGCCCACCACCTATCCACGAGGGTGGGGGCGCGCCCCCTACCTCGTGGGCCCCCTGGTGCCTCTCCGACTCCAACTCCAACTCTATATATTGTGTTTTGGGGAAAAAATAAAGGAGAAGAATTCATCGCGTTTTACGATACGGAGCCGCCGCCATGCCCTAAAACCTCTCGGGAGGGCTGATCTGGAGTCCGTTCGGGGCTCCGGAGAGGGGAATCCGTCGCCATCGTCATCGTCAACCATCCTCCCTCACCAATTTCATGATGCTCACCGCTGTGCGTGAGTAATTCCATCGTAGGCTTGCTGGATGATACGTCTCCGTCGTATCTACTTTTCCAAACACTTTTGCCCTTGTTTTGGACTCTATCTTGTATGATTTGAATGGAACTAACTGGACTGATGTTGTTTTTAGCAGAATTACCATGATGTTGTTTTATGTGCAGAAAACAAATATTCTTGGAATGACCTGAAACTCCACGGGAGATCTTAGAAAAAACAATAAAAAATCCTCACCAAATATGAAGACCAGGGGGCCCACACCCTTTCCACGAGGGTGGGGGGCGCGCCCCCTACCTCGTGGGCCCCCTGTTGACCCTCCGACGCCAACTCCAACTCTACATGTTTGCTTTCAGAGAGAAGAAATCATCGCGTTTTACGATACGGAGCCGCCGCCAAGCCCTAAAACCTCTTGGGAGGGCTGATCTGGAGTCCGTTCGGGGCTCCGGAGAGGGGGATTCGTCGCCGTCGTCATCATCAACCATCCTCCATCACCAATTTCATGATGCTCACCACCGTGCGTGAGTAATTGCATCGTAGGCTTGCTGGACGGTGATGGGTTGGATGAGATTTATCATGTAATCGAGTTAGTTTTGTTAGGGTTTGATCCCTAGTATCCATTATGTTCTGAGATTGATGTTGCTATGACTTTGCTATGCTTAATGCTTGTCACTAGGGCCTGAGTGCCATGATTTCAGATCTAAACCTATTATGTTTTCATCAATATATGAGAGTTCTAGATCCTATCTTGCAAGTCTATAGTCACCTACTATGTGTTATGATCCGGCAACCCCGAAGTGACAATAATCGGGACCACTCCCGGTGATGACCATAGTTTGAGGAGTTCATGTATTCACTATGTGCTAATGCTTTGTTCCGGTTATCTATTAAAAGGAGGCCTTAATATCCCTTAGTTTCCAATAGGACCCCGCTGCCACGGGAGGGTAGGACAAAAGATGTCATGCAAGTTCTTTTCCATAAGCACGTATGACTATATATGGAATACATGCCTACATTACATTGACGAACTGGAGCTAGTTCTGTGTCACCCTATGTTATGACTGTTACATGATGAACCGCATCCGGCATAATTATCCATCACTGATCCGGTGCCTACGAGTTTTCCATATACTAGTTTACGCTTATTTACTTTTCCGTTGCTACTGTTACAATCACTATAAAATACCAGAAACATTACTTTTGCTGTCTTTACTTTTGTTGCCGCTACCACCACTATCATATTACTTTGCTACTAAACACTTTGCTGTAGATACTAAGTTTCCAGGTGTGGTTGAATTGATAACTCAGCTGCTAATACTTGAGAATATTCTTTGGCTCCCCTTGTGTCGAATCAATAAATTTGGGTTGAATACTCTACCCTCGAAAGCTGTTGCGATCCCCCTATACTTGTGGGTTATCAAGACAAATTTCTGGCGCCGTTGCCGGGGAGCATAGCTCTATTCTTTGAGTCACTTGGGATTTAGATCTGCTGGACACTATGAAGAACTTGAGAGATCCAAAAACCAAGATCTATCCCTCAACTACGAGGGGAGGTAAGGAACTGCCATCTAGCTCTGCACTTGATTCACATTCTGTTATGAGTAAGTTTGCGACACCTACACCTACATCTGCTTCTGCTATTCGTTCTGATATGTCGCATGTTATTGATGATGCCACTTGTGCTATGCATGATACTTATGATGAAACTGCTTCTATGCCTGATACTACTGTGCCACTTAGTGATTTTCTAGAAGAACAAATTGCTAGGGCTAGAGATAAAGAAATTATTGAATCTGAATACGATGATGATAGTGATGATGAAAATATGCATGTTATTCCTGAGGGTTATTTATTTGATCAAGATGCTTCTTTAGCTATTTTAGCTTGCAGAGATAGATATGAGCTTAAGAGGTTATTTATTAAATGGAACAAAGAATCACTTAGAGATAAAATGAAACCCGATCCTGCTTTTGCTACTTCACCTATATGTGTTCCTGATAAAGATTATGAATTCTATGTTGATCCTGATATAATTGCTTTGGTTGAATCTGATCTGTTTTATGGCTATGAATCTGAAACTGTTGTGGCACATTTTACTAAGTTAAATGATATAGCTGCCCTGTTCACTAATAATGAGAGATCACGTTACCTCTATTTACTCAAAATATTTCTGTTCTCATTAAAGGGTGATGCTATGATATGGTTTAATTCTCTTGATCCTGGTTGTGTGCGTAGTCCCCAGGATATGATGTATTACTTCTTTGCTAAATATTTCCCTGCTCATAAGAAACAAGCTGCTTTGAGGGAAATATACAACTTTGTGCAAATTAAAGAAGAGAGTCTCCCACAAGCTTGGGGGAGGCTTCTCAAGTTACTTAATGCTTTGCCTGATCATCCTCTTAAGAAACCTGAAATACTTGATATCTTTTATAATGGACTAATCGATGCTTCCGGAGATTACCTAGATAGTTGTGCTGGTTCTCTTTTCAGGGAAAGAACACTGGATGAAGCTGAAATTCTATTGAATAATATGTTAACAAATGAAAATAATTGGGCACCTCATGAGCCACCTCCTGAGCCAATTCCTGCTCCAATTACTGAGCCTATTCCTAAACCAACTCCGAAGAAGAGAGGTGTTCTATTTCTCAGTCCCGAAGATATGCAAGAGGCAAAGAAATCTATGAAATAAAAAGGTATTAAAGCTGAAGACGTTAAGAATTTACCTCCTATTGAAGAAATACATGGTCTTAATTCACTGCCTGTTGAAGAAACTTATGATCTTAATTATTTATTTACTGAAGAACCTCCTGATCCCGATATCCCGACACAGGTAGTAAAGGTAAATTCTCTCTATAGATATGATAAAGCTGAAGTCCCTCCTACTAAAATTGCTAGTCAGTGCTTGGATGAGTTTGATAACTTTATGTATAAGCAAGATGACTTAAATGCTTATTTTGGTAGACAATTAAAACAAAATGCTTATATGATTAGACGCTTGGGTGATTATATAGCTGATATTAAAGGTGAACTTAAACTTATTAGCAAACATGCTTCTATGGTCACCACCCAAGTAGAACAAGTACTTAAAGCTCAAAAAGAAGTGCTTAATGAAATGAACAGTAAGAAAAATGATTATGCTGTTAGAGTGGCTACTAGAACTGGTAGAATGACTCAGGAACCTTTGTATCCCGAAGGCCACCCTAAGAGAATCAAGCAAGATTCTCAAAGAAATAATATTGATGTTCCTAGTTCTTCTAAAAAGAAGAAGAAGAAAAATGATAGAACTGTGCAAACTTCTAGTGAACCTATTGCTGAACCACCTGATAATCCAAATGATATTTCTATGTCTAATGCTGACACACAATCTGGTAATGAACATGAACCTAGTAAAAATATTAATGATGATGTTCATGATGATGCTCAACCTAGTAATGATAGTGATGTAGAAATTGAACCTGCTGTTGATCTTGATAACCCACAATCAAAGAATCAACGTTATGATAAAAGAGACTTTGTTGCTAGGAAACATGGTAATGAAAGGGAACCTTGGGTTCAGAGACCCATGCCTTTTCCTCCGAAACCATCCAAGAAAAAGGATGATGAGGATTTTGAGCGCATTGCTGAAATGATTAGGCCTGTCTTTTTGCGTATGAGATTAACTGATGTGCTCAAAACGAATCCTTATGCTAAATATATGAAAGATATCATTACTAATAAAAGAAAGATACCGGAAGCTGAGATTTCCACCATGCTTGCTAATTATACTTTTAAGGGTGGAATACCAAAGAAACTTGGAGACCCCGGAGTACCTACTATACCTTGCTCCATTAAAAGAAATTATATTAAAACTGCTTTATGTGATCTTGGAGCCGGTGTTAGTGTTATGCCTCTCTCTTTATATCGTAGGATTGACTTGAATAAGCTGACACCTACTGAAATATCTTTGCAAATGGCTGATAAATCAACTACTATACCTGTCGGTATTTGTGAGGATGTGCCTGTTGTGGTTACAAACGTTACTATTTTAACGGACTTTGTTATACTTGATATTCCCGAGGATGATAGTATGTCTATTATTCTTGGAAGAACTTTTCTTAATACTGCAGGGGCTGTTATTGATTGCAACAAAGGCAATGTCAATTTTCATGTTAATGGTAATGAGCATACGGTACACTTTCCGAGGAAACAACCTCAAGTTCATAGTATCAACTCTATTGGAAAAATTCCATCGATTATATTTGGAGGTTTTGAATTTCCTCTTCCTACTGTCAAAAAGAAATATGATATTCTTATTATTGGGGATGTGCATATCCCTGTTGAGGTAACTTAGTGTTATTCAAAATTTCTCTGGTTTCATGATTATCGGAATGAGTTTGTTAACAAGACTTGGTCAACCTTGTTAGCAGATTCTATTTGTTGAGCATGAGATGGATGAAACTAGAAGCACAAACTTCTGTACCCTCTTTATATTTTCTGTTATCTATATTAAATAAAGTAAAAATAGTATTTTTTTGTCTGTTTCCTGACTTATCCGTGCAATATAAAAATATCCCGAAAACAAAAATCCTCAGAATGCCATGCCAATTTAATATGATTTTTTCGGGAATATTTGAGGATTTACTGTGCAAAAATTACCGTGGGAGGAGCTGCCACCTGGTCACGAGGGTGGTGGGCGCCCCCCCTATAGGGCGCGCCCCCTGCCTCGTGGGCCCACGGTGGCCCTCCTCCACTTATTCTAGCACCCATCTTCTTCCTCTATCTCACACAAACCCGAAAAACCAACTCAAGCACGAGTTCCAGCCACTTTTGCTGTGATTTTCGATCTCCTTGCTCAAAGCACCTTTCGCAAAACTGCTTGGGGAGATTGTTCCTTGGTATGTGATCCTCCATTGGTCCAATTAGTTTTTGTTCTAGTGCTTTATTCTTTGCAAATTTGTGCTGCATAGGTGACCATGTTCTTAAGCTTGCATGTCAAATTTATATGGTTCCTAGTAGTTCTAATGCTTGATATAGGCTTTAGGCACTTGTAGGAGTAGTTGCTATCAGTTTAATTGAGTTTGGTTCACTTTTATTTCGAAGTTACTAAAAATTTCAGAATTTTTCAGAGAAAAACAATATGTTTAGGAAGATGTTCCAAGGTGGTTCCTCTAAGAAGCAAGGACCCAGAATTGCTATGCGCGATGCTGACGAGGATCCACCAAGAGACGCTCTAGTACGGCCTTGCGAATGGCCGTCAGAAAATTTTATGGACCATGCGGGAATTAAAGAAGAATTCAAATCATATTTGCGCAATGCCGGTCTTGAGGATTTTGAGGCTAACAAATGCCCCCAGTATCATGATCTCACAAGTTCATTTGTGAGGAGGTTTGAGTATTCATCTTCGCGTAATTCTCCTTCAGTCATGTTTGATCTTTATGACAAATCTTATACCATGGACCTAGAGGATTTCACTTCTGCTTGCAAACTTCCAACACGGGGCAGTATTAGGGATCCCCCTAAATCTGAATTTACAAACTTTCTTGCTAGTATAACTGTGGGGGAATCCAGAGATATAACGTAGGCTACCATAGGGAGCATTCACTTTCCTGTTATACATTATTTTGCTCTTTTCATCGGCAGATGCATAAATGCTAAGGATGAAGCATGTCACATGTGTGTCCCTGATCTCAGCATTCTTAGGAGTGCTGTGTTAGGAGACCAATCTTATCATATGGGATCCATTGTAGCTCATAGGTTGCATCATAATAGACATAATGGAGATTTCTTTGGAGGAATTTATGCAACTCGCTTAGCTCATTTTCTTGAAATAGACATTTGTGAGGGTGATATGGAGCTGCCTCCTGCATATTTAGATTATAACTCTATGGCTTCGCACCAGTTTGTCGAGAGGCCTGAATCACCTCTCTTATATCGCTTAATTTTTGATAAACGACGTGTTTTCCGTATTACTCTGCCTGCTCCTGCCTTCTTTGACTCACAGACAAAAGGAAGATATGTTATTACCAGAGAGGAGGCAGAAGAGTACGAGAGGAGAGCGGAGGCAGCCCGACTCCACGCTGCAG
Source organism: Triticum urartu (assembly GCF_056163025.1). Lineage (NCBI taxonomy): Eukaryota > Viridiplantae > Streptophyta > Magnoliopsida > Poales > Poaceae > Triticum > Triticum urartu. The sequence goes on from NC_141874.1 coordinate 710,415,077, forward strand.
CTCAGCAGGCGATAACCGCTGCACATCAGTATGATCCCAACTATTCCTCTTCATCACAGTACGACCCCAACAACTATTATTATGGATATCCGCCAGGCCAGCCGTGGCCATAGACCAACTTAGGCCAAAAGCCTAAGCTTGGGGGACGTATTTCTCACCGACATTACATTTACGTTCACACACACTCATTGCAAGATGTCGGTGCTCATACCTTTTTCACTGTAATATCCATGCTAGTTTATTTTATTTTTCCTGCTTTCTTCTTGTGTGTTTGTTAAATCTTAAGAAAAAAACCAAAAAAATTAGTAGTAGTATTATTTTGCTGCTGTAGTAGTAATAATTAAAAAGAAAACCCAAAAAAATTCCCGTTCTTCTTTTACTTGTTGGGAGCTTTCCCGTGTAAATAGTTTTATTTCTTTTCTTTCCTTTGGGGGTCAGTAGGAGAAGACGATAATTAAATTGTTGAAGTGGCTCTTATATGCTTTATTGTTGATTTAACCAAGAGCCCATATTGCCTTGTCTTCTCTTGTTTATTGAATGCTCGCAGATTCCAGCTTAGTCCAATGCACGTGCACTCTTATTATTATTCACACCGTTCGGTCGTGCAAGTGCAAGGCAATTATGATGATATATGATGGACTGACTGAGATGAGAAAAGCTGGTATGAACTCGACCTCTTTTGTTTTTGTAAATATGATGAGCCCATCGTTTTTGATTTAGCCTATTATGAATAAACATGTTTGCAATGACAATTAGAGATCATAGTTGCTTGTGTCATGCTTGATTAGCTATGAGTTATAATGATTTACCTTGTATGCCAACATGCTATTGAGATGATTATGATGTGGTATGATGGGGTGGTATCCTCCTTTGAATGATTTAAGTGACTTGACTTGGCACATGTTCACGCATGTAGTTGAAACAAAATCAGCATAGCCTTCACGATATTTATGTTCATGGTGGATTATATCCTACTCATGCTTGCATCCAATGTTTATTAATTTTAATGCATGTACATGGCTGTTGTCGCTCTCTAGTTGGTAGATTCCCAGTCTTTTGCTAGCCTTCACCTGTACTAAGCGGGAATACTGCTTGTACATCCAATCCCTTAAACCCCAAAGTTATTCCAGATGAGTCCACCATACCTTCCTATATGCGGTATCTACCTGCCGTTCCAAGTAAATTTGTATGTGCCAAACTCTAAACCTTCAAATAAACATTCTGTTCTGTATGCTCGAATAGCTCATGTATCAACAAAGGCTGTTCTTATCTTCCGTGTTAGGCGGGTTATTCTCAAGAGGAGGGGACTCCGCTCCTCACTCACGAGAAAATGGCTGGTCACCGGGATGCCCAGTCCCATGCTTTATGCAAACTAAATCAAAATTAATTGCAAACAAAACTCCCCCTGGGACCTGATGTATGTTGGAGGCACTCGTTGTTTCGAGCAAGCCATGGATTGATGTTTGTTGGTGGAGGGGGAGTATAAACTTTACCATTCTATTTGGGAACCGCCTACAATGTGTTTAGCATGGAATATATCGCCATCTCTTAGTTGTTACGTTGACAATGAAAGTATACCGCTCAAAATACAATTTATCTCTATTTCAAAACCGAGCTCTGGCACCTCTACAAATCCCTGCTTCCCTCTGCGAAGGGCCTATCCATTTACTTTTATGTTGAGTCATCACCCTCTTATTAAAAAGCACTAGCTGGAGAGCACAACCGTCATTTGCATTCATCACTATTAATTTATATTGGGTGTGACTATGATTGGATCTCTTTTACCATGAATTACAAGGTCTAGTCAGTCCTTGATCTTTAAAGGTGCTCTGCATTTATGTTTTGCGGTCTCAGAAAGGGCTAGCAAGATACCATCTTGTTATATCATATTATGATTGTTTTTGAGAAAGTGTTGTCATCCGAGATTTATTATTATGACTTGCTAGTTGATTATGCTATTGATATGAGTAATGATGAGACCTGAGAATTATTGCAAATATGGTTAATTATGATTTATGCTGAAAACTTGAATGCTGGCTTGACATAGTTACAACAACAAGAGCAAACAGAGTTTGTAAAAGTTTTTCTTTATTTCTTTCAGTTTGTCAACTGAATTGCTTGAGGACAAGCAAGGGTTTTACCTTGGGGGAGTTGATACGTCTCCGTCGTATCTACTTTTCCAAACACTTTTGCCCTTGTTTTGGACTCTATCTTGTATGATTTGAATGGAACTAACCCGGACTGACGCTGTTTTCAGCAGAATTACCATGATGTTGTTTTATGTGCAGAAAACAAATATTCTCGGAATGACCTGAAACTCCACGGGAGATCTTAGAAAAAACAATAAAAAATCCTCGCCAAATATAAAGACCAGGGGGCCCACACCCTTTCCACGAGGGTGGGGGGCGCGCCCCCTACCTCGTGGGCCCCCTGTTGACCCTCTGACGCCAACTCTAACTCTATATATTTGCTTTCGGAGAGAAAAAATCAGAGAGAAGAAATCATCGCGTTTTACGATATGGAGCCGCCGCCAAGCCCTAAAACCTCTCGGGAGGGCTGATCCAGAGTCCGTTCGGGGCTCCGGAGAGGGAGATTCGTCGTCGTCGTCATCATCAACCATCCTCCATCACCAATTTCATGATGCTCACCACCATGCATGAGTAATTGCATCGTAGGCTTGCTGGACGGTGATGGGTTGGATGAGATTTATCATGTAATCGAGTTAGTTTTGTTTGGGTTTGATCCCTAGTATCCATTATGTTCTGAGATTGATGTTGCTATGACTTTGCACTAGGGTCCGAGTGCTTGTCACTAGGGTCCGAGTGCCATGATTTCAGATCTGAACCTATTATGTTTTCATCAATATATGGGAGTTCTAGATCCTATCTTGCAAGTCTATAGTCACCTACTATGTGTTATGATCCGGCAACACCGAAGTGACAATAATCGGGACCACTCCCGGTGATGACGATAGTTTGAGGAGTTCCTGTATTCACTATGTGCTAATGCTTTGTTCCAGTTCTCTATTAAAAGGAGGCCTTAATATCCCTTAGTTTCCAATAGGACCCCGCTTCCACGGGAGGGTAGGATAAAAGATGTCATGCAAGTTCTTTTCCATAAGCACGTATGACTATATACGGAATACATGCCTACATTACATTGACGAACTGGAGCTAGTTCTGTGTCACCCTATGTTATGACTGTTACATGATGAACCGCATCTGGCATAATTATCCATCACTGATCCGGTGCCTACGAGTTTTCCATATACTGGTTTTACGTTTATTTACTTTTCCGTTGCTATTGTTACAATCACTACAAAGTACCAAAAACATTACTTTTGCTATCTTTACTTTTGTTGCCGCTACCACCACTATCATATTACTTTGGTACTAAACACTTTGTTGTAGATACTAAGTTTCCAGGTGTGGTTGAATTGACAACTCAGCTGCTAATACTTGAGAAAATTCTTTGGCTCCCCTTGTGTCGAATCAATAAATTTGGGTTGAATACTCTACCCTCGAAAGCTGTTGCGATCCCCTATACTTGTGGGTTATCACTGGGCGGTGATGAGTTGGATGGGATCTATCATGTAATCGAGTTAGTTTTGTTAGGGTTTGATCCCTAGTATCCACTATGTTCTGAGAATGATGTTGCTATGACTTTTCTATGCTTAATGCTTGTCAGTAGGGCCCGAGTACCATGATTTCAGATCTGAACCTATTATGTTTTCATCAATATATGAGTGTTCTTGATCCTATCTTGCAAGTCTATAGTCACCAATTATGTGTTATGATCCGTTAACCCCGAAGTGACAATAATCGGGATACTTACCGGTGATGACCATAGTTTGAGGAGTTCATGTATTCACTATGTGTTAATGCTTTGTTCCGGTACTCTATTAAAAGGAGGCCTTAATATCCCTTAGTTTCCGTAAGGACCCCGCTGCCACGGGAGGGTAGGACAAAAGATGTCATGCAAGTTCTTTTCCATAAGCACGTATGACTATGTTCGGAATACATGCCTACATTATATTAATGAACTGGAGCTAGTTCTGTGTCACCCTAGGTTACGACTGTTACATGATGAACCGCATCCGGCATAATTCTCCATCACTGATCCATTGCCTACGAGCTTTCCATATATTGTTCTTCGCTTATTTACTTTCCGTTGCTATTTCTATCATCACTACAAAATACCAAAAACATTACTTTTACTACTGTTACCTTTCGTTACCGTTACCACCACTATCATATTACTTTCCTACTAAATACTTTGCTGCAGATACTAAGTTTCCAGGTGTGGTTGAATTGACAACTCAGCTGCTAATACTTGAGAGTATTCTTTGGCTCCCCTTGTGTCGAATCAATAAATTTGGGTTGAATACTTTACCCTCGACAACTGTTGTGGTCCCCTATACTTGTGGGTTATCAAGACTATTTTCTGGCACCGTTCCGGGGAGCATAGCTCTATTCTTTGAGTCACTTGGGATTTATATCTGCTTATCATTATGAAGAACTTGAAAGATCCAAGAACAAAGATTTATCCCTCAACTACGAGGGGAGGTAAGGAACTGCCATCTAGCTCTGCACTTGATTCACCTTCTGTTTTGAGTAAGCTTGCGACACCTAAAACTGCTTCTGCTATTCGTTCTGATATGTCGCATGTTATTGATTATGCTATTTCTGCTATGCATGATACTTATGATGAAACTACTTCTATGCTTGATACTACCGTGCCACTTGGTGAATTTCTTGATGAAAAACTTGCTAGGGCTAGAGAGATTGAAAATATTGAATCTGATAATACTGATGAAAGTGATGATGAAGAATCACTTGTTATTCCCGAGGGTTATGTTTTTGATCAAGAATCTTATTTAGCTATTTTAGCTTGCAAAAATAGATACGAACTTAAGAAGTTATTAGCTAAATGGAACAAGCAATCTCTAAATGCTAGAATGAAACCTCACCCTCCTTTTGCTACTTCACCTATCTGTGTTACCGATAAGGATTATGAATTCCCTGTTGATCCTGATATAATTACTTTGGTTGAATCTGATCCTTTTCATGGCTATGAATCTGAAACTATTGTGGCACATCTTACTAAACTAAATGATATAGCCATCCTGTTCACTACTGATGAGAGAACTCGTTACTTTTCAATCCTTAAAATATTTCCGTTCTTATTAAAGGGTGATGCTAAGATATGGTTTAATTCTCTTGATCCTAGTTGTGTGCGTAGTCCCCAGGATATGATTTATTACTTCTCTGCTAAATATTTCCTTGCTCATAAAAAACAAGCTCCTTTAAGGGATATATATATAATTTTGTGCAAATTAAAGAAGAGAGTCACCCACAAGCTTGGGGGAGGCTTATCCAATTACTTAATGCTTTGCCTAATCATCCTCTTAAGAAAAATGAAATACTTGATATCTTTTATAATGGACTAACTGATGCTTCCAGAGATTGCCTGGATAGTTGTGCTGGTTCTGTTTTCAGGGAAAGAACACCGGATGAAGCTGAAATTCTATTGAATAATATGTTGACAAATGAAAATAATTGGACACCTCCGGAGCCAATTCCTAAGCCTATTCCTAAACCAACTCCGAAGAAGAGGGGTATTCTATTTCTCAGTCCTGAAGATATGAAAGAGGCAAAGAAATCTATGAAAGAAAAAGGTATTAAAGCTGAAGATGTTATGAATTTACCTCCTATTGAAGAAATACAAATACATGGTCTTAATTTACCGCCTGTTGAAGAAACATATGATCTTAATCCTTTACCTATTGAAGAAACTCATGGTCTTGATAACCCGACACGGGTAGTAAAGGTAAATTCTCTTTATAGATATGATAAAGCTGAAATCCCATTTACTAAGTTTGCTAGCCCATGCTTAGATGAGTTTGATAAATTTATGGCTAAGCAAGAAGACTTTAATGCTTATTTTGGTAGACAATTGAAATACAATTCAAATATGCTTGAACACTTGGGCGATTATATGGCTAATGTCAAAGGTGAACTTAAACTTATTAGTAAACATGCTTCTATGGTTACCACTCAAGTAGAACAAGTACTTAAAGCTCAAAATGATTTGCTCAATGAATTGAATAGTAAAGATAATGATAATGCTGTTAGAGTGGCTACTAGAACTGGTAAAATGACTCAGGAACCTTTGTATCCTGAAGGCCACCCTAAGATAATTGAGCAAGATTCTCAGAGAAATAATATAGATGCACCTACTCCTTCTAAAAGGAAGAAAAAGAAAAATGATAGGACTTTGCATGCTTCTAGTGAACCTGTTATTGAACCACCTGAGAATCCAAATGATATTTCTATTTCTGATGCTGAAACTCAAGCTGGTAATGAACCTGAAACTAGTGATAATGCTAATAATAATGTTCATGATGATGCTCAACCTAGTAATGATAATGATATAGAAATTGAACCTGCTGTTGATCTTGATAACCCACAATCAAAGAATCAACGTTATGATAAGAAATACTTTGTTGCTAGGAAACATGGTAAAGAAAGAGAACCATGGGTTCAGAAACCCATGCCTTTCCCCCCAAACCATCCAATAAAAAGGATGATGAGGATTTTGAGCGCTTTGCTGAAATGATTAGACCTATCTTTTTGCGTATGCGATTAATTGATATGCTCAAAATGAATCCTTATGCTAAGTATATGAAAGAAAATGTTACAAATAAGAGAAAGATACCGGAAGCTGAAATTTCCACCATGCTTGCTAATTATACTTTTAAGGGTGGAATACCAAAGAAACTAGGAGATCCAGGAGTACCCACTATACCATGCTCTATTAAAACAAACTATGTTAAAACTGCTTTATGTGATCTTGGAGCAGGTGTTAGTGTTATGCCTCTCTCTTTATATCGTAGACTTGATTTGAATAAGTTGACACCTACTGAAATATCTTTGCAAATGGCTGATAAATCAACTGCTATACCTGTCGGTATTTGTGAGGATGTTCTTGTTGTAGTCGCAAATGTTACTATTTTAACGGACTTTGTTATTCTTAATATTCCCGAGGACGATAGTATGTCTATTATTCTTGGAAGACCCTTTTTGAATACTGCAGGGGCTGTTATTGATTGCACTAAAGGCAATGTCACTTTTCATGTTAATGGTAATGAGCACACGGTACACTTTCCGAGGAAACAACCTCAAGTTCATAGTATCAACTCTATTGGAAAAATTCCATTGATTATATTTGGAGGTTTCGAATTTCCTCTTCCTACTGTCAAGAAGAAATATGATATTATTATTATTGGGGATGCGCATATCCCCGTTGAGGTAACATAGTGTTATTCGAAATTTCTCCGGTTCCATGTTATTCGGAATGAGTTCGTTAACAAGACTTGATCAACCTTGTTAGTGGATTCCTTTTGATGATCATGAGATGATGAAATTAGAGAGCACAACCTTCTGTGCCCCACTTTTACTTTCTGTTATTTATATTAAATAAAATAAAAATAAATATTTTTCTGTCTATTATCTGATTATCCGTGCAATATAAAAATACCCCGAAAATAAAAGTTCTCCAAATGCCCTGAAATTTAAATATGATTTTATCTAGAATATTTGAGAATATTTGGCACCGAGAACACAGCAGGGGGGGTCAACCACCTGCCCACGAGGGTGGAGGGTGCGCCCTACCCCCTGGGCGCGCCCCCTGCCTCGTGGGCCCATGGTGGCCCTCCTCCACTTATCCTTTCACCAACACACTCCTTCTTCCTCCCCCAAACACGAATATCCAGCTCAAACTCGAGTCCAAGCTCATTTTGCTACCATTTTCGATCTCCTTTCTCAAAGCACCTCTCACAAAACTGCTTGGGAGATTGTTCCTTGGTATGTGACTCCTCCATTGGTCCAATTAGTTTTTGTTCTAGTGCTTTATTCATTGTGAATTTTTGCTGCTTAGGTGACCCTGTTCTTGAGCTTGCATGTCAAATTTATATGGTCAAAAGTAGTTTTGATGCATGATATAGGCTCTAGGCATTTGTAGGAGTAGTTGCTATCAATATTATTGAGTTTGCTTTACTTTTATTTTGAAGTTACTAAAAAGTTCAGAATTTTTCAGAAAATGATGAAGAGACTTTTGAGGGGCTCATCGAGCCGAAGCTCGAAGGAAAAGGCACTGAAGCCTAAGTATAATCTGCCTCGTACCGCGGAGGTTCGGTCATGTGAATGGCCTTCCGATGATTTCTTGAGAGCAGCCGAGATTTATGAAGATTTTCATGAATTGGCTAAGAATGCAGGCCTCACCGCTTTCCTCCATGACCAATGCGATCATTATCTCTTACTCACAATTATCTTTGTGCAAAACTTTCATTTCCATTCTAGGAGCTCACCACCTACGGTGGAGTTTTATTTATATGATAATCATAAGGAGATGTCACTTTATGATTTTTGTCGGGTTTGTTTGGTCCCTTTCGAGGGCAAGACAGAAGAACCACATCGCGAGGATGTGGACGGGTTTATTGATACTATCACTGTAGGGGAAACAAGGAAGGTTTCCAATGCACGAATCACTAGCATACATTTCCCTGTTTTACGCTATTTTGCATTATTTGCTAGTCGTTGTTTAATTGGTCGTGGAAACTGTGGAAACCTTAGTATCCCTGATATTATTATTATTGCTAAACGGTTAAGTCTGAACCGTACCAAGGGCCCCATCTTTGGAGGCATCTATGCTTCACGCCTAGCTGCACATTTTAACATACCTATTAGGCATTATGAGAAGGAGGAAAAAGTGTTGCCTCGTGTTTATTTAGATTATAAAAGTATGGTGGCACATGATTTTATTGTTATGAATAGGGAAGGAGAGCTTAAATATAAATTGTTCTTTGATAAACATCATCCTGAGACTATTACGTTGCCTGCTCCTTCTTTGTTTGATTTATCTGCAGGCTAGTACCTTGTTCCGTTAAAGGCTATTCACGCCTACCAGAACCCTGCACTAGCCATGGAGCCAGAGCCGGAACCACAAGTTGATCCTTCATGACAGTCTAATTACCAGTGGGATCCGAAGATGATTGCCAGCCAGTGGCAATCGGAGTCTTCTTCTTCTTCTCATTATGACCCCAACTATTATTATGGATATCCGCCAGGCCAGCCGTGGCCGTAAACCAACTTAGGCCAAAATCCTAAGCTTGGGGGAGTACGTATTTCCCACCGACATTACATTTATGTTCACACACTCATTGCTAGATGTTGGTGCTCATACTTCTTCATTGTATCATCCATACTAGTTTATTTTCCTTTTTATGCTGTCTTCTTGTGTGTTTAATAAACCTTAAGAAAAACAAAAAAATAAGTTGTAGCTTTTAGTTAGTTTAATTTCCATGCTTGTAGTAGTAATTAAAAAGAAAATCCAAAAAGATTTCCTGTTCTTCTTTTACTTGTTGGGAGCTTTCCCGTGTAAATAGTTTTATTTATTTTCTCTCCATTGGGGGTCGATAGGAGAAGACCATAATTAAATTGTTGAAGTGGCTCTTGTATGCATTATTGTTGATCTAAAAAAAGAGCCCATATTGTCTTGTCGTCTCCTGTTTATTGAATGCTTGCAGATTCCAGCTTAATCCAATGCACGCACACTATTATTATTATTCACATCGTTCGGTCGTGCAAGTGAAAGGCAATTATGACGATATATGATGGACTGACTGAGATGAGAAAAGCTGGTATGAACTCGACCTCTTTTGTTTTTGTAAATATGATTAGTTCATCATTCCTGATTCAGCCTATTATGAATAAACATGTTTGCAATGACAACTAAAGATCATAGTTCCTTGTGCCATGCTTGATTAGCTATGTGTCATAATGGTTTACCTTGCGTGCCAACATGCTATTGAGATGGTTATGTGTGGTATGATAGGGTGGTATCCTCCTCTGAATGATTTAAGTGACTTGACTTGGCGCATGTTCACGCATGTAGTTGAAACAAAATCAACATAGCCTTCACGATATTCATGTTCATGGTGGATTATATCCTACTCATTCTTGCATTCGGTGTTGATTAATTTTAATGCATGTTCATGACTGTTGTCGCTCTCTAGCTAGTCGCTTCCCAGTCCTTTGCTAGCCTTCGCCTGTACTAAGCGGGAATACTACTTGTGCATCCAATCCCTTAAACCACAAAGTTATTCCACATGAGTCCACTATACCTACCTATATATGGTATCTACCTGCCGTTCCAAGTAAATTTGTATGTGCCAAACTCTAAACCTTCGAATAAATATCCTGTTTTGTATGCTCGAATAGCTCATGTATCAACTGGGGCTGTCTGTATCTTCCATGTTAGGCAGGTTATTCTCAGGAGGAGTGGACTACGCTCCTCACTCACGAGATAAATGGCTGGTCACCGGGATGCCCAGTCCCATGCTTTATGCAAACTAAATCAAAATAATTGCAAACAAAACTCCCCCTGGTACTCTTGTTAGTTGGAGGTACTCGTTGTTTCGAGCAAGCTATGGATTGATGCTTGTTGGTGGAAGGGGGAGTATAAACTTTACCATTCTGTTTGGGAACCGCCTATAATGTGTGTAGCATGGAAGATATCGCCATCTCTTCGTTTTTATGTTGACAATGAAAGTATACCGCTCAAAATATTATTCACCTCTATTTCAAAACCGAGCTCTGGCACCTCTACAAATCCCTACTTCCCTCTGCGAAGGGCATATCTATTTACTTTTATGCTGAGTCATCATCCTCTAATTAAAAGGAACCAATTGGAGAGCACCGCTGTCATTTGCATTCATTAATGTTAGTTTACATTGAGTATGACTTGACTGGATCTCTTTTACCATGAATTACAATGTCTATTCAGCACTTGGTCTTTAAAGGTGCTCTGCATTTATGTTTTGCGGTCTCAGAAAGGGCTAGAGAGATACCATCTTGTTATATCATATTATGATTGTTTTGAGGAAGTGTTGTCATCCGAGATTTATTATTATTGCTCGCTAGTTGATTATGCCATTGATATGAGTAAAACTTGAGACCTAAGCATTATTGCGAATGTGGTTAGTTATAATCTTTGCTGAAAACTTGAATGCTGGCTTTACATATTTACAACAACAAGAGCAAACAGAGTTTGTAAAAGTTTTTCTTTATCACTTTCAGTTTGTCAACTGAATTGCTTGAGGACAAGCAAAGGTTTAAGCTTGGGGGAGTTGATACGTCTCCGTCGTATCTACTTTTCCAAACACTTTTGCCCTTGTTTTGGACTCTAACTTGCATGATTTGAATGGAACTAACCCGGACTGACGTTGTTTTCAGCAGAATTACCATGGTGTTATTTATGTGCAGAAACAAACGTTCTCGGAATGACCTGAAACTTCACGGAGCCACTTTTTGGAAAATATAAAAAATATCTGCAAAAGATAAAGGCCAGGGGGCCCACCACCTGTCCACGAGGGTGGGGGGCACGCCCCCCTACCTCGTGGCCCCCCTGGTGCCTCTCTGACTCCAACTCCAACTCTATATATTGTGTTTCGAGGACAAAAAATAAAGGAGAAGAATTCATCGCGTTTTACGATATGGAGCCGCCGCCAAGCCCTAAAACCTCCCGGGAGGGCTGATCTGGAGTCCGTTCGGGGCTCCGGAGAGGGGAATCCATCGCCATCGTCATCATCAACCATCCTCCATCACCAATTTCGTGATGCTCACCGCCGTGCGTGAGTAATTCCATTGTAGGCTTGCTGGACGGTGATGGGTTGGATGGGATCTATCATGTAATCGAGTTAGTTTTGTTAGGGTTTGATCCCTAGTATCCACTATGTTTTGAGATTGATGTTGCTATGACTTTGCTATGCTTAATGCTTGTCACTAGGGCCCGAGTGCCATGATTTCAGATCTGAACCTATTATGTTTTCATCAATATATGAGTGTTCTTGATCCTATCTTGCAAGTCTATAGTCACCTATTATGTGTTATGATCCGTTAACCCCGAAGTGACAATAATCGGGATACTTACCGGTGATGACCGTAGTTTGAGGAGTTCATGTATTCACTATGTGTTAATGCTTTGTTCCGGTACTCTATTAAAAGGAGGCCTTAATATCCCTTAGTTTGCGTAAGGACCCCGCTGCCACGGGAGGGTAGGACAAAAGATGTCATGCAAGTTCTTTTCCATAAGCACGTATGACTATGTTCGGAATACATGCCTACATTATATCAATGAACTGGAGCTAGTTCTGTGTCACCCTAGGTTATGACTGTTACATGATGAACCGCATCTGGCATAATTCTCCATCACTGATCCATTGCCTACGAGCTTTCCATATATTGTTCTTCGCTTATTTACTTTCCCGTTGCTATTGCTATCATCACTACAAAATACCAAAAACATTACTTTTAGTACTGTTACCTTTCGTTACCGTTACCACTACTATCATATTACTTTGCTACTACATACTTAGTTGCAGATATTAAGTTTCCAGGTGTGGTTGAATTGACAACTGAGCTGCTAATACTTCAGAGTATTCTTTGGCTCCCCTTGTGTCGAATCAATAAATTTGGGTTGAATACTTTACCCTCGAAAACTATTATGATCCCCTATACTTGTGGGTTATCAGCGACCAAACGTCACAACATAACTGGGTGATTATAAAGGTTCTCTACAGGTGTCTCCGAAGGTACTTGTTGGGTTGGCGTATTTCGAGATTAGGATTTGTCACTCCGATTGTCGGAGAGGTATCTCTGGGCCCTCTCGGTAATGCACATCACTTAAGCCTTTCAAGCATTGCAACTAATGAGTTAGTTGCGGGATGATGTATTACGGAACGAGTAAAGAGACTTGCCAGTAACGAGATTGAACTAGGTATTGAGATACCGACGATGGAATCTCGGGCAAGTAACATACCGATGACAAAGGGAACAACGTATGTTGTTATGCGGTCTGACCGATAAAGATCTTCGTAGAATATGTGGGAGCCAATATGAGCATCCAGGTTCCGCTATTGGTTATTGACCGGAGACGTGTCTCGGTCATGTCTACATAGTTCTCGAACCCGTAGGGTCCGCACGCTTAACGTTTCGATGATAGTTATATTATGAGTTTATATGTTTTGATGTACCAAAGTTTGTTCGGAGTCCCGGATGTGATCACGGACATGATGAGGAGTCTCAAAATGGTCGAGACATGAAGATTGATATATTGGAAGCCTGTGTTTGGATATCGGAAGTGTTCCGGGTGAAATCGGGATTTTACCGGAGTACCGGGAGGTTACCGGAACCCCCCGGGAGCTTAATGGGCCATAGTGGGCCTTGTGGAGAAGAGGAGAGGCAGCCAGGGCAGGGCCGCACGCCCCTCCCCCCTAGTCCCAATAGGACAAGGCGAGGGGGGCGGCGCCCCCTTTCCTTCCTCTCTTCCTCCTCTTTCCCCCTCCACTCCTAGTCCACCAAGGCAAAGGGAGGGAGTCCTACTCCCGGTAGGAGTAGGACTCCTCATGGCGCGCCCCCTCTAGGCCGGCCGCACCTCCCTCCTTGCTCCTTTATATACGGGGAGGGGGCACCCTAGAGACACAACAATTGATCGTTTGATCTTTTAGCCGTGTGCGGTGCCCCCCTCCACCATAGTCCACCTCGATAATACTGTAGCGGTGCTTAGGCGAAGCCCTGCATCGGTAGAACATCATCATCGTCACCACGCCGTCGTGCTGACGAAACTCTCCCTCAACACTCGGCTGAATCGGAGTTCGAGGGACGTCATCGGGCTGAACGTGTGCTGAACTCGGAGGTGCCGTGCGTTCGGTACTTGATCGGTCGGATCGTGAAGACGTATGACTACATCAACCGCGTTGTGCTAACGCTTCCGCTTTCGTTCTACGAGGGTATGTGGACAACACTCTCCCCTCTCGTTGCTATGCATCACCATGATCTTGCATGTGCGTACGATTTTTTTTTTGAAATTACTACGTTCCTCAACAGGGGCTTGCCCGGGTGATTGCTCAATCCTGACACTGTCACTGCAGGTATGGGTAATGCTATTCCATCCTTGTCCCTGCTACCTGATGTATAAGGTATTTTACCCAACAACTTCCCCGTGGGCAGTAAAACTAGCCCATCCATGTCCCCTAATAGAGTAACTACCCATAGGGATGCGGGTAATGGTTAATCATTGCCAGGTTGACACTCACGTGTCTCCCCAACAGATCCACTGCCATGACAAATAAATCAATCATCAATCACTAATTCGCTCTACCAGTCCCAACTGATTCACTATTATACACGACAAATCTATCTATCTACACTACCTAAAAAATACATAGCATTCCCATTTAGCTCAGCCTTCACCTGCCTCCGTTCCATGCTTAGCACGCCAAGAAAACCAAGGGAAGCCTGACCAACTACAACGCACACACGCATGTTTGTTATCCCCTCTATTCCCACTATACACTGGTTTATTTCTTCAAGGTCAATCAATTCTTTGTTTTTTAGAGAAAGAAAGAGGGATTGGTGGAGGAGAAACTATTTAACGGTAAATTGAATCAACAATACCGTCTAATGTACATGCCTGTTCTAAAGGTATATGTTAGATATGATTTATGTAAAACCATTAGAATGTGTATGCCACCGTTGCAATGCACATACAATTAGCTAGTAGGCATATTTTCATTATTGTCTATTTTTTTTCTAGCCAGTGCTTGTAAAATAGTTTGGGAAGCGTAGAACCCTTTGTCTCGGGCCGCATTGTATATATTAGGCAAAGCCTTGATGCACAAGTTACAGAGAGACCGAGAGAGGGAGGGAGATTGACCAGGAGGAGGGAGATTGACCAGGAGGAGAGAGATCGACCAGGAGGTCGTTACAGGAGATAAAGGAGAAGAAGAGATAGAGTTTAGGTACAAGTTAAACAGCCTCCCCTATCTCCTATACAATTATTCTAACACTCCCCCTCAATCTGAACCTCAAGAAGCCTTGCCAAGTTTGAGATTGTATTTGAACTCATCTAACCTTGTCTCAGTAAGAGGTTTAGTAAACCCATCTGCAAGTTGATCCCCTGTGGGGATAAACCGAATTTCAAGCAGCTTTCGAGCTACTCTCTCTGACAGAATGAAAATTCACTTCAATATGTTTCGTTCGTGCATGAAAAACATGATTTGCTGAAAGATAAGTTGCACCAATATTGTCACACCATAACCTTGCAGCCTTTGGAGCTTTAATTCCAAGCTCATACAGTAATGTTTGTATCCACACCACTTCAGCTGTAGCATTTGCCAAAGACTTATATTCAGCCTATGTACTTGACCTTGAAACGGTAGCTTGCTTTCTTGCGCTCCATGACACAAGATTTGATCCCAGAAACACAGCAAAACCACTAGTAGATCTCCTATCATCAGCACACACTGCCCAGTCTGCATCAGAATATGTAGTAACAAGCAAGGAAGAGGACTTGACAATCTGAATTCCAAGCCCTTGAGAATACTGGAGATACCTTAGAATTCTTTTAACTGTTGTCCAATGAGTAGTTCTAGGAGCATGCAAATATTGACATGCCTTGTTCACTGAGTAAGAGATATCAGGACGTGTAAGTGTCAAATACTGCAAAGCACCTACAATGCTTCTATAATTTCTTGCATCCTCTGGGCCAAGAGCTTCTCCACTATCAACTGTAAGCTTTTCTGAGGTGGAAATTGGTGTGCTGACCGGTTTGCAATTCTCCAATCCCACTCTCTTTAGAACATCAGCTGTATATTTCTCTTGTGAAATAAGTATGCTATCTTTGATTTGCTTTACCTCTATGCCAAGAAAATAGTGAAGATCACCTAGATCCTTGAGAGCAAATTCAAGTTTTAAATCCTTAAGAAAACAAACAGTGGCCTCTTGACTTGAACTAGCAACAATTATATCATCAACATAAACAAGCACAAAAACAATGATATTGATGTAGGGTAGAACCCTAGTGGCCCGATCTTTCATGAAAGGAGTGAATCCCGCGATGAACACGAAGAACACGAGGAGGGAAACTGTAGCGACCCGACCTCAAACGGTCAAGTTTCTGTGCTTCCGTGTCATCCCTGGATCGGTAATGCTGACACACACAGTACTCGAGGATTTATAATAGAGTAGCAATCACACACTTATTACATCGAATGTCTCCAAAGAGAACTTATTACAACGAATATGGCTTAAGGCCATCTAATACGATAACAACGGAAGGCTTGGAAGATAAAGTGAGTCCATGAACTCCAACGGCATAGCTGAGCTGCACGGCAACAACCTAACAAACCTTACTCCTCATCTGAAAAGTCTGCAACATAATATGTTGCAGCCCGAAAACGGGTCAGCAGATGGAATATGCCGGCAAAATAACATAGTAGAGCAAGAACAGAATAATGCTATCAATATATGCATATTTGGCTGGTGGAAAGCTCTATGGTTTCAATTTTGCGAAAAGCCAATTTTCCCTACAACAAAGGAATAGATTTTAATTTAACTATCATGGTAGTTGAAACATCATTGAGAAGGTTCCTCCAACTCAATCCCAATTAAAGTAATTATCAACCCAACAATATTAATTTAGAGTGATGAGATACTTAAGATACTCCAAGTACTAGATACTCAAGATTGTCCATAACCGGGGACACGGCTAACCATGATTAGTTTATACACTCTGCAGAGGTTTGCGCACTTTTCCCCACAAGACTCGGTCTCCTCCGTTCTTTTTCTCGCACTACATGGTGTTTGAGAAACGGATGACCGAGACACGGTCTTTTAGAAACATTAAATCTCTACTCCGGGCAGACCATACCAAACCTACAATCCCACTACTTGCTGATCCACCTCTTCAAGAGCTTCACGTAACTTACTCAGCTATGCTAGAGCCCATAATAGCTTGTGGCTGCACACGGAACTTTCTAGCATGAAAAATCTCAGTTCCCTTTGAGCCTGGGTGGTGGTCCGTAAGAAGATCACACGGGTACTCCGGGATTTCCAAAAAAATACAGGCAACACTGGGTACTCCAGGTGCCTCAATCCACCCAGATGTGTATTTAAGTTGCCACCTTAAGTTGAACCATTAATTGTAAATCTCACATCTTTCATGGATTTCACTCACCCAAACCTCGTCTGCGAGCATAGCATAGCAATATAAGCAACGCGTAGAAGTAACTCCCAAGGGTTTGAATGTAACAGGGTAATAGGTTCTACCTCAACAACTACTTCCGAACCCACATGTTAATGACATCCTAACCATGCAATATTTGAGGATTGGTACTAATGCATAAAAATTGGGTGATAAAGGGGTATGATCAAAGTGTTACTTGCCTTGCTGACGATCCGCGTAACCTAGAGACTCCAGATAACACGCTTCGCACTCCCGGAATTCTATCGCAAACAAACAATAACTTACATAAGCAATCAAGCAAAGAAACACGGGTAAATCTCAAATAAGAAGATCTAACCAGAAAGTTCAACTTAAGAACTCCGGTTTGCAAAAAGAATCAAATCGAATCGAGCAACGAAACTCAAACGGCGAAAGAAACAAGATCCGTTTACTAATCTGGACCCAGGTCAATTTTTACAATGGCAAAAACTTGCGCAAGTTGATTAAATGGAAAGAGGGTCTCGAGACGAAGATCTAGGCGCTTGAATCGCCTGATTCCGACTAACGAGCGAAAAGATATACTAGAACGAAAATCGGATCAGAAATCGCGATCAGAAATAATTGCGGAATAATCCGATAAAAGAAAACTGACGAACAGCCTAACGAACGAGCGTTCGTTATCTGTAACTAACGAGCGAAAACCGTTCGTTAAAACGAACGTACGGACGAACGTCCGCTAAAAAGAAAAATCGGGAAAAATAACCGGCGAACCAAAAAAACAAGCTAGGGTTTTCTAACGAAAACCGAACCGGTTTTCTAAAAAAACCGAACGGCGCTATACCTCCGGCGAGGTCCAGCACGGCGGTGGCTCTGGTGAGCGGCGGGCAGCGCAGGGCGGCGGCAGCGGCTCCGGCGAGGGCGGGCAGCACGGGGCAGCGGCGACGGCTCCAGCGAGGGGCGGCGCGGCAGCGGGCAAAGGACGGCGGGGTGACGCGGCAGCGGCTCCGGTGACGCGGCGGCTTGCAGCGGCGGGGTGGGCGGCTCGCAGCGGCGGGGTCGGCGGCTCCAAGGGGCGGCGGGGCATGACTTTTAAGGAGGGGGGCTCGACTTGGGGGAGGGGGCACGGCGCGGGGAAGCGGAGTCCGAGCGGGACTCCGGTTCGGGCGGCGCGGCGGCGGTCTCCTGCTAGGAGACGGCGGCGCGGGGAGGTGGGCCTGGCGGCTGGGCTTCGGCCCACTTAGCCCTGGTGTTTTGTTAAATAATTCCTCCGAAAATTAAAAAAATCGTAGAAAATAAAATAAAATTCTAAAAATGCCAAAACAAATTTTCTCCGTCTAAATAAAATATTTAGAACGAGATGAACATTTTCTTGGCCCTAAAATGCAATTTTGAAAACGTGCAATTTTTTAATGCAAACAAAATTGCAAACAAAATACAAAATAAAACAAATATTGATTTTAATATTTTTCCTCCAATATTTCATTTATTTTGGAGAAGTCATATTATCACCTCTCATATATTTTAATATGAAATATTTTTGGAGAGAAATATAATTAAAACCATAATCCTCGTTTCAAAATTTGATAAAAATCAAATTTGAAAACCGGGGGAATCCCCAACTCTCTCCGAGGGTCCTTGAGTTGCTTAGGATTTCGAGTATCGCGAGACGAAATGCAACAAAATATGATATGCAAGAATGATCTATGTATAACATTCCAAATTGAAAATTTGGTGTGTTACAAACCTACCCCCCTTAAGATGAATCTCGCCCTCGAGATTTGGGTTGGCAAAAAAATAGGTGTGGGTGGTGTTTGTGGAGATCATCCTCTCGTTCCCACGTGGCTTCGTCCTCAGTATGGTGGCTCCACCGAACTTTGCAAAACTTGATCACCTTGTTGCGGGTGACTCGACTAGCAAACTCCAAAATCTTGACTGGCTTCTCCTCATAAGTCAAGTCATTGTCCAACTGAATCGCCTCCAAGGGTACGATATCTCTTAGCGGTATGTCGGCCATCTCAGCATGACACTTCTTCAACTGGGAAACGTGAAACACATCGTAAACTCTTGACAGTCCTTTAGGTAACTCCAGCTTGTAGGCAACTTCTCCCATCCGTTCCAAAACACGATATGGTCCCACAAATCTCAGGGCTAACTTTCCGTTGACTCCAAAACGTTTCACTCCTCGCAGGTATGCTTTGTCTACAATTTCATAGGTTACCTCCTTGCGTTTCGAATCTGCTTAACTCTTCTGTCTGGATTGAGCTATCTTCAGTCTATCCCGGATCAGTTTAACCTTCTCCTCAGACTCTTTGATCAAGTCTGGTCCAAACAACTATCGGTCTCTGACTTCATCTCACATCAATGGTGTTCTGCACCTTCGTCCATACAGGGCTTCAAACGGTGCCCTCTTCAAACTGGCTTGGTAACTGTTGTTGTATGAGAACTCTGCGTAAGGCAGATTGTCATCCCAACTAGATCCATAATCTAGCTCACAGGCTCTCAACTTGTCCTCCAGAATCTGATTGACTCTCTCGGTCTGTCCATCCGTCTGCGGGTGAAATGCTGTACTGAACTCCAATCTCGTTCCCAAAGTCTGGTGCAGCTGATGCCAAAACTTTGAAGTAAACTGTGTTCCTCTATCTGATACGATGGTCCTCGGAACTCCATGCAGACATACGATCCTGGTCATATATATCTTGGCCAACTTTGCACTGGTATAAGTTGTTTTCACTGGGATAAAGTGTGCCACTTTGGTCAAATGGTCAACTACTACCCATATAGAATCATATCCTGATTTGGTCCTGGGCAATCCGGTGATAAAATCCATGCCAAGTTTATCCCACTTCCATTCGGGTATCAGCATAGGCTGTAACAATCTTGCTGGCTTCTGATGCTCTGCCTTTACTCTCTGACATACATCACATACGGCCACATACTCGGCGATATCCTTCTTCATCCCTGTCCACCAGAAACGTTCCTTTAAATCCAAATACATCTTGGTGTTTCCGGGGTGTATCGAGTATGGTGAGTCATGTGCCTCCTGAAGTATTAACTTCTTGATCTCTGTGTTATTGGGCACATAAACACGGTCCTCAAACCACAGGGTGTCGTGCTCATCCTCACAAAAACCTTTGTCCTTTCCTTCGCTCATTTTCTCCTTTATCTCGGAAATCTCTTTGTCATCCTTCTGAGCTTCTCGAATCTTTCCCAACAATGTAGACTGCACCTCCATTGTTGCAACAAAACCTCTAGGAACAATCTCCAATCGAAGTTCCCGGAGATCCTCTGCTAACTCCTTTGGCAATCCGGGGCTTATTAGGGTATTAGCATAGCTCTTCCGGCTCAAAGCGTCTGCTACGACATTGGCCTTTCCTGGATGAGAATGAAGCTCCATTTCATAATCCTTTATAAGCTCCAACCATCTTCTCTGCTTAAGGTTCAGCTCCTTCTGGGTGAAAATGTACTTCAAACTCTTATGATCCGTGTACACATCACAATGGTTTCCAATAAGGTAATGTCTCCAAGTCTTCAACGCATGCACTACGGCTGCTAGCTCCAAATCATGCGTGGCATAATTTAACTCATGTGGTTTTAGTTGTCGTGAGGCATACGAAACAACTCTTCCGTCCTGCATAAGCACACTTCCAAGTCCTAAGCGAGAGGCGTCGCAATACACTTGAAAGTCCTTACGTATATCTGGCAGTGTCAGCACTGGGGCTGTAGTCAAACATTTCTTCAGCTCCTCCAAACTTGCCTCGCAATCTTCCATCCATTTAAACTTGGTATCCTTCTTCAATAATTCTGTCATGGGCTTTGCAGTCTTTGAAAAAATTTCAATGAATCTACGGTAGTATCCTGCGAGTCCAAGAAAACGACGGATCTCGCTAACTGAAGTGGGTGCCAACCATTCAGTGACTGACTGAACCTTGGTGGGATCTACTGCTATACCTTCTCCTGATATAACATGTCCAAGGAATCCGACTTCCTTCAACCAAAACTCGCATTTGCTGAACTTGGCATATAACTGATGTTCCCTGAGTTTCTCGAGAACTAAACGCAAATGCTCCTTGTGTTCCTCTTCATTCTTCGAATATACCATTATATCATCAATGAACACCACAACAAACTTATCCAAATATTTCATGAACACCTTGTTCATCATGCTCATGAAATAGGCAGGGGCGTTAGTCAGTCCAAATGACATGACCGTATATTCGTATAGCCCGTACCGTGTGGTGAAGGCTGTCTTTGGTATATCCTTCTCTCGTATCTTCAACTGATGATATCCTGATCGCAGATCGATCTTTGAAAACACCTTAGCTCCTTGCAGCTGGTCAAACAGATCATTGATCATCGGCAATGGGTACTTGTTCTTAAACGTTACCTCGTTCAAAGCCCGATAATCAATAGCCATTCTTAGGGACTTATCCTTCTTCTCAACCAAAAGCACTGGAGCTCCCCATGGTGATGAACTCCATCGAATGTAACCTTTCTCCAATAACTCCTTGATCCGTTTCTTAATCTCCTCCAGATCATTTGCGGGCATCCTATAGGGTCTCTTGGATATTGGCCCTGTGCCTGGCAATAGCTCTATCAAAAACTCAATATCCCGGTCCGGTGGCATGCCTGGTAATTCCTCTGGGAAAACATCTGGATAATCCTTTACTACAGGCACTTCCTCCTGAACAACTCCCGTGATGGTATTTACTTAGCTACTTCTTGGCGCATGCCTAGATATATACTTGATCCTTTTTCCCTCCGGGGTGGTGAGAAAAATTTACTTACTAACACAGTCAATGCTTCCTCCTTACTTTGACATCCAGTCCATTCCTAATATCACATCCAATCCTTGTGACTCCAAGATAATTAGGTCGGACAGAGAAACATGGTTGCCAATGGTTAAGGATATCTGGTCACACCATCGACTAGCCATATATTCTGCTCCGGGTGAGCTTACTAACAGAGGGGTCCTAAGGGTTTGGGTCGGTAGTTTAAACTTATCCACAAATTCCCTTGATATGTATGAATGCGATGCACCAGTATCGAAAAGAACAAGAGCGGTAAATGACTTAACCAAAAACTTACCTATAACCGCGTCTGGCTGCTCTTCAACCTCCTCCACGTTAACGTGGTTCACTTGTCCTTTGTTGAATGGATTGGGCTTCATCCCAGCGCTCCCATTTCTATTTCCATTCTTCCCTTCAGCGCACTCCGTGGCATAGTGTCCAGTCTTCCTGCACTTGAAAAAAGTAACGTGGCTTAGGTCCCTCTTGGTGGGTGTGGCTGGATTTGGGCGGTTCTGATTGTTGCTTGCTCCATTCCCATTCCTAGGGCCAGTATGATTATGGTTACTCCCTCCATTATGGGTGTGGCCTCCATGGTTATGAACAAGTCCTCCCGAGTTCGGGGTTAGGCGAGGCTTCTGCTGAGCTCCTGAGTTATACCTCCCTTGTCTGTACTTCCTCTTACGGCTCTCAATCTGCCGTAGCTTCCCTTCAATCATAAGAGCTTTATCTACCAACTCCTGGTAGTTGGTGAATGTTGCCACCATCAACTGCATACTCATCTCATCATTAAGACCTTCCATAAACTTCTCCTGCTTTGCGGCATCTGTGGCCACATCATCAGGGGCATAGCGAGATAACTTGCTAAACTCATCCGCATACTGAGCCACAGTACGGTTCCCCTGGCGTAAGTTGCGAAACTCATGCTTCTTCAAATTCATGGATCCAGTTGAGACATGGGCGGTACGGAAGGCTTGCTGAAACTGGTCCCATATCACCGTGGCTATGGGGTAGGTGACAGTGTAATTCTTCCACCATGATGTTGCTGGTCCATCCAACTGGTGTGTGGCAAAACGCACCTTCTCAGCATCCGTACATCCTACAGTGGTTAACTCCCTTCCAATCCTACGGAGCCAATCATCTGCTACTATAGGCTCGATGCTACTGGAAAACACCGGCGGTTGCAACCTCACAAAACGGGCTAAGTTGTCAACTGGTGGTGGTGGTGGATTGTTTTTGTTGCTTTTGTTGTTGTTGTTGTTGTTGTTGTTGCCTTGGTTCTGAACTAACAACTGCATCAGGGTATTCTGCTACTGGATCAACTGAGTGAGCTCCGGTGGGAATGCAAATCCGGGGTCACGTCTCGGAGGCATCTGATGGGTTTATAGGGGAGAGATTAGAATAGAATGAGGTATAATAAGAAAGCACTACCCATATGCACATGAGACAAACACAAACATTTCACTCAATCAATCAATCAAGTCATACAATCGGCCTAGCTATCGCAAAAGTGCTCGGACTACTCTATTTACATGGTGGAATACTACTACTGATGTGGTGGTCTACTAGAAAAATTCCTCGGTTGCAGACTCCATGATATCTGCTCCAGCTTCGTCTTCAAAGTCATCATCGCACAAGTCAGAGTCGGTGTCGTCGATGATGATGTAGTCTTCCCGGCGAATCTCCTTGGGTTCTTCGTCTTCTTCTACTGGTGTGGGGTCTCCCATGAATATTCCGATCCTCTTAATCAGGTCGTCATTCTTCTCCACTAGTACGACGATTTCCTCCTCATAATCTTCACGTGTAGCCTTGAGTTCTTCCTCCAGTTCCGCAATCCTAGTCATTGCCCTCTTCAGATCTATCATGCATGCACACATCTGATTCTCCTGGCGTCGAATGTGCTGGTTTAGTTCCTGGATGAAAGCTGCAATTGATCTATCCTTCCTGGTGTTGATCATCTCCCATTGCTCATCTCGGCGCCCACAGATCTGGTAGACAGTGTTTTAAGCTCCTTGTGATAAACTTCTCCAATGGGTCCCATGGTGATGTGAGCTGCCATACTCCTTCCTAGACTCCAGGTTGGTGCATCGAAGGAAAACTTTATGGGTTTAGTGACTGGCGTGAAGGTCCTTCCTGGAAGTTGAACTTGAATCATCCATCGCTCCTCTTCTGGTAAGGTGGCGTTGTAGGTGCCGGTGAAGCTTGGTATTCCTATGTTCAGGTACCTAGTGACTTCCTTCAAGTGTGGTCCAAAAGGTGCTTCTTCATCCGGTTGTGCAAACTTGTTCCCTGCATCCGCCATCCTAAAGAGTAGAAAATGGAGAGGAGTCGGAAATGAGAAGAGAATAGTGATCTATGGCTTTTAGCTTAGTGGTCGTGTCCTACACTCAGCATGTGCTCTGATACCATCTTGTAGCGACCCGACCTCAAATGGTCAAGTCTCTGTGCTTCAGTGTCATCCCTGGATCGGTAATGCAGACACACACAGTACTCGAGGATTTATAACAGAGTAGCAATCACACACTTATTAAATCAAATGTCTCCAAAGAGAACTTATTACAATAAATATGGCTTAAGGCCATCTAATACGATAACAGCGGAAGGCTTGGAAGATAAAGTGAGTCCATCAACTCCAACGGCATAGCTGAGCTGCACGGCAACGACCTAACAAACCTTACTCCTCGTCTGAAAAGTCTGCAACATAATACGTTGCAGCCCAAAAACGGGTCAGCACATGGAATATGCTGGCAAAATAACACAGTAGAGCAAGAACAGAATAATGCTATCACTATATGCAAATTTGGCTGGTGGAAATCTCTATGGTTACAGTTTTGCGAAAAGCCAATTTTCCCTACAACAAAGGAATAGATTTTAATTTAACTATCATGGTAGTTGAAACATCATTGAGAAGGTTCCTCCAACTCAATCCCAATTAAAGTAATTATCAACCCAACAATATTAATTTAGGGTGATGAGATACTTAAGATACTCCAAGTACTAGATACTCAAGATTGTCCATAACCAGGGACACGGCTAACCATGATTAGTTTATACACTCTGCAGAGGTTTGCGCACTTTTCCCCACAAGACTCGATCTCTTCCGTTGGTTTTCTCGCACTACAGGGTGTTTGAGAAACGGATGACCGAGACACAGTCTTTCAGAAACATTAACTCTCTACTACGGGAAGACCATACCAAACCTACAATCCCACTACCTGCTGATCCACTTCTTCAAGAGCTTCACGTAACTTACTCAGCTATGCTAGAGCCCGTAATAGCTTGTGGCTGCACACAGAAGTTTCTAGCATGAATAATCTCAGTTCCCTTTGAGCCTGGGTGGCGGTCCATAGGAAGATCACACAGGTACTCCGGGATTTCCAAAAAAATACAGGCAACACTGGGTACTCCAGGTGCCTCAATGCACCCGGATGTGTATTTAAGTTGCCACCTTAAGTTGAACCATTAATTGTAAATCTCACATCTGTCATGGATTTCACTCACCCAAACCTCGTCTGCGAGCATAGCATAGCAATATAAGCAACGCGTAGAAGTAACTCCCAAGGGTTTGAATGTAACAGGGTAATAGGTTCTACCTCAACAACTACTTCTGAACCCACATGTTAATGACATGCTAACCATGCAATATTCGAGGATTGGTACTAATGCATAAAAACTGGGTGATAAAGGGGTATGATCAAAGTGTTACCTGCCTTGCTGACGATCCGCGTAACCTACAGACTCCAGATAACACGCTTCACACTCTGGGAATTCTATCACAAACAAACAATAACTTACATAAGCAATCAAGCAAAGAAACACGGGTAAATCTCAAATAAGAAGATCTAACCAGAAAGTTCAACTTAAGAACTCCGGTTTGCAAAAAGAATCAAATCGAACGGAGCAACGAAACTCAAACGGCGAAAGAAACAAGATCCGTTTACTAATCTGGACCCAGGTCAATTTTTACAATAGCAAAAACTTGCGCAAGTTGATTAAACGGAAAGAGGGTCTTGAGACGAAGATCTAGGCGCTTGAATCGCCTGATTCCGACTAACGAGCGAAAAGATATACTGGAACGAAAATCGGATCAGAAATCGCAATCAGAAATAATTGCGGAATAATCCGATAAAAGAAAACTGACGAACAGGCTAACGAACGAGCATTCGTTATCTGTAACTAACGAGCGAAAACCGTTCATTAAAACGAACATACGGACGAACGTCCGCTAAAAAGAAAAACCGGAAAAAACTGGCGAACCGAAGAAAAAACAAGCTAGGGTTTTCTAACGAAAACCGAACCGGTTTTCTAAAAAAACGAACGGCGCTATACCTCCGGCGAGGTCCGGCACGGCGGCGGCTCCGGCGAGCGGCGGGCAGCGCGGGGCGGCGGCGGCGGCAGCGGGCAAAGGACGGCGGGGCGGCGGCTTGCAGCGGCGGGGTCGGCTTGGGGGAGGGGGCACGGCGCGGGGAAGCAGAGTCCGAGCCGGACTCCAGTTCGGGCGGCGCGGCGGCGGTTGCTACCTCTTGAGCATTGCGTTGAGTTTCCCTGAAGAGGAGAGGATGATGCAGCAAAGTAGCATAAGTATTTCCCTCAGTTTTTGAGAACCAAGGTATCAATCCAGTAGGAGGCTACGCACGAGTCCCTTGTACCTACACAAAAACAATAGCTCAACGCAACCAACGCGCTTAGGGGTTGTCAATCCCTTCACCGTCACTTACGAAAGTGAGATCTGATAGAGATGATAAATAATATTTTTGGTATAGAGATGCAAAGTAAAAAGTAAAAGCAAAGTAAAAGCAAAGAAATAATAAAGTGATGGAGATTAATATGATGAGAAAGAGACCCGGGGGCCATAGGTTTCACTAGTGGCTTCTCTCAAGAGCATTAGTATTCTACGGTGGGTGAACAAATTATTGTTGAGCAATTGACAGAATTGAGCATAGTTATGAGAATATCTAGGTATGATCATGTATATAGGCATCACCTCCGAGACAAGTAGACCGAAACGATTCTGCATCTACTACTATTACTCCACTCCTCGACCGCTATCTAGCATGCATCTAGAGTATTAAGTTAAAAACAGAGTAACGCCTCAAGCAAGGTGACATGATGTAGAGGGATAGTTTCATGCAATATGATAAAAAAATCATCTTGTTATCCTCGATGGCAACGATACAATACATGCCTTGCTGCCCCTTCTGTCACTGGGAAAGGACACCGCAAGATCGAACCCAAAGCTAAGCACTTCTCCCATGGCAAGAACAACCAATCTAGTAGGCCAAACCAAACTGATAATTCAAAGAGACTTGCAAAGATAATCAATCATACATAAAAGAATTCAGAGAAGATTCAAATATTATTCATAGATAGACTTGATCATAAACCCACAATTCATCGGTCTCAACAAACACACCGCAAAAAGAAGATTACATCGAATAGATCTCCACGAGAGAGGGGGAGAACATTGTATTGAGATCCAAAACGAGAGAAGAAGCCATCTAGCTATGGACCCGTAGGTCTGAAGTAAACTACTCACACTTCATCGGAGAGGCTTGGATGATGATGTAGAAGCCCTCCGTGATCGATGCCCCCTCCGGCGGAGCTCCGGAACAGGCCCCGAGATGGGATCTCGTGGATACAGAGAGTTGCGGCGGTGGAATTAGTTTTTGGCTCCGTATCTGATCGTTTGGGGGTACGTGGGTATATATAGGAGGAAGAAGTACATTGGTGGAGCAACAGGGGGCCCACGAGGGTGGGGGCGCGCCTGGGGGGGTAGGGCGCGCCCCCCTACCTCGTGGCCTCCTGTTACGTGCCTTGACGTAAGGTCCAAGTCTCCTGAGTTGTATTCGGTGAGAAAATCACGTTCCTGAAGGTTTCATTCTGTTTGGACTCCATTTGATATTCCTTTTCTTCGAAACCCTAAAATAGGCAAAAAACAACAATTCTGGGCTGGGCCTCCGGTTAATAGGTTAGTCCCAGAAATAATATAAAAGTGGATAGTAAAGCCCAATAATGTCTAAAACAGTAGATAATATAGCATGGAGCAATCAAAAATTATAGATACGTTGGAGACGTATCAAGCATCCCCAAGCTTAATTCCTGCTCGTCCTCGAGTAGGTAAATGATAAAAACAAAATTTTTGATGCGGAGTGCTACTTGGCATAATTTCAATGTAAATGTTCTTAATTGTGGTATGAATATTCAGATTCAAAAGATTCAAGACAAAAGTTCATGTTGACATAAAAATAATAATACTTCAAGCATACTAACAAAGCAATTATGTCTTCTCAAAATAACATGGCCAAAGAAAGCTATCCCTACAAAATCATATAGTCTGGCTATGCTCTATCTTCACCACACAAAGTATTTAAATCATGCACAACCCCGATGACTGATACGTCTCAGTCGTATCTACTTTTCCAAAAACTTTTGCCCTTGTTTTGGACACTAACTTGTATGATTTGAATGGAACTAACCTAGATTGACGCTGTTTTCAGCAGAATTACCATGGTGTTGTTTTATGTGCAGAAAACAAATATTCTCGGAATGACCTGAAACTCCACGGGAGGTCTTAGAAAAACTAATAAAAAATCCTCGCCAAATATGAAGACCAGGGGGCCCACACCCTTCTCATGAGGGTGGGCCCCCCTAGGGCGCGCCCCCTACCTCGTGGGCCCCCTGGAGACCCTCCGACGCCAACTCCAACTCTATATATTTGCTTTCGGAGAGAAAAAATCAGATAGAAGAAATCATCGCGTTTTACGATACGGAGCCGCCGCCAAGCCCTAAAACCTCTCGGGAGGGCTGATCTGGAGTCCGTTCGGGGCTCCGGAGAGGGGGATTCGTCGTCGTCGTCATCATCAACCATCCTCCATCACCGATTTCATGATGCTCACCGCCGTGCATGAGTAATTCCATCGTAGGCTTGCTGGAGGGTTATGGGTTGGATGAGATTTATCATGTAACCGAGTTAGTTTTGTTAGGGTTTGATCCCTAGTATCCACTATGTTCCGAGATTGATGTTGCTATGACTTTGCTATGCTTAATGCTCGTCACTAGGGCCCGAGTGCCATGATTTCAGATCTGAACCTATTATGCTTTCATGAATATATGTGAGTTCTAGATCCCATCTTGCAAGTCTATAGTCACCTACTATGTGTTATGATCCGGCAACCCCGAAGTGACAATAATCGGGACCACTCCCGGTGATGACCATAGTTTGAGGAGTTCATGTATTCACTATGTGCTAATGCTTTGTTCCGGTTCTCTATTAAAAGGAGGCCTTAATATCCCTTAGTTTCCAATAGGACCCCGCTGCCACGGGAGGGTAGGACAAAAGATGTCATGCAAGTTCTTTTCCATAAGCACGTATGACTATATACGGAATACATGCCTACATTACATTGACGAACTGGAGCTAGTTCTGTGTCACCCTATGTTATGACTGTTACATGATGAACCGCATCCGGCATAATTATCCATCACTGATCCGGTGCCTACGAGTTTTCCATATACTGGTTTACGCTTATTTACTTTTCATTGCTACTGTTACAATCACTATAAAATACCAGAAACATTACTTTTGCTGTCTTTACTTTTGTTGCCGCTACCACCACTATCATATTACTTTGCTACTAAACACTTTGCTGCAGATACTAAGTTTCCAGGTGTGGTTGAATTGACAACTCAGCTACTAATACTTGAGAATATTCTTTGGCTCCCCTTGTGTCGAATCAATAAATTTGGGTTGAATACTCTACCCTCGAAAGCTGTTGCGATCCCCTATACTTGTGGGTTATCAATGACAAGCCAAGCAATTGTTTCATACTTTTGACATTTTCAAAACTTTTTCGATCTTCACGCAATACATGAGCATGAGCCATGGATATAGCACTATGTGTGGAATAGAATGGTGGTTGTGGAGAAGACAAAAAGAGGGGAAGATAGTCTCACATCAACTAGGCATATCAACGGGCTATGTAGATGCCCATCAATAGATATCAATGTGAGTGAGTAGGGATTGCCATGCAACGGATGCACTAGAGCTATAAGTATATGAAAGCTCAACAAAAGAAACTAAGTGGGTGTGCATCCAACTCGCTTGCTCACGAAGACCTAGGGCATTTTGAGGAAGCCCATCATTGGAATTTACAAGCCAAGTTCTATAATGAAAAATTCCCACTAGTATATGAAAGTGACAGAATGAGAGGCTCTCTACAATGAAGATCATGGTGCTACTTTGAAGCACAAGTGTGGTAAAAGGATAGTAACATTGTCCCTTCTCTCTTTTTCTCTCATTTTTTTGTTTGGGCCTTTTTTATGGCCTCCTTTTTTCGTCCGGAGTCTCATCCCGACTTGTGGGGGAATCATAGTCTCCATCATCCTTTCCTCACTTGGGACAATGCTCTAAAAATGATGATCATCACACTTTTTATTTTTCTAACAACTCAACAATTACAACTCAATACTTAGAACAAAATATGACTCTATATGAATGCCTCCGGCGGTGTACCGGGATAGGCAATGAATCAATAGTGACATGTATGAAAG
This sequence comes from Triticum urartu, assembly GCF_056163025.1. Lineage (NCBI taxonomy): Eukaryota > Viridiplantae > Streptophyta > Magnoliopsida > Poales > Poaceae > Triticum > Triticum urartu. The sequence goes on from NC_141874.1 coordinate 710,445,475, forward strand.
AATTATGAACGGTGGCTTTGCCACAAAACGATGTCAACTACATGATCATGCTAGCAATATGACAATGATGGAGTGTGTCATAGTGAATGGAACGGTGGAAAGTTGCATGGCAATATATCTTGGAATGGCTATGGAAATGCCATGATAGGTAGGTATGGTGGCTGTTTTGAGGAAGGTATTTGGTGGGTGTATGATACCGGCGAAAAGTGCGCGGTATTAGAGAGGCTAGCAATGGTGGAAGGAAGGGAAGTGCGTATAATCCATGGACTCAACATTAGTCATAAAGAACTCATACACTTATTGCAAAAATCTAGAAGTTATCAAAGCAAAGTATTACGCGCATGCTCCTAGGGGGATAGATTGGTAGGAAAAGACCATCGCTCGTCCCCGACCGCCACTCATAAGGAATACAATCAATAAATAAATCATGCTCCGACTTCATCACATAACGGTTCACCATACGTGCATGCTACGGGAATAACAAACTTTAACACAAGCATTTCTCAAATTCGCAACTACTCAACTAGCATGACTCTAATATCACCATCCTCATATCTCAAAACAATTATCAAGCATTAATTTCTTCTTAGTATTCAACGCACTCAAAAGAAAGTTTTACAAATCTTGAATACCAAGCATATTATTATTAAGCAAATTACCATGCTATTAAGACTCTCAAAAATAATCTAAGTGAAGCATGAGAGATCAATAGTTTCTATAAAACAAATCCACCACCGTGCTCTAAAAGATATAAGTGAAGCACTAGAGCAAAATTATATAACTCAAAAGATATAAGTGAAGCACATAGAGTATTCTATCAAATTCCAGATTATGTATGGCTCTCTCAAAAGGTGTGTACAGAAAGGATGATTTTGTTAAACTAACAAGCAAAGACTCAAATCATAAAAGACGCTCCAAGCAAAACACATATCATGTGGTGAATAAAAATATAGCTCCAAGTAAAGTTACCATAGAAGTAGACGAAAGAGGGGATGCCTTCCGGGGCATCCCCAAGCTTTGGCTTTTATGTGTCCTTAGATTATCTTGGAGGTGCCATGGGAATCCCCAAGCTTAGGCTCTTGCCACTCCTTGTTCCATAATCCATCAAATCTTTACCCAAAACTTGAAAACTTCACAACAAAAAACTTAAAGTAGAAAACTCGTGAGCTCCGTTAGCGAAAGAAAACAAAAGACCACTTCAAGGTACTGTAATGAAATCATTATTTATTTATATGGTTGTTATACCTACTGTATTCCAACTTCTCTATGGTTTATAAACTATTTTAATAGCCATAGATTCATCAAAATAAGCAAACAACACACGAAAAACAGAATCTGTCAAAAACAGAACAGTCTGTAGTAATCTGTAGCTAGCGCAAGATCTGGAACCCCAAAAATTCTAAAATAAATTGCTGGACGTGAGGAATTTATCTATTAATCATGTTAAAAAAGAATTAACTAAATATCACTCTCCAAATAAAAATTACAGCAGTTCTTGTGAGCGCTAAAGTTTCTGTTTTTTACAGCAAGTTCAACAAGACTTTCCCCAAGTCTTCCCAATGGTTCTACTTGGCACAAACACTAATTAAACACAAAAAACACAACCAAAACAGAGGCTAAATAATTTATTTATTACTAAACAGGAGCAAAAAGAAAGGAATAAAAATAAAATTGGGTTGCCTCCCAACAAGCGCTATCGTTTAACGCCCCTAGCTAGGCATAACAAGCAAGAATAGATCTAGGTATTGCCATCTTTGGTAGGCAATCCATAAGTGGCTCTCATGATAGATTCATATGGTAATTTTATTTTATTTCTAGGGAAGTGTTCCATGCCCTTTTTTAATGGAAATTGAAATCTAATATTCCCTTCCTTCATATCAATAATTGCACCAACCGTTCTAAGGAAAGGTCTACCGAGAATAATAGGGCAAGAATGATTGCAATCTATATCAAGAACGATAAAATATATGGGCACATAATTCCTATTTGCAAAAATAAGAACATCATTAATTCTTCCCATAGGTTTCTTAATAGTGGAATCCGCAAGATGCATGTTTAGAGAGAATTCATCAAAATCACGGAAATCTAGCAAATCACACAAAGTTTTGGGAATAGTAGAGACACTAGCACCCAAATGACACAAAGCATAAAACTCATGATATTTAAATTTAATTTTAATAGTTGGTTCCCACTCATCATAAAGTTTTCTAGGGATAGAAACTTCCAATTCAAGTTTTTCTTCATAAGATTTCATCAAGGCATCAACGATAATTTAGTAAACGCTTTATTTTGACTATAAGTGTGAGGAGATTTTAGCACGGATTGAAACAAGGAAATACAATCAATCAAAGAGCAATTTTCATAGTTATACTCCTTGAAATCCATAAGGTGGGTTTAGCAACATCTAGGGTTTTAATTTCTTCAATCCCACTTTTATCAAATTTAGCATCAAGATCAAAAGATTCAGAATTATTGGAACGCCTTCTAGGTAAAGGTGATCATATTCAGTCCCATCATTATCAAGATTCATATTGCAAAACAAAGATTTAATAGGGGACACATCAATAACTTTTAGAACTTCATCATTATTTTCATAGGAGCTAGAAGAACACGCTTTTATAAAGGCTTCTGTCTTAGCACGCATCCTAGCGGTTCTTTCTTTGCACTCATCAATGGAAATTCTCATAGCTTTGAGAGACTCATTGATATCATGCTTAGGTGGAATAGATCTAAGTTTCAAAGAATCAACATCAAGGGCAATTCTATCAACGTTCCTAGCCAAATCATCAATCTTAAGCGATTTTTCTTCAATCATAGCATTAAAATTCTTTTGCGAAGTAATAAATTCTTTAATATTAGATTCAAAATAAGAGGGCACCTTATTATAATTTCCATAACAATTGTTGTAGGAATTACCATAATTATTAGAGGGATTACTAGGATAAGGCCTAGGATTGAAATTTCCTCTATACGCGTTGTTACCAAAATTGTTCCTACCAACAAAATTCACATCCATAGATTCATTATTATTCTCAATCAAAGTAGACAAGGGCACATCAGTAGGATCATAAGAAACACTCTTATTATCAAATAATTTCATAAGTTCATCCATATTTCCACTCAAAACATTAATTTCTTCTATCGCATGCACCTTTCTAGTAGATCTTTCAGTATGCCATTGAGAATAATTAACCATAATATTATCTAGGAGTTTAGTAGATTCTCCTAAAGTGATTTCCATAAAAGTGCCTCCCGCAGCCGAATCTAAAAGATTTCTAGAAGCAAAATTCAATCCGGCATAAAAATTCTGAACAATCATCCACAAATTTAAACCATGAGAAGGGCAATTACGTATCATTAATTTCATTCTCTCCCAAGATTGTGCAACATGTTCATGATCAAGTTGCTTAAAATTCATAATATCGTTTCTAAGAGAGATGATCTTAGCAGGAGGAAAATACTTAGAGATAAAAGCATCTTTGCACTTGTTCCATGAATCAATACTATTTTTAGGCAAAGATGAAAACCAAGCTTTAGCACGATCTCTAAGCGAAAAAGGAAATATCTTCAATTTAACAATATAATTATTGACATCTTTCTTCTTTTGCATGTCACACAAATCAACGAAGCTATTAAGATGGGTAACAGCATCTTCACTAGGAAGGCCGGAGAACAGATCTTTCATGACAAGATTCAGCAAAGCAGTATTAATTTCACAAGATTCAGCATCGGTAAGAGGAGCAATCGGAGTGCTAAGGAAATCATTATTATTGGTATTGGTGAAGTCACACAATTTAGTATTATCTTGAGCCATCGCGACAAACAAGCAAACTAACACACAAGCAAACAAGAAGGCAAACGGGCAAAAAGAGGCAAATAGAGAGGGAGGAAGAATAGAGAGAGAGGGCGAATAAAACGGCAAGGGTGAATTGGGGGAGAGGAAAACGAGAGGCAAATGGCAAATAATGTAATGCGGGAGATAGGGATTGTGATGGTTACTTGGTATGTTGACTTTTGCGCAGACTCCCCGGCAACGGCGCCAGAAATTCTTCTTGCTATCTCTTGAGCACTGCGTTGGATTTCCCCGAAGAGGAGAGGATGATGCAGCAAAGTAGCGTAAGTATTCCCCTCAGTTTTTGAGAACCAAGGTATCAACACAGTAGGAGGCTATGCACGAGTCCCTTGTACCTACACAAAAACAATAGCTCAACGCAACCAACACGCTTAGGGGTTGTCAATCCCTTCACGGTCACTTACAAAAGTGAGATCTGATAGAGATGATAAATAATATTTTTGGTATTTTTGGTATAGAGATGCAAAGTAAAAAGTAAAAGCAAAGAAATAATAAAGTGGTGGAGATTAATATGATGAGAAAGAGACCCGGGGGCCATAGGTTTCACTAGTGGCTTCTCTCAAGAGCATAAGTATTCTACGATGGGTGAACAAATTACTGTTGAGCAATTGACAGAATTGAGCATAGTTATGAGAATATCTAGGTATGATCATATATATAGGCATCACGTCCGAGACAAGTAGACCGAAACGATTCTGCATCTACTACTATTACTCCACTCATCGACCGCTATCCAGCATGCATCTAGAGTATTAAGTTAAAAACAGAGTAACGCCTTAAGCAAGATGACATGATGTAGAGGGATAGTTTCATGCAATATGATAAAACATCATCTTGTTATCCACAATGGCAACGATACAATACGTGCCTTACTGCCCCTTCTGTCACTGGGAAAGGACACCGCAAGATCGAACCCAAAGCTAAGCACTTCTCCCATGGCAAGAACAACCAATCTAGTAGGCCAAACCAAACTGATAATTCGAAGAGACTTGCAAAGATAACCAATCATACATAAAAGAATCCAGAGAAGATTCAAATATTATTCATAGATAGACTTGATCATAAACCCACAATTCATCGTTCTCAACAAACACACCGCAAAAATAATATTACATCGAATAGATCTCCACGAGAGAGGGGGAGAACATTGTATTGAGATCCAAAAAGAGAGAAGAAGCCATCTAGCTACTAGCTATGGACCCGTAGGTCTGAAGTAAACTACTCACACTTCATCGGAGAGGCTTGGATGATGATGTAGAAGCCCTCCGTGATCGATGCCCTCTCCGGCGGAGCTCCGGAACAGGCCCCAAGATGGGATCTCGTGGATACAGAAAGTTGCAGCGGTGGAATTAGGTTTTTGGCTCCATATCTGATCGTTTGGGGGTACGTGGGTATATATAGGAGGAAGAAGTACATCTATGGAGCAATAGGGGGCCCATGAGGGTGGGGCGCGCCTGGGGGGGTAGGGCGCCCCCTACCTCATGGCCTCCTGTTACGTGCCTTGACAGAGGGTCCAAGTCTCCTGAGTTGTATTCGGTGAGAAAATCACGTTCCCGAAGGTTTCATTCCATTTGGACTCCGTTTGATATTCCTTTTCTTCGAAACCCTAAAACAGGCAAAAAGCAGCAATTCTGGGTTGGGCCTCCGGTTAATAGGTTAGTCCCAAAAATAATATAAAAGTGGATAATAAAGCCCAATAATGGCCACAACAGTAGATAATATAGCATGGAGCAATCAAAAATTATAGATACGTTGGAGACGTATCAGCGGTCTCCCGCTAGGAGATGGAGGCGCGGGGAGGTGGGCCTGGCGGCTGGGCTCGGCCCAGTTAGCCCTAGCGTTTTTTGAAATAATTCCTCCAAAACTAAAAAAATCCTAGAAAATAACGGCAAGCCGCTGCCGTCCGCCATGATCACCACGGCTTTGGGCACTACTTGTCACCACCATCATACATACATGCCCAGCTCTTTTCTTGTCATCAAGAGTCAAGCCGCTGCTTGTCATCAAGATTTTATGTCTAGCTTTTGGCCGCTACACTGGCTGCTTCCATATTCTCTCAAGGCAACGTTTATATTATGCTAATCTCGTATCCCGGCACCGAGCTAGCCGCCAGCTATATAGGTTGATGTTTCAGACAACTTGAGAACGTATGAATTGGTGAGAATTGGTTAAATTGTCGGAGGTGGAACTATTCAAACAAAAATATCCACACATCATCGCATCAGTATGCTTTCCCTCTTGGCTACCGACTTAGCACACAACACCGTAGGTTATCATCCTTTTCGGGGGGTGCTTGTGCGAGAACTGGAAACATGACTTGCGGGCCAGGTCCAGCAACGTAGCTACAGGCAGAAAAACACATAACGATCAGCGCTGGCTCCTAATTAAATGGGCCGGCCCATACCAAGCAATTGATTCATGGAAACCAAGCACACGACCTATGAAGTCCCATGCCGAGCGATCGATAGGTGGAATCAGATGATCGTTTGATGATCAAACGTAGGAAACGAACTGTAAGATTAGTACCACCTCGGATATAGAAAATAATATAGGTAAAAAACTAAAAGCGTAAATTCACGGTAAGAAACGTATTGTGACGGTGAACCCACGGAGTCGATCCGTTCCGTTGCAACGGGAAAACACAACGCCCAAGTGTGAGAACAAATATGATAAAGACAGAAGTACCTCGGGAATTCTTGAGCCGAATTTTGCAAGCCTATTTTTCAACATGGCATTGTCTTGCGATTTGGGTCTGGTGTTCATCCGGGGTGATGTTATCATCGCAACCGAAGAACAACACATATGCAGAGTGATATAGTTAGTGATGCTACCAAGATTCTTCATTACAATAACTTTCTCGTTTCCCAATTAAACCTAGGCACATTATCTCACCCTTAACTCACATTTTCCGGCACCCACACCTGCTTACTCTCCTTGTCCCCGTCATAGCTCGGCCTCGTCGTTGCCGTCTTTGGCCTCGAGCTCGGCACGGCTTCCTTCCAAATCGACTTGCACCCCCCAAAAATTCAGTTGACTTGCAAATAGCCCACGCAAAACTATTTTGGGCCACTTATCACAATGAGTGTTGAGTGCATGCAGGTTTTGACCGTCTAATCACTATCAGCATCTGCTTCCTCTTTCCACTATTTTCCAGTTATCGTCTAGTTCATTTCTGCCCACATGGTCATCTTGGTTCTTTTGTGCCTCTTTGATCACCCCAACTCTATGTTGGCTGCACCATTAGAAATTAAATTTGAAACAATACATAGAAGGCATACTTGTCCAAAAAATGACCCTTTAATAAAGTGACTATGTGACCTGCATATCGTTGCTGTCGGGTTATGTTCAGGGTTAGAATTTCAAGCAAGTTCAAGTGACTAAGTGATGGTGTTCAATCTTCATGGTTGTAAGCTCAAATATGAAAAGAGCTTAAATATAGGAAGTAGTGTGCTATTCTCATAATTTAAATCTATTGCTAGTTGCTTAGCCATGAATGGCAATAAAAGTAGTTTCTCAACTCCCTAATTACAGTTGACACATCAAATACCATTTAATAATGTGCACAGTAAAACAACTTCTAAATCTGCACATACTCCTTTGAGTATTTTTAACTGGACACAACAAATAATGTGCGTTAATGGTTGTAAGTTCCTACCAATACTTTTTTGACAGAACCTATGCTTATATATAAATACTGGATTACTTAACAAAGTCATTTGCATATACACCATACTAACCACCCAGGTTTCAGAAATACCTAACACTCTAGCGAGGAAACAAGATCATGGGCTACACAAATTGCTACTTCTCTCAACTTTGAAGCACACACACGACTCACACATACTCTTAATCATCCTAGACTCAGCAAAGGTCATACATGAGGTCGACAGATCCTGATAGTTTGAGTTGACAGAATTGATAACTACAATATTTCGATAGCATTGGGAGAGGCTGCATTAAACCCTCCAAGAAAGCTGCAACTTTAGCTTCCTATGATGTTTCAGATATTCAATATACACGTAGCAGATAAAATAATTATATTGCACAGATTTCAGGAAATAATAACTGATGTAGCAACCCCAATATTAGGGATAAAAGATGCATCAATATTCACCTTAGTCGTACCTTTATCAGGAGGCTTCTACAAGGATTAGCATTGGAGATTTTGTCTTGTTTAGCAAAGGATTACAGATTGCAGAAATATGCCTGCAACGATTTCTTTCCCTTTTCCCTTGGGATCATCCTTTTGTAGTTCTCCGTTAATCATCTTCACACAATTAACCAAGAACTCAATCGATGTTTATGAGTTCACCTTAAGGCTTAATGTTTCTGTACATTGGTTGTCCTAAATCTATCACACATTTGTGCATGATAGAAAATATGTCACACTGAATTTCTTCTGAACTTCTTCTGAGATGTAACAACACAAGCAGTAAAAACAAGTAAGAAAACCTACCAATCGAGCTTTGAATGAATTTGTAAAATAAATGCACTATCCATGTTGCATGCACACCAATTAATAAATTCAGCCTCAAGTTTCTACAGCCACATCAATTTGAAAAATCGAGAGGAAAATCCGAAGCTGCAAAATCCACTGCCACAAATTTTAAGAATTTTACAGTAATATCTTTCTCTCAATAGTTATTTTATCAAACCAGAGATGATTTAGACCTTGCATATTTCCCGTTACTAAGTCATGTTTGGTGCTTGCATTGCTGTAACAGCCAACCTAATTTATTTTTAGACAAATCCCACAACCATGTCAACATCCAGCAGTGGCACCGAGAGCACAAAAGTATAAAATTGTACCCCTAAGATAGCTGAAACTAAATTAGAAAGTGTGCAATTCGATGAATAACTCTCACCATCTGATGAAATTGATGTAGCTAGTGTCATTGTCGAGGGTGAAGGACACGTCTGTATTCCTATCCATCTTGCCAGTCACCATCCCAACGAGCCTAGCCAGTAGACCACCCAACCTGGACAGTCGTGTCAGAAGCCACCTCGATGAGCACAAAGCCGAGAGATGCATATAGTGGGCACTCACCTTGGCTGTCTTGACGCGAGTCATCCTTCTCGTCAGTGCCGGACAGCGCCACAACGACGATCTGCTTCATGGTGATGAAAGAGGGTGAAGACCACCACCGCAAGGATGCCAGCCGCTTGGGTGGGAATCGATAGCGGGGTGGCGGCGATGTTCGCCGCGGGAGCCAGGCGGATGGTTTCAACAGGTGCCACTGCCAATGTAATTAGAACACTTGTAGTCTTTCAGTGAGTAAAGTGCAGATTACATGAAGTAAATCTGGATGGCAATTATGCTTCGTGTATGGGAAGAATACAACCATCGGCTATAGTAGAGGGAGGAGACTGGATGCGACATAAATCTCTCACCTCTTCAAATATGTCAACTAGAGTATTTCTCAACGATCCCTTGGATCTGCTCCGAAGTGAAGGTTGACGCACTGGTATCGAAATCAGCACTCTCCAACTGCCTCTGCAACTGCATTGACAACAAAGTCGAGATAAGCATTACGCATTGCTTCTTCTGCTCATAAGCACTGAGCAAAAGTTTAGTTGTGTATGTTTCAGTGAGAGGGGGCAAGCATAGAGTACATCATTCTCAAGTATGACAGATTGGCTCTCCGAATTGTGTTTTCTAATTTGAACTAACATCTCCAGTTTCTGTAACAGTAATCAAAATGATGTAATTAGCATCTTCAATACAGTTAAGTTTGATGCTTCGAAAGAGGCACTATAAAAACATTTTTTCTTCATCTGTGGTTGTAATTCCTATTGAGTGTGCATTTTCTCGCCAAATTCTAGAGGCTCAAGCTCGGCTTCATCAATAGCCATCTCTTCTCTATCAAATTAAATAGAAAAAATTCAGAACATGGCTTTTAGACAACAGTTCAAGTCAACTCTGCAAACCACCAAGTATTATTGCTAGAGAGTAGGTAATTGTGGCTGTATATTCATTTTACTTGTTTAGTTCTATGGCTGGCGCATTAACTAACAACTCTTTTCCTTGAAAATAAATAAATAAAAGAGCACACCACTACACATATCAGCGTGGACTATATTCAAACATGTATAACAAGAATGAGCTACCTACAAATGGCCGTGAAACAAAGAAAAAATGGTGCTGCAGTGCACTGAGTCTTTTTAGCAAACACATGGCGTGCACCTAGCGGGTTGGTGGTTGAAGTCGATGGGGGCAGAGCAGCACTGAACTACACGCAACCTGAGCAACAACCATCAAACTGCTCCGTCAATCTGTGCGTGATGGAAGGAGTAGGTGCTCCGGCCAGGTGAAGAAGAGCGCCGGGGAGGAGAGCAACCAGCTCTCGTCAGCTCACCTGTGATTGAGAGGCGAGGCAAATAGTTTGGAACTATCTTTGGCCGTCGCTGGAGCATTGGACGTCGGCTAAGAGAGGGGGGAGGGTGAGTAGCGTCACTGGAAAAGGAACACGCAGGGGCTGGGCTGATGGTGGTGGACGACGGCGTCGGGTCGCGGCGAGAGAGGAGGATTGGGGGAAGGTGCGGCTCCGGGATCAAGTGTCGCTGGTGGTCGAAAGCCGCAGGGGTGGGGAAGGAGCACATCCGAGGGGCGTTGGCGGTGCGCGGCGGCGTGTCGGGGGCCGGCTGCGACGGCGCATGGCGGGGGCCGGCGGCGTGCGACAGCGTGGAGATGCGCTGGGGTGGATTTGGAAGGCAAGGTCATCGTGCAGATTTTTTTTCTTTTCTCTCGCCAGTACTGTACCGGTTCTATTGACTTATTAGGGGGACTGCCGGTTGGATACCTAAAACACCAGGGACTTTTTATAAAAGCGTCGCGACGCTGAACCCGGAGACTCAATCCGTGCTTTATTATTAGGGAGAGATAGTGCAACTTATTTGTGCCAATGCCGTTTAGGTCATATTGGTGTAAAGCGCATGAAGAAAATCCATGTTGATGGGCTTTTGGAATCACTTGATTATGAATCATTTGATGCTTGCGAACCATGCCTCATGGGCAAGATGACTAAGACTCCGTTCTCCGGAACAATGGAGCGAGCAAAAGATTCGTTGAAAATCATACATACTGATGTATGTGGTCCGATGAATATTGAGGCTCGCAGCAGGTATCATTATTTTCTGATCTTCACAGATGATTTGAGCAGATATGAGTATATCTACTTGATAAAACACAAGTCTGAAACATTTGAAAAGTTCAAAGAATTTCGGAGTGAAGTGGAGAATCATCGTAACAAAAATAAAAGTTTCTATGATATGATCGTAGAAGTAAAATATTTGAGTTACGAGTTTGGTCTCAGTTAAAACAATGTGAAATAGTTTCACTACTCACGCCACCTGGAACACCATAGTGTAATGGTGTGTCCGAACGTCATAACCATACTTTATTAGATATAGTGCGATCTATGATGTCTCTTACCGATCTACCACTATCATTTTGGGGTTATGCATTAGAGACAGCTACATTCACGTTAAATAGGGCACCATCTAAATCCGTTGAGACGACACCGTATGAACTGTGGTTTGGCGAGAAACCTAAGCTGTCGTTTCTTAAAGTTTGGGACTGCGATGCTTATGTGAAAAAGTTTCAACATGATAAGCTCGAACCCAAATCGCAGAAGTAAATCTTCATAGGATACCCAAAAGGAACGGTTGGGTACACCTTCTATCACAGATCCGAAGGCAAGATATTCGTTGCTGAGAATGGATCCTTTCTAGAGAAGGAGTTTCTCTCGAAAGAAGTGAGTGGGAGGAAAGTAGAACTTGATGAGGTAACTGTACCTGCTCCCTTATTGGAAAGTAGTTCATCACAGAAATCTGTTCCTGTGACTACTACACCAATTAGTGAGGAAGCTAATGATAATCATGTAACTTCAGATCAAGTTACTACCGAAACCTCGTAGGTAAACCAGAGTGATATCCGCACGAGAGTGGTACGGTAATCCTGTTCTGGAGGTCATGTTACTTGACCATGACGAGCCTACTAACTATGAGGAAGCGATGATGAGCCCAGATTCCGCGAAATGGCTTAAGGCCATGAAATCTGAGATGAGATCCATGTATGATAACAAAGTATGGACTTTGATTGACTTGCCCATTGATCGGCGAGCCACTGAGATTAAATGGATCTTCAAGAGGAAGACGGACGCTGATAGTAGTGTTACTATCTACAAAGCTAGAATTGTCGCAAAAGGTTTTCGACAAGTTCAAGGTGTTGACTACGATGAGAGTTTCTCACTCGTATCTATGCTTAAGTCTGTCCGAATCATGTTAGAAATTGCCACATTTTATGAAATCTGGCAAATGGATAAACAAAACTACATTCCTTAATGGATTTATTAAATAAGAGTTGTATATGATGCAACAAGAAAGTTTTGTCAATCCTAAAGGTGCTAACAAAATATGCAAGCTCCAGCGATCCATCTATGGACTCGTGCAAGCATCTCGGAGTTGGAATATACGCTTTGATAAGTTGATCAAAGCATATAGTTTTATACAGACTTGCGGTGAAGCCTGTATTTACAAGAAAGTGAGTGGGAGCACTACAGCATTCCTGATAAGTATATGTGAATGACATATTGTTGATCGGAGATAATGTAGAATTATTCTGCAAAGCATAAGGGAATGTTTGAAAGCAGTTTTTCAAAGAAAGACCTCGGTGAAGCTGCTTACATATTGAGCATCAAGATCTATAGAGATAGATCAAGACGCTTGATAAGTTTTTCAATGAGTACATACCTTGACAAGATTTTGAAGTAGTTCAAAATGGAACAGTCAAAGAAGGAGTTATTGCCTGTGTTACAAGGTGTGAAGTTGAGTAAGACTCAAAACCCGACCACGACAGAAGATAGAGAGAGAATGAAATTCATTCCCTATGCCTCAGCCATAGGTTCTATAAAGTATGCCATGTTGTGTACCAGACCTATTGTATACCCTGCCCTGAGAGTACAATAGTGATCCAGGAGTAGATCACTACACATTGGTTAAAATTATTCTTAGTGGAATAAGGATATGTTTCTCGATTATGGAGGTGAGAAAAGGTTCATCATAAAGGGTTACGTCGATGCATGTTTTGACACTGATCCAGACGACTCTAAGTCTCAATCTGGATACATATTGAAAGTGGGAGCAATTATCTAGAGTAGCTCCGTGCAGAGCATTGTTGACATAAAAATTTGCAAAATACATACGGATCTGAATATGGCAGACCCGTTGACTAAACTTCTCTCACAAGCAAAACATGATCACACCTTAGTACTCTTTGGGTGTTAATCACATAGCGATGTGAACTAGATTATTGACTCTAGTAAACCCTTTGGGTGTTGGTCACATGACGATGTGAACTATGGGTGTTAATCACATGGTGATGTGAACTATTGATGTTAAATCACATGGCGATGTGAACTAGATTATTGACTCTAGTGCAAGTGGGAGACTGAAGGAAATATGCCCTAGAGGCAATAATAAAGTTACTATTTATTTCCTTATATCATGATAAATGTTTATTATTCATGCTAGAATTGTATTAACCGGAAACATAATACATGTGTGAATACATAGACAAACAGTATGTCACCAGTATGCCTCTACTTGACTAGCTCGTTCAATCAAAGATGGTTAAGTTTCCTAGCCATAGACATGAGTTGTCATTGGATTAACGGGATCACATCATTAGAGAATGATGTGATTGACTTGACCCATTCCGTTATCACAACACTTGATCATTTAGTTTGTTGCTATTGCTTTCTTCATGACTTATACATGTTCCTATGACTATGAGATTATGCAACTCCCGTTTACCGGAGGAACACTTTGTGTGCTACCAAACGTCACAACGTAAATGGGTGATTATAAAGGTGCTCTACAGGTGTCTCCGAAGGTACTTGTTGGGTTGGCGTATTTCGAGATTAGGATTTGTCACTCCGATTGTCGAAGAGGTATCTCTGGGCCCACTCGGTAATGCACATCACTATAAGCCTTGCAAGCATTGCAAACAATGAGTTAGTTGCGGGATGATGTGTTACGGAACGAGTAAAGAGACTTGCCGGTAATGAGATTGAACTAGGTATTGAGATACCGACGATCGAATCTCGGGCAAGTAACATACCGATGACAAAGGGAACAACGTATGTTGTTATGCGGTTTGACCGATAAAGATCTTCGTAGAATATGTAGGAGCCAATATGAGCATCCAGGTTCCGCTATTGGTTATTGACTGGAGACGTGTCTTGGTCATGTCTACATAGTTCTCGAACCCGTAGGGTCGCACGCTTAAAGTTCGATGACGGTTATATTATGAGTTTATGTGTTTTGATGTACCGAAGGAGTTCGGACTCCCGGATGAGATCGGGGACATGACGAGGAGTCTCGAAATGGTCGAGACGTAAAGATCGATATATTGGACGACTATATTCGGACATCGGAAAGGTTCCGAGTGATTCGGGTATTTTCGGGAGTACCGGGAAGTTACGGGAATTCGTATTGGGCCTTAATGGGCCATACGGGAAAGGAGAGAAACGCCTCAAAGGGTGGCCGCACCCCTCCCCATGGGCTGGTCCGAATTGGACTAGGGAGGGGGCGCCCCCTTCCTTCCTTCTCCTTTTCCCTTCCCTTTCCTTCCCTCCTACTCCTACTACTTGGAAGGGCTCCTAGTTTTAGTAGGAAAGGGGGAATCCTACTCCCGGTGGGAGTAGGACTCCCCTAGGGCGCGCCATAGAGAGGGCCGGCCCTCCCCCTCCTCCACTCCTTTATATACGGGGGCAGGGGGCACCCCAAAGAGACAACAATTGATCTCTTGATCTCTTAGCCGTGTGCGGTGCCCCCCTCCACCATAATCCACCTCGATCATATCATAGCGGTGCTTAGGCGAAGCCCTGCGTCGGTATAACATCATCATTGTCACCACGCCGTCATGCTGACGAAACTCTCCCTCAACACTCGGCTGGATCGGTGTTCGAGGGACGTCATCGAGTTGAACGTGTGCAGAACTCGAGGTGTCGTATGTTCGGTACTTGGATCGGTCGGATCGTGAAGACGTACGACTACATCAACCGCGTTGTGCTAACATTTCCGCTTTAGGTCTACGAGGGTACGTGGACAACACTCTCTCCTCTCGTTGCTATGCATCACCATGATCTTGCGTGTGCATAGGAATTTTTTGAAATTACTACGTTCCCTAGCAGTGGCATCCGAGCCTAGGTTTTATGTGTTGATGTTGTGCACGAGTAGAACACAAGTGAGTTGTGGGCGATATAAGTCATACTGTTTACCAGCATGTCATACTTTCGTTCGGCGGTATTGTTGGATGAAGTGGCCCGGACCAACATTACGCGTACGCTTACGCGAGACTGGTTTTACCGCCGTGCTATGCACACAGGTGACTAGCGGGTGTCAGTTTCTCAAACTTTAGTTGAACCGAGTGTGGCTACGTCTGGTCCTTGCAAAGGTTAAAACAGCACCAACTTGACAAACTATCGTTGTGGTTTTGATGTGTAGGTAAGAACGGTTCTTGCTCAGCCCGTAGCAGCCACGTAAAACTTGCAACAACAAAGTAGAGGACGTCTAACTTGTTTTTGCAGGGCATGGTGTGATGTGATATGGTCAAGACGTGATGAGATATAAGTTGTTGTATGAGATGATCATGCTTTGTTGAAGTTATCGGCAACAGGAAAAAGCCTTATGCTTATCTCTCTATTGCATAAGATGCAAGCGCCAAATAATTGCTTTACTTTATCGCTATGCGATAGCAATAGTTGCAAGAGCAATTGTTGGCGAGACAACCATGTGACGACACATTGATATAGATCAAGATGATGGAGATCATGGTGTCATGCCGGTGACGATGGAGATCATGACAATGCTTTGGAGATGGAGATCAAAAACACAAGATGATGATGGCCATATCATGTCACATATTTTGATTGCATGTGATGTTTATCTTTTATACATCTTATTTTGCTTAGTTCGACGGTAGCTTTATAAGATGATCTCTCACTAATTATCAAGGTACAAGTGTTCTCCCTGAGTATGCATCGTTGCGAAAGTTCTTCGTGCTGAGACACCACGTGATGATCGGGTGTGATAGGCTCTACGTTCAAATACAACGGGTGCAAAACAGTTGCACACGCGGAATACTCAGGTTAAACTTGACGAGCCTAGCATATAACAGATATGGCCTCGGAACACGGATACCGAAAGGTCGAGCGTGAATCATATAGTAGATATGATCAACATAGTGATGTTCACCATTGAAACTACTCCATCTCACGTGATGATCGGACATGGTTTAGTTGATATGGATCACGTGATCACTTAGAAGATTAGAGGGATGTCTGTCTAAGTGGGAGTTCTTAAGTAATATGATTAATTGAACTTTAATTTATCATGAACTTAGTCCTGGTAGTATTAGCATATCTATGTTGTAGATCAATAGCTCGCGATATTGCTCCTAGTTTATTGTGTTCCTAGAGAAAAACTATGTTGAAAAATGTTAGTAGCAATGATGCGGATTGGATCCGTGATATGAGGATTATCCTCATTGCTGCACAGAAGAATTATGTCTTTGATGCACTGCTAGGTGACAGACCTATTGCAGGAGGAGATGCAGACGTTATGAACGTTTGGCTAGCTCAATATGATGACTACTTGATAGTTTAGTGCACCATGCTTAACAGCTTAGAATCGGGACTTCAAATACGTTTTGAATGTCATGGAACATATGAGATGTTGCAGGAGTTGAAGTTAATATTTCAAGCAAATACCCGAGTTGAGAGACATGAAGTCTCCAACAAGTTCTATAGCTAAAAAGATGGAGGAGAATAGCTCAAGCAGTGAGCATGTGCTCAGATTGTCTGGGTACTACAATCGCTTGAATCAAGTGGGAGTTAATCTTCCAGATAAGATAGTGATTGACAGAATGATCTAGTCACCATCACCAAGTTAGTAGAACTTCGTGATGAACTATAATATGCAAGGGATAACGGAAATGATTCCCAAGCTCTTCGTGATGCTGAAATCGGCGAAGGTAGAAATCAAGAAAAGCATCAAGTGTTGATGGTAAACAAAACCACTAGTTTCAAGTAAAGGGACAAAGAAAAAAAGGGAACTTCAAGAAGAACGGAAAGCAAGTTGCTGCTCAAGTGAAAAACCCAAGTCTGGACCTAAGCCTGAAACTGAGTGCTTCTACTGCAAAGGGACTGGTCACTGGATGCGGAACTACCCCAAGTAATTAGCGGATAAGAAGGATGGCAAAGTGAACATAGGTATATTTGATATACATGTTATTGATGTGTACTTTACTAGTGTTTATAGCAACCCCTCAGTATTTGATACTAGTTCAGCTGCTAAGAATAATAACTCGAAACGGGAGTTGTAGAATGAACAGAGACTAGTTAAGGGTAAAGTGACGATGTGTATTGGAAATGGTTCCAAGATTGATATGATCATCATCGCACACTCCCTATACTTTCGGGATTAGTTTTAAACCTAAAATAAATGTTATTTAGTGTTTGCGTTGAGCATGGATATGATTGGCTCATGTTTATTGCGATACGGTTATTCATGTAAGTTAGAGAATAATTGTTGTTCTGTTTACATGAATAAAACCTTCTATGGTCATACACCCAATGAAAATGGTTTGTTGGATCTCGATCGTGGTGATACACATTTTCATAATATTGAAACCAAAAGATACAAAGTTAATAATGACTAGCAAAAGGGCCCGTGCGTTGCAACGGGAGGAAATAAATCACATGCCCATGTGTTGTAGGTCAAGTTGAAACAAAAGGTGCCAGAAAGATTGTAAAGATAAAATACAGAAGATTTAAGTTGAACGAAAATCTTGTTACAGAAAAACTAGTTGGACGGAAATCTCGGATAAGTAGATGTTTACCTTTTCTCATAGCTTTTTTCGAAAAGGGGCGCTCTATTACTTAAGAGATTTAAGCATTACACTTTTTCTCATAGCTAGTAAAGAGAATGCAATACGTACTTGTTCCTGCTTGTACTATGGGTTTTACTTCTTCGTTGCATCTCATCACGGCAAGCCGCTGCCGTCCGCCATGATCACCACGGCTTTGGGCACTACTTGTCACCACCATCATACATACATGCCCAGCTCTTTGCTTGTCATCAAGAGTCAAGCCGCTGCTTGTCATCAAGATTTTAATTCTAGCTTTTGGCCGCTACACTGGCTGCTTCCATATTCTCTCAAGGCAACGTTTATATTATGCTAATCTCGTATCCCAGCACCTAGCTAGCCGCCAGCTATATAGGTTGATGTTTCAGACAACTTGAGAACGTATGAATTGGTGAGAATTGGTTTAAATTGTCGGAGGTGGAACTATTCAAACAAAAATATCCACGCATCATCACATCAGTATGCTTTCCCTCTTGGCTACCGACTTAGCACACAACACCGTAGGTTATCATCCTTTTCGGGGGGGTGCTTGCGCGAGAACTGGAAACATGACTTGCGGGCCAGGTCCAGCAACGTAGCTACAGGCAGAAAAAACACATAACGATCAGCGCTGGCTCCTAATTAAATGGGTCGGCCCATACCTAGCAATTGATCCGTGGAAACCAAGCACACGACCTATGAAGTCCCATGTCGAGCGATCGATGGGTGGAATCAGACGATCGTTTGATGATCAAACGTAGGAAACGAACTGTAAGATTAGTACCACCTCGGATATAGAAAATAATATAGGTAAAAAAAACTAAAAGCGTAAATTCACGGTAAGAAACGTATTGTGACGGTGAACCCACGGAGTCGATCCGTTCCGTTGCAACGGGAAAACACAACGCCCAAGTGTGAGAAATAATATGATAAGATAGAAGTACCTCGGGAATTCCTGAGCCGAATCTTCGCAAGCCTATTTTTCAACATGGCATTGTCTTGCGATTTGGGTCCGGTGTTCATACGGGGTGATGTTATCATCGCAACCGGAGAACAACACATATGCAGAGTGATATAGTTAGGAGAGAATTCCTTATTTGACACTACCTTAAAATGTGGTTCCTTATTTGACCCTGAAGAACTTTTTTTCCCTATTTGACATGTAGTATAAATTTTCTTCCTTACGTGACATCGCCATCCGTTTTGTTACACCGTTCCGTTAAATTGTTTTTGGATGGACCAAAATACCCCCGTGTTAGTAGCTAGACCACAAGGAGTTTTGACCAGAGTCGCTAGCCCACAAGCCCGATCCCGATCTGGCCATCCTCTCGTCTCTCTATTTCTTCGATTCCCCACCCCCAACCCTAGCGGCGGCGACAGCAGGTTGCAGGCTCGTACAGCGGCAGTGGCGGCGTGAGCTGAGGGGCCATGGCTCAAGGGGTGGTTGTGGGCGGAGGATCAAGCACGGCTGCGGGCGCCGGAGGAAGCACCGCGGCGGACGGCGACCCAGGCACGGCGGACGGCGGCCAAGGCGGGGCTAGGGATGGCTCGTCGGTGACGTCCGCTGCTGGCGGCCATGGCGCGACTATGCAGCACTTGCCGATGAGCTCAGCTGCGGGCGCAGGCCATGGCGATGTTGTGGGCGGTGCAGGCCATGGCGATGCTGCAAGGTTGGGCGTGGATGCAGGCTTGGGCCACGGTGCGGCTGCAGACTTAGAAGGGTGAGTTCCTTCCACAATTTCTCTTCAAATGCAGGATTAGAAGGAGGAGCAGGTTGACCCATATCCAGTAGCAATGCTCATGCATAAGTTTCTCTTTTATGTAAAGGATGGATCCAAATTCTTGTTATGTACTGAAAATTAGATTGCTTGGCAACCCAAAAAAAGCTAGAAAAGAGCCCATGTGCTTTTATTTCGAGAAGGTTATTGATTCCGACTTGACAAATTATGAAGATTTGGTTGAATCAATTATAGTGCAGTACCAGCCACGTTATTTGGAAGTTGCGCATGTTCACTACTATGATGAAGTTCTGAAAACGTTTCCAGAAATAAAATCAGACCAAGAGTTGATGTATATGTTTGAGAAACATGCTAAGTCAAAGATGGTGCAGATGTTCATTGTATATTGGGAACCCTCTGAACCATATGAGCCTATCATTGAGTATTATAGTGATGTGCATATCCAACCTAAGAACAACGTAGACCAAGATGATGATAGTTATCTTCGCAACCCAATACCGGAGAATGAACATGTTGGGATTGATGAAGAGAATATGTATTTGAAGGAAGAACCTAAAGCTCTAAATATGGTTCTTTTTCCTGATAAAGTAAAGGACCAAGACTATGTTGCTGATGGTGAGAGTGAGGATGAGGAGAAGGATGAGAGTGAGGATGGGAGTGAGGATGAGAGTAAGGATGAGAGCGAGGACGATACTGGAGTAGAGGAGGATGAGGAGTTGCATGAGGTAAATCATGCCCCAAATATAGAGTATGATAAGGATGACCCTCCTATGACTGAAGGTTTCATATATCCCAATATGAAGGAGTTTAAGTTTGCCCTTTCTCAGCATGCTATCAAACATGAATTTGAGTATAACACAGAGAAGAGTGCACCATGTAGGTTCAGGGGCTATTGTAAAAGAAGAGATGAAGATAATTGTCCATGGAGGATACATGCTTCTACAATGGATGATTTGTGTACCGTAGTGGTAACTGTCTAACTTTGCTCATTTGTAAACATTTCTTGCATGATTGTTTGAGAGTTTTTAGCTAACTAATTATATTCTTCTTTTGTAGGTGAAAAAACACCCTTTTGGTCATGATTGCTCTAGTGCAAGAAGGAAAAAGAAGGTGAAGAATGCAACTAAGTACTGGATATGTGAGAAGGTGAAGGACTGGCTCATTGAAGATGCAACTCTAGGAGCAAAGGAATTGCGAAAGAAGCTTAAAGAACACCACAAGGTCAAAATCAACTACAAGAGAGTATATATGGGTAAGTTGCTAGCCTTGAAGCAACTATATGGTGATTGGGATATCAGCTTTGACAATTTGTATAGGTTTAAGGCACAAGTTGAAAGTTGTTGCACCTGTAGCATAGTCTAGATTGATCATCACACAATAAATGGTAAAATCAGGTTTAGAAGAATTTTTGTTGCTATGAAACCTTGCATAGAGGGGTTCCTTAGTGGCTGCAGACCATATTTGGCAATAGATAGCACATTCTTGACGGGCAGGTTCAAGGGGCAGCTGGCTAGTGCTACCGCCGTTGATGGCCATAATTGGATGTATCCGGTTAGTTTTGGAGTCTTTGATTCTGAAACTAACGAGAATTGGATTTGGTTCATGCAATTGCTAAGACAGGCCATAGGATCACCAAATGGGTTGGCCATATGCACAGATGCTGGTCAAGCAGTAATGACAGGGGTGAAAGAAGTGTTCCCAGAGGCGGAACATAGGGAATGCATGTTTCACTTGGTGACCAACTTCAAGAAGAAGTTCCATGGGAAGGTGTTTGATGACCACCTTTGGACTGCTGCTTACTCATGGAACCCATATTTATTTAACAAACATTGGGTTGCTATGGAGACAACAAAGCCAGCTGCAACTGCATATATAAGGAAGTGGCACAATAGGTTGTGGTCTAGGAGTCAATTCTCAACTATATGCAAGGTAGACTATGTAACCAACAACCTGGCTGGGAGCTTTAACAATTGGATTAAGCACCACAAGTCCTTGAACTTGGATGACCTCTTTGATAAGGCGAAACATGCTAACTCTAGTGCTGGAGCATCAAAAAGGTGATTACAACTAGTTCAGATTTTGAGATTTAGTTAAATTAAAACTTGTTCTGTATTCTTATTGCTTTCTTCTCACCATAGCAAAAGCTTGAAGAATACAAACAAAAAGGGAAAAGTGGGGAAATCTGAATCGGTTCGATACAAGAGGTATTGTTTCTCTTTTTAGTTGACATGTTATGAATATTTTTTTGTTTTCAATTGCTAAAAACTACTGTTGCCTTACATGCCTAAGTGCAGATCAAGAACCGGCTCAAAACAGCCGGAGCCAATTTCCATCGAGTTTCCTATGCACGGCGATGAAACAAATGTTCCTGTGAAGGTTAGGGGCAAGAGTAAGGAGTGCACTGAAAATATTCCTATGGTGCCACAAGACAGCCCAGCAATGTGCACAAGAAGCAAAAAATTTAACTCTGCAAGCCCTTCAATGAGCACAAGAAGCAAAAGGCGGCTCAATTTGTGATTCTCATGTTTTCCTTAATGTCATGGTTACTTTTGGTTGTCCTTTTGTGCTGCTCATGTGATGTACTTGTGGACCTGACCTCATGTGTGAAACAGTATGTGATGCATGCCAACTAGTACTGATGTATGTGGTGAATGTGAACCTAAATGTGATGTATGTGTGAACATGGCTGCTTCTGGTTGTTGTTCATGTTGTGATGCATATTGTGTGTATATATGTACATATATATGTGAATTGTGTGAGATATGGGATCAAATTACAAGGGAGGTTTTGCCAAATTTTCATTTTTTGAATTAAAATGAGAAGACAATTTTTTGGATCGAAATCAGATCATTGTCCAAGTTATGGGGTCTCAATTGGTCATTTAACATGACCAAATATGTAACATAAGTGTATATATTGTAATGTACAGATTTTTGCTCACTTTCTGCACCAGGGGTAAAAAGGTATTTTTCACATCTGTCTTTAACACCGTTAGTGAACAAAATGCACTAGAGTGTCATATTGGGAAAAAATTAGTGCATGTGTCAAACAAGGAAGAAAATTTTCTTCAGGGCCAAATAGGGAACCACATTTTAAGGTAGTGTCAAATAAGGAATTCTCTCTATAGTTAGTGATGCTACCAAGATTCGTCATTACAATAACTTTCTCGTTTCCCAATTAAACCTAGGCACATTATCTCACCCTTAACTCACATTTTCCGGCACCCACACCTGCTTCCTCTCCTTGTCCCCGTCATAGCTCGGCCTCGTCGTTGCCGTCTTTGGCCTCGAGCTCGGCACGGCTTCCTTCCAAATCGACTTGCACCCCCCAAAAATTCAGTTGACTTGCAAATAGCTGGCGCAAAACTATTTTGGGACACTTATCACAATGAGTGTTGAGTGCATGCAGGTTTTGACCGTCTAATCACTATCAGCATCTGCTTCCTCTTTCCACTATTTTCCAGTTATCGTCTAGTTCATTTCTGCCCACATGGTCATCTTGGTTCTTTTGTGCCTCTTTGATCACCCCAACTCTATGTTGGTTGCACCATTAGAAAGTAAATTTGAAACAATACATAGAAGGCATACTTGTCCAAAAAATGACCCTTTAATAAAGTGAATATGTGACCTGCATATCGTTGCTGTCGGGTTATGTTCAGGGTTAGAATTTCAAGCAAGTTCAAGTGACTAAGTGATGGTGTTCAATCTTCATGGTTGTAAGCTCAAATATGAAAAGAGCTTAAATATACGAAGTAGTGTGCTGTTCTCACAAATTAAATCTATTGCTAGTTGCTTAGCCATGAATGGCAATAAAAGTAGTTTCTCAACTCCCTAATTACAGTTGACACATCAAATACCATTTAATAATGTGCACAGTAAAACAACTTCTAAATCTGGACATACTCCTTTGAGTATTTTTAACTGGACACAATAGATAATGTGTGTTAATGGTTGTAAGTTCCTACCAATACTTTTTTTGACAGAACCTATGCTTATATATAAATACTGGATTACTTAACAAAGTCATTTGCATATACACCATACTAACCACCCAGGTTTCAGAAATACCTAACACTCTAGCGAGGAAACAAGATCATGGGCTACACAAATTGCTACTTCTCTCAACTTTGAAGCACACACACGACTCACACATACTCTTAATCATCCTGGACTCAGCAAAGGTCATACATGAGGTCGACAGATCCTGATAGTTAGAGTTGACAGAATTGATAACTACAATATTTCAACAGCATTGGGAGAGGCTGCATTAAACCCTCCAAGAAAGCTGCAACTTCAGCTTCCTATGCTGTTT
This sequence comes from Triticum urartu, assembly GCF_056163025.1. NCBI lineage: Eukaryota > Viridiplantae > Streptophyta > Magnoliopsida > Poales > Poaceae > Triticum > Triticum urartu. The sequence continues at coordinate 710,469,287 of NC_141874.1, forward strand.
CAGATATTCAATATACATGTAGCAGATAAAATAATTATACTGCACAGATTTCGGGCAATAATAACTGCTGTAGCAACCCCAGTATTAGGGATAAAACATGCATCAATATTCACCTTAGTCGTACCTTTATCAGGAGGCTTCTACAAGGATTAGCATTGGAGATTCTCTTTTGTTTAGCAAAGGATTACAGATTGCAGAAATATGCCTGCAACGATTTCTTTCCCTTTTCCCTTGGGATCTTCCTTTTGTAGTTCTCCGTTAATCATCTTCACACAATTAACCAAGAACTCAACCGATGTTTATGAGTTGACCTTAAGGCTTAATGTTTCTCTACATTGGTTCTCCTAAATCTATCACACATTTGTGCATGATAGAAAATATGTCACACTGAATTTCTTCTGAACTTCTTCTGAGATGTAACAACCCAAGCAGTAAAAACAAGTAAGCAAACCTACCAATCGAGCTTTGAATGAATTTGTAAAATAAATGCACAATCCATGTTGCATCCACACCAATTAATAAATTCAGCCTCAAGTTTCTACAGCCACATCAATTTGAAAAATCAAGAGGAAAATCCAAAGCTGCAAAATCCACTGCTGCAAATTTTAAGAATTTTACAGTAATATCTCTCTCTCAAATAGTTATTTTATCAAACCAGAGATGATTAAGAACTTGCATATTTCCCGTTACTAAGTCCTGTTTGGTGCTTGCATTGCTGTAACAGCCAACCTAATTTATTTTTTGACAAATCCCACAACCATGTCAACATCCAGCAGTGGCACCGAGAGCACAAAAGTATAAAATTGTACCCCTAAGATAGCTAAAACTAAATTAGAAAGTGTGCAATTCGACGAGACACTCTCACCATCTGATGAAATTGATGTAGCTAGTGTCATTGTCGAGGGTGAAGGACACGTCTGTATTCCTATCCATCTTGCCAGTCACCATCCCAACGAGCCTGGCCAGTAGACCACCCAACCTGGACAGTCGTGTCAGAAGCCAATCTCGATGAACACAAAGCCGAGAGATGCATATAGTGGGTACTCACCTTGGCTGTCTCGACGCGAGTCATCCTTCTCGTCAGTGCCAGACAGCGCCACAATGACGATATGCTTCATGGTGATGAAAGAGGGTGAAGACCACCACTGCAAGGAGGCCAGCCGCTTGGGTGGGAATCGATAGCGGGGTGGCGGCGATGTTCGCCGCGGGAGCCAGGCGGATGGTTTCAACAGGTGCCACTGCCAATGTAGATTACATGAAGTAAAGCTGGATGGCAATTATGCTTCGTGTATGGGCAGAATACAACCATCGGCTATAGTAGAGGGACGAGACTGGATGCGACTTAAATCTCTCACCTCTTCAAATATGTCAACTGGAGTATTTCTCAACAATCCCTTGGATCTGCTCCGAAGTGAATATTGACGCACTGGTATCGAAATCAGCACTCCCCAACTGCCTCTGCAACTGCATTGACAACAAAGTCGAGACAAGCATTACGCATTGCTTCTTCTGCTCATAAGCACTGAGCAAAAGTTTAGTTGTGTATGTTTCAGTGAGAGGGGGCAAGCATAGAGTACATCATTCTCAAGTATGACAGATTGGCTCTCGGAATTGTGTTTTCTAATTTGAACTAACATCTCCAGTTTCTATAACAACAGTCAAAATGATGTAATTAGCATCTTCAATACAGTTAAGTTTGATGCTTCGAAAGAGGCACTATAAAAACATTTTTTCTTCATTTGTGGTTGTAATTCCTATTGAGTGTGCATTTTCTCGCCAAATTCTAGAGGCTCAAGCTCGGCTTCATCAATAGCCATCTCTTCTCTATCAAATTAAATAGAAAAAAAAAATCAAAACATGGCTTTTAGACAACAGTTCAAGTCAACTCTGCAAACCACAAAGTATTATTGCTAGAGAGCAGGTAATTGTGGCTGTATATTCATTTTACTTGTTCAGTTCTATGGCTGGCGCATTAACTAACAACTCTTTTCCTTGAAAATAAATAAATAAAAGAGCACACCACTACACATATCAGCATGGACTATATTCAAACATGTATAACAAGAATGAGCTACCTACAAATGGCCGTGAAACAAAGAAAAAATGGTGCTGCAGTGCACTGAGTCTTTTTTAGCAAACACATGGCGTGCACCTAGCAGGTTGGTGGTTGAAGTCGATGGGGGCAGAGCAGCACTGAACTGCACGCAGTCTGGGCAACGACCATCGAACTACTCCGTCAATCTGTGCGTGATGGAAGGAGTAGGTGCTCCGGCCAGGTGAAGAAGAGCGCCGGGGAGGAGAGCAACCAGCTCTCGTCGGCTCACCTGTGATTGAGAGGCGAGGCAAACGGTTTGGGACTGTCTTTTGCCATCGCCGGAGCACTGGACGTCGGCTAAGAGAGGAGGGAGGGTGAGTAGCGTCACTGGAAAAGGAACACGTGGGGGCTGGGCTGATGGTGATGGACGACGGCGTCGGGTCGCGACGAGAGAGGAGGATTGGGGGAAGGTGCGGCTCCGGCATCAAGTGTCGCCGGTGGTGGAAAGCCGCAGGGGTGGGGAAGGCGCACAGCGGAGGGGCGTTGGCGGTGCGCGGCGGCGTGTCGGGGGCCGGCTGCGACGGCGCATGGCGGGGCCGGCAGCGTGCGACAGCGTGGAGATGCGCTGGGGGTGGAGATGGAAGGCAAGGTCATCGTGCAATTTTTTTTTTCTTTTCCCTCGCCAGTACCGTACCGGTTCTATTGACTTATTAGGGGGACTGCGGGTTGGATACCTAAAACACCAGGGACTTTTTTATAAAAACGTCGCGACGCTGAACCCGGAGACTCAATCCGTGCTTTATTATTAGGGAGAGATAGTGCAACTTATTTGTGGCAATGCCGTTTAGGTCATATTGGTGTAAAGCGCATGAAGAGAATCCATGCTGATGGGCTTTTGGAATCACTTGATTATGAATCAGTTGATGCTTGCGAACCATGCCTCATGGGCAAGATGACTAAGACTTCGTTCTCCGGAACAATGGAGCAAGCAAAAGATTCATTCAAAATCATACATACTGATGTATGTGCTCCGATGAATATTGAGGCTCGCAGCAGGTATCATTATTTTCTGATCTTCACAGATGATTTGAGCAGATATGAGTATATCTACTTGATGAAACACAAGTCTGAAACATTTGAAAAGTTCAAAGAATTTCGGAGTGAAGTGGAGAATCATCGTAACAAAAATAAAAGTTTCTACGATATGATCGCAGAAGTAAAATATTTGAGTTACGAGTTTGGCCTTCAGTTAAAACATTGTGAAATAGTTTCACTACTCACGCCACCTGGAACACCACAGTGTAATGGTGTGTCTGAACGTCATAACCGTACTTTATTAGATATAGTGCGATCAATGATGTCTCTTACCGATCTACCACTATCATTTTGGGGTTATGCATTAGAGATAGCTACATTCACGTTAAATAGGGCACCATCTAAATCCGTTGAGACGACACCGTATGAACTGTGGTTTGGCGAGAAACCTAAGTTGTCGTTTCTTAAAGTTTGGGACTGCGATGCTTATGTGAAAAAGTTTCAACATGATAAGCTCGAACCCAAATCGCAGAAGTAAATCTTCATAGGATACCCAAAAGAAAAGGTTGGGTACACCTTCTATCACAGATCCGAAGGCAAGATATTCGTTGCTGAGAATGGATCCTTTCTAGAGAAGGAGTTTCTCTCGAAAGAAGTGAGTGGGAGGAAAGAAGAACTTGATGAGGTAACTGTACCTGATCCCTTATTGGAAAGTAGTTCATCACAGAAATCTGTTCCTGTGACTACTACACCAATTAGTGAGGAAGCTAATGATGATGATCATGTAACTTCAGATCAAGTTACTACCGAAACCTCGTAGGTAAACCAGAGTGATATCCGCACCAGAGTGGTACGGTAATCCTATTCTAGAGGTCATGTTACTTGACCATGACGAGCCTACTAACTATGAGGAAGCGATGATGAGCCCAGATTCCGCGAAATGGCTTAAGGCCATGAAATCTGAGATGAGATCCATGTATGAGAACAAAGTATGGACTTTGATTGACTTGCCCATTGATTGGCGAGCCACTGAGATTAAATGGATCTTCAAGAGGAAGACGGACGCTGATAGTAGTGTTACTATCTACAAAGCTAGAATTGTCACAAAAGGTTTTCGACAAGTTCAAGGTGTTGAATATGATGAGAGTTTCTCACTCGTATCTATGCTTAAGTCTGTCCGAATCATGTTAGCAATTGCCACATTTTATGAAATCTGGCAAATGGATAAACAAAACTACATTCCTTAATGGATTTATTAATGAAGAGTTGTATATGATGCAACAAGAAAGTTTTGTCAATCCTAAAGGTGCTAACAAAATATGCAAGCTCCAGCGATCCATCTATGGACTGGTGCAAGCATCTCGGAGTTGGAATATACGCTTTGATAAGTTGATCAAAGCATATAGTTTTATACAGACTTGCGGTGAAGCCTGTATTTACAAGAAAGTGAGTGGGAGCACTACAGTATTCCTGATAAGTATATGTGAATGACATATTGTTGATCGGAGATAATGTAGAATTATTCTGCAAAGCATAAGGGAATGTTTGAAAGGAGTTTTTCAAAGAAAGACCTCGGTGAAGCTGCTTACATATTGAGCATCAAGATCTATAGAGATAGATCAAGATGCTTGATAAGTTTTTCAATGAGTACATACCTTGACAAGATTTTGAAGTAGTTCAAAATGGAACAGTCAAAGAAGGAGTTCTTGCCTGTGTTACAAGGTGTGAAGTTGAGTAAGACTCAAAACCCGACCACGACAGAAGATAGAGAGAGAATGAAGGTCATTCCCTATGCCTCAGCCATAGGTTCTATAAAGTATGCCATGTTGTGTACCAGACCTATTGTATACCCTGCCCTGAGAGTACAATAGTGATCCAGGAGTAGATCACTAGACATTGGTTAAAATTATTCTTAGTGGAATAAGGATATGTTTCTCGATTATGGAGGTGAGAAAAGGTTCGTCATAAAGGGTTACGTCGATGCATGTTTTGACACTAATCCAGATGACTCTAAGTCTCAATCTGGATACATATTGAAAGTGGGAGCAATTAGCTAGAGTAGCTCCGTGCAGAGCATTGTTGACATAGAAATATGCAAAATACGTACGGATCTGAATATGGCAGACCCGTTGACTAAACTTCTCTCACAAGCAAAACATGATCACACCTTAGTACTCTTTGGGTGTTAATCACATAGCGATGTGAACTAGATTATTGACTCTAGTAAACCCTTTGGGTGTTGGTCACATGACGATGTGAACTATGGGTGTTAATCACATGGTGATGTGAACTATTGATGTTAAATCACATGGCGATGTGAACTAGATTATTGACTCTAGTGCAAGTGGGAGACTGAAGGAAATATGCCCTAGAGGCAATAATACAGTTATTATTTATTTCCTTATATCATGATAAATGTTTATTATTCATTCTAGAATTGTATTAACCGGAAACATAATACATGTGTGAATACATAGACAAACAGTATGTCACTAGTATGCCTCTACTTGACTAGCTCGTTGAATCAAAGATGGTTAAGTTTCCTAGCCATAGACATGAGTTGTCATTTGATTAACGGGATCACATTATTAAAGAATGATGTGATTGACTTGACCCATTCCGTTAGGATAGCACTTGATCGTTTAGTTTGTTGCTATTACTTTCTTCATGACTTATACATGTTCCTATGACTATGAGATTATGCAACTCCCGTTTACCGGAGGAACACTTTGTGTGCTACCAAACGTCACAACGTAACTGGGTGATTATAAAGGTGCTCTACAGGTGTCTCCGAAGGTACTTGTTGGGTTGGCGTATTTCGAGATTAGGATTTGTCACTCTGATTGTCGAAGAGGTATCTCTGGTCCCACTCGGTAATGCACATCACTATAAGCCTTGCAAGCATTGCAACCAATGAGTTAGTTGCGGGATGATGTGTTACAGAACGAGTAAATAGACTTGCCGGTAACGAGATTGAACTAGGTATTGAGATACCGACGATCGAATCTCAGGCAAGTAACATACCGATGACAAAGGGAACAACGTATGTTGTTATGCGGTTTGACCGATAAAGATCTTCATAGAATATGTAGGAGCCAATATGAGCATCAAGGTTCCCCTATTGGTTATTGACTGGAGACGTGTCTCGGTCATGTCTACATAGTTCTCGAACCCATAGGGTCCGCACGCTTAAAGTTCGATGACGGTTATATTATGAGTTTATTTGTTTTGATGTACCGAAGGAGTTCGGAGTCCCGGATGAGATCGGGGACATGACGAGGAGTCTCGAAATGGTCAAGACGTAAAGATCGATATATTGGACGACTATATTCGGACATCGGAAAGGTTCCGAGTGATTCGGGTATTTTCTGGAGTATCGGGAAGTTACGAGAATTCGTATTGGGCCTTAATGGGCCATACGGGAAAGGAGAGAAAGGCCCCAAAGGGTGGCCGCACCCCTCCCCATGGGCTGGTCCGAATTGGACTAGGGAGGGGGCGCCCCCTTCCTTCCTTCTCCTTTTCCCTTCCCTTTCCTTCCCTCCTACTCCTACTACTTGGAAGGGCTCCTAGTTCTACAAGGAAAGGGGGAATCCTACTCCCGGTGGGAGTAGGGCTCCCCTAGGGCGCGCCATAGAGAGGGACGGCCCTCCCCCTCCTCCACTCCTTTATATACGGGGGCAGGGGGCACCCCAAAGACAACAATTGATCTCTTGATCTCTTAGCCGTGTGCGGTGCCCCCCTCCACCATAATCCACCTCGATCATATCGTAGCGGTGCTGTAGCGACCAGACCTCAAACAGTCTGATCTCTGTGCTCCGGTGTCATCCCTGGATCAGTAATGCTGACACCACACAATTCTCGAAGGATTTATAGCAGAGTAGCAATCACACACTTATTACATCGAGTGTCTCAAAAGAGAACTTATTACAATAAATATGGCTTAAGGCCATCTAATAACGATAACAGCGGAAGGCTTGAAAGGTAAGTGAGTCCATCAACTCCAACGGCATCACTGAGTATAGAACCACGACCTAAAAACTCCTTAATCATCGTCTGAAAAGTCTGCAACATTAACGTTGCAGCCCGAAAACGGGTCAGCACATGGAATATGCTGGCAAGGTAACACATAGAGAGTAATGGAATGCAACAACTATACTATATGCATATTTGGCTGGTGGAAAGCTCTATGGTTACAGTTTTTGCGTAAAGCCAAATTTTCCCTACTTCAAAGGAATAAATTTAATTACTATCATGGTGGTTGTTAAACATTGAGAATGGTTGATAGCATTCTCAATCCCAATTAAAGTAACATCATTAAAACCCAACAAAATTAAATTTAGAGTAACATGTTGAGATTCACATGATAATCCAGGTACTAGATACTCAAGATGTCCATAACCGGGGACACGGCTAATCATGATTAGTTTATTACACTCTGCAGAGGTTTGCGCACTTTTTCCCACAAGACTCGATCGCCTCCGTTTGTTTTCTCGCACTACATGGTGTTTGAGAAGACGGATGACCGAGACATAGTCTTTCAAATGCGCTAGCACCTTACGATCGGGTAGATCGTACCACCTACATCCCCTACATCTGCTAGTCTACCATTGTAAGAGTTCGCACAACTTAGTCAACTATGCCAGAGCCCATAATGGCTTGTGGCTGCACACAGAAGTTTCTAGTATGAATAATCTCATGATCCCTTTGAGCCTGGGTGGCGGTCCAAAAGAAAACAGGCAAGTCCTGGAATACCCAGGTGCCTCAATCCACCCAGATGTGTGTTAGGTTGCCACCTTAGATAAACCAATAATTAACAATCTCACATCTGTCATGGATTTCACTCACCAAATCCATGTCTACTAGCATAGCATGGTATAATAAGCAAACGTAGAAGTAACTCCCAAAGGTTTGATAATAAACAGGTAATAGGTACTACCTCATCTACTTCCCATCCCACAATTTAATTAGATCCTATTCATGCAATGTGTGAGGATTGATCTAATGCAATAAAACTGGGTTGTAGAAAAAGGTATGATCAAAGTGTTACTTGCCTTGTTGATGATCCGCGAAACCTAGAGATTCAACGTAACAGGCGGCGCACTCCGGGTATTCTATCGCAGACAAACAAACAAGCATACAATAAGTACTCATCTAATGCACAGGTAAAACGCAAATAGAAGATCTAACCAGAAAGTTCAACTTAAGAACCCTGGTTGGCAAAAAGAATCAAATCGAACGAAGCAAAAGAAAACAAACGGCGAAAGAAACAACTTCGTTCTAGTAATCTGGATCTAAGACAAATTTTACAGTAGCAAAAACTTGTTTAAGTTGATTATTCGGAAAGAGGGTTTCGAGACGAAACTCCAGGCGCTTGAATCGCCTGATTCCGATAAACGAGCGAAAAGTTATACTAAAACGAAAATCGGATCAGAAATCGCGATCAGAAAAATAACCGTGAAAAATCCGACGAAAAAAAATGACGAACAGATTTTTTTTTAAACGGCACGGAAAACAAGGCGGCGGTGAACCTCGGGCGGCGCGCTGCTCCGGCGAGTCGGCGGCGGGTCGGCGGCGGCGGCTGGCGGCGGGTCGGCGGCGGCGGCTGGCGGCGGCGGCGGCGGTTGGCGGCAGCTAGGGTTAGGGCGGCGGGGGTGGGCTGGCTCGCCTCGGGCCTTGGGCGCGCATTATAAAGGCCCCGGCCAGGCGGTGTCCTGGCCGAGTACAGCCCAAAGTCGGTTCCGCGTTTTTTTTATAAATCCGGTCGGAAGAAAAATAAAAAGAAATACTAAACGGACTCCAAAAATCACGAAATAAATTTTCCCGGGTTCCTAAAATCAAGCCTGATAAAGTGAACATTTATCTGGGCCCAAACTACAACTTTGAAAAACGCGCATTTTTCCTAAATTCAAATAAAAATACCGAAAAACTCCAAAATAAATCTTATTTGATTTTTTTTATTAAATCCTCAATATTTCTATATTTTGGGAAAGTCATTTTATTCCCTCTCTCATATTTTTGTAATATAAATAATTGATGATAAAATAAATAAAATCAAATGATCCTGTTTACAAAATTTGAGGACACTCAAATATGTGAATAACGAAATCCCCAACTCTCTCCGTGGGTCCTTGAGTTGCTTAGGATTTTCTAGGATCAAAACCAAAAGCAAAATAAAATATGATACGCATGATGACCTAATGTATAACATTCCAAATTGAAAATTTGGGATGTTACAAACCTACCGCCCTTAAGATGAATCTCGCCCTCGAGATTCGGGTTGGCTAGAAAATAGGTGAGGGTGGTCTTTGAGCAAATCTTCCTCTCGCTCCCAGGTGGCTTCATCCTCCGTGTGGTGGCTCCACTGAACTTTGCAAAACTTGATAACCTTGCTACGAGTGACTCGGCTGGCAAACTCGAGAATCTTGACTGGTTTCTCCTCATAGGTCAAATTGTTATCCAACTGAATTGCTTCTAATGGTACTGTGTCTCTCAAAGGTATGTCAGCCATCTCCGCGTGACACTTCTTCAACTGAGAAACGTGGAACACATCATGAACTCCTGTCAATCCTTCTGGCAATTCCAACTTGTAAGCAACTTCTCCCATACGCTCCAAAACTCGATATGACCCTACAAATCATGGCTCTAACTTCCCCTTAACTCCAAAGCGCTTAATCCCTCGAAGTGGGGATACTCGGAGATAAGCTCTGTCTCCGACTTCGTAAACTGTCTCCTTGTGTTTAGAATCTGCGTAGCTCTTCTGCCTGGACTGGGCTACCTTGAGCCTATCGCGAATCAACTTCACCTTCTGTTCAGACTCTTTAATCAGATCTGGCCCAAACAACTGGCGGTCTCCAACTTCGTCCCATGACAACGGTGTCCTGCACCTCCTTCCGTACAGAGCTTCGAAAGGGGCCATCTTCAAACTGGTCTGATAGCTATTATTGTAAGAGAACTCTGCATATGGCAAATTATAGTCCCAACTAGATCCATAATCTAGCGCACAAGCTCTCAGCATATCCTCCAAAATCTGATTGACTCTCTCGATCTGTCCATCTGTCTGCGGATGAAAAGCTGTACTAAATTCTAGCCTAGTACCCAAAGTCTCATGCAACTGCTTCCAGAACTTTGAGGTAAACTGGGTTCCTCTATCTCATATGATACTCCTCGGAACTCCATGCAGACATATGATCCTGGTCATGTATATCTTTGCCAACTTAGCACTGGTGTAAGTGGTCTTTACTGGGATGAAATGAGCTACTTTCGTCAATCGATCGACTACAACCCAAATCGAGTCATAGCCTGAACGAGTCCTGGGCAATCCCGTGATAAAATCCATGCCTAGCTTATCCCACTTCCATTCGGGTATCGGCAATGGTTGCAACAATCCTGCTGGCTTCTGATGCTCTGCCTTTACTCTCTGACATACGTCACAAACTGCTACATACTCCGCAATATCCTTCTTCATTCCGGTCCACCAGAAAATATCCTTCAAATACAAATACATCTTGGTATTTCTTGGGTGAATCGAATACGGTGAATCATGTGCCTCTTGCAAAATCAACTTCCTGATCTCCGGGTTGTTGGGTACATAAACACGGTCTTCAAACCATAGGGTGTCGTGCTCATCCTCACGAAATCCTTTAGCTTTTCCTCTGCTCAGTTTCTCCTTTATAGCGGAAATCTCTTTGTCCGTTTTCTGAGCTTCCCTGATTCTGTCCATCAAAGTTGACTGAATTTCCAACGCTGCTACATAGCCTCTCGGAACTATTTCCACACATAGTTCACGAAGATTTTTTGCTAACTCCTTGGGTATTTCTCCCGTTATTAACGTATTGACATGGCTCTTGCGGCTTAATGCATCGGCTACTACATTAGCCTTCCCGGGATGATAATGCAATTTCATATCATAATCCTTGATAAGCTCCAACCATCTCCTTTGTCTGAGATTCAACTCCTTCTGTGTGAAAATGTACTTCAAACTCTTATGATCCGTGTACACCTCACAATGATTTCCAATGAGGAAATGTCTCCATGTCTTCAATGCATGCACTACGGCTGCTAACTCCAAATCATGCGTGGCATAATTCAATTCGTGAGGCTTCAGTTGTCGTGAAGCATACGAAACAACTCTCCCTTCCTGCATAAGCACTGCTCCAAGTCCTCGACGTGAAGCGTCGCAATACACCTCATAATCCTTGGTTTGGTTTGGCAAAATCAACACTGGTGAGGTCACCAAACGTTTCTTCAACTCCTGGAAACTAGCCTCACACTCCTCAATCCATTTGAACTTAGTATCCTTCTTCAGCAACTCCGTCATAGGCTTTGCAATCTTTGATAAATTCTCAATAAATCTCCGGTAGTATCCTGCGAGTCCCAGAAAACTCCGGATCTCTCGAACTGTTGTTGGGGCTTCCCACTTGGTCACGGTTTCAACTTTAGCGGGATCTACTGCTATACCTTCTCCGGATATAACGTGTCCGAAGAATCCTACTTCCTTCAACCAAAACTCACATTTGCTGAACTTGGCATATAATTGATGTTCTCTGAGCTTTCCAAGTACCAAACGCAAATGCTCCTTATTCTCCTCTTCATTCTTCGAATAAACCAGGATATCATCAATGAACACTACGACGAACTTATCCAAAAACTCCATAAACACTTTGTTCATCATGTTCATAAAATAGGCAGGCACGTTAGTCAGGCCAAATGACATAACGGTATACTCATACAGCCCATACCTGGTGGTAAAAGCTGTCTTCGGAATATCCTGTTCTCGAATCTTCAACTGGTGGTATCCTGATCGCAAATCGATCTTGGAAAACACTTTAGCTCCTTGCAATCGATCAAACAGATCGTTGATCATTGGTAGTGGGTACTTGTTCTTGATCGTTACTTCGTTCAATCCTTGATAATCAACAACCATCCTTAACGATCCATCCTTCTTCTCCACTAGAAGTACTGGCGATCTCCAAGGCGAAGAACTTGGGCGAATATATCCCTTATCCAGTAACTCTTTAATCTGCTTCTTAATTTCCACCAAATCCTTTGCTGGCGTCCTATATGGTCTCTTCGATATTGGCCCAGTGCCTGGCAAAAGCTCAATCAAAAACTCAATGTCTCTATCCGGTGGCATGCCTGGCAACTCTTCGAGAAATACATTAGGAAAATCCTTTACCACTGGTACTTCCTCCTGCACAACTCCTGTTAGGCAATTTACTTGGGTCCTCTTTGGCACATGCCGGGATACATACTTGATCCTTCTCCCTTCTGGTGTGGTAAGCAAAATTGACTTACTAGCACACTCAATATTCCCTTTATACTTTGATAACCAATCCATGCCTAATATCACATCCAATCCTTGAGATTCCAATACTATTAGGTCTGAGGGAAAAACATAGTTACCAATCCTTAATGGTAACCGATCACACCATAGACTAGCCACATATTCTGCTCCGGGCGAGGTTACTAACATGGGTGACCTAAGGGCTTGGGTTGGTAGGTTATACTTATCCACAAATCCCCTTGAGATGTATGAATGCGATGCACCAGTATCAAAATGAACTAGTGCAGTAAATGACTTAACCGAAAACTTACCTATTACTGCATCGGGCTGAGCTTCAACCTCCTCCACATTAACGTGGTTCACTTGTCCCCTGTTGAAAGGGTTCGGCTTCTTCCCAGAACTTCCATTGCCATTTTGGCCTTCAGGACATTCATTGGCATAGTGTCCGGTCTTGGAACACTTGAAACAGGTGACTTGGCTTAGGTCCTTCTTGGCTGGGGTTGATGGGGTGTTGCGGTTCTGTCCATTACTTCCTCCATTCCCATTACCATTCTTGGTGCCATTGTGATTATGCGAGCTACCTACTCCATGGGTATGCTGAAAATGTCCTCCCGGTCTAGGGGTAAAACGTGGCTCCTGCTGAGCTCCTGAATTATACTTTCCTTGTCCATGCTTCCTCTTGCGGTTCTCAATTTGCTGTTGCTTCCCTTCAGTCATAAGAGCACGATCTACCAACTCCTGGTAGTTGTTGAAGGTGGCTACCATCAACTGCATACTCAACTCATCATTCAGTCCTTCTAGGAATTTCTCCTGCTTAGCTGCATCCGTAGCAACGTCATCTGGGGCATAACGTGCTAGCTTACTAAACTCCTCCACATACTGGCCAACTGTCCGTCCTCCTTGGCGCAAGTTACGAAACTCACGCTTCTTCATGGCCATTGCTCCTGCTGAAACATGGGCAGTACGAAAAGCCTGCTGAAACTGGTCCCATGTGACAGTGTCGACTGGGAAGGTGGCTGTGAAATTCTCCCACCAGGATGCTGCGGGTCCTTCTAACTGATGTGTGGCAAACTTCACCTTCTCCGCATCTGTGCATCCTGCTGTGGTTAACTCCCTAGCTATCTTGCGGAGCCAATCATCTGCTACTATCGGCTCGGTGCTACTGGAAAACACCGGCGGATTCAGCCTAAGAAAACGGGCTAAGTGGTCAACAGGTGGTGGTGGTGGGTTGTTGTTGTTGTTTCCCTGATTCTGATTCTGAACTAGCAACTGCATCAAGGTGTTCTGCTGCTGGATCAACTGGGTGATCTCCGGCGGAAAGGCAAATCCGGGGTCACGTCTCGGAGGCATCTGAGGGTTTAGAAAAGATGAGATATAAGAATAGAGGGGGTCTAAAGAGAAAACACTACCCATATGCTCATGAGGCAAAAGCAAACAATTCACTTCATTCAATCAAACAAAGGCATACAATCGATCTAGCTATCGCAAGGGTGCTCGGACTACTATATTTACATGGTGGACTACTACTACTGATGAGGTGGTCTACTAGAAATATTCTACGGTTGTAGACTCCATGATATCTGCTCCTACTTCATCAACATAATCATCATCGCTACTATCTTGTTCCGAGTCGGTGCCGTCAATGATGATGTAGTCTTCCGGGCTAATCTCCTTGGGTTCTTCGTCTTCATCTACTGGTGTCGGGCCTCCCATAAATATTCCAATCTTCTTGATCAGATCGTCATTCTTCTCCACCAATACTTCAATTTCTTCTTCATAATCTTCACGTGTAGCCTTGAGTTCTTTCTCCAGTTCCTTGATTCTAGTCTTAGCCTTATTCAGATCTATCATGTCGGCGCACATCTGATTCTCCTGTCGTCGAATGTGCTGGTTTAACTCCTGGATAAAAGCTGCAATTGATCTATCTTTCCTGGTGCTGATCATCTCCCAGTGTTCATCTCGGCGCCCACAAATCTGGTAGATAGTATCCTTGAGATCCTTGCGGTAGACTTCTCCAATGCGTCCCATGGCGATGTGAGCTGCCATACTCTTTCCTAGACTCCAAGTTGGTGCATCAAAAGAAAACTCTATGGGCTCAGTGACTGGCATGAATGTCCTTCCTGGAACTTGAACTTGAATCATCCAACGCTCTTCTTCAGGTAAAGTGGCGTTGTAGGTTCCCGTGAAGCTTGGTACTCCTATGTTCAGGTATCTAGTGACTTCCTTCAAGTGGCGTCCAAAGGGTGTATCTTCATCTGGTTGTGTGAACTTATTCCTTTCATCCGCCATCCTAAAGAGTAGAAAAGATGAGAGGTCAGAAGAGAAGAGAGTGAGTAGTGATCTAGGTCTTTAGCTTAGTGGTCGTGTCCTACAGTCAACGTGTGCTCTAATACCATCTCTATAGCGACCAGACCTCAAACAGTCTGATCTCTGTGCTCCGGTGTCATCCCTGGATCAGTAATGCTGACACCACACAGTACTCGAAGGATTTATAGCAGAGTAGCAATCACACACTTATTACATCGAGTGTCTCAAAAGAGAACTTATTACAATAAATGTGGCTTAAGGCCATCTAATAACGATAACAGCGGAAGGCTTGAAAGGTAAGTGAGTCCATCAACTCCAACGGCATCACTGAGTATAGAACCACGACCTAAAAACTCATTAATCGTCGTCTGAAAAGTCTGCAACATTAACGTTGCAGCCCGAAAATGGGTCAGCACATGGAATATGCTGGCAAGGTAACACATAGAGTAATGGAATGCAACAACTATACTATATGCATATTTGGCTGGTGGAAAGCTCTATGGTTACAGTTTTTGCGTAAAGCCAATTTTTCCCTACTTCAAAGGAATAAATTTAATTACTATCATGGTGGTTGTTAAACATTGAGAATGGTTGACAGCATTCTCAATCCCAATTAAAGTAACATCATTAAAACCCAACAAAATTAACTTTAGAGTAACATGTTGAGATTCACATGATAATCCAGGTACTAGATACTCAAGATGTCCATAACCGGGGACACGGCTAATCATGATTAGTTTATTACACTCTGTAGAGGTTTGCGCACTTTTCCCCACAAGACTCGATCGCCTCCGTTTGTTTTCTCGCACTACATGGTGTTTGAGAAGACGGATGACCGAGACATAGTCTTTCAGATGCGCTAGCACCTTACGATCGGGTAGACCGTACCACCTACATCCCCTACATCTGCTAGTCTACCATTGTAAGAGTTCGCACAACTTAGTCAACTACGCCAGAGCCCATAATGGCTTGTGGCTGCACACGGAAGTTTCTAGTATGAATAATATCATGATCCCTTTGAGCCTGGGTGGCGGTCCAAAAGAAAACAGGCAAGTCCTGGAATACCCAGGTGCCTCAATCCACCCAGATGTGTGTTAGGTTGCCACCTTAGATAAACCATTAATTAACAATCTCACATCTGTCATGGATTTCACTCACCCAATCCACGTCTACTAGCATAGCATGGTATAATAAGCAAACGTAGAAGTAACTCCCAAAGGTTTGATAATAAACAGGTAATAGGTACTACCTCATCTACTTCCCATCCCACAATTTAATTAGATCATATTCATGCAATGTGTGAGGATTGATCTAATGCAATAAAACTGGGTTGTATAAAAGGTATGATCAAAGTGTTACTTGCCTTGCTGATGATCCGCGAAACCTAGAGATTCAACGTAACAGGCGGCGCACTCCGGGTATTCTATCGCAGACAAACAAACAAGCATACAATAAGTACTCATCTAATGCACAGGTAAAACGCAAATAGAAGATCTAACCAGAAAGTTCAACTTAAGAACCCTGGTTGGCAAAAAGAATCAAATCGAACGAAGCAAAAGAAAACAAATGGCGAAAGAACAACTTCGTTCTAGTAATCTGGATCTAAGGCAAATTTTACAGTAGCAAAAACTTGTTTAAGTTGATTATTCGGAAAGAGGGTTTCGAGACGAAACTCCAGGCGCTTGAATCGCCTGATTCCGATAAACGAGCGAAAAGTTATACTAAAACGAAAATCGGATCAGAAATCGCGATCAGAAAAATAACCGCGAAAAATCCGACGGAAAAAAAACGGCGAACAGAATTTTTTTTAAACGGCACGGAAAACGAGGCGGCGGCGAACCTCGGGCGGCGCGCTGCTCCGGCGAGTCGGCGGCGGGTCGGCGGCGGCGGCTGGCGGCGGCTAGGGTTAGGGCGGCGGGGGTGGGCTAGCTCGGCTCGGGCCTCGGGCGCGCATTATAAAGGCCCCGGCCAGGCGGTGTCCTGGCCGAGTACGGCCCAAAGTCGGTTCCGCGTTTTTTTTATAAATCCGCTCGGAAGAAAAATAAAAAGAAATACTAAACGGACTCCAAAAATCACGAAATAAATTTTCCCGTGTTCCAAAAATCAAGCCCGATAAAGTGAACATTTATCTGGGCCCAAACTACAACTTTGAAAAACGCGCATTTCTCCTAAATTCAAATAAAAATACCGAAAAACTCCGAAATAAATCTTATTTGATTTTTTTTATTAAATACTCAATATTTCTATATTTTGGGAAAGTCATTTTATTCCCTCTCTCATATTTTTGTAATAGAAATAATTGATGATAAAATAAATAAAATCAAATGATCCTGTTTACAAAATTTGAGGAAACTCAAATATGTAAATAACGAAATCCCCAACTCTCTCCATGGGTCCTTGAGTTGCTTAGGATTTTCTAGGATCAAAACCAAAAGCAAAATAAAATATGATATGCATGATGACCTAATGTATAACATTCCAAA
This sequence comes from Triticum urartu, assembly GCF_056163025.1. Lineage (NCBI taxonomy): Eukaryota > Viridiplantae > Streptophyta > Magnoliopsida > Poales > Poaceae > Triticum > Triticum urartu. The sequence goes on from NC_141874.1 coordinate 710,486,430, forward strand.
TTGAAAATTTGGGATGTTACAGGTGCTTAGGCGAAGCCCTGCGTCGGTAGAACATCATCATCGTCACCACGCCGTCGTGCTGACGAAACTCTCCCTCAACACTCGGCTGGATCGGAGTTCGAGGGACATCATCGAGTTGAACGTGTGCAGAACTCAGAGGTGCCGTACGTTCGGTACTTGGATCGGTCGGATCGTGAAGACGTACGACTACATCAACCGCGTTGTGCTAACGCTTCCGCTTTCGGTCTACGAGGGTACGTGGACAACACTCTCCCCTCTCGTTGCTATGCCTCACCATGATCTTGCGTGTGCGTAGCAAATTTTTTGAAATTACTACGTTCCCCAACAGAAGGTCCGGGCAGGGTCTGGGCTATCTAGAGAGTTGGCACACTCTCGGACGGCTTCGGTGCAGCAGGGCCGGAAGCTCCGGGATGGCCGGAGGTTCCGGTGGCCGGAAGTTCCGGGCAGCGGTCGAAAGTTCCGGGCTTTCCAGAAGCTTGTCCAGGCTTCTTCTTCCTTCTCTTCCATGCTTCCCTTGCGGATGGTGTAGGTGATCCTTGGCGCTTGCACTCCTTCTTTTCATCCGTGCAGCTCTGACAATACCTATGCATGCACGATGGAGGGTCAAGTAGTATACCATCCTCGAAGGGGTCAAGTGAGCACGTGTAAAGGAGAGGATTCACCTTTATGTATGTGAAGTAGATGTCGCACGTGTCACTTGCCGAATGAACTCTTGACATGGTGATGTCCATAGGATGCTCCGCATCATCCCCTCCCCCTTGGGAAAGATCCGACCTCGGATCGAAATCCAAATCACCATGGGAAAGAGATGGCGTCGCCGTGTAGTAGTGGTCGATCACCAAGTTCTCGTCATCTTGAAGCTTTAAATGGGCACTCTCCAATGTCGCACCGTCTCGTGATTCCTTCAAAAGGAGCAAGGAGAACAAACACTTGGAAAAACAAATGCGGTTAGCGTTAGTGCAAAACCAAGCATTCAAGAGGTGATTCACCGAACAAGTGTTGTCATCAAGCATAGCATATGGTGTGACAAAGGATAGTGACATGGCATGTAAGCACATAAATTGAGCACAAAGAAGGACATCATGGAAACAAGCATGTAAATGTGAGGTAGTGATGCAAATATGTGTAACAAGAGAAGAAGCATCTACCTCAAGTTCATAGCAAGCATTCACAAATTGCTCAATGAAAGGTCTATGGTAGGCATATGAATCATTCACAACACCGAATAAAATGAAGTGTCTGAACACATGGGTCAAGTGCAAGACAATCCAAGCATAATGTGCATGGGGTGTAATGAACATCGTGTGGCACTCAACACAATGGAAAGAGCAATTGTTCATCATGTCTGAGGCAATCGAGGCAAGCATGTAGTAATCAATGGGACATGGCATATGTGAAGTGATGACATTGTTGCAACCAAACATATGAGAGGAGCAAGTAATCCAAGAATTGGATGCAACACACAAGGCATATATATCATGATGCATGGAATGGTGAAAATGACAAGTCGAAGCAAGATCTCTAACAAGTGTGCAATCAAGTGGTCCAAGTCTCATGGTTTGGGGGTTCTCAAAAGAGAAGGATATCACCTTGAAAGCATGTCTTGTGCGTCCTTCACAATGCCGAAGTACAAGCAAGTGCGATGTAGAATCGTCATGGTAGGAGGTGGTTCGCTCTCAAGAGCTCGGATTGTCAACTCACATGACGTGGAAGTTGACACAAGGTCCAAGTATCCTACACATGCACATAACAAAACAAAGAACATATGCGCATGGTAGATAAACACATCATCCATCATGATGGTTCTTCTCTTGCACATAACCATTAGAAGCACAAGTGCGTGAATAATATGATGCAACAGTGGCAATATTCATGGCACTAGGTATATGGTGCAAGGAGGTAAGACAAGCATGCTTCACAAAAAATATGTCCAAATCTCCAAATATATGCGAGAATGCTATGGGGGCAATCTCATTAGCAAGACTAAAGGCATAGTTGCACTCAATACATGGCAAATCATCTAGCATGAGAGAGGCAACATATGGAGATATATGACAAGAAGCAATAATAATACATGACATATCGCAAGCATGAACACAAAGCAAGATCATAGTAGAATCATAGGCATGGGGCACAAAGCAAATATGGCAATAACAAGTGATATCTCCGCCAAGATTGCAAATACACATACAAGTATTAGAATCAATCATCATGTGTAATGCAAAGCATGGGTCACAAATGCATGGCAAAAGCATAAGAATGAGTATATCATGCAAAGTGAACATGGCAAGATGGGCATAGAATATGTAATGAACAATAACCCATAGCCAAGTGAGGGTCATGTAGAAGAAATGCGCGAAGAGAGCGGTGGGAAAGACAATCCATGGGGTCCCAAGTCATCATTGCTATCTAGAGCTCGTTTTGTCAACTCGTGGGATTGCGAGGTTGACAAGTATTCATGGGTACCTACACAAAAGAGACACAAACCAAAGGAATTGTGCGCATGGTAAATGTACACATCATCCATCATGATGTGTATTTGCACGTGTAAGTTAGCACAAGATAAGCATCGCTCAAAGAAATTTGATGCATGGTATAAGAACATGTCATCGATCATGAAAGAATAGTTATTGTGTATGACACGATGGGGATGCAAATTTAGCATACAAGTATATGGCACATCAATAGCATGTTTATTCATGTGGAGCATATTGTGCACACAAGTATCGGGATCATGCAATGAATGGGATGAATCAAAATCTCCTAAAATGTATGAGGAAACTATGGGGGTCTCCTCATCAGAAATATTGGAAACATCATATGGAAAAAATGGACAACATCCAAAACAACGCATATCCAATGTTAGGTGGTCATGGCATGGCATATGAGATAAATAATGCAAAGGGAGCATATCAATATCATCACAAGAAAAACAAATGCCAATAACCATGGGATTGTCATATATGCCATATGTGCAAATTGGGTTCATTTTAATGGCATATGCATAGTCACTACGATGAGATTGCAAATATGACATATGATGGATCTCATGCATAGCATATGACAAGTCAAGCGAATGGGCAAACATGATGTGACCGAGAGAATTATCACAAGAAATCCTATGTAACATGGCATCACAACTAATAGACTCCACATGGCCATCATCATACTCATCATAAATGGGCAAGAAATCATCACATGAGGAAGTCGCACTAGCATGAAGCATGTAAATAGGTGGATCAACATCATGCAAGCAATCAATGTCAAGAATGTCCACTAGTGGGACTAGAGCATTACCGTCACCTATGTTACCGTTTTCATTCCACTCAAGTGGTGTAGGTGAGGTGGAAAAGACCAAATGGTGGTCAATATCATCATCTTGATGGAACCATGTTGGGGGTGCATCATATTCCACCATGGCCATCGTCTTGTCCAAAGGTAGGACGATGTCGTCGAGAATCGGCGCGTCATCATATAAGGGACCTAGCACCAAATGAGAAGACACAATAGAAGTAGAGGTCAAGTCGTTAGTGTTGAAAGTGGCCTCACATGACCTATCAACTATCTCACTCTCTCTATGTGGTGGTTCACTCACTCCCTCAAAATAGGTGCACTCAAACTCACATATGGTGGAGTCACTCATCTCACTCAAGTGGTGGGGGTTGTGACTCTCCTCATATGGGAATTGTGGTAACACATCATATATGGGGCTAGTGGTGAAGTCACTCTCACTCTCAATATGGTGGCAAAAGTCACTTAAGTCATCATATGTCGCCGTGGTCGAAGGGAAAATCCCATGCTCAACCATCTCATCGCCGTCGCAATGGATGAAGGCCGAAGATGGCACATCATCACTCTCGCCTCCTAAGATGGAAGCATCATCCTTGCTCGCCACCTTGTCGCTCGCCTTCAAAGCTTGGTCCTCAAATGGCTTCGTAGTTGTAGTCGTCGCTGCACCATCTTGACAAAGAGTCGAAGTAGACTTGGCACCATCAATGCCACAAAGAGGGATGGCGGTGAAGTCGAACTTGGGAGCATCGTCTTGGAGCTTGTCGGGCTTGGACATCATGGTGGTACTAGCCTCATGCTTGTTCTCATGGAGCTTGGTCATCATGAAGTGAGCTTGGGGTGGAGAAGCATTGGCCTTCATGAGTTCTTCTTCCGCCTTGAGAGCACCAATGTAGTTGTCGTCGAGGGACTTGTAGTTCGTGAGGAAGATCGTCTTGGAGATGTCGTTGTGCAATCCCATCATGAAGTGGAACTTCATCGAAATGGGGTCCTCCACGTCGGCTCGTCGCAAGGCAATCTTCATCTACTTGAAGTACTCGTCGATGGACTTGGATCCTTGGATGGTGTTCTCCAATTGGTGTAGAAGTTGTTCCGTGTAGGTTGGAGGCACGAACTCTCACCGCAAAGCTTTCTTCGTCTTGGGCCAACTCATGTTGTAGCTCTCCGAAGGTGTGTGAAGCCACCATGTGTACGCATAGTCGTGGAAGTTCCTTGTGGCGCACTTCAATTGATCTTCGGGACGAACTTGATGTAGCTTGAGGTAGTCGTCCATGAGGTGCTCCCACTCGAGATACTCCTCGGGTTCTTGAGTTCCATAGAAAGGAATCTCGTGGTCGGTGTCGAGGTCGTAGTAGCTTGTGGAAGTCACAGACTTGAGCTTGGGGAGCTTCTCTTGAGAATAGTCTTGAGGTGCTTGTTGGAAAAGATGCCGTTGTCCGTAGGTGAAGATGCCTTGAAGTCGCTTGGTGAAGATGCCAAGGGGGATGGTGAAGTCATTGAGCGGTTGTTGGTGTTGAGCTCTTGACCTTCACGTCCTTGTTGGTGATGGTGTCGATGCCGATGTGATCTTGCCGGAGATGGTAGCTCGGAGGCATGTGTTCTGGAGCGTCTTCTCGAAGATGAGGAAGACCGCTTGTAGGACTTGATGAGGGCCTTGATCTCCTCCATTTGAGCTTGCATGTTGGCGTTGTTGGAGTTGTTCGTGGCATCGAACTCATCGTTGTTGTTGTAGACCGAAGGTGAAATGCCTTGCCTTCCATCACTCCAAGAGAAAAATGTGAGTGGTAAAAAGAGAAGAACGAATACCAAATGTACCTTGACCGAAGTTGAAAGTGGATCAATGATCACTCCAATGTGGACAAGGAAATAGCACAATTGGTACCAATTCTTGTCGGTTTCTCACACCTACAAAAATAAGGCTTATGGTGCAGCTCGGTGAGGATAGTGGCACAAAAATTTGGTGCAAAATGTTAGCAAGAGTCAATAATGTTGAAATAGATTCACAAATTCACAAGTGTAACAAGTAGACCAATAGCAATGAATGGCACACGGAAACACACACACGGATATATAAATGGGGTCGTGCAACCAAGGATGAGCACAAAATGTGGAATCCATAGAAAACGCTCGTGTTGCACAACTCAAGAGAGACGCTAGCACGATTGCTCAATAGGCGGACACGGCACTTGTGCACAACCTATAAGATGCAAAATGGAACGACTTCTATCCCAAGTATGCTATGTATATGATGTCCCAGTGGTATGATCCAAGATGATCGGATATGACAATCTTATGCAATGTGGTATGATGCTATGGCACTTGCTTACAAGCTTCTTGCTCTCTCTTTTTCTTTGCTTAAAAGCTTATTCTTTTTTTATATGTATGGCCACTTTGCGAAATGCACAAACCAAGATAGCAATTGTATATATGTGGGAACAAACTTGAGGCACACGAGATGATATGATACCAATATGGTATGGTATGTATGTAATGGAAGGTGTAGACCACTAATGTGCACAAGTAACGTTGCCGGCAATACTCAAATGGCTAGTCTCGATAGGCAAGTAACGCAAAATGGGCTAGGGGTTATAAATGCAATGGCAAGGGAATATACAATGGAGGGGTACCACGATAGATGATATGGAGGTTACCATTCGCGGTGATGATGAGTGGCGGTGATCTTGATGGAGATACCAAGATGATGGAGACTCGTCCCTAAGTAGGCGAAACACCTTAGGAAACAGAAAAACCGCGAACTCAAAATCTCAAATGTCAAATGGTGGTATCGGGATGTGGTCGTGGTTGCGATGGGTTTTGTGAGTAGGCAATGCGGAAGTGGAGGTTATGATAGTGTACTATACACGGTGTCGGAGTTGGAAGCACGGTCCCTAAGTAGCCGAAACACCTTAGGAGACACAACTCACAACACAAACAAAATTGGGTTAAGTCGGTGTGGAAGAAGTGTATGGTTGGTAAGCCTATGCGGAAGTGGTGGTGGTGGTTGATGAAGAAGCAATCATCCCTAAGTAGCCTAGACACCTTAGGAGACTCAAATCACTCCTCAAGCAACCACTAATGCGATGGGGAACAAAATTGGTTAGGTTGCAGAAGTCGGTGATGGTGTAGTGCATGATATGGTGGAAGGCCTAGGCAAAGATGCCAAAAATCCAAAAAAATGATGGGGTCAAAAGGTGGCGAAACCAAAGTGAGGTCCTCGGGCACGTCGATAGCTTCAAAACGAGCCAAAGAACACCCAAATCGGAGTTTAAAGTGAAAAGTTTTGATGAAATCGGTGAAAGAGGTTGATGCTGAAATTTCAGGGAAAGTTTCTGGTTAGGCCGGAAGTTCCGGGCTCCGGAAGTTCCAGGGGTGTTGGGAATATCACTACTGGGCGTAAACCGGCCTATCTGGGCCGGGTTAACTTTGTCAGTAGTTAAGTATGTTAAAGCCCAAGAAGGCAGATGAGGGCTCAAGGCCCATAGTCGGTTCAAGGCCTGTAGCCGTAAACCGGCGTTGGTATTTAACTTGTACTGTAAGTTAGGAATAAGTAGAGACCAAACCGGACACATCTATGTGCCGGTATTGGGACTCTGTGAACCGACGGGCGTCACCCGTGTATATAAGGGGACGACCCGGCGGCGGTTCAAGGACAACAGACAACAACTCGAGACATAGGCGAAGCTTGTTTGCTCCCTAGTCATCGAAACCCCATCAATTCCATCACAACTAGACGTAGGCTTTTACCTTCATCAAAGGGGCCGAACTAGTATAAACTCTCTTGCGTCCCTGTGTCCGCTTTAACCCCTTCAAGCTAACCCGTCGCGATGGCTCCACGACTAAGTCCTTTCTCTAGGACATCTGCCGTGACAATTCCACGACAAGGGAGGTGGCCGGAAGTTCCAGGGGTCGCGGAAAAAGTCTCGGGGAAGCCGGGGGATTTTGGGTAAACTCTCTGTTTAGCCCGAAAGTTCCGGGGCTAGGACGGAAGTTTCGGGGGAGTCCGGAAGTTTCGGGGGTCGTGGAATTTCTTCCGGGACAAACCCTAAATTCCAGATCTAAGAATGGGGGCGGAAAAACTCAATTTTCAGGGTCAAAATTGAGGATATTTCATGGATATAAATGGGGGAAAAGATGGGGAATTCTAGATCCACTTGAGACACAACGAATCCATGGATCAAAATCAACAAAACATCATCCAAACCAACAAATCAAAAAAAAACCGAGGCTATTTTTGTGGGGATTTTCAAATTTAGGACGAAACCAAGCAAAAGAAGGCTAGAAAACAAAGAGGGAGGCTCCAAAATCGTGATCAACCTGGCTCTGATACCAAGATGATGTAGGGTAGAACCCTAGTGGCCCGATCTTTCACGAAAGGAGTGAATCCCGCGATGAACACGAAGAACACGAGGAGGGAAATGAGGGGAAATCACGAGGGGAACACAAGAGAACACTCAAACCAACAAGAATGATCACACATGCGCTAGATCCATGAACACAAAGGGAGATACAAGATCCAAAGTCAACAATGGACGATACAAGAGGTAACCGGTCTTCTCTGTGAGGAGGTCTTGAATCCACGGGGGGATCTTCCCTTAGAAAGGGGGCTTGAATCCAAAGGGATCTTCTCCGAAGAGGCCGCGGTCTCTCGCACGGAGGAGATCCGATATGGATGAGCGTAGCTCTATCTCTCAAATGAGCTATCACAACGCTGACCCTAGAAAGGAGGAGGTGGAGGAGTATATATAGTCTAGGTCCACAAAGGGGTAAGTGAGGGGCGAAAGGGTACATGGGCTTCAGCCCGAGTGTCTGCGCGCAGGCAGGGCCGGAAGTTTCGGGGACGACCGGAAGGTCCGGGTGCCGGAGGTTCCGGGCGAAGGTCCGGGCAGGGTCCGGGCTATCTAGAGAGTTGGCACACTCTCGGACGGCTTCGGTGTAGCAGGGCCGGAAGCTCCGGGATGGCCGGAAGTTCCGGGCAGCGGCTGGAAGTTCCGGGCTTTCCAGAAGCTTGTCCAGGCTTCTTCTTCCTTCTCTTCTACGCTTCCCTCGCGGGTGGTGTAGGTGATCCTTGGCGCTTGCACTCCTCCTCATCATCCGTGAAGCTCCAACAATACCTATGCATGCACGATGGAGGGTCAAGTAGTATACCATCCTCGAAGGGGTCAAGTGAGCACATGTAAAGGAGAGGATTCACCTTTATGTATGTGAAGTAGATGTCGCACGTGTCACTTGCTGAATAAACTCTTGACATGGTGATGTCCATAGGATGCTCCGCATCAGATATTGCCTTTGCTATAAAAGAACAAGGATGTATCTGCCTTGGATGATGTAAACCCAAGATGTTGTAGCTGCATGCTCAACCTAGAATACCATTCTCTTGGAGCCTGCTTTAGACCATATAAGGCTTTATCCAACTTACATACATAATGTGGTGTGCTGTGATTTTCATAACCTGGTGGTTGCCGCATGAACACTTCTTCCTCAAGAATACCGTGAAGAAACGCGTTCTGAACATCTAGCTGTTTTAAGCTCCAACCTATGGAAATAGCAATGGACAAAACAAGATGAATAGTAGTTGCTTTAACAACGGGGCTAAAGGTATCATCATAATCAATTCCAAACCTCTGCTTAAAACCCTTTGCAACCAACCTTGCCTTGTACCTGTCTATACTTCCATCAGATTTTCTTTTAATCTTGTATACCCACTTACAATCAATTACATTAGCACCACGTTGCAGTGGTACTAAATGCCAAGTCTAATTTTTTTATAAGTGCATTATATTCATTATCCATTGCTTCCTTCCAATCCTTGTTAGCAAGAGCATCATGCAGATTGATAGCTTCACCAGTAGTGGCAAGAAAAGCACGCTTAGTTGGATTATACTTTATTGTACCATCACTGTATTGTTTTTCCTTGACAATACCTGACCAAGACCTTGTGTGTCGATGAGGAGGTGAAGGAGCCATAGGAACAGCTGCAGTTGACTGTGACGCAGAAGATTCGGCTGTTTCGTCGTTGTCCACAGAAGATCCAGGCTGATGGGGCTCCTGATCCGAGGAAGATTGGTGCTGCTCCTCGTCCGACGCGCAGCCAGGATCGACTGGCGAATCGGAACCATCCGGTGGGTCCCGCGTTGTCGTGGTGTGGTCGGTTGTTGGGTCCCCAGGTGACGTGGTGGCCAAAGACTCGCTCCCCCCCCCCCCGCGTGCCTCGCCCGATGGGCGTCTCTGGCGTGCGGGCGAGGGTTGGCGTGACGCGCCTAGACCGGTGCGGCCCACCCGGTCTGCTGCGCTATCGGCCACCAGGGGGCGCAGCAGGGGCGAATATGTGCGGGATCGTGCGCCGCCCAGCGCTGCAGTCTGTCACGAATCCGTCTGGGATCGTGCGCCGTCAGCATGATCAGCACCGGGAGCTGTGCCTGGTTTGTCCTGTGTGCACATAAATTGACGACTGGAATCTGCACAAAAGTCATTAGAAACACAATTTTCTTCGGATTTTTCACATGATCATGATCAGTTAATTCACCCCCGTGATCAGGATGTGTGGCATAGTCTGGTAGAAGTGCCATTTCTGCACGAAGCAAAGCGCCCGCATTGGGATGAAGTTTGGAAAAAGGAAAGAGTGTCTCATCAAAGATAACATCACGAGAGATATAGATGCGTCCAGTAGATAGTTCAAGACACTTGTATCCTTTATGAAGATTACTGTATCCAATAAAGACACATTGTGTTGAGCGAAACTCGAGCTTGTGATGATTGTATGGACATAAATTGGGATAACAAGCACACCCAAATTTTTTGAGATAATTGTAATCTGGCTTGTGATGATACAATTGTTCTAAAGGAGTGGAGTTGCCAATCACCTGACTGGGAAGGTGATTGATAAGATATGTAGCTGTGATAAAGGCCTCGTCCAAATACTTGAGGGGCATGGACGCATGAGCTAAAATGGAGAGACCAACTTCAATGATATGACGGTGTTTGCGTTCAGCAGAGCCATTCTGCTGATGAGCATGAGGGCAAGACACATAGTGAGTAATCCCAATGCTACAGAAAAAGGAGTTAAGTTTTTCATACTCCCCTCCCCAGTCACTTTGGACTAATATAATTTTCCTATCAAAGTGTCTCTCAACAAGTTTCTGAAATTCTTGGAAGATGGAGAAGACTTCAGATTTATACTTAAGCAAATAAATCCATGTAAACTTGTTGTAATCATAAATGAAACTAACATGATATTTTTTTCGACCAAAAGAATCTGTGGCATGACCCCATACATCACTGAAAATCAGTTCTAAGGGAGCATGAGACACACTAGTAGACTTAGGATAAGGAAGCTGATGGCTCTTGGCACATTGACAGGCTTCACAAATAGACTCATTATTTGAACTATGTGAGAAAGGAAGATTGTCTTTATTGACTACTTGCCTAACTATGACTGATGAGGGATGTCCTAATCTTTGATGCCACCTCGCCAAAGAGGGCTTGATGACGGAGTAGACTCGATGATGCTTGCATCTAAGTGCTCCGAATGAGATGGGGTAGAGACCTCCAATGCATCTACCGTGATAGAGAAGTGCCCTCGTTGCCCGATCCTTGATGAAAAAATAGCGAGGGTGAGTTTCAAAGAAAACGTTGTTATCGGTGGCTAAACGAGACATAGAGGCAAGATTTTTATTAGCTTGAGGAACATGGAGAACATCCTTAAGAACTAGATCATGTTGAAGATGAGGGAATTAAGTGAACCTTGACCGATGTGACAAATATCCATACCTTTACCGCTGGCGGTGTGGATCTGGTCATTGCCGTGATACGTCTCGCGAAGAGCAAGTTGCTCTAGCTCATTGGTGACGTGGTCCATAGCACCGGAGTCAACATACCAGACGCCATCCCCGCCTTGCTTGCGCATAGCAGCTGCAACCAAACGAGCATCCAGGACAAAGTTTTCATCAAACCGATGCCAACAGTCAATAACCTCATGACCGGCCTTCTTGCAGAGCTGACACCGAGGGCGGCCACGTGATGTGGAGTTGCGACGGCCACTGTTGGAGTTGAAGCCGCCACCCCCATTGTTGTTGCCATGGCCGCCACTCTCGTTGTTGTGGCCATAGTTGCCACCAGAGCGGGCACCATCGCCCGAAGAAGCACCACGTCCGCGGCCACCGCCACGGTTGGCGCCCTGGTGACCACGACCATGGCGGCGACCCCGTGAAGTGGAGTATGTAGAGGATTGCCGGAGATCGCTGCCATGGAGGAGGGTGAGGCGGGCATCAAAACTGAGCAGCTGACTGTGCAGCTCCAGAACCATGATGGGTTCCACCCGGGTAGCAAGAGCGGAGACGATGAGATTGTACTCCATGATAAGTCCAGCAAGGATCTTGGAGACGATCTCCGGATCGGAGAGCGCCGAAGAAGTGCACGCGACTTCATCGGTGAGGGTCTTGATTTTGCCAAGGTACCCTACCATGGACATGTTACCTTTTTTAAGGTTGGTGAGCTCGATGCAGGTGTTGATCGCCTGCGCTTGGCTCTAGGCAGCGAACATGTCATTGATGGCGCGCCACACCTGGCCGGCGTCTGGAGCGTGGCCACCTGGGAAAGGATCTCGCGGGAAAAGGAACCCATCAAGAACCCTTGAAGTTGTTGCTGATGTGCATACCAGAGAGTGCGTGCGAAGTTGACGACTTGCTCTTCTTTGCCATCCTTGGTGATGGTGAGAGCGGCCGGCGGTGGCGAGCTTGTCGCGTCGAGGTGGTGCTTCATCTGGGCACCCTTGATCTGGGGGAGCACGATGGCCTTCCATAGCAGGAAGTTCCCCCTTGTTAGCTTCTCATGTGGTGGCGATCCGAGGAAAGTATTGGTGGATGTGGATGAGGAGGCAAAGGTGGAGGCGGAGGAGGTGGTGGTGATCGCGCCCATGGTGCTGGGCGACATGGCGGCAGAGGTGGTAGACATGGCTCGGTCGCGAAGGTAGCTAGATGCGATCTCTTTCAATCTAATGAGGAAGAGGCTCTGATACCATGTAAAATAATTTGGGAAGCGTAGAACCCTTTGTCTCGGGCCGCATTATTAGGCAAAGCCTTGATGCATAAGTTACAGAGAGATCGAGAGAGAGAGATTGACCAGGAGGAGAGAGATCGACCAGGAGGTCGTTACGGGAGATAAAGGAGAAGAAGAGATAGAGTTTAGATACAAGTTAAACAGCCTCCCCTGTCTCCTATACAATTATTCTAACAGTGCTAGCCGCTAATGGCTATATATAGAAGAAATAACCAGCCACCTCCCCTGCTGTTCAATGTGTCTGATCACACCCACTTGTTCTCCTCTTCTCCTCTCCACAACACATACCACTCGTCCTCCCCAAAGAAGCGCATGTGCAAAAAAGCCCCCTCTAGTAGTGCTTGGAGTCGCGTCCTTGGCATAGCCGTAGCATGCATCACAACATCGTCATGACCTTTTAAGTATGCCGTTGCAACATCGTTGGAGCAGCCAGCCCACCATCGCAGCATCGCCGCTGCCATCAAAGTACGTCATCACAACATCGTCAAAGCAGCTGAGCTGGCATTGCAGTATGCCTCACACCCATCACCTTGACCGTCGAATCACGTCATCACGACACTGCATTTACCATCAAAGCATGCCATTGTGCATCGCCGCTGACATTAAAGCACGTCGAGCAGCTAGGATGCCATCGCAACATCGCTACTGCCGTCGATGCGTGCTGGAGCAACATCATCAAAGCAGCCGAGACACTGTCCCAGCATGCATTGAAGCATGCCATCGCATGATCACCAGAGCAGCCAGGCCACCGTCCCAACATCGTCAAAGCAGACAAGACACCGTCGCAACATGCCTCGTAGTGCAACACTATCTTATCAACTTGCAGCGCGGCTACCCTTGTATGCAGCAGCCACTCTGTTGTTGGTCTTTGGAGCACCTCATGTGTGTGCACTTGTGGCTAGCTTTTGGCAACGTGGTTGTGCCCCCATCTGGCAGTTGTGCCCCTTATTCTCCTTGGGGTTCGCTTGGAGGAGCTCGAGAAGACCATCCATGGCAGGTAAAATCCCACGGAATAGATGACACAAGAAAGATGGGAGAAGACGTTGGATGTGTTTGGTTGCCTGCATCCTCTCGAGCTAGGCCATGGGGATGCAGTTTGGCCCATTTGGTTGCCCGTGAGCACTGTTGGACCTGCACAACATGGAACTTAAAACAGCGCTCGGCCTGGCTTAGGAGGAACGCTCGAATTGGTTGTTTCTAGCTAGCCAGGCCCGAGCGGGCCGAATCTAGTGCATGTGGTGGCTCTGATGATGCAGGTTGATAAGAGTGTCTGATGATGCCTCCTTAATCTTTTATATCTAAACAGCTACCAGCCACTAATCTATTTTTCTTAACATGTAAACGTGCCATCGCAACATGAAACATGCGTGAAAAAGACCCACCTTAACATGCAACCATGCATATCATATATAGTAACAAATCCACCAACATAGCAAACATGCATGATCATTTCCGCTCTATTATGCTATTTGTATTTAATAAATATTTTGCAATTGTAAAAATGATCAAACACAATAAATCATATGTATTTCCACTTTTTGTTATCATATGAGGTAAACACACCAGAGTGCCTAAACTTATACTGGGCGGTCACTTTGGCTCCTAAAGCTGTAAAATATATGAAACTTGGTTATGCGTGTAAACACGGTGCTTCCTCCCATATTTACATGTTTAGTCAAGTTCGAGCACCAATTTCATGTATTTTGCAAGTTCAGATAGCAAAGTACCTATCCAACGCAAGTTTAGGCACCCCAGTGTATTTTCCTTCTATCATATTATTACTCAAAATATTCATGTTCATACAACAAAATCTCCTTACAATATATTGAATAATATTCTCGCAATAACGTGTAGAGTATCATCTAGTTTCTTCAATCCTAGGTCCGCCATGCGTACAACAATGCATCATAGGGAAGTTAATCAGCGAATTGCTCTTGCCAGGGTGCCTGATAAGACTGAAATCCCCACATGTGCCAGTGAACAGATAAAATAACGAAATACCATGTGCGCAAGATGTTCGTCAGTGACATTGTGTGCACACGTGTACACATGCTTTTTGAATGGTGGTGAGTGATGACGGTGCCGGACGACGTATTCACGAGTAGTGTGGCCACGCTGACGTTGTGTCTGTAAACCCAGCAACAGCCATGGGCACATCGTCCGAACGACTGATGGACCGAGCAGCGACGGGAGAAAACAGCGGGCTGCACGGGAAGTAAGTATCATCCATCGCTATAGCGTCCGTGCTCGGGGAGAGTCCGCCGCCGGCCGGCAAGTACACCGCGCGATCACTCGAGCTGATCGCTTCCACGAGCAGCAAGGACGACGACGACGACGACGATGGAGCCTTCACGGGAGCACATGGCAAGCCGCACGAGATCCCCGTGTCCAGGCCCGTGCTCACGTCCAGCGGGCTCGGCGTACGCCCGCCGTCAGGGTCACTCGGGCTCGCTCCGACGGGCGGCGGCGACAAGGACGAGGACGACGGAGCTGCAGGCGCAGCTCCTCCGATCACCATGGCCAGGCACGAGGCCATGGTGTCGTCATCCAATTCGGCGTGTTGAGGTTGAGGATCGAAGTGGCCGCTCCTTGTAGCTTCTCCGGGAGGCACTGTTTGTTGCTGGCACTTGTGCTCGTGCATGTAGGTGATCTGGAACATAGGACGATGGCCGCTGCTACTATCGTGCTGTTGCACCGTCTTCTTCGCCCTGCAGCCGCGGTCATGGCTAAACATGCATTTGTAGTAGGACCTGCATGCATATACAGTTAGAGAGGCTGCGGTCATTTCAATCTTACTATCTATGAGGGAGCATTTGAGCTCGAGAGCAGAAACAGAACGCCCTCTTTGGATTGTGGGTAAGACAAAGGTTCGTGTCTAGATTACTGTCTATTAACTTTAATTTGTAAAGTTTGATCAAATATCAGTATCTATAATACTAAAAATAAATAAAATACGAAAATACATTTCATGGTGGATCTAATGGTAATACATTTGAAGTATTATAGATGTTGAGTTTTTCTATAAATTTGATCAGGGGTGAAAGAAGGTTGACTTCTGAACAAATTTATACACCTGTGTTTAATTCATTTATTTTGATCGACAAAGCTCAGAAATTTATACACCTTTTAATTTGGAACTTGGGGGCGGGGTGGACACTAGAAATACATAGTTGGTCCAATTCCAAAAACAAATAAATACATTGTTGGTACTAGAATGTTGGAAATAGTAAACAAAATAGTTATGGTCAACTAGAAGAAAGGAAACAAGTTAGAGACTCCTCAAAAAGTAGAAAATCTGACCATGTGTTTTTTATAATTTTATTTCTGTTTTTTGCAAAGCAAAGATGGTCTTATAAGAGTTGGATAATTTTATATGAACTAGTAAACAAAAAGTTTTTGACATTTAAGAAAATTCAAATTGGTGTAGACCCAACAAATTACTAGTTCCAACCATGGGTGGAGCGAAATCCTGCGATGGCTATTCATTTAAGTTTTCGGGTAGCACTCCCCGCAACAAAAAAAAGCCTTCCGGTAGCACCACCAGATCTTTAACATTTTATTAAGTATGAATTTTTTAAGTTTGAATTTAAAATTTTTAATGTTCCCTTAAATTTCTGAATTTCAAATATTTGAAAAGGTTTAACTTCTAAAAATTGAGTTTCTCAAAATTTCAAACTTTGAAAGTTACACCATGAACAAAGTTGGTGCTGGAATTTCTAAAAGTTACCAAAAATGTGCAGTTTGACCAGGAGTTGAATTTCTTAAATGGAATGTTTGCCTGACTCGACTAACCAGTTTTGTAGTCTAACATATTTATCCAGCATCCCTTCGGTTTTTATTTCAAAGTGTGCACACCTTTTATAAAAATCATGGGTTTGGGCTACTCATCATCAAAGGTGTGCACCTTCTAAAATTTGACCTATGGATGTATCTTATAGTAGACCTATGGATGACTATATGAGTCTAATTAGATACTCCCCCATCTCTGAAAAGAGGGTCTATAACTTCTTTCTGAAGTCAAATATTGTAAAATTTGACCAATTTTGTAGCAAAAATTATTAAGACCTATGCTACCAAATTTGATATCATTAGATAGTCATTAAAATAAAATTTCATATTATATCAATTTTAGATTGTAGTTATTGATAGTTTTTCCTATAAACTTGGTCAAACTATGTATCGTTTGACTAAAGAGAAAGTTTATAGCCCCTCTTTTTCATAAATAAGGAATGGTACCACATATATAGAAGCGCTGGAAGTCTTAGCACTTCACCTTGCAAATTTTCTTTTGTGAATGTTCTTTTGTCCGTATTTTCTCCATTGGTAACCATCACTGTGAGGCGAGGCTGTAATCTCCTTCTTGGTAACCTCGTTTTCTCGGCCCTTCCTGGGGGGAGCAACCTCTCCACCACTATATTGTTCCATGGAGACAACAGCACAGGAATACACATCTGGTAAATGAAGAAATCACAAGAGTACATATAGCCAGGAAAAATGACAAGAGTCATCAGTGGCGTACCAGATACGCATGTCCTTCGCCGGAGCCCGCTCATCGATGCTACCCTCAGTGATCGTTGCCGCTGGCGATGCCATCCTGTCTACCACCGGTCTGCTGTTCTCTCGAGAACTGAGCATGAACAGAGACACCATGAACACCCGGGAGAGTTCCTGGCTCATCGCTGCGGCCCTCTCCTGTCCACGTCCGTCGAGAGGGCTGCGGCGCAGCAATGCCAGGAGCCTCGCGTTGAGATTATACCCTCCGACGAGCTCCTGAGATAGTTGTTCTATGGCCTCTTGCCCGAAGGCCATATTGAGAGTGTGAGTCGCACGAGGTTTCAGCGACTGCAGTATTGTAGGACTTGGAGGTGGTCTAGCAGCTGAAGCTATTTATATTGGGGAGACGGACACGTACACTACACCGAGTCAATAATGAGGGTATGATCACCTCCATGCAAGTAGAAACAACAACTCTGTTTAGGGCATCTTCAACAGTTGTAAGATAAACGTTGATAAATTTGCTAACTAGAACATAGCGATGATATGGCATGTACTAAATGTGAAGAGAGAGCAAAGTTATATGTAGGTTAGGCTGGTCATAGTGGGGAGTAACTTAGACTAGTGTCATGCATATGACACTAGTCTAAGTTATTACCTTCATAATGCAAAGTAACATACTAGTAGTATCATAGATGGCTTCATTTATTAACTCGTAGACTTATCTTGTCTTGGAAAGCGTTATGTTACATTAACATATTATGTTACCACCTCTCATTAATTACTTGCCACATAAGCAGAATTTTTTCGAAGTGCGTTATGTTACTAGCTAAGTTACTCCCACTATGACTAGCCTTAACCAACAACCTTTGCACAAACTCCAAGGTAAAATAGAGAGCAATCACATTTATTTTCTCACCATCTATTGGATAGCTTACATACAACCCATTGGAGTAGTTGTATGATAGCTTGTTGGTTGATGACATGAACATTTTACCAACAAGACTAACATACAACCTGTTGGAGATGCTCTTACTGGTCATATGTTCCCACGTTATTGTTGGTCCCACGCGCAGCACACGCACCACGTTATTGTTGGTCCCAAGCGCAGCAGCACGTCTGTATCCTTTCCCCCCTCCTTCTCCATCGTTGTCGCCGGGGGCCATTCGCAGCTACATCTCACAAGGGCCGGCAGTTGCTGCGACCATGAGTCGCGCGCGAGCTTCCACGGCGCCCACACGAGGGGACGGGGGTGATGCAACCGTGGAGTGCAGATGCTGGATCCATGGCGCGCAGATGTTGTAACCATGGGCGTGAGATGCTGGAAGCCACAACTTCCAACGGTGACCACACCGGCAGAGATGCTGCTACCCGGCACGGCGGAGCTGCAACCGTAGTTCAGTGGAGTTACAACCGTAAGCCGGTGGAGTTAAAGCAAGCAAAACAAATGTTGGAACCGGCGACAGCCGTGCCGCGACGGCCACGGCGGCGATACATCATTGCTGGAACCAGCAATTTTTTTTGCTGGAAGCGGCGCTTTTTTTATACGACCCAGTAACAATGATTCATAGTTTTTCACGAAATGACAAGTACTTTGGCTGGAACCATTTTTTTTTTTGCAAGCATAATTTCTTTTGTTATCATCATTTTGATTTTTGTTGGAAAAAACATCCATTATTTTTGTTACCATCGTCTTGGATTTTTGCTGGAACCAGCGTATTTTCTTAGTACAACTGTTCTTCCATTTTGCTGGAACCAAAGCACCTTTTTGATTGCGATTTGACGATGGCAAGCGTGTCGGTGGTGAGCGTCGATGGCGAGCGATGGGGGCCGTTGCCACTGGAGCTGCAACCGCAGGCCACAGTTGTTGCATGCATGGAGTCAGCGACAAGTGCAGGCAGCGACCGGCAGCGCTCGGCGACAAGGACATCCGGCATGGAGTCAGCGACAAATGCAGGCAGCGACCGGGAGCGCTCGGTGACAAGGACATACGGCGTGGAGTTAGCGAGAAGTGCGGGCAGCGACCGATTGCGCTCGGCGACGAGGACATCCGGCGAGAGCGGTGACTTGCTGCACGGTTTGCTGCAACCACAGATGACGGTGCTGCAACCCTCGACGAGGAACCTGTGGTCGCGGCTGGCCGCAACGATCACCGCGGTTGCCCGAGAGCGAGGGCGGCGAGCGGCCGAGATCCAGCGACCTTCGATGCCGGTCATGTCGCTCGCGTCCCCTGTGCGCCCCCGCTTGATATTCATGTTGAAAAGCAAAAAAGTAAACGATGTGGTGGGGAGGAAAGGGCATGATCCGACAGCTAAAGGAGTTTGCATCAAACGGTTACTACGCGTCCGGCCGAAAAATTAGGCCGGCATGCCGGCGCCTAGTACCGCCTTTTTAAAAATGAAAATGTGCGCACAACTTCGTCTTAAACGGCGCCATACGGTGGCGCACCAACCACTAGTTTATAACATAAACAATGATAATAACGGTCCAAATGAGACTACACCAACAACATAATTTAAAGATAATGCAACTGCATGACATAGCAAGGATCATTGTCATTGTTTGAAGATATCTCCATCACGACGATGCCAGACTCCTCGGCACCCCTCCTTCGGGCCCCACTCTCAGCCCCGGCGGCGATCTTAGCGACGGAAGCATCCTCCACCGCCTTGAGCATCCGCTCCTCCCCCGCCGCCATGGTGGCAGAAACATATGTGTCCATTTTGAGCATGCACTCCTCATGAGTGACGCCATCGGTCACGGTTCTGGCCTCCACAACATCTACTATTTACTAGCTCATCCGCTCCACTTTAGCGGGGATAGCCTCATTCTCCTAGGACGTGTTTGGTTGCCGTTTGCTACAGTTCCTGCATCGCATATACTTCCCAACCTAGCCTGGGTGAGCAAAAACAGGTCCTAATATGCCATATGTAACTTGTTTGGTTGCCTGCATCTAGTGTCCCTGCATTAGGTAATACGCAAGGGCACTTTCTTTGGTTGCCTGCATTGGCCCAAGTGGCACATGAACACGGCATTTGGTTGCATACGACGAACATGTTGTGATAACCTTGTATCCTAGTTGGTGAGCTTACCCACACCTAGCACACCAACGTCATAGCACAGCAATGGCGATGAACTGGGCAAAGATGACGAAGTTCTTCAGCTTCAGCCCAAACTGACGATCCACCTTGATACCTCCAACCTTGCCACTATCAACACTGCTGCCTCCATGCTTTCGCAGCCAGTCGGAGTAAGCTTGTTCTGCTGCCTGCCTAGTCTTGAACCCTCTATGGCTGCTGTTGCTATACGATGCCACTTGTGCACTGGCTTCTTCCCATGAACTATATACCCCTGGAACCTTACCGATGAACACGGCATACCACTTGCCCTAGCAATGCACAAGAGGAAGAGTTGAAGCAGCAAATCAATGGAGCACACAAGCAGCAAGCAAAGTAGCACACAAACAACAATGGAGCGGAAGAGAAGAAGTAAAGTATGCATGATCATACGGCATAGCAAGTTCTACCTAGCACTACCTTGGTGTTAACCTACCACCACATCCAAAAGAGGGTGTCACCCTACCACGCAAGTTCACCATCAGCATGAGGGGTTGGTATATACCATCTCACCAAAATATACAGACCATCAAATAGTTTTTGAGCCCTAGCTACACAAAATATACGTCGTCATCGTCATCGTCGTCGTCGTCGCCACCACCGTCGCTGTCGGGGATCATGCACGCTCATAGGCAGCACAACTCTAGTAGTAGTGCTTTCCCAGCCAGCTCCGGAGCCACAACACCCTATGAGCGTCGGCCATGGCAATGAACCCAACACCCTGGGCCTTGTTGTCAAGCAGGTGGCTGAGAGCTGCCATGAGATCCTCGTCGCTGAAGCCACCCTGGGTCATGACAGCGCCATACAGGTCAGGGTGGACGTCGAGGGGCTTGCACTCCCTGATGGCTGTTGCCACCTCCTTCACCACCTCAGTCATGCTGCAAAAGACATTGATCTCCTCCTCCATCAGGCCTCCTCTCTTCCTCTTCCTATCATGGACGGGGTCAAATGGCTTGTCGAAGGGCTTCACGCGAAGGGCTTGTCAGGGCCATCAAGGACCTTGACGTCCGAGGTCCCAGGGAAGTCTAGCATGGGAGAACCAAGAGGCTCCCCGAGCCCATGGCATGCTTACCAGTTGCTAGCCCGAAGGAGAAGATGTGTTGCATATGGCTGTAGTTCTGTATGGGTGTGTTGAGGAACTCAGCGTCCCTTGGGTGGTCCTAAGAATGAAACACAAGTGTTGTTAGTTGCAATTAGGAGTAGGCAATGGTGGATAGTATGAAAAGGAAGAGGGTTGTGAGCTAGCCGCGACATGGCCGGCGTAGTGCTCTGCCTCTAGAACTATGGAGCAAGTGTTCTCATCCCATGAGGCGCCGCTAAGGTCTCTCAGCTTGGACACTTGGATCCATCGACCTCTCCACTTCCTCAGGTGGTTGTACACCTGGGTGGCAGACACCTCCTGCCCACAGAACTCGAACACCTGCTTCGCAATGGTGTTCAAGTGCACCTCCTTGAAGCCCTAGTCAGTCCTAACTCCACTAGAGATGAGCTCACACATCTTGTTCAGCACGAACGTGGACATGAACTGCTGCCACTTCATGTTGTTGGACCTACCATCCTTCTTTGCCTTTGCTGCTCCTACCTTGAGTGCAGCAGCAGAAGCAATAGGAGTTGGCTCAACGAGCACTACTGGCACATCGAGGGAATCAGGCGCGAACACCTCTAAATCAGGTGCCATCTCGGACATAGGTTGTGAGTCCTCGACAAACGATGGAGCAAACTGGCTGTCGGACGGGACAAGGGCCTGACTAAGATCTTGCATCTGTGTGGTCATGTCCTACAATCGTAGCACACATTGACAGTAAGCATAACACACAACATACCGGACAATCCATGAATGCAGGAGCATACATGTACATGGTTCATCGCTATCATAGCAAGCACATGCTTCATCGCTATCATACATCTACAACAAACAACCTGCTACAAATGGACCATCAATAGCTACAAATCACAGATCTAAGCACGAATCAACACAAGCACAAGGTTCAACTTCAAACTCTACTACTAATCTAGCCTACCACATGCCTGGACATCTAGCCCTACCATAAATTGCAACCGCAGCATAGCAATCAACCATATGAGCTCACAGATCAGACGACTAATCAACCATGCATCTAGGTCTAAGCCTAGCTGCAGCTCAGATCTAGCTAGAAGAAACAGAGAGAAATGGGGATTGAACTCACAAAGGCCATGGTTGCAGCTCGAGGACGAGGAGGCGGTCGTGGAAGATCAACACCGACCGGTGAAGGAGCCCCGGCACCGTGGACCGCCGGCCGAAGAAGATGCGACGCTTACCTGCTCGTCGGTGCCGATGCGCGTCGGCGGGAAAGCTCGCACGGAGGGAGAATGGTGGCGGGAGTTGGGGCGGTGGGGAGGGGCTAAATAGGGGTGGACTCGGCGGGAGATGAGCCGTAATCCTCCCGTCGATTTTTCGACGACGCGGGAGAGCTCGCGCCATCTCCCTGCTCGCACGAGGGGAGAAGCGCGTCACCCTCCCCTGCCTCGCCTGAGCCAGACTCGCGAGCTACTGCCGATTCGGGTGTTTCCCCTGGGCCTGCACAGTGAACGCAGGCTACCAAACGGGCTCAATCTTTCCCGCACGGGCCAGGCTGAGCCATATGCAGGCAACCAAACACACCCCTAGAGCTCTAGGACTCCATGGGATAGTCCCAATCAATTCATCATTGGATTCGCGGGAGGTGGGACGGGGCGCACGACGAGGTGGGATGACATTGGCAGGTTGAGGAATGAGAGAGGAACTCTTGTTCACCGTCAGGCCAAACTAGCGGGCGGTGCGGCTCCCGTGTACACGAGCACGGGGTGATTAGCAGAGGGAATTTGTTAGAGTGTGGTTTTCGTTCCCTACCCTTTATATTGGTATAATTTCTTTTAAAGGGTGGCTGTTTTAAAGGCTCTCCTAGTGTTTTAAAGGGTCAAATGAATGAGTAAGTGGAGTATCTTTTACTACTATTATCTTAGTCTACACCTCTTAATTACTCATATGTGGTGTTCTGGGCCGAAAGGTTGACGGACGGTATGGACGGTGCGTGTGAGGTCCATGATTGTTGTGCTCGCTATTGAAGGTACTTTCACGACAGTATACAAAATATCTTCCCTCTTGCCGTGAGTGAGGGCAGGGGAGTAGACAAGCCCAAGGCAGCTAGGGCCATGGCCTGGGTCGTGAGGCTATACTATTACTTTGGTTACTGTAGCGGTTTGAACACTATTTAGCACTGTAGCTAGTATTTGACCTGGGACTTGCTCGGGGCTTGGCACAATCCTGACTACGGCACTGAATGAGGGTTGCTTAGGCCAAACCAGACATGGTAACTTTTTTTGAGGGTCCAATCATGTTAACTAGGCCGAAGTTAGTGACGGATGTCCACACGCATGAAAATGTAAGCTGTTCAACCATGCCCACAGCTTTCGATTGATCTCACACTGCAAGCGGTCCCAGCAAAAACTTGAAAACAACGACAGAGAAGAGCCCACGAGCAAATATGCAATCAAGGGATAAACATTACTCCCTTCATTCCAAAATAATTTAAGTTCAGGATTTTCCTAAGTCAATCATTTTTAATTTTGATCTTATCTATATAGAACATTTGTAAACAACTATACAATATCAAATATATAATAAATCTAATAATGAAATAAATTATGGTGATATTTTTTTTAAATGGACTTTAATAAAGTTTAACTTAGAAAAATCCTAGAATTTCAATTATTTTGAAACGGCGTAAGTACAAAGAAAATGACTCATGCCTACTTTAGTTAGTGTCTAGGGGGTAGGGGTAGGGGTGGACAAATAGATGCATTGAAAAGTTTTCTTTGTCCTCGACACAAGTTGATTGGACGGGCTTGATCGCATGTACATGTACGAAAACAGCGTAGTGATAGTCACGTGTCATCGGCGTGCTACGAAAGCTAAGGTGATGAAACCCAACAATGGGCAATTGGGGATTGCGCACTACAGATATTTTGTGTTCTTCAACCTCACGTATGCTCAAGGTTAACCAATCCGCTAGGTGGTTCCTTTCAGGCAGATATTTTGCGTTCTCCAACTTCACATATGTTCAACGTTAAAGGCATCTTCAACCTGGACCCTCAAATAGTCCATAAGTGTGTGGATCAAGTTGTACGGCATACTTTGTTATTCAACATGGATCTATATTTGTTCACGAACGCATCTGTTTTTTCACAAACCAGATGCAAATCAAGGGGTTTTGCGGGAGTCTGGACCTCCGCCATATAGGACTATAACATCCCTTGCCCACCCAAAACCAAGGCAGAGTCCACACATTTGGAACGGTCCGCACTGTTTTCGCGCCAAAGCCCGCGCTTTCTTCACCCTCTCCATTCCGATCGCCAGCGTCCTCCGTCCCAACTCCATGCTTTTCGCGTTTCACCGCCACAAGGACCCATACGAAGAGCTGCCAGAGGCGAAGGATTCACCAAGGTGACCGCCTACAAGATCAACTCGGTGACACGGCAAACCCGCGGCCTCAAAAGGAAGGAAACAGAGCAAGAGGAGGCGGCAGCCAGTAAAAAGAAGGGTGTTGGGCATGGATGGGGGACGCCACCGACGCTGTCCACGCACACGTTGCGCTACTTCTACGCCTCCAAGTAGCTCGGTCGTCAACATTACACCTGGCCTCCGCCGTCGGGTATGTGATGTATTGCGTCGACCTCAACGCGGCGCCACTCCATTATGTTGACTCGTCATCGTTGCAGCTTGTCCGGTCACGGGCGGCGGGCGTGAATCAACTGGGTGCCCACTCTCTTTTCACCGGTTTGTCTCAACCGGGTGCGAGTGCGTCTAATGACGCGGACAAAGAGACGATGGAAGCGGAGGCGGCTTCGAGGACATACCAGTGGATGAATCCCAGTCGGAGGTGTATACCCATCAGCCAGAGCAGGACATGTACGCCGACGTGACGAACCTTGATCTGGAGGTTTTGTTGGCCGATCCAAAGAAGAGGGGTAGAGAAGAGGGAGGACAAATTGTTGTGCTATGCGTGCAAATTGTTGTGCTATGCGTGGTTGTCCACTAGCATCGATCCGATCCATGGCACGGAGCAAAAGGGCATAACATTTTGGTCCAATATTCATTCTTGGTTCCACAAGCACAAGAATTTCAAGCCCTGCAGCACAGAAGTCATCCGAAATCATGGGACAAAGTCAATCAACCATCAATGGTACATCATCGAAGAGTTTGTGAGCAAGTATTGCGGCCACTACAAACAACTAATTGGTCGGGTGGTCAAGTGGTGCGCAAATTGCCGAGAAAGTAAGTTGTTCTATGTGTTGGTCATTTGATCGGATATGCAACTTGTTGGCTGGATATGCTCTATGTGTTGGTCATTTGGCCGGATATGCACCTTATTGACAATGTCTTTTTTGCTAGCCCTCTCATGCTTGCACATTGTATTTGAAGGTGTATAAGAAGAGCTTCGTCCTCATGCATTGTTGGCTGAAGATGAATGGCCAAACCAAGTAACAACTATCCATTGTCAATTCCATCAGGATTGTCATCGTCGCCAATGAGGATGAAGCGGAGGCTCCAACCGACCCAACAAAAGAGCCGCCCAACAAGGTTAGAAGGGGGTTCCGGGGAAAGAAGTGTGAGGAGGAGAAGGAGATGCGAGAAGGGGCGGCGGCCAAGATGACGGAGAGGTTCAAGGACATCTTGGCGAGGAGGAGGCATGTGTCAAGCACTATGACTGGAAGGAGAAAAAGAAAACGGGGAGATTTAACATCTGGATGGCGGCATCCAGGAAAAAGATCAACATTGAAGAAAAGAAGACCAAGCTCGAAAAGAGGAGGGTCGAGTTCTGCGGCCGCTTTGGAGCATACCAAAATGTTGCCATGAATATGGACAAGTTGGATCCTGATGCAGCGATGATCGGGCAAGCCGTCCGTGTTAGGATGTTGAAGCATTTGACGGCCGAGATGGGAGGCGCCGAGAAGGAGGCAGCTAATGCGGAGAAGTCATTGAAAAAGGGAGCGAGGAGGCACGGACAACCAGTCTGGCAGTGCAAAATGTCCTTTTTTTCATGGATTATCAGATTGAAATTTTTGTGATAGGATGCATGTAAGAACTATAAACATTCGCTTCTTTTTTGACACAAAGTACATTGCACTTTAATTTACTCATATTATTTTGCATTTGAAATGAAGAAGACAAGACTTAGGGTGAACGTTTAGAGGATATGGTTGAATGGCGTGCTCTTATATCCTATGCACGCACGTGTCTGCGGACAAATACTGTTCGTACATTTAGGGGTTGAAGATGTCCTAACCGACCCAACAATAGAAAGCCAGATCAAAAAGTTGAATGCTACGTGTCTAAGCAGAAATCGTATTCGCTGTGTACTGTATACATTGTGAACACGTCACTTCCTCCTATTTCCACCGCTCAAGGAAGTCAAGTTTGGAGGGTATTTTTGGATCCACGTGATTTATCATTCTTAATAATAAATCTAGGATGTTAAAAGTCACACTAGGCATGGTATTGTCTCTCTCATCCGACTCTCATCTCAAACTTCCCGGTCGCACCTAAGTTTGGCTTTGTTTTTCGTCACACTGTTGTCAGACCTGCTGCTCTCAGAGAAAAAGTCTTTGGATCCGCCTGCTGCTGTCAGAGAAAAGTCTTTGGAGCCGCTTTATAGATAAAACCAAGATAACATTACAACCATGGAAAATGCTCCATTGGAGATGGATTTTGCTTCTGCGGCATAATGTCGATTCCAGTTGAACTTGAAACAAAAGTCACTTGGCGCCAAGAACCCAAAACTCCTCGTAGCAGCAAGAAACTACAGTGCAAAGACGTGATCTGATACTGTAGAAATGATTTATCAAATGTCCAGAGTAGGATTAATCAACTGTCAATAGTGGGATGCTTCCAAAGGGAGAAAACTGGGAGAGAGAAAAATCCATTCCATCATTTCCGTTGAGAAGCCATAGAAGTTACTTTAAAAGTGTGATCTAAACGCTCTTATATTTCTTCAGGAAAGAGTATCCAGTAGTATTAAGGGCCCGTTCGTGTTCGGAAGTTCGCTTGCTTCCCAAAGTGGCCAGCTTTTTGTGGAGCCAGCGCAAGCCAGCTTCTCGGGGAGCCGGCGCTGCGTTCGGCAGCAGCGGCTGCTCCCATTTGCATGGGCTGGCAGCCCAGGAATCAAGAATAAAGCCCGTGCGGGTGGTTTCTGCTGTCGCTCTATAGCTCGGGTGGGTTTCTGTAGATCGAATCGGTACGCAACCTCACTTCGGGATGGCATGCCCTGTAAATTCGCCTCAACTTCTCCTTCCGCTTTTCTAGGAGCTGGGCTTCCGGTGCTCCACGAAAATACACTGGCCGGGGACGTGTCTCCGCGAAGCTGGCTTCCAGGAGATGGAGCGTTCGGGGTGGATTCTTCACGGAGCCAATGAAGCTGGCTCACGGAGAAGATCCGAATGTTCAGTACAGAATTTCAGTCTGAAATGGTAGTCATGGTCCAGAATAACTAAACATGTTAATCAACGGAGAGTGTATACAAGAAAATTAGCAAAAGCTAGGTATTTATATTTCTGCATAACATATTTCTTTCAAGCAATTGGCCCGAGTGTTTCCTTTTCATTAAGAAGAAATAGAATATTTACAAAGTGGACATGTTCTAAAACACGGACACGAAGGAACTCTTAATAATCTTCTTATTCTAGCTACTCATGGTTGCGATTTTTTTTTTATAAAGAGCATATTTTATTAATTCAATCAAAAGTATACAATGTATAATACGTACACATATGATTTCTGCATAACTAAGATGTGCACGGTTAAATTCAAATGTGCACACACCCAAAAACACGCCCCGCAAGCAAAGTCGTGGCAGACCAAGACTAAGCCAAATGTATAGAGGGTGGGAGACCTATCCAAAGACGAGGCCACGACCCATGTGAGATACAAGACATGTGTTGTCTAGTACAGCCGCATATGCACCGCCACAAACAACGATTGATGTTCATGTCTTCACAGAAAAAGACCATAAACGGAGCCGTGCGATAACATACATTGAAGAGGAATTTTTACCATTGAAAGCAAAATCATCTCTACATATCCATAGCAACCAAATCAAGGCTAACGTTCTCACCTAATAAACACGCAAAAATTGCGTGGAACCTCATCCAGCCACCAACCAAACATGTTGGCAACACTTTGTGGTGGGTGTCCACTCTTGGCCGAAAGTCCATCATGTCTTCGCAGAGAAGACCATAAACGGACTTGTGCGTACATTGGTAGATAACATGCATTGAAGAGGATTTTTTACCATTGAAAACAAAATCATCTCTACATATCCGTAGCAACCAAATCAAGACTAATGTCCTCACCTAATAAACATGCAAAACTTCCGTAGAACCCCATCCAGCCGCCAGCCAAACATGTTAGCAACACTTCGTGGTGGGCGTCAACTCTTGGCCGAAAGGCCATCTCCCCCTGCATGATATCGGATATCCTCAACTGTCAGGTGTGCCACCTCGATTACGTTAATTTTGTGTCATTGAATATTCGAGGCTTCCTCGCTTTTACAAGCATTCCACATGATGTAGATACTGAACCCACTAAACCTTCATTTGTGGTTATCGTTGATACGCAAAATTTCAGGCCTCCTTTGGTTTGGAGGAATCTTGTAGGATTTCTAGAGGATAGGACTTTTGTCGGAAAAATTCCTATGGAGCCCTTTGGTTTGTAGGAATGGATTCCTATTCCTATATAGGATAGGAATCAATCCTTCACATTTCAAAGGGAAAAAGAACATTTGCCTAGACTCAATGAAAAAAATCCTATCCTATGAATCAAGTGACATATCTTTCCCTATAGGAAGTGAGATGCATGCCACCTCAATTCCTATGATTTTCCTATTCCTATGATATTCTGACCCTATGAACCAAAGGAGGCCTCATCCCACCACTCATCAATTGTAGGGTAGGTGAATGTTGTGTTGGGGTACGCAGTATTTCAAAAACTTTCCTACGATCACGCAAGATCTATTTAGGAGATGCATAGCAACGAGAGGGAAGAGTGTATCTACGTACCTCGTAGACCGAAAGCGGAAGCATTAAGAAACGTGGTTGATATAGTCGAACATCTTTGTGATCCAACCGATAAAGTATCGAACGCACGGCACCTCCGCGATCTGCACATTTTCAGCTCGGCGACGTCCCTCGTACTCTTGATCCAGCTGAGGCCGAGGGAGAGTTTCGTCAGCACGACGGCGTGATGACGGTGATGATTAAGTTACCGATGCAGGGCTTCGCCTAAGCACTACAACGATATGACCGAGGTGGAAATCTGTGGAGGGGGCACCACACACGTCTAAGAAAATTGTCAACTTGTGTGTCTATGGGATGCCCCCTCCCCCGTATATAAAGGAGGGGAGGAGGGGAGGGCCGACCCTCTCTATGGCGCGCCCAAGGGGGAGTCCTACTCCCAGTAGGAGTAGGTCCCCCCCCTTCCCTAGTTGGAGTAGGAGAAGAAGGAAGAGGGAGAGAGAGGGAAGGAAAGGGGGGGCGCCCCCCCCCACCCAATTCGGATTGGGCTTGGGGGGGCGCCCTCCACCTGGCCGCCTCCTCCTCTCTCTCACTAAGGCCCATTGACTCCTCGGGGGGTTCCGGTAACCCCCCGGTACTCCGGTAAATGCCCGAACTCATCCGGAACCATTCCGATGTCCAAACATAGCCTTCTAATATATCGATCTTTATGTCTCGACCATTTCGAGACTCCTCGTCATGTCTGTGATCACATCCGGGACTCCGAACTACCTACGGTACATCAAAACACATAAACTCATAATACCGATCGTCATCAAACGTTAAGCGTGCGGACCCTACGCGTTCGAGAACTATGTAGACATGACCGAGACTCATTTCCGGTCAATAACCAATAGCGGAACCTGGATGCTCATATTGGTTCCTACATATTCTACGAAGATCTTTATCAGTCAAACAACATAACAACATACGGTGTTCCCTTTGTCATCGGTATGTTACTTGCCCGAGATTCGATCGTCGGTATCTCAATACCTAGTTCAATCTCGTTACCGGCAAGTCTCTTTACTCAATCCGTAATGCCTCATCCCGCAACTAACTCATTAGTCACATTGCTTTCAAGGCTTATAGTGATGTGCATTACCGAGAGGGCCCAGAGATACCTCTCCGACAATCGGAGTGAAAAATCTAATCTCAATCTATGCCAACTCAACAAACACCATCGGAGATACCTGTAGAGCATATTTATAATCACCCAGTTACGTTGTGACGTTTGATAGCACACTAAGTGTTCCTCCGGTGTTAAGGAGTTGCATAATCTCATAGTCATAGGAACATGTATAAGTTATGGAGAAAGCAATAGCAATAAACTAAACGATCAAAGTGCTAAGCTAACGGATGGGTCAAGTCAATCACATCATTCTCTAATGATGTGATCCCGTTCGTCAAATGACAACTCATGTCTATGGCTAGGAAACTTAACCATCTTTGATTAACGAGCTAGTCAAGTAGAGGCATACTAGTGACAATCTGTTTGTCTATGTATTCACACATGTACTAAGTTTCCGGTTAATACAATTCTAGCATGAATAATAAACATTTATCATGATATAAGGAAATATAAATAAAAACTTTATTATTGCCTCTAGGGCATATTTTCTTTAGTCTCCCACTTGCACTAGAGTCAATAATCTAGATTACACAGTAATGATTCTAACACCCATGGAGTCTTGGTGCTGATCATGTTTTGCTCGTGAGAGAGGCTTAGTCAACGGGTCTGCAACATTCAGATCTGTATGTATCTTGCAAATTTCTATGTCTCCCTCCTTGACTTGATCGCAGATGGAATTGAAGCGTCTCTTGATGTGCTTGGTTCTCTTGTGAAATCTGGATTCCTTTGCCAAGGCAATTGCACCAGTATTGTCACAAAAGATTTTCATTGGACCCGATGCACTAGGTATGACACCTAGACCGGATAGATGAACTCCTTCATCCAGACTCCTTCATTTGTTGCATCTGAAGCAGCTATGTACTCCGCTTCACACGTAGATCCCGCCACAATGCTCTGCTTGGAACTGCACCAACTGACAGCTCCACCATTTAATAAAAATATGTATCCGGTTTGTGACTTAGAGTCATCCGGATCAGTGTCAAAGCTTGCATCAACGTAACCGTTTACGATGAGCTCTTTGTTACCTCCATAAACGAGAAACATATCCTTAGTCCTTTTCAGGCATTTCAGGATATTCTTGAACGCTGTCCAGTGATCCACTCCTGGATTACTTTGGTACCTCCCTGCTAAATTAATAGCAAGGCACACATCAGGTATGGTACACAACATTGCATACATGATATAACCTATGGCTGAAGCATAGGGAATGACTTTCATTTTCTCTCTATCTTCTGCAGTGGTCGGGCATTGAGTCTGACTCAACTTCACAGCTTGTAACATAGGCAAGAACCCTCTCTTTGCTTGATCCATTTGGAACTTCTTCAAAACTTTATCAAGATCTTTTCTTTGTGAAAGTCCAATTAAGCGTCTCGATCTATCTCTATAGATCTTGATGCCCAATATATAAGTAGCTTCACCAAGGTCTTTCATTGAAAAATTCTTATTCAAGTATCCCTTTATGCTATTCAGAAATTCAATATCATTTCCAATCAACAATATGTCATCAACATATAATATCAAAAATGCTAAAGAGCTCCCACTCACTTTCTTGTAAATACAGGCTTCTCCAAAAGTCTGTATAAAACCATATGCTTTGATCGATTTGTTTGGCCATTAGGTTTGAATTGCCTTCTCTTTCTGTCTTCCATTTGAATTCCGTGATTTATCCTGCTATTTGGAGAGTAGTTGATATGGTCTTTCTTGGGTTTGGCTTTCAAAGTGCAGTTCGAAAAGAGTGAGTTGCTGTCAATGGCTGGAATGGAATATATAAATAAGATGGAAAATATGGCTTTCTTTCCATCTACACTATCAAAGCATATATTCCAACTCCGAGAGGCTTGCACCAGTCCATAAATGGATCGCTGGAGCTTGCACACTTTGTTAGCACCTTTTGGATCGACAAAACCTTTTGGTTGCATCATATACAACTCTTCTTTAAGATATCCATTGAGGAATGCAATTTTGACATCCATTTGCCAAATTTCATAATCATGAAATGCGACAATTGCTAACATGATTCGGACGGACTTAAGCATCGCTGTGGGTGAGAGAGTCTCATCGTAGTCAACTCCTTTAACTTGTCGAAAACCTTTCGCAACAAGTCGAGATTTTTAGCCAGTAATATTTGTTGGGGATCCTTGCAGAAATTAAAATTTTCTACGCATCACCAAGATCAATCTATGGAGAGACTAGCAACGAGAGAGAGGGGAGTGCATCTTCATACCTTTGAAGATCGTGATGCGGAAGTGTTACAAGAACGCGGATGAAGGAGTCGTACTCGCAGCGATTCAGATCACGGTTGATTCCGATCTAAGTGCCGAACAACGGCGCCTCCGCGTTCAACACATGCACAACCCGGGGACGTCTCCTCCTTCTTGATCCAGCAAGAGGAAAGGAGAAGTTGGGGAAGAGCTCCGGCAGCACGTCGGCGTGGTGCTGGAGCTTGCAGTTCTCCGGCAGGGCTTCGCCAGGCTCAATGGGGGAGGAGGGGGTGTTGGAGAGGGGGAGGGCTGCACCTTGGATGTGGTCCTGCTGCCCTCCCTCCACCCCTCTATTTATACGACGAAGGGGGAAGGGGCCGACCCCTCTAGATGAGATCTAGAGGGGGCGGCGGCCAAGGGGAGGGGGCTTGCCCCCAAAGCGAAGGGGGCGCCCCCTTTAGGGTTCCCCCCCAACCCTAGGCGCATGGGACCGAGGGGGGATGGCGCCCAGCCCACTTAGGGGCTGGTTCCCTTCCACATACATCCCATAGGGCCCTCCGGGGCAGGTGGACCCTCCCGGTGGACCCCCGGAACCCCTTCGGTGGTCCGGGTACAATACCGATAAACCCCCAAACACTTCCGGTGACCGTATGATGACTTCCCATATATAAATCTTCACCTCCAGACCATTCCGGAACTCCCCGTGGCGTCCGGGATCTCATCCGGGACTCCGAACAACATTCGGTAACTGCATACTATTTCCCATAACAACTCTAGCATCACCGAACCTTAAGTGTGTAGACCCTATGGGTTTGGGAATCATGCAGACATGACCGAGACATCTCTCCGGCCAATAACCAACAGCAGGATCTGGATACCCATGTTGGTTCCCACATGTTCCACCGTGATCTCATCGGATGAACCACGATGTCGGGGATTCAATCAATCCCGTATACAATTCCCTTTGTCTACCGGTATGATACTTGCCCGAGATTCGATCGTCGGTATCCCTATACCTTGTTCAATCTCGTTACCGGCAAGTCTCTTTACTCGTTCCATAACACATCATCCCGTGATCAACTCCTTGATCACATTGAGCTCATTATGATGATGTCTTATCGAGTGGGCCCAGAGATACCTCTCCGTCACACGGAGTGACAAATCCCAGTCTCGATTCGTGCCAACTCAACAGACACTTTCGGAGATACCCGTAGTGTGCCTTTATAGCCACCCAGTTACTTTGTGACGTTTGGCACACCCAAAGTATTCCTACGGCATCCGGGAGTTGCACAATCATGGTCTAAGGAATTGATACTTGACATTAGAAAAGCTTTAGCAGACGAACTACACGATCTTGTGCTATGCTTAGGATTGGGTCTTGTCCATCACATCATTCTCCTAATGATGTGATCCCGTTATCAACGACATCCAATGTCCATGGTCAGGATAATGTAACCATCTATTGATCAACGAGCTAGTCAACTAGAGGCTCACTAGGGACATGTTGTGGTCTATGTATTCACACATGTATTACGATTTCCAGATAACACAATTACAGCATGAACAATAGACAATTATCATGAACAAGGAAATATAATAATAACCATTTTATTATTGCCTCTAGGGCATATTTCCAACAGTCTCCCACTTGCACTAGAGTCAATAATCTAGTTACATTGTGATGAATCAAACACCCATAGAGTTCTGGTGTTGATCATGTTTTGCTCGCGGAAGAGGATTAGTCAACGGATCTGCGACATTCAGGTCTGTATGCACTTTACAAATATCTATGTCTCCATCTTGAACATTTTCACGAATGGAGTTGCAGCGATGCTTGATATGCTTGGTCTTCTTGTGAAACCTGGGCTCCTTGGCCAGGGCAATAGCTCCAGTGTTGTCACAGAGGAGATCCATCGAGCCCGACGCATTTTGAATAACTCCTAGGTCGGTAATGAACTCCTTCATCCAGATTACTTCATGTGATGCCTCCGAGGCTGCCATGTACTCCGCTTCACATGTAGATCCCGCCACGACGCTTTGCTTGCAACTGCACCAGCTGACTGCCCCACCATTCAAAATATACACGTATCCGGTTTGTGACATGGATTCATCCAGATCTGTGTCGAAGCTAGCATCGACGTAACCCTTTACGACGAGCTCTTCATCACCTCCATAAACGAGAAACATATCCTTAGTCCTTTTCAGGTACTTCGGGATATTCTTGACCGTTGTCCAGTGTTCCATGCTGGGATTACTTTGGTACCTTCCTACCAAACTTACGGCAAGGTTTACATCAGGTCTGGTACACAACATGGCATACATAATAGACCCTATGGCCGAGGCATAGGGGATGACACTCATCTTTTCTCTATCTTCTGTCATGATCGGGCATTGAGCCGTGCTCAATCTCACACCTTGCAATACAGGCAAGAACCCCTTCTTGGACTGATCCATATTGAACTTCTTCAATATCTTGTCAAGGTATGTGCTTTGTGAAAGACCAATGAGGTGTGTCGATCTATCTCTATAGATCTTGATGCCTAATATATAAGCAGCTTCTCCAAGGTCCTTCATTGAAAAACACTTATTCAAGTAGGCCTTTATGCTTTCCAAGAGTTCTATATCATTTCCCATCAATAGTATGTCATCCACATACAATATGAGAAATGCTACAGAGCTCCCACTCACTTTCTTGTAAACATAGGCTTCTCCATAAATCTGCGTAAACCCAAACGCTTTGATCATCTCATCAAAGCGAATGTTCCAACTCCGAGATGCTTGCACCAGCCCATAGATTGAGCGTTGGAGCTTGCATACCTTGTCAGCATTCTTAGGGTCGACAAAACCTTCCGGCTGCATCTTATACAATTCTTCCTCAAGGAAACCATTAAGGAATGCCGTTTTGACGTCCATTTGCCATATCTCATAATCATAGAATGCGGCAATTGCTAACATGATTCGGACGGACTTCAGCTTCGCTATGGGTGAGAAGGTCTCATCGTAGTCAACCCCTTGAACTTGTCGATAACCCTTAGCGACAAGTCGAGCTTTATAGATGGTCACATTGCCATCTGTGTCCGTCTTCTTCTTAAAGATCCATTTATTTTCTATGGCTTGCCGATCATCGGGCAAGTCTGTCAAAGTCCATACTTTGTTTTCATACATGGATCCTATCTCGGATTTCATGGCTTCAAGCCATTTGTTGGAATCTGGGCTCACCATCACTTCTTCATAGTTCGAAGGTTCACCGTTGTCTAACAACATTATTTCTAGGACAGGGTTGCCATACCATTCTAGTGTGGAACGTGTCCTTGTGGACCTATGAAGTTCAGTAGTAACTTGATCCGAAGTTCCTTGATCATCATCATTAACTTCCTCTCTAGTCGGTGCAGGCACCACAGAAACATTTTCTTGAGCTGCACTACTTTCCTGTTCAAGAGGCAGTACTTCATCAAGTTCTACTTTCCTCCCACTTACTTCTTTCGAGAGAAACTCTTTCTCCAGAAAGGATCCATTCTTGGCAACAAAGATGTTGCCTTCGGATCTGAGATAGAAGGTATACCCAATAGTTTCCTTAGGGTATCCTATGAAGACACATCTTTCCGACTTGGGTTCGAGCTTTTCAGGTTGAAGTTTCTTGACATAAGCATCTCATCCCCAAACTTTTAGAAATGACAGCTTAGGTTTCTTCCCAAACCATAATTCATACGGTGTCGTCTCAACGGATTTCGACGGAGCCCTATTTAAAGTGAATGCGGCAGTCTCTAAAGCATAACCCCAAAATGATAGCGGTAGGTCGGTAAGAGAAATCATAGATCACACCATATCTAATAGAGTGCGATTACGACGTTCGGACACACCATTACGCTGAGGTGTTCCAGGCGGCGTGAGTTGTGAAATAATTCCAAATTTCCTTAAGTGCGTGCCAAATTCGTGACTCAAATATTCCCCTCCACGATCTGATCGTAAGAACTTTATTTTCCTGCCACGTTGATTCTCAACCTCACTCTGAAATTCCTTGAACTTTTCAAAGGCCTCAGACTTGTGTTTCATTAAGTAGACATACCCATATCTACTTAAGTTATCAGTGAGGGTGAGAACATAATGATAACCACCGCGAGCCTCAACGCTCATTGGACCGCACACATCAGTATGTATGATTTCCAATAATTTGGTTGCTCGCTCCATTGTTCTGGAGAACGGAGTATTGGTCATTTTGCCCATGAGGCATGGTTCGCATGTGTCAAATGATTCATAATCTAGAGACTCCAAAAGTCCATCTGCATGGAGTTTTTTCATGCGTTTGACACCAATGTGACCAAGGCGGCAGTTCCACAAGTATGTGGGACTATCATTATCAACCTTACATCTTTTGGCATTCACACTGTGAATATGTGTAACATCACGTTTGAGATTAAATAAGAATAAACCATTGACCAGCGGGGCATGACCATAAAACATGTCTCTCATATAGATAGAACAACCATTATTCTCAGATTTAAATGAGTAGCCATCTCGCATTAAGCGAGATCCAGATACAATGTTCATGCTCAAAGCTGGCACTAAATAACAATTATTGAGGTTTAAAACTAATCCCGTAGGTAAATGTAGAGGTAGCGTGCCGACGGCGATCACATCAACCTTGGAACCATTCCCGACGCGCACCGTCACCTCGTCCTTTACCAGTCTCTGCTTATTCCGCAGCTCCTGTTTTGAGTTACAAATATGAGCAACCGCACCGGTATCAAATACC
This sequence comes from Triticum urartu, assembly GCF_056163025.1. Lineage (NCBI taxonomy): Eukaryota > Viridiplantae > Streptophyta > Magnoliopsida > Poales > Poaceae > Triticum > Triticum urartu. The sequence goes on from NC_141874.1 coordinate 710,523,552, forward strand.
CAGGAGCTACTATGAGTGTTGTTAAGGTACACATCAATAACATGTATATTATATATACCTTTGGTATTGCCGGCCTTCTTATCCGCTAAGTACTTGGGGCAGTTCCGCTTCCAGTGATTGTTTCCCTTGCAATAAAAGCACTCAGTCTCAGGCTTGGGTCCATGCTTTGGATTCTTCCCAGCAACTGGCTTACCGGGCGTGGCAACTCCCTTCTGTCCTTCTTGAAGTTCTTCTTACCCTTGCCTTTCTTGAAACTAGTGGTTTTATTGACCATCAACACTTGATGTTCCTTTTTGATCTCCACCTCCGCTGATTTCAGCATTGAATATACCTCAGGAATGGTTTCTCCATCCCCTGCATATTGAAATTCATCACAAAGCTCTTGTAGCTAGGTGGGAGCGACTGAAGGATTCTGTCAACGACCACGTCATCCGGGAGATTAACTCCCAGCTGAGACAAGCGGTTGTGCAACCCAGACATTTTGAGTATGTGCTCGCTGACAGAACTATTCTCCTCCATCTTACAAATGTAGAACTTGTTGGAGACTTCATATCTCTCGACCCAGGCATGAGCTTGGAAAACCATTTTCAGCTCTTGGAACATCTCATATGCTCTGTGCTGCTCAAAACGCTTTTGGAGCCCCGGTTCTAAGCTGTAAAGCATGCCGCACTGAACCAGGGAGTAATCATCACTACGCGACTGCCAGGTGTTCATAACGTCTTGAGTTGCTAGGAAAACAGGTGCTTCACCTAGCGGTGTTTCAAAGACATATGCTTTCTTGGCAGCTATGAGGATAATCCTCAAGTTACGGACCCATCCCGTGTAGTTGCTACCATCGTCTTTCAGCTAGGTTTTCTCTAGGAATGCGTTGAAGTTGAGGGCAACATTAGCGTGGGCCATTTGATCTACAAGACATATTGCAAAGATTTTTAGACTATGTTCATGATAATTAAGTTCATCTAATCAAATTATTTAATGAACTCCTGATATGTCCATTTTGCATCATGCTTTTATATCAATATTTATTGCATTATAGGCTGTTATTACACATTATGTCACAATACTTATGCCTATTCTCTCTTATTTTACAAGGTTTACATAAAGAGGGAGAATGCCTGCAGCTGGGATTCTGGCTGGAAAAGGAGCAAATATTACAGACCTATTCTGCACAGCTCCAAAAGTCCTGAAACTTCACGGATGATGTTTTCCAAATATATAAAAAACATTGAGCGCAAGAACTTCACCAGGGGCCACCCCCTACCCACGAGGGTGGGGGGCGCGCCCCCCTACCTCGTGGGCCCCCTAGTGGCCTCCGGTGACCATCTTCTGCTATATGGACTCTTTCGATGGGAAAAAATCATAAGCCATCTTCTCGGACGAAACTCCGCCACCACGAGACGGAACCTTGGCGGAGCCAATCTAGGGTTCTGGCGGGGTTGTTCTGCCAGGGAAACTTCCCTCCCGGAGGGGGAAATCATCGACATCATGATCACCAACGCTCCTCTCATCGGGAGAGGGCAATCTCCATCAACATCTTCATCAGCACCATCTCATCTCAAAACCCTAGTTCATCTCTTGTATCCAATTCTTGTCTCCAAGTCCAGGATTGGTGCTAGTAGGTTGCTAGTAGTGTTAATTCTCCTTGTAGTTGATGCTAGTTGGTTTAATTGGTGGAAGATCATATGTTCAGACCCTATATGCACATTAATACCCCTCTGATTATGAACATGTTTATGCTTTGTGAGTAGTTACTTTTGTTCCCGAGGACATGGGAGAAGTCTTGCTATTAGTAGTCATGTGAATTTGGTATTTGTTTGATATTTTGATGAGATGTATGTTGTCTCTCCACTAGTGGTGTTATGTGAACATCGACTACATGACACTTCACCATTATTTGGGCCTAGAGGAAGGCATTGGGAAGTAATAAGTAGATGATGGGTTGCTAGAGTGAGAGAAGCTTAAACCCTAGTTTATGCATTTCTTTGTAAGGGGCTGATTTGGATCCATATGTTTCATGCTATGGTTAGGTTTACCTTAATACTTTTGTTGTATTTGCGGATGCTTGCAATAGAAGTTAATCATAAGTGGGATGCTTATCCAAGTAAGGGCAGCACCCAAGCACCGGTCCACCCACATACCAAATTATCAAAGTACCGAACGCGAATCATATGAACGTGATGAAAACTAGCTTGACGATATTCCCATGTGTCCTTGGGAGCGCTTTACATCATATAAGAGTTTGTCCAGGCTTGTCCTTTGCTACAAAAGGATTGGGCCACCTTGCTGCACTTTATTTTACTATTTTTACTTGTTGCTCGTTACAAACTATCCTATCACAAAACTATCTGTTACCACTTATTTCAGTACTTGTAGAGAATACCTTGCTGGAAACCGCTTATCATTTCCTTCTGCTCCTCGTTGGGTTCGACACTCTACTTATCGAAAGGACTACGATAGATCCCCTATAATTGTGGGTCATCAAGACTCTTTTCTGGCGCCGTTGCCGGGGAGTGAAGCGCTCTTGGTAGGTGGAATTTGGTAAGGAAAAATTTATATAGTGTGCTGAAATTTACTGTCACTTGTTACTATGGAAAGTAATCCTCCGAGGGGCTTGTTCAGGGTATCTTCACCCCGACCATTAGAGAAAAGATTTGTTCCTTAACCTACCGAGCCTACTGAAAATGAAAATGCTTGCTTTGAAATTCCTTTGGGTATGGTAGAAAAACTGCTAGCTAATCCTTTTTTAGGAGATGGAACAAAACATCCTGATGAGCATCTAATATATGTGGATGAGGTTTGTGGATTATTTAAGCTTGCAGGTGTACCCGGAGATGTTGTTAAGAAGAAGGTCTTCCCTTTATCTTTGAGGGGAGATGCATCGACATGGTATGGGCTATGTGATGATATGGAGTCTTGGAACTACAAACGATTGAAATTGGAATTTCATCAAAAGTTTTATCCTATGCATCTTGTTCATCGTGATCGCAAGTATATATATAATTTTTGGCCTCGCGAAGGAGAAAGCATCGCTCAAGCTTGGGGGAGGCTTAAATCAATGTTATATTCATGCCCCAATCATGAGCTCTCAAGAGAAATGATTATTCAAAAAAATTATGCTCGACTTTCTGGTAACAATCGCACCATGCTTGATACTTCTTGTGCTGGCTCTTTTATGATGAAGACTATTGAATTCAAATGGGATTTATTGGAAAGAATTAAACGCAACTCCGAAGATTGGGACCTCGACAATGGTAAGGAGTCAGGTATGACACCTAGTTTTGATTGTGTTAAATCTTTTATGGATACCGATATTTTTCGTAAATTTAGCACTAAATATGGACTTGACTCTGAGATAGTAGCTTCTTTTTGTGAATCTTTTGCTGCCTATGTTGATCTCCCCAAGGAGAAGTGGTTTAAATATCATCCTCCCATAGAAGTAAAAGTAGCTGCACCTATTAAAGTTGAAGAAAAGACTATTACTTATAATGATCCTATTGTTCCTGCTTCTTATGTTGAGAAACCGCGTTTCCCTGTTAGGATAAAGGATCATGCTAAAGCTTCAACTGTGGTTTGTAAAAGCAATATTAAAACATATACACCTCCTGAACAAGTTAAAGTTGAACCTAATATTTCTATTGTTAAAGATCTCTTGTCTGATAATATAGATGGGCATGTTATTTATTTCTGTAATGAAACTACTAGAATTGCTAAACCCCGTGATACAGATAAACCTAGACCTGTGGTAGGCATGCCTGTTATTTCTGTTAAAATAGGAGATCATTGCTATCATGGCTTATGTGATATGGGTGCTAGTGCTAGTGCAATACCTATTGACTTATACAAAGAAATTATGCATGACATTGCACCCGCTGAGTTAGAAGAAATTGATGTCACAATTAAACTTGCTAATAGAGATACTATTTCACCAATGGGAATTGTTAGAGATGTTGAAGTCTTGTGTGGGAAAACTAAATATCCTGTTGATTTTCTTGTTCTTGGTTCCCCACAAGATAGTTTTTGTCCCATTATATTTGGTAGACCCTTCTTAAATAATGTTAATGCTACCATAGATTGCAAAAGGGATGTTGTTACTGTCGGTTTAGATGATATGACTCATGAATTTAATTTTTCTAAATTTAGTAGACAACACCGTGAATAAGAATTACCTAGTAAGGATGAAATTATTGTTCTTGCTTCTATTGCCGTACCTCCTAGTGATCCTTTAGAACAATATTTGCTAGACTGTGAAAATGATATGTTTATGAATGAAAGAAGGGGATTAGATGAAGTATTCTTTAAACAGGAACCTATTATGAAAAACAATTTACCTATTGAAATCCTAGGGGATCCTCCTCCACCCAAGGGTGATCCCGTGTTTGAGCTTAAACCGTTACCTGATACTCTTAAATATGCTTATCTCGATGAGAAAAAGATATACCCTGTTATTATTAGTGCTAACCTTTCAGAACATGAAGAAGAGATTATTAAAAATTCTGAAGAAACACCGCGCTGCTATTGGGTATACTCTTGATGATCCTAAGGGCATTAGTCCCACTCTATGTCAACATAAAATTAATTTGGAAGAAGATGCTAAACCAGTTCGTGATCATCAACGCCGTCTGAATCCTAAAATGGAAGAAGTGGTAAGAAAGGAGATACTAAAGCTCCTTAAGGCAGGTATAATTTATCCCGTTGCTAATAGTAAGTGGGTAAGTCATGTCCATTGTGTCCCTAAAAAGGGAGGTATATTACTGTTGTTCCTAATGATAAAGATGAATTGATCCCTCAAAGAATTATTACTGGTTATAGGATGGTAATTGATTTCCGCAAATTAAATAAGGCTACTAAAAAAGATCATTACCCCTTACCTTTTATCGATCAAATGCTAGAAATATTATCCAAACATACACATTTTTGTTTTCTAGATGGTTATTCTGGTTTCTCTCAAATACCTCTGTCAGCCAAAGATCAATCAAAGACTACTTTTACATGCCCTTTTGGTACTTTTTCTTATAGAAGTATGCCTTTTGGTTTATGTAATGCACCCGCTACCTTTCAAAGATGCATGATGGCTATATTCTCTGACTTTTGTGAAAAGATTTGTGAGGTTTTCATGGACGGCTTTTTCGTCTATGGATCTTCTTTTGATGATTGCTTGAGCAACCTTGATCGAGTTTTGCAGAGATGTGAAGAAACTAATCTTGTCTTGAATTGGGAAAAGTGCCACTTTATGGTTAATGAAGGTATTGTCTTGGGGCATAAAGTTTCTGAAAGAGGTATTGAAGTTGATAAAGCCAAGGTTGATGCTATTGAAAAGATGCCATGTCCTAAGGACATCAAAGGTATAAGAAGTTTTCTTGGTCATGCCGGTTTCTATAGGAGGTTCATCAAGGAATTCTCAAAAATCTCTCGGCCTCTGACTAATTTATTACAAAAAGATATACCATTTGTCTTTGATGATGATTGTGTAGAAGCATTTGAAATACTTAAGAAAGCATTGATCTCTGCACCTATTGTTCAGCCACCTGATTGGAATTTACCCTTTGAAATTATGTGCGATGCTAGTGATTATGTTGTAGGTGCTATTCTAGGACAAAGAGTTGATAAGAAACTAAATGTTATCCAATATGCTAGTAAAAATCTAGACAATGCTCAAAGAAATTATGCCACTACTGAAAAAGAATTCTTAGCAGTTGTATTTGCTTGTGATAAGTTTAGGCCTCATATTGTTGATTCTAAATTAACTATTCACACTGATCATGCTGCTATTAAATATCTTATGGAAAAGAAAGATGCTAAACCTAGACTTATTAGATGGGTTCTCTTGCTACAAGAATTTGATTTACATATTGTTGATAGAAAAGGAGCTGAGAACCCCGTTGCAGACAACTTGTCTAGGTTAGAAAATGTTCTTGATGACCCACTCCCTATTGATGATAGCTTTCCTGATGAGCAATTAAATGTCATAAATACTTCCCATACTGCTCCTTGGTATGCTGATTATGCTAATTACATTGTTGCTAACTTTATACCACCTAGTTTCACATACCAGCAAAATAAAAAGTTCTTCTATGATTTGAGGCACTACTTTTGGGATGACCCACATCTTTATAAAGAAGGAGTAGATGGTGTTATTAGACGTTGTGTACCTGAGCATGAACAGGAACAGATCCTACGCAAGTGTCACTCCGAAGCTTATGGAGGACACCATGCTGGAGATAGAACTGCACATAAGGTACTGCAATCTGGTTTTTATTGGCCTACTCTCTTCAAGGATGCCCGTAAGTTTGTCTTATCTTGTGATGAATGTCAAAGAATTGGTAATATTAGTAGACGTCAAGAAATGCCTATGAATTATTCACTTGTTATTGAACCATTTGATGTTTGGGGCTTTGACTATATGGGACATTTTCCTTCCTCTAATGGTTATACACATATTTTAGTTGCTGTTGATTACGTTACTAAGTGGGTAGAAGATATTCCAACTAGTAGTGTTGATCATAACACTTCTATTAAAATGCTTAAAGAAGTTATTTTTCCAAGATTTGGAGTCCCTAGATATTTAATGACTGATGGTGGTTCACATTTTATTCATGGTGCTTTCCGTAAAATGCTTGCTAAATATGATGTTAATCATAGAATTGCATCTCCTTATCACCCCCAGTCTAGTGGTCAAGTAGAATTAAGTAATAGAGAACTCAAATTAATTTTGCAAAAGACTATTAATAGGTCTAGAAAGAATTGGTCCAAGAAACTTGATGATGCATTATGGGCCTATAGAACTGCATATAAAAATCCTATGGGTATGTCTCTGTATAAAATGGTCTATGGAAAAGCATGTCACTTACCTCTCGAACTAGAACACAAGGCTTATTGGGCTATTAAAGAACTTAACTATGATTTTAAACTTGCCGGTGAAAAGAGGTTATTTGATATTAGCTCACTTGATGAATGGAGAACCCAAGCTTACGAAAATGCCAAGTTGTTTAAAGAAAAAGTTAAAAGATGGCATGATAAAAGGATACAAAAGCGTGAGTTTAATGTAGGTGATTATGTATTGCTATACAACTCTCGTTTAAGATTTTTTGCAGGAAAACTTCTCTCTAAATAGGAGGCCCTTACGTTATTGAGGAGGTCTATCATTCTGGTGCCATAAAAATCAACAACTTCGAAGGCACAAATCTGAAGGTGGTGAACGGTCAAAGAATCAAACACTATATCTCAGGTAATCCCATAAATGTTGAAACCAATGTTATTGAAACCGTAACCCCGGAGGAATACATAAAGGACACTTTCCGGAATGTTTCAGACTCCGAAAAGGAATAGGTATGTGGTACGGTAAGTAAACCGACTCCAAAACAGTTTTTAAGGCAATATTTCTCTGTTTTGGAATATTTAGAAAAATAGAAAAATAAGCAGCAGCCCGGAAAGGACACGAGGGCCCCATGAGGGTGGAGGGCGCGCCCTACCCCCTTGGGCGCGCCCCCCTACCTCGTGGGCACCTCGTGTGCTCTCCGGACTCTGTTTTCTTACAGGACACGTATTTTGGTCGGTAAAAATTCATTATATAACCTCCCGGGGGTTTTGACTCCCGTAGCACGCAAAAATCTCCTGTCTTTGTTTCGAGCTGTTTTCTGTCAGGGTTCTCAAGGCCAGGCACTATGTCGTCTCCCTCCTCCTCTAACCATGAGGGCAATGATGCTTGGCTAATGAAGATAGAGCTGAAGAGAGAAGAACCTATGGAGATCAACAAGGATGAAGGGATCAAGAAGGCCCTGGAGGACCAAGTTCCACCAATAGAGGACACCCTTCAACTGGATCACAATCTTCTTACCCCAACAGAAATCAAAGCTTTCAAGATGATTGAGTTGGCTTGTATACAAAATAAGTATTCACACGTGAAAATATTTTGTTGAAGGAGCATACCATCGCACTCAAGGGCATTATTCGCAAGCTGGAAGACCTCCTACGCTTGATGTGCGACTATCCATCATCAACAACTCCACCTTCTTCACCAACAAAGAAGAATTGAGTATCTGGTATGGGCACTCCACTTGGCAACTGCCAAGCTTGGGGGAGTGCCTCGGTATCGTATCACCATCACTTTTATCTTTACCGTTTTTCTTAGTTCGATCCTTTTGGTAATATCTTGATCTAGTAGAATAAAAGTTCTTAGTATGATCTAGTTGTGAGCTTTGCTTTATTATCCTTCTATGTAATCGAGTCCGTGAGCTATATAATAAAGATTAGTGTTGAGTCAAGGGCTTGATTATTTTTGCCATGATCCCAAGTGAATAAAAGAAAAGAGAAAGAAATAAAAAGAAACAAAGAGATCATGTGACTCTTATGGAGAGTAATGAGCTCACATAGAAAGAGTATGATGAACAAAAGTTATTGAGAGTTGACAAACATAGTTTTGGTCATCGTTGCAATTAATAGGAAGTAATAAATAAAGAGAGGTCTTCACATATAAATATGCTATCTTGGATATCTTTTATGATTGTGAGCACTCATTAAAATATCACATGCTAAAGAGTTGACATTGGACAAGGAAGACAACGTAATGGGTTATGTTTTCTTACATCTGAGATAAATTATATTGTCTTGGATCCTCCAACATGTTGAGCTTGCCTTTCCCCCTCATGCTAGCCAAATTCATTGCACCAAGTAGAGATACTACTTGTGCTTCCAAATACCCTTAAACCAGTTTTGCCATGAGAGTCCACCATACCTACCTACGGGTTGAGTAAGATCCATCAAGTAAGTTGTCATCGGTGCAAGCAATAAAAATTGCTCTCTAAATATGTATGATTGATTGGTGTGGTAGAAATAAGCTTTATACAATCGTGTGATATGGAAGTAATAAAAGCGACAGACTGCATAATAAAGGTCCATATCACAAGTGGCAATATAAAGTGACATTCTTTCGCATTAGGATTTTGTGCATCCAACCATAAAAGCGCTCGGCAACCTCTGCTTCCCTCTGCGAAGGGCCTATCTTTTACTTTTATCTCCTATACTGCAAAAGAGTCAAGGTGATCTTCACCCTTCCTTTTTACATTTTATCCTTTGGCAAGCACAATATGTTGGAAAGATCCTGGTATATATGGCTAATTGGATGTGGGTTTTCATGAACTATTACTGTTGGCATTACCCTTGAGGTAAAACGTTGGGAGGCAAAACTATAAGCCCCTATCTTTCTCTGTGTCCGATTAAAACTCCATACCCATAAGTATTGCGTGAGTGTCAGCAATTGTGAAAGACTATATGATAGTTGAGTATGTGGACTTGCTGAAAAGCTCTTATACATTGACTCTTTCCTATGTTATGATAAATTGCAATTGCTTCAATGACTGAGATTATAGTTTGTTAGTTTTCAATGAAGTTTACGATTCATACTTGATATTGTGATTGAATTATTACTCTAGCATAAGATATCATATGCCAAGAATTATATAAGTTGCTGCTCTAAGAATGATCATGATGTCCTCATGTCCGTATTTTATTTTTATTGACACCTTCATCTCTAAACATGTGGACATATTTTTCGATTTCGGCTTTTCGCTTGAGGACAAGCGAGGTCTAAGCTTGGGGGAGTTGATACGTCCATTTTGCATCATGCTTTTATATCGATATTTATTGCATTATACGCTATTATTACACATTATGTCACAATACTTATGCCTATTCTCTCTTATTTTACAAGGTTTACATAAAGAGGGAGAATGCCGGCAGCTGGGATTCTGGCTGGAAAAGGAGCAAATATTAGAGACCTATTCTGCAGAGCTCCAAAAGTCCTGAAACTTCATGGATGATGTTTTCCAAATATATAAAAAAACATTGAGCACAAGAACTTCACCAGGGGGGCCACACCCTGCCCACGAGGGTGGCGGCGTGCCCTACCCCCTAGGCGCACCCCCCCCTACCTCGTGGGCCCCCAGGTGGTCCTCCGGTGACCATCTTCTGCTATATGGACTCTTTCGATGGGAAAAAAATCATAAGCCATCTTCTCGGACGAAACTCCGCCGCCACGAGGCGGAACCTTGGCGGAGCCAATCTAGGGTTCTAGCGGGGCTGTTCTGCCGGGGAAACTTCCCTCCCGGAGGGGGAAATCATCGACATCGTCATCACCAACGCTCCTCTCATTGGGAGAGGGCAATCTCCATCAACATCTTCATCAGCACCATCTCATCTCAAAACCCTAGTTCATCTCTTGTATCCAATTCTTGTCTCCAAGTCCGGGATTGGTGCTAGTAGGTTGCTAGTAGCGTTAATTACTCCTTGTAGTTGATGCTAGTTGATTTAATTGGTGGAATATCATATGTTCAGATCCTATATGCACATTAATACCCCTCTGATTATGAACATGTTTATGCTTTGTGAGTAGTTACTTTTGTTCCTGAGGACATGGGAGAAGTCTTGCTATTAGTAGTCATGTGAATTTGGTATTCGTTCGATATTTTGATGAGATGTATGTTGTCTCTCCTCTAGTAGTGTTATGTGAACGTTGACTACATGACACTTCACCATTATTTGGGCCTAGAGGAAGGCATTGGGAAGTAATAAGTAGATGATGGGTTGCTAGAGTGAGAGAAGCTTAAACCCTAGTTTATGCGTTTCTTCGTAAGGGGCTTTGGATCCATATGTTTCATGCTATGGTTAGGTTTACCTTAATACTTTTGTTGTATTTGTGGATGCTTGCAATAGAGGTTAATCATAAGTGGGATGCTTGTCCAAGTAAGGGCAGCACCCAAGCACCGGTCCACCCACATACCAAATTATCAAAGTACCGAACGTGAATCATATGAACGTGATGAAAACTAGCTTGACGATATTCCCATGTGTCCTCGGTAGCGCTTTACATCATATAAGAGTTTGTCCAGGCTTGTCCTTTGCTACAAAAGGATTGGGCCACCTTGCTGCACTTTATTTTACTTTTGTTACTTGTTGCTCATTACAAATTATCCTATCACAAAACTATCTGTTACCACTTATTTCAGTACTTTTAGAGAATACCTTGTTGGGAACCGCTTATCATTTCCTTCTGCTCCTCGTTGGGTTCGACACTCTTACTTATCGAAAGGACTATGATAGATCCGCTATACTTGTGGGTCATTAACTCCCACTCAGATAGACATCCCTCTAGTCATCTAAGCGATACATGATCCGAGTCAACTAGGCCGTGTCCGATCATCACGTGAGACGGACTAGTCATCATCGGTGAACATCTTCATGTTGATCGTATCTTCTATACGACTCATGTTCGACCTTTCGGTCTTCCGTGTTCCGAGGCCATGTATGTACATGCTAGGATCATCAAGTCAACCTAACTGTATTGTGTGTGTAAATCTGGTTTACACCCATTGTATGCGAACGTTAGAACCTATCACACCCGATCATCACGTGGTGCTTTGGAACAACGAATCTTAGCAATGGTGCACAGTTAGGGGGAACACTTTCTTGAAATTATCGCCAGGGATCATCTTATTTAAGCTACCGTTGTTCTAAGCAAATAAGATGTAAAAACATGATAAACATCACATGCAATCAAATAGTGACATGATATGGCCAATATCATTTTGCTCCTTTTGATCTCCATCTTCGGGGCGCCATGATCATCATTGTCACCGGCATGACACCATGATCTCCATTATCATGATCTCCATCATCGTGTCTTCATGAAGTTGTCTCGCCAACTGTTACTTCTACTACTATGGCTAACGGTTAGCAATAAAGTAAAGTAATTACATGGCGTTTTCAGTGACACGCAGGTCACACAATAAATTAAGACAACTCCTATGGCTCCTGCCGGTTGTCATACTCATCGACATGCAAGTAGTGATTCCTATTACAATAACATGATCAATCTCATACATCACATATATCATTCATCACATCCTTTTGGCCATATCACATCACACGGCATATGCTGCAAGAACAAGTTAGACGTCCTCTAATTGTTGTTGCAAGTTTTTTACGTGGCTGCTATAGGTTTCTAGCAAGAACGTTTCTTACCTACGCCAAAACCACAACGTGATGTTCCAATTTCTATTTACCCTTCATAAGGACCCTTTTCATAAAATCTGATCCGACTAAAGTGGGAGAGACAGACACCCGCTAGCCACCTTATGCAACCAGTGCATGTCAGTCGGTGGAACCTGTCTCACGTAAGCGTACGTGTAAGGTTGGTCCAGGCTGCTTCATCCCACGATGCCGCCGAATCAAGATAAGACTAGTAACGACAAGTAAATTGACAAAATCGACGCCCACAACAACTTGTGTTCTACTCATGCATAGAAACTGCGCATAGACCTAGCTCATGATGCCACCGCTGGGGATCGTTGCAGAAATTAAAATTTTCTACGCATCACCAAGATCAATCTATGGAGAGACTAGCAACAAGAGAGAGGGGAGTGCATCTTCATACCCTTGAAGATCGTGATGCGGAAGCGTTACAAGAACGCGGATGAAGGAGTCGTACTCGCAGCGATTCAGATCGCGGTTGATTCCGTTCTAAGCACCGAACAATGGAGCCTCCGCGTTCAACACACGTACAGCTCGGGGACGTCTCCTCCTTCTTGATCCAGCAAGGGGAAAGGAGAAGTTGGGGAAGAGCTCCGGCAGCACGACGGCGTGGTGGTGGAGCTTGCAGTTCTCCGGCAGGGCTTCGCCAAGCTCAACGGAGGAGGAGGGGTGTTGGAGAGGGGGAGGGCTGCGCCTTGGATGTGGTCCTTCTGCCCTCCCTCCACCCCTCTATTTATAGGGCGAAGGGGGAAGGGGGCCGGCCCCTCTAGATGAGTTCTAGAGAGGGGGCAGCGGCCAAGGGGAGGGGGCTTCCCCCCCAAGCCAAGGGGGGCGCCCCCTTTAGGCCCCCCCCCCCAACCCTAGGCGCATGGGCCCTAGGGGGATGGTGCCCAGCCCACTTAGGGGCTGGTTCCCTTCCACATACAGCCCATAGGGCCCTCCGGGGCAGGTGGACCCTCCCGGTGGACCCCCGGAACCCCTTCGGTGGTCCCGGTACAATACCGATAAACCCCCGAACACTTCCGGTGACAGTATGATGACTTCCCATATATAAATCTTCACCTCCAGACCATTCCGGAACTCCTCGTGACATACGGGATCTCATCGGGGACTCCAAACAACATTCGGTAACTACATACTATTTCCCATAACAACTCTAGCGTCAACGAACCTTAAGTGTGTAGACCCTACGGGTTCGGGAATCATGCAGACATGACTGAGACATCTCTCTGGATAATAACCAACAGCAGGATCTGGATACCCATGTTGGTTCCCACATGTTCCACGATGATCTCATCGGATGAACCACGATGTTGGGGATTTAATCAATCCCGTATACAATTCCCTTTGTCTACCGGTATGATACTTGCCTGAGATTCGATCGTCGGTATCCCTATACCTTGTTCAATCTCGTTACCGGCAAGTCTCTTTACTCGTTCCATAACACATCATCCCGTGATCCACTCCTTTATCACATTGAGCTCATTATGTTGATGTCTTATCGAGTGGGCCCAGAGATACCTCTCCGTCACAAGGAGTGACAAATCCCAGTCTCAGTTCATGCCAAATCAATAGACACTTTCGGAGATACCCGTAGTGTGCCTTTATAGCCACCCAGTTACGTTGTGACATTTGGCACACCGAAAGTATTCCTACGGCATCCGGGAGTTGCACAATCTCATGGTCTAAGGAATTGATACTTGACATTAGAAAAGCTTTAGCAGACGAACTACACGATCTTGTGCTATGCTTAGGATTGGGTCTTGTCCATCACATCATTCTCCTAATGATGTGATCCCGTTATCAACGACATCCAATGTCCATGGTCAGGAAACTGTAACCATCTATTGATCAACGAGCTAGTCAACTAGAGGCTCACTAGGGACATGTTGTGGTCTATGTATTCACACATGTATTACGATTTCCGGATAACACAATTATAGCATGAACAATAGACAATTATCATGAACAAGGAAGTATAATAATAACCATTTTATTATTGCCTCTAGGGCATATTTCCAACAATTTTATTGTCAGCGTCAGTCTTCTTCTTGAAGATCCATTTATTCTCTATGGCTTCTCGATCATCAGGCAAGTCAACCAAAGTCCACACTTTGTTCTCATACATGGATCCCATCTCAGATTTCATGGCCTCAAACCATTTTGCGGAATCTGGGCTCATCGTCGCTTCCTCATAGTTTGTAGGTTCATCATGGTCAAGTAACATGACTTCTAGAACAGGATTACCATACCACTCTGGTGCGGATCTTACTCTGGTTGACCTACAAGGTTCGTTAGTAACTTGATCAGAAGTTTCATGATCATCATCATTAGCTTCCTCACTTACTGGTGTAGAAATCACTGGAACTGATTTCTGTGATGAGCTACTTTCCAATAAGGGAGCGGGTACAGTTACCTCATCAAGTTCTACTTTCCTCCCACTCACTTCTTTCGAGAGAAACTCCTACTCTAGAAAGGATCCATTCTTAGCAACGAATATCTTGCCTTCGGATCTGTGACAGAAGGTGTACCCAACAGTCTCTTTTGGGTATCCTATGAAGACACATTTCTCCGATTTGGGTTCGAGCTTATCAGGTTGAAGCTTTTTCACATACGCATCGCAGCCCCAAACTTTAAGAAACAACAAGTTGGGTTTCTTGCCAAACCACAGTTCATAAGGTATCGTCTCAACGGATTTCGATGGTGCCCTATTTAACGTGAATACAGCCGTGTCTAAAGCATAACCCCAAAATGATAGCGGTAAATCAGTAAGAGACATCATAGATCGCACCATATCTAATAAAGTGCGGTTACAACGTTCAGACACACCATTATGTTGTGGTGTTCCAGGTGGCGTGAGTTGCGAAACTATTCCGCATTGTTTCAAATTAAGATCAAACTCATAACTAAAATATTCTCCTCCGTGATCAGGTCATAGAAACTTTATTTTCTTGTTACGATGATTTTCCACTTCACTCTGAAATTCTTTGAACTTTTCAAATGTTTCAGACTTATGTTTCATCAAGTAGATATACCCATATCTGCTTAAATCATCTGTGAAGGTCAGAAAATAACGATACCCGCCGCGAGCATCAACACTCATTGGACCGCATACATCAGTATGTATTATTTCCAACAAGTCTGTTGCTCGCTCCATTGTTCCGGAGAACGGAGTCTAGTCATCTTGCCCATGAGGCATGGTTCGCAAGCATCAAGTGATTCCAAAAGACCATCAGCATGGAGTTTCTTCATGTGCTTTACACCAATATGACCTAAACGGTAGTGCCACAAATAAGTTGCACTATCATTATTAAACTTATATCTTTTGGCTTCAATACTATGAACATGTGTATCACTACTATCAAGATTTAGTAAAAATAGACCACTCATCAAGGGTGCATGACCATAAAAGATATTATTCATATAAATAGAACAACCATTATTCTTTGATTTAAATGAATAATCGTCTCGCATCAAACAAGATCCAGATATAATGTTCATGCTTAACGCTAGCACCAAATAACAATTATTCATGTCTAAAACTAATCCCGAAGGTAGATGTAGAGGTAGCGTGCCGACGGCGATCACATCGACTTTGGAACCATTTCCCACGCGCATCGTCAACTCGTCCTTAGCCAATGTTCGCTTAATCCGTAGCCCCTGTTTCGAGTTGCAAATATTAGCAACGGAACCAGTATCAAATACCCAGGCGCTACTGCGAGCATTAGTAAGGTACACATCAATAACTTGTATATCAAATATACCTTTCACTTTGCCATCCTTCTTCTCCGCCAAATACTTGGGGCAGTTCCGCTTCGAGTGACCAGTCCCTTTGCAGTAGAAGCACTCAGTCTCAGGCTTGGGTCCAGACTTGGGCTTCTTCACTTGAGCAGCAACTTGTTTGCCGTTCTTCTTGAAGTTCCCCTTCTTCCCTTCACCCTTTTTCTTGAAACTGGTGGTCTTGTTAACCATCAATACTTAATGCTCCTTCTTGATTTCTACCTCTGCAGCCTTTAGCATTGCGAAGAGCTCGGGAATTGTCTTATCCATCCCTTGCATATTATAGTTCATCACAAATCTCTTGTAGCTTGGTGGCAGTGATTGAAGTACTCTGTTAATGACACTATCAACTAGAAGATTAACTCCTAGCTGAGTCAATGAACAGGGTTCTTTCTGAGTATATGCTCACTGACAGAACTATTCTCCTCCATTTTGCAGCTATAGAACTTATTGGAGACTTCATGTCTCTCAATCCGGTTCTAAGCCATAAAGCATGGCACACTGAACTATCGAGTAGTCATCAACTTTGCTCTACCAAGTGTTCATAACATCTAGTGTTGCTCCTGTAGCGGGTTTGGCACCCAGTGGTGCTTCCTGGATGTAATTCTTTTGCGCAGTAATGAGGATAATCCTCAAGTTATGGACCCAATCCGTGTAATTTCTACCATCATCTTTCAACTTAGCTTTCTCTAGTAACGCAATTAAAGTCAACGGAACAACATGGGCCATTTATCTACAACAACATAGACATGCAAAATACTATCAGGTACTAAGTTCATGATAAATTAAAGTTCAATTAATCATATTACTTAAGAACTCCCACTTACATAGACATCCCTCTAATCATCTAAGTGATCACGTGATCCATATCAACTAAACCATGACCGATCATCACGTGAGATGGAGTAGTTTTCAATGTGGAACATCACTATGTTAATCATATCTACTATATGATTAATGCTCGACCTTTCGGTCTCAGTGTTCCGAGGACATATATGCATATGCTAGGCTCATCCCGATCATCACGTGGTGTCTCAGCACAATGAGCTGTAGCAACAGTGCATACTCAGGGAGAACACTTATACATTGAAATTTAGTGAGAGATCATCTTATAATGCTATCGCCGTACTAAGCAAAATAAGATGCATAAAGGATAAACATGAGATGCAATCAATATAATTGATATGATATGGCCATCATCATCTTGTGCCTTTGATCTCCATCTTCAAAGCACCGTCATGATCACCACCGTCACCGGCTTGACACCTTGATCTCCATCGCAGCATCATTGTCGTCTCGCCAACTATTGCTTCTACGACTATCGTTGCCGCTTAGTGATAAAGTAAAGCAATTACATGGTGATTGCATTTCATACAATAAAGCGATAACCATATGTCTCCTGCCAGTTGTCGATAACCGTGTTACAAAACATGATCATCTCATACAATAATTTATATAATCACGTCTTGACCATATCACATCACAATATGCCCTGCAAAAAGAAGTTAGACGTCCTCTACTTTGTTGTTGCAAATTTTACATGGCTGCTACGGGCTTAGCAAGAACCGTTCTTACCTATGCATCAAAAACCACAACACGGTATAGTGATTGCTTTTTGATCTTCAGAAAGAACCCTGTTCATTGAATCTGATTCAACTAAGGTTGGAGAAACAGACACCCACTAGCCACCTGTGTGCGAAGCACCTCGGTAGAACTAGTCTCGCGTAAGCGTACGCGTAATGTCGGTCTGAGCCATTTCATCCAACGATACCGCCGAATCAAGAATCAACTAGTGACGGCAAGCAATATGTATATACCCGCGCCCACAACTCCTTTGTGTTCTACTCGTGCATATAAAATCTACGCATAGACCTGGCTCGGATGCCACTGTTGGGGAACGCAGTATTTCAAAAAAATTCCTACGATCACGCAAGATCTATCTAGGAGATGCATAGCAACGAGAGGGGACAGTGTGTCTACGCCTCGTAGACCGAAAGCGGAAGCGTTAAGAAACACGGTTGATGTAGTCAAACGTCTTTGCGATCCAACCGATCAAGTACCGAACGCACGGCACCTCCGCGATTTGCACATGTTCAGCTCAGTGACGTCCCTCGTACTCTTGATCCAGCTGAGGCCGAGGGAGTGTTCCATCAGCACGACGGCGTGATGACGATGATGATGAAGTTACTAATGCAGGGCTTCGCCTAAGCACTACAACGATATGACCGAGGTGGAAATCTGTGGAGGAGGGCACCACACACGGCTAAGACAACTGTCAACTTGTGTGTCTATGGGGTTCCCCCCTCCCCCGTATGTAAAGGAGGGGAGGAGGGGAGGGTCGGCCCTCTCTATGGCATGCCCAAGGGGGAGTCCTACTCCCAGTAGGAGTAGGTTCCACCCTTCCCTAGTTGGAGTAGGAGAAGAAGGAAGAGGGAGAGAGAGGGAAGGAAAGGGGGGCCGGCCCCCCACCCAATTCGGATTGGGCTTGGGGGCGCACCCTCCACCTGGCCGCCTCCTCCTCTCTCTCACTAAGGCCTAATAAGGCCCATTGACTCCCCGGGGGGTTCCGGTAACCCCCCGGTACTCCGGTAAATGCCTGAACTCATCCGGAACCATTCTGATGTCCAAACATAGCCTTTCAATATGTCGATATTTATGTCTCGACCATTTTGAGACTCCTCATCATGCCCGTGATCACATCTGGGACTCCGAACTAACTTTGGTACATCAAAACAAATAAACTCATAATACTGATCGTCATCGAACGTTAAGCGTGTGGACCCTACAGGTTCGAGAATTATGTAGACATGACCGAGACTCACTTCCGATCAATAACCAATAGCGGAACCTAGATGCTCATATTGGTTCCTACATATTCTACAAAGATCTTTATCGGTCAAACCGCATAACAACAGACGTTGTTCCATTTGTCATCGGTATGTTACTTGCCCGAGATTCAATCGTCGGTATGTCAATACCTAGTTCAATCTCGTTACCGGCAAGTCTCTTTACTCGTTTCGTAATGCATCATCCCGCAACTAACTCATTAGTCACATTGCTTGCAAGGCTTATAGTGATGTGCATTACCTAGAGGGCCCAGAGATACCTCTCCGACAATGGGAGTGACAGATCCTAATCTTGATCTATGCCAACTCAATAAACAACATCAGAGACACCTGTAGAGCATCTTTATAATCACCCAGTTATGTTGTGAAGTTTGATAGCACACTAAGTGTTCCTTCGGTATTCGGGAGTTGCATAATCTCATAGTCATAGGAACATGTATAAGTTATGGAGAAAGCAATAGCAATAAATTAAAGGATCAAAGTGCTAAGCTAACGGATGGGTCAAGTAAATCACATCATTCTCTAATTATGTGATCCCGTTCATCAAATGACAACTCATGTCTATGGCTAGGAAATTTAACCATCTTTGATTAACGAGCTAGTCAAGTAGAGGCATACTAGTGACAGTTTGTTTGTCTATGTATTCACACATGTACTAAGTTTCCGGTTAATGCAATTCTAGCATGAATAATAAACATTTATCATGATATAGGGAAATATAAATAACAACTTTATCATTCCTCTAGGGCATATTTCTTTCATGTTGAACCTCTGAGAGCTTGTTCATTAACCCAAGACTGGGTTGTGAACCCCTTTGCGCTAACCCGTAGCGATGGCTCCACGACTAAGTCCTTTCACGAGGACATCTGTCGTGACAAACCCACGACAATAGGGGATCGCAACAGTTTTCGAGGGTAGAGTATTCAATCCAAATTTATTGATTCGACACAAGGGGAGCCAAAGAATGTCCTCAAGTATTAGCAGCTGAGTTGTCAATTCAAGCACACCTGGAAACTTAATATCTACAAAAAAAGTTTAGTAGCAAAGTAATATGATAGTAGTGGTAACGGTAGCAAAAGTAATATTTTTGGTTTTATAGTGATTGTAACAATAGCAATGGAAAAGTAAATAAGCGAAGAACAATATATGAAAAGCTCGTAGGCATTGGATCGGCCATGGAGAATTATGTCGGATGCGATCGATCATGCAACAATTATAACATAGGTGCTTATGGAAAAGAACTTGCATGACATCTTTTGTCCTACCCTCCCATGGCAGCGGGGTCCTATTGGAAACTAAGGGATATTGAGGCCTCCTTTTAATAGAGTACCAGACCAAAGCATTAACACATTGTGAATACATGAACTCCTCAAACTACGACCATCACCGGTAATGGTCCCGATTATTGTCACTTCGGGGTTAACGGATCATAACACATAATAGGTGACTATAGACTTGCAAGATAGGATCAAGAACTCACATATATTCATGAAAACATAATAGGTTCAGATCTGAAATCATGGCACTCGGGCCCTAGTGACAAGCATTAAGCATAGAAAAGTCATAGCAACATCAATCTCAGAACATAGTGGATACTAGGGATCAAACCCTAACAAAACTAACTCGGTTACATGATAAATCTCATCCAACCCATCACCGTATGGCAAGCCTACGATGGAATTACTCACACACGGCGGTGAGCATCATGAAATTGGTGATGGAGGAAGGTTGATGATGACGATGGCGATGGATTCCCCTCTCCCTGTGACGCCCCCGATTTGACTGTACACTAATCATACACACAAACGTCTACGATCAAGATTACGGACTCACGGGAAGATATCACAACACAACTCTACAAATAAAATAAGTCATACAAGCATCATATTACAAGCCAGGGGCCTTGAGGGCTCGAATACAAGAGCTCGATCATAGACGAGTCAGTGGAAGCAACAATATCTGAGTACAGACATAAGTAAACAAGTTTGCCTTAAGAAGGCTAGCACAAACTGGGATACAGATCGAAAGAGGCGCAGGCCCCCTGCCTGGGATCCTCCTAAACTACTCCTGTCCGTCATCAGCGGCCTACACGTAGTAGTAGGCACCTCCCGAGTAGTAGCAGTCGTCATCGATAGTGGCGTCTGGCTCCTGGATTCCAACGTCTGGTCGCAACAATCGGATATAGAAAGGGGGAAAAGGGGGTGCAAAGCAAGCGTGAGTATTCATCCAAAGTACTCGCAAGCAAGGAGCTACACTACATATGCATTGGTATCAATGAAAGGGGGTAGTATAT
Source organism: Triticum urartu (assembly GCF_056163025.1). Taxonomy (NCBI): domain Eukaryota; kingdom Viridiplantae; phylum Streptophyta; class Magnoliopsida; order Poales; family Poaceae; genus Triticum; species Triticum urartu. The sequence goes on from NC_141874.1 coordinate 710,544,495, forward strand.
GTGGACTGAACTGCAGAATGACGGAATAGGAGGGGGATAGCTAGTCCTGTCGAAGACTACGCTTCTGGCCGCCTCCATCTTGCAGCATGTAGAAGAGAGTAGATAGTAAGTTCGCCAAGTAACATCGCATAGCATAACCCTACCCGGTGATCCTCTCCTCATCGCCCTGTTATAGAACGATCACCGGGTTGTATCTTGCACCCGGTGATCCTCTCCTCGTCGCCCTGTTATAGAACGATCAAGGTACAACTCCGGGTCGTCCTTTTATCGAGGGACACGACTATTTGAATAGATCAACTTCCCTGTAGGGGTGCACCACATTTCCCAACACACTCGATCCCCTTTGTCCGGACACACTTTCCTGGGTCATGCCTGGCCTCGGAAGATCAACACGTCGCAGCCCCACCTAGGCACAACAGAGAGGTCAGCACGCCGGTCTAAATCCTATGGCGCAGGGGTCCAGGCCCATCGCTCATTGCACACCTGCACGTTGCGTGGGCGGCCGGAAGCAGACCTAGCCTCCCTAATACAAGAGCAGGCATTCCAGTCCAATCCGGCACGCGCCGCTCAGTCGCTGACGTCATGAAGGCTTCGGCTGATACCACAACGTGGTGCCCATAACTGTTCCCGCGTAGTTGGTTAGTGCGTATAGGCCAGTGGCTAGACTCAGATCAAATACCAAGATCTTGTTAAGCATGTTATTTTAAAGTAACCGCGAACGCCAACCAGGGCCAGGCCCACCTCTCTCCTAGGTGGTCTCAACCTTCCCTGTCGCTCCGCATAAAGTAACAGTCGGGGGACATCGGGAACCCAGGCCCACCTCTACCGGGATGGAACCACCTGCCCCTTCAGCCCCCACATCGGAATCACATGCGGGTACTCTACGAGCCGACCCGAGTTTAGTCACCACCTGTATAGTATGTAAGTATGTATGTATATACCCGTGATAACCTCCCGAGTGATCACAGTTAGGGAGTCCTGGATTAGGGGGTCCTGGGACAGCGGGACTATATACTTTGGTCGGACTGTTGGACTATGAAGATACAAGATTGAAGGCTTCGTCCCGTGTCCGGGTGGGACTCTCCTTTGCGTGGAAGGCAAGCTTGGCGATTCGGATATGTAGATCTCCTTCTCTGTAACTGACTCTCTGTAACCCTAGCCCCCTCCGTTGTCTACATAAACCGGAGGGTTTAGTCCGTAGGACAACAACAATCATAATCATAGGCTACATTCTAGGGTTTAGCCTCTACGATCTCGTGGTAGATCAACTCTTGTAATACTCATATCATCAAGATCAATCAAGCAGGAAGTAGGGCATTACCTCCATCGAGAGGGCCCGAACCTGGGTAAACATTGTGTCCCCCGCCTCCTGTTACCATCAGCCCTGGACGCACAGTTCGGGACCCCCTACCCGAGATCCGCCGGTTTTGACACTGACATTGGTGCTTTCATTGAGAGTTCCACTGTGCCGTCATGATAAAGGCTTGATGGCTCCTTCGATCATCGGCAACGATGCGATCCAGTGTGAGGTTTTTCTCCCTGGACAGATCTTCGTATTCGGCGGCTTCGTACTATGGGCCAACTCTCTTGGCCATCAAGAGCAGATCGATAGCTACGCCCCTGGCCATTAGGTCAGATTTGGAAGCTTGAACTACACTACCGATATCCGCGGAGACTTGATCTTCGATGGATTCGAGCTCATGTCAGGCGCGCCAAACAGTCACGACAAGCATGACTTAGCTCTGCCATCGGACGGTGTTCGGGAGATCGCACCTGCAGTTACTCCGGCCCTCAATCCGGAGCAGATCGTGCCATCCGAGGACTGGTGGATGGACCCCGCCACGGAGGCCGCACACTCAGCGGCGATAGAGCTGAATACTGACTTCACTTCCTATGAGACCTGTGTTACCAGACCCTTGGATTCGTCCCCGGCCATAGGCTCTGAACCACTTGCGTCCGTGCCTATCCAATCTAATTGGGCACCGATCATGGAGTTTACCTCCGCGGATATTTTTCAGCACTCGCCCTTGGGCGATGTGCTAGATTCATTGAGGTATCTCTCCTTGTCAGGAGACCCTGGGCCGAACTATGTCCGGCTCAAGTGGGAAGCGGACGACGAAGGAATTCATTCCCCACCCACCACCCACTTAATAGCCACTGTCGATGACTTAACCGACATGCTTGATTTCGACTCCGAAGACATCGACGGTATGGACGATGATGCAGGAGAGGAACAGGAACCACCGCCCACAGGGTGCTGGATAGCCACTTCATCACACAATATAAACATGGTGGATACACCCAAAGAAAACAACGACGAGGAACGGGAGGATGCAGCGAAGGATAGTCCCCTCGAGAAGCAACCAAAGCGACGACGTAGGCGCCGTTCCAAATCCCGCCTCAGCAAAAACAGCGATAACAGTGCAAGAAAGAATAATACCCCGGTCGACTCCAAAGGAAATGACGACCATATGGACCCAGCGATGGAGCAGGATGAGCCAGTGGACGGCGAACATAGTACGGAGCCGTTGTCTGATCATGGCGACGCCGAGGGTAAAACTCATCAACCTGTCTCCAGAGAGGAGAATAGTCCGGACGACGATGCACACATCATCCCGGAAAGGCACTTGGAAGAGGAGAACCTCCATAGAAGGCTTATTGCCACCGCGAGGAGCCTGAAGAAGCAGAAGCAAAGGATTAAGGCCGCGCAGAATATGCTCAACAGCAGATGGAATAAAGTGCTTGACACTAAAGAAAAGTACGGCGATAGTCGCCACACAAAGAGCTATCCAAGGTGCAAGCTGCTGCCTGAATTCGACGATGAGGCTTTAGATCCCATTCAGCCGAAAAATAAAACGGCCGATCAGCCGGATCGACCACCCCGTGGCTGCAACAGGGCGGCTAATGACGTCGCACACAAGTCAGCGCACGATTTACGTGAAGACCTGCACACAAAGCCGGTATGGCCAGGTCCATCTACGGATCTAGGAAGCGCGCTCCGGCACAGAATCATGGCTGCCCAAACGATTATACTGACCGAATAACAGCTCGGTATCAAAACCAAATGCTACAACCGTCCGAAGAATGCCATGACACATCCAAATACAAGGGTGTCGCGCACCCCCTATGCTTCACCGATGAGGTGCTGGACCATGAATTTCCCGAGGGATTCAAACCCGTGAACATATAGGCATACGATGAAACGACAGACCCTGGGGTCTGGATTGAGGACTTTATCCTTCACATCCACATGGCTCGCGGAGATGATCTCCACGCCATCAAATACCTGCCCCTCAAGTTGAAAGGACCAGCTCGGCACTGGCTGAGAAGCCTCCCCGAAAACTCAATTGGAAGCTGGGAAGAGCTTGAGGATGCTTTTAGGGCCAATTTTCAAGGGACCTATGTCCGACCTCCGGACGTAGACGATTTAAGTCACATCATTCAACAGCCCGGAGAGTCAGCCCGAAAGCTTTGGAATAGATTTCTCATGAAGAAGAATCAAATCGTCGACTGTCCGGATGCTGAAGCCTTAGCGGCTTTCAAGCACAATGTCCGGGACGAATGGCTCTCCAGACACCTCGGCCAGGAAAAACCGAGGACAATGACAGCCCTAACAAGCCATATGACCCCCTTTTGCGCGGGCGAAGACAGTTGGCTGGCCCGTAGCGGCACCAGCAACCCAAGCACATCCGAAGTCAGGGATGGCTATGGGAAACCGCGACACAATAAAAGCAAGCATCGAAACAACGAAGACAGCCCAGACAACATGGCGGTAAACGCCTGATTTAGGGGCTCTCGACCCGGTCAACGGAAAAAGCCATTTAAAGGCAGCAGAGATGGACCGTCCAGCCTAAACAAGATTCTAGACAGATTATGTCAGATTCATCGCACCTCCGACAAACCTGCAAATCACACCAACAGAGAATGCTGGGTCTTCAAGCAGGCCGGCAAGCTAAACGCCGAACACAAGGGGAGGGAGACACCAAGCGAAGGTGAGGATGAGCCTCGCCAGCCGAACATTGAGGGACAGAAAAAATTCCCACCAAAGGTCAAAACAGTGAACATGATTTACGCAACTCACATACCGAAGAGGAGGCGCCAACGCGCACCCCGAGACGTATACGCCATAGAGCCCGTCACCCCTAAGTTCAACCCTTGGTCGGCCTGCCTGATCACTTTTGATCACAGGGATCACCCGACTAGTATCCGGCATGGAGGATCTGCTGCCTTGGTGCTAGACCCAATAATTGACGGATACCATCTCACCCGAGTCCTTATGGACGGCGGCAGTAGTCTTAATCTGATATATCAGTACACCGTCCGCAAAATGGGGATAGACCCGACAAGAATCAGCCAAAGCAATACTACCTTTAAAGGAGTAATACCAAGGCCAGAGGCCCGCTGCACGGGCTCTCTAGTACTAGAGGTTGTATTCGGTTCTCCCGACAACTTCCGAAGCGAAGAATTAACCTTTGACATTGCTCCATTCCGAAGCGGCCATCACGCACTACTCGGAAGAACGGCCTTCGCTCGTTTTAATGCAGTACCACATTACGCTTATCTTAAGCTTAAGATGCCCGGTCCATGTGGCATCATCATAGTTAGCGGAAACACAGAGCGTTCCTCACGTACGGAGGAACACGTGGCGGCTCTAGCAGCCAATCACTGTACGGCCTCTCCAACCAGATGAAATGATCGGTCGTCAAGACCACGGACACGGTTAGACGAGTCCGGCGCACCACTAGCTATAATAGCTCACATAAACTTGAGATTGGGTCGATGGATATACCCCCATAGGTGGTGCTAGGGGCTTCCCACATGTAAAAAGGGCTACAGTTCAGCTTGACCCTATTTAGATTGCATTTTAATGGTTCATTAAGAATAACCAATTTTTCGCACAAATACTTTCACCTGCGTTTTACTCTTTTACAGATGATCATCGTGCTACACCCTTCCAAAATACGACACAACGGAGACATAGGCGCAGACGTGCAGCAGGGCCCCGCTCAAAGGCTTCTTTTTAGATTAAGACCCTGTGTAAACTTTTTTTACTGTCTCTTGTTGCTTCACTCCCTCCGGATACTCAACACAACCGAAAGGGATGTTGGCGTTATTGGTATTTCGTCACGTCAGACTAATGCAAGTACCTGGAAATCCAGGGCTCATAATCGAGGGCGTTACTCAGCCCAGTATATGTTGTAAAGTCCGAATACCTTAGGGAGTGTTCGGCATCGCGAGTTTGGCCTTATATGCATCAGCTCCGAATCATGTCTTTGGTCAATAGTTGGGTTTGCCCGTCTCTCATTTTTGCTACCTTACGTTCCGCTCTATCGGCTAAGGCGGCACCGGGAGAACTACTGCGATTGTGCCCTGGTTCATCTGGATGAGCACCTCAGTAGAGAAAGCCGAAAACTGACTGTCATGATAAAGCGCGAGACTGGTCAACCACTCGATGACTCAGAGGAATCTTCGCGATCCCTCGGCATTAACAAAGGACCGGTTTCCCGGTCATGTATGTACACGCACCATATTCGGATGAGCGCAGAAGTACCAGGGGCTATATAGTAGCCCCACCGTCAAACTCCTATGGCTAAGTGAAAGTGTTAAAGCTATATAGTCCGATTGCCTTGTTCGCCGCGCTATCACCTCCTTAATGGACCAAGACGTTGGGTCAAGTGTGAATACGCGCTTTTCCAAACACCCCCGCATTATGTGCGTGGGGGCTGAAGCCGACGACTGCAAACTTTCAGGTTATATACATACATAAACGACCACACAGGAGGCATCATAATACTTTCAGGCAAAAGTATAAACACAACCTTTATAATCCAAATAGCATTGTTTTTACAATTGGGATACATGTCACTCGAACATGATACTCTTCGAGCACTGAGCCTCTATTAAACGAGCGCCTTCTAGGACTTCTTCAAAATAGTGCTCAGCCGAGACCTGGCCTGCGGCAGGATCCCGGGTTGCAACAGCGGTGGCCTCCATCTCTTCCCAGTATGTCTTAACATGGGCAAGAGCCATCCGTGCACCCTCTATGCATGTCGACCTCTTTACAGCATCGATATGCGGCACAGCACCAAGGAATCATTGCACTAAACCAAAATAACTATTCGGCATTGGTCCCTTCGGCCAAAGATGATCCACGACATACCTCATGGCAAGTCCGGACAGCCTATGGAGCTCGGCCCACTCGGCCATTTGTTCATTTAACAGCAGCGGACGCGTTGGAGCACTGAACTGCGACCAGAACAATCTTTCCACTTCATGATCTTTCCGATCTTTGAAAAAATTAGTCGCATCAGCAGCACTCATTGCCAAGTCCAAGTACGCGTCTGCAGCACTCCATAATTGATCCAGAGGGGCATACTTCGGATCTCCGAACTTCGTCCGCAACAAAAAGGGCTTCCCAGCCGTGATATCTCCGGCTTGACGGAGCTCCTCCTTCGCCGCTCTGATTTGAGAGCGGGTTTCCTTGGCTGCTTCCACGGCTTTCTTCAGGTCAGCCGCTTTCGCTTGGCTTTCCTTTTCAAGAAGCTCATATCGTTCGGCGGCATCTTTCAGCTCAACAGCCATCTTGGCTATTTTATCTTTTCTCTGGCGATGAGCAGCATGTTCGGCTCTTAAGTCTTCGGCCGCCTTTAGGGAGGCCGCATCACTTCTCCCGGCTTGTTCCTTGGCTCGGGCAAGTTCCACCCGAAGGGTCTCCACGGCGGCAGCTCCATCTGCAGTCACGACATATTATAGATACTAGCAATCATGCTCATCTTAATATTTGTTGACCACCCGAAAATACATACCCTGTGCCTCGTCAAGCCGCTTGTTCACAAGCGCAATGTCGGCATCTACCGCGTCAAGTTGCTGCCTCAGTCCGGCAAACTCAGCAGTCCGGCCAGCCACCGGACCCTCAGCCACCCGCACATGAAAGCAAAGCGATCATTACCTGGGACTATGATCCTCTGTTTGCCGCCTCTGGACAGCAACCAGAGTCTCAGGGGCTACTATCTGTATAGAGCACACCTAGCATGTGTGGTACTGTCAAAAAAAATTATATATTACTTTGCGTACCTCAAATCCTCTTAGCAGGCTCGTAAAAGCCTCATGCAACCCACTTTTGGCGGATGAAATCCTCTCAACCACCGTACCCATTAAAGTACGATGCGCCTCTGAGATAGTCGCTTGCTCCAAAAGACCCATCAGTGCGTCCGGTTGTGCACCGGACAATCCCAGGCTCTTTCTGTTGCTCTCCTTAGGAGCCAAATACTCCGGACTTCGGGTGGCCGAAGGGTTACCTTCTGGCCTTGGCGGATCAGGAGAAATCCTCCGTGATGACACCTCAGGGTCGTCCGCCCCAGGAGGCGGGGAGACAGGGGGAGGCGTTTCGCTCTCCTTCATCTCTGAAAGAAGATCCCCCGAAGATGAACTCTGTCAAGAAGGGCTACGAGCCGGACTGCAAGATATATGTCCCGGTTATTGTCCTCGGAGATCAAGCAGGATATATTTACCAAAAGTACTCTTGTTCACTTACAGCTCGGTGGAGGGCTGGCCCCCTTGCGGGCACTGTGCAGTAAGGACGCCCTCTGGGGCAGGGCCCCCTGGCGAGGGTTTATTCCCTCGTTTGGAAGCCTTCATTTCCAAGTCTTCAGAGGCGGTTCATTTCCTTCCTTGGGGAGAGGGGATTCTAGATTCTTCTCCCTGATCATCCTCCTTCGCGGAGACACTAATTCCCCCGGTTTGGATGAGTAATGCGTGAAGCCCGCTTTCGGCTTCTTTATTCCTCCCTTTTATCTTCCCCTGATGGCAAGATAAGGTGCGTGCTCAAGCATCCTGGCTAGTACAGGATCTGGTGAGCCTTCGGGATGGGGGGCCGAACACGTGATCATCTCCGCCTTTCTTATCCAGTCCTGGCCGAGAGTGATTTTTTCAGAATGATGTTATGACAAATAAAAAGACAGCATGTTCGGCTGCAGAATTACTTGCGTGGGTATCTAAACGGTTGCAGTTGAGACCCGCATCCTCGATGGTGTCCGGACACTTTATTCGTGATCCGAAGAACAATCCATACATCTCTTCAAACGTCACGCCGAAGAATTTCTGAATAGTTCACGGTCCTTCCGGGTTGAACTCCCACATACGGAGAGATGATGTTGGCATGGCAGGACCCGACGAACTAGCATAACTTGCATTACCTTGACAAGACTGACATCCCTCTTGAGGAGATCTCGGATGCGACTTTGCAATGTCAACACGTCATTAACTGGCCCCCAGTCCAGCCCCTTGTTGACCCATGACGCCAGTTCCGTCGGGGGACCCGAGCAGAAGGCGGGGGCAGCTGCCCACTTTGTACTTCGGGGAGCTGTGATGTAAAACCACTCCCGCTGCCATAAGTTGGACACCTCCGGGAAGGAACCATATGGCCATAGAGCATCGGCGCCTTTTCTTATTATGGCACCTCCGCATTCTGCGTGTCGCCCATCTATCGTCTTCGGCTTCACACTGAAGGTCTTGAGCCATAAGCCGAAGTGTGGGGTGATGTGGAGGAAGGGCTCACACACGACGATAAACGACGAGATGTGAAGGATGGAATCTGGGGCTAGATCGTGGAAATCGAGCCCGTAATAGAACATAATCCCTCTAACAAAGGGATCAAGACTAAAGCCTAGCCCTCGGAGGAAGTGGGAAACAAATACGACACCCTCGTTGGGTTCGGGAGTGGGGATGACCTGCCCTTGAGCAGGCAGCCTGTGCAAGATTTCGGGGGTCAGATACCTGGCTTCCCTTACGCCTGAGCCTTGGGTGTTGTAACTTGAGGTGGGGGAAGGGAAGGATCGAGCGCGAGAAGAAAAGGACAGGCCTTGGCCCCTTTATAAAAAGGGTGAATACCAAGCGTCCTCCACGTGGCCATTTGGAACTTGCCTAAAATCGAGGAGTCATACTAACAAGCACGATTGGGTTACCCACACCCGTGTTGATGAGAATCCCATGATAAGGGGAACAAGATCTCTGCTTCGATAAGACATGCCAATAAAACCGCCTCGCAACACGTGCAGTGGCAGGCTGGGAAAAATGGTTCGTAATGACCGGACCACGGCAGGATGTCACGTTATGAAAAGTTGTCAGCAGATTAGATTTGTGGAATATTATACTCTCTACGGTGGTATGTGGAATTTGTTTTACAAAGCCAGACGAAATCCTTGTGTTCAAAATCTTCTATGGAGTATTCGGAGAAGGAACCCGCCTTGCAATGTCGAAGACAATCTGTGCGCCGGACTCATCGTCATTGAAGCCTGGTTCGGGGGCTATTGAGGGAGTCCTGGATTAGGGGGTCCTCGGACAGCCGGACTATATACTTTGGTCGGACTGTAGGACTATGAAGATACAAGATTGAAGGCTTCGTCCCGTGTCCCGGTGGGACTCTCCTTTGCGTGGAAGGCAAGCTTGGCGATTCGGATATGTAGATCTCCTTCTTTATAACCGACTCTGTGTAACCCTAGCCCCATCCTGTGTCTATATAAACCAGAGGGTTTAGTCCGTAGGACAACAATAATCATAATCATAGGCTAGCTTCTAGGGTTTAGCCTCTACGATCTCGTGGTAGATCAACTCTTGTAATACTCATCATCAAGATCAATCAAGCAGGAAGTAGGGTGTAACCTCCATCGAGAGGGCCCGAACCTGGGTAAACATTGTGTCCCCCGCCTCATATTACCATCAGCCCTAGACGCACAGTTCGGGACCCCCTACCCGAGATCTGCTGGTTTTGACACCGACACACAGCCCGATAGTATAGCATGGCAGACGGACAAGAATGTAGGGCCACTGACGGAATACTAGCATCCTATACTAAGCATTTAGGATTGGAGGTAAAGGTAACAACAGTAGTAGCAAAGACAGGGTATGCATCAGAATAGGTTTAACGGAAAGCAGTAGCATAGTACACTACTCTAATGCAAGCAGTAGAGAGAAGAATAGGCGATATCTGGTGATCAAGAGGGGGCTTGCCTGGTTGCTCTGGCAAGATGGAGGGGTCATCGACACCGTAGTCGAACTGGGGTCGCCGGCAGTCTCGGGGTCTACCGGAAAGAAGTAACGGAGCGGGAATACAATAAATAATAGAGCAATCAAAGTATCACAAAGCATAACAAGACAATACGCGGTGCTAGAGGTGACCTAACGTGGTACTAAGTGATACCGGCAAAGGGGGGAAACATCCGGGAAAGTATCCCCGGTGTTTTTGCGTTTTTGGATAGATGAACCGGAGGGGGAAAGTTGCGTGTTCATTATGCTAGGGATGTGTGGCGGACGAACGGGCTACGTATCCGGATTCTTCTCATCGTTCCGAGCAACTTTCATGCAGTTTTTTCATCCGAGCTACAGATTATTTTATATTAATTTCTAAAGATTTAAATCATTTTTTAAATTGTTTTAATTCGAAATTAAATGTGAAATGCTAGGGGCACCCAATTCTAGTACACAGAAGTTTACCATAGGGGCTGACATGTGGGACCGGGGGGGCCAGTAGACCAGTCAAACTTTGACTGGTCAACTGGGGTAGGGGCCCCTGTCATTGTTTGTCTAATTTAACTAACAAATTAATTAGACTAATATAGGTTGAGTTAATTAAATTAACAAATTTTTTTATTTATGCTTGAAAATATTTTTTATTATTTATTTAAATAGGGGCAGATTTTTTATTATTTATTTAAATAGGGGCAGGGCCCACTGTTAGTGGCTAACTAGGAGGGGGTTAGTGCTAATCTAACCCCCAGTAAGTAGGGGCCTGCCCAATCTGGCAGAGGCGCAGCCGGCAGGGGCTACGCCCGCGCACAGACGGGAGTCGCCGGCGCGGCAGGCCGGCCGGCCGGAACGGCGGCGAGCGACGCGGCATGGGAGCATGAGGGACGGGCGCGGGGCTGCGCAATCGGAGGGGCGAGCTCGCGCGGGGCCAATGGCAGAGGCGGGCGCGGCCAACAACGACGGAGCGCGGCGGGCGGCGCCTGGTGCGGTCAGGCGCGGTTGCAGGCAGGCGGCGGGAGGCGCGGCTTGTAGCGGCGAGGCCAAGGGCGACCGAAGGCGGTGGGGGCTAGCAGCGGCAGAAGCAGAATCAGCAGCGGTAGCGTCTAGGAACGGCAGCAGCAACAGGCGGATGCCGCGACAGCAGTGAGGAGCAGGGGCGCCGGCCGGAGCAGGCCCGGCCTGGCGCGGTTGTCTGCGGCGGCCCTGACGAGCGCGAGTTGTGGCGGGCATATGCCGGCGACTGGCAGGCAGCAGCGGCTGCGGGACTGCACGGGCGGGCGCCGGAGCCGGGTGAGCGGGGCGAGGCAGAGCATGGCCGCGGGTGAGGGGAGCGACGGACTCGGGCGGGTGAGCGCGTGTTGCGGAGCAGAAACGGCGCAGTAGATAGGAGCAGGGGAGGAGCGGCCCCAGGCGCGGCCGGAGCAAGACGAAGAGGACGGCGGGACTACGGCTCTACCTAGCTACAACTTGAAACCGAGCTTAATGACAGAGGGAACTGCAGTGGTGCTCACAACGAGGGAGACGACGGCGAGCTCGCATGGACGCGGGGAGGACCGGGGCGAGGCTAATCGCCGGCAAGGGCGGCGATGTACGCGGAGATGACGTTGTCGATGGCGAATGTACGGGACGTCCCGGCTTGATTCGATGCTCGGGGTAGATGCAGCCGAGCACGACGGTTCTCCTGGAGGTCTTCCCATGTGGTGAGGCACACGTTGGCCATGGCAATGGTGGCGAGGAGTGCGGTCACCGTGCGAGCTTCCGAGCACAAAATCGATCCAAAGAGGAGGGGGGTGAAGGGGGATCGAGGGGGAACTGGACGAGAGGGGTCCAGGGTTTTCGGTGGGCTCCTTTATAGGTAAAGGGGGCACGAATGGCCGACACGCACGCCAAGGCGCAGCCATGGCCGTGGATGGCTGCAACGCCTCTGTTCAGTGAACAGAGAGGTAGAAGGACAGGGGGAGTTGGGCTGGCCTAGCTCCTGTTGCTAAATGGGCCAAAGTTCACAATGCCATATTCAATCATCTTACTCTACTACTATTTTGCATTTCTCCTCTGTTTCTATTTTAAGTTCTACCCAAATGAATTTTGTTGTAGTTGAAATTTGTCACATAAATACTAGGCATTATTTTGAGCATACCCACAAAGTTGGGAGGCAACTCGAGTTAAACAAGTAATTTTTTATTCTGAGAAGGTCATTTTATTTGCTGCTAGACCATTTATTAATTTACTTGAAATTTATTTGTGAGTCAAATGGAGTTAGTTTCAACATGAGAACTGATCAGAGGGAATTATAAAATAATTTGAACATTTTTGTTTTGTTGTTCAAATAAATATTATTTTTACTTTATTTTAAAATTTAAATTTGAATCGGTTTTGAACTAACACGAGATTAACAACAGTAACCGTGGTGACATGGCATCATTGACGTGGGATTACTGTAGCATAATTATCTGGGCATCACACTCCCGAGCCCCGAACGGACTCCAGATCATCCCTCCCGAGAGAGTTTAGGGCTTGGCGACGGCTCCGTATTGTGAAACGCGATGAATCCTTCTCTTTGATTTTTTTCTCCCCGAAAGTGAATATATGGAGTTGGAGTTGAGGTCGGTGGAGCGTCAGGGGGCCCACGAAGCAGGGGGCACGCCCAGGGGGTGGCGCGCTCCCCACCCTCGTGGACAGGGTGTGGGCCCCCTGACGTCGATTCTTCTTCCAATATTTTTTATATATTCCAAAAATAATCTCCGTTGATTTTCATGTCATTCCGAGAACTTCTATTTCTGCACAAAAATAACACCATGGCAATTCTGCTGAAAACAGCTTCAGTCCGGGTTAGTTCCATTCAAATCATGCAAGTTAGAGTTCAAAATAAGGGCAAAAGTGTTTGGAAAAGTAGATACGACGGAGACGTATCAATGGGTATATCTACTTAATGAAACATAAGTTCGAAACATTTAAAAAGTTCAAAGAATTTCAGAGTGAAGTGGAAAATCATCGTAACAAGAAAATCAAGTTTCTACGATCTGATCGTGGAGGTGAATATTTGAGTTATGAGTTTGGACTTCATTTGAAACAATGTGGAATAGTTTCGCAACTCACGCCACCTGGAATACCATAGTGTAATGGTGTGTTCGAACGTCGTAATCGTACTTTACTAGATATGGTGTGATCTATGATGTCTCTCACTGATTTACCGCTATTGTTTTGGGATTACGCTTTAGAGACAGTTGCATTCACATTAAATAGGGCACCATCTAAATCCGTCGAGACGACACCTTATGAACTATGGTTTGGCAAGAAACCCAAGTTGTCGTTTCTTAAAGTTTGGGGATGCGATGCTTATGTGAAAAAGCTTCAACCTGATAAGCTCGAACCCAAATCGGAGAAATGTGTCTTCATAGGATACCCGAAGGAGATTGTTGGGTACACCTTCTATCACAGATCCAAAGGCAAGATATTCGTTGCTAAGAATGGATCCTTTCTAGAGAAGGAGTTTCTCTCGAAAGAAGTGAGTGGGAGGAAAGTAGAACTTGACGAGGTAATTGTACCTTCTCCCTTATTAGAAAGTAGTTCATCACTGAAATCAGTTCCAGTGATTCCTACACCAGTAAGTGAAGAAGCCAATGATGATGATCATGAAACTTATGATCAAGTTACTACCAAACCTCGTAGGTCAACCAGAGTAAGATCCGCACCAGAGTGGTACGGCAATCTTGTTCTGGAAGTCATGTTACTTGACCATGACGAACCTAAGAACTATGAGGAAGCGATGATGAGCCCAGAGACATCATAGATCGTACCATATCTAATAGAGTGCGATTACGACGTTCGGACACACCATTACGCTGAGGTGTTCCAGGCGGCGTTAGCTGTGAAACTATTCCACATTTTCTTAAGTGTGTGCCAAACTCGTGACTCAAGTATTCTCCTCCACGATTTGATCGCAGGAACTAGATTTTCCTGTCACATTGATTCTCAACCTCACTCTGAAATTCCTTGAACTTTTCAAAGGTCTCAGACTTGTGTTTCATTAAGTAGACATACCCATATCTACTCAAGTCATCAGTGAGGGTGAGAACAAAACGATAGCCACCGCGAGCCTCAACACTCATTGGACCGCACACATCAGTATGTATGATTTCCAATAAGTTGGTTGCTCGCTCCATTGTTCCTGAGAACGGAGTCTTGGTCATTTTACCCATGAGGCATGGTTCGCACGTGTCAAATGATTCGTAATCAAGAGACTCTAAAAGTCCATCAGCATGGAGCTTCTTCATGCGTTTGACACCTATGTGACCAAGGCGGCAGTGCCACAAGTACGTGGGACTATCATTATCAACCTTACATCTTTTGGTACTCACACTATGAATATGTGTAGCATTACGCTCGAGATTCATTAAGAATAAACCATTCACCATCGGAGCATGACCATAAAACATATCTCTCATATAAATAGAACAACCATTATTCTCGGATTTAAATGAGTAGCCATCTCGTATTAAACGAGATCCTGATACAATGTTCATGCTCAAACTTGGCACTAAATAACAATTATTGAGGTTCAAAACTAATCCGTAGGTAAATGTAGAGGTAGCGTGCCGACGGCGATCACATCGACTTTGGAACCATTCCCGACGCGCATCGTCACCTCGTCCTTCGTCAGTCTCCTGCTTTGAGTTACAAATGTGAGCAACTGCACCGGTATCAAATACCCAGGAGCTACTACGAGTACTGGTAAGGTACACATCAATTACATGTATATCACATATACCTTTTGTTTTGCCGACCTTCTTGTCTGCTAAGTATTTGGGGCAGTTCCGCTTCCAGTGACCACTTTCTTTGCAATAAAAGCACTCAGTCTCGGGCTTGGGTCCATTCTTTGGCTTCTTCCCGGCAGCTTGCTTGCCGGGCGCGGCAACTCCCTTGCCGTCCTTCTTGAAGTTCTTTTTACCCTTGCCCTTCTTGAACTTAGTGGTTTTATTGACCATCAACACTTGATGTTCCTTCTTGACTTCTACCTCTGCTGATTTCAGCATAGCAAATACTTCAGGAATGGTCTTTTCCATCCCCTGCATATTGAAGTTCATCACAAAGCTCTTATAGCTCGGTGGAAGCGACTGAAGGATTCTGTCAATGACCGCGTCATCCGGGAGATTAACTCCCAGCTGAGTCAAGCAGTTATGCAACCCAAACATTTTGAGTATGTGCTCACTGACAGAACTATTTTCCTCCATCTTACAGCTGAAGAATTTGTCGGAGACTTCATATCTCTCGACCCGGGCATGAGCTTGGAAAACCATTTTCAGCTCTTCAAACATCTCATATGCTCCGTGTCTCTCAAAACGCTTTTGGAGCCCCGGCTCTAAGCTGTAAAGCATGCCGCACTGAACGAGGGAGTAGTCATCGGTACGTGCCTGCCAAGCGTTCATAACGTCTTGTTCTGCAGGGAGAACAGGTGCGTCACCTAGCGGTGCTTGTAGGACATAATCTTTCTTGGCAGCTATGAGGATGATCCTCAGGTTCCGGACCCAGTCCGTGTAGTTGCTGCCATCATCTTTCAGCTTGGTTTTCTCTAGGAACGCGTTGAAGTTGAGGACTACGTTGGCCATTTGATCTACAAGACATATTGTAAAGATTTTAGACTAAGTTCATGATAATTAAGTTCATCTAATCAAATTATTCAATGAACTCCCACTTAGATAGACATCCCTCCAGTCATCTAAGTATAACATGATCCGAGTTAACTAGGCCGTGTCCGATCATCACGTGAGACGGACTAGTCAACGTCGGTGAACATCTTCATGTTGATCGTATCTTCTATACGACTCATGCTCGACCTTTCGGTCTTCTGTGTTCCGAGGCCATGTCTGTACACATGCTAGGCTCGTCAAGTCAACCTAAGTGTTTTGCATGTGTAAATCTGTCTTACACCCGTTGTATGTGAACGTTAGAATCTATCACACCCGATCATCACGTGGTGCTTCGAAACAACGAACTGTCGCAACGGTGCACAGTTAGGGGGAACACTTTCTTGAAATTATTATGAGGGATCATCTTATTTACTACCGTCGTTCTAAGCAAACAAGATGAAAAACATGATAAACATCACATGCAATCAAATAATAATAGTGACATGATATGGCCAATATCACATAGCTCCTTTGATCTCCATCTTGGGGCTCCATGATCATCTTGTCACCGGCATGACACCATGATCTCCATCATCATGATCTCCATCATTGTGTCTCCATGAAGTTGCTCGCCAACTATTACTTCTACTACTATGGCTAACGCGTTTAGCAATAAAGTAAAGTAATTTACATGGCGTTTCTCAATGACACGCAGGTCATACAAAAATAAAGACAACTCCTATGGCTCCTGCCGGTTGTCATACTCATCGACATGCAAGTCATGATTCCTATTAAAATAGCATGAACAACTCATACATCACATATATATCATTCATCATTCATCACAACTTTGGCCATATCATATCACAAAGCACTTGCTGCAAAAACAAGTTAGACGTCCTCTAATTGTTGTTGCATGTTTTACGTGGCTGAAGTAGGGTTCTAGCAAGAACGTTTTCTTACCTACGTGAAAGCCACAACGTGATTTGTCAACTTCTCTTTACCCTTCATAAGGACCCTTTTCATCGAATCCGCTCCAACTAAAGTGGGAGAGACAGACACCCGCCAGCCACCTTTATGCAACTTGTGCATGTTAGTCGGTGGAACCGGTCTCAGGTAAGAGTACGTGTAAGGTTGGTCTGGGCCGCTTCATCCCACAATACCGTTGAAGCAAGATAAGACTAGTAGCGGCAAGAAAAATTGACAACATCAACGCCCACAACAAATTGTGTTCTACTCATGCAAGAGAACTACGCATAGACCTAGCTCATGATGCCACTGTTGGGGAACGTTGCAGAAAACAAAAATTTTCCTACGGTTTCACCAAGATCCATCTATGAGTTCATCTAGCAACGAGTGATTGGATGCATCTACGTACCTTGTAGATCGCGAGCAGAAGCGTTCAAAGAACGGGGATGAGGGAGTCGTACTCGACGTGATTCGAATCACCAAAGATCCTAGCACCGAACGGACGGCACCTCCGCGTTCAACACACGTACGGAGCAGCGACGTCTCCTTCTTCTTGATCCAGCAAGGGGGAAGGAGAGGTTGAGGAAGATGGCTCCAGCAGCAGCACGACGGCGTGGTGGTGATGGAGCTGCAGTACTCCGGCAGGGCTTCGCCAAGCTCTATGGAGGAGGAGGAGGTGTTGGAGAGGGAGAGGGAGGCACCAAAGATCAAGGTAAGAAGTCCTCCATCTCCCCACTATATATAGGAGGGCCAAGGGGGGGGGCGCCGGCCCTAGGAGATCTAATCTCCTAGGGTGGTGCGGCCAAGGGGAGGAATCCCTCCTCCCCAAGGCACCTAGGAGGTGCCTTCCCCTCCTAGGACTCTTCCTCCTTGAAACCCTAGGCGCATGGGCCTCTTGGGGCTGGTGCCCTTGGCCCATGTAGGCCAAGGCGCACCCCCTACAGCCCATGTGGCCCCCCGGGATAGGTGGCCCCACCAGGGTGGACCCCCGGGACCCTTCTGGTGGTCCCGGTACAATACCGATGACCCCGAAACTTGTCCCGATGGCCGAAACAGGACTTCCCATATATAAATCTTTACCTCCGGACCATTCCGGAACTCCTCGTGACGTCCGGGATCTCATCCGGGACTCCGAACAACATTCGGGTTACTGCATATACATATCCCTACAACCCTAGCGTCACCGAACCTTAAGTGTGTAGACCCTACGGGTTCGGGAGACATGTAGACATGACCGAGATCGCTCTCCGGTCAATAACCAACAGCGGGATTTGGATACCCATGTTGGCTCCCACATGCTCCTCGATGATCTCATCGGATGAACCACGATGTCAAGGATTCAAGCAACCCCGTATACAATTCCCTTTGTCAACCGGTATGTTACTTGCCCGAGATTCGATCGTCGGTATCCCAATACCTCGTTCAATCTCGTTACCGGCAAGTCACTTTACTCGTACCGTAATGCATGATCCCGTGACCAGACACTTGGTCACTTTGAGCTCATTATGATGATGCATTACTGAGTGGGCCCAGTGATACCTCTCCGTCATACGGAGTGACAAATCCCAGTCTTGATCCGTGTCAACCCAACAGACACTTTCGGAGATACCCGTAGTATACCTTTATAGTCACCCAGTTACGTTGTGACGTTTGGCACACCCAAAGCACTCCTACGGTATTCGGGAGTTACACGATCTCATGGTCTAAGGAAAAGATACTTGACATTGGAAAACTCTAGCAAACGAACTATAAGATCTTATGCTATGTTTAGGATTGGGTCTTGTCCATCACATCATTCTCCTAATGATGTGATCCCGTTATCAATGACATCCAATGTCCATAGTCAGGAAACCATGACTATCTGTTGATCAACGAGCTAGTCAACTAGAGGCTTACTAGGGACATGTTGGTGTCTATTATTCACACATGTATTATGATTTCCGGATAATACAATTATAGCATGAATAAAGACAATTATCATGAACAAAGAAATATAATAATAATAATGCTTTTATTATTGCCTCTAGGGCATATTTCCAACAGTCTCCCACTTGCACTAGAGTCAATAATCTAGTTACATTGTGATGAATCGAACACCCATCGAATTCTGGTGTTGATCATGTTTTTCTCTAGGGAGAGGTTTAGTCAACGGATCTGCTACATTCAGGTCCGTGTGTACTTTACAAATATCTACGTCTCCATCTTGAACATTTTCACGAATGGAGTTGAAGCGCCGCTTGATGTGCCTTGTCTTCTTGTGAAACCTGGGCTCCTTGGCAAGAGCAATAGCTCCAGTGTTGTCACAGAAGAGCTTGATCGGCCCCGACGCATTGGGTATGACTCCTAGGTCGGTGATGAACTCCTTCACCCAAATTGCTTCATGCGCTGCCTCTGAGCCTGCCATGTACTCCGCTTCACATGTAGATCCCGCCACGACGCTCTGCTTGCAACTGCACCAGCTTACTGCCCCACCATTCAAAATATACACGTATCCGGTTTGTGACTTAGAGTCATCCAGATCTGTGTCGAAGCTAGCGTCGACGTAACCCTTTACGACGAGCTCTTCGTCACCTCCATAAACGAGAAACATTTCCTTAGTCCTTTTCAGGTACTTCAGGATATTCTTGACCGCTGTCCAGTGTTCCTTGCCGGGATTACTTTGGTACCTTCCTACCAAACTTACGGCAAGGTTTACATCAGGTCTGGTACACAGCATGGCATACATAATAGAACCTATGGCTGAGGCATAGGGGATGACACTCATCTCTTCTATATCTTCTGCCGTGGTCGGACATTGAGCCGAGCTCAATTTCACACCTTGTAACACAGGCAAGAACCCCTTCTTAGAATGATCCATATTGAATTTCTTCGATATCTTATCAAGGTATGTGCTTTGTGAAAGACCTATGAGGCGTCTTGATCTATCTCTGTAGATCTTGATGCCTAATATATAAGCAGCTTCTCCAAGGTCCTTCATTGAAAAACTTTTATTCAAGTAGGCCTTAATGCTGTCCAAGAGTTCTATATCATTTCCCATCAAAAGTATGTCATCTACATATAATATGAGAAATGCTACAGAGCTCCCACTCACTTTCTTGTAAACGCAGGCTTCTCCATAAGTCTGCGTAAACCCAAACGCTTTGATCATCTCATCAAAGCGAATGTTCCAACTCCGAGATGCTTGCACCAGCCCATAAATCGAGCGTTGGAGCTTGCACACCTTGTCAGCATTCTTAGGATCGACAAAACCTTCCGGCTGCATCATATACAATTCTTCCTTAAGGAAACCATTAAGGAATGCCGTTTTGACGTCCATTTGCCACATTTCATAATCATAGAATGCGGCAATCGCTAACATGATTCGGACGGACTTCAGCTTCGCTACCGGTGAGAAAGTCTCATCGTAGTCAACCCCTTGAACTTGTCGATAACCCTTAGCGACAAGCCGAGCTTTATAGATGGTCACATTACCATCCGCGTCTGTCTTCTTCTTAAAGATCCATTTATTTTCTATGGCTCGCCGCTCATCGGGCAAGTCAGTCAAAGACCAAACTTCGTTTTCATACATGGATCCTATCTCGGATTTCATGGCTTCTAGCCATTTGTCGGAATCCGGGCCCGCCATCGCTTCTTCATAGTTCGAAGGTTCACCATTGTCTAACAACATGATTTCCAAGACAGGGCTGCCGTACCACTCTGGTGCGGAACGTGTCCTTGTGGACCTTCGAATTTTAGTAGGAGCTTGATCAGAAGTATCTTGATCATCATCATTAACTTCCTCTCTAGTCGGTGCAGGCACCTCAGGAACATTTTCTTGAGTTGCGCCATTTTCCGGTTCAAGAGGTAATACTTCATCAAGTTCTACTTTCCTCCCACTTACTTCTTTCGAGAGAAACTCCTTCTCTAGAAAGGATCCATTCTTGGCAACAAAGATCTTGCCTTCGGATCTGAGGTAGAAGGTATACCCAATAGTTTCTTTAGGGTATCCTATGAAGACGCATTTTTCCAACTTGGGTTCGAGCTTTTCAGGTTGAAGTTTCCTGACATAAGCATCGCATCCCCAAACTTTTAGAAACGACAGCTTAGGTTTCTTCCCAAACCATAATTCAAACGGTGTCGTCTCAACGGATTTCGACGGAGCCCTATTTAAAGTGAATGCGGCAGTCTCTAAAGCATACCCCCAAAAAGATAACGGTAAATCGGCAAGAGACATCATAGATCGTACCATATCTAATAGAGTGTGATTACGACGTTCGGACACACCATTACGCTGAGGTGTTCCAGGCGGCGTTAGCTGTGAAACTATTCCACATTTTCTTAAGTGTGTGCCAAACTCGTGACTCAAGTATTCTCCTCCACGATCTGATCGCAGGAACTAGATTTTCCTGTCACATTGATTCTCAAACTCACTCTGAAATTCCTTGAACTTTTCAAAGGTCTCAGACTTGTGTTTCATTAAGTAGACATACCCATATCTACTCAAGTCATCAGTGAGGGTGAGAACATAACGATAGCCACCGCGAGCCTCAACACTCATTGGACCGCACACATCAGTATGTATGATTTCCAATAAGTTGGTTGCTCGCTCCATTGTTCCTGATAACGGAGTCTTGGTCATTTTACCCATGAGGCATGGTTCGCACGTGTCAAATGATTCGTAATCAAGAGACTCTAAAAGTCCATCAGCATGGAGCTTCTTCATGCGTTTGACACCTATGTGACCAAGGCGGCAGTGCCACAAGTACGTGGGACTATCATTATCAACCTTACATCTTTTGGTACTCACACTATGAATATGTGTAGCATTACGCTCGAGATTCATTAAGAATAAACCATTCACCATCGGAGCATGACCATAAAACATATCTCTCATATAAATAGAACAACCATTATTCTCGGATTTAAATGAGTAGCCATCTCGTATTAAACGAGATCCTAATACAATGTTCATGCTCAAACTTGGCACTAAATAACAATAATTGAGGTTCAAAACTAATCCCGTAGGTAAATGTAGAGGTAGCGTACCGACGGTGATCACATCGACTTTGGAACCATTCCCGACGCGCATCGTCACCTCGTCCTTCGCCAGTCTTCGCTTATTCCACAGCTCCTGCTTCGAGTTAAAAATGTGAGCAACTGCACCAGTATCAAATACCCAGGAGCTACTACGAGTACTGGTAAGGTACACATCAATTACATGTATATCACATATACCTTTTGTTTTGCCGGCCTTCTTGTCTGCTAAGTATTTGGGGCAGTTCTGCTTCCAGTGACCACTTTCTTTGCAATAAAAGCACTCAGTCTCGGGCTTGGGTCCATTCTTTGTCTTCTTCCCGGCAGCTTGCTTGTTGGGCGCGGCAACTCCCTTGCCGTCCTTCTTGAAGTTCTTTTTACCCTTGCCCTTCTTGAACTTAGTGGTTTTATTGACCATCAACACTTGATGTTCCTTCTTGACTTCTACCTCTGCTGATTTCAGCATAGCAAATACTTCAGGAATGGTCTTTTCCATCCCCTGCATATTGAAGTTCATCACAAAGCTCTTGTAGCTCGGTGGAAGCGACTGAAGGATTCTGTCAATGACCGCGTCATCCGGGAGATTAACTCCCAGCTAAGTCAAGCGGTTATGCAACCCAGACATTTTGAGTATGTGCTCACTGACAGAACTATTTTCCTCCATCTTACAGCTGAAGAATTTGTCGGAGACTTCATATCTCTCGACCCGGGCATGAGCTTGGAAAACCATTTTCAGCTCTTCGAACATCTCATATGCTCCGTGTCTCTCAAAACGCTTTTGGAGCCCCGGCTCTAAGCTGTAAAGCATGCCGCACTGAAC
Organism: Triticum urartu; assembly: GCF_056163025.1. Lineage (NCBI taxonomy): Eukaryota > Viridiplantae > Streptophyta > Magnoliopsida > Poales > Poaceae > Triticum > Triticum urartu. Next base: position 710,566,947 of record NC_141874.1, read on the forward strand.
GAGGGAGTAGTCATCGGTACGTGCCTGCCAAGCGTTCATAACGTCTTGTTCTGCAGGGAGAACAGGTGTGTCACCTAGCGGTGCTTGTAGGACATAATCTTTCTTGGCAGCTATGAGGATGATCCTCAGGTTCCGGACCCAGTCCGTGTAGTTGCTGCCATCGTCTTTCAGCTTGGTTTTCTCTAGGAACGCGTTGAAGTTGAGGACTACGTTGGCCATTTGATCTACAAGACATATTGTAAAGATTTTAGACTAAGTTCATGATAATTAAGTTCATCTAATCAAATTATTCAATGAACTCCCACTTAGATAGACATCCCTCCAGTCATCTAAGTATAACATGATCCGAGTTAACTAGGCCGTGTCCGATCATCACGTGAGACGGACTAGTCAACGTCGGTGAACATCTTCATGTTGATCGTATCTTCTATACGACTCATGCTCGACCTTTCGGTCTTCTGTGTTCCGAGGCCATGTCTGTACACATGCTAGGCTCGTCAAGTCAACCTAAGTGTTTTGCATGTGTAAATCTGTCTTACACCCGTTGTATGTGAACGTTAGAATCTATCACACCCGATCATCACGTGGTGCTTCGAAACAACGAACTGTCGCAACGGTGCACAGTTAGGGGGAACACTTTCTTGAAATTATTATGAGGGATCATCTTATTTACTACCGTCGTTCTAAGCAAACAAGATGAAAAACATGATAAACATCACATGCAATCAAATAATAATAGTGACATGATATGGCCAATATCACATAGCTCCTTTGATCTCCATCTTGGGGCTCCATGATCATCTTGTCACCGGCATGACACCATGATCTCCATCATCATGATCTCCATCATTGTGTCTCCATGAAGTTGCTCGCCAACTATTACTTCTACTACTATGGCTAACGCGTTTAGCAATAAAGTAAAGTAATTTACATGGCGTTTCTCAATGACACGCAGGTCATACAAAAATAAAGACAACTCCTATGGCTCCTGCCGGTTGTCATACTCATCGACATGCAAGTCATGATTCCTATTAAAATAGCATGAACAACTCATACATCACATATATATCATTCATCATTCATCACAACTTTGGCCATATCATATCACAAAGCACTTGCTGCAAAAACAAGTTAGACGTCCTCTAATTGTTGTTGCATGTTTTACGTGGCTGAAGTAGGGTTCTAGCAAGAACGTTTTCTTACCTACGTGAAAGCCACAACGTGATTTGTCAACTTCTCTTTACCCTTCATAAGGACCCTTTTCATCGAATCCGCTCCAACTAAAGTGGGAGAGACAGACACCCGCCAGCCACCTTTATGCAACTTGTGCATGTTAGTCGGTGGAACCGGTCTCAGGTAAGCGTACGTGTAAGGTTGGTCTGGGCCGCTTCATCCCACAATACCGTTGAAGCAAGATAAGACTAGTAGCGGCAAGAAAAATTGACAACATCAACGCCCACAACAAATTGTGTTCTACTCATGCAAGAGAACTACGCATAGACCTAGCTCATGATGCCACTGTTGGGGAACATTGCAGAAAACAAAAATTTTCCTACGGTTTCACCAAGATCCATCTATGAGTTCATCTAGCAACGAGTGATTGGATGCATCTACGTACCTTGTAGATCGCGAGCAGAAGCGTTCAAAGAACGGGGATGAGGGAGTCGTACTCGACGTGATTCGAATCACCAAAGATCCTAGCACCGAACGGACGGCACCTCCGCGTTCAACACACGTACGGAGCAGCGACGTCTCCTTCTTCTTGATCCAGCAAGGGGGAAGGAGAGGTTGAGGAAGATGGCTCCAGCAGCAGCACGACGGCGTGGTGGTGATGGAGCTGCAGTACTCCGGCAGGGCTTCGCCAAGCTCTATGGAGGAGGAGGAGGTGTTGGAGAGGGAGAGGGAGGCACCAAAGATCAAGGTAAGAAGTCCTCCATCTCCCCACTATATATAGGAGGGCCAAGGGGGGGCGCCGTCCCTAGGAGATCTAATCTCCTAGGGTGGTGCGGCCAAGGGGAGGAATCCCTCCTCCCCAAGGCACCTAGGAGGTGCCTTCCCCTCCTAGGACTCTTCCTCCTTGAAACCCTAGGCGCATGGGCCTCTTGGGGCTGGTGCCCTTGGCCCATGTAGGCCAAGGCGCACCCCCTACAGCCCATGTGCCCCCCCGGGACAGGTGGCCCCACCCGGTGGACCCCCGGGACCCTTCCGGTGGTCCCGGTACAATACCGATGACCCCGAAACTTGTCCCGATGGCCGAAACAGGACTTCCCATATATAAATCTTTACCTCCGGACCATTCCGGAACTCCTCGTGACGTCCGGGATCTCATCCGGGACTCCGAACAACATTCGGGTTACTGCATATACATATCCCTACAACCCTAGCGTCACCGAACCTTAAGTGTGTAGACCCTACGGGTTCGGGAGACATGTAGACATGACCGAGATCGCTCTCCGGTCAATAACCAACAGTGGGATCTGGATACCCATGTTGGCTCCCACATGCTCCTCGATGATCACATCGGATGAACCACGATGTCGAGGATTCAAGCAACCCCGTATACAATTCCCTTTGTCAATCGGTATGTTACTTGCCCGAGATTCGATCGTCGGTATCCCAATACCTCGTTGAATCACGTTACTGAAAAGTCACTTTACTCGTACCGTAATGCATGATCCCGTGACCAGACACTTGGTCACATTGAGCTCATTATGATGATGCATTAATGAGTGGGCCCAGTGATACCTCTCCATCATACGGAGTGACAAATCCCAGTCTTGATCCGTGTCAACCCAACAGACACTTCCGGAGATACCCGTAGTATACCTTTATAGTCACCCAGTTACGTTGTGACGTTTGGCACACCCAAAGCACTCCTACGGTATCCGGGAGTTACACGATCTCATGGTCTAAGGAAAAGATACTTGACATTGGAAAACTCTAGCAAACGAACTATACGATCTTATGCTATGTTTAGGATTGGGTCTTGTCCATCACATCATTCTCCTAATGATGTGATCCCGTTATCAATGACATCCAATGTCCATAGTCAGGAAACCATGACTATCTGTTGATCAACGAGCTAGTCAACTAGAGGCTTACTAGGGACATGTTGGTGTCTATTATTCACACATGTATTACGATTTCCGGATAATACAATTATAGCATGAATAAAGACAATTATCATGAACAAAGAAATATAATAATAATGCTTTTATTATTGCCTCTAGGGCATATTTCCAACACGACCACTGCAGAAGATAGAGAGAAAATGAAAGGTGTTCCCTATGCTTCAGCCGTAGGCTCTATCATGTATGCAATGTTGTGTACCAGACCTGATGTGTGCCTTGCTATAAGTTTAATAGGGAGGTACCAAAGTAATCCAGGAGTGGATCACTGAACAGCGGTCAACAACATCCTGAAATACCTGAAAAGTACTAAGGATATGTTTCTCATATATGGAGGTGACAAAGAGCTCGTCGTAAACGGTTACGTCGATGCAAGCTTTGACACTGATTCGGATGACTCTAAATCACAAACCGGATACGTGTTTTTATTAAATGGTGGAGCTGTTAGTTGGTGCAGTTCCAAGCAGAGCGTCCTGGCGGGATCTACGTGTGAAGTGGAATACATAGCTGCTTCGGAAGCAGCAAATGAAGGAGTCTGGATGAAGGAGTTCATATCCGATCTAGGTGTCATACCTAGTGCATCGGGTCCAATGAAAATCTTTTGTGACAATACTGGTGCAATTGCCTTGGCAAAGGAATCCAGATTTCACAAGAGAACCAAGCACATCAAGAGACGCTTCAATTCCATCCGCGATCAAGTTAAGAAGGGAGACATAGAGATTTGCAAGATTCATACGGATCTGAATGTTGCAGACCCATTCACTAAGCCTCTCTCACGAGCAAAACATGATCAGCACCAAGACTCCATGGGTGTTAGAATCATTACAATGTAATCTAGATTATTGACTCTAGTGCAAGTGGGAGACTGAAGGAAATATGCCCTACATGCAATAATAAAGTTGTTATTTATATTTCCTTATATCATGATAAATGTTTATTATTCATGCTAGAATTGTATTAACCGGAAACTTAGTACATGTGTGAATACATAGACAAACAGAGTGTCACTAGTTTGCCTCTACTTGACTAGCTCGTTGAATCAATGATGGTTATGTTTCCTAACCATAGACATGAGTTGTCATTTGATTAACGGGGTCACATCATTAGAGAATGATGTGATTGACTTGACCCATCCGTTAGCTTAGCACGATGATCGTTTAGTTTGTTGCTATTGCTTTCTCCATAACTATACATGTTCCTATGACTATGAGATCATGCAACTCCCGAATAACGGAGGAACACTTTGTGTGCTACCAAACGTCACAACGTAACTGGGTGATTATAAAGGTGCTCTATAGGTGTCTCTGATGGTATTTGTTGAGTTGGCATGGATCAAGATTAGGATTTGTCACTCCGATTGTCGGAGAGGTATCCGTGGGCCCTCTCGGTAATGTACATCACAATAAGCCTTGCAAGCAACGTAGCTAATGTGTTAGTTACGGGATGTAGCATTACGGAACGAGTAAAGAGACTTGCCAGTAACGAGATTGAACTAGGTATTGAGATGCCGATGATCGAATCTCGGGCAAGTAACATACCGATGACAAAAGGAACAACATATACCGTTATGCGGTTTGACCGATAAAGATCTTCCTAGAATATGTAGGAGCCAATATGAGCATCCAGGTTCCTCTATTGGTTATTGACCGGAGACATGTCTCGATCATGTCTACATAGTTCTCGAACCCGTAGGGTCCGCACGCTTAATGTTCGGTGACGATCGGTATTAAGAGTTTATGTGTTTTGATGTACCGAAGGTAGTTCGGAGTACCATATTTGATCACGGACATGACGAGGAGTCTCGAAATGGTTGAGACGTAAAGATCGATATATTGGAAGCCTATGTTTGGACATCGGAATGGTTCCGGGTGAAATCGGGAGTATACCGGAGTACCGGGAGGTTACCGGAACCCCCGGGAGGTATATGGGCCTTAGTGGAAAAGAGGGAAAAGAAGCAAAGGAGAGGGCCCCTCCCCCAAGCCCAGTCCGAATTGGGAGGGGGGTCGGCCCCCCTTTCCTTCCTTCTTCCCTTTCCTTCCTTCTCTCCTAATGCCTGATGGAATACTAGCATCCTATACTAAGCATTTAGGATTGCAGGTAAAGGTAACAACAGTAGTAGCAAAGACAGGGTATGCATCAGAATAGGTTTAACGGAAAGCAGTAGCATAGTACACTACTTTAATGCAAGCAGTAGAGAGAAGAATAGGCGATATCTGGTGATCAAGAGGGGGGGCCTACCTGGTTGCTCTGGCAAGAAGGAGGGGTCATCGACACCGTAGTCGAACTGGGGTCGCGGGCAGTCTAAACAAATCTGGCCCTCTAACATAAACGACGAGATGTGAAGGATGGAATCTGGGGCTAGATCGTGGAAATCGAGCCCGTAATAGAACATAATCCCTCTAACAAAGGGATCAAGACTAAAGCCTAGCCCTCGGAGGAAGTGGGAAACAAATACGACACCCTCGTTGGGTTCGGGAGTGGGGATGACCTGCCCTTGAGCAGGCAGCCTGTGCGAGATTTCGGGGGTCAGATACCTGGCTTCCCTTACGCCTGAGCCTTGGGTGTTGTAACTTGAGGTGGGGGAAGGGAAGGATCGAGCGCGAGAAGAAAAGGACAGGCCTTGGCCCCTTTATAAAAAGGGTGAATACCAAGCGTCCTCCACGTGGCCATTTGGAACTTGCCTAAAATCGAGGAGTCATACTAACAAGCACGATTGGGTTACCCACACCCGTGTCGATGAGAATCCCATGATAAGGGGAACACGATCTCTGCTTCGACAAGACATGCCAATAAAACCGCCTCGCAACACGTGCAGTGGCAGGCTGGGAAAAACGGTTCGTAATGGCCGGACCACGGCAGGATGTCACGTTATGAAAAGTTGTCAGCAGACTAGATTTGTGGAATATTATACTCTCTACGGTGGTATGTGGAATTTGTTTTACAAAGCCGGACAAAATCCTTGTGTTCAAAATCTTCTATGGAGTATTCGGAGAAGGAACCCGCCTTGCAATGTCGAAGACAATCTGCGTGCCGGACTCGTCGTCATTGAAGCCTGGTTCGGGGGCTATTGAGGGAGTCCTGGATTAGGGGGTCCTCGGACAGCCGGACTATATACTTTGGTCGAACTGTTGGACTATGAAGATACAAGATTGAAGGCTTCGTCCCGTATCCGGGTGGGACTCTCCTTTGCATGGAAGGCAAGCTTGGCGATTCGGATATGTAGATCTCCTTCTCTGTAACCAACTCTGTGTAACCCTAGCCCCATCTGGTGTCTATATAAACCGGAGGGTTTAGTCCGTAGGACAACAATAATCATAATCATAGGCTAGCTTCTAGGGTTTAGCCTCTACGATCTCGTGGTAGATCAACTCTTGTAATACTCATCATCAAGATCAATCAAGTAGGAAGTAGGGTGTAACCTCCATCGAGAGGGCCCGAACCTAGGTAAACATTGTGTCCCCCGCCTCATATTACCATCAGCCCTAGACGCACAGTTCGGGACCCCCTACCTGAGATCTGCCGGTTTTGACACCGACACACAGCCCGATAGTATAGCATGGCAGACGGACAAGAATGTAGGGCCACTGATGGAATACTAGCATCCTATACTAAGCATTTAGGATTGGAGGTTAAGGTAACAACAGTAGTAGCAAAGACAGGGTATGCATCAGAATAGGTTTAACGGAAAGCAGTAGCATAGTACACTACTCTAATGCAAGCAGTAGAGAGAAGAATAGGCGATATCTGGTGATCAAGAGGGGGGGCTTGCCTGGTTGCTCTGGCAAGATGGAGGGGTCATCGACACCGTAGTCGAACTGGGGTCGCCGGCAGTCTCAGTGTCTACCGGAAAGAAGTAACGGAGGGGGAATACAATAAATAATAGAGCAACCAAAGTATCACAAAGCATAACAAGACAATACGCGGTGCTAGAGGTGACCTAACGTGGTACTAAGTGATACCGGCAAAGGGTTTGCGTTTTTGGATAGATGAACCGGAGGGGGAAAGTTGCGTGTTCATTATGCTAGGGATGTGTGGCGGACGAACGGGCTACGTATCCGGATTCTTCTCATCGTTCCGAGCAACTTTCATGCAGTTTTTTCATCCGAGCTACAGATTATGTTATATTAATTTCTAAAGATTTAAATCATTTTTTAAATTGTTTTAATTCGAAATTAAATGTGAAATGCTAGGTGCACCCAATTCTAGTACACAGAAGTTTACCAGAGGGGCTGACATGTGGGACCAGGGGGGCCCAGTTGACCAGTCAAACTTTGACTGGTCAACTGGGGTAGGGCCCCCTGTCATTGTTTGTCTAATTTAACTAACAAATTAATTAGACTAATATAGGTTGAGTTAATTAAATTAACAAATTTTTTTATTTATGCTTGAAAATATTTTTTATTATTTATTTAAATAGGGGCAGATTTTTTATTATTTATTTAAATAGGGGCAGGGCCCACTGTTAGTGGCTAGCTAGGAGGGGGTTAGTGCTAATCTAACCCCCAGTAAGTAGGGGCCTGCCCAATCTGGCAGAGGCGCAGCCGGCAGGGGCTACGCCCGCGCACAGACGGGAGTCGCCGGCGCGGCAGGCCGGCCGGCCGGAACGGCGGCGAGCGACGCGGCATGGGAGCATGAGGGACGGGCGCGGGGCTGCGCAATCGGAGGGGCGAGCTCGCGCGGGGCCAATGGCAGAGGCGGGCGCGGCCAACAACGACGGAGCGCGGCGGGCGGCGCCTGGTGCGGTCAGGCGCGGTTGCAGGCAGGCGGCGGGAGGCGCGGCTTGTAGCGGCGAGGCCAAGGGCGACCGAAGGCGGTGGGGGCTAGCAGCGGCAGAAGCAGAATCAGCAGCGGTAGCGTCTAGGAACGGCAGCAGCAACAGGCGGATGCCGCGACAGCAGTGAGGAGCAGGGGCGGCAGGCCGGAGCAGGCCCGGCCTGGCGCGGTTGTCTGCGGCGGCCCTGACGAGCGCGAGGAGTGGCGGGCATATGCCGGCGACTGGCAGGCAGCAGCGGCTGCGGGACTGCACGGGCGGGCGCCGGAGCCGGGTGAGCGGGGCGAGGCAGAGCATGGCCGCGGGTGAGGGGAGCGACGGACTCGGGCGGGTGAGCGCGTGTTGCGGAGCAGAAACGGCGCAGTAGATAGGAGCAGGGGAGGAGCGGCCCCAGGCGCGGCCGGAGCAAGACGAAGAGGACGGCGGGACTACGGCTCTACCTAGCTACAACTTGAAACCGAGCTTAATGACAGAGGGAACTGCAGTGGTGCTCACAACGAGGGAGACGACGGCGAGCTCGCATGGACGCGGGGAGGACCGGAGCGAGGCTAATCGCCGGCAAGGGCGGCGATGTACGCGGAGATGACGTTGTCGATGGCGAATGTACGGGACGTCCCGGCTTGATTCGATGCTCGGGGTAGATGCAGCCGAGCACGACGGTTCTCCTGGAGGTCTTCCCATGTGGTGAGGCACACGTTGGCCATGGCAATGGTGGCGAGGAGTGCGGTCACCGTGCGAGCTTCCGAGCACAAAATCGATCCAAAGAGGAGGGGGGTGAAGGGGGATCGAGGGGGAACTGGACGAGAGGGGTCCAGGGTTTTCGGTGGGCTCCTTTATAGGTAAAGGGGGCACGAATGGCCGCCACGCACGCAAGGCGCAGCCATGGCCGTGGATGGCTGCAACGCCTCTGTTCAGTGAACAGAGAGGTAGAAGGAGAGGGGGAGTTGGGCTGGCCTAGCTCCTGTTGCTACATGGGCCAAAGTTCACAGCGCCATATCCAATCATCTTAGTCTACTACTATTCTGCATTTCTCCTCTGTTTCTATTTGAAGTTCGAACCAAATGAATTTTGTTGTAGTTGAAATTTGTCATATAAATACTAGGCATTATTTTGAGCATACCCAGAAAGTTGGGAAGCAACTGGAGTTAAATAAGTAATTGTTTATTCTGAGAAGGTCATTTTATTTGCTGCTAGACCATTTATTAATTTACTTGGAATTTATTCGTGAGTCAAATGGAGTTAGTTTCAACATGAAAACTGATCAGAGGGAATTATAGAATAATTTGAACATTTTTGTTTTGTTATTTGAATAAATATTATTTTTACTTTATTTTAAAATTTGAATTTGAATCGGTTTTGAACTAACGCGAGATTAACAACAGTAACCGTGGTGACATGGCATCATTGACGTGGGATTACTGTAGCATGATTATCTGGGCATCACACTCCCGAGCTCCGAACGGACTCCAGATCATCCCTCCCGAGAGAGTTTAGGGCTTGGCGGCGGCTTCGTATTGTGAAACGCGATGAATCCTTCTCTTTGATTTTTTTTCTCCCCAAAAGTGAATATATGGAGTTGGAGTTGAGGTCGGTGGAGCGTCAGGGGGCCCACGAAGCAGGGGGCACGCCCAGGGGGATCGTTCATTGCGTGAAACAGAGTGTGAAAGGTTTCAGAGCAATGGGACCAAGTATTGTGTGTGATGCCAGAATAGATCACTAGGAAGGTGGCTCACGAATTACACACGAAACCAAGCGCAAGGGATAACTTTGAAACAGGGTGTACAGGAGAGTCAGGTTTCGATCCTAGGACCTATGGGTTATGGGCCCACCATGTGGGTTAAAAGTAGGAAGAGTGTGGACGTCCTGCACGATCATGTAAGCAAGGTATGTCAGAGGATAGCCTATCATTTATGTTGGAAACAACGTTGGTACCAAGGGCGAGGGACGAAGAGAACCATTTTCCTGCTTGTTGAAACGAGGCAGACCAATAGGCAAAGTTCTCATCCATCGGTGGTTACCATAATGCCATCAACAAAAGTAACAGGGTCTTACTAACACAGTTGTACACCAAGGTGTTTACATAAGCAGAAGAATATTGCTGCTTGGATCATATAGATCACAAGAAAGGTTAAACAAAACAATGGAGAGGGTAATAAGATTATCAAATTAAACAGAACAATGGAAAGGAAAATGTGTTTAACAGGGGTATATCCTTCCCAAGGACAAGCAGAGCATGATATCCATGATAGGATATAATGTAGAAAAATCTTTACGTAGGGGAGATAAATTTCATGACATTACCCATACAATGGTGTTTGGGATAATTGAGCAGGAAACTTTTAGCATTGGGCTTCAAATGTTCTTGTTGAAAGTCGGAGTACCACAGACATGCTTCAAGATAGCATTGGCATGGTCTTCAAGCAAAGGTCGGACTTTGGATGCACAAAGGGTCCACCAGGAACAACTTATAGAATAAGTCTTACAGTTTCCTCATGGAAGAATGGTTGGCCTTGCTAAAAAGGGAAACTATAACAATAGGTCCCCCGGCCAGGTGTGCTAGGCATGACATCACCTTACCGGGTCATATAAGGATCAATGTTATGACTCCTGGAAAATGTCCCAACCATCATATCCGACCGAGATTCCGATCTGATTGGTGTCAGGATACCTCAATCTCGGGATGCCTAAGAAGAAAATGTGCAACACAAATTGACGAGATGACAGTGTAAGATCCTCGGGAAATGAGCTATGGAAGCAAGTTCCAAACAAGAGTTCATCATTAAACCAAGGAGAAGATGAGGGGGTGGCTGATGGACTCAGCGACATTTCATCGAGATTAACAAAAGATGGATTTCCGCAATTATCTGAACAAGGAGGTAACACTTGTCAGACCAAATGATATAATGATGTATGCTTGAGGAAAACATACACAATTAAACATTGATTGCAAGGTGCACCTGAAATATGGGTTTAGGTAGCATGATCAATGCTAGAATGGTGATTCGATAACCAATGGTCTAACAATGAAATATCGACCATTAACTTGAAAGCAATAGGGTTGCTAGAAGTTTTGAAGTCACACATCATAGTTCAATTGTCAGTTTTCTGGTTAGAAACAACACGGGGACCAAGGAGTGAACGGATATGGCAAGGAGTATCACCTGTATCAAGAATTCTTAAGAGGTGGTGAAATTCTCACGACATTCCTGACATAAAAGATGGTAATACTCCAAGGTAAAGAACAAATGCTGGATAGCAAGGATCTCAAGGTATATCACGAAACACGAACAAGTTTGTGTTGAATAGAAGGCAATAAAGTGGTCGATGATAACACGAATCATCGAGGGGCAAGGATGGTATTACCCATCAAGAATTTGATATATATCTTGGAAGAGCTTAGGATGTTGATGATGATCACGACACAGTTGTCGAGAGATTTCATGAAGATGTAATCGGTCGGTGATGCCATCAAGTCAAATGATGATGAAGCGAAAGGTTATGGGAACCACGGGTACGACATAAACTCGAAATCAAGTTTGATGTTCAAGGAGAAATGATATGACGAGGAAGTTCGATGTAAGATTAGTTCATCGTCAAAAATTGTGCTCCGAGAAGAAGGACCAGGTAGCACAACTAAAATTTAGCATGATAATGATATAGCCGATCGGGCTAGAAATGTCTTGAAGGATTATTAAACTCATAAACAACGAAAATTACTTAGAGTTAATGAATCGAATTACGGACTCGATTCACTATCGGTGTCCCTGAGTGTCTAACAATTCAAAACCCTGGGAAAAATTGGAATCGGTGAGAAATAATACTTGAAGAAGAACTCATAAGAAGTGATATGGTTCTGTGATTTTATCGAGATACCACGGGGTAATACTCGAAGGTAGAACATAATAGAGGTTGCAGAGGTGTATTGATCTGCAGAAGACAAGTGCTTTAACTAGTCCGAGAAATGGAATCAAGGAGAAAATATGATCGGAACCACGATTGCAAAGGATTAATTCACAGATATCAAATGATAATATATCAAGGGAATAGTTATTATTACAAGAAGCTTCCATGATAGGATATACATCATGTCCATGGGCACGAACACAAAGTTCAAGGTCGACTCCCACTTCTCCAATGCATAATCTTTCATTCACCTCTCGCTTTTCGAAAATGACATTAGTTGTTGAAAGTTTTACCTGATGCAATACCAGATAAGTATGACCCGTGAAATCTTTCGGGTTCACACAGATTAAGGAAGGCATATGTTCAACCCATCGGGGCATCGTAGAATCATATACCACAAACTTCAAGAGTAAATATCACTAGCTCGACAGCAGAGCATGGTTGGCCAAATCAGAGAATAGGATTTACCAAATGGCGTTATGTATCAGGGAAGGAGCTTCTTGAGGTTTTTGTATACGAAGGACACTGTCGGATGATAATTCAACAAAGGATCTACCAGTCCATAACGGGGCTGATGTGAGTATCGGTACTCCGTCAAAAGGAGAAAGAATGCCAAAGCATCAATTTATTGAATTATCTGAATGACTCGAGGTTAATTACAAAGAAATTATGAGTCCCAAATCAGAAGATCAGAAGAAAACACTTTGATCAAAATAGTAGTAACACTAGTGCAGAACCGGGCTATAGCACCGGTTCGTAAGGCCCTTTAGTGCCGGTTCGGTAACCAGCACTAAAGTGTGGGGACTAAAGCCCCCCCTTTAGTACCGGTTCCGCACGAACCGGCGCTAAAGGGCAACCACGTGGCACGAGCCAGCTCTGGGGGCGCGTAGGACATTAGTACCGGTTGGTAACACCAACCGGTATTAAAAGGTTGGGGGGTTTGGGGTTTATGATTTTTTTTCATTTAATTTTGTGTTTTCCATTTAATTCTTTTTCGTTTGCTGGTATTTTACGATACGGCATATTGTACACGTTATGCATATATATAAATAGAATTTCGAGTAGAACCGATCATATATATATCATCGAATGTCTCACAACCACCATTAATTCACACATACACACATGTATATATATATAATTAGCTAGCTATATACAATTTCTCCTAATTGGTGCCTTCAGAGCCAGTGGCATTAGCCTAATTGGTGCCTTCGGAGCACGATGACAATTGGAAGTGGTTCATGGGGGCGGTAGCGGGTAATAGTATTCTCCGTTCGTATCTCTGACCTGGTCGAGCAAAAATCCCGCTATTTCCTCCTGAATTGCTTGTATGCGCTCCGTTGGTAGGAGCTTGTCCCGCACCTCTCTGAACTGTTAAGAAGGAGATCAATATGCATGTGTATTAGTTGTGTGACTAGATATCGATAATGGTGTAAAAATTGTGAATAGTGTTCTGACAAACGTACCCAGTCTTGTCTTTGAGATCTGCTCCTTTCGGACGCCGTCATGTGAATGTTCTCGCAAACGTAGTATCCACACAGATTATTCCCCGGCGCCTGCTTCAGGGCCTTTACGAGAATGGAATTTGATCAGATAATAATTAATCAAGCATGATAATTAAAGAGATGGCAGCTAGCTAGCTAGTACTACTTAATTACTTATGTTGGTGTCAAAACCGGCGGATCTCGGGTAGGGGGTCACGAACTGTGCGTCTAGGCCGGATGGTAACAGGAGGCAAGGAACACAATGTTTTACCCAGGTTCAGGCCCTCTTGATGGAGGTAAACCCCTACGTCCTGCTTGATTAATATTGATGATATGGGTAGTACAAGAGTAGATCTACCACGAGATCAAGGAGGCTAAACCCTAGAAGCTAGCCTATGGTATGATTGTTGTCTGATGAAGTTGTCCTACGGACTAAAAATCCTCCGGCTTATATAGACACCGGAGAGGGTTAGGGTTACACAAAGTCGGTTACAATGGTAGGAGATCTTGAATATCCGCATCGCCAAGCTTGCCTTCCACGCCAAGGAAAGTCCCATCCGGACACGGGATGAAGTCTTCAATCTTGTATCTTCATAGTCCTAGAGTCCGGCTGAAGGTATAGTCCGGCTACCCGAACACCCCCTAATCCAGGACTCCCTCAGTAGCCCCTGAACCAGGCTTCAATGATGACGAGTCCGGCGCGTAGATTGTCTTCGGCATTGCAAGGCGGTTTCCTCCTCCAAATTCTTCATAAAAGTTTGTAAACACCAAGAGTAGTGTCCGGCTCTGCAAAATAAGTTTCCATGTATTGCCACAGAGAGAATAATATTAACACAAATCTAATCTGCTGACATATTCCGCAGCGTGACATCACACTACGGCCAAGCCTTTATTCGAATCGTTTTCACTTTTCCACCTCAGCGTGTTTTGCGAGGTGGTTTCCTTGGCACGTCTTGTCAAAGAAGAGATTGTGTCCCCTTTATTTACGGGATTCTCATCAATACGGACGTGGGTAACCCAATCGTGCCCGTTAGCACGTCTTCTCGATTAAAGGCGAGTCCCAAACGGTTACGGGGAGGGCTCCTAGTATTCAACCTCTTATAAAGAGACCAGGGCCTTACTCCTTTTCTCCAATCTCAAAACAAGTTCGCCCGTCGCCTCGAGTTCCAACACCCTAGGCTCCAGATTCTAGGCGCTTCGGACCTTCGACAATGTCCGATTCCGACCTTCGAGGCCGATGGATGCCCTCCTCCGTCATGGAGGACGACGTGCTAAAGTTGAGAGAGGCTAAGTTCTTGACCGCCGAAATTTCACATAGGTTGCCTGCTCAATGGCAGGCTATTCCCAGTCCCCAGCCCGGTGAGAGCGTAGTGTTCATGTCTCACTTCCTTCGGGGGTTAGGCTTCCCGATGGATCCCTTCGTGAGGGGGCTGATGTTCTATTATGGGCTGGAATTTCATGACTTAGCTCCGGAGTCCATCCTCCACATTTCCTCATTCATCGTTGTGTGCGAAGCATTCCTCCGTGTTACTCCTCACTTCGGATTATGGCTCAAGACTTTTGGAGTGGAGCCGAAGATGATCGAGGGACGGCACGCAGAGTGCGGAGGTGCTGTCATAAGTAAGAATGCTGATGCTCCATGGCCCGAGGGCTCCTTTCAAGAGGAGCTCGGCTTGTGGCAACGAGAGTGGTTCTATATCACCGCTCCCAGGAGCACCAAGTGGGTGGCGCCTCCTGCCTTTCGCTCGGGTCCCCCACCACGGCTAGCGTCATGGGTCAACAAAGGATTAGATTGGGGGTTATCCAAAGACGTGCCCTTGCTGCAAGGCCGCATTAGGGATCTCTTAGAAGGAGACCTCAACCTGGTCAAGGTGACGCAGGTCATGCTGATTCGCCGAACACTGCCCGGCAAACATCGCTCCCTTTGTTTGTGGGAGTTTAATCCGGAGGGACCACGAGCCCTCCAGCATTTTATGGGCGCAACACCCATGGAGATGTATAAAACGTTCTTCGGGTCACAAGCAATGTGTCTGGATTTGACCGAGGACGCAGGTTTAAGCTGCAATCGCCCGGATACTCAAGTAAGTAACCTTGTGCCCGGACTCGCTATCCGTAAAATTGTCATAAATTCGCCCCTAAAAGAGTTGTCCTTTTAAACAGGAGTGGATAGCGAAGGCAAAGTTGATCAGGTGTCCGGCTCCCCTTCCTGAGACCAGGCCGGATCCCGTGCTAGTCAGGATGTTGAAGATCATGCCTTTGGAGGGAAGTGAGGGGGGGGGACAAGGAAACTTGGCCTCCTCGAAGGAGGCCGCTCCGAAGGGAGGAACCGACAATTCCTCTCCTAAGGGGAAGAAGAGGGCCACCTCTGATGACCCGGAGACCATGGCCTCAAAGCGGGGGAAAAAGTCCTCGTCAGAGGGTCCGACGCCGGGGAGATCCTCGGCCGAACTACGCCCTCAAAGGGATCAGCCCTCCAGCGAACCGTAAGTAGAGAAAGATTTTCCTTTAGAGGGATGAGAGAAATCCTTGCTTTTTATCTGACAAGATTAACCGAAATTTTACTTTGTAGCTTGGACCTCAGCCCTTCTCAGCAGAGCTCGTCTTCGGGGGATCTTCTTCCGGAGATGATGGAGAGTGGAACGCCTCCCCCTGCCGTACCGCCTGGCGAGGCGGGCGACCCTGAGGTGTCGTCGCGGAGGGTTTCTCCGAATCCGGCAGGGGTGGAAGGTAGCCATATGTCCTCCCAAGGTTCTCCGCGTCCGGCCTTCGATGGAGGTCATAGGACGAGTCCGGCACCGTCCGATGCGCGGTCGGAGGAGCTGATGATTCTGCTGGGGCGAGCTTCTATCTCAGAGGAGCACCGTGCATTGATGAGTACGGTGATTGGAAGGATTTCGTCCGCGGAAAGCGGATTGCATGAGGCTGTCAGAAGTTTGTTGACGGGTTTTGAGGTACGTTTGATAATGTACTTCTTTGTCAGTTGCGCATAAACAAGATGCGCCCTGTGTAGATAGTAGCCCCTGAGACTCTGTGCATTGTCAAAGTTGGCGCGCAGAGGATCATAATCCCAGGTCGAAAATGTCGCCTTTGTATACAGGTGGCGAAGTGTCCGGAATCGAGCCGAACTGACGATTTTGCCGAACTAAAGCGGCAACTTGACATGGCAGATGCCGACATCGCGCTCGTCAACGAGCGGCTTGATGAGGCTCAAGGTATGCAATTCCTCGGGCGGCATCTGGTAAGAGGAGCTTTATGCCAGTATCTTACAATGTGTGTGCTTGACGCAGATGGTGCGGCCGCCATGGAGAGTCTTCGGGCGGAACTTGCTCGAGCTAAGGAACAAGCCAGGAAAAGTGATGCGGCTGCCAAGAAGGCCCTTGAAGAGCTGAGAGCCGAACAGGCTGCTCACTGCCGAAGCAAGAAGGAGATGGCCCAAATGGCAGTGAAGTTAAAAAGTGCTGCTAACCGTTGCAAGTTTCTTGAGGAAGAAGACCGGGCGAGACAGACGGACTTAGAGAAGGCCATTGCTGATGCCAAGGACGCTCGCTCTACGATGAGAGCTGCGAAGGAGGAGCTGCGTCAGGCCGGACAGATTGCGGCTGGAAAGCCCTTTATGCTGCGGAGGAAGTTTTGCGATCCGAAGTTTGCTCCGTTGGACCAGATGTGGAGTGCGGAGGACACCTATCTGGATTTGGCAGCGAGTGCTGCTGATGCGACCGAATACTTTCGAGATCAAGAAGATCGCGAAGTGGAAAGGCTTTTCTGGTCGCAGTTCCAGAATCCAGAGCGTCCACTGGCAGTGGAAAATCGTCTGGCTCAATGGGCCGAACTGAATAGATTGTCCGGACTCGCCATGAAGTACGTCATGGCTCATCTGTGGCCGGGGAGATCGGAGCCGAAAAGTTATTTCAGCTTGGTGCAGCAATTCCTTGACGCGGTGCCACGTATCAATGCAATGAAGAGGTCAGCATGCATAGAGGGCGCACGGATGGCTCTTGCCCATGTCAAGACATACTGGGCAGAGATGGAGACCACCGTTGTTGCATCCCAAGATTCGGACAAAAGCCGAGTACCCTCCGAGCACTATTTTTAGGAAGTCCTTGAAGGCGCTCGTGTAATAGAGGCGCAGTGCTCGAAGGATGCTATGTTCTGATAGCATATGTAATTATAAATAAATATTTTGATGAATTGTAGTAGCCTTTTATACTTGTGCCTTCAAGTATTTGGAACACCTCCTGTGCGGCCGTTTTAAGATATATATACAAAATCTGAAAGATTGCAGTCGTTGGCTTCAGCCCCCACGCACATAGTGCGGGGGTGCTCGCAGAAGGCGCATTTTCACACTTAATCCAACGTCTTGGTCCTACATAGGAGGTGATAGCGCAGCGAGCTAGGCAACCGGACTATAATGCTTTAACACTTTCACTTAGCCATAGGAGCTTGACAATTAGAGCTTGACAATGGGACTATTTAGGTAGCCCCTGGTGGCGACTGCGCTCGCCCGAATTCGGGGTGCGTATGTGCCTGGCCGGAAAACGGCCCTTCGTTAATGCGGAGGAATCCTACAGATTCCGGAGAGTCATCGAGTGGTTGACCAGTCTCAGCCATATCATGACATTCGGTTTTCGACTTTCTCTACTGAGGTGCTCGCCTGGCTGAACCAGGGCACAATCGTAGTAGTTCTCCTGGTGCCGCCTTAGCCGATAGAGCGGAACGTAAGACGGCCGAACACAGGAGCCGGGCAACCCAACATTTGACCAAAATCATGACTCGGAGCTGATGCATATAAGGCCAAACTCACGACGTCGAACACTCCCTAAGGTATTCGGTCTTTATGAGAGCGGGCGAGGTAACGCTCTGAGGTATAAGCCCCCAGTGTCCAGGTACGCGCAAGAATTCTGACATGGCCACATGCCAAGACGCCAGCCTTCTCCTTGGTCATAGAACCAGGGGATGCGTATCAACAAGAGACAGTAAAAAAGGTTTACGCAGGGTCTTAATCTAAAAAGAATCCTTGGAACGGGTCCCTACTGCACGTCTGCGCCTGTGTCTCCGTTGTGCCGTATCCTGGACGGGCGCAGCACGACGTTCACCTGTAAAAAGAGAGCAACTAAGTTGAAAAAGGGGCGTGCCGAACAAAAGTTATATGAAATAAACAAAGTGTAAAGTAAAATATGAAAAATTGAGCTTTATTGTCTCTTATTTTATACGTGTGAAGCCCCTAGTGCAGGGGTATATGGCCACTAAGCCTTTATCAACGATATTTTTGTGCCGGACTCGTCTATCTGTGTCCTGGTCTTAATGACCTGTTCCGATGTTCTGGCTGGTGAAGCCATTGTATTGTGGGGCTGTTAAAGTGGCCGCACAATCCTCCGCTTGGGGGAGGTGTTCTCACTGCTTCCCCTTTAAGGAGATGATGCCGCGTGGACCGGGCATCTTAAGCGTAAGAGATGCATAATGCGGTATTGCGTTAAAGCGGGCGAAAGCTTCGCGTCCCAGTAGTGCTTGGTAGCGACTTGAGAATGGGGCGATGTGGAAAGTCAGCTTTTCGCGACGGAAGTTATCGGCAGAGCCGAAAATAACCTCTAGTCGGAGAAACCCCATGCATTGGGTGTCCGGACCTGGCGTTACTCCTTGAAAGGAGGTTTTGCTATGGCGAATTCTTTTTGGGTCGATCCCCATGTGGCGGATTGAGTCCTGATATATCAAGTTGAGTCCGCTGCCACCGTCCATAAGGACATTTGAAAACTGGAGTCCGCCAATTATTGGATCGAGTACCAGGGCAGTCCAGCCTGGGTTCCTGATACTTCTAGAATAATCCAGATGATCGAAGATGATTGGTTTTGACAACCAGTGGCGGGATTCCTTTGGGATAGGCCGTGGGGCGCGTACCTTTATGGGCGCCGCATGTTTTGTTATGTGGAGTAAGTTTACTGTTTTTACTTCTTGTGGGGAATTCTTTTGTTTCCTGGTACTCTACTTTTGGGGTTCGTCCTCGTCTTCGCTTGGTGTGTCGAGCCCCTTGTGTTCGGCGTTGAGTCTGCCGGATTGTTTGAAAACCCAACAATCTCTATGGGTATGGTTAGCAGGCTTTCCGGGAGTGCTGTGTATTTGACATATCCTATCCAAGATTTTGTCTAGGTTGGATAGGTCATCCCTGTTATTTTGGAGGGGCGGCTTTTTCTGATTCTGTCGTGAGCTTTTGAATCCGGTGTTGATTGTCGTGCTCTTCGGACTTTTTTCCTTAGTCCGGCGACGGTCCTTATTGCGTCGCGGTTTTCCGTTTCCATCCCTAGTTTCGGATCTACTTGGGTCACTGGTGCTGCATCTTGCCAACCAGCTGTCCTCTCCTGCGCAAAAGCGGGTCATGAGGCTTATTAGTGCCGCCATTGTTCTTGGCTTTTCTTGGCCGAGGTGTCTGGCGAGCCATTCGTCTTGGACATTATGCCTGAAAGCCGCTAAGGCTTCAGCGTCCGGATAGTCGACTATCTGATTCTTTTTAGTAAGAAATCTATTCCAGAATTGCCGAGCTGACTCTCCGGGCTGTTGAGTTATGTGACTAAGATCGTCTGCATCCGGAGGGCGGACATAGGTCCCTTGAAAATTTGCTCGGAAAGCGTCCTCAAGCTCTTCCCAACTTCCGATTGTGTTTTCAGGAAGGATTTTGAGCCAATGCCAGGCTGGCCCTTCAAGCTTGAGGGGTAAGTATTTTATGGCGTGGAGGTCATCTCCTCTAGCCATATGTATGTGGAGGATATAATCCTCGATCCAGACTCCAGGGTCTGTTGTTCCATCATATGCCTCTATGTTTACGGGTTTGAATCCCGCTGGAAATTCATAATCCAGGACCTCATCGGTGAAACATAGGGGGAGTGCGGCACCCCTATATTTGGGTGTGCCGGATTCTGATAATGGCTTTATTGCATTGCTTACGAGAGCTTGCTTTCTTGGCCCGTAAATGGACCTGGCTGGGCCATGATGCGAATCCTTAAGTGGGTCGCATGCCGGCTTAAGTGCGGCGCTGCTTGCCGCTTTATGCTGGCCATGGGGTCGTCTATCCGACCGTGTGGCTTTCTCACTTTTGGAATGCGAGGGCTCTAAGGCCTCCTCGTCGAATTCAGGCAGTAGCTTTCTCTTCGGATAGCTTTTAGTGCGGCGACTGTCGCTGTATTTGTTTGCGGTATTGATTACTTTACTCCATCTGATCCTGAGTGCATCTTCCGCAGTTTTTAGCTTCCGCTTCTGCTTTTTCAAGCTGCGTGCGGTTGCAACGAGCCGTTTGTGGACGTTCTTCTGCTTCGTGGGCTTGTCCGGCGTAGGGTCGTCCGGAATGCCATTTTCGCTGGGGGAGGGATGTTCGGTTTCTCTATCCGGGTTGTCCTGTTGGGACGGTTGCTCTAAGGCATGCTCGTCGTCTACCGGCTCATCCTGCTCTATGGCTGGGTCTTTATCGAGGTGGGGCTTGGGTCGGTGTTTACGCTGACGCTTTGATTGTTTTTCGAGAGATCGTTCCCTCTTTCCATCCCCGTTTTCCTCGTTCTTGCTTCCTTTAGGGGTATCCACCATGTACACATCGTGAGATGAGGTGGCTGTCCAATGCCCTATAGGCGTTGGTTCTTGGTTGTCTCCTGCATCGTCATCCATACCGTCGATGTCTTCGGAGTCGAAGTCGAGCATGTCGGTTAAGTCGTAGACAGTGGCTACGAAGTGGGTGGTGGGTGGGTTTTGAATTTCTTCATCATCCGAATCCCATCCTTGCTGACCGTAGTCCGGCCAGGGCTCTCTTGATAAAGAGAGAGACTTTAGCGAATTCAGGATGTCGCCGAAGGGCGAGTGCTGGAAGATGTCTGCGGCGGTGAACTCCATTATCGGCGCCCAATCGGATTCGATCGACAGGGGCGCGGGGGGCTCGGAGTTCGGAAAGGAATCTGTCTCCTCGGAGTCACGGGCCATGCGGAGTGCGGGGCTGGAGTTCGGCTCGATCGCCTCTGAGATCGCAGCCCCTGAGGCAGCGTCCAACCGCTGATCCTCGATCGGCGCAGTAGGCTCCGAATCAATGGTCGGAACCGATGCGTGTGCGGCCTCCAAGGCACTGTTCGGCGGCAGAGCTATATCATGCCCATCGAGACAGTGCGGCGTGCTTGGCTGTGGCTCGAATCCGTCGAAGATCAAGTCCCGCGGATGTCAGCCGTGTAGTTTAGGCTTCCAAACCTGACCTGATGGCCAGGGGCGTAGCTTTCGATCTGCTCAAGGTGGCCAAGCGAATTGGCCCGCAGTGCGAAGCCGCCGAAGACGAAGATCTGTTTGGGGAGAAAAGTCTCACCCTGGACTGCATCGTTGTTGATGATCGAAGGAGCCATCTGGCCTAAAAGCGACGACACAGAGGAACTCTCAATGAAAGCACCAATGTCGGTGTCAAAACCGGCGGATCTCGGGTAGGGGGTCCCGAACTGTGCGTCTAGGCCGGATGGTAATAGGAGGCAAGGAACACAATGTTTTACCTAGGTTCGGGCCCTCTTGATGGAGGTAAAACCCTACGTCCTGCTTGATTAATATTGATGATATGGGTAGTACAAGAGTAGATCTACCATGAGATCAAGGAGGCTAAACCCTAGAAGCTAGCCTATGGTATGATTGTTGTCTGATGAAGTTGTCCTACGGACTAAAAACCCTCCGGCTTATATAGACATCGGAGAGGGTTAGGGTTACACAAAGTCGGTTACAATGGTAGGAGATCTTGAATATACGCATCGTCAAGCTTGCCTTCCACGCCAAGGAAAGTCCCATCTGGACACGGGACGAAGTCTTCAATCTTGTATCTTCATAGTCCTGGAGTCCGGCTGAAGGTATAGTTCGGCTACCTGAACACCCCCTAATCCAGGACTCCCTCAACTTACCTTGGGTCGATACTATTTCAGGTTTCGTTTCCATTGGCCTGGAGTGACGCTGATGAACTTTGCCCAAGCCCTGCCCGCCGGCAAAGAAAATGAATAAAGGGGTTATTAAATAGTTGTTATCAGGAAATGACGAACTAATTAAATAGGCCGAGATATAGTTAATAATGATTGAAATTACCTGTTTACTATCCCCTTCACGATGGTGTAGTCACTTTGTTTCTTAAGTAGTGAGTCCAGTACTTCAATTGTTCCTTCATCAACTTTAATGATTAACAAGATCCAGTGAAAACTACATGCACACACGTTTGCATGTCTTAATTAAGCGGGCATATATATGTAAGCAAAAACATGTAGCTAGCTAGTAAGCAAAAACAGAGTTTGTAGTACAAGACAGTGTGACTCACAGGAAGTTGTAAGGAAGTAGTATATCTTCATTGTATTTGAGGCACTTGATGAACTCTAGCATGCTTTCCTCTACACTTTCTTGATAATATGTATCTAATTTCCATGTGTATTCATTAATGGTATTTGGGTCAATGAACCCAATGCCATAGCGTGCACCTTTTTCATTTCATACATCTTCATCCTGCATAATACCACGGAAAAGAATATAGTGAGGATAATTACAGGTAATGATTGATCAAAATGATCACTACAGCTAGCTTGAGACTTAAATTACAGAAAGAAATCACTTACAGACAATAGCAACTGATGATAGATTTGTCGAGTGCATCTTGATTATATAACAGAAATAGTTCTGAATACTCAACGGACACAGCTTTCTCATGGAAGTAATGATCCTTCTTGACATTCACCATGAGGGACTCTCGATTGGAAATCTTGGTAATGTTCATGTACCATTCATGCAATTCATACATTCTCGTTGGGAGCTTCTTGACCTCGTCTGGCTCGACCAAAGGTTGGCCCCGGACATATTTCCATTTTATTTCCTCCTCTCTAAGCAGAGGCATGGGCTCGATGTCGAGGAGTTGTCCAACAGTGATCATGAGCCTTTCAGCCTGCTCAATATGCTCCTCGGTTATTACCACATGGCCCAGCCCGGGAACGTTAACGGTTTGCCCACAATAATATTGGGTGCGCGTACTCTCATGTGTTGTTGGCACAACAAGCGGGGGGATTGATTGCGCCGCCTGTTCTCCCAGCTCGGGAACGGTTTTACCGCTCCTTTTGCTAGATGATTTGCTCGAGCTCAAGCTCGCCTCATTCTATAGACGTGCTCGATTTAACTTCCTAAGGTGGCGCTCATAGTCTGTGTCAACGGGCTTGGGAGCTGGTACTCTAGCCATACGAATGAAGTGGTCAATCTTTTCCTCAGGGACTTTCTCCCTTGGTGGCGGTGGCGGTTCCGGTGCAAAATGGGCTTCCACATGGGCCTTCACTATGGCTGCGTTTTCCTCCTCGGACATGTCATAAGGCCTCTGCGGAAGAGGCGCGAGGCTTGGACCATGTTGAAATTGCTTGCCTCCGCCTGTACCTCCAGTACTACCTCGACTTGTACCGCTACGCACCATAGCTGCGGCGGCTCTCTTCCGTGATTGCTGAGGCGGCGGAGACGGCTGACATGGCTGAGTTGGAGGAGGAGGAGTGGCCTAAAGTTGTGCCGGACTTGGAGGAGGAGTGGCCTGACGCTTTGCCGGACTTGGAGGAGGAGGAGTGGCCTGAAGCTATGACGGACTTGGAGTAGGAGTGGCCTGACGCTTTGCCGGACTTGGAGGAGGAGGAGTGGCCTGACGCGTTGGTGGACTTGGAGGAGCGAGAGTCTGCTGACTCGGTGGCGGACTTCGATGAGGAGTCGCCTGACGCGGTGTCGGTGGCCTTCGAAAGATGATGCAATCCTTTCTTCATAGGATGATAGATGGTTGGCCTCTCCCAGTGTGTGCTCCTCGTCACTTCCAGGAATGTCAAGCTCTAGCCCCGAATATTGGTCCACCACCTCATCAACCAAGACACGAGCATAGCCCGCTGGAATCGGGTTGCAATGGAAGGTTGCCTCGGGGGGATTTGTAAAAGCAACGACGTCCGCCACCTTCATGGATATGTTCTTCATTTTGAAGTGTAGCTCGCGGTTAGTGTTCTCCATGATGTCATCCACGGGGTAGCTATCCAGCAATGCGTCGCCCGGGGCGGAACCCACGCTGCTTCTCGGCATGGATGGGACGGTTCTATCCAATGCTGGATCATCCGCTAGCTGTTGAGACCCCCTTTGCTGGCTAAGTGAGTCGATCTGCTCCTGCTGCCGCTGGAATTTGACTGCCAAGTCCGCATGCGCTGATTTTAGGCCTTGAAGGCATTCATAGTCCTGCTTCCTCTGCTCCTCCTCCATCTTCCTCTTCTTCTCCTTCGCAATCTTCCTTCTCGCACGTTTTCTGTAGTCGGTGTTCCAGTACGAAAACCCCTCATACCACGGAATAACGCCCTTGCCTCGTGTTCTTCCCGGGTGTTCAGGATTTCCCAGGGCACGCGTAAGCTCGTCGCTCTCTCTGTTGGGCTCGAACACCCCCGATCGAGCCTCTTCTATTGTAACAAGTATCTTATCTTCGGCTCCGTTCAGACATGCCTTCTTCGAAACTAAGCCTGTCTTTTGGTCCAACTCCCCCCCCCATGCGCATAGAACCAAGTCCTGCACCTGGGGGCTAGCTCAATATAACTGGAGTGACACCTGCATCCTCCATCTCTTTCTCAGACTTATCCCACTTAGGCATTGCCACCGCGTAGCCACCTGGCTCCAGCTTATGGAACTTGTCCTTTTTTGCGGCATTGGCCTTGTTTATTCTCGACCGTTCCTTAGATAATTCCGATTCCTTGAATTTCACGAAATCGTCCCAATGAGCACTTCGCTTCTCTAGTGTTCCCTTGAATACTGGAGTCTTCTTTCCTCCCTTGACGTACTCGTCCCATACACGATTCTTGTGGTTGTTGAATGCAACCGCCATATTCCTAAGAGCAGTGTCCTTGACTTTCTCCACATCCGCATCTGTGAAATGATCTGGTAGGGTGAAATGTTCCATGAGAGTTTCCCAAAGCAGAAGTTTTTGTCTGTCGTCAACAAAAGTAAGATCTGGACGTGGCTTTGCTAGCTTTCTCCATTCTTGAAGGGAGATTGGGAGTTGGTCCTTCACAAGAACTCCGCACTGACGAATGAACTTGTCCGTAATCTTCTTAGGCGCTAATGGTTTGCCATTAGGTTTGATGGCCTCGATATTGTACTTTACACCCTCCTTCAACTTTTTGTTCGGGCCTCGTACTGTCCTGCTGCCTAAAGATTTGCTCGATCCGGATGTGCTCGTCCTCCTCCCTGACACGACGTACCACCTCCGGCAGGGCCGGCTCCCTCCGCACCGAAAGTGGCCCACGCGAACGCCACCAAAGGAGATCAGGGTCGACGACGGGACCCGGGGCCGGGTTCCTCACCAAGCGTCACGCCCCTGAAGGTAGCACCTCCCAGTGCCAGCCCGGCGGAGCCCAGTCCCGGACATGGGTCCTCTGAAGCAGGACGTCGTCGTGAACTGGTCGACGGCGAGGATGCGGGCCGGGCATCATCGACAACAAATACTATATGCCGCAAAAGTAAAGTAACATTTTTTAAATGATGGATTGTGATTTCATATATGCAAATTCTAAATTTTATAACTAAAACTAACATTTCTAATATTTCTATATAACTAACATTTCTATATAACTAACATTTCTAATATTTCTATAACTAAAAAACATTTCTATATAACTAACATTTCTAATATTTCTATAACTAAAAACAGAAAAATTGCTAACATTTCTATAACAATGTGTGTGTGGACATGGTGGCCGGGGCAGGAGCTCACCGGCGAGGCGCGGCGACTGGGGGCGGCGATGGGGACGGAGACGGGCGGTGACGACGGGGATGGGGACGGGGCAGCGACGACGGGGACGGGCCGGGCGGGGACGACGGGAGGACGGGGCGGGGCGCGGCGACGGGGCGGGGCGCGGTGCCGGGGACGGGGACGGGCCGGGCGGGGACGACGGAAGGACGGGGCGGGGCTTGGTGACGGGGACGGGGATGGGCCGGGCGGCGGCGAGGGGCGGCGGCGATGGGGCAGAGGAGAAAGAAGCAGAGGGAGAGATGAGAAACTAAATTTTTTTTGAAGTGTTTTCTTATATAGAACCCACCTTTAGTACCGGTTGGAGCCACCAACCGGTACTAAAGGTCTGTTTTGACCAGGCGAAGTGGCGGGAACCGCACCCCCTTTAGTACCGGGTCGTGGCGCCAACCGGTACTAAAGGCCCCCCTTTAGTACCGGTTGGAGCCACGACCCGGTACTAAAGGGTGTGCGCTGCCAGGCGAGGGGCGCAGAAGTGTAGTCCCACCTCGCTAGCCGAGGGGCACTCGCACCTGCTTATAAGCCCCGCCGCCGCTGCTGTCTCGAGCTCCTCTCTAAAGGAGGCCTTCTGGGCCTACCTCTGCTGTGATACCCTGTTGGGCCTACTGGGCTAGCGGGCCTGCATCCTGCCCAACTAGAATTTGGGTTTCTAGTCGTATGTAGGCCGCTGTGGCCCAGTAGGTGGGCTTTTTTTCATTTAGTTTTTTTCTTTTTTTCTTTTCTGCTTTATTTATTTTGTTTTATTTATTTTTAGTTGTTTTTTGTTGTATTTTGAGTTTTTTTGTGAATATTTTTGCTTTAGGTACAAAAAATTACAAACTTTTTGTTAGTGCCGGTAGTTTTCAAATTTGAATAGTTTAAATTTTGAATTATTTGAATTTTGTGTGAATCACTAGTTTGTGAATAACTTAACTTTGAAAATAGATTGCTCAGTGATTCTTTTTTCTTATGTTTACTATTAGTGTGTTTTATCATTATATTCAATTTGGTAATGCTTAGGTTATTTAAAAAATGAAATGCCTTTGTAACGGATGAGTTTTTGTCCGAAACCCTGATACTTCGAAAGAGATTGTCCATTTTGTACACGAAGTGCATCCAGTTTTTGCGGTAACCCTCTCTACCTTTTTGCACATGCTATGTGGGTGGAATTATGATACCATGCCAACTTTCAACCTTTTCTAAGTTCATTTGAAATGCTTTTCAATTTCAGGGTCATTTAGCTGAAAAAATCAGTAAATGCATGAAAGAATTTGTTTGCACATAAAATTTCTTCGCGTTTCAAATGCCAAAACACATAACTACCCTAACTATTACAGAGATTCCCTCCTGGGTGTGAAACACAGAAGAAAGTGATGATAGTGAAGCCGATCACATCCCAAATCTTTGGGTGTGAAACATTTTCTTCGCGTGTGTCCCTTTGCGCCGTAGCCATGGAAAATCTTCATCATTTAACTGGATGCTCGGGTCAATATTCACTGTGAATGGAGCAATTTCATCAAACTTTTCATAATCTTTTGACATGTCTGTCTTGTCATCCACTCCCACGATGTTTCTCTTCCCAGAAAGAACTATGTGGCGCTTTGGCTCATCGTATGATGCATTCGCTTCCTTATCTATTCTTTTTCTTGGCTTGGTAGACATATCCTTCACATAGAAAACATGTGCCACATCATTAGCTAGGACGAATTGTTCGTCTGCATACGCAAGATTGTTGAGATCCACTGTTGTCATTCCATACTGCGGGTCTTCCGTTACCCCGCCTCGTGTCATATTGACCCATTTGCACCGAAACAAAGGGACCTTCAAAACCACGTCCATAGTCAAGTTCCCATATCTCCTCTATGTAACCATAATATGTTTCCTTTCCCGTCTTGGTTGTTGCATCAAAGCGGACACCACTGTTTTGGTTGGTGCTCTTCTTATCTTGGGCGATCGTGTAAAATATATTACCATTTATCTCGTACCCTTTGAAAGTCATTATATTCGAAGATGGTAACTGGGACAGCGAGTACATGTCATCTTCAATAGAGGCGTCATGCATGGTACGTGTCTGCAACCAGCCGGCGAAACTCTTGGTTTGTTCACATGTAATCCAGTCATCAGACCGCTCCGGGTGTTTGGAGCATAGAAAATTCTTGTGTTCGTCCATATACGGAGCCACCAAGGCGGAATTTTGTAGAACTGTGTAGTGTGCTTCAGTTAGAGAATGTCTATCCATACATATTATTTGATCCCCTCCTAGCATGCCTTTTCCATCCAGTCTACCCTTATGTCGCGATTCAGGAACACCAATCGGCTTAAGGTCAGGAATAAAGTCAATACAAAAGTCAATGACCTCCTCATTTTCATGGCCCTTGGAGATGCTTCCTTCTGGCCTAGCACGGTTATGAACATATTTCTTTAAGACTCCCATGAACCTCTCAAAGGGGAACATATTGTGTAGAAATACAGGACCCAAAATGTTAATCTCTTCACATAGGTGAACTAGGACGTGTGTCATGATGTTGAATAAGGATGGTGGGAACACCAACTCGAAACTGACAAGACATTGCACCAAACCATTCTCTAACCTTGGTATGATTTCTGGATCGATTACCTTCTGAGAGATTGCATTGAGGAATGCACATAGCTTCACAATGGCTAATCGAACGTTTTCCGGTAGAAGCCCCCTCAATGCAACCGGAAGCAGTTGCGTCATAATCACGTGGCAGTCATGAGACTTTAGGTTCTGGAACTTTTTCTCTGCCATGTTTATTATTCCCTTTATATTTGACGAGAAGCCAGACGGTACCTTAATACTGAGCAGGCATTCAAAAAAGATTTTCTTCTCTTCTTTGGTAAGGGCGTAGCTGCCATGACCCTGATGTATGCCGTCTTTTCCGTGCATACGTTGTTGGTCCTCCCGTGCCTCAGGTGTATCTTTTGTCTTCCCATACACACCCAAGAAGCCAAGCAGGGTCACGCAAAGATTCTTCGTCACGTGCATCACGTCGATTAAGAAGCGGACCTCTAGGTCTTTCCAATAGGGCAGGTCCCAAAATATAGATTTCTTCTTCCACATGGGTGCGCGTCCGTCAGCGTCATTCGGAACAGGTTGTCCGCCAGGACCCTTTCCAAAGACTACCTTCAAATCCTTGACCATATCATGTACATCAGCACCAGTACGGTGGCGAGGCTTCGTCCGGTGATCCGCCTCACCTTTGAAATGCTTGCCTTTCTTTCTTACGGCATGCCTGCTCGGAAGAAATCGACAATGTCCCAGGTACACATTCTTCTTACAATTAGCCAAATATATATTGTCGGTATCGTCCAAATAGTGCGTGCATGCGCGGTATCCCTTGTTTGTCTGTCCTGAAAGGTTACTGAGAGCAGGCTAATCATTGATGGTCATGAACAGCAACGCCTTTAGGTCAAATTCTTCCCCCATGTGCTCATCCCACGCACGTACACCTGTTCCATTCCACAGTTGTAAGAGTTCTTCAACTAATGGCCTTAGGTACACATCAATATCGTTGTCGGGTTGCTTAGGGCCTTGGATGAGCACTGGCATCATAATGAACTTCCGCTTCATGCACAACCAAGGAGGAAGGTTATACAAACATAGAGTCACAGGCTAGGTGCTATGGTTGCTGCTCTGCTCCCCAAAAGGATTAATGCCATCTGCGCTTAAACCAAACCATACGTTCCTTGCGTCATCTGCAAACTCCTTCCCGTACTTTCTCTCGATTTTTCTCCACTGCGACCCTTCAGCGGGTACTCTCAATTTTCCGTCTTTCTTACGGTCTTCTCTGTGCCATCGCATCGCCTTGGCATGCTCTTTGTTTTGGAACAAACGTTTCAACCGTGGTATTATAGGAGCATACCACATCACCTTGGCAGGAATCTTCTTCCTGAGCCGCTCGCCCTCGACATCACCAGGGTCATCGCGGCTGATCTTATAGCGCAATGCACCGCATACCGGGCAAGCGTTCAAATCCTCGTACTCACCGCGGTAGAGGATGCAATCATTAGGGCATGCATGTATCTTCGGCACCTCTAACCCTAGAGGGCAGACAGCCTTCTTTGCTTCGTATGTACTCTCGGGCAATTCGTTGTCCTTTGGAAGCATATTCTTTATCATTATCAGCAACTTTCCAAATCCCTTGTCAGATACACCATTCTCTGCCTTCCATTGCAGCAATTCCAGTGTGGTGCCCAGCTTTTTCTTGTCACCTACGCAATTCGGGTACAACAATTTTTTGTGATCCTCTAACATACGTTGCAACTTCTTCTTCTCCAAATCACTTGCGTAGTTTCTCTTTGCATCGGCAATGGCCCGACCTAGATCATCAACGGGCTCATCTGATGCCTCTTCTTCAGCTTCTTCCCGCATTGCCGGCTCAGCTTCTTCCCGCATTACCGGCTCAGCTTCTTCCCCCATTGTTGTATCATCGTATTCAAGGAACCCATGGCCAGGATAGCTGTCGTCATCCTCTTCTTCTTCATTGTCTTCCATCATAACCCCTCTTTCTCCGTGCTTGGTCCAAACATTATAGTGGGGCACGAAACCGGACTTAAACAGGTGGACGTGAATGGTTCTTGACTTAGAGTAATTTAGATCATTCTTACAGCCATCACATGGACAAGGCATAAAACCATCCGCCCGCTTGTTTGCCTCAGCCGCAAGCAGACAAGTTTGCACGCCATTAATGAACTCGGGAGAGCATCGGTCATCATACATCCATTGTCGGCTCATCTTCATTACACAACACCGGAAAATACCAAATTAATACAAGTTCATACAACACTTAAATGCAACAAACAAATAACTCTCTAGATAAAGAATTTAAATGCAACAACAAATGCAATCAAGATCGCAACTAAGGTAACAATTGATCCAACAGCATAATGATACCAAGCCTCACTATGAATGGCATATTTTCTAATATTTCTAATCTTCAAGCGCATTTTCTCCATCTTAATCTTGTGATCATCGACGACATCGGCAACATGCAACTCCAATTACATCTTCTCCCCCTCAATTCTTTTCAATTTTTCCTTCAAATCCTCGCTTTCTCTTTCAACTAAATTTAACCTCTCGACAATAGGGTCGGTTGGAATTTCCGGTTCAACTACCTCCTACATACAAATATCTATGTCAACTTGATGGGCATAATTTGTCATAAACACGAAATGCAACAAATAGTTTTAAAAGAGAATATACCACATCCAAATCATAACCCGGACAAGGGCCGACGGGGACGGATATCAAAATCATGGCACTATGTATAACAAACAACGTATGGGTAAGATAATTATACGAGTAACTATATATCCAAATCACACAAACATCAATTTTTTATATAAAACATTCATGAACAAGAGGCTCACCACAAGGTGGTGCCGGCGACGGGACGTTGCGGGTGATCGACGGTGGTTACGACGGAGATTTAGAAGGCACTAAGTAAACCACACCTACATATGTAAACTAAGTTTTATTTTTGACCTCATATTGCATATAAATCAAATACTAGCACATATATATAATTCCTCCCAAATTACTAAACTCAAAAATCAATCACTATATAAAGCATTGCACGAGCTAATCTAGCAATGAGAGATGAAAGGAAAAAGTTGCTAACCTTTGTGATCATTTGAATGGATGGGGGCCTTCAAATCTTGAAAATTTTTGGGCAAATGTGTGATGAGCTTGAGAGGAAGAGGGAAAGAACAGAGAGGAGAGGGGAAAGGGGAAGAACAGAGAGAGTTCGGGTGGACGAAGGGTGTATGTAGGACAACCTTTAGTACCGGTTCGTGATACGGCCCGGTACTAAAGGTGCTGGAGGGGCCCCGGACTGACAACATCCTGCCACCACTCACTTTAGTACCGGTTCGTGGCACGAACCGGTGCTAAAGGTTCGCCACGAACCGGTACTAATGATGTCCGCCCGCCTAGCCGTTGGAACCGGCACTAATGGACACATTAGTGTCGGCTCAAATTCAAACTGGCACTAATGTGCTTCACATTTGACCCTTTTTCTACTAGTGTAAGTTGAACAGAATTAGATGGGCAATCAATCAAGGTTTGATTTGCCGAGAACCAGCACATGTCCGGAATGACGTCCGAATCAGAAGGATAAATACTAGGATCTGATTGAGGATTGCGAGCATTCGCAGCATATTGAATCAACAGACTCAAAATGTTAATGACAAAGGATGTCAATAAGATTACTAGACTTATGGGATTAACCATAATGCAAGCAAGCAAGAATTTCAAGAGCAATAAGCTGCTGAGGATTAATGGAAGATCGAATAGTAATTTTGAAGATCCTTGTGAAACACATGAACAACTAGTGAAGAGCGGATACTCAGTATGTGTGAGGAATTATGCATAGAGGTATTAATGCGGAAAAGAGCTGCAAAGCAGTGGGTACAAAGGATTCTCGGAATATCGGAGAATTTTTCAGGGTATCATGTAATAATAGGGGCAACTGGGAGCGAAGGTATGAACGGCAAGTGTAAGCAGTTATCCATAAGGATTTATCAGTGGTCGGGAATAACAAAAGCGGTGCCCACAAAGTCTCAAGAGAACATCGGAGAGTAACTTCGAAATCTTCTAGTGAAGTAGACGATCATCGTAATAAGGTGCTCTCCGGGTGAAAGTGATCACGAGATCCTAATGTTAGATTTAGCAAAATTCATTAACCCGAATAGAAGAGTGATTAGAGTCCCAGAGTATAGATGAGGAATAAAAGATTCTAATACCACCCAATGGCGACGTGGGCCCATGGGCCGCACAGCCATGTTAGTAAAACATTTTTCATCGACTAGACTCAACTTCGGCCAAGGAGTCTAGAAGGGGGATTCCTACAGGCAGTCGGCTCTGATGCCAACTTGTGACGCCCCCAATTTGGCCGTACACTAATCATACACGCAAACGTGTATGATCAAGATCAGGGACTCGCGGGAAGATATCCCAACACAACTCTACAAATAAAATAAGTCATACAAGCATCATATTACAAGCCAGGGGCCTCGAGGGCTCGAACACAAGAGCTCGATCATAGACGAGTCAGCGGAAGCAACAATATTTGAGTACAAGCATAAGTAAACAAGTTTTCCTTAAGAAGGCTAGCACAAACTGGGATACAGATCGAAAGAGGCGCAGGCCTCCTGCCTGGGATCCTCCTAAACTACTCCTGGCCGTCGTTAGCAGCCTGCACGTAGTAGTAGGCACCTCCCGAGTAGTAGTAGTCGTCGTCAACAGTGGCGTCTCGCTCCTGGATTCCAACGTCTGGTCGCAACAATCGGATATAGAAAGGGGGAAAAGGGGGTGCAAAGCAACCGTGAGTACTCATCCAAAGTACTCGCAAGCAAGGAGCTACACTACATATGCATTGGTATCAAAGAAAGGGGGTAGTGTATGTGGACTGAACTACAGAATGTCGGAATAGGGGGGATAGCTAGTCCTGTCGAAGACTACGCTTCTAGCCGCCTCCATCTTGCAGCATGTAGAAGAGAGTATATGGTAAGTTCACCAACATCGCATAGCATAACCCTACCCGGTGATCCTCTCCTCGTCGCCCTGTTAGAGAGCGATCACTGGGTTGTATATGGGACTTGGGAGGGTGTGTTTTATTAAGTATCTAATTCTAGTTGACATAAGTTCAAGGTACAACTCCGGGTCGTCCTTTTACCGAGGGACACGGCTATTCGAATAGATCAACTTCCCTGCAGGGGTTTACCACATTTTCCAACACGCTCGATCCCCTTTGTCTAGACACACTTTCCTGGGTCATGCCCGGCCTCAGAAGATCAACACGTCGCAGCCCCACCTAGGCACAACAGAGAGTTCAGCACGCCGGTCTAAATCCTCTGGCACAGGGGTCTGGGCCCATCGCCCATTGCACACCTGCATGTTGCGTGGGCGGCCGGAAGCAGACCTAGCCTCCCTAATACAAGAGCAGGCATTCTAGTCCAATCCGGCGCGCGCCGCTCAGTCGCTGACGTCACGAAGGCTTCGGCTGATACCACGACGTCGAGTGCTCATAACTGTTCCCGCGTAGTTGGTTAGTGCGTATAGGCCAGTGGCCAGACTTAGATCAAATACCAAGATCTCGTTAAGCGTATTATTTTGAAGTAACCGCGAACGCCGACCAGGGCCAGGCCCACCTCTCTCCTAGGTGGTCTCAACCTGCCTTGTCGCTCCGCCACAAAGTAATAGTCGGGGGCCGTCATGAACCCAGGCCCACCTCTACCGGGATGGAACCACCTGCCCCTTCAGCCCCCACATCGGAACCACATGCGGGTACTCTACGAGCCGACCCGACTTTAGTCACCACCTGTATAGTATGTAAGTATGTATGTATATACCCGTGATCACCTCCCGAGTGATCACGGCCCGATAGTATAGCATGGCAGACGGACAAGAATGTAGGGCCACTGGCTAGTACAGGATCTGGTGAGCCTTCGGGATGGGGGGCCGAACACGTGATCATCTCCGCCTTTCTTATCCAGTCCTGGCCGAGAGTGA
Organism: Triticum urartu; assembly: GCF_056163025.1. NCBI lineage: Eukaryota > Viridiplantae > Streptophyta > Magnoliopsida > Poales > Poaceae > Triticum > Triticum urartu. Next base: position 710,601,520 of record NC_141874.1, read on the forward strand.
TTTTTTCAGAATGATGTTATGACAAATAAAAAGACAGCATGTTCGGCTGCAGAATTACTTATGTGGGTATCTAAACGGTTGCAGTTGAGACCCGCATCCTCGATGGTGTCCGGACACTTTATTCGTGATCCGAAGAACAATCCATACATCTCTTCAAGCGTCACGCCGAAGAATTTCTGAATAGTTCACGGTCCTTCTGGGTTGAACTCCCACATACGGAGAGATGATGTCGGCATGGTAGGACCCGACGAACTAGCATAACTTGCATTACCTTGACAAGACTGACATCCCTCTTGAGGAGATCTCGGATGCGACTTTGCAATGTCAGCACGTCATTAACTGGCCCCCAGTCCAGCCCCTTGTTGACCCATGACGCCAGTTCCGGCGGGGGACCCGAGCGGAAGGCGGGGGCAACTGCCCACTTTGTACTTCGGGGAGCTGTGATGTAAAACCACTCCCGCTGCCATAAGTTGGACACCTCCGGGAAGGAACCATATGGCCATAGAGCATCGGCGCCTTTTCTTATTATGGCACCTCCGCATTCTGCGTGTCGCCCATCTATCGTCTTCGGCTTCACACTGAAGGTCTTGAGCCATAAGCCGAAGTGTGGGGTGATGTGGAGGAAGGGCTCACACACGACGATAAACGACGAGATGTGAAGGATGGAATCTGGGGCTAGATCGTGGAAATCGAGCCCGTAATAGAACATAATCCCTCTAACAAAGGGATCAAGACTAAAGCCTAGCCCTCGGAGGAAGTGGGAAACAAATACGACACCCTCGTTGGGTTCGGGAGTGGGGATGACCTGCCCTTGAGCAGGCAGCCTGTGCGAGATTTCGGGGGTCAGATACCTGGCTTCCCTTACGCCTGAGCCTTGGGTGTTGTAACTTGAGGTGGGGGAAGGGAAGGATCGAGCGCGAGAAGAAAAGGACAGGCCTTGGCCCCTTTATAAAAAGGGTGAATACCAAGCGTCCTCCACGTGGCCATTTGGAACTTGCCTAAAATCGAGGAGTCATACTAACAAGCACGATTGGGTTACCCACACCCGTGTCGATGAGAATCCCATGATAAGGGGAACACGATCTCTGCTTCGACAAGACATGCCAATAAAACCGCCTCGCAACACGTGCAGTGGCAGGCTGGGAAAAACGGTTCGTAATGGCCGGACCACGGCAGGATGTCACGTTATGAAAAGTTGTCAGCAGACTAGATTTGTGGAATATTATACTCTCTACGGTGGTATGTGGAATTTGTTTTACAAAGCCGGACAAAATCCTTGTGTTCAAAATCTTCTATGGAGTATTCGGAGAAGGAACCCGCCTTGCAATGTCGAAGACAATCTGCGTGCCGGACTCGTCGTCATTGAAGCCTGGTTCGGGGGCTATTGAGGGAGTCCTGGATTAGGGGGTCCTCGGACAGCCGGACTATATACTTTGGTCGAACTGTTGGACTATGAAGATACAAGATTGAAGGCTTCGTCCCGTATCCGGGTGGGACTCTCCTTTGCATGGAAGGCAAGCTTGGCGATTCGGATATGTAGATCTCCTTCTCTGTAACCAACTCTGTGTAACCCTAGCCCCATCTGGTGTCTATATAAACCGGAGGGTTTAGTCCGTAGGACAACAATAATCATAATCATAGGCTAGCTTCTAGGGTTTAGCCTCTACGATCTCGTGGTAGATCAACTCTTGTAATACTCATCATCAAGATCAATCAAGTAGGAAGTAGGGTGTAACCTCCATCGAGAGGGCCCGAACCTAGGTAAACATTGTGTCCCCCGCCTCATATTACCATCAGCCCTAGACGCACAGTTCGGGACCCCCTACCTGAGATCTGCCGGTTTTGACACCGACACACAGCCCGATAGTATAGCATGGCAGACGGACAAGAATGTAGGGCCACTGATGGAATACTAGCATCCTATACTAAGCATTTAGGATTGGAGGTTAAGGTAACAACAGTAGTAGCAAAGACAGGGTATGCATCAGAATAGGTTTAACGGAAAGCAGTAGCATAGTACACTACTCTAATGCAAGCAGTAGAGAGAAGAATAGGCGATATCTGGTGATCAAGAGGGGGGGCTTGCCTGGTTGCTCTGGCAAGAAGGAGGGGTCATCGACACCGTAGTCGAACTGGGGTCGCCGGCAGTCTCGGGGTCTACCGGAAAGAAGTAACGGAGGGGGAATACAATAAATAATAGAGCAATCAAAGTATCACAAAGCATAACAAGATAATACGCGGTGCTAGAGGTGACCTAACGTGGTACTAAGTGATACCGGCAAAGGGGGGAAACATCCGGGAAAGTATCCCCGATGTTTTCGCGTTTTTGGATAGATGAACCGGAGGGGGAAAGTTGTGTGTTCATTATGCTAGGGATGTGTGGCGGACGAACGGGCTACGTATCCGGATTCTTCTCATCGTTTCGAGCAACTTTCATGTACACAGTTTTTTCATCCGAGCTACAGATTATTTTATATTAATTTCTAAAGATTTAAATCATTTTCTAAATTGTTTTAATTCGAAATTAAATGTGAAATGCTAGGTGCACCCAATTCTAGTACACAGAAGTTTACCAGAGGGGCTGACATGTGGGACCAGGGGGGCCCAATTGACCAGTCAAACTTTGACTGGTCAACTGGGGGTAGGGCCCCCTGTCATTGTTTGTCTAATTTAACTAACAAATTAATTAGACTAATATAGGTTGAGTTAATTAAATTAATAAATTTTTTATTTATTTATGCTTGAAAATATTTTTTATTATTTATTTAAATAGGGGCAGATTTTTTATTATTTATTTAAATAGGGGCAGGGCCCACTGTTAGTGGCTAACTAGGAGGGGGTTAGTGCTAATCTAACTCCCAATAAGTAGGGGCCTGCCCAATCTGGCAGAGGCGCAGCCGGCAGGGGCTACGCCCGCGCACAGACGGGAGTCGCCGGCGCGGCAGGCCGGCCGGCCGGCCGAAACGGCGGCGAGCGACGCGGCATGGGAGCATGACGGACGGGCGCGGGGCTACGCAATCGGAGGGGCGAGCTCGCGCGGGGCCAATGGCAGAGGCGGGCGCGGCCAACAACGACGGAGCGCGGCGGGCGGCGCCTGGTGCGGTCAGGCGCGGTTGTAGGCAGGCGGCGGGAGGCGCGGCTTGTAGCGGCGAAGCCAAGGGCGACCGAAGGCGGTGGGGGCTAGCAGCGGCAGAAGAAGAATCAGCAGCGGTAGCGTCTAGGAACGGCAGCAGCAACAGGCGGATGCCGCGACAGCAGTGAGGAGCAGGGGCGGCCAGCCGGAGCAGGCCCGGCCTGGCGCGGTTGTCTGCGGCGGCCCTGACGAGCGCGAGGAGTGGCAGGCATATGCCGGCGACTGGCAGGCAGAAGCGGCGCGGGACTGCACGGGCGGGCGCCGGAGCTGGGTGAGCGGGGCGAGGCAGAGCATGGCCGCGGGTGAGGGGAGCGACGGACTCGGGCGGGTTAGCGCGCGTTGCGCAGCAGAAACGGCGCAGTAGATAGGAGTAGGGGAGGAGTGGCCCCAGGCGCGGCCGGAGCAAGACGAAGAGGACGGCGGGACTACGGCTCTACCTAGCTACAACTCGAAACCGAGCTTAATGACAGAGGGAACTGCAGTGGTGCTCACAACGAGGGAGACGACGGCGAGCTCGCATGGACGCGGGGAGGACCGGAGCGAGGCTAATCGCCGGCAAGGGCGGCGATGTATGCGGAGATGACGTTGTCGATGGCGAATGTACAGGACGTCCCGGCTTGATTCGATGCTCGGGGTAGATGCAGCCGAGCACGACGGTTCTCCTGGAGGTCTTCCCAGGTGGTGAGGCGCACGTTGGCCGCGGCAACGATGGCGAGGCGCGCGGTCACCGTGTGAGCTTCCGAGCGCAAAATCGATCCAAAGAGGAGGGGGCGAAGGGGGGTCGAGGAGGAACTGGACGAGAGGGCTCTAGGGTTTTCGGTGGGCTCCTTTATAGGTAAAGGAGGGACACGGATGGCCGCCACGCACGCCAAGGCACGGCCATGGCCGTGGATGGCTGCAACGCCTCTGTTCAGTTAACAGAGAGGTAGAAGGAGAGGGGGAGTTGGGCTGGCCTAGCTCTTGTTGCTAAATGGGCCAAAGGTCACAATGCCATATCCAATCATCTTATTCTACTACTATTTTGCATTTCTCCTCTGTTTCTATTTTAAGTTCTACCCAAATGAATTTTGTTGTAGTTGAAATTTGTCACACAAATACTAGGCATTATTTTGAGCATACCAACAAAGTTGGGAGGCAACTGGAGTTAAATAAGTAATTGTTTATTCTGAGAAGGTCATTTTATTTGCTGCTAGACCATTTATTAATTTACTTGAAATTTATTTGTGAGTCAAATGGAGTTAGTTTCAACATGAAAATTGATCAGAGGGAATTATAAAATAATTTGAACATTTTTGTTTTGTTGTTCGAATAAATATTATTTTTACTTTATTTTAAAATTTGAATTTGAATCGGTTTTGAACTAACGCGAGATTAACAACAGTAATCGTGGTGACATGGCATCATTGAAGTGGGATTACTGTAGCATAATTATCTAGGCATCACACTCCCGAGCCCCGAACGGACTCCAGATTATCCCTCCCGAGAGAGTTTAGGGCTTGGCGGCGGCTCCGTATTGTGAAACGCGATGAATCCTTCTCTTTGATTTTTTTCTCCCCGAAAGTGAATATATGGAGTTGGAGTTGAGGTCGGTGGAGCGTCAGGGGGCCCACGAGGCAGGGGGCACGCCCAGGGGGTGGCGCGCTCCCCACCCTCGTGGACAGGGTGTGGGCCCCCTGACGTGGATTCTTCTTCCAATATTTTTTATATATTCCAAAAATAATCTTCGTTGATTTTCATGTCATTCTGAGAACTTTTATTTCTGCACAAAAATAACACCATGGCAATTCTGTTGAAAACAGCTTCAGTCCGGGTTAGTTCCATTCAAATCATGCAAGTTAGAGTCCAAAATAAGGGCAAAAGTGTTTGGAAAAGTAGATACGACGGAGACGTATCAATGGGTATATCTACTTAATGAAACATAAGTTTGAAACATTTGAAAAGTTCAAAGAATTTCAGAGTGAAGTGGAAAATCATCGTAACAAGAAAATCAAGTTTCTACGATCTGATCGTGGAGGTGAATATTTGAGTTATGAGTTTGGACTTTATTTGAAACAATGTGGAATAGTTTCGCAACTCACGCCACCTGGAATACCACAGTGTAATGGTGTGTTCGAACGTCATAATCGTACTTTACTAGATATGGTGTGATCTATGATGTCTCTCACTGATTTACCGCTATTGTTTTGGGATTACGCTTTAGAGACAGCTGCATTCACATTAAATAGGGCACCATCTAAATCCGTCGAGACGACACCTTATGAACTGTGGTTTGGCAAGAAACCCAAGTTGTCGTTTCTTAAAGTTTGGGGATGCGATGCTTATGTGAAAAAGCTTCAACCTGATAAGCTCGAACCCAAATCGGAGAAATGTGTCTTCATAGGATACCCGAAGGAGATTGTTGGGTACACCTTCTATCATAGATCCAAAGGCAAGATATTCGTTGCTAAGAATGGATCCTTTCTAGAGAACGAGTTTCTCTCGAAAGAAGTGAGTGGGAGGAAAGTAGAACTTGACGAGGTAATTATACCTTCTCCCTTATTGGAAAGTAGTTCATCACTGAAATCAGTTCTAGTGATTCCTACACCAGTAAGTGAGGAAGCTAATGATGATGACCATGAAACTTATGATCAAGTTACTACCAAACCTCGTAGGTCAACCAGAGTAAGATCCGCACCAGAGTGGTACGGCAATCTTGTTCTGGAAGTCATGTTACTTGACCATGACGAACCTACGAACTATGAGGAAGCGATGATGAGCCCAGATTCCGCAAAATGGCTTGAGGCCATGAAATCTGAGATGGGATCCATGTATGAGAACAAAGTGTGGACTTTGGTTGACTTGCCCGATGATCGGCAGGCCATAGAGAATAAATGGATCTTCAAGAAGAAGACTGACGCTGACGATAATGTTACTATCTACAAAGCTCGACTTGTTGTGACAGGTTTTCGACAAGTTCAAGGAGTTGACTACGATGAGACCTTCTCACCCATAGAGATGCTTAAGTCCGTCTGAATCATGTTAGCAATTGCCGCATTTTATGATTATGAAATTTGGAAAATGGATGTCAAAACTGCATTCCTAATGGATACCTTAAAGAAGAGTTGTATATGATTCAACCAGAAGGTTTTGTCGATCCAAAAGGTGCTAACAAAGTGTTCAAGCTCCAGCGATCCATTTATGGACTGGTGCCAGCCTCTCGGAGTTGGAATATACACTTTGATAGTGTGATCAAATCATATGGTTTTATACAGACTTTTGGAGAAGCCTGTATTTACAAGAAAGTGAGTGGGAGCTTCGTAGCATTTCTGATATTATATGTAGATGACATATTGTTGATCGGAAATGATACTGAATTTCTGAATAGCATAAAAGGATACTTGAATAAGAATTTTTCAATGAAAGACCTCGGTGAACCTGCTTATATATTGGGCATCAAGATCTATAGAGATAGATCAAGACGCTTGATTGGACTTTCACAAAGCACATACCTTGATAAAGTTTTGAAGAAGTTCAAAATGGATCAGGCAAAGAAAGGGTTCTTGCCTGTATTACAAGGTGTGAAGTTGAGTCAGACTCAATGCCCGACCACTGCAGAAGATAGAGAGAAAATCAAAGATGTTCCCTATGCTTCAGCCATAGGCTCTATCATGTATGCAATGTTGTGTACCAGACCTGATGTGTGCCTTGCTATAAGTTTAGTAGGGAGGTACCAAAGTAATCCAGGAGTGGATCACTGGACAGCGGTCAACAACATCCTGAAATACCTGAAAAGTACTAAGGATATGTTTCTCGTATATGGAGGTAACAAAGAGCTCGTCGTAAACGGTTACGTCGATGCAAGCTTTGACACTGATTCGGATGACTCTAAATCACAAACCGGATACGTGTTTTTATTAAATGGTGGAGCTGTTAGTTGGTGCAGTTCCAAGCAGAGCGTCCTGGCGGGATCTACGTGTGAAGTGGAATACATAGCTGCTTCGGAAGCAGCAAATGAAGGAGTCTGGATGAAGGAGTTCATATCTGATCTAGGTGTCATACCTAGTGCATCGGGTCCAATGAAAATCTTTTGTGACAATACTGGTGCAATTGCCTTGGCAAAGGAATCCAGATTTCACAAGAGAACCAAGCACATCAAGAGACGCTTCAATTCCATCCGCGATCAAGTCAAGAAGGGAGACATAGAGATTTGCAAGATACATACGGATCTGAATGTTGCAGACCCATTCAATAAGCCTCTCTCATGAGCAAAACATGATCAGCACCAAGACTCCATGGATGTTAGAATCATTACAATGTAATCTAGATTATTGACTCTAGTGCAAGTGGGAGACTGAAGGAAATATGCCCTACATGCAATAATAAAGTTGTTATTTATATTTCCTTATATCATGATAAATGTTTATTATTCCTGCTAGAATTGTATTAACCGGAAACTTAGTACATGTGTGAATACATAGACAAACAGAGTGTCACTAGTTTGCCTCTACTTGACTAGCTCGTTGAATCAATGATGGTTATGTTTCCTAACCATAGACATGAGTTGTCATTTGATTAACGGGGTCACATCATTAGAGAATGATGTGATTGACTTGACCCATCCGTTAGCTTAGCACGATGGTCGTTTAGTTTGTTGCTATTGCTTTCTCCATAACTATACATGTTCCTATGACTATGAGATCATGCAACTCCCGAATAACGGAGGAACACTTTGTGTGCTACCAAACGTCACAACGTAACTGGCTGATTATAAAGGTGCTCTATAGGTGTCTCCGATGGTATTTGTTGAGTTGGCATGGATCAAGATTAGGATTTGTCACTCCGACTGTCGGAGAGGTATCTCTGGGCCCTCTCGGTAATGTACATCACAATAAGCCTTGCAAGCAATGTAGCTAATGTGTTAGTTACGGGATGTAGCATTACGGAACGAGTAAAGAGACTTGCCAGTAATGAGATTGAACTAGGTATTGAGATACCGACGATCGAATCTCGGGCAAGTAACATACCGATGACAAAAGGAACAACATATACCGTTATGCGGTTTGACCGATAAAGATCTTCCTAGAATATGTAGGAGCCAATATGAGCATCCAGGTTCCTCTATTGGTTATTGACCAGAGACATGTCTCGGTCATGTCTACATAGTTCTCGAACCCGTAGGGTCCGCACGCTTAACGTTCGGTGACGATCGGTATTAAGAGTTTATGTGTTGTGATGTACCAAAGGTAGTTCGGAGTACCGGATTTGATCACGGACATGACGAGGAGTCTCGAAATGGTTGAGACGTAAAGATCGATATATTGGAAGCCTATGTTTGGACATCAGAATGGTTCTGGGTGAAATCGGGAGTATAACGGAGTACCGGGAGGTTACCGGAACCCCCCGGGAGGTATATGGGCCTTATTGGGCCTTAGTGGAAAAGAAGGGAAAGAAGCAAAGGAGAGGGCCCCCCCAAGCCTAGTCTGAATTGGGAGGGGGGCCGGCCCCCCTTTCCTTCCTTCTTCCCTTTCCTTCCTTCTCTCCTAATGCCAACAAATGGAAGGGGGTCCTACTCCAGGTAGGAGTAGGACTCCTTGGGCGCGCCTAGAGAGGCCGGCCCCCTCCCCCTCCTCCGCTCCTTTATATACGGGGAGGGGGGCACCCATGGACACACAAGTTGATCATTGATCTTTTAGCCGTGTGCGGTGCCCCCTCCACTATAATCCACCTCGGTTATATCGTAGCGGTGCTTAGGCGAAGCCCTGTTCCGGTAGCATCATCATCACCGTCATCACGCCGTCGTGCTGACGAAACTCTCCCTAGAAGCTCTACTGGATCGTGAGTTCGCGGGATGTCACCGAGCTGAACGTGTGTAGATCGCGGAGGTGTCGTACCTTCGGTGCTAGATCGGTCGATCGTGAAGACGTACGACTACATCAACCGCGTTGTCATAACGCTTCCGCTTACGGTCTACGAGGGTACGTAGACAATACTCTCCCCTCTCGTTGCTATGCATCACCATGATCTTGCATGTGCGTAGGAAATTTATTGAAATTACTGCGTTCCCCAACAGTCATCGCCATCTCCAATGCCATCACCGTCGAGGATCACGCACGCGGTAACCAGAGGCAGCCCTACGTCTAGTAGTAGTGCTTACCAAGCCAGCTCCTGAGCCAAAGCATCCTGTGAGCGTCTGTCGTGGCAAGAAACCCAACACCCCGATTCCTGTTGTCTAGCAGGTGGCTCAAAGCAACCATCAGAGCCTCCTGGCTGAAGCCACCTTGGTCCATGACAGCGGTGTGCATCTCAGGGTGGACGTCAAGGGACTTGCTCTCCACGATGGCAGTTGCCACCTCCTTCACGGCCTCAGTCATGCTGGTGAAGACACTGATCTCCTCCTCCATCAAGACGCCCCTCTTCCTCTTTCTATCAAGCACAGGGACATGCTCAAAGGCTTTTTAGGGCAATCAAGGACTGCCTCTGCATACTGGGTGTCTGAGAACTCAGTCATGGGCGAACCGAGAGGCTCACCGGAAGCCATGGCATGCTTGCCGATTGCCAGCCCAAAGAAGAAGATGTGCTGCATTTGGTTGTAGTTCTGGATGGGTGTGTTGAGGAACTCGACGTCTTTGGGTGGTCCTAAGAAAGAAACACAGTGTTGTTAGTTGCGAGAAGGCAATGGTTGACAATGTGAAAAACAAGGGAGACGTGAGCTAACCGCAACATGGCCGGTGTAGTGCTTTGCCTCCAGAACGATCGAGCAGGTGTTCTAATCCCATGAGGCGCCGCTAAGGTCTCTGAACATGGACACTGTGATCCATCGAGCTCTCCACTTCATGAGGTGGTTGTAGACCTGGGTGGAAGTCACCTCCTGGCCACAAAACTCAAACACCTGCTTCGCAACGGTGTTCAAGTGCACCTCCTTGAAGCCCTTGTCAGTCCTAACCCCACTAGGTATGAGCTCACATGTCTTGTTAAGCACGAACATAGACATGAACGGTTGCCACTTCATGGTGTTCCCCCTACCATCCTTCTTTGCCTTTGTTGGTGCCATTTGTGCAGCGGCAGCAGCAACAACACTTGGCTCAGCGAGCACAAAGGCTGTAGGCACAAAAGGAGGGCACGTTCCTGAAACCTCTAACACATCTGAATCAGCAGTCATCTGTTCATCGAGGGGGGTTGGGAGTCCTCAACATAGGACGGAGGGAACTGGCTCTCGGACAGGACAAGGCCTGGCTAAGATCTTGCATTTGCATGGTCATGTCCTACAATCGCAGGACACATTCATAATGAGCATAGCACACACTACCGGACAATCTAGCTCAACATAGCACGATATGATCAGCATACATCACAACTAGCTACCAATCCAGTGTGTTAAACACTACCCTAGCATGCCACAAATCGACCACCAATAGGTACCACAACATCACAATCTCACAGATTGGCACCCAAATACAAACCTAGCATGCTACAAGATGCTCATAGATCAAAACCTACCACAAGCTCGAACATCAAACCCTACCACATGGTCTCGGATCTAGCTACAACGAGTAGAAAGAATGGGTGATTGAACTCACAAAGGCCATCGCTGCAGCTCGAGGGAGACACTGAAACGGTTGGAGAAGATGAGGTCACGAGTCCCCACCGCCGTGGGCCGCCGGGCGGGGAAGGAGCGCCGCTTACCTGCTCGTCGGTGCTAATGTGCGTCAGCAGGAAAGCTTGAAAGGGGGGAGAAGGGTGACGGGAGTTTAGGCGGTGAGGCGAAGATGGCTATATGGGGCGACTGAATCAGCAGGAGGTGAGCCGAAATTCACCTGTCGATTTTCGGAGACGCGCACGAGCTCGCGCCATCTTAGTGGTCGCACGAGCTCAGCGTCACGTTTCCTTCCCTGCCTCGGCCGAGCATCACTCACTAGAAACTGCCGATTCGAACGTTCCTAGTGGGCCTGGCTGGGAGGTGCATTAATGTTTATGCGATGCGGGACAAATAGTGTATGCGAACAGCCAAACAGCCCATTATTGTCCTGCGCGGGCCTGATTGGCCTTTATGCCGGCTACCAAACACGCTCCAAGCTAGTGGAAAACCATACAAGTCATTTGGGGGCCTACCAAACCTATCCATTCTGCTGCTGGAGGATGTATCATTGCAGATCGAAGGGCCTATCACTTTCCAAAGTGGCCTACTCAGAAGCCTCGTGGTACTCGAGCTTTATTACATGCGCATGGGAAGAGAAGTGCAGCGCTGGACGCAGCGGCATCTGCACGCACAGCATCGACGACGCGCAGGCCTTTGTGATTCCAATCAGAGTAGGTTGCTAGTTAGAGTATATGGGTGTAGGGCATCGTTTTGCAGTGTATATCTGTATTAGGGAGTAGGGCGTTTTGATGACCGAGCTCCATGAAGCCCTTTATTTTTGAAAAATTTAAAATTCAAACTTTCCGACTTAAAAAATTCTGAGAAAAAATATGCAACTATACAAGGATGAAATGTATGTGTGTGTAAAAATTCAAGATGAAATACTTTGAAATGCAACCTATACAAAAAAGACAAATTTCTGGACTTTGAGAATAAATAGTATCATGTGTTAAAAAGCCTCAGATTTGTCTTTTTTGCACAGCCTTCATTTCAACGTATTTCGTCCTAAAAATTTACACACATGTGTGTTATGCCTCCATGTATATCTGTAATTGTTTTCCAGATTTTTTTGAATTGTAAAAATATGAATTTTCATGAATTTTGTGTTTTTAAAAAACCGGCCTCCATGAAAGCCGAGCTCCAAAAGGCATTTTCGTGTATTAGGGGCGAACAGGCTGACAGTACAAGCTGACACAAAGGCAAGTACATGCTCCAAATGTCAATATGAGTCTGACCATTCCCCCACATGTGGGCCTTCGCAATTCTGACAATATGAACGCAGCTACCATGCTACGCGCCATTGCGATAGTGTATAACATAATTTCTTTTTACCAGCAAGCACGTACAGATGCCGCTGCATTCAGGACGTCCACTCTCCGCATGGGAATAGAATCCTTGGATTTTGAGCTAACATCGATGCCGAAACTTAGATGCTGAGGCTGGAACTTGTGAGTTCTACAACTGGCTTTTCTCGTCTGGAATTCCTCCCAAACATCCAGGAGATATGACTATCTATCTTTATTTTGCCGGAGGAAAATACTCCCTCCGTCCCAACTTTGTACTAATTTTAGTATAAAGTTGTACTAGAGTTGAAACATTTATATTGGGATGGAGGGAGTATATCCGAAGAAGAGGCGGAAAAGGAAGCACATCGCAGGGAAGATGAAGCCAAGAAGAATATTAGGAAGCAGCTTGCTGCCAATCAAAATGGCCATAGAACGATTTTGAAGGTGGAATGAATGAACTAGGCGAACAAATGTAGTTTCTCTTTTTTTTTTCTTGTGGTTTGGGTTATCATTTCTCTTCTACTTCCCAGCATACGCTTCCATTGCTTTCAGGCTGTGCTCTTAAGATGCAAAAAAAATCTATGTTAGGCATGTTTTGTACTTCAGCAAGTGTTAAGGTGGGTGGAAAGGCTAGAAAAAAAGTGAAATTAAATTTTACTTTTGTTTTCACTTGAAGCTGCATCAGTGGTATAAGCGGTGAATGGCACAGTTGGTAGTATCCGAAATCTGTGTGTGAAGCTGTATCAGTCTGCTCATGAACTTATGTTGCATTTTTAAAAATTGGTGCAGATTTGTTTTGAGTGTTGTCTAGTTTTAGAGGTCCTCAATTCAGTAAAAAAGAAAAACCATGGCAGCCCAGCAGAGCCACGCTCTGTCCATCACCAGCCGCACCACACACAGAAACAGATTGGCAATGCCAAGTGGTGACCACGCGAACTAACGATGCCCAGTTCCACTGGAAAAGGGCCCAGAAACATTTGGCACTCTTTCTTACCATAAAAAACTTCACCGTGTAAAGTTACAGGTTCATTTTCAAGCAACAGACAGGGACATGAGGCAGCAGTATTTGGGACCAAGCACTTCCACAGTTTCATGACCCACGCAGGTACATACCGCACTGCTTTACCAATAACATGCCCTAGAAAAAAGTTTCTGGAGACCATCAAACGATGAATCGTTTAGTCTTGGCTGGCGAAACGCGGGCTTCCGCGAATTTTGCTATGTAGAGTCGCTCAAGCTCAAGCGAACTCTTCTTCACTTGCTGCGAGAAAGGTACTTCGGTTAGGATGCTGCATGGATTAAAAAAAGGTAGTGCAAGAAAGGGACTTTGCTTAGGATGCTGCATACATAAAAAAAAAAAGCAGTGCAAGAAATACTTCAGTTGGTCAGAAGAACCATAGCTCTAATCCCTGTGCTGGGTATTTCCACTTAAAACTACAGTATATGCTAGTATGCACCATGCAGGAAGATACATCATCAGTGCGTGCCATTGCTCTATTTTCGTTTTGCAGCTGCCACCACTCCCATCGTTTAGCGCGACCAACTCTAGCACAGCTGATTGTACGAATGTATTTTTTGTACAAGGAACCATTGAGTAAAAACACAGATCGCTACAATAGCTGTGATGCTAAGTAGCAAATCAATTTGCAGTAACTGCTGCCCAGCAGATGTATCATCTGATTAGGTGATAATACCATCTGCTGAGGCATGACTAGTGAACTCTATTGAGATCAAAGTGAAGAGGACCAGATGGCATAAGCCAATGAATAAGGGTTCAGAGCAAGTTGGATATGGTTTAGATTCATAACAAGGACCAAGTGCAAGAAGTTCAGAGCAAAAGGGATATGGTTTAAAATTCACAGACTGCATAAATTTAAGGCTGTATGAAACAATAGGTGCGCTAGGAAAGTTCTGGTGCACATATGGAGTATGGACATGGTCACTGTAACAGGAAAAAGGCTATAAAAATTAAAAGATATATGGGAGCTAAGGAGTCAATTAGCTGGTGTTATGCCCATTTTATGCTTGTAACTTTGTATTCCTTGTAAATACAGAGGCTATGGGTAGTTGAAGGTACTGGTAAGTAATTCACTATAATTGCATCTAGCATAATGTCTGACGTCGAAGTCAAATTCAATCTGCATCATTAAATCTTTAGACTTACTAAATCATTTAATCTAGACAGTTAGAATATATATTTAAAAAATAAGTGCAATGTCATATACTTGTGTTCCACCTTTTTTCTAGTGACATGCACTCCTTACATTTTTTAAGAAGCATTATATCAAATACAATCTTTGCATTGCTACTTTCTGGGCATGAATAAGAAGAGTATGAGGCTGCTGGTTGTGGGCCAGACGTAACAGAACGTCCGTTATGACATAGGAGAAACTCTCTTCTGTCTACTCGCATCCTTCTCTTCACCCACTCTTAACTAAAACAAACATCACTGACAAACTCCCTACAAACCCTCTGTTGATTTCCTAATTCCTACATCACAACAACAAGTTAAGCGATTGATCATGACTAGTGGAGGGGAGCTCTTATCTGTTCTGGATGGCTCCTGGAATGTATGCTTTGAATCGCTAAGTTGACAGCCCAGAAAATTTGAGGGTTGCTTCCACTAGAGCAATACAACTTGAAGCACAAATAGTGTATGTTTCAGTAATCGGGATCAATGCCAGCTTGAAACCATCTGCACTAGATTGCTCTCAGCTAGATAGCCTTTATGACAAATGGCACCGCTTGGTGCTTGGTCTTATATCTCGTAAGCCACATGACTCGAACAATGGTTGGTGTTTCACAAAAATATCAGTGGAGATTCATCCATACATGGATGAAAGAAACATGTCACCATTACTCCATTAACATCAATCGACTGTGGTGGACTTAAGATGCCATCAACTTGGCTGCTAAGTCAGTGGCATGTCATACTTTCAGAACACCAGAAACAGATCCTTACACTTGCGAGCTGGAACTTGGAAGGCTCAAAATCTGGCTAAAATTGCAACCTACGTCTCGTGCTTGCTACCATGAAGGCAATAAATAGAAGGTGCTACCATGGACTGTAGATAGCTATATTTGTACTTGAGTGGCCGAAGAGAAGAATGCACAAAGGTTTGCACCGACTAAATGTATCAGACACTTGAAATAGAGCTGTGTTGTAAATTGTACCAGAGGGGGGCAGGGGATACCTCTAAATGGAAATGTGAACAGAGAAGACTTGCGCGCTCTCTGTTGTGTGTTTATAAACCCAGAGTAGTGTTTAACACGATAAGCACAGTGAGTAAAAACACGTTGGGGCTATTCATTGGGACATATTTGGATCACTCGACTCAAAATTAACAGGATTCGATTGGGACTATTCACTGGGACATATTGGGACTATTCATTGGGACATACTTCCATCACTGTAAACTCTTTCTGCCTATCACTGTAAACTCTTCCAAATACTCCCAATGTGTAAACTCTTTCTACCTATCAATGCAAAGATAGGTACCTAGCTTATTCG
This sequence comes from Triticum urartu, assembly GCF_056163025.1. Lineage (NCBI taxonomy): Eukaryota > Viridiplantae > Streptophyta > Magnoliopsida > Poales > Poaceae > Triticum > Triticum urartu. The sequence goes on from NC_141874.1 coordinate 710,617,065, forward strand.
CGAAAACATTATGCGATTCATAAGTCGTTAACCTTTAGCTACTGTATAAAACTGCGCATAACACGATTCAGTCAGTGGGCGCAGGTAGGCTCCCGTACCTGCTCAATTCAACTCGTCGTCCCTCATGACGCGCTCGCCGGAGGGCCCGCCGCCCGTGCCGCCGCCGCCAGAGCCGACGGCTTCGTCTTCCTCCCGGAGGATCATCTGCATATCGTTGACGCGCGTCCGGACGACGTTCGTGATCATGACTGCGCGCGAAATCAGAAAAAAAAAAATCAGCGCGGGCGGCGGCGGCGGTAGATTGCAATACTAGGGATACGGGCATGAGGGGAGGGGATTGGCTTACTCGCGGCGGTGCCCAGTGTCCAGATCCACAGGATCTTGAGGCCGGGGCTCTTCTGGCTCCACCTGGTCACCATTGGAGCCGCGACGACCTTGAGCGCGGTGGTGGGCTGGAGGAGAGGCGCGGATTTCAGGCAGATTTTCGGCCTGCTTGGAGGACGACGGAGTCACGGAGTTAGCAAGGGCTTTGGGTTTTTTCAGAGTAACATTTCGCTTGTTTTATGAGGATTGTTTTGTAATATTCAGTTTCCACGGGAGAAGTGAGTGTAAAAGAACATTGCAACAAGATCGGCTTCCGCTATGTCATGCCTCCTGTCCTTGTTTTTTTCTTTTCGAATGATCCTGTCCTTGTTTTTTAACAAGGGGAGTCCTAGAACCGATATATTTTCAGCAAAGTTGATAAGTACTATCTTTGTAAATTAGTACTCCCTCCGTCTCATAATGTAAGACGTTTTTTTATGTCAAAAAACATCTTACATTATGGAACGGAGGGAGTAATATATAAGATGTTTTAAAACATTAAAGTAGTTGACGCTATGACCATCGCCCCTGACCATTTACTTTGCCATTGCTCAGCAAGGGGAAAAGGCATCCCATTCCTCAAGGTTGAAGAAGGATGCAAAGGTGATTAACACCACTGCATTGCCAACAATCAACTCAAGCCATCCTATATGTAGACCGGAAACAACTAATGATTATAACTTCTTTCCTGGTCGCAAAGTCATCATTATGCATCTGAGAAGATGAGGATCATCGTAGCTAGCTTGAACACCCCTTGAGGCACCGGATCAAGTGAGTCCATCCTCATCCTGACCTCCCCATCTACCACTTCGGTAGGAAGGGAGGAAAGAAAAAGAACATATCAAGTCGATCCGTGTGCCTATCAGGATTATTGATGAAGCAACAACCTAATCTACCATCGGCCATTCGCTTTTACATGTCAACAGGGGGACGGGGAGGCTGACCACCATAAGCTCCTTGCTTGCTTTGGTGATGAGCTCCCTGACGACATAAGGCTAGTAATCTCTAAGACAGTTATGTCCCTACATCTACCGTATGCATGGCCGACCAGAGATCCCCTCCCACCCCCACTCCAGGCAACGATACCACCTAAGAAGGAGAAAAGGTGAGATGGGGAGAAGGAGGAGACTCTAAGAAGAATGGGAAGAGGAGACAAAAAAGAGAAGAAGAAAATGAGAGCCTAACTCATGGCATCTCTAAAAGATATAAAAAATGGACTTCAAAGATGCATGCAGATTGTTCACAAAGACTGCACGTAATTGTATCGACAATAAACTTGGCATAAACTTTTCGTCACTTACATGTGTGTTTCACGTATTGACATATTAGACCCCTTACAGACCTATGATTTATTGCTTCCTCCTATTCTCATCTCTCCCTCATATGATGATAGGTTGTATGTGCAAGATATACACTCGGATCACATAAAAAAACACTTACGCAGATGTTGAGCAATGGTTCAAAGTGACATGAAGAATGTTATTATTTAACAGTCATTACAATGGCATGTATGCCAATAATTGACATATGTAGTGCTCTCAATGTGACATTCAATTGAACTATGCCACCTTCAGATTTATGTGGTTATCATGCACATTAAACACATTAATGTGCGGGAGAAGGACGGCCAACCAGCATGGCCATGTGGTGCATACTATTTGGCCATGGCGAAAAACTTTTTGATTTTTCTTTTGGAAGATAAAAGTGAGACTGATGTCTACTATACAACCTTTTTCTTGTAGACGTTGTTGGGCCTCCAAATGCAGAGGTTTGTAGGACAGTAGCAAATTCCCCTCAAGTGGATGACCTAAGGTTTACCAATCTGTGGGAGACATAGGATGAAGATGGTCTCTCTCAAACAACCCTGCAACCAAATAGAAAAGAGTCTCTTGTGTCCCCAACACACCCATTACAATGGTAAATTGTATAGGTGCACTAGTTCGGCGAAGAGATGGTGATACAAGTGCAATATGGATGGTAGATAAAGGTTTTTGTAATCTGAAAATATAAAAACAGCAAGGTAACTAATGATAAAAGTGAGCACAAACGGTATTGCAATGCTAGGAAACAAGGCCTATGGTTCATACTTTCACTAGTGCAAGTTCTCTCAACAATAATAACATAATTGGATCATATAACTATCCCTCAACATGCAACAAAGAGTCACTCCAAAGTCACTAATAGTGGAGAACAAACGAAGAGATTAAGGTAGGGTACGAAACCACCTCAAAGTTATTCTTTCCGATCAATCCGTTGGGCTATTCCTATAAGTGTCACAAACAGCCCTAGAGTTCGTAGTAAAATAACACCTTAAGACACAAATCAACAAAAACCCTGATGTCACCTAGATACTCCAATGTCACCTCAAGTATCCGCGGGTATGATTATACGATATGCATCACACAATCTCAGATTCATCTGTTCAACCAACATAAAGAACTTCAAAGAGTGCCCCAAAGTTTCTACCCGAGAGTTAAGATGAAAACGTGTGCCAACCCCTATGCATAAGTTCACGAGGTCATGGAACTCGCAAGTTGATCACCAAAACATACATCAAGTGGATCACGTGATATCCCATTGTCACCACAGATAAGCACATGCAAGACATACATCAAGTGTTCTCAAATCCTTAAAGAGTCAATCCGATAAGATAACTTCAAAGGGAAAACTCAATCCATTACAAGAGAGTAGAGGGGGAGAAACATCATAAGATCCAACTATAATAGCAAAGCTCGCGATACATCAAGATCGTATCACCTCAAGAACACGAGAGAGAGAGAGAGATCAAACACATAGCTACTGGTACATACCCTCAGCCCCGAGGGTGAACTACTCCCTCCTCGTCATGTAGAGCACCGGGATGATGAAGATGGCCACCGGAGAGGGATTCCCCCCTCCGGCAGGGTGCCGGAACGGGTCTAGATTGGTTTTTGGTGGCTACGGAGGCTTCTGGCGACGAAACTCCCGATCTATTCTACTCTCCGATGTTTTTAGGGTATATGGAAGCCACGAGGGGCCCACGAGGGTGGGGGCGCGCCCAGGGGGTAGGGCGCGCCTCCCTGCTCGTGGCTTCCTCGAAGCTTCCCTGATGTCTACTCCAAGTCTCCTGGATTGCTTCCGTTCCAAAAATAACTCTCCCGAAGGTTTCATTCCGTTTGGACTTCGTTTGATATTCCTTTTCTTTGAAACACCGAAATAGGCAAGAAAACAACAATTTGGGCTGGGGCTCCGGTTAATAGGTTAGTCCCAAAAATAATATAAAAGTGTTTAGTAAAGCCCATAAACATCCAAAACAGATAATATAATAGCATGAATACTTCATAAATTATAGATACATTGGAGACGTATCAACATCCCCAAGCTTAATTCCTGCTCATCCTCGAGTAGGTAAATGATAAAAGAAAGAATTTATGAAGTGTGAATGCTAGCAGGTGCACAAGTTTGATCAATGGTAATTTCAATCACCTTTTCTAGCATCATCATATATCATAACAGTAGCTCAACTCATAGGACTTCTCATGATCAAGTAACAAGCTATTCACATGTTAAAGTATAGATCATAAACTTTCTTGAAAACTAACAAACCGTGTTATTAGTCATCAAACAATTACAATTCATCTTATTTCAGGAAGGGTCTATGTCAGAGCTTTGATTCAGCAAACTTCACATATTCAACTATCACTTAGTCTTTCGCAATTGCTATCACTCACGCGATATTTATGGGTTCAAAGTTTTAATCAGACACAGAGAAATATAGGGGCTTATAGATTCGCCTCCCAATCTTTTACCTCAAGGGTAATGTCAACAATAATAGTTCATGATGCCTTACATCCAACTGGATATATATATAGGACAACACTATTCTAATCCCAGGATTAGAATAGTTATTTGGATCACGATCCATCCTTTAAGAGCCCGATGGACCCCTCCCGAACTTCCCGAACCCGGACGAAAGAAAAAACGCCCACGGCCGTCCATCCCCACCTCCCACGCCTTTCACTCTTCCCCGATCCCCATCTTTACCGCCGCCAGCTGCCCCAGGGCGCCGCCGCCCACCCCTGACCCGATGCGCCTCTGCCTCCACCCATCCCGTTCCCGACGCGCTTCCATCCGCCGTCCCCCGGTCCCCGTCCGCGACGGCGCCTCCCTCCCCTGGATCCACAGTCGCGGCGGCGGCCTCCCCCGTGGAACCATGGCGGCGACGGAGGCCTCCCTCCCCTGGATCCACGGCGACGGCGACGACCTCCCTCAGTCCCTCCCCCTGGATACACATCGGAGGCAGCCTCCTCTGCTTCCAACGCAGCGACGCCCTCCCTCCCGTGCGCTGCTAGCAAACCACCAGCCATCAACCGCCGCCGCCCCAGATTCCATCGCCATCCACATGCTCCGTCGCTGCCTGCACATCACCAGCGTTGCCATCCCCCATCACGCCTCCACTCCCCCGCACCAACTGTCGCCGCCATGGAAGCTTCTTGCACCGCCGCGCGCCTGATCTCGCCGCCGCGCGCCTGATCTCGCTGCCTTGCGCCGCCACAAAGCCTGAAGGCGCCGGCGAGGGTAACCGCACCAACCACACGATGCTCCATCTCCATACGCCGCCGCTGGCCGACACCACATCCACCGCCTCTCCGTCTCCGGCCACATCGACCTGCTCGCAAGCGCCACCTTGACCTTCCAGAGGAAGGTTCATCCTTGGACCTTCTCCCACATGCAGCATCCTTTGCTGTGTTCATTCATGGCAGCGGCGAGGCTCACCCTGCCGCCACGCAGCCTCCTCCTGGTGGGGCCCCTCCGCGGTAGTACTCAGGCCATTCACTGCTGCCACGTCCGGTCGTTCAAGGCCGCAACACCAAGACGTTCACTCCCTCAGCTGCCCAGGTCCCACTACTTGAGCGCCCGGACAAGGCCCAGGTTCATCTTCTTGCAGGCTCGTACTTTCGATTCCATACTGTCCGTATTTTGCACCCAATTTTATTCAGAGATATGGTCAATGATGACTGCCATGCTATGCAACTTCAAGTTAGGCAAGGCAAAAATTGTACTATGAAACACACTCACGAAGGTAAGATGCCTAACAGAAGCGAAGAATATCATAGATGAGAAAAACATTCTCTATCTTTGGCAATATTTAGCTGTGCAAGGTCTGAACTTGTTTGTATTTGCATATAAAACTTAATGTGAATTTGTTCTTCTACTTCTGCAGAATGGACGACAACATTACGTGAAAACTTATGGAAAAATGCAACAATGATGCTGATGAACTACACTTTTAGGATGTATTGTGAAAAAATGGTTTGATAGTGATGGATGAATGAATGCAAATTGATTTTGTTTGTGGTTGCTGCATCTGGGAGTCGAAAGGCCTAGGTGATGCTTTGTGCCAGATCCTTGACCGAAAACTGACTAGGTGATGCTTTGTGTTCATGCTAGTTCATGCCCTGTTTCTTCTTATTCTATGTTCTGATTTTGGTTTGAAAAGTATGTGCATGTTGACGAGAGACAATATGTATGAAGAAGTTCATGTATTACTACACACAAAAAAGATTGCATACCTCTTTTTTTTTTCTCTCCCATGTGCGCGCACAAGTGTGTTCAGCAGTACATACAGATCCATCAAAAAAAGATTGCACTTCTAAATTATTATTCTTATTTTAGCTAAATGAAAAAGATGAGTCGTTCCCCTTTATTTTGGTTTGGAGCGTGTTTGTTTATTTTGGGTGGGGGTATGTTTGCTGCTGGAGCTCATATTTGTGTTTTTTGTGCAGTGTTTTCAGGTGCATCGGAAGGTGTTATGACAATCTCCGATGTTTCTACACAGGACGCCGGTCCGCCACATCTCAACTAGCATCTACTACTACATGTTGTACTAGGCATGCTCGATTTCTTAAGCTCAAAAGTTTGATTTTGCCATGCTTTCTGTCTGAGGGCAAATGTGATGTGCTGGGCAGCAAGGATTTGGGATCCGCTGCTTCTCGATGTGCGGCCTCATTGATTGCTCAGGCCTCTACGATACTACGATGTCTGTTTGCAATTTGCTTCTTGTATATACTACTGCAGATTTAGATTGGGTTGTATTATTTCCAATTGTATTCTACTGAGCTTGTGTTTTAATTGAAAAAAATGTGCGTGTGAACAAGAGAAAAAGAATATGTACAAAATAAGTTCGTGTATCACTCCCCTGAGAGTTCTTGTATTACTCCCTAGAGAGTTCAAGTATTGCAATCTAGTTTGTGCACACATAATTCTCGTTTTGTATGTGTCTATGTTTTCGAAACTACAATGATCCAAAACAAAAAAAATAGATGTAACCAATCTAAAAAGTTCTGTAATTGCTACTATTTGTTGCGATGTCTAAAAGAGAATTGAGTTTTTGTTGACGTTCAAATAAACAAATATGAGCGGTTATATGTTAAAATAAATAATCGAAAAAACCCCAAGGAGTCCAAATTTTAGAAAAGTAGCAATTCGATGTTTATATATGTTTATATAAAATTTAGACTGTTCTCATTATAAAAGAATGAATACAAGTAGTTCAAAAATACAAAAACAAGAAGTTTGTATTTTAAAAATAGAGCAGTTCAAAAATCTTTAAAAGGATTTACGCCGATTCTAAATTAAAAAAACTCTAGAAGTACTAATTTAAGTAACGGTCTGGTTCAATAATTATTACAAAACTAGGATTTTTTTACTAATAAAAGAAATAAACCAAGAAGTCCAAATTACAAAAATATAGAAGTTCGATATTTATAAAAATATCATATTTTCCTTGTTACTAAAGAATAAAAATTAAGAATTTTAAATTAAAATAAAGGAGTAGTTTGATGTATACAGAAAACTCAAATTCTTTCCGTTTGTCGGAAAAATAAAAGTAAGGAGTTCAATTTTAAGAAAATTGTATGATTATAAACCATAATTTTTTCTCCGAAGAATAAAACTAAGAAGTTCAAATTGAATTAATAGAGAAGTATGAAGTTTATAGAAACTTCAGATTTTTACCTCGTTACTAAAGAATAAAATGAAGAAGTTCAAATTAAAATAAAAGGAAGAGCTAAATGAGGAAGTTCAAATTAAAAAAATGGAGGAGTTTCATGTATATGAAAAACTCAGTTTTTACTAAATAATAAACAAAGAAGTTCAATTTTTAAAAACGGAGCACTTTGACATCTATTACAAACTCGATTTTTTCCTGTTACTAATGAATAAACCAAGAAGTTCAAGAAGTTCAATTTTACTAAATAATAAACCAAGAATTTCAATTTAAAAAAATGAAGAAGTTCGATATTTATTTAAAAAACTCCATTTTTTCTCAATTCTAGAAATACACAGAGAGATTTAAATTGAAACAAAGGGCATTTTGATGTTTGTAAAAAATCAGTTTTTCGTTGGTAAAGGGTAATGTCATTTTTGTTTTTTAATGGAGCAGTACAATTTTAAAAAGAAAATCAAGAATTTCAAATTATAAATGGAGTAGTTCGATGTATATAAAAAACTCAAACTCTTCTTCTTTCTATGCAAAGTTGAAATATGAAGTTAAATTTAGAAAAGGGTTGTTTGATGTTTACTTAAAAATCATTTTTTCCTAAGAATAAAACAAAGAAGTTCAACTTAAAAAAAGAAAGAAGTTCAGAGATTATAAAAACCTATGATTTAGATGCTCAATTAGGATGAGTGATTTGGGAGTTAGGGCAAAACAACAGAGAACAATTCAAAGTGATAACTGCCAGAAGTTCATTTACTACACAATGTGCATTTTGTATTAAAAAAGGAATGAAAAAGCAAAGGCTAAAAGTTTTGTTGCTAGAAGTTCAAGTGCTCGGCCCGAGAAAGTTCAGAAATTCTTGTGAGAGAGGTTGAAAAAAAATACTTACAGAAGTTCAAGGTGAAAACAACGGGAAGTTCAACTTCTTCATTTCAGAAGAGAATAAAAGAATATAAAACTAAAAGCCTAAAAGGTTTGTTGCAAGAAGTTCACGTGCTCCACCCTACACGGTTAAAAAATTATATTTACGAGAAGTCCGTTGTTCATTTACATGTTGTTTTAAAAAGCAAAAACAATGTTGTTTTGCCATTTTAAAAACTGCTCTCAAACGACAACGAATTTGTAACACATGTCTACATGAAAAACCTATTGTGATTCGTAAGCTTTCCACCGGGTATATTATGTGCCACATTTCGATGAACGGTTTAAAATTTTCATGTATACCATTTAAAACACGTTTTGATGTATTCAAAAAATTCTTACCTGTTAAAAGAAGTTCATAGTGAAAACAACGAGAAGTTCATGTACTGCAAGGAATGCATTTAAGGTGAGAATAAAAAGTATAGAAAAATAAAAGCTTAAAAGGTTTGTTGAAAAAAGTTCAAGTGCTCTGTCCGGAGAAGTTCAAAAATTCTTGCGAGAGAGGTTCACCTTGTATTTCCATGTTCGATTTTTCCGTATAAAAATCGAATACAAATTCTTTATTATAAAAATATAAAAAGGTGAAGTTCAAATTGAAATAACAGAGTAGTTCAGAGTTTATTAAAACCTAGGATTTACCTGTTCAAAAAATAAAAAACACACCGCCATTTTTTGCACTTTTAAAAAACAACTCATAAACGGAAAAATGGTTGCTCGAAGTTCAAGTGCTCGGCAATGAAAGGTTCAAAAAATTCTTGTGAGAGAGGTTCACCGTGTATTTAGATGTCCAATATACATAAAAAATATGTTTTTTTGTGTTTTAAAATAATTCTCTCAAACCAGAGAGAAGTTCAAAGTGATAACAACCGGAAGTTCACGTGCTACATGGTGTGTATTTCATATAAGAAAAATACAATAAAGGGAAACAGAGTGAAGTTCAAACAAACATACCCTAGAAGTTCAACTACTTCACGCAGTGCAAAAAGCAACACGTCAAAAAACAACACGTCAAAAACAGAGTGAAGTTCAAATAAACATGCCCCAAAAGTTCAACTACTTCACGCAGTGCATTTCTGTTCGCGATTAACGCATAAATCATGATCTCGCCATTTTCTAATTTACCTCAAAATGACAGGAATATCATTTGTGTAAGTTCAAGTCCTCGGTCGGAGAAAGTTAAAAAAATTATTGTGAGAGACGTTTGTACAAAAGGAATATTATTTGTGTAACACTAACGAATGGATGAGAAAATTACAAACAAAAATACGTCACAGAAGTTCAACGTGAACACATCAGGAAGTTCAACTACTACGCTGAATGAATTTCAGATGAAAAACTTTTAAAATCATCACGAGTATGAAAAAACGATCAACACAGGAAAGTTATGTGCTTACAACAGCTTTCCACTGGTATATCACCTGCTCAATTCCGGTGAGTGGATGGAGAGCTACGAGCAGTGGATGGAGAGCTACGAGCAAAAAAATCACGTGAAAAACAAAGTGAAGTTCAGGTACATGCGCCGAGCAGTTCAGGTTCTTCACGCGGTGCATTTTCGAAGAATCTGTTTCGCGATAAAGGCAGAACGCATGATCCCACCATTTTCGAAATTACTTGAAAACGGCTAGGAATCAGAGAAAACCATCAACATGAAAAAGTTTCGCATTTTCCGTAACTTTTCAGCGGTATATTATTTGCCCCATTCTGATAAAGTTTGTAGAAATTACGGCAAAAATACGTTTTTAACCATTTTCAAAACTGGCATAAAACCGTAATGCATTAGGAGAAACAATATATACAAAAAAGTTTCGCATTTCTTCAAGCTTTCCAACGCCATATCATTTGCTGCATTTGGACATACGGTTAAAAAATTAGCTCGAAAATACGAACTCGGTGAAACTTGTACCGTTTTCTAAATTACTTTTAAACCATTCAAAATTAGAAAAAACTTTTAACATAAAAAAGTAGCGCATTTTCATAAGCTTTCCAACGCCGTATTATTTTCCTCAATTGGATTAGCCGTTTAGAAATGGCATCGAAAATACGAACTCAGGTGTTCGGTTTGCGAAATTTTACGATTTTCCGAATTACTCTTTAACCGTAGGGAATTAGAGAAAACTTTCAACATGTGGAAGGAGTGGTTTTGCAGCAGCTTTCCAACGCCATATTATTTGCCTCATTCTGATAAACGGTTTAAAAATGCGATCGAAAATACGATTCATGTTTTTTATATGAAGAAAAACGGTTTTCAAAACTGCTCTTAAACCGCTTACATTTTGCCAAAAATTCAACTTGGGTCATGATATTGATGTCCATAGCTATCCAATGGTATATCGCAAGCCTCATTTGGACACCTTTTAGCTGAAGTTCAACGTAGTACTCGGGGAAGGTCAGGCGCGTTACTCGGGAAGTTCATATTGTGATCAGAATATTATTCTGATCCCGTGATCAGAATAGTGTTTATGTATATATATATATACACATAAATATATATATATATATCAGGATCTTTCCAACACAATGTGCTTGTCAAAGGATAAAATGTAAAAAGGAAAGGTGAAGATCACCATGACTCTTGCATAAAGTATAAGACAAGAACAAAAGATAGGCCCTTTGCAGAGGGAAGCAGAGGTTGTCATGCGCTTTTATAGTTGGATGCACAAATTCTTAATGCGAAAGAACGTCACTTTATATGACCACTTGTGATAGGGACCTTTATTATGCAGTCTGTCGCTTTTATTGCTTCCACATCACAAGATCGTATAAAGCTTATTTTCTCCACACTAATAGATCATACATATTTAGAGAGCAATTTTTATTGCATGCACCGATGACAACTTACTTGAAGGATCTTACTCAATCCATAGGTAGGTATGGTGGACTCTCATGGAAAAATTGGTTTAAGGAATGTTTGGAAGCACAAGTAGTATCTCTACTTGGTGCAAAGAATTTGGCTAGCATGAGGGGGAAAAGCAAGCTCAGCATGTTGAATGATCCATGACAATATACTTTATTTCAGATATAAGAAAACATAACCCATTACGTTGTCTTCCTTGTCCAACATCAACCTTTTAACATGTCATATTTTAATGAGTGCTCACAATTACAAAAGATGTCCAAGATAGTATATTTATATGTGAAATCTCTCTTCCCTCAATATTCTTTCATGAATTGTTCAAGTGACCAATACAATGTTTGCTAACCTTCAATAAATTTATCACCTCTACTTCTTATATGTGAAGTCATTACTCCCCATGGGATAAGCATATGGAACATATATAATTTCAAATTTATTATATTCAATTCATTCAACCATTTACTCATAGGATATAAGTGAAGCACACGAGTAAATGACAAACTACTCCAAAAAGATATAAGTGAATATCAATGAGTAGTTAAATAATTATTTAGCTATGTGAAGACTCTCCCATTTAAGGATTTCAGATCTTGAGATATTATTCAAACAGCAAGAAAAACAAAATAAAATGACAATTCAAGGATACACTCATCATGTGAAGAAGCAAAAACTTAGGATCAACCGATACTAACCGAGAGTTGTCGAAGAAGAAAGGTGGGATGCCAACCGGGGCATCCCCAAGCTTAGATGCTTGAGACTTCTTGAAATATTATCTTGGGATTCCTTGGGCATCCCCAAGCTTGAGCTTTTGTGTCTCCTTAATTCCTTTCATATCGCGGTTTCCCTAAATCTTAAAAGCTTCATCTACACAAAACTCAACAAGAACTTGTGAGATAGGTTAGTATAAGTCCATGCAAAACCTTATCATTCTCTACTGTAGCAAATCACTAAAATTATTATTTAAAATTGAATACTAAATGCCTCTGCATATTTAAAAGTCCTATCCTCAAATAGAATCATTAAACAAGCAATCATATGCAAACAATGCAAACATAACAGCAATCTGTCTAAACAGAACAGTTTGTAAAGAATGCAGCAAGATCCATAATTCCCTAGATCCAAAAATTATTAAAGAAAATTACCAATGTAGTAAATTTATCAGAGCTTATTATGCAAAAGGTTTCAATATTTTATCACATTCTGAATTTTCTAGGGAATTTTTGCAACAGCGGTAAACTTTCTGTTTTCAAACAGCAACATGTAGACTTGTAAAATAGGCATAGTAAAGGCTATCAATGCCACTTTTATTGAAATAAAAGATGCAAAACATTGTTCTAAATAACAGCAAGCAAATCCTAACATAATAAATTGATGCTCCAAGCAAAACACATACATGTGGTGAGTAAAAATATAGTTCCAAGTAAAGCTACCGATGAACGAAGACGAAAGAGGGGATGCCTTCCGGGGCATCCCCAAGCTTAGGCTCTTGGTTGTCCTTGAATATTTCCTTGAGGTGCCTTGGGAATCCCCAAGCTTAGGCTCTTGCCACTCCTTATTCCATAGTCCGTCGAATCTTTACCAAAAACTTGAAAACTTCACAACACAAAACTTAACAGAAAACTCGTAAGCTCCGTTAGTATAAGAAAATAAATCACCACTTAGGTACTGTTGTGAACTCATTCTAAATTCATATTGGTGTAATATCTACTGTATTCCAACTCATCTATGGTTAATACCCTCCGATACTACTCATAGATTCATCAAAATAAGCAAACAACACATAGAAAACATAATCTGTTAAAAACAGGACAGTCTGTAGTAATCTGGATCAAACGTATACTTATGGAACCCCAAAAATTCTAAAATAAATTGATGGACGTGAGGAATTTATCTATTAATCATCTGCAAAAAGAATTAACTAAATAGCACTCTCCATTAAAAAATGGAAACAAATCTCGTGAGCGCTAAAGTTTCTGTTTTTTACAGCAAGATCGCAAAGACTTTCCCCAAGTCTTCCCAAAGGTTCTACTTGGCACAAACACTAATTAAAAGCATGAAACCACATCTAAACATAGTATAGATGAATTATTTTTTACTAAACAGGATCAAAAAGCAAAGAACAAAAATAAAATTGGGTTGCCTCCCAACAAGCGCTATCGTTTAACGCCCGTAGCTAGGCATGATGATTTCAATGATGCTCACATAAAGGATAAGAATTGAAACATAAAGAGAGAATCATGAAGAATATGACTAGAACATTTAAGCCTAACCCACTTCCCATGCATAGGGATTTTTTGAACAAACAACTTACGGAAACAATAATCAACTAGCATAGGAAGGCAAAACAAGCATAACTTTAGAACTTTAAGCACATAGAGAGGAAACTTGATATTATTGCAATTCCTACAAGCATATGTTCCTCCCTCATAATAATTTTCAGTAGCATCATGAATGAATTCAACAATATAACCATCACATAAAGCATTCTTTTTATGATCTACAAGCATAGAAAATTTACTACTCTCCACATAGGCAAAATTCTTCTCATTCGGAATAGTGGGAGTATCATAAGAAACTTGAATACTACAAATTGTTTCCACATTAAAAGAGTAATATTCAGGAAAAGGGTAATCATAATCATGACAAGTTTTAATATAATCATCACTACTTTTTATAGAATAAGTGTCATCATAATAATCATCATAAGTAGCAACTTTGTTCTCATCATAATCAATTGAAACTTCTTCCAAGATAGTGGAATCATTACTAAATAAAGTCATGACCTCTCCAAATCCACTTTCATGATTATCATAATAAGATTCAACATCCTCCAAAATAGTGGGATCATTACTTCCTAAAGTTGACACTCTTCCAAACCCACTTTCATCAATATAATCATCATAAGTAGGAGACATGCTATCATCATAACAAATTTGCATATCAAAACTTGAGAGGCTAAAAATATCATCTTCATTAAACATAGCATCCCCAAGCTTGGGACAAACATTAATTGCAGAAAATATATTCTCAAACTTGTCATTCTCATCAAACATAGCATCCCCAAGCTTGGGCCTTTTCATATCATAAGCATAATCACTCTCATCATTAATAGTATGGATATCACCAGTAGTATAGCAATTATCATCATCACAATGAGTAATAGGAGCATCATCATTTGGGAGGGATACCTTTTCACCTTTGCTTCTCCATCTTTTCTTTTTCTTCTTCACATTATGTGTGGGTTTAATCCTCTTTTTGGAGCTCCTTATTAAGGAGATTGGTTGAATAGGAGGCTCCTCCTCGTTACCTGATTCATCATAAGAAATAATAGGAGAATATTGGGAAGTCTCTTCCCTTTCATTAGTATTCTCTTCATCTTCTATTTGTTTTCTTGTCTTTATGTAATTGGCAATATAAGTATTTTCAATGCAATTCACCACACAATACATAAAAATTGCTTCTAGATCAAAATCAAGAAATCTATCAAGATTAAATTTTGGAATACCCTCAGTTATACGTTTCATTTCTTCATACCCCAAAAGAAGACTAAGCTCTTTATGATGCTCAAGGGTAATCAAGTTATCACAATTTTTGGACACGATTTGATCATGAAACAAATAGCATTGGAGCTTTAAATGATCATGTTCATTGCAAAGTTCACAAGGATGGCGATAAATATTGAATCTTTCAGCACAATCATTTAGCCTTTATTGCAACCATTTAGTTTCCAAATACTTACGCCTTTTGCAAAATCTATCTTCCCTATTTGGTGTGTGCTTGCAAGCTCTATGTATTCCACAAAAGTTGGCGTGCTTATAAGAGACATTTTCATCATGACTAGTGCAATCATCATTAGTACCATGGATATTCAAGGAATTCATACTAACAACATTGCAATCATGCTCGTCATTCAAATATTTAGTGCCAAACATTCTAATGCATTCTTCTTCTAACACTTTGGCACAATTATCGTAACAAAGTACTATGCGCATGCTCCTAGGGGGTAGATTGGTAGGAAAAGACCATTGCTCGTCCCCGACCGCCACTTATAAGGAAGAAAATCAATAAACAAATCATGCTCCGACTTCATCACATAACGGTTCACCATACGTGCATGCTACGGGAATCACAAACTTTAACACAAGTATTTCTCAAATTCACAACCACTCAACTAGCATGACTCTAATATCACCATCTTCATATCTCAAAACAATCATAAGGAATCAAACTTCTCACAGTATTCAATGCACTTTATATGAAAGTTTTTATTATATCCCTCTTGGATGCCCATCATATTAGGACTAAATTAATAACCAAAGCAAACTACAATGCTGTTTAGAGACTCTCAAAATGATATAAGTGAAGCATGAGAGTTCATCTATTTCTTCAAAATAAAACCACCGTCGTGCTCTAAAAGGATATAAGTGAAGTACTAGAGCAAATGACAAACTACTCCGAAAGATATAAGTGAAGATCAATGAGTAGTCGAATAATTATGCAACTATGTGAAGACTCTCTCTCATTTAAGAATTTCAGATCTTGGTATTGTATCCAAACAGCAAGCAAAACAAAATAAAACAAAATGACGCTCCAAGCAAAACACATATCATGTGGTGAATAAAAATATAGCTCCAAGTAATGTTACCGATGAACGAAGACGAAAGAGGGGATGCCTTCCGGGGCATCCCCAAGCTTAGGCTCTTACCACTCCTTATTCCATAGTCCATCAAATCTTTACCCAAAACTTGAAAACTTCACAACACAAAACTCAACAGAAAACTCGTAAGCTCCGTTAGTATAAGAAAATAAAACCACCACTTAGGTACTGTTGTGAACTCATTCTAAATTCATATTGGTGTAATATCTACTGTATTCCAACTTATCTATGGTTCATACCCTCCGATAATACTCATAGATTCATCAAAATAAGCAAACAACACATAGAGAACAGAACCTATCAAAAACAGAACAGTCTGTAGTAATCTGTAGGTTTCGAATACTTCTGTAACTCCAAAAATCCTGAGAAATTAGGAAGTCCTAGGAAATTTGTTCATCAATCTACTGCAAGTAGAATTGGTATTTCATCGCTCTCTGGTAAAAAATGAAAATTATTCTCGTGAGCGCATACTTTCTTTTTTTACAGCAAGATCAAATAACAACCACCCAAGAAGATCCTAAAGGCTTTACTTGGCACAAACACTAATTAAAACATAAAAACATAATAATAACAGAGGATAAATGATTAATTTATTACTAAACAGGAACAAAAAGAAGGAGCAAAAATAAAATTGGGTTGCCTCCTAAAAATAATGATTTCAACGATGCTCACATAAAAGATAAGAATTGTAACATAAAGAGAGCATCATGAAGAATATTACTAGCACATTTAAGCCTAACCCACTTCCTATGCATAGGGATTTTGTGAGCAAACAACTTATAGGAATAAGAATCAACTTGCATAGGAAGGTAAAACAAGCATAGCTTCAAAATTTTCAACACATGGAGAGGAAACTTGATATTATTGCAATTCCTACGAGCATATATTCCTCCCTCATAATAATTTTCAGTGGCATCATGAATGAATTCAACAATATAACCATCGCATAAAGCATTATTTACATGATATACAAGCATAGAATTTTTATTACTCTCCACATAAGCAAATTTCTTCTCATGAATAGTAGTGGGAGCAAACTCAACAAAATAACTATCATGTGAGGCATAATCCAGTTGAAAGTTAAAATCATGATGACAAGTTTCATGGATATCATTATTCTTTATAGCATACGTGTCATCACAATAATCATCATAGATAGGAGGAATGCTTTCATCATAATAAATTTGCTCATCAGAACTTGGGGGACAAAAAATATCATCTTCCTCAAACATAGCATCCCCAAGCTTGTGACTTTGCATATCATTAGCATCATGGGTATTCAAAGAATTCATACTAACAACATTGCAATCATGCTCATCATCCAAAGATTTAGTGCCAAACATTTTAATACATTCTTCTTCTAACACTTTGGCACAATTATCGGAATCCTTATTTTCACGAAAGACATTAAAAAGATGAAGCATATGAGGTACCCTTAATTCCATTTTTTGTAGTTTTCTTTTATAGACTAAACTAGTGATAAAACAAGGAATTAAAAGATTCCATTGAAAGATCTAAAGATATACCTTCAAGCGCTAACCTCCCCGGCAATGGCGCCAGAAAAGAGCTTGATGTCTACTACACAACCTTCTTCTTGTAGACGTTGTTGGGCCTCCAAGTGCAGAGGTTTGTAGGACAGTAGCAAATTTCCCTCAAGTGGATGACCTAAGGTTTATCAATCCATGGGAGGCATAGGATGAAGATGGTCTCTCTCAAACAACCCTGCAACCAAATAACAAATAGTCTCTTGTGTCCCCAATACACCCAATACAATGGTAAATTATATAGGTGCACTAGTTCGGCGAAGAGATGGTGATACAAGTGCAATATGGATAGTAGATAATGGTTTTTGTAATCTGAAAATATAAAAACAGCAAGGTAACTAATGATAAAAGTGAGCACAAACGGTATTGCAATGTTAGGAAACAAGGCCTAGGGTTCATACTTTCACTAGTGCAAGTTCTCTCAACAATAATAACATAATCGGATCATATAACTATCCCTCAACATGCAACAAAGAGTCACACCAAAGTCACTAATAGCGGAGAACAAACGAATAGATTATTGTAGGGTACGAAACCACCTCAAAGTTATCCTTTCTGATCGATCTATTCAAGAGTCCGTAGTAAAATAACACGAAGCTATTCTTTCCGTTCAATCTATCATAGAGTTCGTACTAGAATAACACCTTAAGACACAAATCAACGAAAACCCTAATGTCACCTAGATACTCCAATGTCACCTCAAGTATCCATGGGTATGATTATACGATATGCATCACACAATCTCAGATTCATCTATTAAACCAACACAAAGAACTTCAAAGAGTGCCCCAAAGTTTCTACCGGAGAGTCAAGACGAAAACGTGTGCCAACCCCTATGCATAAGTTCACGAGGTTACGGGACTCGCAAGTTGATCACCAAAACATACATCAAGTGGATCATGTGATATCCCATTGTCACCACAGATAAGCACATGCAAGACATACATCAAGTGTTCTCAAATCCTTAAAGAGTCAATCCAATAAGATAACTTCAAAGGGAAAACTCAATCCATTACAAGAGAGTAGAGAGGGAGAAACATCATAAGATCCAACTATAATAGCAAAGCTCGCGATACATCAAGATCGTATCACCTCAAGAACACGAGAGAGAGAGAGAGAGAGAGAGATCAAACACATAGCTACTGGTACATACCCTCAGCCCCGAGGGTGAACTACTCCCTCCTCATCATGGAAAGCGTCGGGATGATGAAGATGGCCATCGGAGAGGGATCCCCCCCTCCGGCAGGGTGCCAGAACGGGTCTAGATTGGTTTTTGGTGGCTACGGAGGCTTCTAGCGGCGGAACTCCTGATCTATTCTGCTCTCCGATGTTTTTATGGTATATGGACATATATAGTCGAAAGAAGTCGGTCAGGGGAGCCACGAGGGGCCCACGAGGGTGGGGGGTGCGCCTCCCTGTCTCATGGCTTCCTCAAAGCTTCCCCGACGTCTACTCTAAGTCTCCTGGATTGCTTCCATTCAAAAAATAACTCTCCCGAAGGTTTCATTCCGTTTGGACTCCGTTTGATATTCCTTTTCTTTGAAACACTGAAATAGGCAAGAAAACAACAATTTGGGTTGGGCCTCCGGTTAATAGGTTAGTGATAACCCACAAGTATAGGGGATCGCAACAGCTTTCGAGGGTAGAGTATTCAACCCAAATTTATTTATTTAACACAAGGGGAGCCAAAGAATATTCTCAAGTATTAGCAGCTGAGTTGTCAATTCAACCACACCTGGAAACTTAGTATCTGCAGCAAAGTGTTTATTAGCAAAGTAAAATGATAGTGATGGTAACGGTAACAAAAGAGTAATGAAAGCAAAGTAATGTTTTTGGTATTTTGTAGTGATTGTAACAATAGCAACGGGAAAGTAAATAAGCGTAAACCAGTATATGGAAAGCTCGTAGGCATTGGATCAATGATGGATAATTATTCCGGATGTGGTTCATCATGTAACAGTCATAACATAGGGTGACACAGAACTAGCTCCAATTCGTCAATGTAATATAGGCATGTATTCTGAATATAGTCATACGTGCTTATGGAAAAGAACTTGCATGACATCTTTTGTCCTACCCTCCCGTGGCAGCGGGTTCCTAATGGAAACTAAGGGATATTAAGGCCTCCTTTTAATAGAGAACCAGAACAAAGCTTTAACACATAGTGAATACATGAACTCCTCAAACTACGGTCATCACCGGTAAGTATCCCGATTATTGTCACTTCGGGGTTAACGGATCATAACACATAATAGGTGACTATAGACTTGCAAGATAGGATCTAGAACTCTCATATATTGATGAAAACATAATAGGTTCAGATCTGAAATCATGGCACTCGGGCCCTAGTGACAAGCAGTAAGCATAGCAAAGTCATAGAAACATCAATCTCAGAACATAGTGGATACTAGGTGAGGGAGTCCTGGATTAGGGGGTCTCCGGACAGCCAGACTGTTGGACTATGAAGATACAAGATTGAAGACTTCGCCCCATGTCCGGATGGGACTCTACTTGGAATGGAAGGCAAGCTAGGCAATACGGATATGTATATCTCCTCCTTTGTAACCGACCTTGTGTAACCCTAGCCCCCTCCGGTGTCTATATAAACCGGAGGGTTTTAGTCCGTAGGACAACATACAATCATACCATAGGCTAGCTTCTAGGGTTTAGCCTCTCCGATCTCGTGGTAGATCAACTCTTGTACTACTCATATTATCAAGAATAATCAAGCAAGACGTAGGGTTTTACCTCCATCTAGAGGGCCCGAACCTGGGTAAAACATCGTGTCCCCTGCCTCCTGTTACCATCCGCCTTAGACGCACAGTTCGGGACCCCCTACCCGAGATCCGCCGGTTTTGACAGCGACATTGGTGCTTTCATTAGATTTCCTCTGTGTCGTCGCCATTAGGCTTGATGGCTCCTTCGATCATCGATAGCGATGCAATCCAGGGTGAGACTTTTCTCCCCGGACAGATCTTTGTATTCGGCGGCTTCGCACTGCGGGCCAACTCGCTTGACCATCTGGAGCAGATCGAGAGTTACGCCCCTGGCCACCAAGTCAGGTTTGGAAGCTTAAACTACACGGCCGATATCCGCGGAGACTTGATCTTCGACGGATTCGAGCCCCTGCCTTGTGCGCCACACGGTCACGATGAGTATGATTTAGCTCTACCACCAGACAGTGTTCAGGAGATCGCACCGGCAACCGCTCTGACCCTCAATTCGGAACCAGCTGCGCCATCCATGGACGGGTGGATAGACCCCGCCACAGAGGCCACACTCTCATCGGCGATCGAGTCGAGTATCGACCTTACCCTTCACGACAGTCGTGACGCCGAACTATCGGATTCCTCCCCGGCCACGGACTCCCAACCGCCTGTGCCCATGCCTATCGAATCCGATTGGGCGCCGATCATGGAGTTTACCTCCGTGGATATCTGTCAGCACTCGCCCTTCGGTGACATACTGAACTCATTGAGGTCTCCCTCCTTGTTAGGAGAGTCCTGGCCGAACTATGTTCGGCAGGATTGGGATGTGGATGACGAAGAAATTCACCGCCCACCCACCACCCACTTAGTAGCCACTGTCGACGACTTAACCGACATGCTCGACTTCGACTCCGAAGACATCGACGGTATGGATGACGATGCAGGAGACGAACAGGAACCACTACCCACAGGGCACTGGACACCCACTTCATCATATGATGTATACATGGTGGACACACCCAAAGAAAGCGACGACGAGGAATGGAAGGGCGCAACGAAGGGTTGTTCCCTCGAGAAGCAGTCAAAGCGGAGGCGTAAGCGCCGCTCCAAATCTCGCCTCAGTAGAAACAGCGGTCATATAGACCCAGCGATAGAGCAGGGTGAACCATCGCTCGACCAGGGCAACACGGAGAATCAAACCAAACAACCCGACTCCGTCGAAGATAACAGTCTGGACGACATCACACCGGACAGGTGCCCGGAGCAACAGAATGCCCATCAAAGGCTTGTTGCCACTGCGAGGAGTTTGAAAAAGCAGAAGCAAAGGCTCAGGGCTGTGCAAGACACACTCAGAATCAGATGGAGTGAAGTACTCAACACTGCAATGAATTACGGTGGTAATCGCCACACCAAGAGCTACCCGAAGCGAAAGTTGCTACCCGAATTCGATGAGGAGGCCTTAGATCCCCCGCAATTAGAAAACAAAACGGCCATCCGGTCGGATAGACGACCTCATGGCCAATATAAAGCGGCAAACGACGCCGCACATAAGCCAGTACGCGATCCACGCGAGGGCTCGCATCAAAAGGACGGCGTAACCAAATCCATATACGGGCCACGCAAGCGCGCTCCAATATGCAATACAACACAACAAACATCCGAACACCATGGTACACCCAAATACAGGGGTGCCGCACACCCCCTATGTTTCACCGATGAGGTGCTAGACCATGAATTTCCAGAGGGATTCAAACCCATAAACATACAGGCGTACGGCGGAACAACAGACCCTGGGGTCTGGATTGAGGACTATATCCTCCATATCCACATGGCTCGAGGAGACGATCTCCACGCCATTAAGTACTTACCCCTCAAGCTCAAAGGGCCAGCCCGGCACTGTTTAAAAGCCTCCCAGAAAACTCCATTGGAAGCTGGGAAGAGCTCGAAGACGCCTTTCGGGCAAATTTTCAAGGGACCTATGTCCGACCACCGGATGCAGACGATTTAAGTCATATAACTCACCAGCCTAGAGAGTCAGCCCGAAAGCTTTGGAACAGGTTCCTCACTAAGAAGAACCAAATAGTCGATTGTCCAGACACCGAAGCCTTAGCAGCTTTCAAGCACAGCGTTCGAGACGAATGGCTCGCCAGACACCTCGGCCAAGAAAAGCCGAGAACAATGGCAGCATTAACAAGCCTCATGACCCGCTTTTGCGCGGGCGAGGACAGCTGGTTAGACCGATGCAGCACCAGCGACCCAAGTACATCCGAAGTCAGGGACGGAAACGGGAAATCATGACGCAGCAAAAACAAGCGCTAGAATAAAGAAGACAGCCCGAAGAGCACAACGGTAAACGCCGGATTCAGAAGCTCTCGGCCAGGTCAGCAAAAGCCGCCCTACAAAGGCAACAGAGACGAACTGTCCAGCCTAAACAAGATTCTGGACCAAATATGTCAGATCCATAGTACCCCCAACAAACCTGCAAATCATACCCGTAGAGAATGTTGGGTCTTCAAGCAGTCCGGCAAGCTCAACGCCGAACATAAGGGCCAGGATACACCAAGCGAAGATGAGGACGAGCCTCGCAAGCAAAGCACTGGGGAACAGAAGAAATTCCCACCAGAAGTCAAAACAGTCAACGTGTTACACGTAATAAAGGGGAGAAACAAAGCGACACTCCCAGAGACACATGCCCCAGGGCCTATCACCGTGGAATTCTGCCACTGGTCGTCCCAACTGATCACTTTTGACCATCGGGATTACTCAGCAAGTGTCCGGCGTGCAGGATGGGCTGCCTTGGTATTAGACCCAATAATTGACGGATACCACTTCACACGAGTTATGATGGATGGCGGCAGTAGTTTAAACCTGATATATCAGGATACAGTACGCAACATGGGGATAGACCCAGCAAAAATTAGCCATAGCAATACTACCTTTAAAAGAGTAACGCCAGGCCAAGAAGCCCATTGCACGAGCTCCCTGCTACTAGAGGTTATATTCGGCTTTCGCGATAACTTCCGCAGCGAAAAGTTAACCTTCAACATCGCTCCATTCCAAAGTGGCTATCAAGCTCTACTCGGACGCGAAGCTTTCGCTCGCTTTAACGCAATACCACATTATGCTTCTCTTATGCTTAAGATGCCCAGTCCACGTGACATCATTACGGTAAATGGAAATATTGAGCACTCCTTGTGCGCGGAAGACCGTGCGGCTGCCTTGGCAGCCGCACGCTAAACGGCCTCACCAACTGAAGCATCTGACAGGTCGTTAAGACCACGGACGCGGTTAGACGAGTCCGGCGCAATTATATGTAATTGATACAGGTTTGATGGCTATACCCCTATTACAATACAAGGGGCTCAACGCGCGTAAACAAGTGGCAATTAGGCTCAACTTTACTCATCTTGAACTGTACATATTTTCTTTAGTACAACCTACCTTTTTGCACGACAACTTTTCAACTAAGTTCCTCTCTTTTACAGATGACCATCGTGCTACACCCGTCTAGGATACGGCACAACGGAGACACAGGCGCGGACGTGCAGCAAGGACCCGTTCCAAGGATTCTTTTTAGATTAAGACCCTGCGTAAACCTTTTTTACTGTCTCTTGTTGATACACATCCCCGGATTCTCAGTACAATTGAGAGGGATGCTGACGTATTGGCATGTGGCCACGTTAGAATATTGCACGTACCTGGACACCAGGGGCTTATTACAAAGGGCACTGTTTAGGCCCGGTTTGCACCATAAAGACCGAATACCTTAGGGAGTGTTCGGCATCGCGAGTTTGGCCTTATATGCATCAGCTCCGAATCATGTCTTTGGTCAAATGTTGGGTTTGCCCGGCTCCTGTGTTTTGCTTCCTTACGTTCCGCTCTATCGGCTAAGGCAGCACCAGGAGAACTACTGCGATTGTGCCCTGGTTCATCCGGACGAGCACCTCAGTAGAGAAAGCCGAAAACTGACTGTCATGATATAGCATGAGACTGGTCAACAACTCGATGACCTACCGGAATCTTCGGGATTCCTCCGCCTTAACGAAGGGCCGTTTCCCGGCCAGGCATGTACGCACCCCAAATTCGGATGAGTGCGGAGCCACCAGGGGCTATATAGTAGCCCCACTGTCAAGCTCCTCTGGCTAAGTGAAAGTGTTAAAGCATTATAGTCTGGTTGCCTAGTTCGCTGTGCTATCACCTCCTTAATGGACCAAGACGTTGGATCAAGTGTGAACATGCGTCTTCTGCGAACACCCCCGCATTATATGCGTGGGGGCTGAAGCCGACGACTGCAATCTTTCAGGTTATATACATATATACATAATCGGCCGCACATGAGGCATCATAATACTTTTGGGCAAAAGTATAAATACAGCCTTGATAAACTTAATAAAACATTATTTTTACAATGGGAATACATGTCATTCAAACATAATATTCTTCGAGCACTGGGCCTCTATCGAACGAGCGCCTTCAAGAACTTCTTCAAAATAGTGCTCGGCAGCCACTCGGCCTATGGTCGAACCCTGCGCCACGACAGTGGTGGCATCCATCTCCGCCCAGTATGTTTTGACACGGGCAAGGGCCATCCGCGAGCCTTCTATGCACGTCGACCTCTTCATCGCATTAATGCACGGCCCCGCACCAAGGAACTGCTGCACCAAACTAAAATAGTTGTTCGGCTTTGGCCTTTCCGGCCACAGATGATCCACAACAGACCTCATGGCGAGTCCGGACAATCTATTCAGCTCGGCCCATTCGGCAAGCCGATCAGTCAATGGAAGCGGACGCTCTGGAACATTAAATTGTGACCAGAATAGCTTGTCCACTTCACGATCTGTTTGATCTCGGAAGTATTCGGCCGCATCGACAGCACTCGCCGCCAAGTCCAGATATGCGTCCGCCGAACTCCACAGACGGTCCAGAGGGGCATACTGAGGATCTCCAAACTTCCTCCGCGGCATGAAGGGTTTCCCAGCCGCGATATCCCCGGCTTGACGCAACTCCTCCTTCTTCTCTCTCATCGCAGAGCGGGTATCTTTGGTCGCCATCGTGGCCTTCTCCAGGTTCGTCGCCTCCGCCCGGTTTTCTTCTTCAAGAAGCTGGCAACGGTCGGCAGTGTCTTTTAACTTTACAGCCATCTTGGCCATTTTCTCTTTGCTCTCGCAATGCGCGGCCTTTTCGGCTCTTAACTCTTCGGCCACCTTTAAAGCAGCCGCATTACTACTCCTTGCTTGCTCCTTGGCTCAGGCAAGCTCCGCCCGAAGGGTCTCCACGGTGGCAGATCCATCTGCAGTCACAACATGTTAAAGATACTGGCATCATGCTGCTCTTATTATGTGACGATCACCAGAAAAATTACTCACTCTGTGCCTGGTCAAGCCGCTTGTTGACAAGCACAATGTCGGCATCTGCCGCATCCAGTTGCCGCTTTAGTCCGGCAAACCCATCAGTCTGGCTAGCCACCGGAGCTTCAACCACCTGCACATAAAGGCGGTCTGGTTATTACCTGGGACTATGATCCTCTGTTTGCTGCCGTTCTCGACGACAACCAGAGTCTCAGGGGCTACTATCTACACAGGGCACACCTTAAAATGTGCGATACTGTCAAAAATATACATCATTTCACGTACCTCAAAACCCGTTAGTAGACTCATAAAGGCTTCATGCAACCCGCTTTCGGCGGACGAAATCCTTTCAATCACCGTACCCATCAACGTATGGTGCTCTTCTGAGATAGTCGCTCGCTCTAGTAGATCCCTCAGTACGTCCGACCGCATACCAGATGGTGCCGGGCTCTTTTGTTTGCTCTCTTCAAGAGCCGGATACTGGGGACTTCGGGTGGCCATAGGATTATCTTCTGGCCTCGCCGGATCCGGAGAGACCCTCCGCAACGACACTTCTGTTGGAAATATGCCCTAGAGGCAATAATAAAATGATTATTATATTTCCTTGTTCATGATAATTGTCTATTATTCATGCTATAATTGTATTATCCGGAAATCGTAATACATGTGTGAATACATAGACCACAATGTTTCCCTAGTGAGCCTCTAGTTGACTAGCTCGTTGATCAACAGATAGTCATGGTTTCCTGGCTATGGACATGGGGATGTCATTGATAATGGGATCACATCATTAGGAGAATGATGTGATGGACAAGACCCAAACCTAAGCATAGCACAAAGATCGTGTAGTTCGTTTGCTATAGCTTTTCTGGATGTCAAGTATCATTTCCTTAGACCATGAGATTGTGCAACTCCCGGATACCGTAGGAGTGCCTTGGGTGTGCCAAACGTCATAACGTAACTGGGTGACTATAAAGGTACATTACAGGTATCTCCGAAAGTGTCTGTTGGGTTGGCACGAATCGAGACTGGGATTTGTCACTCCGTATGACGGAGAGGTATCTCTGGGCCCACTCGGTAATGCATCATCATAATGAGCTCAATGTGATCAAGTGGTTGATCACGGGATCATGCATTACGGTACGAGTAAAGTGACTTGCCGGTAACAAGACTGAACAAGGTATTGGGATACCGACGATCGAGTCTCGGGCAAGTAACGTACCGATTGACAAAGGGAATTGAGTACGGGATTGATTAGGTCCTCGTCATCGTGGTTCATCCGATGAGATCATCGAGGAGCATGTGGGAGCCAACATGGGTATCCAGATCCTGCTGTTGGTTATTGATCAGAGAGTCGTCTCGGTCATGTCTGCTTGTCTCCCGAACCCGTAGGGTCTACACACTTAAGGTTCGGTGACGCTAGGGTTGTATAGATATGAGTATGCAGTAATCCGAAAGTTGTTCGGAGTCCCGGATGAGATCCTGGACGTCACGAGGAGTTCCGGAATTGTCCGGAGGTGAAGAATTATATATAGGAAGTGTAGTTTCGGCCATCGGGAAAGTTTCAGGGTCACCGGTATTGTACCAGGACCACCAGATGGGTCCCGGGGGTCCACCGGGTGGGGCCACCCATCCCGGAGGGCCCCATGGGCTGAAGTGGGGAGGGGAACCAGCCCATAGTGGGCTGGTGCGCCCCCCCTGGGCCCCCCATGTGCCTAGGGTTGGGAACCCTAGGGGAGGGGGCGCCTCCACTTGCCTTGGGGGGTACTCCACCCCTTGGCCGCCGCCCCCCCTAGGAGATCCCATCTCCTAGGGCCGGCGCACCCCCCTATGGGGCCTATATAAAGGGGGGAGGGAGGGCAGCCGCACCTCAAGTCTTGGCGCCTCCCTCTCCCCTGCTACACCTCTCCCTCTCGCAGAAGCTCGGCGAAGCCCTGCTGCGATCAATGCTGCATCCACCACCACGCCGTCGTGCTGCTGGATCTTCATCAAACTCTCCTTCCCCCTTGCTGGATCAAGAAGGAGGAGACGTCATCCGCTCCGTACGTGTGTTGAACGCGGAGGTGCCGTCCGTTCGGCACTTGGTCATCGGTGATTTGGGATCACGGCGAGTACGACTCCATCATCCCCGTTCTCTTGAACGCTTCGCTCACGATCTACAAGGGTATGTAGATGCACTCTCCTCTCGTTGCTAGTCGACTCCATAGATTGATCTTGGTGAAACGTAGGAATTTTTTTTGTTTTCTGCTACGATCCCCAACAGTGGCATCATGAGCTAGGTCTATGCGTAGTTACTATGCACGAGTAGAACACAGAGTAGTTGTGGGCGTCAATATTGTCAATTTTCTTGCCGTTACTAGTCTTATCTTGATTCAGCGGCTTCGTGGGATGAAGCGGCCCGGACCAACCTTACACGTACGCTTACGTGAGACCGGTTCCACCGATTGACATGCACTAGTTGCATAAGGTGGCTGGCGGGTGTCTGTCTCTCCCACTTTAGTCGGATCGGATTCGATGAACAGGGTCCTTATGAAGGGTAAATAGAAATTGGCAATTCACGTTGTGGTTTTGGCGTAGGTAAGAAATGTTCTTGCTAGAAACCTATAGCAGCCACGTAAAAACTTGCAACAACAATTAGAGGACGTCTAACTTGTTTTTGCAGCAAGTGTTTTGTGATGTGATATGGCCAATAGTTGTGATGAATGATGAATGATATATGTAATGTATGAGATTGATCATGTACTTGTAATAGGGATCACGACTTGCATGTCGATGAGTATGAGAACCGGCAGGAGCCATAGGAGTTGTCTTTATTTATTTATGACATGCATGTCAACATAAACGTCATGTAATTACTTTACTTTATTGCTAAAGTGTTAGCCATAGTAGTAGAAGTAATAGTTGGCGAGCAACTTCATGGAGACACGATGATGGAGATCATGATGATGGAGATCATGGTGTCATGCCGGTGACAAGATGATCATGGAGCCCCAAGATGGAGATCAAAGGAGCTATATGATATTGGCCATATCATGTCACTATTATTTGATTGCATGTGATGTTTATCATGTTTTTGCATCTTGTTTACTTAGAACGACGGTAGTAAATAAGATGATCCCTCATAATAATTTCAAGAAAGTGTTCCCCCTAACTGTGCGCCGTTGCGACAGTTCATTGTTTCGAAGCACCACGTGATGATCGGGTGTGATAGATTCCAACGTTCACATACAACGGGTGTAAGACAGATTTACACACGCAATACACTTAGGTGGACTTGACGAGCCTAGCATGTACAGACATGGCCTCGGAACACAGAAGACCGAAAGGTCGAGCATGAGTCATATAGAAGATACGATCAACATGAAGATGTTCAAATGATGACTAGTCCGTCTCACGTGATGATCGGACACAGCCTAGTCAACTCAGATCATGTTATACTTAGATGACTGGAGGGATGTCTATCTAAGTGGGAGTTCATTGAATAATTTGATTAGATGAACTTAATTATCATGAACTTAGTCTAAAATCTTTACAATATGTCTTGTAGATCAAATGGCCAACGTTGTCCTCAACTTCAACGTGTTCCTAGAGAAAACCAAGCTGAAAAATGATGGCAGCAACTATACGGACTGGGTCCGGAACCTGAGGATCATCCTCGTAGCTGCCAAGAAAGATTATGTCCTAGAAGCACTGCTAGGTGACGCACCCGTCCCACAAAACCAAGACGTTATGAACGCTTGGCAGACACATGCTGATGATTACTCCCTCGTTCAGTGCGGCATGCTTTACAGCTTAGAACCGGGGCTCCAAAAGCGTTTTGAGCGACACGGAGCATATGAGATGTTCGAAGAGCTGAAAATGGTTTTCCAAGCTCATGCCCGGGTCGAGAGATATGAAGTCTCCGACAAGTTCTTCAGCTGTAAGATGGAGGAAAATAGTTCTGTCAGTGAGCACATACTCAAAATGTCTGGGTTGCATAACCGCTTGACTCAGCTGGGAGTTAATCTCCCGGATGACGCAGTCATTGACAGAATCCTTCAGTCGCTTCCACCAAGCTACAAGAGCTTTGTGATGAACTTCAATATGCAGGGGATGGAAAAGACCATTCCTGAAGTATTTGCAATGCTGAAATCAGCAGAGGTAGAAGTCAAAAAGGAACATCAAGTGTTGATGGTGAATAAAACCACTAAGTTCAAGAAAGGCAAGGGTAAGAAGAACTTCAAGAAGGACGGCAAGGGAGTTGCCGCGCCCGGTAAGCAAGCTGCTGGGAAGAAGCCAAAGTATGGACCCAAGCCCGAGACTGAGTGCTTTTATTGCAAGGGAAGTGGTCACTGGAAGCGGAACTGCCCCAAATACTTAGCGGACAAGAAGGCCGGCATCACAAAAGGTATATGTGATATACATGTAATTGATGTGTACCTTACCAGTACTCGTAGTAGCTCCTGGGTATTTGATACCGGTGCGGTTGCTCACATTTTTAACTCAAAGCAGGAGCTGCGGAATAAGCGGAGACTGGCGAAGGACGAGGTGACAATGCGCGTCGAGAATGGTTCCAAGGTCGATGTGATCGCCGTCGGCACGCTACCTCTACATTTACCTACGGGATTAGTTTTAAACCTCAATAATTGTTATTTAGTGCTAGCTTTGAGCATGAACATTGTATCAGGATCTCGTTTAATATGAGATGGCTACTCATTTAAATCCGAGAATAATGGTTGTTCTATTTATATGAGAGATATGTTTTATGGTCATGCTCCGATGGTGAATGGTTTATTCTTAATGAATCTCGAGCGTAATGCTACACATATTCATAGTGTGAATACCAAAAGATGTAAGGTTGATAATGATAGTCCCACGTACTTGTGGCACTGCCGCCTTGGTCACATAGGTGTCAAACGCATGAAGAAGCTCCATGCAGATGGACTTTTAGAGTCTCTTGATTAGGAATCATTTGACACGTGCAAACCATGCCTCATGGGTAAAATGACCAAGACTCCGTTCTCAGGAACAATGGAGCGAGCAACCAACTTATTGGAAATCATACATACTGATGTGTGCGGTCCAATGAGTGTTGAGGCTCGCGGTGGCTATCGTTATGTTATCACCCTCACTGATGACTTGAGTAGATATGGGTATGTCTACTTAATGAAACACAAGTCTGAGACCTTTGAAAAGTTCAAGGAATTTCAGAGTGAGGTTGAGAATCGACGTGACAGGAAAATCAAGTTCTTGCGATCATATCGTGGGGGAGAATACTTGAGTCACGAATTTGGCACACACTTAAGAAAATGTGGAATAGTTTCACAACTCACGCCGCCTGGAACACCTCAGCGTAATGGTGTGTCCGAACGTTGTAATCGCACTATTAGATATGGTGCGATCTATGATGTCTCTTACCGATTTACTGCTATCATTTTGGGGCTATGCTTTAGAGACTGCCGCATTCAATTTAAATAGGGCTCCGTCGAAATCCGTTGAGATGACACCGTATGAATTATGGTTTGGGAAGAAACCTAAGCTGTCGTTTCTAAAAGTTTGGGGATGCGATGATTATGTCAAGAAACTTCAACCTGAAAAGCTCGAACCCAAGTCGGAAAAATGCGTCTTCATAGGATATCCTAAAGAAACTGTTGGGTATACCTTCTACCTCAGATCCGAAGGCAAGATCTTTGTTGCCAAGAATGGGTCCTTTCTAGAGAAGGAGTTTCTCTCAAAAGAAATAAGTGGGAGGAAGGTAGAACTTGATTAAGTATTACCTCTTGAACCGGTAAGTGGCGCAGCTCAAGAAAATGTTCCTGAGGTGCCTGCACCGACTAGAGAGGAAGTTGTTGATGATGATCATGAAACTTCAGATCAAGTTGCTACTGAACTTCGTAGGTCCACAAGGACACATTCCGCACCAGAGTGGTATGGCAACCCTGTCTTGGAAATCATGTTGTTAGACAATGGTGAACCTTCGAACTATGAAGAAGCGATGGCGGGCCCGGATTCTGACAAATGGCTGGAAGCCATGAAATCCGAGATAGGATCCATGTATGAAAACGAAGTATGGACTTTGACTGACTTGCCCGTTGATCGGCGAGCCATAGAAAATAAATGGATCTTTAAGAAGAAGACATACGCGGATGGTAATGTGACCATCTATAAAGCTCGGCTTGTTGCTAAGGGTTATCGACAAGTTCAAGGGGTTGACTACGATGAGACTTTCTCACCCGTAGCGAAGCTGAAGTCCGTCCGAATCATGTTAGCAATTGCCGCATTCTATGATTATGAGATATGGCAAATGGACGTCAAAACGGCATTCCTTAATGGTTTCCTTAAGGAAGAATTGTATATGATGCAGCCGGAAGGTTTTGTCGATCCTAAGAATGCTGACAAGGTGTGCAAGCTCCAACGCTCGATTTATGGGCTGGTGCAAGCATCTCGGAGTTGGAACATTCGCTTTGATGAGATGATCAAACCGTTTGGGTTTATGCAGACTTATGGAGAAGCCTGCATTTACAAGAAAGTGAATGGGAGCTCTGTAGCATTTCTCATATTGTATGTGGATGACATACTGTTGATGGGAAATGATATAGAATTCTTGGAAAGCATAAAGGCCTATTTGAACAAGTGTTTTTCAATGAAGGACCTTGGAGAAGCTGCTTATATATTAGGCATCAAGATCTATAGAGATAGATCGAGACGCCTCATTGGTCTTTCACAGAGTATGTACCTTGACAAGATATTGAAGAAGTTCAAAATGGATCAGTCAAAGAAGGGGTTCTTGCCTGTATTGCAAGGTACGAGATTGAGCTTGGCTCAATGCCCGACCACGACAAAAGATAGAGAAAAGATGAGTGTCGTCCCCTATGCCTCGGCCATAGGGTCTATCATGTATGCTATGCTGTGTACCAGACCTGATGTAAACCTTGCCGTGAGTTTGGTAGGAAGGTACCAAAGTAATCCCGACATGGAACACTGGACAGCGGTCAAAAATATCCTGAAGTACCAGAAAAGGACTAAGGAAATGTTTCGATTTTATGGAGGTGACAAAGAGCTCGTCGTAAAGGGTTACGTCGATGCTAGCTTCGACACAGATCTGGATGACTCTAAGTCACAAACCGGATACGTGTATATTTTGAATGGTGGGGCAGTAAGCTGGTGCAGTTGCAAGCAAAGCGTTGTGGCGGGATCTACATGTGAAGCGGAGTACATGGCAGCCTCGGAGGCAGCACACGAAATAGTCTGGGTGAAGGAGTTCATTACCGACCTAGGAGTCATACCCGATGCGTCGGGCCCGATGACTCTCTTTTGTGACAACACTGGAGCTATTGCCCTTGCCAAGGAGCCCAGGTTTCACAGGAAGACCAGGCATATCAAGCGTCGCCTCAACTCCATTCGTGAAAGTGTTCAAAATGGAGACATAGAGATTTGTAAAGTACATACAGACCTGAATGTAGCAGATCCGTTGACTAAACCTCTCCCTAGAGCAAAACATGATCAACACCAGAATTCCATGGGTGTTCGATTCATCACAATGTAACTAGATGATTGACTCTAGTCCAAGTGGGAGACTGTTGGAAATATGCCCTAGAGGCAATAATAAAATGATTATTATATTTCCTTGTTCATGATAATTGTCTATTATTCATGCTATAATTGTATTATCCGGAAATCGTAATACATGTGTGAATACATAGACCACAATGTGTCCCTGGTGAGCCTCTAGTTGACTAGCTCGTTGATCAACAGATAGTCATGGTTTCCTGGCTATGGACATGGGGATGTCATTGATAACGGGATCACATCATTAGGAGAATGATGTGATGGACAAGACCCAAACCTAAGCATAGCACAAAGATCGTGTAGTTCGTTTGCTATAGCTTTTCTGGATGTCAAGTATCATTTCCTTAGACCATGAGATTGTGCAACTCCCGGATACCGTAGGAGTGCCTTGGGTGTGCCAAACGTCATAACGTAACTGGGTGACTATAAAGGTACATTACAGGTATCTCCGAAAGTGTCTGTTGGGTTGGCACGAATCGAGACTGGGATTTGTCACTCCGTATGACGGAGAGGTATCTCTGGGCCCACTCGGTAATGCATCATCATAAAGAGCTCAATGTGATCAAGTGGTTGATCATGGGATCATGCATTACGGTACGAGTAAAGTGACTTGCCGGTAATGAGACTGAACAAGGTATTGGGATACCGACGATCGAGTCTCGGGCAAGTAACGTACCGATTGACAAAGGGAATTGAGTATGGGATTGATTAGGTCCTCGACATCGTGGTTCATCCGATGAGATCATCGAGGAGCATGTGGGAGCCAACATGGGTATCCAGATCCCGCTGTTGGTTATTGATCAGAGAGTCGTCTCGGTCATGTCTGCTTGTCTCCCGAACCCGTAGGGTCTACACACTTAAGGTTCGGTGACGCTAGGGTTGTATAGATATGAGTATGCAGTAATCCGAAAGTTGTTCGGAGTCCCGGATGAGATCCTGGACGTCACGAGGAGTTCTGGAATTGTCCGGAGGTGAAGAATTATATATAGGAAGTGTAGTTTCGGCCATCGGGAAAGTTTTGGGGTCACCGGTATTGTACCGGGACCACCGGATGGGTCCCGGGGGTCCACCGGGTGGGGCCACCCATCCCGGAGGGCCCCATGGGCTGAAGTGGGGAGGGGAACCAGCCCATAGTGGGCTGGTGCGCCCCCCCTTGGCCCCCCCATGCGCCTAGGGTTGGGAACCCTAGGGGAGGGGGCGCCTCCACTTGCCTTGGGGGGTACTCCACCCCTTGGCCGCCGCCCCCTAGGAGATCCCATCTCCTAGGGCCGGCGCACCCCCCTAGGGGGCCTATATAAAGGGGGGGAGGGCAGCCGCACCTCAAGTCTTGGCGCCTCCCTCTCCCCTGCTACACCTCTCCCTCTCGCAGAAGCTCGGCGAAGCCCTGCTGCGATCACTGCCGCATCCACCACCACGCCGTCGTGCTGCTGGATCTTCATCAACCTCTCCTTCCCCCTTGCTGGATAAAGAAGGAGGATACGTCATCCGCTCCGTACGTGTGTTGAACGCGGAGGTGCCGTCCGTACGGCACTTGGTCATCGGTGATTTGGATCACGGCGAGTACGACTCCATCATCCCCGTTCTCTTGAACGCTTCTGCTCGCGATCTACAAGGGTATGTAGATGCACTCTCCTCTCGTTGCTAGTTGACTCCATAGATTGATCTTGGTGAAACATAGGAATTTTTTTTGTTTTCTGCTACGATCCCCAACAACTTCAAGGTCGCCCGCTTCTTGAGCTGGGGAGTCCGGGGGAGGCGTTTCGCTCTCCATCATCTCCGGAAGAAGATCCCCTGAAGACGAGCTCTGCTGAGAAGGGCTAAGATCCGAACTGCAAGATAAATACTTCGGTTATTTTCCTCAGAAGTAAGGTAGGATATCTTCACTATTAAGTACTTTTTGATTACTTACAGCTTGTTAGAGGGTTGATCCCCGCGCGGACATTGTGCGGCGAGAGCACCCTCTGAGGCAGGACCCTCTGGTGGAGATTTCTTCTCCCATTTGGAAACCTTGGTTTCCGGGTCTTCAGAGGTAGTCCTCTTCCTTCCCCGGGGCGAGAGAATGTCAGATTCTTCCCCTGGGTTGTCCTCCCTCACGGAGGTGCTCATTCCCTCGGTTGGAATAGGTAGCGGTGGAGGCCTGCTTTCGCCCTCTTTATTCCCCCCTTCATCTTCCTTTGAGGGCACCAGGCAGGGTGCTGGCTCGAGCATCTTTTCTAGCACAGGATTGTCCAAGCCTTCAGGAAGGGGGGGAGAACACCGGATCATCTTCGCCTTTGTTATCCAGTCCTGGTCAAAGAGCGATTCTTCAGAATGATGTCATGATAAAAAAGGACAGTGTGTTAGGCCATGGGATTACTTACTTGGGCCGCGGTGCGGTTGCTGCTCAGGCCCACATCCTCGGTAGTGTCCGGACACTCTATTTGGGGTCTGAAGAACGATTTGTACATCTCCTCATGCGTCAGGCCGAGGAAATTCTGAATAGTGCACAGTCCTTCCGGGTTGAACCCCCACATGCAGAGGGGCCGGCGTTTGCAAGGCTGGACTCGATGAACCAGCATGACTTGCATCACCATAACCAGACTGAAATCTCCCTCGAAGAGATCTCGGATGCGGCTGTGCAGTATGGCCACGTCCTTGGCTGGGCCCCAGCTCAGCCCCCTGCTGATCCATGACATCAGTTGTGGTGGAGGGCCCGAGCGGAAGGTGGGGGCGGCTACCCACTTGGCACTTCGGGGAGCTGTGACATAAAACCACTCCCGTTGCCACAATCTAGACACCTCTAGAAAGGAGCCCTTCGGCCATGGAGCACCAGCAATTTTGCTTATTAGAGCACCTCCGCACGCTGCGTACTGCCGCTCGACCATCTTCGGCTTCACATCAAAGGTCTTGAGCCATAGGCCGAAGTGAGGGGTGTCGGTGTCAAAACCGGCGGATCTCGGGTAGGGGGTCCCGAACTGTGCGTCTAGGCCGGATGGTAACAGGAGACAAGGGACACAAAGTTTTACCCAGGTTCGGGCCCTCTCGATGGAGGTAAAACCCTACGTCCTGCTTGATTAATATTGATGATATGGGTAGTACAAGAGTAGATCTACCACGAGATCGAGGAGGCTAAACCCTAGAAGCTATCCTATGGTATGATTGTTGATGTGTATGTTGTCCTACGGACTAAAACCCTCCGGTTTATATAAACACCGGGTAGGGTTAGGGTTACATAGAGTCGGTTACAATGGTAGGAGATCTGTATATCCGTATCGCCAAGCTTGCCTTCCACACCAAGGAAAGTCCCTCCCGGACACGGGAAGAAGTCTTCAATCTTGTATCTTCATAGTCCAGGAGTCCGGCTGAAGGTATAGTCTGGCCATCCGGACACCCCCTAATCCAGGACTCCCTCAGTAGCCCCTGAACCAGGCTTCAATGACGACGAGTCCGGCGTGCATATTGTCTTCGGCATTGCAAGGCGGGTTCCTCCTCCAAGTACTTCATAGAAGATTTCGAACACAAAGATAGTGTTCGGCTCTAAAAAAATAAGTTTCCACATATTGCCATAGAGAGAATAATATTTACACAAATCTAATCTGCTGACGTATTCCGTAGTGTGACATCACACCATGGCCAAGCTTTTATTCGAACCGTTTTACTGTCCCACCTCAGCGCGTTATGCGAGGCGGTTTCCTTGGCACATCTTGTTAAAGCAGAGATCGTGTCCCCCTTATTCCGGGATTCTCATCAATACGGGCGTGGGTAACCCAACCGCTTCTAGGACTCCTAGATTATAGGCAAGTCCAAACGGACACGGAGAGGATGCTTGATATCCACCCTCTTTATAAAGGGACAAGGCTTTTATTTTTCCCTCCCGTGCTCAATCAAATCCTTCCCCCGCCTCAAGCTCAAACGCCCAAAGTTTAGGTCAGGTGCTCCGAACCTTCAATCATGTCCGAATCTAGCCTTCAAGGCCGATGGGTGCCCTCCTCCGTCACGGAAGAAGACATCAAAAAGTTGAGGGAGGCCAGATATCTGACCGCCGAGATCTTGCATCGGCTCCCTCCCCGGGGGCAGGCCGTCCCTTCCCCCGAACCCAACGAGAGTGTCGTGTTCATCTCCCACTTCCTCCGAGGTCTAGGCCTTGCTCTGGATCCATTCGTCAGGGGCTTGATGTTTTACTACGGGCTAGATTTCCATGATCTAGCTCCGGACTCCTTTCTTCATATCACGACATTTATCATCATGTGCGAGGCCTTCCTTCGGGTCACCCCTCACTTTGGCCTGTGGCTCAAGACCTTTGAAGTAAAGCCGAAGATGATCGAGGGGCAACAGGCGGCGTGTGGAGGTGCCTCAATACGCAAGATGACGGGAGCTCCGTGGCCCAAAGGTTCCATTCCAGAGGTGTCTGAATTGTGGCAACAGGAGTGGTTCTACATCACGGCTCCTAGAAGTGCCAAGTGGGCGCCCCCCTGTTTTCCACTCGGGCCCCCCACCACAACTGATGTCGTGGATCAGCAGAGGTCTGAGCTGGGGGCCAGCCAAGGACGTGCCTATATTGCAAGGCCGCATTCGAGATCTCTTCAATGGAGATTTTATTTTGGTTGCGGTGATACAGGTTATGCTGGTTCGTCAAGTCCAGCCTTGCAAACGTCGGCCTCTTCGTCTGTGGGAGTTCAATCCCGAGGGATCGCGTGCCATTCAAAATTTTCTCGGCCTGACGCACGAGGAGATGTACAAATCATTCTTCAGACCTCAGACGGAGTGTCCGGGAATCACCGAGGACGTGGGCCTTAGTAGCAACCGCACCGCCAAACAGGTAAGGCATCTTCCGGCCAAACATACTTTCTCTACTTTGTTACGAAGTTATCTCTGAGAGTTCGCTTTTTGACCAGGACTGGCTCACAAAGGCGAAGTTGATTCGGTGTTCGGCCCCCCTCCCTGAGGGTTTGGAAAATCCGGTATTGGAAAAGATGCTCCAGACCGCATCTTGCCCGGAGCCCTTGAAGGAAGATACTGTGGAGGATAATGCGGGCGGACATGGGCCCCCAACGCTGCCCATTCTAGCCAAGGGAGCGAGCGTCTCCATGAGGGAAGGCGACCAGAAGAGAAAAAGGACTGCGCCCGGGGATTCGGAAGCCGAAGCTTCCAAACGGGAGAAGAAGTCTCCCGCAGAGGGTGCCACCCTGGGGGGCGTCGTTGCCGCAATAAGTCCGTGGGGGGATCAATCCTCCCACGAGTCATAAGTGACCCGAAATACCTTTGATAGTACAGATATGCCATCTTTTTCTTCTGAGAAGATAACCACCGCATATATTTTTGCAATTCGGGCCTTAGCCCTTCTCAAATGAGCTCATCTTTGGGGGATCTTCTTCCAGAGATAATGGAGAGCGAAACGCCTCCTCTGGACTCCTCCGCTCCGGGAGCGGGCAACCCTGAAGTGTCGTCGCGGAGGGCCTCTCCGAGTCCGGTGAGGCCAGAAGATAATCCCGTTGACCCCCGAAGCTCCCAATGTCCGGCTCCCGAAGAGAGTAGACAAAAGAGTCCGGCACCGTCTAGTGTGCGATCGGATGTTCTGAGGGAGTTGGTGGGGCGAGCGGCCATCTCAGATGAACACCGTGTGCTGATGAATACGGTGATGGAGAGAATATCGTCCGCCGAAAGCGGATTGCATGAAGCTTTTATGAGTCTACTGACAGGCTTTGAGGTACGTAAAAGAATGTATGATAGTCCTGCACATGCTAGGTGTGCCCTGTGTAGATAGTAGCCCCTGAGACTCTGGTTGTCGTCGGAAACGACGACGAATAGAGGATCATATTCCCAGGTAGTAACCATACTGCCTCTATGTGCAGCTGATGGAAGCTCCGGTGGCTAGCCGGACTAGCAAGTTTGCCCATTTAAAACGGCAGTTGGATGCGGCAGACGCCGACATTGAGCTTGTTAACAAAAGGCTTGACGAGGCATAGGGTAAGTGTCAATATCTGGTAAACGCCACATAGGAAGAGCAGCATGATGCCAGTATCTTAAATATGTTGTGACTGCAGATGGAGCTGCCACTATTGAAGCCTTGCGGGCAGAACTTGCACGAGCCAAGGAACAAGCAAGGTTAGGTAATGCGGCTGCTGTGAAGGCGTTCGAAGAGTTGCAAGCCGAGAAGGCCGTGCATGGCGAGACCCGAGACAAGATGGCCAAGATGGCTGTGGAAGTAAAAGTCACCGCCGATCGTTGCCGGGTTCTCGAAAAGGAAAACCAAGCGAAGGCATCGGACCTTGAGAAGGCTGCTGCAATGAAAAAGGATCTCTGCTCTGCTATGAGGGCAAAGGAGGAGCTGCGGGAAGCCGGGGATATTGTAGCTGGGAAATCCTTTATGTTGCGGAGGAAATTCGGAGATCCACGGTATGCCCCTCTGGATCGGCTGTGGAGTTCGGAGGATGTGTATATGGATTTGGCGGCGAGCGCTACCGATGCGGCCAAGTACTTCCAGGGTCAGACAGACCGTGGAGTAGACCAGCTGTTTTGGAGATAATTCCATTCTCCCGAGCGTCCACTTACATTGACTGACCAATTAGCCGAATGGGCCGAACTAAACAGGTTGTCCGGACTCTCTACGAGGTCTGTTGTCGATCAGCTGTGGCCGGGAAGGTCAAAACCGAACAGCTATTCAGCTTGGTGCAGCAGTTCCTTGACGTGGTGCCGCGCATTAATGTGATGAAGAGGTCGGTGTGCATAGAGGGCGCACGGATGGCCTTTGCACGTGTTAAGGCATACTGGGCGGAGATGGATGCTACCAATGTTGCAGCGCGGGATTCGGCTATAGGTCGAAAGGCTGCTGAGCACTATTTTGAAGAAGTTCTTGAGGGTGCCCGTTTGATAGAGACCCAGTGCTCAAAAAATATTATGTTTGAGTGATATGTAATCTCATTGTAAGCGAAATGCTTTTATAAATTTTTATAAGGCTATTTATATAGTTTTGCCTGAAAGTAATATGATGCCTCCTGGGCGGCCGTTTATGTATACATGTGTATAACCTGAAAGATTGCAGTCGTTGGCTTCAGCCCCCACGCATGTAATGCGGAGGTGCTCGCAAAAACACGCGTTCACACTTAACCCAACGTCTTGGTCCTATTAAGGAGGTGATAGCGGAGCGAGCGAGGAAACCGGACTATAATGCTTTAGCACTTTCACTTAGCCATAGGAGTTTGACAGTGGGGCTACTAGATAGCCCCTGGTGGCTCCGCACTCTCCCGGTTCCGGGGTGCGTACATGCCTGGCCGGAAAACGGCCCTTCGTTAAGGCGGAGGAATTCTATCATTCCCACAGGTCATCGAGTGGTTGACCGGTCTCACGCTATATCATGACAGTCAGTTTTCGGCTTTCTCTACTGAGGTGCTCGTCCGGATGAACCAGGGCACAATCGCAGTAGTTCTCCTGGTGCTACCTTAGCCGGTAAAGTGGAACGTAAGGCACCAAAACACAGGAGCTGGGCAAACCCAACATTTGACCAAAGACAATGATTCGGAGCTGATGCATATAGGGCCAAACTCGCGACGCCGAACACTCCCTAAGGTATTCGGTCTTTGTGGTATAAACCGGGCCTAAATAATGGCCTTTGTAAGAAGCCACTTGTGTCCAGGTATGTGCATTATTCTGGCGTGGCCACATGCCAAGATGTCAGCATCCTTCTCAACGGTGGATATGTATCAACAAGAGACAGTAAAAAAGGTTTACGCAGGGTCTTAATCTGAAAAGAATCCTTGGAACGGGTCCCTGCTACACGTCTGCGCTCGTGTCTCCGTTGTGCCGTATCCTGGACGGGTGTAGCACGATGATCGTCTGTAAAAGAGAGGAAGTTAAGTGAAAAAGTTGTCGTGCAAAAAGATAGTTTTTAAAGAAACCATGTGTAATTCAAGATGATAAGAAATTGCCACTTGTCTGCGCGCGTTGAGCCCCTTGTATTGACAAATAGGGGTGTGACCACTTATTTCTGTATAAATAGCGGCGCCGGACTTGATTAGTTGTATCTGAGGTCTTGACGACCTATTGGATGCTTTCGTTTGTCCGGGCGCCTTTAGTGTGCGGCGGCCAAGGCAGCCTCACTCTCTTCGGCGCGCAGAGATCGCTTGATATTTCCGTGCACTGTAATGATGCCACGTGGACCGGGCATCTTGAGTGTGAGGGAGGCGTAGTGCGGTATTGCATTAAAGCGAGTGAAGCTTCGCGTCCGAGCAGTGCTTGATAGCCACTTTGAAACGGAGCAATGTGGAAAGTTAAATGCTCACGACGGAAGTTATCAGGGGAGCCGAATATAACTTGTAGTAAGAGGGAGCCCGTACAACGAGCCCCTGGGCCTGGGATTACTCCTTTAAAGGTAGTATTGCTATGGCGAATTTGTGTTGGGTCTAACCCCATCCTGCGGATTGTATACTGATATATTAGGTTTAGGCTACTGCCGCCGTCCATCAAGACCCTTGTGAAGTGATATCCGCCAATTACTGGGTCTAATACCAGGGCAGCCCATCCTGCGTGTCGGATACTTGCTGAGTAATCGCGATGATCGAAGGTGATCGGTTGAGATGACCAGTGGCAGGACTTCGTAGTGATAGGCACTTGGGTATACTTTCCTAGGAGTGCCCTATTGTTTTTTCCCTTGATTATGTGTAACACGTTTACTGTTTTGACTTCTGGTGGAAATTTCTTTTGTTCCGCCATGTCTTGCTTGGGAGGCTCGTCCTCGTCTTCACTTGGTGTATCCTCCCCCTTATGTACGGCGTTGAGCTTGCCGGACTGCTTGAAGACCCAACATTCTCTGTGGGTATGATTAGCAGGTTTACCAGGGTTACTATGGATCTGACATACTTGGTCCAGAATTTTGTTGAGGCTGGACAGTTCATCCCTGGTGCCTTTAGGCGGCTTTTGACCTGGCCGAGAGCTTTTGAATCCGGCATTTACTGTCGTGCCCTTCGTGCTGTCTTATTTATTCCGGCATTTGTTATTGCTGTTGCGCCGTGATTTCTCGTTTCCATCTCTAACTTCAGATGTACTGGGGTCGCTGGTGCTGCATCTGGCTAGCCAGCTGTCCTCCCCCGCGCAAAAGCGGGTCATGAGGTTTGTTAATGCGGCCATCGTTTTCGGCTTATTTTGGCCGAGGTGTCTGGCGAGCCATTCGTCATGGACGCTATGCTTGAAAGATGCTAAGGCTTCGGCGTCCGGGCAGTCGACAATCTGGTTCTTTTAGTAAGAAACATGTTCCAAAGCTTTCGGGCTGACTCTCCGGGCTGTTGAGTTATATGACTCAAATCGTTCGCATCCGGAGGTCGGACATAAGTCCCTTGAAAATTTGTCTGAAAGGCGTCTTCGAGCTCTTCCCAACTTCCGATGGAGCTTTCGGGGAGTCCTTTGAGCCGGTGACGAGCTGGCCCTTTGAGCTTGAGGGGTAGGTACTTGATGGCGTGGAGATCATCTCCTCGAGCCATATGGATATGAAGGATGTAGTCCTCAATCCAGACCCCAGGGTCTGTTGTTCCGTTGTATGCCTCTA
This sequence comes from Triticum urartu, assembly GCF_056163025.1. NCBI lineage: Eukaryota > Viridiplantae > Streptophyta > Magnoliopsida > Poales > Poaceae > Triticum > Triticum urartu. The sequence continues at coordinate 710,659,504 of NC_141874.1, forward strand.
TGTTTACGGGCTTGGATCCCTCTGGAAATTCATGGTCCAGCACCTCATCGATGAAACATAGGGGGTGTGCGGCACCCCTGTAGCTGGGTGTGCTGCGTTGTTCGGATGTTTGTTGTATTGCATTGTATGTTGGGGCGTGCTTGCATGGTCCATAGATGGATCTTGTTACACCATCCTTTGGGTGCGAGCCCTCGCATTGGTTGCGTGTTGTATGGTGAGCGGTGTTGTATGCCGCTCTGTATTAGTAGAGGGGTCATCTATCCGACCAGGTGGCTGCTTCGATATTTGGTTGTGGGGGTTCTGAGGCCTCCTCATCGAATTCGGGTAGCAGCTTCCGCTTCGGGTAGCTCTTGAAGGGGCGATTGTCGCCGTACCTTGCTGTCATGCTGAGTATTTTACTCCATCTGAATTGGAGTGTGTCTTGCACGGCCTTGAGCCTTTGCTTCTGCTTTTTTAGGCTCCTCGTGGTGGCAACAAGCCTTTTACGGGTAGTCTGTTGCTCCGGGTGTTTGTCCGGCGTTATGTCATCCGGACCATTATCCTTGATAGGATTTGTTTGTTTGGTTTGATTATCCGGATTGCCGTTGTCCGGCAGTGGTTCGCCCTGCTCCAGCGTTGGGTCTGTGTGATTGCTATTTCTATCAAGGCGGGATTTGGGGAGGCGCTTGCGTCGCCGCTTTGACTGCTTTTCGAGGGAACAAGCCTTCGGTGCGTCCTTCCGCTCCTCGTCGTCATCTTTTGGTGCATCCACCATGTATACGTCATATGACGAGGTGGCGTTCCAGGGCCCAATAGGCGCTGGTTCTTCATCGTCTCCTTCATCGGCGTCCATACCGTCGATGTCTCCGGAGTCGAAGTCGAGCATGTCGGTTAAATCGTCGACAGTGGCTACAAAGTGGGTGGTGGGTGGGCTTTGAATTTCTTCATCGTCCGCATCCCAATCTCGCTGACCATAGTCCGGCCAGGGCTCTCCTGATAAAGAGAGAGACTTCAATGACTTCAGGATATCGCCCAAAGGCAAGTGCTGAAAGATGTCCGCGGCAGTGAACTCCATAATCGGCGCCCAATCGGATTCGATTGGCAGGGGCATGGAGGGTTCGGAGTCCGGAGAGGAGTCCGGCTCCTTGGAGTCACGAGTTTCACAGAGTACGGGGCTGGTGTTCGGCTCAATCGCCGTTGGGGTCGCAGCCCCCGGGGTGGCGTCCAACCGCCCATCCTCGATCGGCGCAGTTGGCTCCGAATTAAGGGTCGGAGCCGATGCGGGTGCGGCATCCAGGGCACCGTTCGGCGGCAGAGCTAGATCATGCTCGTCATGACAGTGCGGCGCGCTCGGCAGTGGCTCGAATCCGTCGAAGATCAAGTCCCCGCGGATGTCAGCCGTGTAGTTTAAATTTCCAAATCTGACCTGATGGCCAGGGGCGTCGCTTTCGATCTACTCCAGACGGACGCGCGAATTGGCCCGCAGTGCGAAGCCGCCGAAGACAAAGATCTGTCCGGGGAGGAAGATCTCACCCTGGACTACATCGCTATCGATGATCGTAGGAGCCATCGAGCCTGACGGCAATGACACAGAGGAACTCTTAATGAAAGCACCAATGTCGGTGTCAAAACCGGCGGATCTCGGGTAGGGGGTCCTGAACTGTGCGTCTAGGCCAAATGGTAACAGGAGACAAGGGACACGAAGTTTTACCCAGGTTCGGGCCCTCTCGATGGAGGTAAAACCCTTCGTCCTGCTTGATTAATATTGATGATATGGGTAGTACAAGAGTAGATCTACCACGAGATCGAGGAGGCTAAACCCTAGAAGCTAGCCTATGGTATGATTGTTGATGTGTATGTTGTCCTACGGACTAAAACCCTCCGGTTTATATAAACACCAGGTAGGGTTAGGGTTACATAGAGTCGGTTACAATGGTAGGAGATCTGTATATCCGTATCGCCAAGCTTGCCTTCCACGCCAAGGAAAGTCCCTCCAGGACACGGGACGAAGTCTTCAATCTTGTATCTTCATAGTCCAGGAGTCCGGCTGAAGGTATAGTCCGGCCATCCGGACACCCCCTAATCCAGGACTCCCTCAGTAGCCCCTGAACCAGGCTTCAATGACGACGAGTCCGGCGTGCATATTGTCTTTGGCATTGCAAGGCGGGTTCCTCCTCGAAGTACTTAATAGAAGATTTCGAACACAAAGATAGTGTCCGGCTCTAAAAAAATAAGTTTCCACATATTGCCATAGAGAGAATAATATTTACACAAATCTAATCTGCTGACGTATTCCGTAGTGTGACATCACACCATGGTGTCAGTGTACTAGAGTAGGGGTACTCTAGTATCCCGAACTTGTGCACGGGCAGTCGCAGCGTCCCGCGGCAAGGCTTGCCGGGCGACCGCCAAGGTCCTCCGTGGTTCCTTTGGAGCCATTCAAGAACAAAGTATCCAAGCCAAGGAGACAAGACCCCGGCGAGAGGAGCTTGCCGGGAAGGCCAACCAAGGCATCTCAAGACCCCGGCAAGAGGAGCTTGCCGGGAAGGCCAACCAAGGCACCTCAAGGAACTTGCCGCGACGCGCCACGCGCCCCGGCAAGGCCCGGTGAGCGACAAGCTCCCGGACGCGACAAGACAACAACCGCGGCAAGGCGCTTGCCGCGGCAAGCCACCACTCTGTGCCCGCACTCCAGCACATCCACCAACGTGTCGCTCTGGGACCCTTCCAGGCACGCGTGGCGGGAGGCTGTGCAGCCAGCGGTGCGCGGTGGCAAGCGGCGCTGACAAGATCGCCATCGTGGCGAGCGGTGGCGTCCCTAACGGTCCCTTTTGCACTGTTTAGGCGACACAGATGGGCATTTAATGCCCTTGTCCCCTGCCGTCAGGGTTAGGTATGATACACTGTAGCAGGTAGCTGTACCTACTGCAGCACCTTTCCATTTTTACCCTTTGTCTCCGTTGCCACCTGTCGGTGACCCCTTGAGCATATAAAAGGAGGCCCATGCGCAACATAGGGGGCGGGGTTCGGAAGAAACAGAACACTCACGCTCGGTCTCGTTAGCTGCTGGAGTGTACTGTAGCACTCCGCGCTCCCGAGCAAGAACACAATACAAACCACAAAGCAGGAGTAGGGTTTTACGCATCCGTGCAGCCCGAACCTGGGTAAATTGCTCGTGTGTTTCGCCTTGATCTGCTCTTCATGCGACCTCCGCCCCCGCCGAACCAAAAGGGACTCGGCCCGCCGGTCCCATAGGTGTTCGTGGATCAGCTCCCCCCGACATCTTTGGCGCGCCAGGTAGGGGCGTCGAGGTTGTGTGAACCAGATCCGGCGTTCACACGAGCTAGATCTTCCTCATCTTCATCAACATGACGCCGAAGAAGAAGGCTTCGAAGGCGGCTGCTCTGTCCGCGCCTAACCCACCACCGCTGGAGCAAGCGGCTGATGGGACAGACGACGGCGGAAGAACGGGCGTCGACGAGGGAGCTCACGGTGCTGCCAGGTCCAAGAACAAGGCTGCGCTGCCCATCGGTGGCGTAGCCGGCTACCACAACGACCGGGCGCACTCCAAGACCTCGGCGTCCGTGCATGCACCGCGCCCATCTCAGGAGGCGCGGGACCGGCAGCGTCATGGTACTCACGGTACCATGCATTTGCTGGACCAAGATCGAGCTGGTGGATCTCGGAGTGCTCAAGACCAGCATGCACGCCAACATGCTGGCACGAGCGAGGCACGGTCGCCTGGACGGGATACTGCTCCTTCTAACATAGTTAGAAGTCCGAGCATATCCCGCTCCTCGCACCGTTCGCTACCGCCACCCGCCACTAGAGCAGAAGCTTTGGCGCGAGCTCAACTGCTCCTGGACTACCCTCCAACGGCAGACAAGATCGACGACTGGAGGGCCACCATTCAGAGTCTCATCGGCTTCGCCAACAGCGACACCCAACGGCAGCCGAGCGCGTCGCAGCCGCGGCAAGTCAGCCAGGCACGAGCCGGTGGCGACAAGACCGGTGGGGGTGCAACCACTGTGCACTCTCCGCCCCGAAGGCCAAGATCGCCGACTCGCCGGATCCGCCTCGACACCGACTCCACCGCGTCGTCAGATCCACGAGCTCGTCGCGATCAGCGCCAAGTTCTTCACGAACGACGGCAAGAAGACGCTCGTACTCGCATCGAGCGCCGAAGAGAAGCGCGACGTCAATCAGACCAGCGCGCTGGGCCCTCTGTCGACATGCATGCGCCAGGGGAACCAGGCGGCTTGCCGTACGCGGTAGGTTGCCTTGCGTTCACTCGTGAGCTGCAGCAAGTCCAGTGGCCCAGCATGAAGAATTTCAAGCCAGATGTACCAGAGAAGTACGACGGCAAGTCGCATCCGTCGGAGTTCCTCAGCATCTACACCATCGCGGTGCAGGCTGCCGGGGGGCGGGACGACAAGATCCTTGCCAACTACTTCCCGCTGGTGCTCAAGCCCAACGTCAGGTCCTGGCTCATGCACTTGCCGGACAACTCCATATCCTCCTGGGCAGACCTATGCCATCAGTTTGTCGGCGCCTTTACAGGCGGCCACAAACCTCATGGCCAAGAGAGTGACCTTCATCTGCTCGCCCAGAAGGAAGGAGAGCCCCTGCGCAAGTACATTCAGAGATTCAGCCGTGTACAGCACAACATCCCAGATGTCCACCCTGCCGCAGTCATCAGCGCGTTCCATCAGAACGCGCGTAACCGCAGGATGTGGGAGGAGATGGCGATGTGCAAGATCAGAGATGTCAGTGAGCTGTATGCCCTGGCCGACAAGTGTGCACGTGCTGAGGAAGGGAGAAAACTCCCCGGGGAGAATGCAGGAGCAGGAGGATCTGACAGCGAGGATGCTGCCCCGGCAAAGAAAAACCGGCGGCGGAACAGGAAGAAGAAAGGCAAAGATGTGTTAGTCGTCGAGCAGTCCGGCAATGAAGGTGGCGCCAAGAAAGCCAAGGATGGTAGCTCCGGCAAGGAGGTTGCCGCATGCACCAACTGCCAGGCTATGGCGGTCGCCGACAAGCAGGACGGCACTGACAAGCAGTATTGCAAGATCCACCGCACCAAGGGCCATGACCTCCAGAGCTGCAAGAAGGTCGAGCAGCTTGTCCAGCAGCAAAAGGCTGAATACGAGCGACGCGACAAGGAGAGGGCCCAAGGAGGCGCTGGAGAATCCGGCAAGAAGCGCGCCGGCCGGGGAGGACGCCGCGGCAAGGCCAAGCAGCGGCAAGGAGACAGACCTCCCCGCGGCCGCGACAAGGATGAAGACGACGACGACGAAGACATGGATGATGTTGAGACCAGTGAGCAGGAGTTCCAGAAAGCCACAGAGGTCTTGTGCGTTGACGGCGGTGCTTCTCTGCATACTTCGCACCGCCAACTCAAGCAGTGGGTGCGGGAAGTCAATGCGGCGGAACCACCTGTCGAGTCACGCAAGCTTCTGAAATGGTCCAGCACGCCTATCATCTTTAATATTGAGGACCACCCTGATCGCACAACTGCGGTCGGGTGCTTGCCGATGTTGGTTTCACCAACTATCCGCAACCTCAAGGTCACTAAGATGCTAGTTGACGGCGGGGCCGGCTTGAACCTGATCTCCTCCGCTGTACTCCAGAAACTCCAGATCCCTGACAGCGAGCTTGAAGAGACCGGCACATTCCAAGGAATTAACCCGGGAAGGAGCAAGCCGAAGGGGAAGGTCACATTGCCAGTAACATTTGGCAGCGAGTTGAACTTCAGGACTGAGAGGGTTACTTTTGACGTTGCCGATATTCCATTGCCTTACAATGGGATACTTGGCCGTCCAGCACTCGCCAAGTTCATGGCAGCCTCTCACTACGCATATAACATGCTGAAGATGCCAGGCCCGATAAGCGTCATCTCTGTCCCTGGTGACAAGAAGGATGCTCTTATCTGCGCCGACAAGATCTACCGGGAAGCGGCAGCCGCAACAGGTCACAAGTCACTTGTCGTTGAAGCTCCCGGGGGAAGAAGACCAAGTCCGGCAAGAGTTCGGATGCCCACTCCGGCAAGCGCACCTCTTCGGAGTGCTGCGCTGCCGTCGAGGACGCACCATCGAGCTCCACCGGCAAGTGTAAGAAGACAATGGCAGCTCCGCCAGAAACCAAGAAGGTGTCCGCCAAGGAGGACGGCACTGGTGGTACCTTCACCATCAGTGCCACTCTCGACCCTAAATAGGAAAGCGCGCTCATTGCTTTCCTGCGGGCGAATGTCGACGTGTTTGCGTGGCAACCGTCTGACATCCCCGGTGTTCCCAGGAAAGTAATTGAGCACCATCTTGCCGTTTGTCCTCATGCGCGGCCCGTCAAGCAGAAGGTCAGGAAGAAAGCAGTGGAGCGCCAAGAATTCATCGCGGAAGAGATCAAGAAGTTGGAAGCAGCAGGCCTTGTCAGAGGAGTGCTCCATCCTACGTGGTTGGCCAATCCTATAGTCGTGCGCAAGGCGAACGGGAAATGGAGACTTTGTATCGACTTTACTGATGTTAACAAAGCTTGTCCCAAAGACCCATTTCCTTTGCCGCGCATTGACCAGATTGTTGACTCCACAGCCGGATGTGATTTGCTTTCATTTCTTGACGCATACTCAGGATACCATAAGATCTTCATGGCAGAAGAGGATGAGGAGAAGACCACATTCATTACTCCATGTGGCACGTACTGTTTCATACGGATGCCTTTCGGATTAAAAAATGCTAGTTCAACATTTGCAAGAGTAGTCCATGTCGCTCTTGAGCCACAAATACACAGAAATGTGGAAGCTTACATGGATGACATAGTGGTCAAGAGCAAGGACAAGGCAACTCTGATTCAAGATTTAGACGAGACCTTTGCAAATCTACGCAAGATCAGCCTCAAGCTCAACCCAGAGAAGTGTGTGTTTGGAGTCCCCTCCGGCAAGCTTCTCGGGTTCTTCGTGTCTCAGCGGGGGATCGAAGCCAATCCCGACAAGATTAAGGCCATTGAGCAGATTGAAGCACCAAAGCGCGTCAAGGATGTACAGAGACTTACCGGTTGCGTGGCTGCTCTCAGCAGGTTTATCTCTAGGTCTGCTGAGCGCGCCCTGCCGTTTTTCAAAATATTGAAAAAGGCAGGTCCAATGAAATGGACTCCGGAAGCGGAGGCTGCGCTGCAAGACTTGAAGAGATACCTGTCCTCCCCTCCAACACTTGTCACACCTAAACCACAAGAGAAGTTGCTGCTGTATATAGCGGCAACCAATCAAGTGGTTAGTGCTGCGTTAGTAGCGGAGAGGGAGGCAGATGACGAGCCAGCAACCACGGCAAGCGCATCCAGTGACAAGCAGGGGGCTTCCCCGACAAGCTCTGGTCCCGACAAGGATGGATCTGCGCAGATACGCGAGGAGATACAGAAGAAAATGGTGCAGCGCCCAGTATACTTTGTCAGTTCCCTTCTGCAGGGGGCTAGGTCAAGGTACTCTGGCGTGCAGAAATTGCTTTTCGGCCTTCTCATGGCCTTGAGAAAGTTGCGCCATTACTTCCAAGCACATGAGATCACAGTTGTCACTCGCTTTCCGCTGAAGAGGATACTACAGAATCCAGAAGCGACAGGCAGGATTGTTGAGTGGGCACTGGAACTGTCAAGCTTTGGCCTCAAGTTTGAGAGTACTTCAACTATCCAAAGCAGAGCATTGGCAGAATTCATAGCAGAATGGACGCCAACACCAGATGAAGAAATTCCAGAAACGAGCATCCCTGTCGAAGAAGCAAGCAAAGAGTGGCTGATGTACTTTGATGGTGCCTTTTCGCTGCAAGGCGCCAGTGCTGGCGTGCTGCTTGTCGCACCCACCGGAGAGCACCTCAAGTACGTAGTCCAGATGCACTTTCCCAAGGAGCAAGCAACAAACAATACTGTAGAGTATGAAGGCTTGCTTGCCGATCTCAGGATCGCGGCAGACCTTGGGATCAAGAAGCTCATTGTCAGGGGTGACTCGCAGCTTGTCGTCCGCCAAGTAAACAAGAGCTATCAGAGTCCGTTGATGGAAGCTTACGTTGACGAAGTGAGAAAGCTAGAAGAGCACTTTGACGGCCTACAAATGGAGCATGTTCCAAGAGCTCAGAACGCCATTGCCGACGGCCTGTCAAAGTGCGCTGCGCTTAAGTTACCTGTGGAACCAGGGATCTTTGTGCTCAAGCTGACTCAACCGTCCGTAACGCCATCAACTGAACAGAGCAAGAAGAGGAAGTTGATTTGTGGTGACTATTTTCCGGCAGAGCTTCCCGAAGCCACTGCCAAGAAGGTCCCCAAGATCAACGCCAAGAGCGCTGAGGAGCAGTCTGCTCCGGCAAGCCCTAGGGTTTGTTCTGTTGAAGCAGAAGCTCCCGACAAGTTTTGCTCCGGCAAGCTTGTCGGGGAACGTCAAGCTCCGGTAGAGCCATAGGTTCTCGCCGTAGAAGCGAATGTTCCCGCAGCCGCAGATTTGCCTTTAGTCCTTGTTGTCGAGCCACAAGCTCCAGCATGGGCACAGCAGATTGTCCGTTTCCTTCAGACATGAGAACTTCCCGAGGAGCAAGAAGAAGCGGAAAGAGTAGCCCGGCAGTCAAGTATGTACCAGTTTGTCGACAAGACACTGTAGAGAAGAAGACTCAATGGTGTGAAATTGAAGTGTATTCACCGGGAAGACGGACAAAAGCTGTTGGCAGAGATACATGGAGGCATATGTGGTCACCACATTGGCGCAAGAGCACTTGTCGGCAAAGCATTCCGGCAAGGTTTCTTTTGGCCGACAGCCCTCCAGGATGCAACTGCACAAGTAACCAAGTGTGAAGCGTGCCAGTTAAATTCCAAGCAGATACACCAACCAGCTCAAGCTCTCCAGACAATCCCTTTATCCTGGCCATTTTCGGTCTGGGGGCTCGACATCCTCGGCCCCTTTCCCCGAGCAGTCGGGGGCTTTGAGTACTTGTACGTTGCAATCGACAAGTTCACAAAGTGGCCGGAAGTGGAACCAGTGAGGAAGGTGACAGCACAGTCAGCAGTCAAGTTCTTCAGGTCGATTGTTTGCCGCTTCGGGATCCCTAACAGGATAATCACCGACAACGGTACACAATTCATGAGCCGCACCTTCATGCAGTACGTCCAAGATCTTGGCGCCAAGGTCTGCTTCGCTTCTATTGCTCACCCGAGAAGCAATGGTCAAGCGGAGAGAGCAAATGCTGAAGTGCTGCGTGGGCTCAAGACCAGGACTTTCGACATGCTGCACAAGTGCGGAAGAAACTGGATCGAGGAGCTGCCGGTGGTTCTTTGGTCGATCAGGACGACGCCAAATCGAGCCACTGGCCAGACACCTTTCGCTCTAGTCTATGGAGCAGAGGCAGTTATCCCCACGGAACTCGTATACGGGTCACCTCGAGTGCTCGCTTATGATGAGCTTGAGCAAGAGCAGCTGCGACAAGATGATGCGCTGCTCCTTGAGGAAGACCGTCTTCAGGCTGCTATACAAGCTGCTCGCTACCAGCAAGCTTTGCGCCGCTACCATAGCCGCAAAGTTAATGCCAGAAGTCTCGAGGAAGGCGATCTTGTTCTTCGGCGTGTTCAGTCCGCCAAGAATTCCAACAAGTTGACGCCAAAGTGGGAAGGCCCTTACCGGGTGAAACGAGTCACTAGGCCTGGCGCTGTCCGCCTTGAGACCGAAGATGGCATTCCGGTGAGCAACTCCTGGAACATTGAGCATCTTCGTAAGTTTTACCCGTAAGGCGCGGTTGCCGGAACCTGTTCCGGCAACCACCTTTTGTACAAGTCTTGCCGCTGTTGCATGTAATCCTTTGTACAAAGCCGGGCGCAGACCCCGTGCATAAGTAAAGCTCATGTGCTCCACACATTTTGTCAATTTTATGCTTTTTATTTTTTGGCATATATGATCTGACACTTTGTGCAGCACCTACTCCACGGTAAGCAATAACGAGCCGTAAGGCTCCATATCTTTATTTTCTCTTCTTTCTTTTGAAAGGAAGGTTCCCCTCGCCCACAAGTTTGCCGGGGGGGAAAGGAGAAGACGATGGTATGGACCAGGCGTCGTTCAAGAAAGATTCGCCTTGCCGGGAAGCAAGCAACAGAAAAGCTAAGTTGCCAAAGTTTGAGCAATCAGATTTTTTAAATTTTAAGTTATCTCCCTTGAACGACCGCACTTTGTATGGAAAACCTGTGCGCGAAGGAACCAACTTGTAGCTAGTTGCGCCCTTACTTTGTTTCGAGTCTGCTCAACAAATTAAGTGAGCTGCAACTAGTTGCGACAAGGTTTCTTGTCGGTAGCGGCACCGCCAGCAGGCTGCTGACGTCCCGCACTCAGCGCTCGCGGCTCAGGTGCCTGCACCGGCAAGTTCCCTAAAAGCGTAGGGCAAAAACATACAAAGGGAGGAATCGAGTAAAAGGAATAACATTGCAATCATTACCCAGAATAGAGTTATATTACAAAGATAGCTTGTCGCGGCTCTAACAGATTGTTTTCATAACATGACAAGACAGCGACAAGAAAAGAAGAAACGGGCGGCCTAGTCTACGCGATCGCCCTCAATCGTCCTGATCCCGCTCACCTTGTCCACAATGGGTGCGACAAGGGTCTTGAGCGCCTCCAGATCAGCATCTGGCGGCAGGGTCTTAAGGACGTTGGTGAGGTTGAGGCCCAGATTGCGGAAGGCCACCTTCACCAACACTTTCTGAAGAGCTCCCGCGCAGATCTTGCACGACTCGTCGGCCAGCTGCTTTGGGATCTTCTCCCGGAGCCGCTGAAGGGCCGTCGCCACGCCTTTGAAGAACAAGACGAGCTTGGCGCTGGGTTGGAGGTTCTCGTCGGAGGGATACCCGAGATCCTCCACCCCCAGCTGCGCCAGCTCCCTGTCAACATCTGCAGCAGCACTCACGAGACTCTCCGTCCAGTGCTCCACATTCTCCCTGAAGGCATTCTGGGTGGCGGCAACACTTTCCAGCAGCGCCTTGTCGGCCTTGATCTCTTCTTTCAAGGCCGCCTCCTGCTTCTTGGCGCCGTCCAGAGTCTTGGTCAAAGTGGTCAGCTTCAACTCAAGATTCGCGTTGGAGTCCTTGGCGGCGCTGAGCTCTTTGCCCTTCTCGGCGAGATCGGCCTCCAGCTGCGCCACCTTCGTCTCCAGCTCCTTCTTGGTGGCCTTGGCGGCTGCAGCAGCATCCTCCGCTTGCTTGAGGGCTCCACCAAGTTTTTCCTCATGCACGGCAAGCTCCTCCTCGTGGGCGTCAAGATTGACCTTCCGCTGCGCCAGCTCGCCCTCCTCCACGGATAGCTTCACAGCGGCAAGTCGTTGTTTCTCTTCGACTTCGGCCTTCTCGAGGAAGAAGACCTTTTGCGCTTCGGCGAATTGCTCTCGCTCCTCCGCTAGGGACCGGAGAGCTTCCTGGTGGAGACCCCGGAGCTCCTCCGCGTGCTTCTCGATGTCCGCTCCCGCCTTCGCGACAAGCGCCTCGCGGGAGTCCAGCTTGGCTTTCCACGCACGATAGAGCGACAACAGCTTCCGCAGCAGCCGCTCCTCCTCAGGCTCGTTGCTGCTGCTGCTCGGCGCGTCAACCAGCGTCAGCCCGGCGGAGGCAAGCACCTCCCCGTCGAAGATCTCTCCCTCGACCGGCGCCCTGGAGTTTGACGCCCAGGGGAGGTTGATGAAGACGTCATCGCCGGCCTTCAAGTAGACGCCTGGCAGGGGCTCTTCGGAGCCTGGCGCTGCGGCAGCGACGGACGGGTCGGCGGTCGACGTAGCGCCTGGCGCTCCTGCGGCCTCAGGGCCGTCAGTGCGATCGCCAGACCCCTCGCCAGTTGCTGCGGCGGCAGCCTTGGCGGCCTTTGCGCCGGCGGGATCGTCAGCACCGGCCGCTTCTTCGGCGGCAACCTCGGTCTCCATCTGCTCCGTAACGGATGGGTCTAACGGCCGGAAAAGGGAGAAGAGTCAAGCAAATATTCAACAAGAAGAAGATCAAAAGAAGAAGAACCCAGGGGAAGTTTTGAAGCGAAAGGATTACCTGTACCGGGTTCTGCAGTCGTGGTCTCCGCCATCGGGGGGGCGCTGGCGCTGTCCCTTGCCGGAGAACTCTCCCTTGCCGGAGACCTCTCCCTTACCGGATAACTCTCCCTTGCCGGAGGACTCTCCCTTGGCGTTTCGGGGGCGGCCTCCGGGCGCTCCTGGTGGGGTTGCTCTGCTCCTACACAAACCAACAATCAGATATCAGCAAAGACGGAGTATCCATGCGCACCTCGCAGCGGAAAGCAAACCATATACTTACGCTGGGGGCTGCTCTGGAGAAAAGTTGCCGAGTCCGGCAAGGTTGTCTCGGGCGCACCCCCTGCTGTCGCAGTGGGTTCGTCCTCGATGACAATCACCGGGACCTTGGCTCTCTTCGCTGCTCTCTGGGCCAGAGTCCTAAAAAGGAACAACTTCAGAGTAAAGCAAATGAGATACAAGACAAAACAGCAAGAATTGAAGAACTACAAGAACAACAAGAAGATCTTACTCTTCTTCTTCCTCGTCGGAGCTGAACGCGGAGAAGTCGAAATCCGGCTCACGCCCGGCGCGATGAGGTGGAGGAGTAGTTTCCCTTGGCCGCTTGGCGGGAACGGTGGCAGTGGTCTGAGACAACCCCGCTCCGGTTGCCGTCGCGGCGTGAGAAGCGGCAGGAGCAGAAGCGGTGGTCCGGCTAGACCCCGCTCCAGTTGCCGTCGCAGCATGAGGTGCTCCCGCGGCAACGGTGTTTGCCGCGGTGGAGCGTGTCACGCGGCGCGGCGACTGTTGACCCGCCTGCCGCTCCGCTACGTCACCGGCCTTGCGGAGATGCCTTCTTGGTGGGGATGGAGGCTCTGCTTGCGGCGAGCTGCCCGAGGAGGAGGAGGAGTTGATTTCCAGCGAGCCGCTCGTATCCTTGGCGGGCTCGCTCGACTCGACGCCACGACCGGCAAGCTCTTTCTCGCCGGCGGGCTCCCCTCGCTCGGCACGGCTTGCCGCCTCTGCTGCCTCTGCCTCCTCCACGATGAATCCAAATTCACCCGCGGCTGCGGCTGCCGCCGCCTCTTCCAGCCTAGTGGCGATGCGTGTCATCTCCGCATCGGTGGTGTCGCGGGTGAGGCTGTCCTTCTCGTCGGAGCGGATCGCCACTTCTACCAAGTCATCAAAGAACTGCTGCACAACGTTGTCTGCAGGCTCTTGCCAAGTTGGGACAATCCCATGCGAATCGCACAGCGGCATCATTGCACGGATGCGGTCGAGCGCAGAGTTGTTGCACAGCGGGACAACACCCCCCGGCAACCTGAACACCTCGGGATGTTGGGGGTCGTACTTGAACAGCTCCTGGAGCATCGCGTTGAGCTCCAGAATAGTGAAGTTGAAGTTGAGGCTCGGACGCAGCCTCATGATATCCGCCGCATTCTTGAACTCCCAGGTGGGCCTCCCCCGTTCCTGCAGGGGGGCAATGCGGCGGCGAAGGAAATCTGCGCCAACAGCGCCTACAGTGAGCCCGGCAAGCCTGAGGCGCAGGATCCGGGTGACGGCAATCTTCAGCCTATCGTCTTCCGGAGCCACATAACTCCAATCGCTGCCGCGTGCTACTGGGGTTTGGCGCCGGGTGGTAAACGGCTGCGGGTTCTCCTCGTCAATCCAGCACCAGTCTGCTCTCCATTCCTCCCACTTGCCGCGGAACTCTCCCTCCAGATAAGTTTCCTTCTTGCCGGCCCTTGAGATCCAGGCGATTCCGCCGGATAGAGGCTCTCCTCTCTCTACTCGGGGTATAAAGAAGTGGCGAAAGAGGGCTACATTGGGATGGACTCCGACAAAGTTTTCACAGAGATGTGCGAAAACTGCCATGGTCAGGACGGCATTGGGGGTGAAATCAAGGAGGTGGAACCCGTAGGTGTTCATGATATCACAGAAGAACTCAGAGAAAGGCGGGCAAAGCCCGCAGTAGAAGAACAAGGCGAAGAAAGGGTATCCGTTTGGGGCCTTCTTCCAAGCGGCGGCGGGAAGTACCTTCATGCGCGGATGCGCTCGTGTCTCCGTCGACCAGAAGAGGTAGTAGTTCTCCCTCAGCTCCCTCGCGGCAAGCTTGGGGGGGAAGACTGCCCGCTCCTTTCGCAGCGCCGCCAGCCGCTGTGCCTCGGTCGACTTCACGACCTTCCCCTTGTCGGCTTTTGGAGCCATGGCGGAAGTGGTGGAGGAGGTCGACGGCGTTGGTGGTGCTGGTGGCGATGGGGGGCGGAGCGCTGCTCTCTCTCTCTCTCTCTCGGCTTTGGGAAGATGAGGGAGCGGCGCAGATTTCTGAGATTGGAGCAGCAACCGGCGAATGGGCGAACTACCCCTATTTCCCCTGCTTATAAAGAGGGAGGGGGCGGACGTTCCGCATTTCCGAATAAAGAAACCACCCACGATCTCTCCCACGACGCCGCATTCAACGCGTGCCGTTCGGGGAGGGCGCGGTGGATACGGAGAGAGATACAGCGTAACCTAGGCCGCGCGTGCCCGTGCCCTGTTTTGGGCCTGGCCCAACAGTGCTCGACACCGTGTATGGCCCAGGCCCGGGGGCTCCTGTCGGTGTACTAGAGTAGGGGTACTCTAGTATCCCGAACTTGTGCACGGGCAGTCGCAGCGTCCCGCGGCAAGGCTTGCCGGGCGACCGCCAAGGTCCTCCGTGGTTCCTTTGGAGCCATTCAAGAACAAAGTATCCAAGCCAAGGAGACAAGACCCCGGCGAGAGGAGCTTGTCGGGAAGGCCAACCAAGGCATCTCAAGACCCCGGCAAGAGAGCTTGCCGGGAAGGCCAACCAAGGCACCTCAAGGAACTTGCCGCGACGCGCCACGCGCCCCGGCAAGGCCCGGTGAGCGACAAGCTCCCGGACGCGACAAGACAACAACCGCGGCAAGGCGCTTGCCGCGGCAAGCTACCACTCTGTGCCCGCGCTCCAGCACATCCACCAACGTGTCACTCTGGGACCCTTCCAGGCACGCGTGGTGGGAGGCTGTGCAGCCAGCGGTGCGCGGTGGCAAGCGGCGCTGACAAGATCGCCATCGTGGCGAGCGGTGGCGTCCCTGGCGGTCCCTTTTGCACTGTTTAGGCGACACAGACGGGCATTTAATGCCCTTGTCCCCTGCCGTTAGGGTTAGGTATGATACACTGTAGCAGGTAGCTGTACCTACCGCAGCACCTTTCCATTTTTACCCTTTGTCTCCGTTGCCACCTATCGGTGACCCCTTGAGCATATAAAAGGAGGCCCATGCGCAACGTAGGGGGGGTTCGGAAGAAACAGAACACTCACGCTCGGTCTCGTTAGCTGCTGGAGTGTACTGTAGCACTCCGCGCTCCCGAGCAAGAACTCAATACAAACCACAAAGCAGGAGTAGGGTTTTACGCATCCGTGCGGCCCGAACCTGGGTAAATTGCTCGTGTGTTTTGCCTCGATCTGCTCTTCGTGCGACCTCCGCCCCCGCCGAACCGAAAGGGACTCGGCCCGCCGGTCCCATAGGTGTTCGTGGATCAGCTCCCCCCGACACATGGCCAAGCTTTTATTCGAACCGTTTTACTGTCCCATCTCAGCGCGTTATGCGAGGCGGTTTCCTTGGCACATCTTGTTAAAGCAGAGATCGTGTCCCCCTTATTCCCGGATTCTCATCAATACGGGCGTGGGTAACCCAACTGCTTCTAGGACTCCTGGGTAGGGGGTCCCGAACTGTGCGTCTATGCCGGATGGTAATAGGAGGCAGGGGACACAATGTTTTACCCAGGTTCGGGCCCTCTTGATGGAGGTAAAACCCTATGCACTGCTTGATTGATATTGATGATATGGGTAGTACAAGAGTAGATCTACCACGAGATCAGAGAGGCTAAAACCTAGAAGCTAGCCTATGGTATGATTGTTGATGTGTATGTTGTCCTACGGACTAAAACCCTCCGGTTTATATAGACACCGGGTAGGGTCAGGGTTACATAGAGTCGGTTACAATGGTAGGAGATCTGTATATCTGTATCGCCAAGCTTGCCTTCCACGCCAAGGAAAGTCCCTCCCGGACACGGGACGAAGTCTTCAATCTTGTATCTTCATAGTCCAGGAGTCCGGCTGAAGGTATAGTCTGGCCATCCAGACACCCCCTAATCCAGGACTCCCTCAAGGGGTAATGCAGAGGGAGGCCTCACAAACGACAATAAATGACGAGATGTGAAGGAGGGAATCCGGGGCTAGGTCATGAAAATCTAGCCCGTAATAGAACATAAGACCCCTAACAAAAAGATCCAGAGCGAGGCCTAGTCCTCGGAAGAAGTGGGAGACGAACACAATGCTCTCGTTGGGTTCGGGAGTAGGGATGACTTGCCCTCGGGCGGGCAGCCTATGCGAAATTTCGGCGGTCAGGTATCTGGCCTCCCTCAACTTCTTGATATCCTCCTCCGTGATGGAGGAAGGCATCCACCGGCCTTGAAGGCTGGATCTGGACATGATTGAAGGTCCGAAGCACCTGACCTGGGCTTTGGGTGTTAGAACTCGAGGCGGGGGAAGGATTCGATTGAGCACGGGAGGGAAGAAGTAAAAAACCTTGTCCCTTTATAAAGAGGGTGAATATCAAGTGTCCTTCTCGTGGCTATTTGGGACTTGCCTAAAATCTAGGAGTCCTAGGCACGGTTGGGTTACCCACGTCCGTATTAATGAGAATCCCGTAATAAGGGGAACACGATATCTGCTTTGACAAGACGTGTCAAGAAACCGCCTCACGTTATATGCGTGCCTGGTTAAGGAAAAACGGTTCGAATAATTACTGGGCCATGGCATGATGTCATGCTGCTAAAACGTGTCAGCAGATTGGATTTGTGGAAATATTACTCTCTCTACGGTGGTATGTGGAACTTATTTTGCAGGGTCGGACACTATCATTGCATCCAAACTCTTCTGTGGTGTATTCGGAGGAGGAACCCGCCTTGCAATGCCGAAGACAACACTGCGCGCCAGACTCATCTTCATTGAAGCTTCGTTCAGGGGCTACTGGGGGAGTCCTGGATTAGGGGGTCTCCCGACAGCCGGACTATATCGTTTGGCGGACTGTTGGACTATGAAGATACAATATTGAAGACTTCGTCCCGTGTCCGGATGGGACTCTACTTGGCGTGGAAGGCAAGCTAGGCAATACAGATATGTATATCTCGTCCTTTGTAACCGACCTTGTGTAACCATAGCCCCCTCCGGTGTCTATATAAACCGGAGGGTTTTAGTCCGTAGGACAACATACAATAATACCATAGGCTAGCTTCTAGGGTTTAGCCTCTCCGATCTCGTCGTAGATCAACTCTTGTACTACTCATATTATCTAGAATAATCAAGTAGGACGTAGGGTTTTACCTCCATCAAGAGGGCCCAAACCTGGGTAAAACATCGTGTCCCCTGCCTCCTGTTACCATCCGCCTTAGACGCACAGTTCGGGACCCCCTACCCGAGATCCGCCGGTTTTGACACCGACACTAGGGATCAAACCCTAACAAAACTAACTCGATTACATGGTGAATCTCATCCAACCCATCACCGTCCAGCAAGCCTACGATGGAATTACTCACGCACGGCGGTGAGCATCATGAAATTGGTGATGGAGGATGATTGATGATGACGACGGCGACGAATCCCCCTCTCCGGACCCCCGGACAGACTCCAGATCAGCCCCCTGAGAGGTTTTAGGGCTTGGCAGCGGCTCCGTATCGTAAAACGTGATGGTTTCTTCTCTCTTGTTTTTTTCTCCTCGAAAGCAGTTATATAGAGTTGGAGTTGGAGTCGGGAGGTCTCCAGGGGGCCCACGAGGTAGGGGGGCGCGCCCCCCACCCTCGTGAGAAGGGTGTGGGCCCCCTGGTCTTCATCTTTGGCGAGGATTTTTTATTATTTATTGTAAGATATTCCGTGGAGTTTCAGGTCATTCCGAGAACTTTTGTTTTCTGCACATAAAACAACATCATGGAAATTCTGCTGAAAACAGCGTCAGTCCGGGTTAGTTCCATTCAAATCATACAAGTTAGAGTCCAAAACAAGGGCAAAAGTGTTTGGAAAAGTAGATACGACGGAGACATATCAACTCCCGCAAGCTTAAACCCTTGCTTGTCCTCAAGCAATTCAGTTGACAAACTAAAAGAAATAAAGAAAAACTTCTACAAACTCTGTTTGCTCTTGTTGTTGTAAATATGTCAAGCTAGCATTCAAGTTTTCAGCAAAGATTATAACTAACCATATTTGCAATAATTCTCAGGTCTCATGTTTACTCATATCAATAGCATAATTAACTAGCAAGCCATAATAATAAAACTCGGATGACAACACTTTCTCAAAACAATCATAATATGATATAACAAGATGGTATCTCGCTAGCCCTTTCTGAGACCGCAAAACATAAATGCAGAGCACCTTTAAAGATCAAGGACTGACTAGACATTGCAATTCATGGTAAAAGAGATCCAATCATAGTCACATCCAATGCAAACTAACAATAATGAATGCAAATGACAGCGGTGCTCTCCAACTGGTGCTTTTTAATAAGAGGGTGATGACTCAACATAAAAGTAAATAGATAGGCCCTTCGCAGAGGGAAGCAAGGATTTGTAGAGGTGCCAGAGCTCGGTTTTGAAATAGAGGTGAATAATATTTTGAGCGGTATACTTTCATTGTCAACATAACAACCAAGAGATGGCGATATCTTCCATGCTACACACATTATAGGCGGTTCCCAAATAGAATGGTAAAGTTTATACTCCCCTCCACCAACAAACATCAATCCATTGCTTGCTCGAAACAACGAGTGCCTCCAACATACATCAGGTCCCAGGGGGAGTTTTGTTTGCAATTATTTTGATTTAGTTTGCATAAATCATGGGACTGGGCATCCCGGTGACCAGCCATTTATCTCGTGAGTGAGGAGCGGAGTCCACTCCTCTTGAGAATAACTCGCCTAACATGGAAGATACAGACAGCCCTAGTTGATACATGAGCTATTCGAGCATACAAAACAGGATGATTATTTGAAGGTTTAGAGTTTGGCACATACAAATTTACTTGGAACGGCAAGTAGATACCGCATATAGGAAGGTATAGTGGACTCATCTCGAATAACTTTGGGGTTTAAGGGATTGGATGCACAAGCAGTATTCCCGCTTAGTACAGGTGAAGGCTAGCAAAAGACTGGGAAGCGACCAACTAGAGAGCGACAACAGCCATGTACATGCATTAAAATTAATAAACATTGGATGCAAGCATGAGTAGGATATAATCCACCATGAACATAAATATCGTGAAGGCTATGTTGATTTGTTTCAAATACATGCGTGAACATGTGCCAAGTCAAGTCACTTAAATCATTCAGAGGAGGATACCACCCTATCATACCACATCATAACCATTTTAATAGCATGTTGGCACGCAAGCTAAACCATTATAACTCATAACTAATCAAGCATGGCACAAGCAACTATGATCTCTAATTGTCATTGCAAGCATGTTTATTTATAACAAGCTGAATCAAGAATGATGAACTCATCATATTTATAAAAACAAAAGAGGTCGAGTTTGTACCAGCTTTTCTCATCTCAGTCAGTCCATCATATATCATCACAATTGCCTTTCACTTGCACGACCGAATGATGTGAATAATAATAAGAGTGCACGTGCATTGGACTAAGCTGGAATCTGCGAGCTTTCAATAAACAGGAGAAGACAAGGCAATATGGGCTCTTTTGTCAGATAAACAATAATGCATATAAGAGCCATTTCAACAATTTAATCATGGTCTTCTCCTACTGACCCCCAAAGAAAAGAAAAGAAATAAAACTATTTACACGGGAAAGCTCCCAACAAGCAAAAGAAGAACAGGAAATATTTTTGGGTTTTCTTTTTAATTACTACTACAAGCAAAGTAAATTAATTAAAAGCTACAACTAATTTTTTTGGTTTTCTTAAGGTTTATTAAACATACAAGAAGAAATCATAAAAGGAAATAGAACTAGCATGGATGATACAATGAAAAAGTATGAGCACCGACATTTAGCAATGAGTATGTGTGAACATAAATGTAACGTCAGTGAGAAATACGTACTCCCCCAAGCTTAGGCTTTTGGCCTAAGTTGGTCTATGGCCATGGCTGGCCTGGCTGATATCCATAATAATAGTTGTTGGGGTCGTACTGTGATGCAGCAGCTATCGCCTCCTGAGCTGCAGTGTGGCGACAAGCGGCCTCTGCTCTCCTCTCGTACTCATCTGCCTCCTCTCTGGTAATAGTATATCCTCCTCTTGCCTGATAATCAAAGAAAGCAGGAGCAGGGAGAGTAATATGGACAGCACGGTGCCTGTCAAAGATTAGTCGGTACTGGAGAGGTGATTCGTTCCTCTTGACAAAATGATGGGAAACCATAGAATCAAAATCTAAATAAGCAGGAGGCAACTCCATGTCTCCTTCACGAACGTCTATCTCAAGAAATTTAGCTAAGCCGGTTGCATAAATTCCTCCAAAGAAACCTCCATTATGTCTATTATGATGCAACCTACGAGCTACAGTGGCTCCCATATGATAAGATTGGTCTCCTAACACAGCACTCCGGAGAATGCTAAGGTCAGGGACACACATGTGACATGCTTCATCCTTTGCATTTATGCACCTACCTATGAAGAGAGCAAAATAATGTATATCAGGAAAGTGAATGCTTCCTATGGTAGCTTGCGTTATATCTCTAGATTCCCCTACAGTTATACTAGCAAGAAAATTTCTAAATTCAGATTTAGGGGGATCCCTAACACTACCCCATTGTGGAAGTTTGCAAGCAAAAGTGAAATCCTCTAAGTCCATGGTATAAGATTTTTCATAAAGATCAAACATGACTAAAGGAGAATTACACGAAGATGAATACTCAAACCTCCTCACAAAAGAGCTTGTGAGCTCATGATACTGGGGGCATTTGTGTGCCTCAAAGTCCTCAAGATCGGCATTACGCAAATATGCATTAAATTCTTCTTTATTTCCCGCTTGATCCATAAAATTTTCAGAAGGCCACTCACAAGGACGCACTGGAGCGTCTCTTGGTGGCTCTTTGTCAGCATCACGCATTGCAAGCCTGGGTCCTTGCTTCTTTGAAGAACCACCTTGGAACATTTTCCTAAGCATATTTCTTTCTCTGAAAAATTCTGAATTTTTTTAGTAGCTTTAAAATAAAAGTAAACCAAACTCAATAATATTGATAGCAACTACTCCTACAGGTGCCTAGAGCCTATATCATGCATCAAAACTACTTTTGACCATATAAATTTGACATGCAAGCTCAAGAATAGGGTCACCTAAGCAACACAAATTTGTAATGAATAAAGCACTAGAACAAAAACTAATTGGACCAATGGAGGAGTCACATACCAAGGAACAATCTCCCCAAGCAGTTTTGTGAGAGGTGCTTTGAGCAAGGAGATCGAAAATGGCAGCAAAACGAGCTTGGAGTCGGGTTTGAGCTGGTTTTTCGTGTTTGGGGGAGGAAGATGAAGTGTGTGGCTGAAAGAATAAGTGGAGGAGGACCACCGTGGGCCCACGAGGCAGGGCGGCGCGCCCTAGGGGGGTGGGCGCGCCCTCCACCCTCGTGGCAAGGTAGTTGGTCCCCCTGGTGTGTTCTTTGTTCCATAAATCCTCAAATATTCTATAAAAAATCATATTTAATTTTCAGGGCATTTGGAGAACTTTTATTTTCGAGGTATTTTTATACTGCACGGATAATCAGATAACAGACAGGAAATTATTTATTTTAATTTTATTTCAACTAAATAACAGAAAGTAAAAGTAGGGTACAGAAGGTTGTGCTTCTAGTTTCATCCATCTCATGCTCGTCAAAAAGAATCCACTAACAAGGTTGATCAAGTCTTGTTAACAAACTCATTCCGATTAACATGAAACCAGAGAAATTTCGAATAACACTAGGTTACCTCAACGGGGATATGCACATCCCCAATAATAAGTATATCATATTTCTTCTTGATAGTAGGAAGAGGAAATTCAAAACCTCCAAATATAATCGATGGAATTTTTCCGATAGAATTGATACTATGAACTTGAGGTTGTTTCCTTGGAAAGTGTACATGTAACACCCTCGATGCGACTATATCTCCCACGTGTCGAGGCACGACTTAGAGGCATAATCGCATTGAAGGCATATGTCGCAAGTCAGGCAATCATCACCAACATCCCATGTAATATAGATAATGAAAAGGGATAACATAGTTGGCTTACACTCGCCACGTCAATCAAGTACATAAATAACATACATCATCCAAACACTCATGGCCCGAGTACGGCGCCAAAATAAAAGACAACCCAACAAGCGACATGGTCCCGATCACCCCCAACTGGGCACCACTACTGATCATCAGGAAAAGAAACATAGTATCGCTGAGAGTCCTCGTCGAACTCCCACTTGAGCTCGAGCGCGTCACCTGGAGCGGAATCATCTGGACCTGCATTTGGTGTAATAGTAATCTGTGAGCCATAGGGACTCAGCAATCTCGCACCCTCGCGATCAAGACTATTTAAGCTTAATAGGTAGGGGTAAGGTAAATATATGTGGAGCTGCAGCAAGCGACTAGCATATATGGTGGCTAACTTATTCGTAAAAGAGAGCGAGAAGAGGAGGCAAAGCGCGAGCGAGAAACTAAAAGGACAACCTGCGCAAACATTACTCCAACACCGTGTCCACTTCCCGGACCCCGCCGAGAAGAGGCCATCACGGTAACACACTTGGTTGATTCATTTTAATTAAGTTAAGGTTCAAGTTATCTACAACCGGACATTAACAAATTCCCATCTGCCCATAACCGCGGGCACGACTTTCGAAAGTTCAAATCCCTGCAGGGGAGTCCCAACTTAGCCCATGACAAGCTCTCACGGTCAACGAAGGAATAGACCTCCTCACGAGACGTTCCAATCAGACTCGGTATCTCGATTCTTCAAGACACTTCGACAGGTTAAAACAAGACCAGCAACACCGCCCGAATGTGCCGACAAATCCTGATAGGAGCTACACATATCTCGTTCTCAGGGCACACTCAGATGAGACTAGCTACGAGCAAAACCAACCCTCAAGTTGCCCCGAGGTGGCCCCGCAGGCAGCTCAGTTCGGACCAACACTCAGAGGAGCACTGGCCCGGGGGGTTAAAATAAGATGACCCTTGAGTCCGCGAAACCCAAGGGAAAAGGCTAGGTGGCAAATGGTAAAACCAAGGTTGGGCATTGCTGGAAAAGCTTTAATCAAGGCGAACTATCAAGGGGTTCCCATTATAACCCAACCGCGTAAGGAACGCAAAATCCGGGAACATAACACCGATATGATGGAAACTAGGGCGGCAAGAGTGGAACAAAACACTAGGCGAGAGGCCGAGCCTTCCACCCTTTACCAAGTATATAGATGCATTAAGATAACATGGCAATATAATGATATCCCAACAAGTAAAATAAATGTTCCAACAAGGAACGTCCTCCAATCTTCACCTGCAACTAGCAACGCTATAAGAGGGGCTGAGCAAAGCGGTAACATAGCCAAACAACGGTTTGCTAGGACATGGTGGGTTAGAGGTTTGACATGGAAATTTGGGAGGCTGGCAAGCAAATGGTAGGCATCGTAGCATTGGCATAGCAAAAGAGCGAGCAAACTAGCATAGCAAAGATAGTAGTGATTTCGAGGGTATGATCATCTTGCCTGCAAAGCTGTCAGAGTTGACTAGATCCTCGAAAGCAAACTCAACGGGCTCCTCGTTAGCGAACTCGTCTCCTGGCTCTACCCAAACAAGGCAAACAAGCAACAAGGACACAATCAACCACGTGCAAAGCTCAAACAATATAATGCAAGGATGGTATGCTATGCGGGATGCGATGCGGGATGCATATGCAAGATATGACAGGGAACGCATGAACCTGGCCTCAACTTGGAAATCCAAGTGTGCCACTGGAAAGATGAGATGAAATCGCTTGAAAACGATATAAAGAACACCGGAATCGGAGTTACGGTTTGGAAATGGCAAGCGATTCAAATATGACACCGGTCTGCGATTTACAGCAAGTAGCCATCTAAATGCAATGAGATGAACATGCTACAGCACCCAAACATGGCATCAAAATACATGGAAGGGATGCATTCAAGATGCTTAACAAAAGTCTAGCACTGAGCCACGGCCAATTCATCCATGAACAGGTTCAAACAAGCATGGCAAATATGCATTTGGTAAACAGATTTCAGACTTAGTGAAATTAACACTTGTCTGGAATTTCAGATCAGGTAGCACACTTTGGAGCATGAAAACTATATACTACAGGAACTGAACATGGCAAAGTAAAGCATGGCATGGAGCTACTCAAAGAGCTTAACAAAAGTCCTTTAGTGACCTTGAGCCAAAAGGGATCAGAAAATATACTAACAAGCATGTGAACATAGCAAAAACATAATCAGTTTTCAGACTTGGTGAAAACTGGCACATGCTGAAACATAACTCAAGTAGGCATGTTCACGAGCTCGATGCACTCACTACGGAGCAAGTCATGAAAAGCTAAGCATACATCTATCAAGAACACACAAAATGCAAGCTAGACATGGCAAGAACAATGTCATAGCATGCACGGATCAACTACAACATCATCGGCAAAATTGCAAACAAGTTGACAATCTGCCTAGATTCACAAAGTAGCAAAAGTAGAGCTCGATTGACTCAAGCTAGGGTGCTCCATAATTGCAAACAAAGACATGGATGGATAGATTACTACAAGATTAGTAAAACATCCTTACTGATCATCCTCAAAAGAGGCACGGATCACTAGGAAACAACATGAACATATGGCATCATGAGATAAACAGCTCAAGGACTTGGTGGAAATGCTAAGTCCCTGAAATCAGAATTACCAAGTGCCTCACTTTGCAAGCTTGCACTAGTCACCACACACATCACAAAAATACATGGGTTGCACCTCTGTAAAGATGACAAAACCCTTAACAAAACATATGTAGAGCATCAGGGCATAACATGCACACAATAATCATGGCAAAAATGACAAATGTCTAAATGGAGTAGCAGATCTGACGAATATCTCAAGTAGCCCTCTTCTAACAGCATTTCGGGCATCAAGATGAACTCAAATGAAAATGATGCAATGGAATGAAATTATGTACTCTCTGAGACGAACAATTTGATATGCTATATGCATGAATCGGAGCTACGGATGCAGAGATATAGCATAATGAAGAAGGGCACATGAGCTAGGGTTTCGGAAGAAAAAGTCAACCGTCTCAGATCCAGATCCGGATCTTGCCGGAGCACTGTAGCAGTTCGACGGAAATACTGTTCACCGGAGAAGCTCGTGGCGGCCGGAGCTCGCCGGAGAAGAGGACGGGCGTGGGGCGGCGGTGGCCGGGGCGGCGAGCGCCGGCGTCGAGGAGGCGGCGGCTTCGGGCGGCGGGAACGGCGCGGCGGGGCGGCGCCGGACCGAGGAGGCGGCGCCGGGCGGTGATGTCGACCGCGGCGGCGCGGTGGCCCGGCGACGAGGAAGAAAGGCGGCGCGGTGAGGGGACTCCGGGCGCGGGCGGCGAGGCGGCTTCGGGCCGGGGAGGGCCCGCGGCGGGCTTGCGGGCCTCGGGCGGCGGCGGTTCGCCGGGGTGCCACATGGCACTGCGCGGTTGGCGGCGGTGGGATCCGGACGTTGTCCGGCTCCGTCCGGACACGTCCGGCGGCGGCGGAGACGGATTTTTAGGGTTTCGGGGAGGGAGATCCGAGATTTTCGAGGAGGACCTATTTATAGGCATAGAGGGAGCTAGGAGAGTCCAAATGAGGTGCGGTTTTCGGCCACGCGATCGTGATCGAACGCTCTAGATGATGGAGCAGGTTTAGGTGGGTTTTGGGCCAACTTGGAGGGGTGTTGGGCTGCAACACACATGAGGCCTTTTCGGTCCCTCGGTTAACCGTTGGAGTATCAAACGAAGTCCAAATGATACGAAACATGACAGGCGGTCTACCGGTAGTAAACCAAGGCCGCTTGGCAAGTCTCGGTCCAATCCAGAAATGTTTAATCCCCACACACGAAAGAAAGCTAGAATGACCACCGGAGGAGAACGAAGCGCCGGAATGCAAAACGGACAACGGGGAAAAAGCTCGAATGCATGAGCTGAACACGTATGCAAATGCAATGCACATGATGACATGATATGAGATGCATGGCAACGATAAAAACACACGGAGACAAAGACCCGAACCCGAGAAAATAAAATAACTTAACGCCGGAAACGGCAAGAGTTGGAGTACAAATTGGGAAAGTTACATCCGGGGTGTTACAGTACCGTATACTCATTACCATTAACATGAAAAGTGACATTGCCTTTGTTGCAATCAATAACAGCCCCTGCAGTATTAAGAAAAGGTCTTCCGAGAATAATAGACATACTATCGTCCTCGGGAATATCAAGAATAACAAAGTCCGTTAAAATAGTAACGTTTGCAACCACAACAGGCACGTCCTCACAAATACCGACAGGTATAGCAGTTGATTTATCAGCCATCTGCAAAGATATTTCAGTAGGTGTCAACTTATTCAAATCAAGTCTATGATATAAAGAGAGAGGCATAACACTAACACCGGCTCCAAGATCACATAAAGCAGTTTTAACATAGTTTCTTTTAATGGAGCATGGTATAGTAGGTACTCCTGGATCTCCAAGTTTCTTTGGTATTCCACCCTTAAAAGTATAATTAGCAAGCATGGTGGAAATTTCAGCTTCCGGTATCTTTATTTTATTTGTAATAATATCTTTCATGTACTTAGCATAAGGATTTGTTTTGAGCATATCAGTCAATCGCATACGCAAAAAGATAGGTCTAATCATTTCAGCAAAGCACTCAAAATCCTCATCATCCTTTTTCTTGGGTGGTTTGGGAGGAAAAGTTATGGGTTTCTGAACCCAAGGCTCTCTTTCTTTACCATGTTTCCTAGCAACAAAGTCTTTCTTATCATAACGTTGATTCTTTGATTGTGGGTTATCAAGATCAACAGTAGGTTCAATTTCTACATCATTATCATTACTAGGTTGAGCATCATTATGAACATCATCATTAGCATTTTCATTAGTTTCATATTCATTGCCAGATCGTGTTTCAGCATCATACATAGATATATCATTTGGATTATCAGGTGGTTCAGCAATAGGTTCACTAGAAGTTTGCACAGTTCTATCATTTTTCTTTTTCTTCTTTTTAGAAGAACTAGGTGCATCAATATTATTTCTCTGAGAATCTTGCTCAATTCTCTTAGGGTGGCCTTCAGGATACAAAGGTTCCTGAGTCATTCTACCAGTTCTAGTAGCCACTTTAACAACATAATTATTTTTCTTACTATTCATCTCATTGAGCAATTCTTTTTGAGCTTTAAGTACTTATTCTACTTGAGTGGTAACCATAGAAGCATGTTTGCTAACAAGTTTAAGTTCACCTCTTATTAGCCATATAATCACCCAAGTATTTAATCATATCAGCATCTTGTTTTAATTGTCTACCAAAATAAGCATTGAAGTCTTCTTGCTTAAACATAAAATTATCAAACTCATCCAAGCATTGACTAATAATTTTAGTAGGAGGGATTTCAGCTTTATCATATCTATAGAGAGAATTTACCTTTACTACCTGTGTCGGGTTATCGGGGTCTGGAGGTTCTTCAATAAATAAAGGATTAAGATCATATGTTTCTTCAATAGGCGGTAAATTAAGACCATGTATTTCTTCAATAGGAGGTAAATTCTTAACATCTTCAGCTTTAATACCTTTTTCTTTCATAGATTTCTTTGCCTCTTGCATATCTTCAAGGCTGAGAAATAGAATACCCCTCTTCTTCGGAGTTGGTTTAGGAATGGGCTCGGGAATTGGAGCAGGAGCTGGCTCAGGAGCTGGCTCAGGAAGTGCCCAATTATTTTCATTTGTCAACATATTATTCAATAAGATTTCAGCTTCATCTGGTGTTCTTTCCCTGAAAAGAGAACCAACACGACTATCCAAGTAATCTTTGGAAGCATCAGTTAGTCCATTATAAAAGATATCAAGTATTTCATTTTTCTTAAGAGGATGATCAGGCAAAGCATTAAGTAACTTGAGAAGCCTCCCCCAAGCTTGTGGGAGACTCTCTTCTTTAATTTGCACAAAGCTGTATATTTCCTTTAAAGCAGCTTGTTTCTTATGAGCAGGGAAATATTTAGCAGAGAAGTAATAGAACATATCCTGGGGACTACGCACACAACCAGGATCAAGAGAATTAAATCATATCTTAGCATCACCCTTTAATGAGAACAGAAATAATTTAAGGATATAAAAGTAGCGAGATCTCTCATCATTAGTGAACAGGGTGGATATATCATTTAATTTAGTAAGGTGTGCTACAACAGTTTCAGATTCATAGCCATGAAAAGGATCAGATTCAACCAAAGTAATTATATCAGGATCAACAGAGAATTCATAATCCTTATCAGCAACACAGATAGGTGAAGTAGCAAAAGCAGGGTCAGGTCTCATCCTAGCATTTAGAGATTGCTTATTCCATTTAGCTAATAACCTTTTGAGTTCATATCTATCTTTGCAAGCTAAAATAGCTAAAGAAGCATCTTGATCAAATAAATAACCTTTAGGAATAACAAGTGATTCTTCATCATCACTTTCATCTTCATAATCATATTCAATATTTTCAATCTCTCTAGCCCTAGTAAGTCGTTCCTCGAGAAAATCACTAAGTGGCATAGTAGTATCAGGCATAGAGGTAGTTTCATCATAAGTATCATGCATAGTAGAAGTAGCATCATCAATAACATGCGACATATCAGAACGAATAGCAGAAGCAGGTTTAGGTGTCGCAAGCTTACTCATAACAGAAGGTGAATCAAGTGCAGAGCTAGATGGCAGTTCCTTACCTCCCCTCGTAGTTGAGGGATAGATCTTGGTTTTTGGATCTCTCAAATTCTTCATAGTGTCCAGCAGATATAAATCCCAAGTGACTCAAAGAATAGAGCTATGCTCCCCGGCAACGGCGCCAGAAATTAGTCTTGATAACCCACAAGTATAGGGGATCGCAACAGCTTTCGAGGGTAGAGTATTCAACCCAAATTTATTGATTCGACACAAGGGGAGCCAAAGAATATTCTCAAGTATTAGCAGCTGAGTTATCAATTCAACCACACCTGTAAACTTAGTATCTGCAGCAAAGTGTTTAGTAGCAAAGTAATATGATAGTGATGGTAACGGTAACAAAAGAGTAATGAAAGCAAAGTAATTTTTTTGGTATTTTGTAGTGAGTGTAACAATAGCAAGGGGAAAGTAAATAAGCATAAACCAGTATATGGAAAGCTCGTAGGCATTGGATCAATGATGGATAATTATGCCGGATGCGGTTCATCATGTAACAGTCATAACATAGGGTGACACAGAACTAGCTCCAATTCGTCAATGTAATGTAGGCATGTATTCCGAATATAGTCATACGTGCTTATGGAAAAGAACTTGCATGACATCTTTTGTCCTGCCCTCCCGTGGCAGCGGGGTCCTAATGGAAACTAAGGGATATTAAGGCCTCCTTTTAATAGAGAACCGGAACAAAGCATTAGCACATAGTGAATACATGAACTCCTCAAACTACGGTCATCACCGGTAAGTATCCCGATTATTGTCACTTCAGGGTTAACGGATCATAACACATAATAGGTGACTATAGACTTGCAAGATAGGATCTAGAACTCTCATATATTGATGAAAACATAATAGGTTCAGATCTGAAATCATGGCACTCGGGCCCTAGTGACAAGCAGTAAGCATAGCAAAGTCATAGCAACATCAATCTCAGAACATAGTGGATACTAGGGATCAAACCATAACAAAACTAACTCGATTACATGGTGAATCTCATCCAACCCATCACCGTCCAGCAAGCCTACGATGGAATTACTCACGCACGGCGGTGAGCATCATGAAATTGGTGATGGAGGATGGTTGATGATGACGACGGCGACGAATCCCCCTCTCTGGAGCCCCGAACGGAATCCAGATCAGCCCTCCCGAGAGGTTTTAGGGCTTGGCGGTGGCTCTGTATCGTAAAACGCGATGATTTCTTCTCTCTTGTTTTTTTCTCCCCGAAAGCAGTTATATAGAGTTGGAGTTGGAGTCGGGAGGTCTCCAGGGGGCCCATAAGGTAGGGGGCGCGCCCTAGGGGGGCGCCCCCCACCCTCGTGAGAAGGGTGTGGGCCCCCTGGTCTTCATCTTTGGCGAGGATTTTTTATTATTTATTGTAAGATATTCCGTGGAGTTTCAGGTCATTCCGAGAACTTTTGTTTTCTGCACATAAAACAACATCATGGCAATTCTGCTGAAAACAGTGCCAGTCCGGGTTAGTTCCATTCAAATCATACAAGTTACAGTCCAAAACAAGGGCAAAAGTGTTTGGAAAAGTAGATAGGATGGAGACATATCAGTTAGTCCCAAAAATAATATAAAAGTGTTTAGTAAAGCCCATAAACATCCAAAACAGATAATATAATAGCATGAATACTTCATAAATTATAGATACGTTGGAGACGTATCAGAGACTTTTATTCATTTGAGAATAGTCTTTTTGAGATTATTTTTGGAAGATGGAAGTGAGACCTTTTCTTTTTCTTTTTGAGATTTTTTTAGGTTTTTTCTTTTTCTTTTGAGATGAATATGATGTCCATGTGTTGCAAGAAAGTTTTGTTTTATTTTGAGATGAAGGTTTCTTTAAGAGAGAGAAATATGTGCACAACTTCCTCTTAATATGCCCACAATGGCGGTCCCCAACCACTAGTGGACATCAAAAGTGTTGTAGTTTCCTAGCAGCAAAACACTTACTACTTGTGGTAGTAAGTTTCGGGCTTCATTTACCATTGCATGGATTTTGATAACAATTCTTGGTCACACCTATTTTCCTATATTTGATGCCTTGCTTTATTTCGTGGCTATTTTTCTACAACATGATGTAAAATGAATTCCGCATGACAGAACTTAGCTACCACAAATTGAGATTTGAGATGTCTCTATATATTCCTATCTTATTGTTGGGGAACGCAGTAATTTCAAAAAAATTCTACGCACACGCAAGATCCATCTAGGTGATGCATAACAATGAGAGGGGAGAGTGTTGTCCACGTACCCTCGTAGACCGTAAGCGGAAGTGTTATGACAACGCAGTTGATGTAGTCGTACGTCTTCACGATCCGACCGATCCTAGTACCGAAGATACGGCACATCTGCGATCTGCACATGTTCAGCTCGGTGACGTCCCACGAACTCTATATCCAGCTGAGGTCGAGGGAGAGTTGCGTCAACACGACGGTGTGGTGACAGTGATGATGAAGCTACCGGTGCAGGGCTTCACCTAAGCACTGCAACAATATGACCGAGGTGGAAATCTGTGGAGGGGGCACCGCACACGGCTAAGATCAACTTTGATGTGTTCTAGGGTGCCTCCCTCCCCACGTATATAAAGGAGGGAGGGGGAGGCCGGCCGTCCCTCTAGGCGCGCCAAGGGGGGAGGAGTCCTCCTCCTAGTAGGAGTACTAGGACTCCCCCTTTCATAGTCCCACTAGGAAAAGAAGGAAGAGGGAGAAGGAGAAAGGAAAGGCCCCCCCCCACCCAATTCGGATTGGGCTTGGGGGGGCCCTGTAACACCCATGATGCGGCTATATCTCCCACGTGTCGGAGCACGACTTAGAGGCATAACCGTATAGTAGGCATGTCGCAAGAGGGGTAATCTTTACACATCCCATGTACTGAATATGAAAGGGATAAAGAGTTGGCTTACAATCGCCACTTCACACAATACATAAATATAGCATTACATCATCCAAAAAACAATCAAGGTCCGACTACGGAACCAAATAAAGAAAGACAACCCCAAATGCTAGATGCCCGATCGCCCCAACTGGGCTCCTCTACTGATCAAAAGGAAACGAAACACAACAACGAAAAGGTCTTCATCGAGCTCCCACTTGAGCTTGGTTGCGACACCTGCACTAGTATCATCGGCACCCGCAAACTGGTTTTGGAAGTAACTGTGAGTCACGGGGACTCAGCAATCTCACACCCTCGCGATCAAGACTATTTAAGCTTAAGGGTAGGAAAAGGTAGTGAGGTGGAGCTGCAGCAAGCACTAGCATATATGGTGGCTAACTTATGCAAATGAGAGCGAGAAGAGAAGCAAAGCACGGTTGTTGAGGGAGTCCTAGATTAGGTGGTGTTCGGATAGCTGGACTATACCTTCAGCCGGACTCCTGGACTATGAAGATACAAGATTGAAGACTTCGTCCCGTGTCCGGATGGGACTTTCCTTGGCGTGGAAGGCAAGCTTGGCGATGTGGATATTCAAGATCTCCTACCATTGTAACCGACTCTATGTAACCCTAACCCTATCCGGTGTCTAAATAAACCGGAGGGTTTTAGTCCGTAGGACAACACAATCAACTCCATATACAACAATCATACCATAGGCTAGCTTCTAGGGTTTAGCCTCCTTGATCTCGTGGTAGATCTACTCTTTACTACCCATATCATCAATATTAATCAAGCAGGAGTAGGGTATTACCTCCATCGAGAGGGCCCGAACCTGGGTAAAAACATCGTGTCCCTTGTCTCCTGCTACCATCCGGCCTTGACGCACAGTTCGGGACCCCCTACCCGAGATCCTCCGGTTTTGACACCGACATTGGTGCTTTCATTGAGAGTTCCTCTGTGTCGTCGCCTTCAGGCCCGATGGCTCCTTTGATCATCAACAACGATGCGGTCCAGGGTGAGACTTTTCTCCCCGGACAGATCTTCGTCTTCGGCGGCTTCGCTCTGCGGGCCAATTCGCTCGGCCACCTTGAGCAGATCGAAAGCTATGCCCCTGGCCATCAGGTCAGGTTTGGAAGCCTAAACTACACGGACGACATCCGCGGGGACTTGTTCTTCGACGGATTCGGGCCACAGCCAAGCGCGCCGCACTGTCTCGATGGGCATGATATAGCTCTGCCGCCGAACAGTGCTTTGGAGGCCGCACACGCACCGGTTCCGACCATCGATTCGGAGCCTACTGCGCCGATCGAGGATCAACGGTTGGACGCTGCCTCAGGGGCTGCGATCTCAGATACAATCGAGCCGAACTCCAGCCCCGCACTCTGCACGACCCGTGACTCCGAGGATCCGGACTCCTTCCCGGACTCCGAACCCCCCACGCCCCTGCCAATCGAATCCGATTGGGCACCGATAATGGAGTTCACCGCCGCAGACATCTTTCAGCATTCGCCTTTTGGCGATATCCTGAATTCTCTTAAGTCTCTCTCTTTATCAGGAGAGCCCTGGTCGGATTACGGTCAGCGAGGGTGGGATACGGACGATGAAGAAATTCAAAGCCCACCCACCACCCACTTTGTAGCCACTGTCGACGATCTAACCGACATGCTTGACTTCGGCTCCGAAGATATCGACGGCATGGACGACGATGTAGGAGACGAACAGGAACCAGCACCTATAGAGTGCTGGAAGGCCACCTCGTCATATGACATATATATGGTGGATAGTCCAAAAGATGGAGATGGCGATGGAACAGTGGGGGATGATGCCCCCAAGAAACAGCCAAAGCGCCGGCGTCAGCGGCGCCACTCTAAATCCCGCCAAAGCAAAAACAGTGATTCCGGCACGGGAGATAATACTACCCCGGATAGCACCGAAGAACACCCACCTCATCAAGATTCGGCACAGGAAGATGGAGAAGACAACCCTCATGAGAGAGTGGCAGACCGAGAGGTCGAGGATGATAACTATACGCCTCCCTCCGAAGACGAGGCAAGCCTCGATGATGACGAATTCGTCATACCATCAGACCCCGCCGAACAAGAGCGTTTTAAACGCAGGCTTTTAGCCACGGCAAGCAGCCTCAAGAAAAAGCAGCAGCAGCTTAGAGCTGCCCAAGATTTGCTAGCTGACAGATGGACTGAAGTCCTTGTGGCCGAGGAGTATGAACTCGAAGGCCCCTCCAAGAGTTACCCGAAGCGCAGACCGCTACCCCGATCAGAGGAGGAAGCACCTACATCACCAGCGCATGACATGGCAGACCGGCCACCTCGCGGCCGCAACAGAGAGGCCTCTCGGCCCTCCACCCAAGCCATGCCCCGACGCCGCTCAACTAAGGCACGGGAAAATGCGCCCGACCTGCGAGACATACTGGAGGATAAGGCAAGACAAACAAGATCGATCTACGGATCGCGCAGGTGCCCTACGGCATGTGACAATGATCTTCACTCCGGATACAACAAATCCGGCCGGGCCGAACACAATAGACATAGCTCTTCCGAGCTGCGTCGTGATATAGCCCAGTACAGAGGCGCCGCACACCAGCTATGCTTCACGGATGAAGTAATGGATCATAAAATCCCAGAGGGTTTCAAACCCGTAAAAGTCGAATCATACGATGGCACAACATATCCGGCAGTATGGATCGAGGATTATCTCCTTCACATCCACATGGCACGCGGCGATGATCTACACGCCATCAAGTACCTCCCGCTCAAACTTAAAGGACCAGCCCGGTATTGGCTTAACAGCTTGCTAGCAGACTCAATCGGTTCTTGGGAGGACCTGGAAGCCGCATTCCTCGACAACTTCCAGGGCACTTACGTGCGACCACCGGATGCCGACGACTTAAGCCACATAATTCAGCAGCCAGAAGAATCGGCCAGACAATTCTGGGCACGGTTCCTAACAAAGAAAAGCCGGATAGTCGACTGTCCGGACACAGAGGCCCTAGCAGCCTTCAAGCATAACATCCGCGACAAGTGGCTTGCCCGGCACCTGGGACAGGAAAAGCCGAAATCCATGGCAGCCCTCATGACACTCATGACCCGCTTTTGCGCGGGAGAAGACAGCTGGCTCGCCCGCAATAACAACTTATCAAAGAACCCTGGTAATTCGGATACCAAGGACAAAAGTGGCAGGACACGTCGGAATAAGCAAAAATGCCGCGTTAGCAGCGACAGCACTGAAGACACGGCAGTCAATGCCGGATTCAAAGGCTATAAATCCGGTCAACAGAAAAAGGCATTCAAAAAGAATACTCAGGGCCCGTCCAGTTTGGACCGAATACTCGATCGCTTGTGCCAGATACATGGCACCCCCGAAAGGCCAGCCAACCACACTAACAGGGATTGTTGGGTGTTCAAGCAGGCAGGCAAGTTAAGGGCCGAAAACAGAGACAAGGGGCTGCACAACGACGACGAGGAGCCCAAGCCACCGAACAACAATGGACAGAAGGGCTTTCCCCCACAAGTGCGGACGGTGAACATGATATACGCAACCCACATTCCCAAGAGGGAACGGAAGCGTGCGCTACGGGACGTATACGCGACAGAGCCAGTCGCCCCGAAGTTCAACCCATGGTCCTCCTGCCTGATCACTTTTGATCGAAGGGACCATCCCACTAGCATCCGTCATGGCGGCTTCGCCGCATTGGTTCTCGACCCAATCATCGACGGATTTCATCTCACAAGAGTCCTCATGGACGGCGGCAGTAGCCTGAACCTGCTTTATCAGGATACAGTGTGGAAAATGGGCATAGATCCCTCAAGGATTAAGCCCACAAGAACGACCTTTAAAGGCGTTATACCAGGTGTAGAAGCCAACTGTACAGGCTCAGTAACACTTGACGTGGTCTTCGGATCCCCGGACAATTTCCGAAGCGAAGAGTTAATATTTGATATAGTCCTGTTTCGCAGTGGCTATCACGCCCTGCTCGGACGAACCGCATTCGCAAAGTTCAATGCGGTGCCGCACTACGCATATCTCAAACTCAAGATGCCAGGCCCTCGAGGAGTAATCACGGTCAACGGAAACACCGAACGCTCCCTCCGTACGGAGGAGCATACGGCGGCTCTCGCAGCGGAGGTACAAAGTAGCCTTCTCAGGCAATTCTCCAGCCCGGCCATTAAAAAGCCAGACACTACCAAGCGCGCCCGGAGTAACCCACAGCAGGACCACCTGGCACATTCTGAGCAAGCGTAGCAATGCGGCCCCAACCCCAGTTTTCGCGACATAGCAAAACCAGTACCTCATGTACATAACTACGCCCTTGAAATACCATGGGCACAGGGGAAGGGGCCACAATAACGGCACGCCCAAACTACGGCTTAAAACGTACTAGGGGCTGCCGGATTCTTTTTTTAATTTTTCTTACTTTCAGGACTCCATACTTCGGACGACCTGTTCGGCAATTCGACTGCCGCACAAACGATGCAAGATCCAGGGAGGCAGACAAGCCATGCCGCATTATGGAACTCCCAGGTGGTCTCTGTTACGAGCGGTATACCTGTTTTAAATACAATTCCGCGGCCTGCCCCTGGTCAGGACATACTGAATAGTCCAATATCTTTTTCTTACCGCACTATTTGTATCGTTCAGCTTTGATAAATATCCTCTCTATAAACAATGCATAGCTTTCTGTCTATTTTTCGCATTATCATATTTTCATATATATGTTTATGACATGTTGCACCCGTACACTGTGGTACGGCAAAATACGTCAGGGGCTTTAGTACCCATAAATATGGCGTGAGAAGTCCGTACACTTTCCCAAGTGCGGCACCCCGAACTTATAGCACTATATGCATCGGCTCCGAATCATGATTTGGGTCAGTAGTTGGGTTTGCCCGGCTCCTATGTTTTGGTGCCTTACGTTCCGCTATATCGGCTACGGTAGCACTAGGAGAACCACTACGATTGTGCCCCGGTTGAGCTGGGTTAAGCACCTCAGTGGAGAAAGCTAAAACTGACTGTCATGATGTGGCGAGAGACCGGTCGCTGTTCGAGAGGTTTTTCGAGTCCCTAAAGGCTTATGCCGCTTCGAGCGAGGAGCTGGCTTTGTCCGGCCAAGGCGTGGATAGCGCCCCGAACTCGGTCTTCCGAACTAGGGGCTTCGCCGAAATTTAAAATTATAGAGTTCTATGGCTAAGTGAGAGTGTTCAAGCATTATAGTCCGATTGCCTTGTTCGTTGTGCTAACCGCCTCCCTCGACGGACCCAATCATGGGAAAAAGAGCGCTCAGGTTTATCCCGAACACCCCAGCACTAGTGGCATGGGGGCAGAAGCCGACGACTGGCCATCTCTCAATTTTTTGATAAACGGCCGCACAGAAAGTAATATTTTAAATTCAATAAGCATTGCTTAGCGCATATGAACAAGTTTTCAGCGCACAGGATAAACACAAGCGAGTTCATTCAAAAATTACATCCTTAGTACATTCATCCGCCACAAGGCGGGCACCGGCAAGGACATCCTTGTAATAGTTCTCGGGCTTGCGATGCTCCTTCCCCCGGCGGCGGCCCATCCCTCACAAGCTTCTCACCGTCCAGCTTACCCCAGTGCACCTTTGCACGGGCAAGGGCCCTACGGGCACCTTCGATGCAGACGGAGCGCTTGACGACCTCGAGCCTTGGACAGGCCTCCACCAGTCGCTACACCAGCCCGAAGTAGCTCCCAGGCAGGCCTCTCTGGGCCACAGCCGAACTATGAAGCCCTTCAGGGCATGTTCGGCCGCCTTGCGGAGCTCGACCAGCTGCTTCAGCTGGTCGCTCAAGGGCACAGGGTGTCCGGCCTCAGAATACTGAGACCAGAACACCTTCTCCGTCGAGCTGCCCTCTTCAGCTCGGTAGAATGCGGCGGCATCGGATACGCTGCGGGGAAGATCTGCGAATGCCCCTGGAGAGCTCCGGATTCGGGTAAGTAACAGGTAGTTCACTTTTATATTTCTGCTTTGCATAAAGAATGCCTTACCCGCTGCTATCTTCCTCATCTCCTCCAACACTTGGAGGGCCTTTTAGGCTTCGGCCTTGGCAGACCTGGCAGTCTCAAGGGCAGCCGCGAGCTCGGACGCTTGCGTCTTGGACTCAAGCTCCAAACTCTCATGTTTTTTCATAAGAGCCTGAAGCTCCTGCTGCACCTCACTGACCTGAATCCCAAGTCTGTCTCGCTCGGTGCGCTCCGCGGCCGTTTTCTTTTTGGCTGCAGTCAGCGCCTGCTTAAGGGTTACCACCTCAGTCGTGGCCCCTACAATAAGCAGTACAATCCTGTTACTTTTTTTTTGCAATCAAGCCTTTCTATAGGCACTTTTTCTGCAAGGTATTTCTTACCTTCTTCCTCCTCGAGCCGCTGCTTGGCAAGGCCGAGCTCTTGCTCGGTCCGCTCGAGGTCCTGCTTCAGGACACCCACCTCCGTAGTCAGTGCGGCGGTGGACAGCAGCGAAGCCTGCATACGCATATTGACTCTTTTTTGTTAGACTCCTGCGATATTTAATAGATCCTCTATTCGGCTTTTCTTTTCGAATGCCAAACAGAGCAACAGGGGCTACTGTCTATGCGGTAATATTTTTACATATTTTTACTTACCTCGAAGCCTGTTAGAAGGCTAGCGCAAGCTTCAGTCAGTCCGCTCTTGGCGGACTGAACCTTCTGGATCACCGTACTCATAATAGTACGGTGCCCCTCGTCGATGGAGGCGCCGTCAAGCACCTCCAGCAGATTGTCCGGCACCTCCGGTTGGACGGAGGCCGCCGGCTTAGAAGGCTTGCTCCTCTTGGAAGGAGTTCGCCTACCGCGGTTCGGAACTGTGGAAGATTCCGGTGCGGTGTTCGGCACAAAGCCGGACTGAGAGCCCTAGGGAGCCTTATCCCCTTCACTCCTGGAGTCCGGGAGGTTGCCTTGCGGCCCCTCCGGGACCACCTCCTCCTGCCCCAGAGCTTGTCGCGACGCCACTTCGGTGTCGTCTGCAGTGCGGGGGGAGACAGCGGGCGGAACTGAGTTCACATCCGAAGAGTCCAGGGAGCCGCCCGACGATTCGTCGAGTCCGGCCCGGGGCGGACTGCATAATTACATTCAACATTAGGGAAAGCTGTGCAACAAAGGAACATCATGAGTTACTCTGATATCCGAACTTACGATTTCGCCGGACGCTTGGCCCTGTCTGGCCACTCCTCTTCGCCCTCTTCGGCGTCAGGGGCGTAGTCCGGCGGAGGGGTCTTCCTTTTCCTAGACCCCTCGGCCTCCCCCGTTGGGGCGGCCTTCCTCTTCTCTCCTCCCTCCGCTGGGGGGGGATTCTTCTTCCTCATCCTCGTTTTCACGGGAGGAGGGCGTCTCGGACTCATCAGATGACGAGTCCAACACCACCACGTTGCGGGCACTCCTTTGGGTCCCCGTGGTATTCTTCTTCTTGGACTTCTTCTCCGGCACCACGTAAGACGCCGGAGCCAGCAGCTTCGCTAGTAGAGCTGGGGCTGGGTCTTCGGGCAGCGGAGCCGGACAGTTAATCGGTCCGGATATCGCTTGCCAAGCCTGTCAAAGGTAAGGGAGTTTAGATCCCGCATAGAGTCAAACTATGTAAAAAGCTTAACATCCTGTAAAAGGTGTAGATGGCTTACCTCGCTAGCGTGACGCTGCGAGCTGTATCCGCGGTCCTCGGAAGCGGATGCGGGAGCCTCGGCGCCCTTGAATAGCATCTTCCAAGCATCTTCGTACATCGTGTCGAAGAGCCTGCTGAGGGTTTGATGCTGCGCCGGGTCGAACTCCCACAGGTTAAAATCCCATTGTTGGCACGGGAGAATCCGACGGACGAGCATAACCTGGATTACGTTAGCAAGTCGGACTGGCTTGTTCACCAGGGACTGGATGCATGTTTGCAATCCGGTCACCTCTTTTTCGTCACCCCACGACAGGCCCGTCTCTTTCCAGGACATAAGCCGCGTGGGGGTCCGGATCGGAACTCGGGGGCTGCGGTCCATTCCGGATCGCGTGGCTCGGTGATATAAAACCACCCGGCTTGCCATCCCTTTAGGGTCTCCACGAAAGAGCCCTCGAACCATAGGATGTTGGCCATCTTGCCCGCCATGGCGCCTCCGCACTCCGCCTGGCTGCCGCGCACCACCTTGGGCTTGACGTTGAAGGTCTTGAGCCAGAGGCCGAAATGGGGGCGGACGCAGAGAAAGGCCTCGCCCACGACGATAAACGCCGAGATGTTGAGGATGAAGTTCGGAGCCAGATCATGGAAATCCAGGCCGTAGTAGAACATGAGCCCCCGGACAAATGGATGGAGTGGAAAACCCAGTCCGCGGAGGAAGTGGGGGAGAAATACTACCCTCTCATGGGGCCTTGGGGTGGGGATAAGCTGCCCCTCTTCGGGAATCCGGTGCGCAATGTCCTTGGACAGGTATCCGGCCTTCCTTAGCTTCTTGATTTTAACCTCCATAACGGAGGAGACCATCCACTTGCCTCCCGCTCCGGACATTGCTGGAGAAGGTTGAGGTGGGAAGTGCGGGCTTGGGCGTTGGAGCTCGGGTGCGCAAGAGATGGGCAGGCAAGGGAGGAAGAAGGCGTAGGTAAAAAGGTGGATCCTTATCCCCTTATATGGGCGGATGCGGTTGTGCGTCCCCACCTGCCTAGTAAAACTCGCTTGCCTCCCAAGCGCCGTGATAAGTGGCGCGGTTGGGTTACCCACATCCGTATTGATGAGAATCCCGTAAAAGAGGGGCACACGATCTCTGCTTTGACAAGACGTGCCAAGGAAACCGCCTCGCAAAACACGCTGAGGTGGAAAAGATTCAAGTAAAGGACTTGGCTGTAGTGTGTTGACGCACTGCGAAATACGTCAGCAGATTTGATTTGTGTTAGTATTATTCTCTCTATGGCAATACGTGGAAGCTTATTTTTGCAGAGCCGGACACTACTCTTGGTGTTTACAATCTTTTATGAAGGACTTGGAGGGGAACCCGCCTTGCAATGCCGAAGACAATTTGCGCGCCGGACTCGTCGTCATTGAAGCCTGGTTTAGGGGCTACTAAGGGAGTCCTGGATTAGGGGGTGTTCGGATAGCCGGACTATACCTTCAGCCGGACTCCTGGACTATGAAGATACAAGATTGAAGACTTCGTCCCGTGTTTGGATGGGACTTTCCTTGGCGTGGAAGGCAAGCTTGGTGATGCGGATATTCAAGATCTCCTACCATTGTAACCGACTCTATGTAACCCTAACCCTATCCGGTGTCTATATAAACCGAAGGGTTTTAGTCCGTAGGACAACACAATCAACTCCATATACAACAATCATACCATAGGCTAGCTTCTAGGGTTTAGCCTCCTTGATCTCGTGGTAGATCTACTCTTGTACTACCCATATCATCAATATTAATCAAGTAGGAGTAGGGTATTACCTCCATCAAGAGGGCCCAAACCTGGGTAAAAACATCGTGTCCCTTGTCTCCTGCTACCATCCGGCCTTGATGCACAGTTCGGGACCCCCTACCCGAGATCCGCCATTTTTGACACCGACGGTCGTAAACTAGGAGTGATCAAGAAGTGATCCTGAAACTACTTACGTTCAAGCATAACACAAGAACCGTGTTCACTTCCCAGACCCCACCGAGAAGAGACCATCACGGCTACACACGCGGTTGATTCATTTTAATTAAGTTAACCATCAAGTTTTCTACAACCGGATATTAACAAATTCCCGTCTGCCCATAACCGCGGGCACGGCTTTCGAAAGTTCAAAACCCTGCAGGGGTGTCCCAACTTAGCCCATCACAAGCTGTCACGGTCAATGAAGGATATTCCTTCTCCCAGGAAGACCCGATCAGACTCGGAATCCCGGTTACAAGACATTTCGACAATGGTAAAACAAGACCAGCAAGACCGCCCGATGCGCCGACATCCTGATAGGAGCTGCACATATCTCGTTCTCAGGGCAACACCGGATGAACACTACGTACAGCTAAAACCAGCCCTCAAGTTACCCCGAGGTGGCGCCGCAAGTGGCTCTGGTTTGGACCAACACTTAGACAAGCACTGGCCCAGGGCGGGTTAAAATAAAGATGACCATTGAGTCTGCAGAACCCAAGGGAAGGTGATAGGTTGTTAGTGCAAATGTAAAACCAAGGTTGGGCCTTGCTGGAGGAGTTTTATTCAAAGCGAACTGTCAAGGGGTTCCCATAACACCCAACCGCGTAAGGAACGCAAAATCAAGGAATATAACACCGGTATGATGGAAACTAGGGCGGCAAGAGTGGAACAAAACACCAGGCATAAGGCCGAGCCTTCCACCCTTTACCAAGTATATAGATGCATTAAAGTAAACAAGATATAATAATGATATCCCAAAAATAACCATGTTCCAACAAGGAACAAACTCCATCTTCCCCTGCAACTAGCAACGCTATAAGAGGGGCTGAGCAAAGCGGTAACATAGCCAAACAACGGTTTGCTAGGAAAGGTGGGTTAGAGGCTGACATGGCAATATGGGAGGCATGATATAGCAAGTGGTAGGTATCGCGGCATAGCAAAAGAGCTAGAAACTAGCAAGCAAAGATAGAAGTGATTTCGAGGGTATGGTCATCTTGCCTACAAAGTTCTCAGAGTTGACGAAAGCTTGATCCTCGTAAGCGTACTCAACGGGTTCCTCGATCACGTACTCATCTCCCGGCTCTACCCAAATCAAGAACACAAGCAAAGGAAACAACAATCAACCACGGTGCAATGTGCAAGCAACATGATGTAAAACATGGCCTGACATGCGGGATGTGATATGCAATGCATATGCGTGCTCCGGAAGGAAAAGATTGATCAAGGCATCAACTTGGCAAACCAAGTGTGCCGCTGGAAAGATGAGTTGATTTTGGTCGAATCGATATAAAGATCACCGGAATCAAATGCACAGTTTGCAAAAGGCAAGCAAAACAATAACGACACAATTCTGCGAATAACAGCACGATGCCATCTAGAATGCAACAAGAAACTAAGCTACTGCACCCCAACATAGCAACAAAGCACATGGCAGTGATCTATTCAAGATGCTTGACAAAAGATGAACACTGAGCTACGGCTAAATCACACAAGAGTAGGTTCAAACAAGCATGGAAAAAGTGCAAAAGATATCAGCATCACAGACTTAGTGAAAATACTAACATGTCAGGAATTAACATCAAGAAGCAATGTTTAGAGCAAGCAAACAACATGCTATAGGAACAGATCATAGCAAACAAAGGCATTGTCATGAATCTACTCAAAGCATAGAACAAAAGTCACTTGCTGACCATGGGCCAAAAGGTCACATAAAATATGATGGCACACATGTAAACATAGCAAGTTTCGTTAACAGATTCAGACTTAGCAGAAAACTGGGCATGGCATAAACAGAATTATGAAGGCATCTTTGCAAGCTCGATTAACTCATCACAAAGCCTTGCATGACAAGATAAGCATAGCATCAGCAAGAAGACATAATCATGAAGCTAACCAAAGCAAGAACAAGCTCATAGCATGCATGGATCAACTACAACAACCTTGGCAAAATTGATTAACACGTAAACAATCTGCCAGGAACATTTTATAGCAAAAGTAGAGCAAGATTAAGTCATGCTAGGGCACTCCATAATTGCAAACAGGGGCATGGATAGATAGATCACAACCATATGTCCAAATCATCCTTACTGAACATACTCAAAAGAAGCATGGAACTCACTGTAGCAACATGAACACATGGCTTAAAAATAACAGCAGAGCAATGACTTAGTAAAATTCTAAGTCCCTGAAATTAGCAATAACACGAAGGCTACTTTGCATGCTTGTGCTAGTCACCACATTGATCACAAAAATATATGGCATACACCCCTGTAAAGATGGCATGGCATAGCCCAAAACACATGTAGAGCTCAAGTCCATATGCAGCACACAACAAATGTAGCAAAAATGACAAATGCTCATACTCTGCTAAGAATCAGCACCTAACATTTTATAGCACTCTTGCATCAGTCATTAGGGCATCAAGATGGACTCAAACAAGCATGGCACAATGGAACAAAATGAAAAGCACATCCTTGTGAACATTTTGATATATTGCACGCACAAAACAGAGCAGTACACATGAAGTTATGATGCGATGAACAGGGGCATAAATTACTCCAGAGATTCTCACCCTCCGGAAAGTCAACGCGGGACGAGGTGGTTCCGGGACGGAGAGATCCCGGGGACGCGACGCATTTGGAAGGAGGGATGGG
Source organism: Triticum urartu (assembly GCF_056163025.1). Taxonomy (NCBI): domain Eukaryota; kingdom Viridiplantae; phylum Streptophyta; class Magnoliopsida; order Poales; family Poaceae; genus Triticum; species Triticum urartu. The sequence continues at coordinate 710,703,598 of NC_141874.1, forward strand.
TGGATCTGGTCCCGATCTGGGGTTCGCCGGAGAAGTTCGTCGGAGACGCCGAAGAAGACGTGGCATCCGAGGCGGCGGCGGTGCCGGCCGGAGAGGACGTGGACGCGCGGTGACCGGCGACGCAGACGGTGGCCGGCGCAGGCTACGGCGTGGCGGGCGGCGGAGCTTGCGGGCGGCGGCATGCGCGAACGGGCGGCGGAGCTTGCGGGCGGCGGCGCGCGCGAACGGGTGGCGCGGTGGAGCTCCGGGCGGTGGAGGAGCGGCGCGTGGGGCGGTGAGGAGCGGCGAGGCGCTCTGCGGCGGCGGCGCACGCGGAAACTAAGGCCGGCACCGGCGGAAGGCGGTAGCGGCGGGCAACGCCGGCGAGGGCGCGGCGGCGCCGGGCAAAGGAGCGAGTCGGACGGTTGGCGGCGGTGACCGGGCGAGCGGCGGCGGCACGTGGGCCGCGCGGGCCTCGGCGGCGAAGATCTGGGCCCAGGCGGGTCCCAGATGGGCTCAGCGGGCCGCGGGGTGGAGGAGGGCAGCTACGACCTGTGGCGGGCGCGAGTGGAGGAGGGAGGCGGCGGTGCTGAGGTGGCGTGCTTGGATTGGCCGGAGTGAGGTGGCCCGGCGCGGCGGACATGTCCGGCGGCGCGAAGAGGGAGTTTTCTAGGGTTTCATCTGCGCGAATTTTTGGAGGGGAGCACATATATATAGGTAGAAGGAGGTGGGAATGTCCAAATGAGGTGCGGTTTTCGGCCACGCGATCGTGATCGAACGGCCGAGAGGATGGAGGGGGTTTGGATGGATTATTGGGCCACTTTAGAGGGGTGTTGGGCTGCAACACACACGAGGCCTTTACGGTTCCCCGGTTAACCGTTGGAGTATCAAACGGACTCCAAATGGCACGAAACTTGACAGGCGGTCTACCGGTGGTGTACCAAGGCCGCTTGGCAAATCTCGGTCCATTCCGAGAAAGTTTAACACCCGCTCACGAAAAGAGACAAAAGAAGGCGCCGGAGGACGTAGGAGTGTTGGATTGAGAAACAAACAACGGGGAAAATGCTCGGATGCATGAGACGAACACATATGCAAATGAGATGCACATGATGACATGATATGAAATGCATGACATGGACAAAAGAAAAACAAAGACAAAACCCAACCACGGAGGGAAACTCACAACACCTCTCCGAAAAAGGCAAGAGTCGGAGTTATAAATATGGAAAGTTGTATCTGGGGCGTTACACGCCCTCCACCTGGCTGCCTCCTTTTCTCTCCCACTAGGGCCCAATAAGACCCATTGACTCCCCGGGGGTTCCGGTAACCCCCAGTACTCCGGTAAACGCCCGAACTCACCCGGAACCATTCCGATGTCCAAACATAGCCTTCCAATATATCAATCTTTATGTCTCGGCCATTTTGAGACTCCTCTTCATGTCCGTGATAATATCTGAGACTCCGAACTACCTTCGGTTCATCAAAACACATAAACTCATAATATCGATCGTCACCGAACGTTAAGCGTGCGGACCCTACGGGTTCGAGAACTATGTAGGCATGACCGAGACTCATCTCCGGTCAAATAACCAATAGCGGAACCTGGATGCTCATATTGGTTCCTACATATTCTACGAAGATCTTTATCGGTCAAACCGCATGACAACATACGTTGTTCCTTTTGTCATCGGTATGTTACTTGCCCGAGATTCGATCGTCAGTATCTCAATACCTATTTCAATCTCGTTACAGGCAAGTCTCTTTACTCGTTCCGTAATGCAACATTCCATACTAACTCATTAGTCACATTGCTTGCAAGGCTTGTAGTGATTGCATTACCGAGAGGGCCCAGAGATACCCCTCCGATACACAGAGTGACAAATCCTAATCTCGATCTATGCCAACTCAACAAACACCATCGCAGACACCTATAGAGCATCTTTATAATCACCCAGTTACGTTGTGACGTTTGATAGCACACTAAGTGTTCCTCCGATATTCGGGAGTTGCATAATCTCATAGTCATAGGAACATGTATAAGTTATGGAGAAAGCAATAGCAACAAACTAAACGATCATCGTGCTAAGCTAACGGATGGGTCAAGTCAATCACATCATTCTCTAGTGATGTGATCCCGTTCATCAAATGACAACTCTTTGTCCATGGCTAGGAAACTTAACCATCTTTGATTAACGATCTAGTCAAATAGAGGCATACTAGTGACACTCAGTTTGTCTATGTATTCACACATGTACTAAGTTTCCGGTTAATACAATTGTGGCATGAATAATAAACATCTATCATGATATAAGGAAATATAAATAACAACTTTATTATTGCCTCTAGAGCATATTTCCTTCACTTATTCACTATCTTGGCGCCCTATGGATCAAAGCAAGACTCATTTTATTCAATGAGTTGCCACTGATAAAACATCATACCATGCACTAAGTTGATTACGATGTACATAATCATGGTGTGTGCCGTACACTTTACCAAGCCATGATGCCTGAGAAAAGCTCCATTGTAGCATATATGATGACTTTTTTACCGTCTTATTGTACACTAGCCTCCACCCATGCCATCACCAACTATGTTGCACCATTGAAGCTTGCTTTCTTAATTCGGCACACTTGATCATATTTGAGACTAATATAGATGGTCGTACTCAACGTGTGTAAAACACAATGAACAAGCCAAATTGGTGCATCAACTTTTCCCTTGTATAAACTCAAAATGGAGTGAACTCGATCACCAAGAAGAGGAGCCTACATGATAATTATATGTTGATGAACACGTGGACTGGAGGTTGCATGCGTGGAATGAAACAGGAGTTTTGTTGAAACTGGACATTTCCAGGGCATTTGATTCTTCGAGTTCTAGTACAGAAAGGGTTCTACACATGATGGATTAAGTGGATTGCAATCCTTTTGTCCTCTTTTAGCTCGAAGGTGATCGCCAATGGTGTTCCAGACAGAAGGATTGCTCATGATAGAGATTTGAGACAATGGGATCCTATCTCACCCCTTGTTGTTTTATCATCGCCACGGAAGTTATGTCTTCACTTGTTCCAATTACCTTGGAAGAACAGGTCCTTTGGACCACTGCCACTGCTAACAATCTCGACATTGCAAATGGTTTTGTTACTTTCCGAGGACGTCGTGTTGTTCTGTAACATCCCAAATTTTCAATTTGGAATGTTATACACTAGATCATCATTGCATATCATAATTTATTTGCTTTTGGCCTTGATCCTAGAAATTCTACGCAACTCAAGGACCCACGGAGAGAGTTGGGGATTTCGTTATTTTCATATTTGAGTTTTCTCAAATTTTGAGAATAGGATCATTTGATTTTAATTATTTTATCATCAATTATTTCTATTACAAAAATATGAGAGAGGGAATAAAATGACTTTCCCAAAATAAAGAAATATTGAGGATTTAATAATAATATCAAATAAGATTTTATTTCGGAGTTTTTCGTTATTTTATTTGAATTTACGAAAAATGTGCATTTTTCAAAATTGCATTTAGGCCCCAAATAAATGTTCACCTTGTGCGGCTTGATTTTAGAAGCCCGGCAAAATTTATTTCGGGATCTTTGGAGTCCGTTTAGTATTTCTTTTATTTGTTTTTCTGCGCGGAATAATAAAAAAAACGCAACCGACCAACGGGCCGTGTCTGACCTGGACTCTAGGCCTGATCGGGCTTTATAAGCCGGGGAGCCCAGCCCGGAGCCTCCCCAAAAACCCTAGCCCCAGCCCCGCCACCGCCGCAGCCGCCGCCGCCCCCGCCCGCACCGCCGACCGCCGCCGCCGCCGAATTTCTCGCCGGAGTTGCCGGGTAGTTTTTTTAGACGCCGGTTTTTTTTCTGAAAAACCGTTCGTTTTTTCCGACAGTTTTGTTCGTTTATTTTTTTTAGTTCGGTTTTTTTAAATAGATCGGTTTTTCCGATTTATTTAAATAGCGAGCGTTCGTCCGTTCGTTCGTTCTAGCGGACGTTTGTCGTTTTTCTTTTTCTCGGATTAAATCCGCGATTTTTCTGATCGCGATTCCTGATCCGATTTTCGTTTTAGTATAGCTTTTCGCTCGTTTATCGGAATCAGGCGATTCAAGCGCCTGGAGTTTCGTCTCGAAACCCACTATCCATTTAACCAACTTAAACAAGTTTTTGCCATTGTAAAAATTTCCCTAGATCCAGAATAGTAAACGAAGCCTGTTCTTTTGTCGTTTGACTTTCGTTGCTTCGTTTGATTTGATTCTTTTTGCAAACCGGAGTTCTTAAGTTGAACCTTCTGGTTAGATACCTTATTTGAGTTTTACCTGTGCATTAGATGAATACTTATTGTATGCTTGTTTGTTTGTCTGCGATAGAATACCCGGAGTGCGCCGCCTGTTACTTCGAATCTCTAGGTTTCGCAGATCATCAGCAAGGCAAGTAACACTTTGATCATACCTCCTACTACCCAGTTTTATTGCATTAGATCAATCCTCAAACATTGCATGATTAGGATCTAATTAAATTGTGGGTTCGGGAAGTAATTGAGGTAGTACCTATTACCTGTTTATTTTCAAACCTTTGGGAGTTACTTCTACCTTTGCTTATTATGCCATGCTATGCTAGTAGACGTGGATTGGGTGAGTGATATCCATGACAGATGTGAGTTTGTTAATTAAATGGTTTATCTAAGGTGGCAACTTAAACACACATCTGGGTGGATTGAGGTACCTGGGTATTCCAGGATTGCCTGTTTTTCTTTATGGACCGCCACCCAGGCCCAAAGGGATCATGAGATTTTTCATACTAGAAACTTCCGTGTGCAGCCACAAGCTATTATGGGCTCTAGCATAGTTGATTAAGTCATGCGAACTCTTACAGGGTAGACTAGCAGATGCAGGGGAAAGTAGGTGTAACGGTCTATCCATCGTAAAGTGCTAGCGCTTCTGAAAGACTATGTGTCGGTCATCCGTATTCTCAAACACCATGTAGTGCGAGAAACCAAACGGAGGCGATCGAGTCTTGTGGGGAAAAGTGCACAAACCTCTGCAAAGTGTATAAACTAATCATGGTTAGCCGTGTCCCCGGTTATGGACATCTTGAGTATCTAGTACCTGGATTATCATGTGAATCTCAACATGTTACTCTAAAATTAATTTTGTTGGGTTTTGTTAATGATGATGCTTAATTGGGATTGAGAATGCTGTCAGCCATTCTCAATGTTTAACAACCACCATGATAGTTAAATAAATTTATTCCTTTGCAGTAGGGAAAAATTGGCTTTTCGCAAAACTGTAACCATAGAGCTTTCCACCAGCCAAATATGCATATAGAATAGCTGTTTCATTCCATTACTCTCTATGTGTTACCTTGCCAGCATATTCCATGTGCTGACCCGTTTCGGGCTGCAACGTTAATGTTGCAGACTTTTCAGACGACGATTAAGGAGTTTTTAGGTCGGGGTTCTATACTCAGTGATGCCGTTGGAGTTGATGGACTCACTTATCTTCTAAGCCTTCCGCTGTTATCGTTATTAGATGGCCTTAAGCCATATTTATTGTAATAAGTTCTCTATTGAGACACTCGATGTAATAAGTGTGTGATTGCTACTTTGTTATAAATCCTTCAAGTACTGTGTGGTGTCAGCATTACTGATCCAGGGATGACACCTGAGCACAGAGATTGGACCGTTTGAGGTCTGGTCGCTACAGAGATGATATCAGAGCACACGCTGACTGTAGGACACGACCACTAAGCTAAAGATCTAGATCACTATTCACTCTCTTCTCTTCTGACCTCTCATCTTTTCTACTCTTTAGGATGGCAGATGCAAGGAACAAGTTCACGCAACCGGATGAAGATACACCCTTTGGGCGTCACTTGAAGGAAGTCACTAGATACCTGAACATAGGAGTACCAAGCTTCACCGGAACCTACAACGCCACTTTACCTGAAGAAGAGCGCTGGATGATTCAAGTTCAAGTTCCAGGAAGGACGTTCATGCCAGTCACTGAGCCCATAGAGTTTTCTTTTGATGCACCAACTTGGAGTCTAGAAAAGAGCATGGCAGCTCACATCGCCATGGGACGCATTGGAGAAGTCTACCGCAATGATCTCAGGGATACTATCTACCAGATTTGTGGGCGCCGAGATGAGCACTGGGAGATGATCAGCACCAGAAAGGATAGATCAATTGCAGCTTTTATCCAGGAACTAAACCAGCACATTCGACGACAGGAGAACCAGATGTGCACCGACATGATAGACCTGAAGAAGGCTAAGACAAGAATCAAGGAACTGGAGGAAGAACTCAAGGCTACATGTGAGGATTATGAAGAAGAAATAGAAGTATTGGTGGAGAAGAATGACGATCTGATCAAGAAGATCGGAATATTTATGGGAGGCCCTACACCAGTAGATGAAGACGAAGAACCCAAGGAGATTCGCCCGGAAGACTACATCATCATCGACGACACCGACTCGGACCCAAACAATAGCGATGATGACTATGTTGATGAAGCCGGAGCAGATATCATGGAGTCTGCAACCGAAGAATATTTCTAGTAGACCACATCATCAGTAGTAGTAGTCCACCATGTAAATACAGTAGTCCGAGCACTTTTGCGATAGTTAGATCGATTGTATGCCCTTGTTTGATTGAATGAAGTGAATTGTTTGCTTTTGCCTCATGTGCATATGGGTAGTGTTTTCTCTTTAGACCCCCTCTATTCTTAAATATCATCTTTTCTAAACCCTCAGATGCCTCCGAGACATGACCCCGGATTTACCTTTCCACCGGAGCTCACCCAGTTGATCCAGCAGCAGAACACATTGATGCAGTTGCTATTCCAGAATCAGAATCAGGGGAACAACAACAACAACCCACCCCCACCACCACCTGTTGATCACTTAGCCTGTTTTCTTAGGCTGAATCCGCCAGTGTTTTCCAGTAGCACCGAGCCGATAGTAGGAGATGATTGGCTCCGCAAGACAGCTAGAGAGTTGACCATAGCAGGATGCACATATGCGGAGAAGGTGAAGTTTGTCGCACATCAGCTTGAAGGACCCGCAGCATCATGGTGGGAGAATTTAACAGCCACTTTCCCTGTCGACACTGTCACATGGGACCAGTTTCAGCAGGCTTTTCGTACTGTCCATGTTTCAGCAGGAGCTATGGCCATGAAGAAGCGTGAGTTTCGCAACTTGCGCCAAGGAGGACGGACAGTTGGCCAGTATGTGGAGGACTTTAGTAAATTAGCATGTTATGCCCCAGATGACGTTGCTACGGATGCAACTAAGCAGGAGAAGTTTCTGGAAGGACTGAATGATGAGTTGAGCATGCAGTTGATGATAGCAACCTTCAACAACTACCAGGAGTTGGTAGATCATGCTCTTATGATTGAAGGCAAGCAGCAGCAAATTGAGAATCGCAAGAGGAAGTATGGACAAGGGAAGTACAATTCTGGAGCTCAGCAGAAGCCACGTTTTACCCCTAGATCGGGAGGACATTTTCAGCATACCCATGGAGGAGGTAGCTCGCACAATCACAATGGCACCAAGAATGGTAATGGCAATGGAGGAAGCAACGACCAGAACCGTACCAACCCATCAACCCCAGCCAAGAAGGACCTGAGCCAAGTCACTTGCTTTAAGTGTCAGAAGACCGGACATTATGCCAATGAATGTCTTGAAGGCCAGAATGGCAATGGAAGCTCTGGGAAGAAGCCAAACCCTTTCAACAGGGGACAGGTGAACCACGTTAACGTGGAGGAGGTTGAAGAGCAGCCGGATGCAATAATCGGTAAGTTTTTGGTTAAGTCATTTACCGCACTCGTTCTTTTTGATACTGGTGCATCGCATTCATACATATCAATGTGGATAAGTATAACCTGCCCACTAAGGTTCTTAGAACACCTATGCTAGTGAGATCACCAGGAGCGGAGTATATGGCCAGTCAAGGATATTTTCAAGTGCCATTGAGTATAGGTAGGCATGTGTTTCCCTCGGATTTGATCATTTTGGAATCACAAGGATTGGATGTAATTCTGGGTATGGATTGGTTGTCGATGTATGGAGGAAACATCGATTGCGCCAGTAAGACAATTTTGCTTACCACCCCAGAAGGGAGAAGGATCAAGTATGTATCCTGACATGTGCCAAAAGGGACTCAAGTAAATTGTTTAACATGAGTTGTGCAGGAGGAAGTACCAGTGGTAAGGGATTTCCCTGAAGTATTTCCAGAAGAATTGCCAGGCATGCCACCGGATAGAGATATTGAGTTTTTGATTGAGCTATTGCCAGGCACAGTGCCAATATCGAAGAGACCATACAGGATGCCTGCAAAGGATTTGGTGGAGATTAAGGAGCAGATTAAGGAGTTACTGGATAAAGGTTACATTCGCCCAAGTTCATCGCCTTGGGGATCACCAGTACTTCTAGTGGAGAAAAAGGATGGATCGTTAAGGATGGTTGTTGACTATCGTGGGTTGAATGAAGTAACGATCAAGAAGAAGTACCCACTACCAATGATCAATGACCTGTTTGATCGATTGCAAGGAGCTAAGGTATTTTCCAAGATCGATCTGCGATCAGGATACCACCAGTTGAAGATTCGAGAATAGGATATACCTAAGACGGCTTTTACCACCAGGTATGGGTTGTACGAGTATACCGTTATGTCATTTGGTCTGACTAACGCACCTGCCTATTTTATGAACATGATGAACAAAGTGTTTATGGAGTTCTTGGATAAGTTCGTCGTAGTGTTCATTGATGATATCCTGGTTTACTCGAAGAATGAAGAGGAGCATAAGGAACATTTGCGATTGGTACTTGAGAAGCTCAGAGAACATCAGTTGTATGCCAAGTTCAGCAAATGTGAGTTTTGGTTGAAGGAAGTAGGATTCCTCGGACACGTTATATCCGGAGAAGGTATATCAGTAGATCCCACTAAAGTTGATACCGTGACCAAGTGGGAAGCACCAACCACAGTTGGCGAGATCCGGAGTTTCCTTGGACTCGCAGGATACTACCGGAGATTTATTGAGAATTTCTCCAAGATTGCAAAACCTATGACGGAGTTGTTAAAGAAGGATACCAAGTTCATATGGACCGTGGAGTGTGAGGCTAGTTTCCAGGAGTTGAAGAAATGCTTGGTTACTTCACCAGTGTTGATTTTGCCAGACCAGACCAAGGACTATGAGGTGTATTGCGACGCTTCACGTCGAGGACTTGGAGCAGTGCTTATGCAGGAAGGGAGAGTTGTTTCATATGCCTCACGACAACTGAAACCCCACGGATTGAATTATGCCACACATGATTTGGAGTTAGCAGCCGTAGTGCATGCTTTGAAAACATGGAGACATTTCCTCATTGGAAATCATTGTGAGGTGTACACGGATCACAAGAGTTTGAAATACATTTTCACGCAGAAGGAGTTAAACCTAAGACAAAGGAGATGGTTGGAGCTCATCAAGGACTATGATATGAGATTGCATTACCATCCCGGAAAGGCTAATGTAGTAGCTGACGCATTGAGCCGTAAAAGCCATGCCAATACACTAATGACGGGAGAAATACCAAAGGAGTTAGCCGAGGATCTTCGTGAGCTATGTTTGGAAATAGTTCCGAGAGGCTATGTAGCAGCATTGGAGATTCAGTCAACTTTGATGGATAGAATCAGAGAAGCTCAGAAGACTGACAAGGGGATTGCCTCTATACAGGAGAAAATGAGCGAAGGAAAGGCTAAAGGATTTCGTGAGGATGAGAACGACACCCTATGGTTTGAAGACCGTGTTTATGTGCTCAATGACCCGGAGATCAGGAAGTTGATTCTGCAAGAGGCACACGATTCACCATATTCGATTCACCCAGGAAATACCAAGATGTATTTGGATTTGAAGGATATTTTCTGGTGGACCGGAATGAAGAAGGATATTGCGGAGTATGTAGAAGTTTGTGATGTATGTCAGAGAGTAAAGGCAGAGCATCAGAAGCCAGCAGGATTGCTACGGCCATTGTCGATACCCGAATGGAAGTGGGATAAGTTAGGCATGGATTTTATCACGGTATTACCCAGGACTCGTTCAGGCTATGACTCGATTTGGGTTGTAGTTGATCGGTTGACGAAGGTAGCTCATTTCATCCCGGTAAAGACCACTTACACCAGTGCTAAGTTGGCAAAGATATACATGACCAGGATTGTATGCTTACATGGAGTTCCGAGGAGTATAGTATCAGATAGAGGAACCCAGTTTACCTCAAAGTTCTGGAATCAGTTGCACGAAACTTTGGGTACCAGGCTAGAGTTCAGCACAGTTTTTCATCCACAGACAGATGGACAGACCGAGAGAGTCAATCAGATTTTAAAGGACATGCTGAGAGCTTGTGCGCTAGATTATGGATCTAGTTGGGACGACAATTTGCCATATGCAGAATTCTCTTACAACAACAGCTATCAATCCAGTTTAAAGATGGCCCCTTTCGAAGCCTTGTACGGAAGGAGGTGCAGGACACCGTTGTCATGGGATGAAGTTGGAGACCGCCAGTTGTTTGGACCTGATTTGATTAAAGAGTCTGAACAGAAGGTGAAATTGATTCGCGATAGGCTCAAGGTAGCTCAATCCAGGCAGAAGAGTTATGCAGATTCTAAACGCAAGGAGACAGTTTACGAAGTCGGAGACAGAGTTTATCTTCGAGTATCCCCACTTTGGGGAATAAAGCGCTTTGGTGTTAAGGGAAAGTTAGCGCCACGATTTGTAGGACCATACCGAGTTTTGGAACATATGGGAGAAGTGGCCTACAAGTTGGAATTGCCCGAAGGATTGTCAGGAGTTCATGATGTGTTCCACGTTTCTCAGTTGATGAAGTGCCACGCGGAGATGGCTGACATACCGCTGAGAGATACGGTACCACTGGAAGCAATTCAGTTGGACAGTGATTTGACCTATGAGGAGAAACCAGTTAAGATTCTCGAGTTTGCCAGCCGAGTCACCCGCAGCAAGGTTATCAAGTTTTGTAAGGTTCAGTGGAGCCACCACACAGAGGATGAAGCCACCTGGGAACGAGAGGAAGATTTGCTCAAGGACCACCCTCCACCTATTTTCTAGCCAACCCTAATCTCGAGGGCGAGATTCATCTTAAGGGGGGTAGGTTTGTAACATCCCAAATTTTCAATTTGGAATGTTATACACTAGATCATCATTGCATATCATAATTTATTTGCTTTTGGCCTTGATCCTAGAAATTCTACGCAACTCAAGGACCCACGGAGAGAGTTGGGGATTTCGTTATTTTCATATTTGAGTTTTCTCAAAATTTGAGAATAGGATCATTTAATTTTAATTATTTTATCATCAATTATTTCTATTACAAAAATATGAGAGAGGGAATAAAATGACTTTACCAAAATAAAGAAATATTGAGGATTTAATAATAAAATCAAATAAGATTTTATTTCGAAGTTTTTTGTTATTTTATTTGAATTTACGAAAAATGTGCGTTTTTCAAAATTGCATTTAGGCCCCAAATAAATGTTCACCTTGTGCGGCTTGATTTTAGAAGCCCGAGAAAATTTATTTCGGGATTTTTGGAGTCCGTTTAGTATTTATTTTATTTGTTTTTTTGCGCGGAATAATTAAAAAAAACGCAACCGACCTACGGGCCGTGTCCGACCTGGACTCTAGGCCCAATCAGGCTTTATAAGCCGGGGAGCCCAGCCCCGAGCCTCCCCAAAAACCCTAGCCCCAGCCCCAGCCCCATCGCCGCCGCCGCCACCCCCGCCCGCGCCGCCGACCGCCGCCGCCGCCCCCGCCCGCGCCGCCGACCACCGCCGCCGCCGGAGTCTCGCCGCCGCCGCCGGATTTCTCGCCGGAGTTGCTGGGTAGTTTTTTTAGATGCCGGTTTTTTTTCTGAAAAACCGTTCGGTTTTTCCGACGGTTTTGTTCGTTTATTTTTTTTAGTTCGGTTTTTTTAAATAGATCGGTTTTTCCGATTTATTTAAATAGCGAGCGTTCGTCCGTTCGTTCGTTCTAGCGGACGTTCGTTGTTTTTCTTTTTCTCGGATTAAATCCGCGATTTTTCTGATCGCGATTCCTGATCCGATTTTCGTTTTAGTATAACTTTTTGCTCGTTTATCGGAATCAGGCGATTCAAGCGCCTGGAGTTTCGTCTCGAAACCCACTATCCGTTTAACCAACTTAAACAAGTTTTTGCCACTGTAAAAATTGCCCTAGATCCAGAATAGTAAACGAAGCCTGTTCTTTTGCCGTTTGACTTTCGTTGCTTCGTTTGATTTGATTCTTTTTGCAAACCGGAGTTCTTAAGTTGAACCTTCTGGTTAGATACCTTATTTGAGTTTTACCTGTGCATTAGATGAATACTTATTGTATGCTTGTTTGTTTGTCTGCGATAGAATACCCGGAGTGCGCCGCCTGTTACTTCGAATCTCTAGGTTTCGCAGATCATCAGCAAGGCAAGTAACACTTTGATCATACCTCCTACTACCCAGTTTTATTGCATTAGATCAATCCTCAAACATTGCATGATTAGGATCTAATTAAATTGTGGGTTCGGGAAGTAATTGAGGTAGTACCTATTACCTGTTTATTTTCAAACCTTTGGGAGTTACTTCTACCTTTGCTTATTATGCCATGCTATGCTAGTAGACGTGGATTGGGTGAGTGATATCCATGACAGATGTGAGTTTGTTAATTAAATGGTTTATCTAAGGTGGCAACTTAAACACACATCTGGGTGGATTGAGGTACCTGGGTATTCCAGGATTGCCTGTTTTTCTTTATGGACCGCCACCCAGGCCCAAAGGGATCATGAGATTTTTCATACTAGAAACTTTCGTGTGCAGCCACAAGCTATTATGGGCTCTAGCATAGTTGATTAAGTCATGCGAACTCTTACAGGGTAGACTAGCAGATGCAGGGGAAAGTAGGTGTAACGGTCTATCCATCGTAAGGTGCTAGCGCTTCTGAAAGACTATGTGTCGGTCATCCGTATTCTCAAACACCATGTAGTGCGAGAAACCAAACGGAGGCGATCGAGTCTTGTGGGGAAAAGTGCACAAACCTCTGCAAAGTGTATAAACTAATCATGGTTAGCCGTGTCCCCGGTTATGGACATCTTGAGTATCTAGTACCTGAATTATCATGTGAATCTCAACATGTTACTCTAAAATTAATTTTGTTGGGTTTTGTTAATGATGATGCTTAATTGGGATTGAGAATGCTGTCAGCCATTCTCAATGTTTAACAACCACCATGATAGTTAAATAAATTTATTCCTTTGCAGTAGGGAAAAATTGGCTTTTCGCAAAACTGTAACCATAGAGCTTTCCACCAGCCAAATATGCATATAGAATAGCTGTTTCATTCCATTACTCTCTATGTGTTACCTTGCCAGCATATTCCATGTGCTGACCCGTTTCGGGCTGCAACGTTAATGTTGCAGACTTTTCAGACGACGATTAAGGAGTTTTTAGGTCGGGGTTCTATACTCAGTGATGCCGTTGGAGTTGATGGACTCACTTATCTTCTAAGCCTTCCGCTGTTATCGTTATTAGATGGCCTTAAGCCATATTTATTGTAATAAGTTCTCTATTGAGACACTCGATGTAATAAGTGTGTGATTGCTACTTTGTTATAAATCCTCCGAGTACTGTGTGATGTCAGCATTACTGATCCAGGGATGACACCTAAGCACAGAGATTGGACCGTTTGAGGTCTGGTCGCTACATGTTCCTGCGATCGCTGACTTCTCATCTGTTATGCATGAGATACATGCTCTTGGCGTTTGGAGAAGCCTCAGATCAGGTGAACTAGGCGAATCCTAGGTTGTTCGCATGAGAGAAGGCATTGGAGATAAGGAGAGAGTGTATAAAATCCCAAATTTGAAGCATTGACAATCCCCCAACAGGTATCTTAGCTTACAACTTTCGATCACGAGCCTTAGTAAAGCTGATTGGCAGCCCATGCTTGATGCAAGGCTCAATTTCATCCATGCTCGACCGAGAGGGCACATTAATAGGGTAGAGAGGTTGGTTCTAATAAATTTGGTCTTTGCTACCAAACTGATCGACCATTTGCTCATCATGGAGGCCCTTGACCGGGTTTTGGAGGCGATTGAGAAGTGGGTGAGGGCTAAGGAGGGCCTTTTCATGGGAAGGTTCTATTGCGGTGAGTGAAAGCAAATGCCCTGTGGCATGGAATGTCATCTGCAAGCCCAAGCAAATGGAGGCATGGTGATAAAAAAAATCTGAAAACTGCAAGCCTTGCGCTCCGTGTCCACTAGGAATGGTTGCGACAAGCTAAACCTAGCAGGCCTTGGCAAGGATTGCCTTTGTTTGTTGACACCGCTGCCAAACATGTGTTTGATAGTCTAGTGTAGATTAATATGGGAGATGGGCCAAGATTCAATTTCAGAGCAACCGATGCTTAGAGGGGCGTTGTGTTATGGATTTGGTACCGCTTGTGACACGACAGTTGGGAAGCGAACAATCAACAAGTGTACAATCAAGGAGATGCTTATCAATTGGAGATGGCTGGATGACATAAAGCCTGAACTCTTTGGCTTGGGTGTTGCGCAACTCAGTATCCTATGGAGGGCAGTCTAGGAAATAACCACCGTGCCCACTTGATTCTTTCTCTTGGAAGTGGTCGACACCAGGTCAGTACTCAGCCAGTTCTACATACCAAATATTAACTAACGGTGATCTATATTTAGATGGGGGGAAATGTATCTGGTACCCCTGGCCTCCTTTCACTTGCATTTTTTCCTCGCTGGCATTATCGACAATAGACATCAGATCGGAGGGCTAGACATGGTCTTCAGGACTAGACATCCCCTGTTTTTTGCCTGCAGGAGCAAGACGCGGTGGATCACGTCCTCTTGGGCTGTGTGTTTGCCCGACAAGTTTGGTCTAGTTGCTTCTATAGGTTGCAGATCCCCACAACAATTCCACACCATGATAACAGACGGGAGGAGTGATGGCTTGAAGATAGGGCTGCTTACAACGGCAAACTTTAGAAAAGGCTTCGACTCGCTTATCATTCTGGTGTGTTGGCATCAACGGAAACAAAGAAGTGCCAGAGTCCTCGACAACCCGAAGCAGCAACGTCCGGTGCAAGCGCTGATTGGTCTGATCATGGAGGAACTTGGCCAATGGAAGGCGACTGGTGGGGTGGTTTAGAAGAATGTAATTAGGGAGTCGTTCCTTAGCTTTTTCCTGGAGTGTTCGGACTTTGGAGTGCTTGGTCTTATCCATAATGCTATCATCTTGTACATATTTAATATTCTGCTGTCTTCAATGAAAATATGGTAGGCCGAGGCATGCTCATGAAAAAAAAACCATTTCCTTAATAACAAAGCAAAACAGTGTAAATTAAGGAGGGATCGAACTGACAAAATACTACAGCAGTACACAGCCCATGCGGCATCCAGGTCCCAAACCGTGGGCCGATCTGGCTGCCTGAAAACCGTGGGCCGAAGGACGACGTCACCGGCACTAAAAAAACACCGCACGTCCCTCTGTTTGAATCTGGGCGCGTGGTCCTGGTCCCACACGTCATAGTCACTAATTTTGAATCTGGCTTCTCCAACAGACAGCGCACACCCACCGCCGATAAAAAAAAGGTCGCATAGTTTCCACGCGAGGGCACGCACTGGCGCAGTCCGGACCACCTTCGGCCCCCACGTCAGATCCGACGGGCCAGGGCCGCCCACGTCAGATCCGACGGCTCAGAAGCCCATCGCGCACCCCACGCCACGGAGGCCCGCGCCGCCACCCTCTTCTCCCCCCCTCCCCTCCGCTCCCCGTCGGTTCCACGCTTCAAATTTGCGTCCGCGTCGATTTCACGCGCCGCTCCCCCCAAATCGACTCCCACTCCCACTCCTCCCCCGGCGCATAAATACAAATCCCCAAATCCCCAAATCCCAATCGAGACCAAACCCTAACCCTAGCGAATCCACATCGAGAGATCGAGAGAGAGAGAAGCATGGCGCGCGCCAAGGGCAGGAAGCGCGCGGCCGCGGCGGCCGGTGACAGCCAGGCGGAGGCGGCGGCGGCGGCGAAAGGGGGCCGGCCGAAGCGCGCCAAGGCGCCCCCCAAGCCGAAGCCCGAGACGGAGTACGTCCACGAGCCGAGGAATCTGGTGAGGACGCTTTCCCGACGGTTTCCTGCTCTCTGCTCTCGATTGCGTGCTTCGGGTTCGCTAGGTCCCTGCATAGGCGGCTGGCGGCGGGCTTGATTGGCCCTGCTGGTACGGCTTAGCGTGCGTCTGTGTCCGTGCCGTTGCTCTTTGCTGCCGCGAGCTTTACGCTCTTCGAATCAGGCCAAGGGGATGGCGATCTGGTTCATATTGTTGCTGTTCCCTTTCCGCTGAAATATCTAGATTTGTTTAGAGTTTGGTACTTGTCCGATTGATTATGGTTCTGTTTTCTCCTGGAATGCCGTGCTGTGCATTGCACTGGAGTTGACCCACGGCAACGGTAGCGAATGTCGTATGCTTAGTTGCTTTCGTCTAGGAGATGGTTGTTTACAGGACATGTTTTCCTGTCCCTAATAATAGCGTAAGTGTAGACAATTAGCATAATGGTTGTCTCCTACGCATGTCTGACCCAGTTTCAAAGTGCAAATTACTAAAGAAAATGTTTCCTCTGCTTAATGACCATCAGATTTTCCAATGCAACCCCCTAGCTTTAACTGTGATGTGGCCATTCCGTTCAAGTTGTGCTATGAGTTGGCTCTTTTGGCTGAATTCATTAGATGCTTCACTTGAAGGAAGGGCGTATGCTTTGTGCCCTTGTTTGTATTGTGTTTTCTGCATATTGCCTGACGTTCAATTACTATCTTCAGGAGGATCTTTGGCTGTCGGCTTTTCCTATTGGGACAGAGGTTTGTGCGCATTCATGTTCTTGTTTTTAATCACACGCAAACATGCATAATACTTCCCTGTCATACACATTTGGCCTTACTTTTAATGCTTGTTTCATCTGCAGTGGGAAAATATTGATAAGATTAAGGAGTTCAACTGGAACTTTCAAAATTTAGAGGTATGATGAATAGATGATCTTCAAATTTCCCCTTCAATATGATGTTTCCTTGCATTGTAATACATTCTTTATTGTTGGTGAACAGAAAGCTCTAGAAGAAGGGGGGAAGCTGTATGGGAAGACGGTCTACGTATTTGGCAGCACTGAGCGTAAGTAGTATTTTAGCACTGGCTGGCTAACTGGCACTATCAGTTGTGTTAACAATCATCTAGAAATTAAGTAATTCTCCTTTAGAGCTATTTAACAACAGTTTATTAATACTGAAAAATTCCCTGAGCATCCCTGTAGGCTGTACATACGTAGTTCTATATTATCCTTTAGAGCTATTTGACAACAGCTTATTAATACTGAAAAATTCCCCGAGCATCCCTGTAGGCTGTAGATATGTAGTTCTATATTATCCTTTAGAGCTATTTTACGACAGTTTATTAATACTGAAAAATTCCCTGAGCATCCCTGTAGATTACATGGTTTTATATAATTGGTCTAATGGGCTTATTTCTGTTGCTATGCAGCTCAACTGTTGAATGTTGATGGTGAATCGAAGATAGTACTTATTCCTGTTGTGGTTGCTGTAAGTTTCCATCCATTCCTTTTACCTGAGAATTTATCTCTTTGTTTTCTTTGGTATTCTATTTTATGTTCTGGAGTGGATTGATAGAAAGACGCATTTCTTAAATTCTTTCTCAATTGCATGTTTTCTCATGATTTTACTAGCCATATTATATTTCATAATTAATGCATTACATAAAACGTATGGTATCTTGCATGTAATCAGTAATGGCCCTTGCTCGTTTGTACATGAAGATAAAGAGACCCACTGCACTCGATGGGGAATGCATGAGTATTTGTTGTGATTAATAATCTCATGTCTTTCATGAGTAGACAATGATTAAATGGCTTGCTCCACTAATCTATCCCATTAAATGGCTTGCTCCACTAATATACCCCATTAATGTTAACGAGGCGTCTGAGATTATGATCTGCTATTCCGGCGGATATATTTTTAGTCTTGCTTATATTTATCTTATCTTACTTTCCTAGTTGTGCTAAGTCATATGCATAAAACTCTCGCTGGGCTGGATTGTGCTAAGGACACTTTCTACCTTTGTTATGTCAGTCTTAAGTATGAGTATTTTGCCTGGGGTTCCCTTTTTCTCCTATAAACCCTGGAGATGCAAACTACGTGTTTTTGCCGCACTTTTGCTGATGGTATCGAACCCACAGTGCAGACGCCCCCCCTCCCCCTCCTGAAATTAGGTGTGCAGATCTTGGTGTATCTGTACATTGTGATTGTTTAATTGTTTTGCTTCCTGAAGATCTGATATCTTTCTATTTTATTCACTGGTCGATGGATTTACAGCTCTTGCATTTCTTACTCTTGTACAGGTTGATTGCCCTTTCCCTCCATCAGATAAAATTGGTATAAATTCTGTCCAAAGGGAAAATGAAGAAATAGTACCAATGAGGGCGATGAAAATGGCTTGGGTGCCCTATGTTCCACTAGAGGACCGGTACTAACATTTTATTTATTTCAACTATATTTCTTATATTCTCTTTTGGGCTACCATATTGTTACTTCCCCCCCTTGGCAATGTAGTTGTGCATTTGTTTACTTTGCTCCTGCTTTGTTTTCAGGCTCAGCAGAATTGACAGTTTGAAAACAAAAATATTCACTCTTGGCTGCACTCAGCGAAGGTTGGTATTATTGCAATACTGACTATTCATGTTTGATGGAGCTCTGTTGCTATCAGTTATTCATGTTTGATGGAGCTCTGCTCTAAATGCTCCCATCTTAAACTTCTACTCCCTCCATTCCTAAATATAAGTCTTTTTAGAGATTTCAATGTAGACTACATACGGATGTATATAGACATATTTTAGAGTGTAGATTCACTCATTTTGCTCTGTATGTAGTCCATATAGAAATCTCTTAAAAGACTTATATTTAGGAACGGAGGGAGTATATATTTTTTCCTGGAGTTGTCCCAGCATCCTAATTTTATATATATGGCAGGTCTGCCCTGAAGCATCTGAAAGAAGAACGAGTGAAGAAGTTTGACTACTGCATGCCTTGTAAGCTGAATTTTGATTGTTTCCATAGGCCTGCTTTTTGTGTCTTCTGAAATATCTGTTGTTGTTATTGGATCCTATGGTTCCATTTCTGTACTTCTTCTTTCTTGGGTGAATATGTAATCTACATGTTTCATTTTTCCCTTAATATAATATAAAATATGACCATGACTATGTCTTAGTTTAATATTTTGCAATACATGATCACAACTAGGAGTACGTGTTAGTTTAATGTTTTGCTATGCAATAGTATGTCTGGGATGTGAAGCCTTTTGCTTACTGTTTTTTGTTTCATTGGGACGTCACTTCATTGGGACTTTGGATGTTTAGTTTGCTGCTTTTCTTCTGCTGGACGAATGACATTTCATTTATAAAAAATATAAATGGCATCCTTGTTTTAAAAAGTGCCAGACAGGAGATGATGTGGCTTCTATAGCCTAGCACTTTTAGAGCTGTGAATGGTGGGCCATATATTTAATAATCATTGGTTAAAAATACATATTGGTTGATTTGAAACAATTTGGTTTGATACCACTATATACCATGTTAACCAAGCCCAATTTTTCATGAACTGTGTATTGGGATCTCCTTTGGTGGTGTTTGTACCTTCAAGGTCAGCAATTGTGAAACAAGCATAGAGTAGTGTGAGTTAATATATGCGAAGGGTATTGATCACATGAGGAACCCAACGTACCCACTCACCTGAGTAGCACAACTAGTTGACTATATTGTTTAATCCCTCCATATATATATATATCTGAAATGAAATATTTGCTACTATGGTTCCCTTGATAGTAATGTGATGTGCTCATGAACCTGTTGCAATATAATATATTTTTCCGAGGCAAGAGGCAGGAACACTTACCCTGTTGCAAAAATCTTGCAGATTATATGCCACTTAGTC
This sequence comes from Triticum urartu, assembly GCF_056163025.1. Classification (NCBI taxonomy): domain Eukaryota; kingdom Viridiplantae; phylum Streptophyta; class Magnoliopsida; order Poales; family Poaceae; genus Triticum; species Triticum urartu. The sequence continues at coordinate 710,723,615 of NC_141874.1, forward strand.
CTCCTGAAGATGAAGATGATACCGTTGTCAATATCATGTATCCTTTAGAACCCCCGGTAAGCTTCTTTCACAAGGTCTAACACCATGTTGGAAGTTGGAACTACTGTCTTAATTGTCATGAAAGTTTGTTGCTTCTCTTATTTTTCCTCGGAAGTTGGCTGTTCATTATTTGCTCATAGAGGAGCCATAATCTCGTAACTGCTGATAGAGAAGTCAACAAAGATACCATGTGTGTAGCAACATGGCCTCTATAATCTACGTCAAAACATTATAAAAAGGTTGTTTGATTGTGAACTTAACTCAGTGTAGGTTGTGATGCTTTTAATTGACTCAAATCAACGATAAGGGCAGTCACCAATAGTTCTAATTTAGGCTCTGTTTAATTACTCTGAGGCCCACATGCTAATTAATTGTGTTGCACACCCAATCAATCTTGCCTAGATGCTGCATGCATTTTGTTGCCAATGTGCCAATCAAAGACAATCAATTAACAATAATTAAATGAAGACCCGGGGAAGGCAAGGAGCCTTGTATTTGCCAGCCTTGTATTTGCCAAATTCTTGAATTTGGTTAGGGGCCTTGTAAACCGTTAAGGAGGTTGTAGTTATTTATGGAATGTTTGGTAACTAGGCTTATGAGAGAATCTGCATGACATATCTCGAGTTGACCTTTTGACTTCTTTCTATGTACATGTAGATTGCCTGTATCTGTTGTATTATAACAAGCCTATGAGTTGATTATCTTTTGCGTTGATGTAGCTGTGTGATGCCAGTGATGGGGTGTAATATATTTCTTATGTTTCCCTCGTGAGCATGAGTTATCCCAGACAACTTCTCAAACTTAAGGTAGCTCATGCCATAAGTTTGAGAAGTCGTTACCCAAAAATGTAGCACATATTTCTTAGGTTTGGTATATCTATGAAGGGATAAAACAAAGAACTGCTCATACCATTACCCGCTTTTAGCTAATGCTTCACGAAAATTATTCTAAGGAGTGTAATTAAATGCTTCCTAGTTGGCTCTTCGGCTTTTATTTCTAGTAGCTGTTAATTCTTGTTATAAACTACTGTATTTACTTCTTGCTGCTTGTTGCAGATAGTATGCGACTTCGACTGGGAAATGGATGATATGGAGGTTTGTATGAAATTTGTTTTGTTTCTTATGCTATCCATGGAAATGTATCTTTTTTAATCATTGCACTGCCGTGCAGGATTTTATTGATGAGAAAGTCAAAGACGAGGTCTTGCCGGAGGATGAGAAGGAAAAATTCAAGGTGCACATCCAATATTTTTTGTCCTTGCTCTGCTGTAGTGTATAACTTAGTATAGTCAGCTGATTACCTTGAGAAGATTTATTTTCCTAATTTTGCTGGAATGTTTCATTAACAGGACTTCATAAAGGAGAGAGTTAGAGAAAGGAAGAGAGAGCTGAAGCAGGTTCGCAATCAAGCAAAATGTTAATTAATTTACCTTCACCAAAGAATCTAATTTATTCACTACTCAAATGTTTCTCCAAACCTGATGCAGGCTAAAGAAGCCAGAAAGAAAGCTATTGATGATATGGATCCAAAGTTGAAAGCGGCATTTGAAAATATCCGGTTTTACAAATTTTATCCTGTAAAAACCGATGACACTCCTGATGTGAGCCAAGTACAGGTATGCAGCAGCATTGCTCTGTATTCCTTAGAAAGGACTATTTGTCGAACAAGCCTTGCATTTTAACTCTGTGTATATTGTACTCTGCAGGCGAGGTACATCAATAGATATTACCGCCACGCGCATGAACTGCTGTGATGTACAACCTCATAGTTTGCTGCGCACAATATGAAGCTATCCATCCAAGCTACGGGTGGAAATTTTGGAAGACTTGGAGATGTGCCTGCTTGGTTGGCAGACTCAATTCGGGGCTTGTATTGGGCCAAATGGATAACTTTGTTGCGTCTGAACTCAATTGTAGTACAGTTTCACCCATGCTCCTGAGTGTCTCCTCCGGTCGGCATTTTACTTCTCTTTGTACTGCGATATGTAACATTGTGGGAGATAGTTGTAGCGGCGAGAAAGTAGATCCTGTAAGAGTAGAACAATTGTTCTAGGAACAGTTTGTTCCCTTTCTCACCCAGTACAGCTCTGGCTTCTCACCCATTATTGTTTAGCTTACCCTGTGTATTTTGATCGGATCCCTATATATTTTGATGTTTAACCCTGTGCGCGTTGTGTAAAATTTGTGCTGTTCAAATCTTGCGTTGCAACTAGTGGTAGTTTTTTTTTCCTTTAACTTGTTAACGGCGGTCATCCCGTTGCCAAGAGCTACTCGGCTGTTGGCATTCTCAACGTGGAGATGATTTTGAGGATACCACCAGTTGTTTTAGCGATGGTACCCGAGCTGCTCGTACACGCGGCAGTTTTTGTCGCAAAGTTCATTTTGTTATAGTATTACTTGGATTAAGAATTGTGCGCAGTTCAAGTTCAGACGGTGGCTGTAATCTTCGCAGGAAGGCCGTAAATTTTTAGAAAATTTTGGCAACCCTTGTTTGCACCGTGACAAAAAAATATACTGCAACATTTGATCAAATTCCGGTAAATTTCGGGGAGATGAAAGACATGTTGATGCGTTGCATCAAATCGAGCGAGCGCACTGACCGCAGGTAGGTGGGGTGGGTAGTGGGTACAGGAGCTCATGATCACAGGTCACGCACGACAAGTTGCGTTGATGCGAGCATGAGCATCGGCACGCTGTCTGTCTCACTGGAACCACATGCAGAGGAAAGCCCCCGCGGTCCGCGTGGCGTCCACCCCTCCTCCACGTTTCGGCTTCCCGGGAATCTGCAGCCTTCCTTTTCCCACCTCCGGGCCCGGATTCCTCGAACCGCTCAACTGGGGCGGCAGCGGCAGCGTCAGCGTCTGCAGCACGAGCGAGCGAGCGAGCGAGAGGCAGCGGCGGCGACACGAGCCGGGAGCGAGCGGCGTGCGTTCTCCGCCGCGGGCTGCAGCCGCCCTCCTCGCCTCTCCTCCGGCCGTCGCGGGGGCGCGGTCCGACGCTAGCGCCCGCGCAGCTCTGCCCCCCGCCTCCGCCGGTAAGCACCCGCGCTCGCCTCCACCGCTCCTCTCGGAATCCTCCGCGGCCTCCCGCCCGCACGCCATCTGCTCGACGGAATGCGGCGCCGAGCAGAGACAAGCCTCACTAGCTTCTCTCGCGCGTAATTTCGGCCACGGGCCATGCCGCGGGCCTGCGGCGTGAGGCAGCAGAGCAAACGACAAATTCGCCCATGTCTAGATGCATTCACCATCTGCCCTCTTCTGCCGATTTTTTTTTGTTTGGCTTTTCCGACTGCCTTTTTTCTCTCTCTTTGCGCGCGGATCCACTCGTCTGATCCCGTGCTGGCTGCAGATTCCGGGCGGAGATGGAGGTGGTGCTGCATGCCGGCGACGCCGAGGACTGGGTCTACAAGGGAGAGGGCGCGGCGAATCTCATCCTCAGCTACACGGGCTCCTCGCCCTCCATGGTATGCTATGCTCTGCTCTGCTCTGAGTAGGTTCGTTCTGTTGTGCTGTTGGGTACCTACTTAGCTTTCATCTATTTACTGCAAGATTCTGGACTTGGTTTGTCCCTGCCTAGATTGATTGGTGTACCGATCGGGAAGTTGGTGGCCTAGAATCAGAGATGCTAGCTTGTCCCCACTGCTCTGTTTGATAATTAAGCACGCATCACTGTAGCAATCAATAAATTATGTGTAGGGCTGCCCTCTTAATTTAGGCATCTGCTTTCACTTTATTATTATTGAAACATGAGAGCAGCAGGGGTCAGGTGTAGCTCTTTGTTCCCTACCAGTTTTTTAGCCATTTCTAACCAGGAAACAGCCATCCTATTTATCTGTAGTTGGTTCCATGATTCCCCATTTTGCTTTCGTTTGATACATTCAGAGCTGACAGGGATTATACTTGCTGATCTACCTTTGGTTTGCATACAGCTTGGCAAGGTACTGCGGGCCAAGAAGGTCCTAAATGACAAGGCACAACCAGCACCAAACTGCGTAAACTTCTCAAGCTACGAGCAGCTCGTGTGGGGTGACATCCCAGAATTGATCGAGTCTGTCAAGCAAGGTTCTGTGGCACAAGCTTATGCAGTACATGTCATGAGCCAACATCTGGGGCACGATCATGTTGATGGCGGGGTACGGTTTTATATTCGACCCAGTTATGTTTGTTGCAGTTATATGTTTGTCATAAATTTATCATCATTTTTTTTTGAAATTTCCAAATTCCGTGTTCTTCTAGAAACAGCGAGAAAATCTCCTAATGTTAACATCACCCCAGTTAATCTGGTCTATAAGGACAACATGGTATCAGTATGCAACCTATTAAGTTTGGATAAAGATATGCTGTCATTTTTGTTAAGATCTTTCAAAAGTCATTATTCTCTGGATCCGCTTCAATATATGTCAATTGTCAAATAATGTCATTTTTTTGTGGTGCAGGTTCGTGTCTCTGTGTCTAAGGATTTTCTGGAGATTGTTGGAAAGAATGTGCTCAGCGCCCGTCCTGCTTGGCGAGTGAATGCAAGCGCAATTGACACCAATGCTGATTCTGCCCTTCTAATTTCTGACCACTCCTTATTTTCTGGTAAAGTTTTGGAACCTGAACCCTACTATTACAGTGCATCCCATCTCTTGTGAGCATGACGAAAGTGAAATTTTCCCTCTTGATGCAGCAAACCTTGGATGGAATGTTTGTAGCATGAGTTTTACTTGCTTTGTTATTTTCTATTTGTATTACATGGTTATTGAGCTTCTTTGCATGTATATTTTTTTTAAGTTCGCCATTCATAAGTCTTGCAAAAATAGCTTGCAGTCCATGGTGGTTTAGGATTTCTAGTGCTACTCGCCACAGCCAAATGGTAGGATCAAGATAGTTGCCCAACCTCCAAAAAAAAACAGCACTATTTTATGCCAAAGTCGCACTTCCTTTGAAACTTGGGATGTTTTTGCATGGATACATATAGTAGGGATTTTCCTAACTCCATTAATCTGAAAGATACAAAATTATGTTTCTTGTATTTTACGGATTTGTATTGTAGATTTGATCTTGTTTCACTGCAAAAAATCTTTGGTTTCTGTCCAGAAGGATATTTGGTCCAGTAATGCTAACCTGTATCATGATTCAGTAGTGGTTTCCATTGGGTTTGTGGTAGGCTATTAAGAACTCTATGGTAGATTTCCCGCATTTAGATTTGTACTTTCTTACACTAAATTTTCTAATCACAGGAAAACCTAGAGGTAGCAGCTGTATTGCAGTGGAGATAAAGGTACACTCGAAGCTTCATTTATTTTTCTTATTATTTGTTTTGACATATTTATTTCCAATTGACATGCTTTTTATATGCTTCACCATCCAGGCCAAATGTGGGTTTCTTCCATCATCAGAATATATATCAAAGGAAAATGCTATTAAGAAACAAGTAACACGGTACAAGATGCATCAACACCTCAAATTTCATCAGGGGCAGGTATGTCAATCTTAACAGATTTCAAACTAATTATAGCTATGTTTGATAGATTATATAGAATCCTAGACTATTCTTTGTCCACTGAAAGGACAAAGTAGCCTTTTGGCAAAAACAAACCTGTCTTGGTGATATTTGTTTTGAATCAAAATATCTTCAAGCATTCTTGTTTATTTAAGAATTCAGGGTTGCCAGGTTGACATTCTTTGCAATACTGTAGTATCTCTATTGGTTCTTGAAATCAGGTTGATTCCCAACACATTTTTAACAAATTTCAGATATCGAAGACAAGTGAATATGACCCCCTTGATCTATTCTCTGGGTCAAAAGAAAGAATACGCACGGCCATCAAGTCATTTTTCTCGACTCCTCAGAACAACTTCAGGATTTTTGTAAATGGCTCCTTAGGTTTTGGTGGCATGGGAGGTGGTGCTGATAAGGTCCTTGCTAATGAAACTGAGAAGTGTCTTGAAGATCTGAGGAAGGTTAGTGGGCTACAACTATCTGACTTTATTGAACTCTTGTCAGAGGCAATATCTAAATCTGGAGTATTGGATAAACTTTTGGCCACTCAAAAACTGGATGATCATGACATCGAAGGGGCAATTCATTTGTATTACAACATCATCTCTCAGCCTTGTTTGGTCTGCAAAAATATAACTGATGCTGAGCTATTGCACAAGTACTCTGTGTTGCATTCTCTTCCTTTGGACAAGAGCTGTAAGATTGTGAGGGACTTTCTCATTTCTGCTACTGCAAAGGACTGTAGCCTCATGATGTGCTTCCGGCCAAGAGAGTGTGAAAGAACAGATTCCGAGTATGATTCAGTTTTTCTCCAGTCAGTGAACCGAGCCTATGATTACAAGGTATGTTTCTGTGAAATGTGTTCCTGTTACCTTCATCTTGTATTTGTCAGCAACTTCTGTACTTGTATATTTTACTGTTGAACCGTTGATTCCGCTTATGCGTTTCTTTTATGCGGTGTTCGTTTGCACGTGAATGACATAAAATTGCATATTCCATGCGTAGGCATACTTTGTTGATCTGGATGTGAAGCCTCTGGATAAGATGACACATTATTTTAAATTGGACCAAAAGATCGTCAATTTCTACACTAAGAGCGGGGAAATCGGGCGAGTTCCTTGTGATTCTCAGAAGGGGGTAGGCACCAGTGATGACACAGCTGTTCAGCCACAACATTGAGTAGCTCCTTCAACTTGAAGCCTCGGCACATGCCGTTGGTCCTGTTGTTTCGCCTTGCGCCTGTTGTTGTAACCTTGTAAGTACAGCTCCATTGTTGAGGAGCTCTTCCCTTCCATCGGGAAAAAGTCACTGCTGTTTGTTGTCGCTGTTACTGTAGCTTATGAGTGGTACATCATGTATACCTACTGGGTGGCTCGGCGCAGCAGAAAATACACCAGGAATTCGATACAGACACCAAGATGCATGAACAGACTTTTACAGTGGCAACCACATGTTGCAGTATCTGCAGCAGAGATGGGAGCTCAGGTTTGCCTTGCAGGCTACGGTGTAGCCATTTCACCGCTTCCCTCAGAGATGATAACTGGCGTATGTACTACTCCCTTCGTCTCATATTAATTGTCGCTCAAATGAATGTATCTAGTATTGAAATATGCTCAAATGAATGTATCTAGCATTGAAATATGTTTAGGTACATCCATTTCTGTGACAACTAATATGAGATAGGGAGTACTGCACAACTTTTGAGTTTGCGGTTCCTTCTCTGGTCTCAGTTGCTTATTGTTTCTGGACAACATTGTCGTCTCTATTTATATCGTGTAGCTAGATTTTCCATGTAGCACCTGAATTCTAGAACGACTGAGCAACCAGACCAGACAATATGTGAATTAGACCCAATGACCATATATGGTTTTGTCTCAAATTATCCGAATGAACTAGAGCAAGTTCATGCAGAGGATCGAAAGCTACATTTTTTTGGGGGGGGGGGGGGGGGGGGGGGGGTGGGGGGTGGGGGGATGTACTGGAGGCTTGTAAAGTTGGACCAATGCAGTGGAGATTAGCATGGCCACTACAAAAGGATGTCAGGTCTCATTGAGAAAAGGTCCATTTTCTGGACATTTATGCACTGGTGTTTTTGCATCTTCGTCTAATTCTCATCGTTTCGTTGAAGAGGTGTTATATGATGAGACCCCCACCAAAAATAAAATGATAAGAGATGCGATACTCCCTCCGTTCCAGAGTATAGGCTGTATTGTTTTTTGTGCAAGTCAACAATTTGAATATTTGACCAAGATTGTAGATGCAATATCTGTAATAGCTAATAGATGAAATATGAACCTACTTTTCATGATGGACCAAATGATATAAAATCCGTATTGTGGATATTGCTATATATTTTAAAAACCTTGGTCAAACATGCACTTGTTTAACTTTTGAAAAAACAAATACACCTTATATAAAAGAACGGAACGGATGGAGTATAATTAAGCGCTCATATATATGGCGCTTTGTAGTTGACGGAAACGTCTCCTCCCACATGATATAAAGGAACATCAACTACAAGGTGCCTTATATACAACCACTTGCATCTATATTCTGTTAAAAAAGTTATAATTAAGTACAATTTGTCTAATTCATATCTAGATGTTTTTAAAGATGTTACATCTAACCTCCCACAAATATATAATGTAGCAACGAAAAACAAAAAAACTAGAACAAAAAATAGACCACAAACAAAGTGGACATCAGCTTAGATGAGACATAACTATATCACATATAGATGTTTTTTTTAGATGAACAGGGAGGTTCCCCCTCCCCGGTTCCATTACTTAGCATGAAACCAAAACGCGACCTCCAATTATACAGCAGCTCACTGAGAGGAGCAGTCAGCCTAAAACGACAATACGAGTGAAAAGAGAACCGGGAATACAGATCTTTGAAAAGATCAGGCGGCACGCAGGCCCGAAACTAAAGTAACACAAATCGACTGAAACTATTCACTAAAACTAATCACATATAGATGTGTCCTAGACAGACCTAATTAAGTAATTATTTATTTTTATTTTAACATTCCAAAACTGGAATTTATTGGCAAGTTACGGACGGCTCTCCTTAAGAGCTTATTTATTACATCATCACATGCCGCTTCACATCATGAAGCGATTTCCCCATCAGCCACAGGGGTACTCGCACAGGCAGTAATAGGCAGGTTCCCAGTGGTCACCGAACGGGTGGCAATCCCCGCCTAAGAAGCCCTCATGCTTGCAGTGACTATGGCAAGGAAAGTCCACACACATAGAGTGAGAGTAGGTCTTGCTGAACGTTGTGCAAACAGTCTCACCTAGTCACCTTAACCTTCAGACCCTGCAACAAATTATGCACAGGATTTTGGGTAACCACTTCATCAGAAGATAACACACCGAGAAACAACTACAGTACATTCTTCATACGATTATTGTTTCAGGCAAGGTTTACCCCGCAGGAAGCAACAGGAATGCCAGGAGCAACAACAAGCACAAGCCCGGCCTCTTGACCTTGTGGACGTCCATGTCTCCGGAATAAGCAACCAAGAAAGGAAGGAACGGATTAAAGTATGTTAACTTACTAGTGTCATTGACCCCCTCTTATAGACATGGATGACAAAACCTTACAATAAACCCAACAGAAAATGTTGTATTTATCTCGAGTATCTACGTAGTTGTTTGTACTGCATGATGCAGTGATGTATGTGTTGTCCAATGAAGAAAGACACTCCAATGGAAAAAGAAGCGCTAAAAAATCCCTAGGTTGTTGATACATATGTGTGTTTTTGGTGCGCGGCAGTACTTCCCAAAATCGTGCCTTTTTTATTTTTTGCTTAGACGGAACCCTTCAAAAAGCCTTACAGAAAATGCCATACTCATCTAAAAAATGCAGCTGTATATATCTGTATGATGCAACTATGTGTGTACACTGAAAACACACATGATAGAGGACACCCTAGGTTGTTGATACATGCATGTGTTGTTGGTCTGAGGTATATCATGATGTTTGTATTGCTCAAAATGGCGCCTTTGTTGCTTAGCGGTTGAATTTTTTTTATCTTGATGATGCAATTGCCCCAAAGGGAGGAGGCGCCAGTGATGACACAAAGGTTGATCAGGTCGAGCACGATGCGTATGATGGAGATGTGCAACGCGGCGAGGGTGCCGATCGAAGGAGATTGAAGGGCTGCAAAACCTCGTTGGCTGGAGCTGGGCGACCTTACGATCATGTGGTGGCGTTTTGGTTCTTTTGTGGATGTCTCATGTCTCTGTCTGTAGTTAAAAACTTATGGGTGTTTGCTGTGGATATTCGGTGCTGTCTAGGTTTTCGCCCCATGACATTCGTTTCGATGGCGGGCGAATGTAGTGGGTTTCCTGGCAGTGCCCGGACTCGCTTTACCTCTTTCCCTCCTCCTGACATGTTTCTGAACTCTGTATTTCCGTTCATTTGCAATGGAAAAGGGTATAGCCCGGTTTGAAAAAAAAGGTTGATCCACAACATTGAGGAGCTCCTCCAAGCCTCTGGACCAGAAACGGCACATGAGATTGGCCCCTGCTGTTTCTTCTTGCGGCTGTTGTTGTAACCTTGTAAGTACAGCTCCAATGTCGAGGAGCTCTTCCCCTTGGGCGGGAAAAAAGATGCAGCAGAGCGGTCGCTCACTGCTGTTTGTTGCCGCTGTTATTGTAGCTTTATGACTAGTACAGGGATGAATACCTACCGGGTGTCTCGTCGCGGCAGAAAATACGGCACGAATTCGATACACAGACACAAAGATGTACAGACTTGTCTTACAGCGGTGCGACCACATGCTGTAATGTTTGCAGCACAGACGAAAACTCTAAAGTTCTCGTTGCAGGCCACCTGGCCACGGTGTTCCCTGTGTGCTCTGACGGTCTGACGGGCATCTGCAGTATATCTTCTGAATTTGCTGTTGCTGTTTCACCGTACCTCTTGAATTTGTGCCTGTTTTCTGCTGTGCCGTTTGTGAAAGTCTAGAATGCACCAGGACTTTCACTCTTGTCTATGGCCGGCAGGAAACTTTGTATTTCTTGGAAAGGGGTAATGCCCGGTTTAAAAAAAGAAAAAAGAATGCACCAGGAGTTGAGCACCAAGACCACTGTGCTAACAACCCCGCACGCATGAAGTCATATGTACAGGTTAAAGTGGTTCCAACACCCAACGACCACACACACACAAAGGGAAAGGACGACTTCATGTTTGCCACGACGAAACAACAGTTGAGTACGTCGTGTGTGCGACATAAAATCGGGTCGCCTGATCCCGGCTCGTGTGACGCTTCCCCAGCTGAAAACCTGGTGAAACTAAAGGTGAATCGCTAATTCGCTATCTAGAATATCTAGACTCCGTAGCCAGTGGACTTCCCGTTCGGGGAGGTTGAGCGACCCCATCGGGGTCCCTAACCACCTGAAACCCAAACGGGACACCACCGCTACCCGTCTGTATATAGCCCGGGACCAGACATCAGCAGAGCCGCCGGCCGGCGTTGTCGTTGTCGTGGTGGAGGTCGGCCGGGATCGGTTCTATCGACCACGCGAGAGCGCTCATGTCGAAGAGGACGGTGCTGCGGGTGGACACCTCCTGCGCCAAGTGCAAGCGCAAGGTCATGCTCGCCGTCTCCAGCCTCCAAGGTACGTACGTTTGGATCAGATCGCATGGCCGAACTGGCAGCGAGGCCATGCATTCTTGCTTGGTTAAGTGTTGCTCTTACGTGCTGTGCCCAGGTGTGGACAAGATCGAGGTCGACTCGGAGAAGGGCACGATGACGGTGACCGGCGGCGTGGACCCGGTGGACGTGGTGGAGGCCACCAGGAGGAAAGCCGGGAAGCGCGCCGACGTCCTCACCATCGGCCCGCCGCCGTCGGCGTCCACCGCGTCCAAGCCGGAGGAGAAGAAGAAGCCCGAGCAGCAGAAGCCGCAGCAGACATATGTGGCGGCGGAGAGGAGGGCGCCTGAGCCGCCAGTGACGTTGTACGTGCACCACGTCCCGGCGCCGCCGCCGTCGTGGCCCGCGTACGAGCAGTGCGCCGTCGTGCCCTGCCACTACCAGCAGCAGCAGGACCCCTGCTCCATCATGTAGCTAGCTAGCTAATCGTCTCTTTGTGTCACTGCTATTTGGACCATAGTACTAATCGATATAGGTAATTCAAACCCCGGACCGATACCTCTGCGCACTAGCATTCCACCGTGATTTTCCTTCGAGAGAATTAGCTGAACTTTCTGAATAAATACCTAATGTTATGGAAAAGGCTTCAAATCAACCGAACGGATCCTTGATTTTGGGTCAACCGCTTCCTCTGTCTGCCACGCGTCCCCATGGGGTTGAGATTCTCTATAGTACTTTACGGTCAGTACACCGGATGACATGTGGGGCCGGGTCCCACATGTCAGTGACTATACTGCACTCTGCGGTACTGCAGAGGATCCTAACCAGTCCCGGGTTGGACCATGGGCCCACCTACCGCTTTCCCTTTCTTCTAAGTGTCTCCTCCTGCGGCCGCAACCGCAAGTATTTTGCCAAGCAGGCGGCATCGTCTACCCACATCCCTGCTCTTCCCTGCTCACTGCCCTATCCCATGTTGCGTCGGGACCCTCCCCGGCCATCAGGCGTCGTCCATCGCAACCCTGCCGCAGCCCAGATCTGCTGTCCCAACAACATGTGCGGCTCAGCCCGTCCACCATCGCAGTCACCGACAACGTGCAACCAACCACGACAACCCGCATTTCTCCATGTATCCATCGGCTTCTCCCCCGACGACTCCTTCCCATGGATTCACACATGGAACGTGCTGCCGCATCCCAGATCTGCCGGCCCAACCACATGTGTGGCTCAGCCCATCCACCACTGCAGTCATCGACAACGTGCGACCAACCACTGCAACCCGCATTTTTCCATGTATCCATCGGCTTCTCCCCCGACGACTCCTTCCCATGGATTCACACATGGAGCGTGCTGCCGCATCCCAGATCTGCCGGCCCAACCACATGTGTGGCTCAGCCCATCCACCACCGAAGTCACCGACAACGTGCGACCAACCACTGCAACCCGCATTTCTCCATGTATCCATCGGCTTCTCCCCCAACGACTCCTTCCCATGGATTCACACATGGAGCGTGCTGCCGCATCCTAGATCTGCCGGCCCAACCACATGTGCGGCTCAGCCCATCCACCACCGCAGTCACCGACAACGTACGACCAACCACTGCAACCCGCATTTCTCCATGTATCCATCGGCTTCTCCCCTGACGACTCCTTCCCATGGATTCACACATGGAGCGTGCTGCCGCATCCCACCGCCAGATTGCAGCATCTAACCACAACATGGTCCATGTTGCAATAGGTAAACACAACATAGTCCATGTTGCAATGATCAGAGGCCCATGTCACGTAATGGATGACAAAAGCCCAAGTCATATAGATGGAGGTCACCACACCATGGTTCATGTTGCAATGGGTGATCAAAGGCCCATGCGTACCTAGTGACGCAAGCGCAACAAGGTTGGTGTTGCAGAGCTTTCAAGCACAACAATTGTTGGTCTGTTGATGTGACGAAGGTCGATGTACCTTGCATCACCAATCTCGGGGATGAGTTTATCAATAAGGTTACTTGTGTGGTCTATTTGGGACTCCGATGCCCTTGCGGGTGGAGGAAGATGGTGTGTCTCACACAGTCACACATAGCGCGTAACGAGCGTCTAGATAAGAAAAACAAGGTGGGCAATATTTCGATAACCGAGTGCACAGGTTGATGAAGGCATTTTGGGAGTTGCGGGAGGTGAACAAAGAGGAAGGGGACAAGCACAAGATGAAGGCCAACCTGAATTTGTACAAAAAGTTGTTTCATCGCAAAGCAACCGGGGCAATTCGTGCTTTGGCAGACATCAACAGTAAGTTGAAGGTGGACACTGCAAAATATTAGTCCATGTTGATTGGATGCAAAGGCGGTTAATGAGTCTCAGTGTGGATATGATGTCTTGTGAGTAGATGTTCCTTGATTTGTGAGTGTGTGTTCATTTAAAGCTACCCTCAAGCTCTATTTTTTCTTCTGTATTTTGTGTTTGAACGTTTTTTCACAGTTTGAGATGTATGGTTTTCAAAAAATAAAACAAATGGCGCAGCTCCACCAGCACTCATAGCGAGGAGTTGATCGGCGACGGTTTTGGTCCTCCGACATGCATAAAACTGGATGAATCACCCTTTGATTAGCCCAAAAAAGTATTTGAATGTCTGCTAGAGTTATAAACCGGACAAAGCGTAGTATATAGTAGATGAAGCAGTATTCATCGGCGACGAAGCTACAGTTATTATTTCAAGAGTATACAGTGAAGTTAGAGAAAAGCAATTCTTCCGTGTGCGCGGGAGGTACCGTGCATGGGAGAGCCGTTGATTTTTCCTTAAGATCCGATGCCATGCATTGATGGTTTAATGCTGCTGATACTTGCTATATTTTTCTCTGACACATGAAAGCACACTATCCCGGCGAGGCTCCATCATCCCATACTTTTTAATTCTATTTCCAAGTTAAAATCTACTTTATCTTTTGAATCAAAAATTTAATCTATGACCTGTTTGCATATTTTGTTTATGACAACGAGAACTTTAAAACGAGACCACTTTTGAATATATTTTAACAAGGAAAATCCATGTTCTGAAACATGATGAAACACTGTAAAGTTAAGAAGAATCAATTTGATACACATCGGCAGACAATGTAACATTATGATACACAACGGAACACAGCGAGCCATAGTGTAATAGTTAGATTTTTTTTCTTTACGAAATAGAATGCAACATTATTAAAAAATTGCATGGAATTAAAACAATTGTACGAAACAAGTTTGAAGCATGGTTATTTAGTTGTCTAAAAACTAATTTCCAAAAAATATATTCAATATTAGTCTTGTTTTAAAGATCTTGTCGAAAAAAACAATTGTGCAAACAGAATGTAAATCAAACTTTCACTTCAACATACATCAGACATCTATTTATTTGAATAAAACTTAGTGAGTAGAGAAAACAACATAGATGATGTCATTGGTCCCACAAAACAATAAATGAGATGGTGGATGCATGCACGGAAGGTCCCGTGCATGGTAGAAAATCCAGTCTCGATGAAGTTACAGTTTTTTATTTTTATTTTGTGAGGATGAGGCTGAGAAAAGAGATTCTACCATGCACGATACCTATCGTGCATGTCTCAGCCACTCATCATCTTTGAGATTCCAACCCATGCATGCATGTATTTACTGCAGTGCTTAGTTAATCTCAATCTGGGCCTCAGTTTTATCGGTTAACGCCCTATCAATCAGTCACCATTTCGCATGTGCACATAAACTTTACTGCAGTGCTTAGTTAATCTCAATCTGGGCCTCAGTTTTATCGGTTAATGCCCTATCAATCAGTCACCTTTTCGCATGTGCACATAAACTTTCCCTGGTTACATGCGCTTGTATTTCACTCATCCATGCCTTTTTTTTATGATTCCAAAGATTAAATCCAGTTTATATTTTGAATTGTGAGTCTTTTTTATTTTGCGGGAGATGCTTTTGAATCGGAAGTCTGATGTATGACACGTTTACAATACATATGTGCTTATTTTCTTTCAGGCAATAGTCAAAGTGTATTTGAGTCGTAAGAAAAAAGAAGTTTTCAAAAACATATTCAATAATGGTCATGTTTTAAATATCTCATCGAAATAAACACATTTGTCCAGATATAATGTAAAACACACTTTTGTACTTAGAAGATATGAGGTATTTAAATCATTTACACAGAAAGAGATAATATATTTCCTGATAGAGTTGCAATGAGGGGCACGGCCATGCACAGGGTAGGAAATTATTTACGAAAAGCACTGACACACATAAACTGAGCATGTGACAAGAGGAGTGATGATTGCTGGTTTGCATGCATATTGATTTCTTTTGGGCTCGAATCTCGGTAAAAAAATGAGTGACAGATCTAGACACCACGGTATATATCATGCATGGTAGTTTTGCCGCTCCTGGATGAGGCTACACAGTTGACTCTTCCTCTTCCGGCGATGTCGAGCTCGTGGCCGGCGAGTCAGCGGTTGAGGAAGCCGCTGATGGCCCTGTCCTGCGCGGCGGCCTCGTCGCAGCCCGGCTCCAGCAGGTGGAACCTGTGCCCCTTCCCCGGCGCCTGCCACACCTCCGCCTCGGCAGGCCACCCGCTGGCCCCGAGCCGGTCGTAGTAGGCGCGGCCGCGGTCGCGGAGCACGTCGGCCTCGGCCACGCACACGAGGACGCGCCCGCACGCCAGGGCCTCGAGCCCCGGCGCGCCGTCCGCGAGCGGGTTGATGAGCGGGTCGTCCTCCCCCGCTGCGGCCGGGCACGCGACGCGCCACAGCCTCCCGAGCCGCTCCCGCATCGCCGGGTCCAGGCCGTCGGAGCCCACCTCGTCGCTCCCCAGAAAGTAGGGGTGCACCAGGACGAGGCCGCGGACGCTGGCGCCCGCCCGCATGGCCATGTGGTGCGCGATGTTGGCCCCGGCGCTGTCGCCGCTAAGGTAGAGGCGGGAGAGGTCGGCGTGGCGGGCGAGCCACGGATCCGGCTCGGCGCCGGCGCTCGCGGCGACCTGGGAAAGGACCCAGGCGAGCGCGTCCCACGAGTCCGCGTACGCGGCGGGGACGGGGTGCTCGGGCGCGAGGCGGTACTCGACGGAGACGACGATGGCGTTGGCGCGCGCGGCGAAGGCGTTGAGGTAGGCGTGGTAGTTGGAGTCGAAGGCGGAGAAGAGGCAGAACCCGCCGCCGTGGTAGTAGACGAGGATGGGCAGCCTGGCGTCGGCCGCATCCAGGCGTGGGAGGTAGAGACGCGCGGAGACGTTGGGGGAGATGGCGGTGTCGCGGGAGGCGACCCCGGTGGCGGCGTCGGTGGAGGCAGCGACGAACTCGGAGCCCACCAGGTAGCGCTCCACGCGGCTCCTGTAGACGCGGAGGCGGGGCATGGACTCGTAGAGAAGCTCGTCGTCGCCAGCCGTGGCCGCCGGGGGCTCGGAGGGCGCGGCGGACATGGCTGGTGCAGTCGGAGTTTGGGTTGATCAAGTGATGGATGGCTCCGGTAGTACATTGCGGTAGCTGGCTACTTGCTGCAGCTATTACTGTGATCTCGTCAACTCACCGAGAAGTCACTGGCCTCATATTTTAAGTACTTTGTCAGCTGATGGAAAATGGCAGGTAATTTCTACTGCCAAACTTCAATTACTTGAAGCCAAAGCTAGCTTTCGTCCAGATAATTAACATTGTTTAGCTGTCAAAAGAGGATTATTTCTCAAACTTTAGTTTCTACTGTCAAAACCTTCTTCAAGCCAAAGCTATCCAGATAGCATTCATTAGTTGTTTCTTGTTTGACTCGTGAGCTCAACTTGTTTTTTAAAGAAGAAGCTTGAAAATGCACACAGTCATCAAAAACATACTCGAGAGTGGTGGACGCCATGACAACGCCCCGAACCGAAATTCTTTATATTTCAAACAAAATCCCAAAGTGACAACAATATCTCGTTTCCTGTTCCCACCTCAGTGGACAAATTGATGCTTGTAACGACACATGAAATTCCACAAATTGGTGATGCTATCTCATTTATTGATGAAACTGGTCATGCGACAATATATGGGTCTAAGTTTGAAATTCAGATTTTAAATTTTTAAAGGAAAAAAAACTGTTGTTTCACTAACAGTGTGGCCACATACATGCTGAAATGAATTTTCACCAGCTAGCGATTAGCATGGACCACATGACATTTTTACCGCTCATCTCTTTTGTTAAGTCTGGTGAACTGCATACGAGGTTGTCTGCTGGTCATGTATACCACACAAGCCAGCTAGGTGGGGTCGTGGGCTCGTGGCCATTGAACTACTTAGAGCAACTTCAATGGAGCGACCCATTTTATCCGTTTGAGTTATCCGGACAGAAAAGATGGCTCAACGAGGCGACTCAAACGGACAAAGCGTCCGCCCGTTGTCCACTTGCTGTCCGTCGTGGACCCAAATTGAACGTAAATATGGAAAGAAATGTGTCCGCGGCGGACAAAAGCGAGCGCTCCCGTCGTCCGCTCCCATCCGTTGGTGGCTTCTCTTGTCCGCCCTGGCCCTACAAATCAGCGACCCGCACCTTCCCATTTTCTTCTCTCTCTCGGTCGAAAGAGATGGGATCGAGGACGCCGTCGTGGGCCTCGTCAATGGACGGAGGCAGGAAGGCTACAACTCGCTCGCGCCTACTTCGCGCCCACCACCCTCGCCGGTACCTCGCTGCTCCGCGCGCTCAGGTCGCTCGCCGTCGGGCGCGGCGAGGCGAGCTCGGGGCGGGCGCGGCGAGCTCGGGGCCGGGCGGGGCGTGGCGAGCGGGTGGCGGGCGCGCGATCTCGAGGCCGGGCGACGGCGGCGCGGGCGCAACACTGAGGTGGTTGAGGCAGCGAAGGCCGCGGCGGCCGCTGCGGCTGCGGCGGGCGGAGGAGCGCAGTGGGGGAAGGAGCGGAGGCGGGCAGAGGCCGCGGCACGGCTGCGGCTGACGGAGAACCGCGGCAGGCGGAGGAGCAGAGGCGGGTGGCGGCCGCGGCCAGCGGAGGAGGAGCGCGGCGGGTGGCGGGCCGGTGGCAGCGGCCGCTGCAGCTGCGGCGGGGGAAGGAGCGGAGGCGGGCGGAGGCCGCGGCGACGGCTGTGGCTGACGGAGAACCGCGGCAGGCGGAGGAGCAGAGGCGGGTGGCGGCCGCGGCCAGCGGAGGAGGAGCGCGGCGGGCGGCGGGCCGGTGGCAGCGGCCGTGGCGGCTGCAGCGGGCGGAGGAGCGCGACGGGGGAAAGAGCGAAGGTGGGCGGAGGCCGCGGCGACGGCTGCGGCTGACGGAGAACCGCGGCAGGCGGAGGAGCAGAGGCGGGTGGCAGCCGCGGCCAGCGGAGGAGGAGCGCGGCGGGCGGCGGGCCGGTGGCAGCAGCCGCGTAGGAGCGCTGCGTCGAGGGACGCCGACAGTCTTGTCCGCTTTTTGGTCTTTCTGCGTTGGGTTTATCCACACGTCGCGCGTGTTCGCCCGATGTCCGTGAGGCGAATAGATGATCGAATCGGACAAGATCCATGTCCGTTTGGATCCCTGTGTTGGAGTTGCTCTTAGTAGTTTGACAAAAGGGTGGATTTCGGGTTTAGAATGGAGAAGACACAAACATAATAAGCACGCATCTAACATCTGCATAAGTATGATGCACGCAGCTAAAACCAGCGCACGTTGAAAAACACGCTAGCAAATAGTAAAATCATATAAGACCAAATACACATCATGTATTTTGTATAATGACACTTGTCAAAGTATATGTCCTGCAGAAACAAAGAGACGCCCGCGTTGCTCAAGGGGCGGCTCGGGCGGAACCCTAGCCACCGCCACCGCCCCTCCTCTTGCCTCCTCCTCCCTCGCTGCCGTCGAAGGACGCCGGTGGGCTAAGCTTGCATGGCAGACGACGATGGCGGGGCGTTTCTCCGCGTGCCTATGGTGGGGGAGGCTCGGACCTCCGCGGCTGCGCGATGCGGTTTCTCCAACAACTCAGCGGCCACCCTTGTGCGGTCAGGCGAATCCCTAGGCGGCGCTCTCCGGCGAGGTGGTGGTTGCGGTGCTCCCTCATGTGGCAGCAGCGATGAGCACGAGGGCTCTGTCCCTGTAGTTCTCTTCACTAGTGGAGAAACGAGCTTTAGTCCCGGTTGGCAAGGGCCTTTAGTCCCGGGTCAGCAACCGGGACAACGAAACTAGGACTAAAGGCCCCCATCCTTTAGTCTCGGTTGGCCATGACCCGGGACTAAGACCTTTAGTCCTGGTTGGTGACACCAACCAGACTAAGGTCCCTCCACGTGGCCGCGAGCTAGCCCCCGGGCTGGGGGACCTTTAGTCCCGGTTGGTAACACCAACTAGGACTAAGGGTTTGAAAGAATTCCTTATATAACACTACTTTAAAATCATCTTCCTTATTTAATACTGATAAAATATTTCTTCCCTATCAAATCCTGACTCTAAACTTTGTTTCCAATATAACATTTTCATCCATTTTGTGAGCTAACGGTGTTAACTTGCATATGAAATGACAATATTACCCCTATAACTAGTATATGACATTTTTTACTCCTCTTTCCCATGCATCTGTGTTTTATTTTGTTTGAAGTGGTTTTGTACGGAGCTATGTCAAAATACTTATGCTTGGCATTGTAGAAAAAGATGAAGAAAAAAACAACGTCAAGCACACACACGTGTACTAGCACATTAGTTAGTGACTCATTCATGCATGTGGGTGCTCCTTCACGTACCCATCCATGGATGCATTGTGATTTGTGAGCAAGTACACGGTAATGACATGATCATGGCCATCCGATACTTACCGTCTGTACATACTTGAATACCTGCGGCGGCTGTAGACACACATATACATACTCGAATACCCACGCACATACAGGCAAGCACACATACATACCTGAATACTTGTACACCTGTCTATGTATGGTTAAAGAATTTTTTTTATTTCCAGGTATGTTGATAAGGAGCCGATCAACTTGATCATGGGGGCAAGGAAAGGCACCAACGATCCAGAATATCCGAACTGCTGCGATGCGTCTGACCTACTCATACATAGGCATCGCAAGGGGAACTCACGCACTCATCATTCACGCACGAAGTAAGTATCCAGGAAGAACTCACGCACAAACATCAGAAGATACAAGGGAAAGGAGAGGGCGGACCCAGAGAGATACTCCTACAAGAGAAAGGAGAGGGCGCACCCCCAGTTAATGATCAGATAGATACTCCGCAAAAAAAGATCAAATAGATGTATGAGGGCAAAAATGTCATTTCATGTTCCATTTAACAATGTTACCTCAAAAAATGGATGAAAGTGTTATATTGAGAACAAAATTTAAAGTTGGAGTTAGATAGGGAAGAAATATTTTTCCAGTGTCAAATAGGGCATCATATTTTACGGTAATGTTAAATAAGGAATTCTCTCTAAGGGTTTAGGGGTTTGGGGTTTAGGGTTTATTTTTCCTTTTCATTTTGTGTTTTATATTCAATTTTTTTTTATTTCAAACATATTTTACGCTACTACATACTGTACACGTTATGCATATATAATATAATTCTTCGTACGACCATACATATATCATATAATTTCTCGTACACACACACACATACATACATATATATACAATTTGGTATATACAATTTCTCCTACAATTTGCAGACATTAGGTGCAATGGTATTCTCCGCTTTCAGATATGACCTCCGTAAGCAAAAATCCCGCAATTTCCTCTTGAACTGCTCGTATGCGGTTCTCTACTAGGAGCCTATCCCGCATCTCTTGCATCTTTAAAGAAGAAGATCAATATGAATATATTAGTTATGTGTATATATATATGATACATCTTCGTCGTATCTATAATTTTTTATGGTTTCATGTCAATATTATACAACTTTCACATACTTTTGGCAATTTTTTATACGATTTATTGGATTAACCTATTGATCTAGTGCCCAGTGCCAGTTCATGTTTTCTGCATGTTTTTTGTATCGCAGAGTATCCATATCAAACGAAGTCCAAATGCAATAAAATTTCACGGAGAATTATTTTGGAATATATGTGATTTTTGGGAGTTGGAATCACCGCAAATGGAGGTCCACACAGCCTACAAGACACTAGGGCGCGCCAGAGGCCCCTCGCGGGCGGTGGTAGGTTGTGCCCACCTCGTATGACAGTTGGGGCTCTACTTCGGGCGCAAGGAAGCTTATATCCGGAAAAAATCGTGTTAAAGTATCAGCGCAATTGAAGTTATGGATCTTCTGGAATATAAGAAACAGTTTTTGGCCAGATCTAGAGAACGCGAAACAGAAGAGAACAGAGAGGGAGATCCAATCTTGGAGGGGCTCCCGCCCCTCCGCGGCCATGGAGACCAATGACCAGAGGGGGAACTCTCCTCCAATCTAGGGGGGAGGCCAAGGAAGAAGAAGAAGGTGGGGGGCTCTCTCCCCCTCGTTTCCGGTGGCGCCAGAGTGCCACCGGGGGCAACGATCGGGATGACGATCTACACCAACAATCTTGCTACCGTCAACACCAACTTTCTCCCCCTCTATGCAGCGGTATAACACCTCTTCCCCCCCCCCCACTGTAATCTCTACTTGAACATGGTGCTCAACTCCATATATTATTTCCCAATGATCTATGGTTATCCTATGATGTTTGAGTAGATCTGTTTTGTCCTGTGGGTTAATCGTGATCTTGGTTGGTATGACGGTATATTTTATTTATGGTGCTGTCCTACGGTGCCCTCCGTTCTCGCGCAAACATGAGGGGCCCCCGCTGTAGGGTGTTGCAATATGTTCATGGTTCGCTTACGGTGGGTTGCGAGAGTGACGGAAACTTAAACCCGAGTAGGTGGGGTATGACGTATGGGAATAAAGAGGACTTGATACTTAATGCTATGGTTGGGTTTCACGATCTTAATGATCTTTAGTAGTTGCAGATGCTTGCTAGAGTTCCAATCATAAGTGTTTATGATCCAAGTATATAAAGTATGTTAGCTCATGCCTCTCCCTCATATAAAGTTGCAAGAATGATTATCGGTACTTGTTATCGACTGCCTAGGGACAAATAACTTTCTTGTTGACAAAAGCTCTCTACTAAAACTAACTTAGTTGTGTCTTTATCTAAACAGCCCCTAGATTTTATTTACGTGCTCTTTATTATCTCGCAAACCTATCCTATCACACCTACAAAGTACTTCTAGTTTCATACTTGTTCTAGGTAAAGCGAACGTCAAGCATGCGTAGAGTTGTATCGGTGGTCGATGGAACTTGAGGGAATATTTGTTCTACCTTTAGCTCCTCGTTTGGGTTCGACACTCTTATTTATCGAAAAAGGCTACAAACGACCCCCTATACTTATGGGTTATCAAGACCTTTTTATGGCGCCGTTGCTGGGGAGCAATAGCGTGGGGTGAATATTCTCGTGTGTGCTTGTTTGCTTTATCACTAAGTAGTTTTTATTTCCTGTTCTAAGTTGTTCTCTATCTTAGTTATGGATATGGAACACGAAACACCAAAAAAATTAGTGGTACTTGCTACTCATGGAGATGGGGAACCTCCTAAAACCCTCGATGCTCGTTATGTGAAAAATATTATGCACTACTTTGATAATGCTGAGAAAACTGATATGTCTCCGACGTATCTACTTTTTCTCACGCTTTTCCTCTTGTTTTGGACTCTAATTTGCATGATTTGAATGAAACTAACCCCGGACTGACGCTGTTTTCAGCAGAACTACCATGGTGTTGTTTTTGTGCAGAAATAAAAGTTCTCGAAATGGAATTTTTATATCAATAATAAAAATTTCTGAAGCCAAGACCTACCGAAGAGGGGCCCCTGGGTGGGCACAACCCACCAGGGCACGCCGCCCTCTCCTGGCGCGCCCAGGTGGGTTGTACCCACCCGGTGGCCCAACTAACGACCCCCTGATACTATAAAATCACATATTTCCAGAAAAAATCAGGAAGAAAGAATTATCACGATCCACGAGACGGAGCTGCCGCCAAGCCCTATTCTTCCTCGGGAGGGCAGATCTGGAGTCCGTTTGGGGCTCCGGAGAGGGGGATCTTCGTTCTTCGTCATCACCAACCCTTCTCCATCACTAATTCCATGACGCTCCCCACTGGGAGTGAGTAATTCCTTCATAGGCTCGCTAGTCGGTGAGGAGTTGGATGAGATTCATCATGTAATCGAGTTAGTTTTGTTAGGGCCTGATCCCTAGGACCCACTATGTTCTTAGATTGATGTTGCTGTGACTTTGCTATGCTTAATGCTTGCCACTTTGGGCCCGGGTGCCATGATTTCAGATCTCAAACATTTATGAATCCATCATTATATCCATGTTCTAGATCCGATCTTGCAAGTTATAGTCACCTACTACGGTTATGATCCGACAACCCCGGAGTGACAACAACCGGGCCCACTCTCGATGATGACCGTAGTTTGAGGAGTTCATGTATTCACTATGTGTTAATGCTTTGTTCCGGTTCTCTATTAAAAGGAGGCCTTAATATCCCTTAGTTTCCAATATGGACCCCGCTGCCACGGGAGGGTAGGACAAAAGATGTCATGCAAGTTCTTTTAATAAAGCACGTATGACTATTTATGGAATACATGCCTACATTATATCGATGAACTGGAGCTAGTGCCGTATCGCCCTAGGTTATAACTGTCTCATGATGAATATCATCCAACAAGTCACCGATCCAATGCCTATGAACTTTTCCATATTGTTTCTGCTAAGTTATTACTGCTATCATCACTGTTACACTTGCTACAAAATTACTGCTATCACTGTTACTGTTATTGTTGCTGGTATCACTACTATCAAAACTATCAAACTACTTTGCTACTGATCACTTTGCTGCAGATAATTAATCTCCAAGTGTGGTTGAATTGTCAACTCAGCTACTAATACCTTCAAATATTCTTTGGCTCCCCTTGTGTCGAATCTATAAATTTGGGTTGAATACTCTACCCTTGAAAACTGTTGCGGTCCCCTATACTTGTGGGTTATCAAGACCTTTTTCTGGCGCCGTTGCCGGGGAGCATAGCTATATTTGTTGAGTCACTTGGGATTATTATCATATTAGCACTATGAAGAATATGAAGGATCCAAAGACTAAGATATTTCCCTCAAGGACGAGGGGAGGTAAGGAACTGCCATCCAGTTCTGCTTTAGATTCACCTTATGTTATGAATAAACTTGCAACACCACCACATGCTATTAATTCTAATATGTCGCAAGTTATTTATGATGCTACTTCTACTATGAATGATCCTTATGATGATGCTAGTACCTTGCTTGATAATGATGATGTGCCACTTGGTGAATTACTTGATAAACAAATTGCTAGAGTTATACAACATGATGTTGTTGAATCTGATGATGAGCTTGAAACTGAAACTCCTGAAACTCCTGCTAGAACTAGCCCTCCTAGATATGAATTGCCTAAGGTACCGGAAGGTTATGTTATGAATGAAGAAGCAACTAGAGATATTCTTGCTTGTAATGATAGAGACGATCTAGAGAAATTATTACACAAGTATAAAAAAAATCTCTGAATGCTAGAATGAAGTGTGATCCTAAGTTTGCTACTTCACCAATCTTTATTGATGACAAAGATTATGAATTCTCTGTCGACCCAACGTTAATTACTCTGGTTGAATCTGATCCTTTCCATGGTTATGAAACTGAAACTATTGTGGCACATCTTACTAAGTTGAATGACATAGCCACCCTTTTTACTCGTGATGAGAAAACTCGCTATTACTTTATTCTCAAATTATTTCCTTTCTCGGGGTGAGGCTAGTAGGAGTAGGTTTCCCCTTTCCTAGTCCTAGTAGGAGAAGAAGGAAGGAGAGGAAGAAGAGAAGGAAAGGGGGCGGCCCCCTAGCCCTAGTCCAATTCGGTTTGGGCTAGGGGGGGGGGCGTGCGCCACACCTTGGCTTGCCTCCTCTCTTCCACCATTAGGCCCATGAGGCTCAATAACTTCCTGAGGGGGGGGGTTCCGGTAACCCCCGGCACTCCGAAACTTATCCGAAACGACCTGGATCATTCTGGATTCTGGTGTCCGAATGTAGCCTTCCAATATATGAATCTTTATGTCCCGACCATTTTGAGACTCCTCGTCATGTCCGTGATCTCATCCGGGACACTGAACAACCTTCGGTACATCAAATCATATAAACTCATAATACGAATCATCATCGAACGTTAAGCGTGCAGACCCTACGGGTTCGAGAACTATGTAGACATGACCGAGACACATCTCTGGTCAATAACCAATAGCGGAACCTGGATGCTCATACGTTGTTCCCTTTGTCATCGGTATGTCACTTGCCCGAGATTCGATCGTCGGTATCATCATACCTAGTTCAATCTTGTTACCGGCAAGTCTCTTTACTCGTTCCGTAATGCATCATCCCTCAACTAACTCATTAGTCACATTGCTTGCAAGGCTCATAGTGATGTGCATTACCGAGAGGGCCCAGAGATACCTCTCCGACAATCGGAGTGAAAAATCCTAATCTCGATCTATGCCAACTCAACAAACACCATTGGAGACACCTGTAGAGCATATTTATAATCACCCAATTACGTTTTGATGTTTGATAGCACACAAGGTGTTCCTCCAGTATTCGGGAGTTGCATAATCTCATAGTCATAGGAACATGTATAAGTCATGAAGAAAGCAATAGCAATAAACTAAACGATCATAGTGCTAAGCTAACGGATGGGTCTTGTCCATCACATCATTCTCTAATGATGTGATCCCGTTCATCAAATGACAACACATGTCTATGGCTAGGAAACTTAACCATCTTTGATTAATGAGCTAGTCTAGTAGAGGCATACTAGGGACACTCTGCTTTTCTATGTATTCACACACGTACAAAGTTTCCGGTTAATACAATTCTAGCATGAATAATAAACATTTATCATGATATAAGGAAATATAAATAACAACTTTATTATTGCCTCTAGGGCATATTTCCTTCAGTCTCCCACTTGCACTAGAGTCAATAATCTAGATTATACAGTAATGATTCTAACACCCATGGAGTCTTGGTGCTGATCATGTTTTGCTCGTGAGAGAGGCTTAGTCAACGGGTCTGTAACATTCAGATCCTTATGTATCTTGCAAATCTCTATGTCTCCCTCCTTGACTTGATCGCAGATGGAATTGAAGCGTCTCTTGATGTGCTTGGTTCTCTTGTGAAATCTGGATTCCTTTGCCAAGGCAATTGCACCAGTATTGTCACAAAAGATTTTCATTGGACCTGATGCAGTAGGTATTACACCTAGATCGGATATGAACTCCTTCAACCAGACTCCTTCATTTGCTGCTTCCGAATCAGCTATGTATTCTGCTTCACACGTAGATCCCACCACGACGCTCTGCTTAGAACTGCACCAACTGACAGCTCCACCATTCAATAAAAACACGTATCCGGTTAATGACTTAGAGTCATCCGGATCAGTGTCAAAGCTTGCATCGACGTAACCGTTTATGATGAGCTCTTTGTCACCTCCATAAATGAGAAACATATCCTTTGTCCTTTTCAGGTATTTTAGGATGTTCTTGACCGTTGTCCAGTGATCCACTCCTGGATTACTTTGGTACCTTGCTACCTCTTAAGCACTGCGTTGGTTTTCCCCGAAGAGGAAGGGATGATGCGGCAAAGTAGCGTAAGTATTTCCCTCAGTTTTTGAGAACCAAGGTATCAGTCCAGTAGGAGGCTACGCGCGAGTCCCTCGTACCTGCACAAAACAAATAAATCCCCGCAACCAACGCGAATAGGGGTTGTCAATCCCTACACGGCCACTTACGAGAGTGAGATCTGATAGATATGATAAGATAATATTTTTGGTATTTTTGTGATAAAGATGCAAAGTAAAATAAAGGCAAAGTAAAAGGCAAAGGAAATAACTAAGTAGTAGGAGATTAATATGATGAAGATAGACCCGGGGGCCATAGGTTTCACTAGTGGCTTCTCTTGAGAGCATAAGCATTCTACGGTGGGTGAACAAATTACTGTTGAGCAATTGACAGAATTGAGCATAGTTATGAGAATATCTAGGTATGATCATTTATATAGGCATCACGTCCGAGACAAGTAGACCGACTCCTGCCTGCATCTACTACTATTACTCCACTCATCGACCGCTATCCAGCATGCATCTAGAGTATTAAGTTAAAAACAGAGTAATGCTTAAGCAAGATGACATGATGTAGAGGGATAGACTCATGCAATATGATGAAAACCCCATCTTGTTATCCTCGATGGCAACAATACAATATGTGCCTTGCTGCCCCTACTGTCACTGGGAAAGGACACCGCAAGATTGAACCCAAAGCTCAGCACTTCCCCATTGCAAGAAAGATCAATCTAGTAGGCCAAACCAAACTGATAATTCGAAGAGACTTGCAAAGATAACCAATCATACATAAAGGAATTCAGAGAAGATTCAAATATTATTCATAGATAGACTTGATCATAAACCCACAATTCATCGGTCTCAACAAACACACCGCAAAAAGAAGATTACATCGAATAGTTCTCCACAAGAGAGGGGGAGAACATTGTATTGAGATCCAAAAAGAGAGAAGAAGCCATCTAGCTAATAACTATGGACCCATAGGTCTGAGGTAAACTACTCACACTTCATCGGAGAGGCTATGGTGTTGATGTAGAATCCCTCCGTGGTCGATGCCCCCTCCGGCGGAGCTCCGGAACAGGCCCCAAGATGGGATCTCGTGGATACAAAAAGTTGCGGCGGTGGAATTAGGTTTTTGGCTCCATATCTGATCGTTTGGGCGTACGCAGGTATATATAGGAGGAAGGAGTACGTCGGTGGAGCAACAGGGGCCCATGAGGGTGGAGGGCGTGCCGGGGGGGGGGGGGGGTAGGCGCGCCCCCTACGTCGTGGCCTCCTCTTTTGTGTCTCGACGTAGGGTCCAAGTCTCACGGGTCTTGTTTGTTGAGAAAATCACGTTCCCAAAGGTTTCATTCCGTTTGGACTCCGTTTGATATTCCTTTTCTTCGAAACCCTAAAACAGGCAAAAAAACAGCAATTCTGGGCTGGGCCTCCGGTTAATAGGTTAGTCCCAAAAATAATATAAAAGTGGACAATAAAGCCCAATAATGTCCAAAACAGTAGATAATATAGCATGGAGCAATCAAAAATTATAGATACGTTGGAGACGTATCAAGCATCCCCAAGCTTAATTCTTGCTCGTCCTCGAGTAGGTAAATGATAAAAACGGAATTTTTGATGCGGAGTGCTACTTGGCATAATTTTAATGTAATTCTTCTTAATTGTGGTATGAATATTCAGATCAGAAAGATTCAAGACAAAAGTTTAATATTGACATAAAAATAACAATACTTCAAGCATACTAACAAAGCAATTATGTCTTCTCAAAATAACATGGCCAAAGAAAGTTATCCCTACAAAATCATATAGTCTGGCTATGCTCCATCTTCACCACACAAAATACATGCACAACCCCGATGACAAGCCAAGCAATTGTTCCATACTTTTGACATTCTCAAAACTTTTTCAATTTTCACGCAATACATTAGCGTGAGCCATGGACATAGCACTATAGGTGGAATAGAACGGTGGTTGTGGAGAAGAAAAAAAGAGGGAAGATAGTCTCACATCAACTAGGCGTATCAACGGGCTACGGAGATGCCCATCAATAGATATCAATGTGAGTGAGTAGGGATTGCCATGCAACGGATGCACTAGAGCTATAAGTATATGAAAGCTCAACAAAAGAAACTAAGTGGGTGTGTATCCAACTCGCTTGCTCACGAAGACCTAGGGCATTTTGATGAAGCCCATCATTGGAATATACAAGCCAAGTTCTATAATGAAAAATTCCCACTAGTATATGAAAGTGACAGAATGAGAGACTCTCTATCATGAGGATCATGGTGCTACTTTGAAGCACAAGTGTGGTAAAAGGATAGTAACATTGTCCCTTCTCTCTTTTTCTCTCATTTTTTATTTGGGCCTTTTCTCCTTTCTTTTTTATGGCATCTTTTCCTATTTTTTCGTCCAGAGTCTCATCCCGACTTGTGGGGGAATCATAGTCTCCATCATCCTTTCCTCACTGGGACAATGCTCTAATAATGATGGTCATCACACTTTTATTTTTCTTACAACTCAAGAATTACAACTCGATTCTTAGAACAAAATATATATGAATGCCTCCGGCGGTGTACCGGGATATGCAATGAATCAAGAGTAACACGTATGAGAGAATTATGAATGGTGGCTTTTCCACAAATACAATGTCAACTACATGATCATGCTAAGCAATATGAAAATGATGGAGTGTGTCATAATAAACAGAACGGTGGAAAGTTGCATGGCAATATCTCTTGGAATGGCTATGGAAATGCCATAATAGGTAGGTATGGTGGCTGTTTTGAGGAAGCTATATGGTGGGTATATGATACCGGCGAAAGGTGCGCGGTATTAGAGAGGCTAGCAAAGGTGGAAGGGTGAGAGTGCGTATAATCCATGGAATCAACATTAGTCATAAAGAACTCATATACTTATTTCAAAAATCTACAAGTTATCAAAGCAAAGTATTACGCGCATACTCCTAGGGGGATAGATTGGTAGGAAAAGACCATCGCTCGTCCCCGACCGCCACTCATAAGGAAGACAATCAAAAAATAAATCATGCTCCGACTTCATCACATAACGGTTCACCATACGTGCATGCTACGGGAATCACAAACTTTAACACAAGTATTTCTCAAATTCACAACTACTCAACTATCACAACCTTAATATCACCATCTTCATATCTGAAAACAATTATCAGGCATCGAACTTCTCATAGTATTCAACACACTCATAAGAAAGTTTTATTATTAATCTTGTATACCAAGCATATTAGGATTTTAAGCAAATTACCATGCTATTTAAGGCTCTCAAAATAATCTAAGTGAAGCATGAGAGATCAAAAGTTTCTATAAAACAAATTCACCACCGTTCTCTAAAAGATATAAGTGAAGCACTAGAGCAAAACTATATAACTCAAAAGATATAAGCGAAGCACATAGAGTATTCTAACAAATTTCAAATCAAGTATGTCTCTCTCAAAAGGTGTGTACAACAAGGATGATTGTGGTAAACTAAAAAATAAAGACTTAAATCATACAAGACGCTCCAAGCAAAACACATATCATGTGGCGAATAAAAATATAGCTCCAAGTAAAGTTACCGATAGAAGTAGACCAAAGAGGGGATGCCTTCCGGGGCATCCCCAAGCTTTGGCTTTTAGGTGTCCTTAGATTATCTTGGGGGTGCCATGGGCATCCCCAATCTTAGGCTCTTGCCACTCCTTGTTCCATAATCCATCAAATCTTTACCCAAAACTTGAAAACTTCACAACACAAAACTTAAAGTAGAAAATCTCGTGAGCTCCGTTAGCGAAAGAAAATAAAAGACCACTTCAAGGTACTGTAATGAACTCATTCTTTATTTATATTGGTGTTATACCTACTGTATTCCAACTTCTCTATGGTTTATAAACTATTTTACTAGCCATAGATTCATCAAAATAAGCACACAACACACGAAAAATAGAATCTGTCAAAAACAGAACAGTCTATGATGTTAAGGGTGTTGGAAAACATGCTTCTATGGTTCAAACTCAATTAGAACAAGTTGCTAAATCTCAAAGAGAATTACTTGATGAAACTAATCATAATATGCATGACTTTGCTGTTAGAGTTGTTATACGTCCATTTTGCCTCATGCTTTTATATCGATATTTATTGCATTATGGGCTGTTATTACACATAATGCCACAATACTTATGCCTATTCTCTCTTATTTTACAAGGTTTACATGAAGAGGGAGAATGCCGGCAGCTGGAATTCTAGGCTGGAAAAGGAGCAAATATTAGAGACCTATTCTGCACAACTCCAAAAGTCCTGAAACTTCGTGAGCACGTTTTGGAATATATAAAAAATACTGGCAAAAGAATTAACCAGAGGGGGCCCACACCCTGGCCATGAGGGTGGGGGGCACGCCCTACCCCCTGGGCGTACCCCCTGTCTCGTGGGCCCCCTGGCAGGCCTCCGGTGCCCATTTTCTGCTATATGAAGTCTTTCGTCCGAGAAAAAAATCATAAGCAAGCTCACGGGATGAAACTCCGCCGCCACGAGGCGAAACCAGTCTAGGGCTCCGGCGGAGCTGTTCTCCCGGGGAAACATCCCTCCGGGAGGGGGAAATCATCACCATCGTCATCAACATCGATCCTCTCATCGGGAGGGGGTCAATCTCCATCAACATCTTCACCAGCACCATCTCATCACAAACCCTACTTCATCTTTTGTGTCCAATCTTTGTCTCAAAACCTCAGATTGGTACCTGTGGGTTCCTAGTAGTGTAGATTACTCCTTATAGTTGATGCTAGTTGGTTTATTCGGTGGAAGATCATATGTTCAGATCCTTTATGGATATTAATACCCCTCTGATTATGAACATGAATATGATTTGTGAGTAGTTACGTTTGTTCCTGAGGACATGGGAGAAGTCTTGCTATAAGTAGTCATGTGAATTTGGTATTCGTTCGATATTTTGATGAGATGTATGTTGTCTCTCCTCTAGTGGTGTTATGTGAACGTCGACTACATGACACTTCACCATTGTTTGGGCCTAGAGGAAGGAATTGGGAAGTAATAAGTAGATGATGGGTTGCTAGAGCGACAGAAGCTTAAACCCTAGTTTATGTGTTGCTTCGTAAGGGGCTGATTTGGATCCATATGTTTCATGCTATGGTTAGGTTTACCTTAATACTTCTTTTGTAGTTGCAGATGCTTGCAATAGGGGTTAATCATAAGTGGGATGATTGTCCAAGGAAGGGCAGTACCCAAGCACCGGTCCACCCACATATCAAATTATCAAAGTAACGAACGTGAATCATATGAGCGTGATGAAAACTAGCTTGCCGATAATTCCCATATGTCCTCGGGAGCGTTTTCCTTTATATAAGAGTTTGTCCAGGCTTGTCCTTTGCTACAAAAAGGATTGGGCCATCTTTCTGCACCTTATTTACTTTTGTTACTTGTTACCCGTTACAAATTACCTTATCACAAAACTATCTGTTACCGATAATTTTAGTGCTTGCAGAGAATACCTTATTGAAAACCGCTTGTCATTTCCTTCTGCTCCTCGTTGGGTTCGACACTCTTACTTATCAAAAGGACTACGATAGATCCCCTATACTTGTGGGTCATCAAGACTCTTTTCTGGCGCCGTTGCCGGGGAGTGAAGTGCCTTTGGTAGGTGGAATTTGGTAAGGAAAAGTTTATATAGTGTGCTGAAATTTACTGTCATTGTTACTATGGAACATAATCCTTTGAGGCGCTTGTTCGGGGTACTTCACCCCGACCATTAGAGCAAAGAGTTGCTCCTCAACCTACTGAACCTACTTAAAATGTTTACTTTGAAATTCCTTCAGGTATGATAGAGAAACTGCTAGCTAATCCTTTCACAGGTGATGGAACATTACATCCCGATTTGCACCTAATCTATGTGGATTATTTAAGCTTGCAGGTATGACTGAGGATGTTATCAAGAAGAAGGTCTTCCCTTTATCTTTGAAGGAAAAGACATTGACATGGTTTAGGCTATGTGATGATATGGGATCATGGAACTACAACCGATTGAAATTGGAATTTCATCAGAAGTTTTTCCTATGCATCTGGTTGATCGTGATCGTAATTATATATATAATTTTTGGCCTCACAAAGGAGAAAGCATCGCTCAAGCTTGGGGGAGGCTTAAGTCGATGTTATATTCATGCCCCAATCATGAGTTCTCAACAGAAATTATTATTCAAAATTTTTATGCTCGGCTTTATCTCAATAATCGCTCCATGCTCGA
This sequence comes from Triticum urartu, assembly GCF_056163025.1. Taxonomy (NCBI): domain Eukaryota; kingdom Viridiplantae; phylum Streptophyta; class Magnoliopsida; order Poales; family Poaceae; genus Triticum; species Triticum urartu. The sequence continues at coordinate 710,756,622 of NC_141874.1, forward strand.
TACTTCTTGTACTGGCTCTTTTATGATGAAGACTGTTGAATTCAAATGGGATTTATTGGAAAGAACTAAACGCAACTCTGAAGATTTGGATCTTGACGAAGGTAAGGAGTCAGGTATAACACCTAAGTTTGATTGTGTTAAATCTTTTATGGACACCGATGTTTTCCGTGAATTTAGCACTAAATATGGACTTGACTCTGAGATAGTAGCTTCTTTCTGTGAATCCTTTGCTACTCATGTTGATCTCCCTAAGGAGAAGTGGTCTAAATATAATCCTCCCATTGAAGTAAAAGTAGTTTCACCTATTAAAGTTGAAGAAAAGACTATCACTTATAATGTTGATCCTGTTGTTCCTACTGCTTATATTGAGAAACCACCTTTCCCTGTTGGAATAAAGGATCATGCTAAAGCTTCAACTGTGGTTCGTAAGAGTAATACTAGAACACCTACACCCCCCTGAGAAAATTAAAGTTGAACATAGTATTGCTATGGTCAAAGATCTCTTGGCCGATAATATCGATGGGCATGTTATTTACTTCTGTGATGAAGCTGCTAGAATTGCTAGACCTGACACTAAAAATAAACATAGACCTTTTGTAGGCATGCCTGTTATTTCTGTTAAAATAGGAGATCATTGCTATCATGGCTTATGTGATATGGGTGCTAGTGCAAGTGCAATACCTCATTCCTTATATAAAGAAATTATGCATGATATTACACCTGTTGAGATAGAGGAAATCGATGTTACAATTAAGCTTGACAATAGAGACACTATTTCACCAGTTGGGATTGTTAGAGATGTTGAAGTCTTGTGTGGGAAAGTTAAATATCCTGCTGATTTTCTTGTTCTTGGTTCCCCACAAGATAACTTTTGTCCCATTACATTTGGTAGACCCTTCTTGAATACTGTTAATGCCAGGATAGATTGCAAAAAGGATGTTGTTACTATCGGTTAGGGGATATGTCTCATGAGTTTAATTTTGCTAAATTTTGTAGACAACCCCATGATAAAGAATTGCCTAGTAAAGATGAAATTATTGGTCTTGCTTCTATTGTCGTGCCTCCTAATAATCCTTTAGAACAATATTTGCTCGACCATGAAAATGATATGTTTATGAATGAAAGAAGGGAAATAGATGAAGTATTATTTAAACAAGGACCTATTTTGAAACACAACTTGCCTGTTGAAATCCTAGGGGATCCTCCTCCACCCAAGGGTGATCCCGTGTTTGAGCTTAAACCATTACTTGATACTCTTAAATATGCTTATCTTGATGAAAAGAAGATATATCCTGTTATTATAAGTGCTAACCTTTCAGAGCATGAAGAAAAGAAATTATTGAAAACTCTGAAGAAGCACCGTGCTGCTATTGGATATACTCTTGATGATCTTAAGGGCATTAGTCCCACTCTATGCCAGCACAAAATAAAATTGGAGAAAGACGCGAAACCGGTTGTTGATCACCAACGATGGTTAAATCCTAAGATGAAAGAAGTGGTAAGAAAAGAAATACTAAAGCTTTTGGAGGCATGTATAATTTATCCCGTTGCTGATAGTCAGTGGGTAAGTCTTGTCCATTGTGTCCCTAAGAAGGGAGGTATTACTATTGTTCCTAATGATAAAGATGAATTGATCCCACCAAGAATTGTTACAGGTTATAGAATGGTAATTGATTTTCGTAAATTAAATAAAGCTACTAAAAAGGATCATTGACCTTTACCTTTTATTGATCAAATGCTCGAAAGATTATCCAAACATACACATTTTTGCTTTCTAGATGGTTATTCTGGTTTCTCTCAAATACCTGTGTCAAAAGAGGATCAAGAAAAGACAACTTTTGCTTGCCTTTTCGGTACCTTTGCTTGTAGACGTATGCCTTTTGGTTTATGCAATGCACCGGCTACCTTTCAAAGATGTATGATTGCTATATTCTCTGACTTTTGTGAAAAGATTGTTGAGGTTTTCATGGATGATTTCTCCGTATATGGAACTTCTTTTGTTGATTGCTTAAGCAACCTTGATCGAGTTTTGCAGAGATGTGAAGAAACTAATCTTGTCTTGAATTGGGAGAAGTGCCACTTTATGGTTAATGAAGGTACTATCTTGGGGCATAAAATTTCTGAAAGAGGTATTGAAGTTGATAAAACTAAAGTTTATGCTATTGAAAAGATGTCGTGTCCTAAGGACATTATGAAGGAAATATGCCCTAGAGGCAATAATAAAGTTGTTATTTATATTTCCTTATATCATGATAAATGTTTATTATTCATGCTAGAATTGTATTAACCGGAAACTTAGTACATGTGTGAATATATAGACAAACAGAGTGTCACTAGTATGCCTCTACTTGACTAGCTCGTTGAATCAAAGATGGTTAAGTTTCCTAGCCATAGACATGAGTTGTCATTTGATTAACGGGATCACATCATTAGAGAATGATGTGATTGACTTGACCCATTCCGTTAGCTCAGCATTCGATCGTTTAGTATATTGCTATTGCTTTCTTCATGACTTATACATGTTCCTGTGACTATGAGATCATGCAACTCCCGAATACCGGAGGAACACTTTGTGTGCTACCAAACGTCACAACATAACTGGGTGATTATAAAGGTGCTCTACAGGTGTCTCTGATGGTACTTGTTGAGTTGGCATAGATCAATATTAGGATTTGTCACTCCGATAGGTATCTCTGGGCCCTCTCGGTAATGCACATCACTTTAAGCCTTGCAAGCAATGCAACTAATGAGTTAGATGCGGGATGATGTATTACGGAACGAGTAAAGAGACTCTCCCTCCGGTATTCGCTAGTATCATCATGATCATATCATAGTGGTGCTTAGGCGAAGCCCTGCATCACTAGTATCATCATCACCGTCATCACGTTGTCGTGCTGATAGAACTCTCCCTCGAAGCTCTGCTGGATCGGAGTTCGTGGGACGTCACCGAGCTGAACGTGTGCTGAACTCGGAGGTGCCGTACATTCGGTACTTGGATCGGTCGGATCGTGAAGACATACGACTACATCAACCGCGTTCTCATAACGCTTCCGCTTACGGTCTATGAGGGTACGTAGACAATACTCTCCCCTCTCGTTGCTATGCATCACCATGATCTTGCGTGTGCGTAGGAAATTTTTTGAAATTACTGCGTTACCCAACACATTAAAGGTATAAGAAGTTTCTTTGGTCGTGCCGGTTTTTATAGGAGGTTCATTAAGGACTTCTCTAAAATTTATAGGCCTCTGACTAATCTCTTACAAAAAGATGTTCCATTTGTCTTTGATGATGATTGTGTAGAAGCATTTGAAATATTTAAGAAAGCCTTGATTTCTGCACCTATTGTTCAGCCACCTGATTGGAATTTACCCTTTGAAATTATGTGTGATGCTAGTGATTATGCTGTAGGGGCTGTTCTAGGACAAAGAGTTGATAAGAAATTAAATGGTATCCAATATGCTAGTAAAACTCTAGACAGTGCCTGTCGGTGTCAAAACCGGCGGATCTCGAGTAGGGGGTCCCGAACTGTGCGTCTAGGCCGGATGGTAACAGGAGGCAGGGAACACGATGTTTTACCCAGGTTCGGGCCCTCTTGATGGAGGTAAAACCCTACGTCCTGCTTGATTAATATTGATGATATGGGTAGTACAAGAGTAGATCTACCACAAGATCAAGGAGGCTAAACCCTAGAAGCTAGCCTATGGTATGATTGTTGTATATGGAGTTGATTGCCTACGGACTACAACCCTCCGGTTTATATAGACACCGGATAGGGTTAGGGTTACATAGAGTCGGTTACAATGGTAGGAGATCTTGAATATCCGCATCGCCAAGCTTGCCTTCCATGCCAAGGAAAGTCCCATCCGGACACGGGACGAAGTCTTCAATCTTGTATCTTCATAGTCCAGGAGTCCGGCTGAAGGTATAGTCCGGTTACCCGAACACCCCCTAATCCAGGACTCCCTCAGTAGCCCCTGAACCAGGCTTCAATGACGACGAGTCCGGCGCGCAAATTGTCTTCGGCATTGCAAGGCGGGTTCTCCTCCAAGTCCTTCATAGAAGATTGTAAACACCAAGAGTAGTGTCCGGCTCTGCAAAGTAAGCTTCCACATATTGCCATAGAGAGAATAATATTAACACGAATCAAATCTGCTGATGTATTCCGCAGTGCGTCATCACACTACAGCCAAGTCCTTTACTCGAATCGTTTTCACTTTTCCACCTCAGCGTGTTTTGCGAGGCGGTTTCCTTGGCACGTCTTGTCAAAGCAGAGATCGTGTACCCCCCTTTTACGGGATTCTCATCAATACGGACGTGGGTAACCCAATCGTGCCCGTTAGCATGTTTTCTCGATTAAAGGCGAGTCCCAAACGGTTACGGGGAGGGCTCCTGGTATTCAACCTCTTATAAAGATACCAGGGCCTTACTCCTTTTCTCCAATCCCAAAACAAGTTCGCCCGTCGCCTCGAGTTCCAACACCCTAGGCTCCAGATTCCGGGCGCCTCAGACCTTCGACAATGTCCGGTTCCGACCTTCAAGGCCGATGGATGCCCTCCTCCATCACGGAGGAGGACGTGCTAAAGTTGAGAGAGGCTAAGTTCTTGACCGCCGAAATTTCGCACAGGTTGCCTGCTCAAAGGCAGGCTATCCCCAGTTCCCAGCCCGGTGAGAGCGTAGTGTTCGTGTCTCACTTCCTTCGGGGGTTAGGCTTCCCGATGGATCCTTTTGTGAGGGGAATGCTGTTTTATTATGGGCTGGAATTCCACGACTTAGCTCCGGAGTCCATCCTCCATATCTCCTCGTTTATCGTTGTATGGGAAGTGTTCCTCCGTGTTACCCCTCACTTCGGATTATGGCTCAAGACTTTCAAAGTGGAGCCGAAGATGATCAAGGGACGGCACGCAGAGTGCGGAGGAGCTGTTATAAGCAAAAATGCTGATGCTCCATGGCCTGAGGGCTCTTTTCAAGAGGAGCTAGGCTTGTGGCAACGAGAGTGGTTTTATAACACCACTCCCCGGAGCACCAAGTGGGTGGCGCTTCCTGCCTTTTGCTCGGGTCCCCCACCACGGCTAGCGTCATGGGTTAACAGAGGGTTAGATTGGGGTTTTCCCAAAGACGTGCCCTTGTTACAGGGCCGAATTAAGGATCTCTTGAAAGGAGACCTCAGCTTGGTCAAGGTGACGCAGGTCATGCTGATTCGCCGAATATTGCCGGGCAAACGTCGCCCCCTTCGCCTGTGGGAGTTTAATCCAGAGGGACCGCGAGCTCTCTAGAACTTTATGGGCGCAACGCCCGCGGAGATGTATAGACTGTTCTTCGGGTCACAAGAGATGTGTCCGGATTTAACCGAGGACGCAGGCCTAAGCTGCAATCGCCCGGATACTCAAGTAAGCAACCTTGTGCCTGGACCTTCTATCCGTATAATTGTCATAAACTTGCCCCTAAAAGAGCCGTCCTTTTAAACAGGAGTGGATAGCGAAGACAAAGCTGATCAGGTGTCCGGCTCCCCTTCCTGAAACCAGGCCGGATCCCGTGCTGGTCAGGATGCTGGAGGTAATGCCTTTGGAGAGGGGGGGACAAGGAAGTTATGGCCTCCTCGAAGGAGGCTGCTCCGAAGGGAGGAACCGACAATTCCTCTCCTAAGGGGAAGAAGAGAGCCGCCTCTAACGACCCGGAAACCATGGCCTCGAAGCGGGGGAGAAAATCCTCATCAGAGGGTCCGACGCCGGGGAGTCCCTCGGCCGGACTACGCCCTCAAGGGGATCAGCTCTCCAGCGAGCCGTAAGTGGAGAAAGATTTTCCTTTTGAGGGATAAGGGAAATCCTTGATTTATATCTAAGAAGATTAACCAAACCTTTACCTTGTAGCTCGGACCTCAGCCCTTCTCAGCAGAGCTCGTCTTCGGGGGATCTCCTTTCGGAGATGATGGAGAGCGGGATGCCTCCCCCTGCCGTGCCGCCTAGCGAGGCGGGCGACCCTGAGGTGTCGTCACGGAGGGTTTCTCCGAATCCGGCAGGGGTGGAAGGTAGCTATGCAGCCCCCCAAGGTTCTCCGTGTCCGGCCTTCGAAAGAGGTCATGGGACGAGCCCGGCACCGTCTGGTGCTCGGCCGGAGGAGCTAAAGATTCTGCTGGGGCGAGCTTCTATCTCAGAGGAGCACCGCGCATTGATGGGCACGGTGATTGAAAGGATTTCATCCGCAGAGAGCAGATTGTATGAGGCCGTCAAAAGTTTACTGACGGGTTTCGAGGTACATTAGATAATGTATACTTTTGTCAGTTGCGCATGAATAAGATGCGCCCTGTGTAGATGGTAGCCCCTGAGACTCTGCGCGTCGTCAAGAAATGACGGCACGCGGAGGATCATAATCCCAGGTCTAAGATGTCGCCTTTGAATGTAGGCGGCAGGGTGTACGGAATCGAGCCAAACTGACGATTTTGCCGAACTAAAGCGGCAACTGGACGTGGCAGATGCCGACATCACGCTTGTTAATAAGCGGCTTGATGAGGCTCAAGGTATGTAATTCCTCGGGCGGCATCAGGTAAGAACAATTTTATGCATGTGTCTTACGATGTGTGTGCTTGACGCAGATGGTGCGGCCATCGTGGAGAGTCTTAGGGTAGAACTTGCCCGAGCTAAAGAATAAGCCAGCAAAAGTGATGCAGCCACCAGGAAAGCCCTTGAAGAGCTGAGAGCCGAACAGGCTGCTCATTGCCGAAGCAAGGAAGAGATGGCCAAGATGGCCGAAAAGTTAAAAAGCGCTACAGACCGTTGCAGACTTCTTGAAAAAGAAGACCAGGCGAAACAGACGGACTTAGAGAAGGCCGTTGCCAATGCCAAGGACGCGCGCTCTGTGATGAGAGTTGCGAAGGAGGAGCTGCGTCAGGCCGAAAAGATTGCGGCTGGAAAGCCCTTTATGCTGCGAAGGAAATTTTGCGATCCGAAGTTTGCTCCGTTGGACCGGATGTGGAGTGTGGAGGATACCTATCTGGACTTGGCAGCGAGTGCTGCTGATGTGACCGAACACTTTCGAGATCAGAAAGATCACGAAGTGGAAAAGCTTTTCTGGTCGCAGTTTCACAATCCAGAGCATCCACTGGCAGTGGATGATCGTTTGGCTCAATGGGCCGAACTGAATAGGTTGTCTGGACTCGCCATGAAGTACGTCATGGGTCACCTGTGGCCGGGGAGATCGGAGCCGAAGAGTTATTTCAGCTTAGTGCAGCAATTCCTTGATGCGGTGCCGCATATAAATGCAATGAAGAGGTCAGCATGCATAGAGGGCGCTAGGATGGCTCTTGCCCGTGTTAAGACATACTGGGAAGAGATGGAGACCACCGTTGTTGCGTCCCAAGATTCGGACAAAAGCCGAGTACCCTCCGAGCACTATTTTCAGGAAGTTCTTGAAGGCGCCCGTGTAATAGAGACGCAGTGCCCGAAAGATGCTATGTTATGATAGCATATGTAATTATAAAGTAATATTTCGATAAACTGTAGTGGCCTTTTTATACTTGTGCCTCCAAGTATTGGGAACACCTCCTGTGCAGCCGTTTTAAGATATATATATATATACAAAATCTGAAAGATGGCAGTCGTTGGCTTCAGCCCCCACGCACATAGTGCGGGGGTGCTCGCAGAAGACACATTTTCACACTTGACCCAACGTCTTGGTCCTACAAAGGAGGTGATAGCGCAGCGGGCCAGGCAACCGGACTATAATGCTTTAACACTTTCACTTAGCCATAGGAGTTTGACAGTGAGACTATTTAGGTAGCCCCTTGGTGGCAACTGCGCTCGTCCGAGTTCGGGGCGCGTATGTGCCTGACCGGGAAGCGGCCCTTCGTTAAAGCGGAGGAATCCGATAGATTCTGATAGGTCATCGAATGGCTGACCAGTCTCACGCTACATCATGACAGTCAGTTTTCGGCTTTCTCTACTGAGGTGCTCGCCCGGCCGAACCGGGGCACAATCGCAGTAGTTCTCCTGGTGCTACCTTAGCCGATAGAGCGGAACGTAAGGTGGCCGAACTCAGGAGCCGGGCAACCCAACATTTGACCAAAGACATGATTCGGAGCTGATGCATATAATGCCAAAACTCGCGACGCCGAACACTCCCTAAGGTGTTCGGTCTTTATGAGTGCGGGCAAAACAACACTCTTCATTAAAAAAGCCCCTAGTGTCCAGGTACGTGCAAAAATTCTGATGTGGCCACATGCCAAGATGCCAGCCTCCTCCTTGGTTATATCAGAAAAAACCAGGGGATGTGTAGTAACAAGAGACAGTAAAAAAGGTTTACGCAGGGTCTTAATCTAAAAAGAATCCTTTAGGACGGGTCCCTACTGCACGTCTGCGCCTGTGTCTCCGTTGTGCCGTATCCTGGATGGGCGCCGCACGACGTTCATCTGTAAAAGAGAGGAACTGAGTTGAAAACGGGTCGTGCCGAAAAGGTTTAAAATAAACAAAGTATAAAGTAAAATGTATAGGATTGAGCTTTATTGTCTCTTATTGTATATGCGTGGAGCCCCTAGTGCGGGATTATATGGCCACTAGGCCTGCATCAATGATGATTTTGCGCCGAACTCGTCTATCCGCGTTCGTGGTCTTGAATGACCTATTTCGAAGTTTTTTTTGGCCGGTGAGGCCATTTTGCTGTGGGGCTGTCAAAGCGGCCGCACAGTCCTCCGCTTGGGGAGGCGCACTTTAGTGCTTCCCCTTCAAAGAGATGATGCCTCGTGGACCGGGCATCTTAAGCGTAAGAGATGCATAATGCGGTATTGCGTTAAAGCGAGCGAAAGCTTCGCGTCCCAGTAGTGCTTGATAGCGACTTGAGAACGGGACGATATGGAAGGTCAGCTTTTCGCGGCGGAAGTTATCGGCAGAGCCGATATGACTTCGAGCCGGAGGAAACCCATACAATGGGTGTCCGGACCAGGTATTACCCCTTGAAAGGAGGTTTTGCTGCGGCGGATTCTTGTTGGGTTTATCCCCATGTGCTGGATTGTTTCCTGATATATCAGGTTTAGTCCACTGCCGCCGTCCATAAGGACATTTGAAAACCAGAGTCCGCCAATTATTGGATCGAGTATCAAGGCAGTCCAGCCTACATTCTTGATATTTCTAGAATAATCTAGCTGATCGAAGATGATCGGTTTTGACAACCAGTGGCAGGACCCTTTGGGGATGGGCCGTGTGGTGCGTACCTTTACGGGCGCCGCACGTTTTATTATGTGAAGTGAGTTCACTGTTTTTACTTTTTGTGGGAAGTTCTTTGTTTCCTGGTGCTCTGCTTTTGGGGTTCGTCCTCGTGTTCGCTTGGTGTGTCGAGCCCCTTGTGTTCGGCATTGAGTCTGCCGGATTGTTTGAAAACCCAACAGTCTCTGTGGGTATGGTTAGCAGGCTTCCCGGGAGTACTGTGTATCTGATATATCCTGTCCAGGATTTTATTTAGGTTGGATGGATCGTCCCTGTTATCCTGGGGGGGTGATTTTGCCTGATTTTGTCGTGAGCCTTTGAATCTGGCATTGACTGCCGTGCTCTTCGGACTTTTGTCCTTAGTCCAGCGACGGTCCTTGTTGTGTCGCGGTTTTCCATTTCCATCCCTAGTTTCGGATGTACTTGGGTCGCTGGGGCTGCACCTTGCCAACCAGCTGTCTTCCCCTGCACAAAAGCGGGTCATGAGGCTTGTTAGTGCGGCCATTGTTCTTGGCTTTTCTTGGCCGAGGTGTCTCGCGAGCCATTCGTCTCGGACGTTATGCCTGAAAGCTGCTAAGGCTTCGGCGTCCGGACAGTCGACTATCTGATTCTTTTTAGTGAGGAATCTATTCCAAAACTGCCGAGCTGATTCTCCGGGTTGTTGAGTTATGTGACTAAGATCGTCTGCATCCGGAGGGCGGACATAGGTCCCTTGAAAGTTTGCTCGGAAAGCATCCTCGAGCTCTTCCCAGCTTCCAATTGTGTTTTCAGGAAGGCTTTTAAGACAATGCCGGGCTGGCCCTTTAAGCTTAAGGGGTAAATATTTTATGGCATGGAGATCATCTCCTCTAGCCATGTGTATGTGGAGGATATAATCCTCGATCCAAACTCCAGGTTCTGTTGTTCCATCATATGCCTCTATGTGTTACGGGTTTGAATCCCTCTGGAAATTCATAGTCCAGGACCTCATCGGTGAAACATATGGGGTGTGCGGCGCCCCTGTATTTGGGTGTGCCGGATTCTGATGATGGCTTCATAGCGTTGCTTACGAGAGCTTGCTTTCTTGGCCCATAAATGGACCTGACTGGGCCATGATGCGAATCCTTAAGTGGGTCGCATGCCGATTTAGGTGCGGCGCCGCTTGCCGCTTTATGGGGTCGTCTATTCGCCCGTGTGGCTTTCTCATTTTTTGAATGCAAGGGCTCTAGGGCCTCTTCGTCGAATTCAGGCAGTAGCTTTGTTTTCGGATAGCTTTTAGTGCGGCGACTGTCGCCGTATTTATCTGCGGTATTGATTACTTTGCTCCATCTAATCCGGAGTGCATCTTCCGCTGTTTTTAGCTTCCGCTTCTGCTTTTTTAGGCTGCGTGCAGTTGCAACGAGCCTCTCGTGGAGATTCTTCTGCTCCATAGGTTTATCCGGCGTGAGGTCGTCCGGAATGCCGTTTTCGCTGGAGGAGGGATGTTCGGTTTCTCTATCCGTGTTGCCCTGTTTGGAAGGTTGCTCTAAGGCCTGCTCGTCATCTACCGGCTCGTCCTGCTCTATGGCTGGGTTTTTGTCGAGGCGGGGCTTGGGTCGGCGTTTACGCCGACGCTTTGATTGCTTTTCGGGGGGTCGATCTCCCGTCCCATCCCCTTTTTCCTCGTTGTCGCTTCCTTTAGAGGTATCCACCATGTACACATCATGAGATGAGGTGGCTGTCCAATGCCCTATGGGAGTTGGTTCGTCGGTATCTCCTGCATCGTCGTCCATGCTGTCGATGTCTCCGGAGTCGAAGTTGCGCACGTCGTTTAAATTGTCGACAGTGGCTACCAAGTGGGTGGTGGGTGGGCTTTGAATTTCTTCATCGTCCGTATCCCATCCTCGCTGACCGTAGTTCAGCTAGGGCTCTCCTGATAAGGAGAGAGACTTGAGAGAGTTCAGGATATCGCCAAAAGGCGAGTGCTGAAAGATGTCTGCGGCGGTGAACTCCATTATCGGCGCCCAATCGGATTCGATCGGCAGGGGCGCGGGGGGTTTGGAGTTCGGAAGGGAGTCCGGATCCTCGGAGTCACGGATCATGCAGAGTGCGGGGCTAGCGCTCGGCTCGATCGCCTTTGAGATCGAAGCCCCAAGGTGACGTCCAACCGCTCATCCTCGATTGGCATAATAGGCTCTGAGTTAGGGGTCGGAACCGATGCGTGTGCGGCCTCCAGGACACTGTCCGGAGGCAGAGCTAGATCATGCCCCTCGAGATAGTGCGGCGCGCTTGGCCGTGGCTCGAACCCGTCGAAGATCAAGTCTCCGCGGATGTCAGCCGTGTAGTTTAAGCTTCCAAACCTGACTTGATGGCCAGGGGCATAGCTTTCGATCTGCTCCAGGTGGCCGAGCGAATTGGCCCGCAGAGCGAAGCCGCTGAAGACGAAGATCTGTCCGGGGAGAAAAGTCTCACCCTGGACCGTATCGTTGTTGATGATCAAAGGAGCCATCGGGCCTAAAGGCGACGACACAGAGGAACTCTCAATGAAAGCACCAATGTCGGTGTCAAAACCGGCGGATCTCTGGTAGGGGGTCCCGAACTGTGCGTCTAGGCTGGATGGTAACAGGAGGCAGGGAACACGATGTTTTACCCAGGTTCGGGCCCTCTTGATGGAGGTAAAACCCTACGTCCTGCTTGATTAATATTGATGATATGGGTAGTACAAGAGTAGATCTACCACGAGATCAAGGAGGCTAAACCTTAGAAGCTAGCCTATGGTATGGTTGTTGTATATGGAGTTGATTGCCTATGGACTACAACCCTCCGGTTTATATAGACACCGGATAGGGTTAGGGTTACATAGAGTCGGTTACAATGGTAGGAGATCTTGAATATCCGCATCGCCAAGCTTGCCTTCCACGCCAAGGAAAGTCCCATCCGGACACGGGACGAAGTCTTCAATCTTGTATCTTCATAGTCCAGGAGTCCGGCTGAAGGTATAGTCCGGTTACCCGAACACCCCCTAATCCAGGACTCCCTCAGTGCCCAAAGAAATTATGCTACTACTGAAAAAGAATTTTTAGCAGTTGTATTTGCTTGTGATAAGTTCAGACCTTATATTGTTGATTCTAGAGTAACTGTTCACACTGATCATGCTGCTATTAAATATCTTATGGAAAAGAAAGATGCTAAACCTAGACTTATTAGATGGGTTCTCTTGCTACAAGAATTTGATTTACATATTATCAATAGAAAGGGAGCCGAGAACCTCACTGTAGACAATTTGTCTAGGTTAGAGAATGTTCTTGATGGCCCACTACCTATTGATGATAGCTTTCCTGATGAACAATTAGCTGTCATAAATGCTTCTCGTACTGCTCCATGGTATGCTGATTATGCTAATTATATTGTTGCTAAATTTATACCACCTAGTTTCACATACCAGCAAAAGAAAAGTTTTTCTATGATTTACGACATACTTCTGGGATGACCCACACCTTTATAAAGAAGGAGTAGATGGTGTCATTAGACGTTGTGTACCTGAGCATGAACATGAACAGATCCTACGCAAGTGTCACTCCGAGGCTTATGGAGGACACCACGCTAGAGATAGAACTACACATAAGGTATTGCAATCTGGTTTTTATTGGCCTACTCTCTTCAAAGATGCCCGTAAGTTTGTATTGTGATGAATGTCAAAGAATTGGTAATATTAGTAAACATCAAGAAATGCCTATGAATTATTCACTTGTTATTGAACCATTTGATGTTTGGGGCTTTGATTATATGGGACTGTTTCCTTCGTCTAATGGGTATACACATACTCCCTCCGGTCCTTTTTAGTTCGCATATAAGATTTGATTGAAGTCAAGCCTCATAAAGTTTGACCAACTTTATAGAAAAAAGTACCAACATTCACAATCTGAAATCAATATGAATAGATGTGTCATGACTTAAAGTTTCATATTGTATAACTTTAGCATGGCAGATGTTGATATTTTTTCATATAAATACGATCAAACTTTGTGAAGTTTGACTTCAGAGAATTCTAATATGCAGATTAAAAAGGACCGGAGGGAGTATTTTAGTTGCTGTTGATTACGTTACTAAGTGGGTAGAAGCTATTCCAACTAGTAGTGCTGATCATAACACCTCTATTAAGATGCTTAAAGAAGTTATTTTTCTGAGGTCTGGAGTCCCTAGATACTTAATGATTGATGGTGATTCACATTTTGTTCATGGTGCTTTTCGTAAAATGCTTGTGAAGTATGATGTTAATCATAGAATTGCATCTCCATATCATCCACAGTCTAGTGGTCAAGTAGAACTAAGTAATAGAGAGCTTAAGTTAATTTTGCAAAAGACTATTAATAGATCTAGAAAGAATTGGTCCAAGAAACTTGATGATGCATTATGGGCTTATAGAACTGCATATAAAAATCCTATGGGTATGTCTCCGTATAAAATGGTTTATGGAAAAGCATGCCACTTACCTCTCGAACTAGAACATAAGGCATATTGGTCCATTAAAGAGCTCAATTATGATTTAACTTGCCGGTGAGAAGAGACTATTTGACATTAGCTCACTTGATGAATAGAGAACCCAGGCCTATGAGAATGCCAAATTGTTTAAACAAAAAGTTAAAAGATGGCATGACAAAAGGATACAAAAGCGTGAGTTTAATGTAGGTGATTATGTTTTGCTATACAACTCTCGTTTAAGATTTTTTGTAGGCAAACTCCTCTCTAAATGGTAAGGTCCTTACATTATCGAGGAGGTCTATCGTTCCAGTGCCATAAAAATCAACAACTTCGAAGGCACAAATCCGAGGGTGGTGAATGGTCAAAGAATCAAACATTATATCTCAGGTAATCCTATAAATGTTGAACCTAATGTTATTGAAACCGTAACCCCAGAGGAATACATAAAGGACACTTTCCAGAACGTTTCAGACTCCGAAAAGGAATAGGTATGAGGTACGGTGAGTAAACCGACTCCAAAACAGTTCAAATAGCAATTTTTCTCCGTTTTGGAATATTTAAGAAAATAGGAAAATAAGAAGTAGTCCGAGAAGTACATGAGGCGTCCACGAGGGTGGAGGGCGTGCCCTACCCCCTGCCTCGTGGGCACCTCGTGTGCTCTCCGGACTCTGTTTTCTTGCACGATACTTCTTTCGGTCGGTAAAAATTCATTATATAATCTCCCGAAGGTTTTGACCATCGTACCACGCAAATATCCTCTATTTTTGTTTTGAGCTGTTTTTCTAACAAATCTAGATCACCATGACATCTCCAAGTGCCCCCAAGGACAAGTTCTTCGAGAAGGTCATCAACCCCTACCTCGCGGAAGTGCTGCAACATCCTCAAACCACTGAGATGCGTGAGGGGTTGCTGCACATACGCGATGTTGAGGGACCAAGGAGGACCGGAAGCGTGGAGACAAGGCTCGAGGCAATGGAGCAACAAGTTTTCAAGTGCCAGGAGATGGTGGAACGTGGACTCGACGCTAATCATATAATGATCACGGAGTTCACCAAAAACCACAAGCTGGATGCCAAGAACATTGGGGAGGCCATCCACAAGCTTCACGAGAAAATTGAGTGCCTCCAAGCCCGGATCTATGACCTGCAAAACCAAAACTGTGAGTATGAATATAGATTCAAGAGGATGAGTTTGGCTGCAGACTTGATGATCCCGGAGACTCGATCATCCTTTTATGATGGTGAGCCTATGCCTTGGAAGATGGATGACAAGCCTAGATCATCAACAACTCCACCATCACCACCCCGAGGAAAGAGATATAAACACATGGGTGAAGGAAATATGCCCTAGAGGCAATAATAAAGTTATTATTTATTTCCTTATATCATGATAAATGTTTATTATTCATGCTAGAATTGTATCAACCGGAAACATGATACATGTGTGAATGCATAGACAAAACAGAGTGTCACTAGTATGCCTCTACTTGACTAGCTCGTTGAATCAAAGATGGTTATGTTTCCTAACCATAGACAAAGAGTTGTCATTTGATTAACGGGATCACATCATTAGGATAATGATGTGATTGACTTGACCCATTCTGTTAGCTTAGCACTTGATCGTTTAGTTTGTTGCTATTGCTTTCTTCATGACTTATACATGTTCCTGTGACTATGAGATTATGCAACTCCCGTTTACCGGAGGAACACTTTGTGTGCTACCAAATGTCACAATGTAACTGGGTGATTATAAAGGTGCTCTACAGGTGTCTCCAAAGGTACTTGTTGGGTTGGCGTATTTCAAGATTAGGATTTGTCACTCCGATTGTCGGAGAGGTATCTCTGGGCCCACTCGGTAATACACATCACTCAAGCCTTGCAAGCATTGTAACTAATGACTTAGTTGTGGGGTGATGTATTATGGAACGAGTAAAGAGACCTGCCGGTAACGAGATTGAACTAGGTATTAAGATACCGACGATCGAATCTCAGGCAAGTAACATACTGATGACAAAGGGAACAACGTATGTTGTTATGCGGTTTGACCGATAAAGATCTTCATATAATATGTAGGAGCCAATATGATCATCCAGGTTCCGCTATTGGTTATTGACCGAAGATGTGTCTCAGTCATGTCTACATAGTTCTCGAACCCGTAGGGTCCGCACGCTTAACGTTTCGATGACAATTATATTATGAGTTTATATGTTTTGATGTATCGAAGGTAGTTCGGAGTCCCGTATGTGATCACGGACATGACAAGGAGTCTCGAAATGGTCGAGACATGAAGATTGATATATTGGATGACTATATTCGGACACCAGAATGGTTCCAGGGGTTATCGGATATATACCGGAGTACCGGGGGGTTACCAGAACCCCCGGGGGTTATTGGGCCTCATGGGCCCAAAGTGGTGGGAGAGGAGAGGCAGCAGGAGGTGGCGCGTGACCCCCCTTGCCCCAATCCGAATTGGGAAAGGGAAGGGGGCGGCGGCCCCCCTTCTCCTTCCTTCTCTCCACCTCCTCCTTCCCCCTTCTCCTAGTTGGAATAGGAAAGGGGCGGCAAAACCTACTTGGAGTAGGATTGCCCCCCCTTGGGCGCGCCTCCTCCTCTTGGCCGGCCCCTCCTCCTCCCCCCCTTTATATACGGATGAGGGGGCACCCCATAGACACAACAATTGATCTCTTACATCTTTTAGCCGTGTGCGGTACCCCCCTCCACCATAATCCACCTCCGTCATATCGTAGCGGTGCTTAGGCGAAGCCCTGGATCGGTAGAACATCATCATCGTCACCACGCCGTCGTGCTGACAGAACTCTCCCTCAAAGCTCGGCTGGATCGGAGTTCGAGGGACGTCATCGAGTTGAACGTGTGCAGAACTCGGAGGTGTTTGGTGCTTGATCGGTCGGATCGTGAAGACGTACGACTACATCAACCGCGTTGTGCTAACGCTTCCGCTTTTGGTCTACGAGGGTACGTAGACACACTCTCCCCTCTCGTTGCTATGCATCAACATGATCTTGCGTCTGCGTAGGATTTTTTTTGAAATTACTACGTTCCCCAATAGTGGCATCCGAGCCAGGTTTTATGCGTTGATGTTATATGCACGAGTAGAACACAAGTGAGTTGTGGGCGATACAAGTCATACTGCTAACCAGCATGTCATACTTTGGTTCAACGGTATTGTTGGATGAAGCGGCCCGGACCGACATTAGGCGTACGCTTACGTGAGATTGGTTCTACCGACGTGCTTTGCACACAGGTGGCTGGCGGGTGTCAGTTTCTCCAACTTTAGTTGAACCGAGTGTGGCTACGCCCGGTCCTTGAGAAGGTTAAAACATCACTAACTTGATGAACTATCATTGTGGTTTTGATGCGTAGGTAAGAACGGTTCTTGCTCAGCCCGTAGCAGCCACGTAAAACTTGCAACAACAAAGTAGAGGACGTCTAACTTGTTTTTGCAGGGCATGTTATGATGTGATATGTTCAAGGCATGATGCTATATTTTATTGTATGAGATGATCATGTTTTGTAACCAAGTTATCGGCAACTAGCAGGAGCCATATGGTTGTCGCTTTATTGTATGCAATGCAATCGCCCTGTAATGCTTTACTTTATCACTAAGCGGTAGCGATAGTCGTAGAAGCATAAGTTGGCGAGACGACAACGATGCTAAGATGGAGATCAAAGTGTCGCGTCGGTGACAATGGTGATCATGACGGTGCTTCGGAGATGAAGATCACAAGCACAAGATGGCCATATCATATCACTTATATTGATTGCATGTGATGTTTATCTTTTATGCATCTTATCTTGCTTTGATTGACGGTAGCATTATAAGATGATCTCTCACTAAATTATCAAGGTATAAGTGTTCTCCCTGAGTATGCACCATTGCGAAAGTTCTTCGTGCTGAGACACCACGTGATGATCGGGTGTGATAGGCTCTACGTTCAAATACAATGGGTGCAAAACAGTTGCACACGCGGAATACTCAGGTTAAACTTGACGAGCCTAGCATATGCAGATATGGCCTCGGAACACTAAGACCGAAAGGTCAAGCGTGAATCATATACTAGATATGATCAACATAGTGATGTTCACCATTGAAACTACTCCATCTCACGTGATGATCGGACATGGTTTAGTTGATTTGGATCACGTGATCACTTAGAGGATTAGAGGGATGTCTATCTAAGTGGGAGTTCTTAAGTAATATGATTAATTGAACTTAAATTTATCATGAACTTAGTACCTGATAGTTTTTTGCTTGTCTATGTTGATTGTAGATAGATGGCTCGTGCTGTTGTTCCGTTAAATTTTAATGCGTTCCTTGAGAAAGCAAAGTTGAAAGATGATGGTAGCAATTACACGGACTGGGTCCGTAACTTGAGGATTATCCTCATTGCTGCACAGAAGAATTACGTCCTGGAAGCACCGCTGGGTGTCAGGCCTGCTGCAGATGCTGCTGACAATGTTAAGAACGTTTGGCAGAGTAAAGCTGATGACTACTTGATAGTTCAGTGTGCCATGCTTTACGGCTTACAACCGGGACTTCAACGATGTTTTGAACGTCATGGAGCATATGAGATGTTCCAGGAGTTGAAGTTAATATTTGAAGCAAATACCCGGATTGAGAGATATGAAGTCTCCAATAAGTTCTATAGCTGCAAGATGGAGGAGAATAGTTCTGTCAGTGAACATATACTCAAAATGTCTGGGCATCATAATCACTTGACTCAACTAGGAGTTAATCTTCTTGTTGATAGTGTCATTGACAGAGTTCTTCAATCACTGCCACCAAGCTACAAAAGCTTTGTGATGAACTATAATATGCAAGGGATGGATACGACAATTCCCAAGCTCTTCACAATGCTAAAGGCTGCGGAGGTAGAAATCAAAAAGGAGCATCAAGTGTTGATGGTCAACAAGACCACTAGTTTCAAGAAAAAGGGTAAAGGGAAGAAGAAGGGGGACTTTAAGAAGAACGGCAAACAAGTTGCTGCTCAAGAGAAACCCAAGTCTAGTCCTAAGCCTGAAACTGAGTGCTTCTACTACAAACAGACTGGTCACTAGAAGCGGAACTGCCCCAAGTATTTGGCGGATAAGAAGGATGGCAAGGTGAACAAAGGTATATGTGATATACATGTTATTGATGTGTACCTTACTAATGCTCGCAGTAGCACCTGGGTATTTGATACTAGTTCTGTTGCTAATATTTGCAACTCGAAATAGGGACTACGGATTAAGCAAAGATTGGCTAAGGACGAGGTGACGATGCGCGTGGGAAATGGTTCCAAAGTCGATGCGATCGCAGTCGGCACGCTACCTCTACATCTACCGTCGGGGTTAGTTTTAGACCTAAATAATTGTTATTTGGTGCCAGCGCTGAGCATGAACATTATATCTGGATCTTGTTTGATGCGATACGGTTATTCATTTAAATCAGAGAATAATGGTTGTTCTATTTATATAAGTAATTTCTTTTATGGTCATGCACCCTTGAAGAGTGGTCTATTCTTATTGAATCTTGATAGTAGTGATACACATATTCATAATATTGAAGCCAAAAGATGCAGAGTTGATAATGATAGTGCAACTTATTTGTGGCACTGCCGTTCAGGTCATATTGGCGTAAAGCGCATGAAGAAACTCCATACTGATGGACTTTTGGAACCACTTTATTATGAATCACTTGGTACTTGCGAACCGTGCCTCATGGGCAAGATGACTAAAATGCCGTTCTCCGGAACTATGGAGCGAGCAACAGATTTGTTGGAAATCATACATACAGATATATGTGGTCCGATGAATGTCGAGGCTCACGGCGGGTATCGTTATTTTCTCACCTTCACAGATGATTTAAGCAGATATGGGTATATCTACTTAATGAAACATAAATCTGAAACATTTGACAAGTTCAAAGAATTTCAGAGTGAAGTTGAAAATCATTGTAACAAGAAAATAAAGTTTCTACGAACTGATCGTGGAGGAGAATATTTGAGTTATGAGTTTGGTATTCATTTGAAACAATGCGGAATAGTTTCGCAACTCACACCACCCGGAACACCACAGCATAATGGTGTGTCCAAACGTCGTAATCGTACTTTACTAGATATGGTGCGATCTATGATGTCTCTTACTGATTTACCGCTATCATTTTGGGGTTATGCTTTAGAGACGGCTTCATTCACGTTAAATAGGGCACCATCGAAATCCGTTGAGACGACGCCTTATGAACTGTGGTTTGGCAAGAAATCAAAGTTGTCATTTCTTAAAGTTTGGAGCTGCGATGCTTATGTGAAAAAACTTCAACCTGATAAGCTCGAACCCAAATCGGACAAATGTGTCTTCATAGGATACCCAAAGGAAACTATTGGGTACACCTTCTATCACAGATCTGAAGGCAAAACATTTGTTGCTAAATTTGGATCCTTTCTAGAGAAGGAGTTTCTTTCGAAAGAAGTGAGTGGGAGGAAAGTAGAACTTGATGAGGTAATTGTACCTACTCCCTTATTGGAAAGTAGTTCATCACAGAAACCGGTTCCTGTGACACCTACACCAATTAGTGAGGAAGTTAATGATGATGATCATGAAACTTAAGATCAAGTTGTTACTGAACCTCGTAGGTCAACCAGAGTAAGATCCGCACCAGAGTGGTACGGTAATCTTGTTCTGGAGGTTATGTTGCTAGACCATGATCAACCTATGAACTATGAAGAAGCGACGGTGAGCCCATATTCCGCAAAATGGCTTGAGGCCATGAAATCTGAGATGGGGTCCATGTATGAGAACGAAGTGCGGACTTTGGTTGACTTGCCCGATGATCGTCAAGCCATTGAAAATAAATGGATCTTCAAGAAGAAGACTGATGCTGATGGTAATATTACTGTCTATAAAGCTCGACTTGTTGCAAAAGGTTTTCGACGAGTTCAAGGGATTGACTAGGATGAGACTTTCTCACCCGTAGCGATGCTTAAGTCTGTCGGAATCATGTTAGCAATTGCTGCATTTTATGATTATGAAATTTGGCAAATGGATGTCAAAACTGCATTTCTGAATGGATTTCTGGAAGAGGAGTTATATATGATGCAACCGGAAGGTTTTGTCAATCCAAAGGGAGCTAACAAAGTGTGCAAGCTCCAGCGATCCATTTATGGACTGGTGCAAGCCTCTCGGAGTTGGAATAAATGTTTTGATAGTGTGATCAAAGCATATGGTTTTATACAGACTTTTGGAGGCTTGTATTTACAAGAAAGTGAGTGGGAGCTCTGCAGCATTTCTGATATTATATGTGGATGACATATTGTTGATTGGAAATGATATAGAATTTCTGGATAGCATAAAAGGATATTTGAATAAGAGTTTTTCAATGAAAGACCTCGGTGAAGCTGGTTATATATTGGGCTTCAAGATCTATAGAGATAGATCGAGACGCTTAATTGGATTTTCACAAAGCACATACCTTAACAAAGTTTTGAAGAAGTTCAAAATGGACCAAGCAAAGAAAGGGTTCTTGCCTGTGTTACAAGGTGTGAAGTTGAGTCAGACTCAATGCCCGACCACTGTAGAAGATAGAGAGAAAATGAAAGGTATTCCCTATGCTTCAGCCATAGGCTCTATCATGTATGCAATGCTGTGTACCAGACCTGCTCTGTGCCTTGCTATTAGTTTAGCAGGGAGGTACCAAAGTAATCCAAGAGTGGATCACTGGACAGCGGTCAAGAACATCCTGAAATACCTAAAAAGGACGAAGGATATGTTTCTCTTTTATGGAGGTGACAAAGAGCTCGTCGTAAATGGTTACGTCGATGCAAGCTTTGACACTGATCTGGAAGATTCTAAATTGCAAACCGGATACGTGTTTTTATTAAACGGTGGAGTTGTCAGTTGGTGCAGTTCTAAACAAAGCGTCGTAGTTGGATCTACATGTGAAGCGGAGTACATAGCTGCTTCGGAAGTAGCAAATGAAGGAGTCTGGATGAAGGAGTTCATATCCGATCTAGGTGTCATACCTAGTGCATCGGATCCAATGAAAATCTTTTGTGACAATACTGGTGCAGGAATCCAGATTTCACAAGAGAACCAAACACATCAAGAGACGCTTCAACTCCATCTGGGATCAAGTCCAGGTGGGAGACATAGAGATTTGCAAGATACATATGGATCTGAATGTTGCAGACCCGTTGACTAAGCCTCTTCCACGAGCAAAACATGATCACCACCAAGGCTCCATGGTTGTTAGAATCATTGCTGTGTAATCTAGATTATTGACTTTAGTGCAAGTGGGAGACTGAAGGAAATATTCCCTAGAGGCAATAATAAAGTTATTATTTATTTCCTTATATCATGATAAATGTTTATTATTCATGCTAGAATTGTATTAACCGGAAACATGATACATGTGTGAATACATAGACAAAATAGAGTGTCACTAGTATGCCTCTACTTGACTAGCTCATTGAATCAAAGATGGTTATGTTTCCTAACCATAGACAAAGAGTTTTCATTTGATTAAAGGGATCACATCATTAGGAGAATGATGTGATTGACTTGACCCATTCTGTTAGCTTAGCACTTGATCATTTAGTTTGTTGCTATTTCTTTCTTCATGACTTATACATGTTCCTGTGACTATGAGATTATGCAACCCCCGTTTACCGGAGGAACACTTTGTGTGCTACCAAATGTCACAATGTAATTGGTTGATTATAAAGGTGCTCTATAGGTGTCTCCAAAGGTACTTGTTGGGTTGGCGTATTTCAAGATTAGGATTTGTCACTCCGATTGTCGGAGAGGTATCTCTGGGCCCACTCGGTAATACACATCACTCAAGCCTTGCAAGCATTGTAACTAATGACTTAGTTGCGGGGTGATGTATTATGGAACGAGTAAAGAGACCTGCCGGTAACGAGATTGAACTAGGTATTAAGATACCGATGATCGAATCTCAGGCAAGTAACATACTGATGACAAAGGGAACAACGTATGTTGTTATGCGGTTTGACCGATAAAGATCTTCATATAATATGTAGGAGCCAATATGATCATCCAGGTTCCGCTATTGGTTATTGACCGGAGACGTGTCTCAGTCATGTCTACATAGTTCTCGAACCCGTAGGGTCCGCACGCTTAAAGTTCGTTGATGGTTATATTATGAGTTTATGTGTTTTGATGTACCGAAGGTAGTTCGGAGTCCCGGATGTGATCACGGACATGACGAGGAGTCTCGAAATGGTCGAGACATGAAGATTGATATATTGGACGACTATATTCGGACACCGGAATGGTTTCGGGTGTTATCGGATATATACCGGAGTACCGGGGGGTTACCGGACCCCCCGGGGGTTATTGGGCCTCATGGGCCCAAAGTGGTGGAAGAGGAGAGGCAGCAGGAGGTGGCGCGCGGCCCCCCTTGCCCAATCCGAATTGGGAAAGGGAAGGGGGCGGCGGCCCCCTTCTCCTTCCTTCTCTCCACCTCCTCCACCCCCCTTCTCCTAGTTGGAATAGGAAAGGGGGGCAAAACCTACTTGGAGTAGGATTGCCCCCCCTTGGGCGCGCCTCCTCCTCTTGGCCGGCCCCCTCCTCCTCCCCCCTTTATATACGGAGGAGGGGGCACCCCATAGACACAATTGATCTCTTAGATCTTTTAGCCATGTGCGGTGCCCCCCTCCACCATAATCCACCTCGGTCATATCGTAGCGATGCTTAGGCGAAGCCCTGCGTCGGTAGAACATCATCATCACCACGCCGTCGTGCTAACAGAACTCTCCCTCAAAGCTCGGCTGGATTGGAGTTCGAGGGACGTCATCGAGTAGAACGCGTGCAGAACTCGGAGGTGCCGTGTGTTCGGTGCTTGATTGGTTGGATCGTGAAGACGTACAACTACATCAACCGCGTTGTGCTAACGCTTCCGCTTTCGGTCTACGAGGGTACGTGGACACACTCTCCCCTCTCGTTGCTATGCATCACCATGATCTTGCGTGTGCGTAGGAATTTTTTGAAATTACTACGTTCCCCAACAATGGGTATGGGCACTCCCCTTGGCAACTGCCAAGCTTGGGAGAGTGCCCTGGTATCGTATCACCATCACACTCTTATCTTTACCATTTTTCTTAGTTCGATCCTTTTAGTAATATTTTGATCTAGTAGAATAAAGTTTTAGTATGATCTAGTTTTGAGTTTTGCCTTATGATCCTTCTATGTAATCGAGTCCGTGAGCTATATATAATAAAGATTAGTTTCGAGTCAAGGGCTTTGATTATCTTACTATGATCTTGAGGGAATAAAAGAAAAAAAAGGAAATAAAGAGATCATATGGATCTTATGGAGAGTAATGACTTCACATATAAAGAGTATGATGAATAAAAGTTGTTGAGAGTTGACAAACATAGTTTTGGTCATTGTTGCAATTAATAGGAAGTAATAAAGAAAGAGAGGTTTTCACATATAAATATACTATCTTGGACATCTTTTATGATTGTGAGCACTCATTAAAATATGACATGCTAAAGAGTTGATGTTGGACAAGGAAGACAACGTAATGGGTTATGTTTTCTTATATCTGAAATAAAGTATATTGTCATGGATCATCCAACATGTTGAGCTTGCCTTTCTCCCTCATGCTAGCCAAATTCTTTGCACCAAGTAGAGATACTACTTGTGCTTCCGAACATCCTTAAACCCAGTTTTTGCCGTGAGAGTCCACCATATCTACCTATGGATTGAGTAAGATCCTTCAAGTAAGTTGTCATTGTTGCATGCAATAAAAATTGCTCTCTAAATATGTATGATTTATTAGTGTGGAGAAAATAAGCTTTATACGATCTTGTGATGTGGAAGAAATAAAAGCGACGGACTGCATAATAAAGGTCCATATCACAAGTGGCAATATAAAGTGACGTTCTTTCGCATTAAGATCTTGTGCATCTAACCACAAAAACACATGACAACCTCTGCTTCCCTCTGCGAAGGGCCTATCTTTTTTACTTTTGTCTTACACCTTATACAAGAGTCATGGTGATCTTCACCTTTCCTTTTTTCCTTTGGCAAGCACATTGTGTTGGAAAGATCCTGATACATATATCCAATTGGATGTAAGTTGGCATGAACTATTATTGTTGACATTACCCTTGAGGTAAAAGTTTGGGAGGCAACACTATAAGCCCCTATCTTTCTCTGTGTCCGACTAAAACTCCATACCCACAAGTATTGCATGAGTGTTAGCAATTGTCAAAGACTAAATGATAGTTGAGTATGTGGACTTGCTGAAAAGCTCTTATATTGACTCTTTCCGATGTTATGATAAATTGCAATTGCTTCAATGACTGAGATTATAGTTTGTTATCTTCCAATAAAGTTTCTGATTCATACTTGAAATTGTGAATGAATTGTTACTTTAGCATGAGAAATCATATGACAATGTATATATATGTTGCTGTTATAAGAATGATCATGATGCCCTCGTGTCCATATTTTATTTTATCGACAACTCTATCTCTAAACATGTGAACATATTTTTCGTTATCGGCTTCCGCTTGAGGACAAGCGAGGTCTAAGCTTGGGGGGGTTGATACATCCATTTTGCATCATGCTTTTATATCGGTATTTGTTGCATTATGGGCTGTTATTACACACAATGTCACAATACTTATGCCTATTCTCTGTTATTTTACAAGGTTTACATGAAGAGGGAGAATGCCGGCAGCTGGAATTCTGGGCTGGAAAAGGAGCAAATATTAGAGACCTATTCTGCACAACTCCAAAAGTCCTGAAACTTCACGGGAGCATGTTTTGTAATATATAAAAAATATTGATGAAAGAATTAACCAGAGGGGGGCCACACCCTGGCCACGAGGGTGGGGGCGCGCCCTACCCCCCTGAGCGCACCCCTTGTCTCGTGGGCCCCCTGGCAGGCCTCCGGTGCCCATCTTCTGCTATATGAAGTCTTTCGTCCGAGAAAAAAATCATAAGCAAGCTCACGGGATGAAACTCAGCCACCACGAGGCGAAACCTTGGCGGAACCAATCTAGGGCTCCGGCGGAGCTGTTCTGCCGGAGAAACATCCCTCCGGGAGGGGGAAATCATCACCATCGTCATCACCATCGATCCTCTCATCGGGAGGGGGTCAATATCCATCAACATCTTCACTAGCACCATCTCATCTCAAACCCTAGTTCATCTCTTGTATCCAATCTTTGTCTCAAAACCTCAGATTGGTACCTGTGGGTTACTAGTAGTGTTGATTACTCCTTGTAGTTGATGCTAGTTGGTTTATTCGGTGGAAGATCATATGTTCAGATCCTTTATGCATATTAATACCCCTCTGATTATGAACATGAATATGATTTGTGAGTAGTTACGTTTGTCCCTGAGGACATGGGAGAAGTCTTGCTATAAGTAGTTATGTGAATTTGGTATTCGTTCGATATTTTGATGAGATGTATGTTGTCTCTCCTCTAGTGGTGTTATGTGAATGTCGACTACATGACACTTCACCATTGTTTGGGCCTAGAGGAAGGCATTGGGAAGTAATAAGTAGATGATGGGTTGCTAGAGTGACAGAAGCTTAAAACCTAATTTATGCGTTGCTTCGTAAGGGGCTGATTTGGATCCATATGTTTCATGCTATGGTTAGGTTTACCTTAATACTTCTTTTGTAGTTGCAGATGCTTGCAATAGGGGTTAATCATAAGTGGGATTTTTGTCCAAGGAAGGGCAGTACCCCAGCACCGGTCCACCCACATATCAAATTATCAAAGTAACGAACGTGAATCATATGAGCGTGATGAAAACTAGCTTGCCGATAATTCCCATATGTCCTCGGGAGCGTTTTCCTTTATATAAGAGTTTGTCCAGGCTTGTCCTTTGCTACAAAAAGGATTGGGCCATCTTGCTGCACCTTATTTACTTTTGTTACTTGTTACCCGTTACAAATTACCTTATCACAAAACTATCTGTTACCGATAATTTTAGTGCTTGCAGAGAATACCTTATTGAAAACCGCTTGTCATTTCCTTCTGCTCCTCGTTGGGTTCGACACTCTTACTTATCGAAAGGACTACGATAGATCCCCTATACTTCTGGGTCATCAAGTTGCAACTAGAGGAGTTAAAATGACTCAGGAACCACTTTATCCTGAGGGACACCCTAAAAGAAGTGATCAAGATTCACAAACAGCTAACATAGTGCACCTAGTCCTTCTAAGAAGAAAAAGGAAAGGAAAAATGATAGGACTTTGCACACTTCTAGTGAACCTGAAAAAGGAAAACCTCCTGATAATGGAAATGAAGTTTCTATCTCTAATGCTGAAACTCAATCTTGTAATGAACACTCACCTAATGATAATGAAAAAGTTAATGATGAGGTTCAAGAAGACTCTCAACCGAACAATGAAAAAGAACCAGATAATGATGTTGAGATAGAACCACCTGTTGATCTTGATAGCCCACAACCTAAGAATAAAAGATATGACAAATGAGACTTTGTTGCAAGAAAACACAAAGAAATAGAACCGTGGGTTCAAAAACCTATGCCTTTTCTACCCAAGTCAACTAAAAAGAATGATGATGAAGAATTTGAACGCTTTGCTGAAATGCTGAAGCTAGTCTTTTTGCGTACTCGCTTGACTGATATCTTGAAAATGCCTCCTTATGCAAAATATATGAAAGACATCATCACAAATAAGAGAAAAATACCGAAAGCTGAAATCTCTACTATGCTTGCTAATTACACTTTTAAAGATGGAGTACCTAAAAAACTTGAAGATCTGGGAATACCAACTATACCTTGCTCTATCAAAAAGAATTATGTGAAAACTGCTTCGTGTGATTTAGGAGTTGGTGTTAGTGTTATGCCTTTCTCTTTATATAAAAGACTTGATTTGAATAAGCTCACACCTACTGAAATACCTTTGCAAATGGCTGGTAAATCAACTGCCATACCTATCGGTATCTGTGAGGATGTGCCCGTTGTTGTTGCTAATGTTACTATTTTGACTGACTTTGTTATACTTGAGATGCCCGAGGACGACAACATGTCAATTATCCTTGGTAGACCCTTCTTGAATACTGCAGGGGCTGTTATTGATTGCAATAAAAGCAAGGTCACTTTTCATATTAATGGCAATGAGCATACAGTGCACTTTCCAAAGAAACAATTCCAAGTGAATGATATTAATGTTGTTGAAAAATCTCCGACAATCACTATTGGAAGTTTTCAAATACCTCTACCTACTATCAAAAAGAAATATGAAATACTTATTGTTGGGGAAATGCATATTCCCATTGAGGTAACTTAGTGATTTACGAAAGTTCTTTGGTTCCATGCTAATCGAAAGTGGTTGTTAATAAGACTTGATCAACCTTATTAATGGATCATTTTTGAACGGTATGAAGTTGATGAATTTAGTAAGCACTACTTTCTGTCCCTACTTTTTATTCTCTGTTTTATTTAGTTAAATAAAATAAAATGCCATGTTTTGTCTGTTTTCTGAATTTCTTGTGCAATAAAACAATGACCCAAAAATAAAAGTTCTCAGAATGCCTTGAAAATTTAATACAATTTTTTCTGAATATTTAAGAATTTTTGGTGCAAATAACATCAGAGGGAGGTGCACCAGGTGGGCACAACCCACCTGGGCGCGCCAGCACCCCCAAGCGCGCCCTGGTGGGTTGTGGTCCCCACGTGGGCCCCCTCATTTATCTCTTCATACCACATCATCACTTACCTCCAGAAAAAATCCCCATTGCTCTATCTCCCGTGTTCTTGAGCTCAAACCCATGGATTTCGATCTCTTTGCTTGAAGCCCCGTTTCCGAAACTGTTTCGGGGGATTGTTGCTTGGTATGTGACTCCACCATTTGTCCAATTAGTTTTTGCTTTAGTGGTTTATATTTTGAATAATTAGCTACTCTTGGTGCTGCTGTAGATATGCTTGCATGTTGAATTCGTAGTGTTCTAAGTAGTTTGAATGCTTGCTATGGCCTCCATGTACCCTATGAGTAGTTGCTATCAGTTTTACAAAGTTTTGTTGACAATTTTTTGTCACTCCAATTTTTTTTATTTTCAGAAATTGTACGTGGACATGAATATCTTCAGGAAGTTTGGCTCTAAGAAGAACTCCACGGGTGTTATTGGGGAGTCTTTTGACAATGATCTCCACCCTCGGAGGTTGGCAGAAGTACGGCCGTGCAAATGGCCTTACACCCCGTTCCTGCAAGAGGCTAGAATTCTTGAGGAGTTCATGCAATATATTGCTAATGCTAGCCTCACCGACTTCATCGTTGCTAATGCTTGCTAATGCTAGTTCATGCAATATCTTTGTTCAGAGCTTTACTTTCTTGCCTAGAAATAATCCTCCTGAAGTGAGCTTTGATTTATATGCTGAAAACCATCAGATACCACTTACTGAGTTTTGTGGCATATGCATGATTCCGTCTGATGGGAGCTTGGCTGAGCCTAGGTCGGCTGAGTTTGAGGATCTTTATCGCACCCTCACAGTGGGTGATGAGAGAGGAGTGTCAGCCATCACCGCTGCTGGCTTACGTTTTCCCGCTGTTCGTTACTTTGCACTTTTTATTACCAAATATTTGCTTGCTAGGGAGAAGGTGGGTGCACTTATTTCACCAGACCTTGCTATTTTACGTCGTGCATTAGAGGGCGACGACACTATATTCTAAATTTGTAACAATGAACGGGCACTCATATTCTTAAGGTAAAGATGATATGAGATAGAAAAATTACATGACGATAGATTCCCACCAATATAGGCAGCCAATCTGTGCGTCGACCGCATAAACGATGCCATCATGCACTATAGCATCAGACAGAAGTGTTGGGTAAAGAGGATCGACGATGAGCCATAACCATGTATGGCGACCGGATTCCAGATAGACTAATCCCATGTTGAACACGGCAATGAGCTTGTAATCCATGTAGTCTTCTGATGATGTGGGCACTTCGCAGATTACAACCTTGAGCAAACAGAGGTCGAGCCAAAAGCTCAGCGTGTCTCGTGCGTAGTAGGCAGGAGTGTCCGGCGAGCCACGAGGCTCGATGGCGGCAGTATCCAAAGATGGAAGGGTGATCTCTCGCTGGGTGTAGATATCCACGAGACGCCACTGACTACCAGATTGGTGGATGAGGACGATCCAGTTGGCCTTCATGCCCGCCCAGTAGTGGTCGCGCATGAAGGGCAGGTGGATGGGTAGTGGTAGCATGTCGAGGGGCACCACGGCAACCTCCGTAGGATCGTCAAGTCGGTGTCTGGGCCACGTGCGAGGATCGGCATCAGCAAGCAGGGTGTCTTGAAAAGAGCCGGCCGGTTGCAGACGAGTAGACGGTACAAAGACATCGAGCATGCGGCCAGACGGACGGTGCTGAGTAGGTCCATACGATTACAGTTCTGCTCCAAGAGAACATCGGGGAGGGAATTCCAATCGTGGCTCTGTGTGTCAGTCGGTTCTGCCATTGGGGTTTTCGGTGCCTGCGAGCCAGCGGGGAAGTGGATTCGGGCGGGCGAGCGAAGAAGCTTCTCCTCGCATGGCCGAGCAGTGAGCGGGGGCATATGGTACGCGCAAGCTACCAAGGAAGATAGCGCGGGCGGGCAAGCAGTGAGCGGGGGGGAATGGTTTGCGGCCGACGATGGGGAAGAGAGGAGGAAGAAGAGTGGAAGACAGGGTAGAAAGTGCATTAAATCTCAATTCTACTACTACTACCAGGATATACCGTCCTTCGGAGTGTAAATAGTTACACCGATGACATGTGGGTCTACCACAAGAGGGCCCATGTGTCAGTTAATGGAGGACAGAAGCGTGCTCTACTGGCAAACATGATGGCAGTACTAGGTAAGGCCGATTTAGTAACACCAACACGCTGGGTCAGCTTATTAATTAAGTGTCCCATCTGCTGCAGCGTGTATTGTCACTTCACTGCGAAGACTAGTTGAATAGTTCTCTCTGACCGAGATGGGGAATAATGGATCGCGAAGACTTCCTTTCTACATTATCCCTATGCCTCTACGCTCACTTCACTCATTTTGCTCCATACGTAGTCACTTGTTGAAATCTCTAGAAAGACAAATATTCCGTATTTGGGAACAGAGGGAGGATTTTACTCCGTATTTGGGAACAGAGCGAGTATCACCATATGGAGGGAACAGAGGAAGCTTGAAATATGAACATGTCAGTGGGAGGGAGTAAGCCCCATGCATGCAGCATGCAACACTCACACGTACACATGGACGCACGCAACACTCACGCACCCATGCGGCACACAGCACACGACACAACACACACGCTCACGCTCAAGTGCTCAACCTACTCCCTAGGTCCGTGAAAGACTGTACATTTAGAGATTTACACATTGACCAGGGCATAATTAACGCCCAAAAGTAGCAGACTTACGTGTGTATGTGACCATTGAGAGAAGAAGATTAAATGAAGGTCGTTGCATGCTGTAATTAAGGATAGACATGTAGCCTATACCTAGAGCACAAGTTGGTGCATTAGTCAATCAATATCGATTTAGATTAAAGGCTAAATGCATTGGAAGTGTAGATGTACTACACTCTTTGTTTTTTAGCTGATTTCTTTGTTCCCCCAACTGACAGGTGGGACCCAGAAACCAGGTGAAAATTTAACCAGTCAACAAAGTGCCACATCGACTATGTGGCCGGTCAGTAGGGTGCAATACGGTGCTCTACGATGAGCTAATGATTGTATAATCACCGCAAAACTATATATAGTGACCGTAAAGAGCGTATTGTTGCATACGTTGACCGCCAGTGTATTTTTCTCGTTTCAAATTAAGCCATATTAACCGGAAAGGACGTAGTATGGACTAGTAATAGTACTGCTTTGATGTGTCTCGTCAACTCGTCGAATGAGGAGAAGCTTGCTTACTACGCCTCTCCCTCGCCCACGCGCGCGGTGGTTCGCAGGACGAGGAGAGGGTTTTGACTACAGCGCCCTCTCCCTCGCCCTCACGGTGGATGTGCAGTAGTTCAATCGGTGTCAGATTGCCAGAAGCATAATGTGTACTGTAGTATCATCATTGTTGGACCTTCCGGAGAGGCGAAGAGCCAAGTGCAAGGTTCACACGAGTACGAACTGTTGAACCTCCCGAAGAGGCAAAGAGCCAAGCGCAAGGTTTTATAGGAGTTGTCGTCCTAGTAGGAGCGTACTACAACTATAGCGACGGTGCTACTATATGATGCTGCCACGTCACGTATATCCAAAGGTGTGCCACCATTTTTTTCTCAAATAGCGTGTTGGAGCCCGTGCAACAACCACACATGTTACACGTACACATAACACATTTACTAGTAATAAATTCTAAAGGACAAATGCCAATATGCCACACAAGTTCATCTTCAATTCATGTGATAAATTTGTGCATGACTAGTCTACATATATTCACAGCGCTACCGTTCACAATTTACCGTACTCCACTTACACGTTATAGATGGGCTACATGTCCTCCTCCAGGTTCCAGTCCCAGGTGTTCTTCATGGATGGCACGATCCATAGCGGTGGGCAACGGGAATCATTGTCGCAGCTTTCTAGTCTGGTTCCACACGATGGAGACTCATCCAAGCTGAAGCGGCATAAATCAGGGATAGTGTGTCCCAGCATGTCGTTCATCTGGCGGTGCGCACTGAAAACACAACCATGCTTCATGAATGGCAGGCCTTCCATGTCGTGCACGGAAGGTGGCATCCGCTTCACAATGGGGTAGCTGTCCCCAATAAAAAGTGAGTAATCTCCAATAGTGTTCCTCGGCACCCACGTAGCATCACGGTGGTCGAACTCGGCGCCGTTCATCTGGTACACGCGGCATCTCAGATCTGGACACATGGTGACGTACATAGTCAAGGTCCATGCATAATAATGTTGTGCTCAAATATGGTGGTCAGTAATACTGTGCAGCAAATAGTACTATTCCGGTATAGAGGAAGTAAAATAACAGGCTTATTATATATAGCCACTATTGGCTACATGGATGAGATAGTAAGACATGGAAAAACAAAAATGGTGGTAGCTAGTGGGTTCAAGTCTTCAAGGGCCTAGCTAGCTATACGCGTCCTCCAAGGTAAAAAGTACTCCTACTAGTACGTAAGTAGGGTACTAGTACAACAATGAAAGAGAAGGCGAGAGGGTTAAAAATGGAATACCTAGGTAGATGGTGACGGTCCGAACATGGTAGATTGTGTGACCATGTTGCACATCAGTGGTACCATGGGTAACGACTGCTAAGATAGATGATCCCAATATGCCAAAGTCAGCTACAAGGTTCCAAGTTAGACCGAATCGCGGATGCAAATGCACATCCAGGATCGGCGATCTTATTTTGATCGCGTGATGACTGGTCCCTGCAAAATAATGGAGTACCGTTAGGGATACAAATGATGGTTTGTGCATTCCGTTTGTAATGTGTCATACCGTAGGATGGCAACAAGATGAAACAAGTCCCCTGGCTTATCACCGTGAAGATGCGGCCTAGATGGCGCATGGCGTCTTCGAACATGTAGGGGTACAAATCTGTCACCGCCAACATGCGCCAGCCTCTGCCGTTACTACCTCTTGCATTGATGGCAATCCTTATGTCGAACACCGCGATGAGATAGTAATCGTCGTAGCCGCGTCGCTTTGTCGGCGGGTCCGCAATTGCTATCTTCTTCAATCTCATGTAGGCATCATCATATGTATTCAAGCCTAGCCAGTCCGGAAGGCCGATCCCAATGGTGGAGAAGGGGTCTACCGGAACTGCCGCACTGCTGTGGATGTTGTGCAAAATGATGGTGGTATCCGGCCGGAGGTATGCAAGCCAATCTTCGTTGGCACCGACCCAGACCTATATATAAGACGGTGGGTAGCGGAGAAATTATGGGATGGAAATGGAATAACTAAGTACTACATGATCATACTCCATTACTGACCTGCACATCGGACAAAATCTGACTACCTCTCAACGTCGGCAACTCTAGCGGAGTCAACGTGCAACCATGGCCAGGGAGCGGTGGACTGTTCGAAGGATTGTCCCATAGAAGAACCTTCTCCTTGAGGACGCATGGAAGACCAACAAGCATGGCCTTTTCCCAAGCCATTTTAAGCACCGTCTTAAAATAGTTGGTGCAGGAAGCACCGAGTCTTGCAGCGGTGAGGACGTCGGAGCGGCGTGCGATTTCTCCCAGAGTATCGTCGTCCAAGATCTCCCAGCCCCGACGATGAGGAGAACCGCCTGGCGAATCCATGGGAGCAGCGACGAACTGCCTTCTCTTCGGGGGGAGGGGAACTGGCAAGGAGGAGATAAGAGTGTAGTAACCGCAGGGCCTCGTCCCTTCCAACTGTAGAGCATAGTAAGCGAAGGGGTGAGGCTATTATTTACTACTAGTACTAGCATTATGGGACGTTATGGGATTGCATTATACTCTAAATAATAGCACTAGTAAGAAAATCTTGGCACTAGCTAGTAGTTTTTGGCGTGGATTAAGAAATTTTGGGTATGTTTTTGCTATTTTTTGTACACACCAACTAGTGTCAAAAAATGTCTTACATTACGTGACGGAGGAGTACGTACTCATACTGTAGCAGTACTAGTACTACTTTCTCAACTAGTAGTGCGAGGGTACTACTAGTGCTATGTACTGTACTTCTAGTATAGTGCACCAGTTTTGAACTCTTGAATCTCAGGGCCAAGGAGCTACAGTTGGAAGTGGAGGGTACTACTGTTCTCTAGAACCATTGCTGTACTATCAATGCAGGGAAAGTACACCTACGTTGTGGCCTAGTGGGTACTCTCGGTGCTCTATTCAGCCGCTCCTCTCACGTAGCTGGCCTACTCAGCCGCTCCTCTCACGCACACACTAGCAGCCTGTTTATCAGCGATGGTTACTGCGGGGGCAGAACATTTGAGTTATTTGATACAACAAGACTAGGCTTTTCGCTTCCATTTGTGGAGGTGTAATGGATCTCGTCGAACTTTGTTAGTAGTTCCTTCTTTATGAATGAGATGAAGCAAAGCTTTTGCCTCCATTTCAAAAAAAACACGTCAAGAGGAATTTCTTTTATAGTAGAGCCGATAATGGAGTGAAGTCCATGTGTGCAACGCCACAAGCTACATAGTAGTAGTAGAGCACTTTATGTACAGAGCCATATTGCATAGTTCCAAATGCACCGCCAGGCTTTTCCGGCTCCTCGGGCTTAATTGGGAGGCGCTAGTTTAAATATGCTACTAGCTGATGAGGAAGCTGCAAGTGAGGTGCAGCTAGGGCGAGCACGCGAGCCACGAGATGCTGGGAAGAAAAACCCGTTCACGTGGCTAGGCTATCCAGTGCATCCAGATTGTGGTGCCGCACGTCCGTTTGACTTCAAAACTCAAACTACCCGTGTAAAATATTGGCTCGCAGCGAAGTTACTATTTTAAAAAAGACTGCCGTGCGTTCGGCCGGGATCGAACCCACAAAACGAGGTATACACTCCCGCGACCAGTAGTAGTACTCGTTGGAGTACAACACAACCTAGAATCGCCTTTTGTCGCTAGTAGTACATTGTTCCTTAGGCTGGCCGTAGTGGAGGTAACATAAGTGGTAACATGCACTTAGGACTAGCAAACATGCTTATGTGGCACATAATTAAAGAAGAGAGGGAGTGTTAGAGTAACATAGGTAGATACCGTATCATGTTAAATGCTATGCTACTTTGTGTCATGCATGGCAATAAATATGATCATCTATGATACTAGTTTATGATACTATGCACTATGGAGGTAGTATCATGCGCATGTTACTAGCATATGATACTCCCCACTATGAGTAGCCTTACAAGAAACCCCTAATAATGCAAGAAACCATTAATAATGCCAAGAAACTACTACCACTTGCATATGTGGCAGACTTAAGATAAGACTACCTTATCAACCATTGTACATGCTCTTACCAACCAGCCCTACCAAGAAACGACTACTCTACAAAGTGTCGTTATAGGCACGTTTCAACCCATGGCCCTGTTTGGATACATTTGTGTCAATCTAACCCTGCCATCCAAACACCACTTTGGTTAGAGTTAGTTCAGGGTTAGAATCTAACCTCTGACTTAGAGTATCCAAACAGGGCCCATGTCGCCCATTAAGTCAACGCCTTCTATTCGACCGGGTTTTATGACTTGTGGGACCTACATGTCAGTCTGTACAAAAATTCCCGAGTGACCTCCTACCTCCGGCCCATCCACCTAGTCATCCTCGGCCACGGGACGCAGCTACTGCCACCGGCAGAAGGCGAGGTCAAAACCGCGGGCGGTGCGGAGCCCATCTTGCGGCAGCCCGGATGCCAGCTCCATCCGGCGCTTGCGGCCGCTAGCTAGCCAAGATAGCTCCGTCTAGCTGCTTGTCTGCAAGGTTTGCTAGCTAGATTAGCATGGCGGCGCGGCGGCTTGCTCGCGTGCGCCGCACTAAGGCCAACCATCTGGCTTGAGCGAAGGCTAGCGCGGCGGCTTGCTCGCTCGTGAGTCACGCTCGGTCTAGCCTGCCAACCCGTGCGGAGGCCAGCGCGGCGTCCGGCTCATCCGGCGGAGCGGCGGCCAACTCGCTCATCACCGGCGCCACCGACGAACACGCATCAGTACTGTTTGAAGTAATGTTTAGGAAAAATAATGATTTGAGGGGGAATAACAGGATAGAAGGTCAGATGTGGGTCCCTCGTGTCAACGGTCAAACAAAATGTGTTGGGTTAAGCTGCCTCGTCAGCAGGGACGTGCGGGCCAACCCTGTCATAAATGGGTTTAAACTAACCTAATCGGTAGGTGGTAGTTTTTGGCGTGGATTAAGAAATTTTGGGTATGTTTTTGCTATTTTTTGTATAATATATTATTCCTAGGGCTGGTTGATAGTGGTAGTTTTTTGTTAAATACTCTACATATTTTAAGTAGGAGTGAAAGTTAAGCTTTGGAACCCAATAAGCAAGGCTAGTTACATAGTGCATATGTGTACATGATTGAAAGTAAATATCAACCATGAGTGACTAATATCTTGATGGAAAACTCGAAACTATGGAATACTAGGGAAAAATTTTGCATGGTTGGAAATACTAGCAATGTGCATGTGCGTTGCAACGAATCATAATTAGAATAATACTTATTCACAAACTTGATACAAAACACTCTAATTTTGATATACATATATCCCTAGAGATATATTATGTTTCAATTAGAATATATTCCTTGGGCTGTTTTGGTGAGGTCAGGGAGGGATGTGGTTGGTTTTAAGATACTAATTATGGGTTTTTCTCCGAATTGGTAGACAAGTGGGATGTTTGTGAGAAAAGGCAACAACTTACCTCACATTCGTTAGATGTAGATCTAATGGTCACAAACGACGGATGGCAGACACACCATCATCACCAACTTAGTCTTCTGTAGGAGTACTAGCAAGATCCGTGCATTGCACGGAACATCAAGATGCATTTTTTTTATAAAAACACTCATTGTGATTGACCCATGCGGGAGAAATCCCATGTGTAAAAACTAATGATATCTCAAGAAATAGGAGATAAGGTGAAGAGGAGTGGGGCGTGGTGGTGATTGGTGGTCGGACTGAGCGGAGGCATGGGGATTGATGACGCCGGCAGCGGCCACCAGGCCAGTTTGTTCCAGAGGCTTCCTTTCTTAATTGCTCAACAATGAGGTTGTTGGAGATAAGGATGAACAAGGGAAGACCTTGTCTGCAAATGTGGAGAGGGGTGCAGGTATCTTTTAGTTTAATTTCCATCAGTCGGATATAGAACGGACGGTCTATATTACAAGATGGCACGCGTACCATCATCACCAACTCGGTTTTTTTATAAGAGAAGAAATATAAGTATGGAGATACAAACGTATTATCGATACTTGTTTCCGTAAACTAGCATCTACATTCTATTCAATGCCTCAGCATGTGAGACCTTAGCACAATGACTTCTCGACTGTGTGAAACAAAGGTTTTCCCATCGCTGATAAGGAGGGGGTGACGGCGGCGCGCTTTTTGGCTTGCTCTAGTCCTAGTAGTCATACTAGGTGGTCCAAGCACGTGTAGATTTATTCTTTTTCACGTCTCGTGTTCGCTGTACTGCCACGACTGTTGATGAATAGATGGTAAGTTATTCACGGGGAAACCCTTGTTGAGCGTGTTTGGAGAGAGAGAGAGAGAGAGTGTGTGTGTGCATGTGTGATATGTCTAGAGACTGAGGCAATGATAACAGATTCTTTGTGTCTATGTGTGTGGAGGATAGAGAGAGACATGTACATGGGGCTTCGTGTTGTGTAACATGGAGACACATATACATAATTAGAGAGTGAGTGTGCGAGATACACATGCGGACATGGGGAGAGATGAGGATCCAGATTAATGGGTGTTTGTGCATGTCTGTGTGTGTTTGTGCGCGCGTTTGTGTGTGAGAGGGAGTGTGTGTATGTGGAGTAGAGAGACCACTAATGATGTAAACCTAGTATAAGGGAAGGGGGAATGGTGTGACATATGTAGTAGCAGGATATCATGGGTGCGGGCGGGGGGAGCAGACTATTTGGAAGAGACATCAATTGTGTGTGGGAGAGAGGGGTGTGAGAGCGAGCGAGCGAGAGAGAGAGAGAGAGAGAGCTAGAGATGGATAGAGAGAGAGAGAGGAAGAGAGGGGGCGTTTGTGTCCATAAATGGCGTATAGATAGGGAGACAATGTTGATGTTGTTTGAAATTGGCTAATGTACGGAGACGCAAGGGAAGCGAGTCATCGTGTGTGTGCTAGGGACTTCATGAGAGATCTAGAATAGATGGTGTAGAGAACAATGTGCGAGATCGAGAATGATGATACATTAGGGAGCTATGGAAAGAGTCATGACATATATTTATACAGGGAGGAGCTGGGGCGGGTCCGCATGTGGGAGAGATAGAAAGAGGAGAGTGGTGCACAAGGAGACAAAGTGTGCTTGTTTTGCAGTGGGGGTGGTGTGTGAGGTGAGTGTGTGAGAACCACATAACTAGGGAGATAGACGTTTGGGGGTGACGTTTTGTGTGTATGGGAAAGATACACTCTACATAGTGCGTGTGCTTGGGAAAGAGAGATGCCGGGAGACCTAGCTAGAGAGTGGGGGAAGAGATGTGTGCATGCCCAAGAGATAAAGTGATAGATACCTATATTGGGGTCCGGACTTTAGAAGAGAGAGGGGTGTTAATGTGCTCGTGTGTTGGTGTTTGGGGGAGAGAACGACTTCTCTGTGTGTGGGGGGCGACGAGGGGGGGTTGCTTCAGATAAAGAGTGAGGTGTCTATATTTGAGGGACTTTAGCGTAATTGAGATATACATGGTCAATAGTGTGTGCACTCAAGGTTGATCAATTTGTTTCACAGTTTGGACTATGAGATAACGATACTTTTGAACATGTGTGATATACTTTGATGTACCAGAATTACAAACCTAAGCTTGGAATTTTGGAATTCGAATCCATCATTAGCTTTTGTAATTCATTTAAATGGAGGTACATTTTTAAGCTGGGATTTTGTGATTTCAAATTCATATATCAAACCTAGAGATATACACATACGGGCATGTGCAAACTTTATAATCATTCACTTTATTCATACACATACACATTTTTGCTTTTGTCATCATATTTAGGATAAACACATTTGGAATTTCATTTGAATTGGACCATATGATGGTATTTGCTTGTAGTAGCTCAATGATCCATATTTGAATTGAATGGACAATCTAAGTTTCGAGTAGGAGACATTGATTTTCAAAACTTGCACTTTTTTGCGTGCAAAACAAACAAATTCTCGGCCATGATATCATAGTCGGCCGTACAAGAGCAGAATATAATTTCAGGCGCCAAAAGCTTTCAAACTTCCCGCTCACATCGAAATATCTCGCGCTCAAAAGTTTAGCCCTGCGATATTCCTGTTTTACCCTTGCCACATGAATGGAAAAGGGCTGCTTTGGTAACTCCATTGGTTTCCCCTCTTTGCCCCCAACATTCTTCCCTAGAGCCCCTCCCCTTCCCCTCCCCGACCCCCCCCCAACCACGGCAAGCCGCCGAATCTAGTCCTCCGCCACAGTGGTGGACCTCACACCCCGATGGATCTACCTTCCGCACCTTGGAACCCCCAATTGACAACTCACCACTTCACTGGAGCCGCTTCAGCGACTGGCTTGTACACCGCTCCAGATCTCCTTGACCGCCATCATGGTCCACCGCACCGATCTGCTTAACCGGCGCCCTCGTCCACCACAGTGTAGGCCCTTCAATGACTCCCTCATCCGTCCCTTCGCTGGCCCTTCATACAAGCCCTCGTCCGCCGCAACAGATCCGCCTCACCAAAAGCACTATACAACGCGCCCGCCGAAGCCTTCGTCCACTGCATCGGACCCGCTCCATGGATGCCATATTCAACTCCACCGGCCCTACTTTACCGACGCCTCAGCCTCATCAGGTTATTTCGATCTGTACTCCTTCGGTTTTTCTCTTTATCGTGCAACTGTTCACTTACCACAGATGAGCTTTCTTGTATGTCGATAGGCGCCGCAACCATAGCACCGGAGCCGCTTCAGCAACGGTGATAGCCGGCCCAAACTCAACCGCAACACGAGCACCATTGACGATCCTTAGCTATCAAGTATACCAATGATACCCATACGCCGCCAAGAATCAGGTACTATTATCCAACGGCCGGCGCCTACATTCACTTTCTTAGCATAAGCACCGCACCTTTGAATTTCTTCAGGGCATCATTTAGTTTTTCATGAGACACGTTATTCTGCTTGCACCTGTAGGGCCATACTTCTGGCAGTGAACATGTTACATGTGCTAAATTACATACCAGTGCACATATAGTTAATATTCTTTAGTTTTGTCCTAAGTTTTACTGTACTTCCTAGATATCACTGCCTACTATTTTACTTCTTGCATGCTATATTTATGATAATGGTGTTGTTCTGATGCCACCTGTTGGTTCCATCAGACTGCTTCATGTTCTCTATGCTTAATTACACATCAGCAAACTAGCATGTGGTTCCGCTGGTTTTTGTTCGTTTTACCCTGCATTTTCTGATGCTAGCTATTACATCACTGCTACGGGGCTCTGTTCATTACTTTTTTGTGTGTTCTTGAAGTTCCCAAGTTGCATGACTAATTTGATGCTTCTATTAATTATGGAGCTGCCAACCCCATCAAGCAAAATATTTGTTCTTTTGGGGCTGGCACCTCGAACAAGCATAAAAATAGAGGGAAGCAGATATATTGTCGTGTATGCACACACCCTTCTTTCATTAGTATAGATGAACCATTGATGATCAATTCGAACCTGTGCATGCGATTAAAATTAATTTTACCTAAATAGAGGGCGCAGAATAAACTACAACAAGTAGATTTGCAACCATGGGATGCTGACGATATCTTCAAAGAACATTGCAACAACAGCGAGGCTTCACAGCAACATATGGTAAGCCAGTGTGTTTTAGTACATGTGAAATGTAATGCGTGTGGGCTGCTTTCTTGGCTTGTGCCCTCAACCTGTAATCCTACAGAATAACAAATAGTTCAGTTGTCTGCTTTGCTGTATTACTTGATTCGAATGTTTGTTTGTTACTTGTTACGCTATACCTGAGTTGGCCAATATGTCAGCAATGCCTACTGTATTATCGTAAAGAAATGCATGCCTAGTTCATTTGAGTCCTTAACTTTTCCTCTGAACTTCATCACAAGACTGTCTTCGTAGTTTATATGAGGCCACACTGTTAAGTGCTTTCTCAGATTATTTCAACTGCTTAGATGCCTTGGCAACTAAAATATAGCTGTGGTACACTCCCTTTCAACTAGGGATGTCAAATGGGTCCCGTTTAATCCCGATTAAAGTCCACTGGTGGTATGATAGTTCAAAATATTTTTTGTTTTTTGAGGAAAATGAACCAGGGAGCTAGCAAAAACTAACTAGATGGGACTGGCGGATGTCGTTTATTTCCCACTTACATCCCTAGTTTCATCTTACCATTTTAATTTCTTTTCAGCTGATGCTACTTCGAACCATTTAAATATAGCTTGCCATGCTCGGCAATAATTCCTATGTCGTTTACCATGTAAGCTTACTGCCTGGATCATGCGATAACTATCTCTTACTTATGTCCAGCGGAAACCTTTCGGGATGCTGTTCACACTAGGACACAATGTACAACCCCAGAATCTATTTGTGGAAGCAGTGCACCATCCATGTTACCAGATGGTAGCAGTTCAGAGGCAACACCGCCGGAGAGCAGTCTGAGCACAGATATTATAGTTCTTGAGGCTCTACTAGAGGCAGAAAGAGATGGTGTGGCTGCCATGAATGAGGTAACCTCGATCTTGAAGCTGGAACTTATGCAATTAGCTGCACACATTGTGCAAGCAACCCAAGAATTGGAGGAAGTAAGAATGTTGCATTTGAAGATGGAGGAGGTCCTGCTGCTTCTGCTATCTGAAGCCCAGGGTAATCCCAGTTCTTCTTTAGATAGCAGTTGAAATTGTCATTAGATTACTGTACTTGCATGTTGTGTCATGTCTCTGAATGGATTATGTTGTAAGACCCCCTATGTTGTCCATGTGTTGTGATGATCCAAATTTTTTAGGAGAGGTAATCCTTAGTACTTGTATGATTGACATAAGGTGAACTGTTTTTCGTGTGAGCGTATTGTATTGGATGAAATAACTGTTTGACTCAAAGTGTATCCAACCTACTGAATTCGAAGATCATGGCATTTCTAAATCATAATCACATATAAAGGTGGAATAAATCTTTGTTGTGGTTTTGAAGAAATAAATAACAAAACGTAGAATTATCTGTGGATATTCGTAATCGAATAAAAATTGGATTTGGATTTAGTTGCCAGGGGCTAGGGCAAACGTGAATGCTAATTCTCCCAAGTTTTGAACGAAGCGGCTAAACACCCACTATCATTTGTGGGCTGCCCGAAGCAAGTGTTTGCGAGATGGAAATTACTGTCTACCCCTGACACTTTACATCCTTATCGACTGGATTTACATTGTTGTCGATAGGGGTAGACTAGTAACTTCAATCAGACGTGACACGACGGCCTCTGAGCCCATTCAGACACGGTGGGCACCAAACATGGGCGGCAAAACACATTTGATTCAAACTCGTCCGAAAGACATGTGTCTCTCCCTCCATTTCCCCATTCATCCACGGTGGGCGGCAAAACAAACTCTCCTCGTCTGAAATCGATGTAGGCTAATATTTTAAATAGGGGCAAATGTGTAACTTCCCTCAGACGTGACACAACCGCCCTACCTGTCAGCCCCATTCATACACCGTGAGCGCCAACCGTGGGCGGCAAAACACCCTCTCCTCGCCCGAAATCGTTACCGGCAAATATTTGGGAGATGCAAGATTACTGTCCTATCCCCAACCGACGTGATGTCCGAAATTTTAAACGGGGCATAAGTTCGTAACTTTCCCACATTTCAGACAAGCATGTCCCAAAGTTTGAGATCCCCCTCCCCCTCCATTTCCCCATTCATACACCGTCGGCGCCACGACAACCTCCCCACTGCGGCCAGCCTCCTCTATCCGCCACCCCATCCTCCATCTTGTCGGAGCCACTACCCCTACCCCGTCGTCCACTACAAGAGATGGACATCTCTCATCCACGGCACCGGACCAAGATCCTTTCATCGCGTCATCTCGCTTCATTGGCGCCGTCGTCCACTTTGCCGTTGCCACTCCTACGACCGCCTCGTCCACGGCAATAGGATTTATCCCCCAACCCGGCCGTCTGCCATCTAAAGTCTTCTTCCCCGCCGCCGACAACCATCGCACCCGCAGCACCCTCAACGTACCGGCAGGGGCCTACACGGCGTCGCAAGAGAGGTGGTACTCTTCCATATATGCTTAAGTTATTGATCTCACCCAGAAAATAGATCTTCAATTATTTACTGTACTTTTCTTGTCCGTACCAAATCGTAGTGGCTAGTTGAATGCAAACATTGGTTGTGAAGTAGCTTTGTCCGGTTTGCACCTTCAGATCCGCCATGTCACGGTCACTA
This sequence comes from Triticum urartu, assembly GCF_056163025.1. Lineage (NCBI taxonomy): Eukaryota > Viridiplantae > Streptophyta > Magnoliopsida > Poales > Poaceae > Triticum > Triticum urartu. The sequence goes on from NC_141874.1 coordinate 710,800,309, forward strand.
TACTCGTAAAGCTTATGGTTTCCCCCTTTATATTCACTACCATCATCGTAGGTGCTTCCCTGCTTCGTGTCATGCTAGCACTGCTCCTCAAGACCTCAACACATCAAGCGAAACAACATGCCACTCATGATTCCAAAGCTTACATGTTGAAATATGAATCTAATATGATGCTCATATTACTAAAAACAGAGAACGTTTAATTGGTCACCTAATATTCCTATATTCGTTCCGAAAAGCATGTGCGCCACCCACTGGTCCAGCTAGTTCCACTTTCCTGATTTTACTCTTGATGCTTAGGGTTTTCCCCTTTTATCTACTCTACTATGATCTGCGTAAGTGCTTTCTGTCATACTAGCATTACTCCACCCTTCAAGCTAAACAACACAACACTCAAAATTCCAAAGCTTAGTTGTTCAAATATGATTGTGATATGATATTGATATTAGTTAACAGACACATTCAATTGGTTAGCTAAAGGTCCCACTTGAGTTTCCAAATGCATGTCGCGACATATAGAGAGACCGCAGAATTGCATTTCTTTGTCACTTGTTGACTGTACTTTCTTGTTCATACCAAATCTTAGTTGTTATTTCAAAGCAAATATCGGTTGCTAACTACCCTTTGCGCGGTTTGTAGCTTCAGATATGCCATCCCACTGCCACGGTCAACACTATACTCATCATGCTTACGATTTCCCCATTTTATGATGACCACGATCAGCCTACGTGGTTCATGTCGTAATAGCATTGCTCCACCCATCGAGCTAAACAAGCTTAGTTGTACAAATTCAAATCTGATATTACGCTGATATTAGTAAAACTGAGAGATGTTTAATTGGTCAGCTAATGTTCCTACTTTAGTTTCAAAATGCATGTGAGCCACATATGGAGAGACCGGGAGGAATAGTATTTCTCTGTGCGCTCTGGTTCATCATGGGTGGCCAACCGACATTGTATAGAAAGACTTGTAATATCTTCAATCTGCTTGCTCTTCTGCTCTTCTTTAAGATGATCCTCTTCTCTTGTGGTCGACTGGTCAGGTCGAGTTATTCTCCCTTAGTATATTTTGAATCTGTCAGGTCAGGTCGACTTGTTCTTCTTTACTATATGTTGAAGCTGTCATCTGCAAAGTATCATCACTTCTGGAGCTCTCATATTTTTAGTGGTAGGCCACATTATATTAATGCACACACCAAATTACAGCATGCATGGCACCTCTTAGAAGAATTGCAGAGATAGCACAAAGGGGTTTACAGGGAGGAAGTATTGGATTAGAATCACTTCTGCATTACAAAGATAATCTCACTTGTTTTTATGTTTTCATGCATGTTAGGTATTGAACATTATCAAAATGAATATGAGAATGGGTGCACGAGAGGAATATTGTGGAACGATCCACTGGCTAACAAACTTTTCATGGTGGAGGATGGCCTATCTTATTCACCCATCAAGGTGCATGCTCTAACTTGGCAAGGTTGTATTGGTTGCACATATTTTGCATCTGACCTCTTGCATTACTTCTACTTTGTTGCACCATCTGCTTAGTTTAAGCATCATATATGAGTATATGCCATACCTATCCATTTTCTGTACCTATTCCATGTGTCGTCATACTATGTTTTTCCAGTCAAATGTTGTTCTTTCGTAATAGATGTCTAAAAGGAAGAGGGTGATTGAAGATCCTGAAGGAGTACAAACTAGGTATTTGGAAAAGGTAGTGATACCTGTTAAATCAGATAGATCAGCAGCCACAAAAAACATAGGCCCAACTGTAACAGACTTTACCCCTACTCCAGTGGCCAAACCCCTATTAGAACTGCTGACAGCCCAGCGTCAGGTACTGTCTATGATATCAATTCAAAATTTGAACTCCTAAATTTCTGCATGTGCCTTACCTTCTCTCTTGTATGAAAACTAATTTCAGATGAATCTCCATGCTCAAAGGATCATAGGATCTCACGTACTGGGCTCTACATTGCTCTTGTCAGTACCTCTTGCCCTTTGTCAGCATACTTACACTCATTGCTGTTTGATTATGTAGCATCACTGTAAATGTTCGCTTCTTTATCCTTCCTTTGCTTGAAATTATAAGATCTATATTTACTCTTAGATAAATGTAGAATTAACACAATGGTTATGAAGTTTTGGATTGCTCATGTAAGTACCTGTTGTCATGTACTCCCTCTGTATCGAATTAATTGTTGATCAATTGGATGTATTTAGAACTTAATAGTGCTAGATACATCCATTTGAGCGACAACTAATAACGGACGGTGGTGGTATTACTATACATGCATCGCGAAATAGTTGATTGTCTAGCATTACTCTGCATCTTATCTGCCCTGCCCTCCACTTTCTCCAAATTATCATATCTACATTTACTCTTACCAAAATGTTGAATAAAGCCAATGCCACTGCACACGTTGATGTCTACATTCCTCTTGTCAGTACCTTTTACCTTGTAACGCTGTACTTAATTAATTGCTATTTGATTATGTATCGTCAGTCTGCACCTGAGCTTCATTATCCTCTATTTCTTCCAATATTATTTGATATATATTTACTCTTTGCAAAATGTAGAATAATGGCAACGCTTATAAAGAATTTTCTTTGGGGAATTTATTGAATTATCTTTCCATCAACATGGAGAAGGGCTTTGTCCAACCCGTGTTAACATGTAATGTAAGTTCATCCTTCTCAAGCCTTCAAACTTTGTTCTAGTATAGATTTGGATAGGCATAATTTCCTCCACTGTTGTTTACATATGATTGGATGTTTGCAACAACTACCAGTTTTAAATTGTAGTTGTAAAAACATGTTCCTTATACAGAACAGATCCATTTATTTGCTTATATAATTGTGAAACCTGTTACGTGTCTCCTTGTTTCTCTTTCAGAGTCGTATCTCTTATGCCAGGCAGAACTTTAGGAAATATAGTGAGCCAAACCATCTTGAGGACAGCGATATGACCCCAAGGTCCTGTCTTGATGAAGACAGTGAGTTGAAGCTACTCACCAGCAGGTGTGAGACAACCTCTATGCAGTCGCTGCCTCAATCAGTTCGACTTCTTTAGTCTCAACTTAAAGCGGAAAGACTTGCTTCAGCTCAGCTCCGACTTGAAGTCAAAGATGTAATGAAGATGTCAGGGGATTGCCTTGCGCACTATGGTGCCATACAGCTAGGGATGAAGCATCTATCGTTGACACAACTGGGGTCTCATCAGCTTGTTCGGCTGCTTGCGGGGCCCGAGCTTGCCAGGTCTATTGCCTTCTGAAGTGCTCTCAGTTTTGTATATTCTTTTGTCGGCGCGTTTATATGCACTGGTGGCGACCTTTAATGCCCAGTGTATGTAATCCGCGGTCATGTTGCGATTTATTATCACCGGGTAGCGAACTTTGATTCCTAATATGCCGTGATTTCTTTGTTGTATAGTCTAGCTTTATTCTTTGGTCGGTATGCTGTAATTTAGGCCGGAAGGTTCAGTGGATCTCAGTGTTGTCGGTCTTCAGGCCGGCTCATTACTCATATGGGCCAAAACGTGGGCCTATAATCATCTTGGGCCATTAGCAGGTCTAAGCCTATAGTAGTTTCCCGCCTTTAACAGGCCATGGGCTACATATTTACTGTAGTGACAATGGGCCTTCTACGGGCCGTAGAAACAATGGGCCTTCTACGGGTCGTATCATCAATGGGCCTTAGACGGGCCGTATGATCGATTGGCCAAACATGGGCCAAAAACAAACCGCATTATGGCCGTAAACGGGCTAGAGTTGGAGTCGCCCATTCATGGGCCGACCATAACGGGCCGTCGTTAATAGGTCGTATTTGATGACGCTATGAAAACGGCCCAACGTATTAACGGGCCACAAACGGGCCGACTGTAACTACGGGCTGAATTTGGCCCACAAGCAGAAAATGGTAGTAACGGGCCGTAAGTAACCGAATGCTGGAAATGAGCCCAAGAATAAATGGGCCCTGAGAAGGCCGAAAGATAACATGGGATGCAAACGGCACAATGGATTAATGGGTATAAAGTGATACAGTGTTCATTACGGGCCAGTTTCACCACAGGTCGTTAATGGGCCAAGAGTTACAAAGGGCCTCATTTGGGCCGAAAGACGTCATGGGCCATACATGGGCCGGAACTTAAAATGGGTTGGAATCATATTGGATGGCCCAGATGACGCTACTCGGCCTAATTCGGATAGGTCGTAACGGGCCCTGGGTTAGCGGGCTGTAAATGGGCTATATGCGAATAGGCCGTTAACAGGCTTTTCATGGGCCGGCTCGCCACCTTTTGACCAAGTCAAACGGGCCGGCCTTTTCACACGAATGGGCCTCTGTTGGACCATGCCATGTGTCGACGTATCATAGGCGCCTTCTGTCCAATGAGTGGATGACATCTGTCCCAACGGTGAGCCGACACGTGTTTCCTCCAGCCAATGATGATTTTACATGTGGAAAATCCCCATTGGTCGGGGCTGTTAGTGGGTTATCAGATCCAAAACCGGACCCGATAGCTTAACGGCGTTCCGTTATGGTGGATGCCACGTGTCGGTCACCCTTGACGAAAGCACTTCTGTGACGCGCGATTTATCGTCATGGAAGTGGACACTTCCGTGATGATAATTTTGGTAATGTCATGGAACACTTCTACGACAACACAGGTATGACTATCTTGATTCTGTCATAAAATTGTCATGGATGCACATGCATGACAAAAAATGGGACCTACTGTGACAAACACGTATCATCACGGAAGTGTATTTTTTGTAGTGGTTATAACTATCTCATGATGAATATCATCCAACAAGTCACCGACCCAATGCCTACAAACTTTTCCATATTGTTTCTGCTAAGTTATTACTGCTATCATCACTATTACACTTGCTACAAAATTACTGCTATCACTGTTACTGTTACTATTGCTGCTATCACTACTATCAAAACTATCAAACTACTTTGCTACTGATCCCTTTGCCGCAGATAATTAATCTCCAGGTGTGGTTGAATTGACAACTCAGCTGCTAATACCTTCAAATATTCTTTGGCTCCCCTTGTGTCGAATCTATAAATTTGGATTGAATACTCTACCCTCGAAAACTGTTGCGATCCCCTATACTTGTGGGTTATCAAAAAAACCCATTCAACTTGATAATGGGAGTAACGTTGGATCAATGCGAATACTTTAGGAATTATCGCTTGACTCAAAAGGGAAAACTTTTATGGGATCAAATTCATATGTTGCATTGGTATTATTGGGATTTATGCCAGAGATATGATTATACTTGTTGCTCTAGGATGAATGCTCCACATCTTCCCTTTTCATGTGAATTTAATGATAATGAAACCTTGGCTTCTTATGCTAGAGGTATTTATGATTACTATGATGTGGAACAAATAGAAGAATTTGTTGCTTTTAAGGGTGCTTATGCAATTGAATCTTTGTTTGAAAAGTTTGAAATTTTGATGATTCAGTTTATAGACCTGAAAATTTTGCTATCCTTAAATATTGCTATGATTATAAATACAATTCCGATATTGATGCATTTATTGAGAAAGTCTCTGCTATGCAAGAAGAGACTAATATTTTGTAGGAGTCTATGGAAGAAGGAATTGATGAAACTGTGAGCTCATTGGATGAAAAAGATGATAAGGAGAGCGAAGAACAAGCGAAGGAAGACCGGATTGATCACTCATGCCTACCTTCTAATGAGAGTAACCCTCCAACTCATACATTGTTTAATGTTCCTTCGTTCTTACCAAAGGATGAATGCTATGATAATTGCTATGATCCCGTTGATTCTTTTGAAATATCCCTTTTTGATGAACTTGATGCTTGCTATGCTTGTGGCCAAGATGCCAATATGAATGATGCTTATGGAGATGAACTTGCTATTGTTCCTTATGTTAAACATGAAATTGTTGCTATTGCACCCACACATGATAGTCCTATTATCTTTTTGAATTCTCCGAACTACACTATATCGGAGAAGTTTGCTCTTGTTAAGGATTATATTGATGCTTGCCTTTTACCGTTGCACATGATGATTTTGATGAATATAATATGCATGTGCTTGCTGCTCCTACTTGCAATTATTATGAGAGAGGAACTATATCTCCACCTCTCTATGTTTCCAACACGATAAAATTGCAAGAAACTGCTTATGCTATGTATTGGCCTTTTCTTGATGTGCATGAATTGTCCTTGTATGACATGCCGATGCATAGGAAGAGAGTTAGACTTCATCATTGCTTGATATATGTTGCCTTGTGCTCACTACTAAATGCCAAATCATTGTTAATTAAAATTGGCTTTGATATACCTTGGGATCTGGGTGGGTTCATTACTTGAGCACTTTATGCCTAGCTTAATGGCTTTAAAGAAAGCGCTGCGAGGGAGACAACCCAGAAGTTTTAGAGAGTCATTTATTTTTGTTGAGTGCTTTTATATAGCTTAAAAACAAAAAAAAATATAGAGGGGAACTTAAAACTTCACAAAAAGAAAAGTGAAAACTTTGTTCATGCCCATGGAAACTTTGTGAATCTTAATTACAGAAACTTTTCAACAAAAATAATTACCCCTTGTATAATTCCATTGTATTATAAAAATAATGTGCCAAGATTTGCCTTTAGGATGATTAGATTGCTTGTTGGTTTGTGCGGTGCAAAACAAAAACTTTGGCTGTAGTGCGCGATTTTACATTTTTTTACTGGAACGTCAAACGGTTCTGGAACTTTTTGCACTGTATTTCTATACAAATTGTTTATTTTTCCTATTTTTTCATAATTTTTGGAGTACCAGAAGTATGGTTAATGTTCAGATTACTACAGACTGTCCTGTTTAAGGCAGATTCTGTTTTTGATGCATTGTTTGCTTGTTTTGATGAAACTATCAATTTCTATCAGTGGATTAAGCCATGGAAAAGTTATATTACATAAGCTAAAATGCAAAAACAAAATATGAATTGGTTTGCAACAGTACTTAGAGTAGCGATTTGCTTTATTATACTAACGGATCTTACCGGGTTTTCTGTTGAGTTTTGTGTGGATGAAGTGATCAAAGATCGAGGAGGTCTCGATGCGAGGAGAAGGAGGAGAGGCAAGAGCTCAAGCTTGGGGATGCCCAAGGCACCCCCAAGTAAATATTCAAGGAGACTCAAGCGTCTAAGCTTGGGGATGCCCCGGAAGGCATCCCATCTTTCTTCAACAAATATCGGTATGTTTTCGGTTTCGTTTCGTTCATGTGATATGTGCAAATTAAACCTTGGCGCGTCTTTTGATTTTAGTTTCCATTTTCTTTTATGCACCATGCTGGTATGAGATAGTCCATGGTTGATTTATAGAATGCTCATTGCACTTCACTTATATCTTTTGAGTGTGGCTTTATAGAATGCTTCATGTGCTTCACTTAGATCATTTGAAGTTTGGATTGCCTATTTATCTTCACATAGAAAAACCGTTGTTTGAAGAATGCTCTTTTGCTTCACTTATATTTGTTAGAGCATGGTCTTTTGTAGAAATAATTAAAATCTCATGCTTCACTTAGATATATTTGGAGAGTCAAAAGGAATTGGTCAATTGCATGGTTAGTCATCAAATCCTACATAAAACTTATGGATCACTGAATATGATATGTTTGATTCCTTGCAATAGTTTTGCGATATGGAGATGGAATATGTGGGAGGTACTCGTAAACGGTTGTGGTTAGTAAGAATATTGGTGTTAAGGTTTGTGATTCCCGAAGCATGCACGTATAGTCTCTCGTTATGCTATGATGTTAGAACATGATTTATTATTGATTGTCTTCCTTATGAGTGGCAGTCAGGGATGAGCGATGGTCTTTTCCTACCAATCTATCCCCCTAGGGGCATGCGTAGTAGTACTTTGCTTTGAGGGCTAATAAACTTTTGCAATAAGTATATGATTTCTTTATGACTAATGTGAGTCCATGGATTATACGCACTCTTACCTTTTCGCAATTTGCTAGCCTCTACGGTACTGTGCATTGCCCTTTCTCACATCGAGACGTGGTGGAAACTTCGCGGGTGCATCCAAACCTCGTGATATGATATGCTCTATCACACATAAGCCTTATTATATCTTGCTCAAAACAGCCACCATGCCTACCTATTATGGCTTTTCCATGGCCATTCCGAGATATATTGTCATGCAACTTCCACCGCTTCCGTTTGATGACTTGAGCATTCATTGTCATATTCCTTTGCATGATCATATAGCTGACATAGTAGTTGTGGCTCAGCAACCATTGTCGGTGTCAAAACTGGCGGATCTCGGGTAGGGGGTCCCGAACTGTGCGTCTAGGTCGGATGGTAACAGGAGGCAGGGGACACGATGTTTTACCCAGGTTCGGGCCCTCTTGATGGAGGTAAAACCCTACGTCCTGCTTGATTAATATTGATGATATGGGTAGTACAAGAGTAGATCTACCACGAGATCAGAGAGGCTAAACACTAGAAGCTAGCCTATGGAATGATTGTTGTTCGTCCTACGGACTAAAACTCTCCGGTTTATATAGACACCGGAGAGGGCTAGGGTTACACAGAGTCGGTTACAATGGTAGGAGATCTACGTATCAGTATCGCCAAGCTTGCCTTCCACACCAAGGAAAGTCCCTTCCGGACACGGGACGAAGTCTACAATCTTGTATCTTCATAGTCCAGGAGTCCGGCCGAAGGTATAGTCCGGCCATCCGGACACCCCCTAATCCAGGACTCCCTCAGTAGCCCCTAAACCAAGCTTCAATGACGACAAGTCCGGCGCGCAGATTGTCTTCGGCATTGCAAGGCGGGTTCCTCCTCCAAGTACTTCATAGAAGATTTTGAACACAAAGGTAGTGTCCGGCTCTGCAAAATAAGTTTCCACATATTGCCATAGAGAGAATAATATTTACACAAATCTAATCTGCTGACGTATTCCGTAGCGTGACATCACACCACGGCCAAGTCTTTATTCGAATCGTTTTATTGTCCCACCTCAACGCGTTTAGCGAGGCGGTTTCCTTGGCACGTCTTGTTAAAGCAGACATCGTGTCCCCTTATTCCGGGATTCTCATCAATACGGGTGTGGGTAACCCAACCGCGCCATTGACTATGGCGCTTGGGAGATAAGCGAGTTTTACCAGGCTGGTGGGGGCGCATAGTCACGTCCGCCCATATAAGGGGATAAGGATCCACCTTTTCATCCACGCCTTCTTTCTCCTTTGCCTATCCATTTCCGCGCACTCGAGCTCTAGCGCCCAAGTCCACACACCCCACCTCAACCTTCTCCAGCCATGTCCGGAGCGGGAGGCAAGTGGATGGTCTCCTCCGTCATGGAGGGGCACATCAAAAAACTGAGGAAGGCCGGATACTTATCTAACGACAATGCGCACCGGCTTCCCGAAGAGGGGCAGCTCATCCCCACCCCCAGGCCCCATGAGAGGGTGGTGTTCCTCCCCCATTTCCTCTGTGGACTGGGCTTCCCTCTCCACCCATTTGTCCGGGGGCTCATGTTCTACTATGGCCTGGATTTCCACGATCTGGCCCCGAACTTTGTCCTCAATATCTCGGCGTTTATCATCGTGTGCGAGGCTTTCTTCTGCATCCGCCCCCATTTCGGCCTATGGCTCAAGACTTTCAATGTCAAGCCGAAGGTGGTGCGCTGCACTCAGGCGGAGTGCAGAGGCGCCATGGTGGGCAAGATGCCCAACGTCCTATGGCCCGAGGGCTCCTTCATGGAGTCCCTAAAGGGGTGGCAATTGGGGTGGTTTTACATCACCGAGCCGCGCGACCCTGAATGGGTCGCAGCCCCCGAGTTTCGATCCGGACCCCCTACGCGGCTCACCTCCTGGAAAGAGACGGGCCTGTCGTGGGGTAAAAAAGGAGAGCTGATCGGAGTCCAAACATGCGTCCAAACCCTGGTGGACAGGAATCTCAAACTTGTCAACGTAGTCCCTGGATCCTCCCGTCGGATTCTCCCGTGTCAACAACAGGCTTTCAACCTGTGGGAGTTCGACCCGGCGCGACACCGAACTCTGAGCAGGCTCTTCGACACGACGTACAAAGATGCCTGGAATGTGCTTTTCAAGGGCGCCGAGGCCCCCACATCCGCTACCGAGGATCGCGGATTCAGCACGCAACGTCACGCTCGTGCGGTAAGCTGTTTTCACCTTTTACAGGGTATTAGTTTTTCATAGTTTGACTCCATGCGGGATCAAAGTTCCCTTACCTTTGACAGGATTGGCAGGAGACGTCCGGACAGATCAACTGTCCGGCTCCTTTGCCTGAAGGCCCAGCGGACGCTCGCTTGGCGAAGCTGCTGGTTCCGGCACCCTATGTGGTGCCGGAGAAGAAGGCCAAGAAGAAGGCCACGGGGACTCGGAAGAGTGCCCGGCGCCTGGGGTGTCGGATTCATCATCCGACGACTCCAAGACGCACTCCTCCCGTGAAGACGAGGAGGAGGAAGAAGCGACCTCTCCCCCTCCAGCGGGGGGTGAGAAGAAAAGGAAGGCCGCCCCAACTGGGGAGGCCGAAGGGTCCAAGAAGGGGAAAACCCTTCCTCCGGACGGCTCCACCAACGCCGACGACGGCGAAGAGGAGTGGCCGCACAGGGCAAAGCCCCTGGCGAGATCGTAAGTGTCCGGATACCAGAGTGATTCATAGTATTCTTCCATTGCACAACTCTTCCTTATGTCGAACATGTTTATGCAGTCCACCCAAAGACCGGCTCGACGTGTCGTCGAGCGGTTCCCTGGATTCGTCGGATGTGAATTCCCTTCCAACGGCTACCTCCCCCCACCCTACGGACGACGCCGAGGTGCTGTCCCAACAGGTTCCAAACCAGGAGGAGGTGGTCCTGGAGGCGCCGCAAGGCGACATCCCGGACTCCAGGCGCAAAGGGGATAAAACCCCCAAGGTCTCCGAGTCTGGCCTTGAGCCGGACACCGCGCCGGAACCTTCAATGGTTCCGGACTCCAGTAGGCGGCCTCCTTCCAAGAGGAGCGAGCCTACCGAGCCGGTGACCTCCGTCCAACCGGAGGCACCGGACAATTTGCTGGAGACGCTTAACGGCGCCTCCATCGACGAGGAGCACCGCACTATTATGAGTGCGGTGATCCAGAAGGTTCAGTCCGCCAAGAGCGGACTGACTGAAGCCTGTGCCAGCCTTCTAACAGGCTTTGAGGTAGGTAAAGAATATGTAAAAATATTACCGCATAGACAGTAGCCCCTGATGCTCTGTTCGGCGTTCGGAAAGAAAAGCCGAATAGAGGATCTAATAATCACACGAGTCTAACATAATCAAGTCAATATGCATATGCAGGCTTCGCTGCTGGCCTCCGCCGCACTGACTGCGGAGGTGGATACGCTGAAGCAGAACCTCGCGCGGTCCGAGAACGAGCTCGGCCATGCCAAGAGGAAACTCGAGGAGAAGGAAGGTAAGTAATACCTTGCGCAATTATATAGAGAAGATGTGGTTGCAAAAAATGACAGGATCAACGTGCTATTATAGGGGCCACGGTCGAGGTGGCAACCCTTAAGCAAGCACTGTCCAAGGCCGAAAACAGGGCGGCCGCGGAGCGCACGGAGAGAGAGAAGCAGGAGGCGCGGGTGGAGGAGGTGCAGAAAGAGCTCCAGGCTCTCGTGAAAAAACACGAGAGTTTGGAGCTTGACTCAAAGACGCAAGCGTCCGAGCTTGCGGCAGCCCTCAAAAGCGCGAAGTCTGCCAAGGCCGAAGCCCAGAAAGCCCTCAAAGAAATTGATGCGATGAAGAAGATAGCGGCGGGTAAGGCATTCATTATGCAAAGCAAGCATGTGAAAGTGAATTATTTGTTACTTACCCGAGTCCGGAGCTCTCCAGGAGCATTCGCAGATTTGCCCCACAGTGCGTCTGATGCCGCCGCCTACTACCGAGCCGAGGAGGGGAGCTCGACGGAGAAGGTGTTCTGGTCTCAATATGCTGAGGCCGGACACCTGGTGCCTTTGAGCGACCAGCTGAAGCAGATGGTCGAGCTCCACAAGGTTGCCGAACAGGCCGTAAAGGGCCTCGTAGTTCGGCTGTGGCCTGGAGAGGCTCTTCCTGGGAGCTACTTCGGGCTGGTGAGGCGGTTGGTGGATGCCTGTCCCCGGCTTGAAGTAATCAAGCGCTCCGTCTGCATCGAAGGTGCCCGTAGGGCGCTTGCCCGTGCTAAAGTGCACCGGGCAAGATGGATGCGGAGAAGCCGGTGAAGGACGGGCCGCCGCCGGGCAAGGAGCATCGCGTCCCGGAAGCGTATTATGAGGGCGTCCTGAAGGGTGCCCGCCTTATAGCGGATGAATGCTCCAAAGATGTAATTTTTGAGTAAACTCGCATTTGTGATCCTGTACGCTGAAAACTTGTTCATATGCGCTAAGCAACGCTTTTGAATTTAAAATATTACCTTCTGTGCGGCCGTTTATCAAATTTGAGAGATGGCGAGTCGTCGGCTTCTGCCCCCATGGCACGAGTGCTGGGGTGTTCGGGATAAACATGAGCGCTCTTTTTCCCATTCTTGGGTCCTTCGAGGGAGGCGCTCGACACAACGAACAAGGCAATCAGACTATAATGCTTGAACACTCTCACTTAGACATAGAATTCTATAATCTTAAATTTCGGCGAAGCCCCTGGTGTTCGGAAGACCGAGTTCGGGGCGCTATCCAAGCCTAGGCCGGACAAAGCCGACTCCTCGCTCTAAGCGGCATAAGTCTTTAGGGACTCGAAAACCTCTCGAACAGCGACCAGCTCTCGCCTCATCATGACGGTCAGTTTTAGCTTTCTCTACTGAGGTGCTTAGCCCAGCTCAACTGGGGCACAATCGCAGTAGTTCTCCTAGTGCTACCTTAGCCGATATAACGGAACATAAGGTACCAAAACATAGGAGCCGGGCAAACCCAACTATTGACCCAAGACATGATTCGGAGCCGATGCATATAATGCTATAAGTTCGGGGTGCCGCACTTGTGAAAGTGTTCGAACTTCTCACACCATGTTGTGGGGTACTTAAGCCCCTGGCGTATTGGCCGTACCAAAGTGTATGGGTGCAACATGTCATTAATGAACATATATTCGTAAAAAAGAGGTAATGCAATAATAGACGGAAGCTATGCATTGTTTATTTAAAAAAGCTGCGATCAAAGCAGAACGATACAAATAGTGCGATAAGCAAAAGATGGGACTATCAAATATGTCCTTTCCAGGGGCGAGCTGCGGAATGTTATGCGAAACAGGTATACTGCTCGTTATAGAGACCACCTTAGAGTTCCGTAGTGTGGCGTAGCTTTCTGCTTCCCTGGTTGTATCGTTTGTGCGGCAATTGTACTGCCGGACAAGCCTTCCGAAGAATGGAGTCCTGAAAATAAGAGAAAATTAAGAAATCGGCAGCCCCTAGTGCGGTCTAAGCCGCGTTTCGGGCGTGCCGTGATGGTGCCCCTCCCCCTGTGCCCATGGTATTTCTAGAGCGTAGTTATGTACGTGCAACACTGGTTTCGCAAGTTCGCGAGGGCTGGGGTTGGGGCCGCATTGCTACGCTTGCTCGGAACGTGCCAGGTGGTCTTGTTGTAGGTTACTCCGGGCGCGCTTGATGGTGTCCGAACGTTTAATGGCCGGACTGGAGAATTGCCTTGAGAGGCTGCTTTGTACTTCCGCTGCGATAGCCGCCGTATGCTCCTCCATTCGAAGAGAGCGTTCGGTGTTTCCATTGACCGTGATGACGCCTCGAGGGCCTGGCATCTTGAGCTTGAGGTATGCGTAGTGCGGCACCGCATTGAACTTGGCAAATGCGGTTTGCCCGAGCAGTGCGTGATAGCCACTGCGGAACGGGACTATGTCGAAGATTAACTCCTCGCTTCGGAAATTATCCGGAGATCCGAAGACCACTTCAAGTGTAACTGAGCCTGTACAGTTGGCTTCTACACCTGGTATGACGCCTTTAAAGGTCGTTCTGGTGGGTTTAATCCTCGAGGGATCGATGCCCATTTTCCGCACTGTATCTTGATAAAGCAGGTTCAGGCTGCTGCCGCCGTCCATAAGGACTCTAGTGAGGTGAAATCCATCAATAATTGGGTCTAGAACCAATGCGGCGAATCCACCATGACGGATGCTAGTGGGGTGGTCCCTTCGATCAAAAGTGATCGGGCAGGAAGACCATGGGTTGAACTTTGGGGCGACTGGCTCCATCGCGTATACGTCCCTTAGCACACGCTTCCGCTCCTTCTTGGGGACGTGGGTTGCGTATATCATGTTCACCGTCCGCGCTTGTGGGGGAAAACCTTTCTGTCTGCTGTTGTTCGGCGGCCGGGGCTCCTCCTCATCATCGCTATGCAGCCCCTTGTCTCTACTTTCGGCATTTAACTTGCCTGCCTGCTTGAACACCCAACAATCCCTGTTGGTGTGATTGGCTGGTTTTTCGGGGGTGCCATGTATCTGGCATGAGCGGTCGAGTATTCGGTCCAAACTGGACGGGCCCGGAGTATTTCTTTTGAATGGCTTTTTCCGCTGACTGGGTTTAAAGCCTTTGAATCCGGCATTAACTTCCGTATCCTCAGCATTGTCGCCGTTAATGCGGCGTTTTTGCTTGTTGCGACGCGACCCGCCACTGTCGGGGATATACCCCGCGGTATGACCCGGCCAGATGTATAACCCGGCCGGACTTGGCGACTCACTAATGACCCGCCCTGACTGGACGACTCACTAAGTGACCCGCCCGAGCCTGGCGACTTATGGGTGACCTGGCAAGCGGATCAAAGGAGCGACAAGACCCGGGGGCCCAAGAGGCTCAAAGCCCAGAAGGCCGGCTACGTTATGGTAGGCCGGCTTAAGAGGAAAGGCACGAGGAATATCTCCTTTACGAGGAAGCAAGACCCGGACTTGTAATCAACTTGTAAGAGAAGATAGACTAATCCTAGTCCTACTAGGACTCCACATGTAACCCGCCCCTCTAACTTATATAAGGAGGGGCAGGGCTCCCCAAAGAGGGACAGGCAACAAGAAACAATATCTAGGGATAGACACCAAGAGGAGAGCCGGCTTACGGTGACTTCCTCATAATCATAATGAGACCTAGCCACAAACAGCATGTAGGGTTATTACCGGATGATGTTTCCCGGGGCCCGAAGCTGTCTAAATCCTCGTCTTGTGTGTTGCGTCTCTCGATTACGCTCAACCCCTTCAAGCTACCACATAGGTGCGTTGGCCTCGCGACTAAGTCCTTACACTAGGACATCTGTCGTGTCAATTCCACGACAGTTGGCGCCCACCGTGGGGCCTGCGCACGGTGGTGTTGAGTTCTTGGAGGGTTCTTTCCAGGGTTTTGAGAAGTTCGTGATTTTCAGATGAAGCAGAGCCAGATTGCGTCTGTGGGCACCGTGACACGCAACCAGGCGATCTGTCTTGGCGGGATCACTTTCCGCTGCTTCATCGTGAGAAGCTAAGGCAGAGGAGGTTCCATCAGTATGGATCAAAATCATCAAATTACAGTTGTTTTGGTTTGATTTGGCAAGTCGCCGCCGCCGCGTACAGGGGTCGCCGAGACCGAGGCGCTGCCAGATTCGGACGCACAACCATGTTTTTTTCTGTTTCACAAGTAAATTCGTGTCGTGAGGGGCTGATCTGGCTAGCTGTTCACTTCCCTAGCATACGCCCGCCGCGTCACGCGGGTGCCTGACCGCTGCCTAGCTGTTGTTGCTTCTCCACCCGTGATGCACTTCCATCTGACGATCTGCTAGTCGGTTGCAGCCTAGCATCCTGTATGCGTTTCTGCTGTTACTACACCTCCGAGGCTGAATCATGCTAGTCCATGAGAAGATCGAAGCCAACATCTATTACTACGTTGTTTACACCTCAAGTCAAAAGAAAGAAAACAAAGCCAAGAGGAGACGTATTCAGTTACTCCCGTGTGAAAAAAAACAGTTGAATTGGTCAAAGCGACTACGACCCGGAGAAAGATAGGGACGTGGACAAGGATTCGGCCCTGGCCTGCGATGCTCTAGCTTCTGCCTGTGAGCCGGCCGAGCGGACATCTGAGTCTCCTGACCCGCCGTAGCTACCGCCTTTGCCGGCCCTGCCTTCGCGGTCCTCTGCCCATGCCTCGTTGGAGTCGCCGAGCCGCTGCTCCTGTCGCTGCATGTTGCGCCGGGGCCGCCGCACCCCGCACCCGCCTCTGCCGCAAGGCCGCCTGTATGAGCCGCCGGTTTCAATATTGTCGCTTGGTCGTGTCCTCTGCTCCTCTACCAGGACCTCGACTGCCTCCGAGCAGGCGCTGCTGTGTCCTCGCCTCTGTACGAGCCGCTGCGCTGGGCCGCCCCTACCGCAAGTCGGCCCTGCCTCGCCGACCTCCGTTGGCATCGCCGGCAAGTCACCTTAAGCCGCCACTATGGCCAGGGACCCGCCTCAAGTCGCCACTGCTCATGTTGAGCAGACATCATCGCTGTGTTTTCTTGGCCGGCTTCCGCTGTCGTTTCCTGCATCGCGAGTCGCTGTTCGGTTTCCGACCCACCGCCTTTTGGGTCCGTCCTTGACCCGGCCTGACTGCTGTGCCGTGGGCTGCCTTCACCGTCGTTTCCTTTGCAGCACAGAATACAGCCAACGCTGGACCTAATGGTTCAAAACCACAGCCTCGATGGTACTTCAATCAAGACGTTCTGTGAACGTGCAAGTTCACCCTATGTGAAACAAGAAAAAGACAAAGAAGGAAAGGACGGGCAGGGTGTTGTTATCATTGTGCCACTTAAAGGAATGAGGAGATAAAATCTGCCCAGAGTCACGTCAAAGATGCCAGGCAATTTGACCTAGCACTGGGTTGCTGGATGTTGTCCATAATTTCAACTGTGGATTTATCGGTGTGTTGAAACTTGGTCTGCTCCATCTCTGTCTGTCTGACAAAAAAAATGCCAGGTGTGCGCAAGTCGCCACCCGTGCAGCTTAATCTACGTCAACCCGCCGGAGCCACGCTGAGCCGCCCTTGCCGCTTTGAGCCACCGGGGTTATATTAAGTCACTGGTCTGCCTGAGCCACCTCTGTCGCGATAAACGGATCATCCAACGTCCAAACAAATCAGGTGATATCCATCCAAGTTTGATTTATTAGCACATGTTGTTTTTGTCAAAGAACAAGTTTATCTTTGCCTTGGTCTACAATATTGTTTATGCAGGGCAATTATTTATGACAAAAAGTGATATTATACCGCGGAGATGGAGGCACGCCAACACCTTTTGGCACAGGTGGTCGTCGTTACTCAACGAATTCCCGCACCGGTTTACAACACCATGTCCGTCTCTCGCGACCGCACCGGCTTACAACGTCGTGGCCGTCTCTCGCGACCGCACCAGCTTACAACGCCGTGACCGTCTCTCGTGACCGCGGCCGACTCTCCCGTCCACACCGGTTTAAAACACCGCGGCCGAAAAATCTGTCAGCACCCGCGGCTGACTCAGCCGTAATTGATTTCAGTTTCACCATGGTGATCATCAACTCCGCGGTGATAATTGCTGACCTGACGCATCAGGTGAAATCCATCCAGCATATTTTTATATATTGTATATTGCTTTCTTTAAAAAAGCAATTACTCTGGTTTGCAAGTTGTCCCATGTAGGATTCAAACCGGTCTATATCATGGTTAATTATGAAGAATCTCAAGCCAACTCCTCAAGTCGGCTTAAGACTCGGGGGCTACAATGGTATGGCTCGGCAAAAATTAGCCGGTTTCAATGAATTCAAGAACTCCGGGTCATTGAAGAGAAGATAACCCGGCCCCGGAGGCTACTCTTTATTAGCGAATATTTAAAGGCCGTCAGAAAAATTTCCGGCTTAAAATGAGGATTCCAGTTTAAAATATAGCTCAAGAGACATCTCTCTCCCGCAAAGCTTTGAAGCTATCAAATCCGGCTCAAGGTAAATTTGTCTTTCACAAAGTTTTGAAGTTTTTAAATCCGGTTTAAAGTTCCGGATTCAAAAAGATTTAAATCTCTCGCAAGTTCGAGTTCTCAGAAGAATTAAAGGTTGCCAAAAGAACTTGCTGCCATGATGCGCGGTTCAAACTTGGATATCCTGCCTTACGGCTTATCTTATTATGATCACTTGGGGGCTTCCTGCTCATCGAGCATAGCTATCAATACCCTCTTGATCGGCGCAATGCCAAAATTTATATGGTCACTTGGGGGCTTCCTGTTCAAACATAGGTCGTATTCGAACCAAAGAGAACATAGCTGTCGATACCCTTTTGATTGGCAAACTGCCGAACCTACTTGGGGGCTTCTTGATCGTATCCGAATCATAGCTCAACCCCTTTGGGAATTGACGTGGATCGTATTCGAATCAGCATCGTTAAACAACTCTCAAGGTCATTTGGGGGCTTCCTGTTCAAACATAGGTCGTATTCGAACCAAAGAGAACATAGCTGTCGATACCCTCTTGATCGGCACCGCCAAAGCCACTGGGGGCTATATGATCGTATTCTAATCTTAGATTAACCCCTTTGGAACGGTTTACTAATCGTATCCGAATTAGAAGCCTCAAAAAGTTTTATTCTGTCTCTGGTAAAGTTTATTGCAGCCACAATTACTTAACTTGAGACCTTTTTGCGATTATATCTCAAATATATATAAGTGTTTTATGCTTAAGCCGGCTTGACTTTTGATTATAAGTCGCCAGTTTACGACAATCATCATCTATGTGGAAGCATTGGCTTCTAAGGATTGGGTTATCACCCTTACTGCACAGGTTATGTAAGCCGGCAGTACAAATTTAATATCACAATAGTTATATGTGAGATATTATGACCCACCCTGGTTTTGACGCTAAGTCGCCAGGGCATATGTTGTTTAAACTCTCTGCAGGATTTGCAGAAATATGACATGTAAATGATTAAGTTCAAGCTCATTACCAAAGTTGATGCTTCAAAATGATTATCCGTTCTGGATTTTTCTCAAAAGTCTATAAGCCGCCGAGTCATGAAAATTCTGGTTTACAATGAAGGCGTATTGAATCGCCATCGGCCAAGAGCCGCCGGGTATTTAAACTCCGGATTTACTTATCAACAGATAAGGTATTTGAATTCTTTAAAATACCCAACATGGCTGGATTTTCAATGATGATATTGAACGATTGAGGTTTTCATACCGGATTATATTATTCAAATTTTGAATAGCCAACGTGGCTGGATTTCTATTATGATTATCAATAACCAGTATTATGATTGAGGTTTTCAAAGTCGCTTTAGCGCCACAGTTATTATCTTTATTAATGGGCATGATTTATTTTACAATGGAGGAAATAGTCTCGAGTTGTTGCAGGCTTACGACCCGGCACTTGGGGGCTACATTATTCAAGTTGAGGTTACATCAAATATGCAAGTCTCATGTCGCTGCAAGCATGCACCATGACACTTGGGGGCTAATGCAAAGTCATTTTTATTGGCCTTATTGAAGTCCCGACTCATCCCATTGTAATGAGCCGGCCCTTGGGGGCTACCAATTGCTCATGTTAAAATTCAAGATACACAAGCCTTATTCCATTATATATTGAAGGATCCACTGCTCAGTTGGTAAAGCATAAAGCTCTTAACCTTGGGGACGTGGGTTCAAGCCCCAGGATGGGGGTTACATCATATGATATTATTTTCAATGAAAAGTCCCAGCTTAGTATTATCTTACTAAGCCGGCCCTTGGGGGCTACACGTTACTGCTCAAATTTACATCATCATATTTACAAAGTCCCTGCTCATTATTACATAATGACCCGACACTTGGGGGCTAATGCATATTGCTCTTTGCTTAAGACAATTCTAGGATGACCCGGCTACACTACTATGACTATAGCCAACTCATAGGGGCTACACAACTGGATTTCATTTAAAGCCATGGTGATAAGTCTCGGCTTATTCATGCTGATTAAACCGGCCCTTGGGGGCTACAGGTATTATGGATATAAGGGAGAAATATCTTCAAATTTTCAGTTTGAGTAAATCAGATTGACCCGGTGTCCGCAAAAATCATAAACCGGCGTCGGCGACAATTATGACTCGACATCATCTATTTATAACCCGGCAATTTTGGTAATCATAAACCGGCAAGTTTTATATCTCAAGTCGGCTGAATATAAGTTGAATATTTGAAGACCAATATTTTTGTCAAGTCAGAGCATTGAAGGCCGACTCAAATGGATGCTTTATTTACAATATTTCTTCTACAAGCAAATTGACTACGAAGTTGGTCCATTGACCCAGATTTTCCAGAAGGAGGAGATGACAAGGACTTAAGGATGATCAAGTGCCGGCTTACAAGAATATTTAACCCGGAGTGCAACCTGTCAATTTGTTCTTGTGTTTATGTTGCAGATCAGTTTAACATGGATAAATCCAAATTAAACTTGGGGGCTAATGTCGGGGATATACCCCGCGGTATGACCCGGCCAGATGTATAACCCGGCCGGACTTGGCGACTCACTAATGACCCGCCCTGACTGGACGACTCACTAAGTGACCCGCCCGAGCCTGGCGACTTATGGGTGACCTAGCAAGCGGATCAAAGGAGCGACAAGACCCGGGGGCCCAAGAGGCTCAAAGCCCAGAAGGCCGGCTACGTTATGGTAGGCCGGCTTAAGAGGAAAGGCGCGAGGAATATCTCCTTTACGAGGAAGCAAGACCCGGACTTGTAATCAACTTGTAAGAGAAGATAGACTAATCCTAGTCCTACTAGGACTCCACATGTAACCCGCCCCTCTAACTTATATAAGGAGGGGCAGGGCTCCCCAAAGAGGGACAGGCAACAAGAAACAATATCTAGGGATAGACACCAAGAGGAGAGCCGGCTTACGGTGACTTCCTCATAATCATAATGAGACCTAGCCACAAACAGCATGTAGGGTTATTACCGGATGATGTTTCCCGGGGCCCGAAGCTGTCTAAATCCTCGTCTTGTGTGTTGCGTCTCTCGATTACGCTCAACCCCTTCAAGCTACCACATAGGTGCGTTGGCCTCGCGACTAATTCCTTACACTAGGACATCTGCCATGTCAATTCCACGACAGCCACTGCTTTCCTTGGTATCCGAATCATCAGGGCTCTTGGTCATGTTATTGTTGCAAGCTAGCCAGCTGTCTTCTCCCGCGCAAAAGCGGGTCATAAGTGTCGTGAGGGCTGCCATAGATTTCGGCTTTTCCTGTCCTAGGTGCCGTGCAAGCCACTCGTCGCGGATGTTATGCTTGAAGGCTGCTAGGGCCTCTGCGTCCGGACAGTCGATGATTTGATTTTTCTTGGTTAGGAACAGTGTCCAGAATTGTCTGGCCGATTCCTCTAGCTGCTGAATTATGTGGCTTAGGTCATCGGCGTCTGGTGGTCGCACATAAGTGCCCTGGAAATTGTCGAGGCATGCAGCTTCCAGGTCCTCCCAACAACCAATTGATTCTGCTGGCAAGCTGTTAAGCCAATGCCGGGCTGGTCCTTTAAGCTTGAGTGGAAGGTATTTGATGGCGTGTAGGTCATCACCGCGGGCCATGTGGATATGAAGGAGATAGTCCTCGATCCATACCGCAGGATCTGTTGTGCCATCGTATGATTCGATGTTCATGGGTTTGAAACCCTCGAGGATTTGATGATCCATTACTTTATCTATGAAGCATAGTGGGTGTGCGGCGCCTCTGTATTGGGCTACATCACGACACAGCTCAAACGAGCTTTGTCTACTGTGTTCGGCCCGGCTGGATTTACTGTATCCTGCGTGACAAGTACCATCTCGTGCCGTGGGGCGCCCACGTGATCCGTAGATCGATCTTGTTTGCCTTGCCTTGTCCTCCAATATATCGCGCAGGTCTGGCGCATTTTCCCATGCCTTGGTAGTTTTTGAGCGGCGCCGGGGTGCGGCTTGAGTGGAGGGCCGAGAGGCCTCTCTATCGCGGCCACGGGGTGGTCGGTCGGCCGCATCATGCGTTGGTGATGTAGGTTTAGGTGCTTCATCCTCTAATTGGGGTAGCAACCTGTGCTTTGGGTAGCTCTTGGAGGGGCGTTCGAGTTCATACTCTTCGACCGCAAGGACTTCAGTCCATCTGTCGGCTAGCAAATCTTGATCAGCTCTAAGCTGTTGCTGTTTTTTCTTGAGGCTGCTCACCGTGGCCATAAGCCTGCGTTTGAAACGCTCTTGTTCGACAGGATCCTCCGACACGACAAATTCATCGTCGTCGAGGCTTGCCTCGTCTTCGGAGGGAGGCATATAATTATCGTCCTCGACCTCTCTGTCTGCCGCTCTCTCATGAGGGCTGGCTTCTCTATCCTCCTGTGCTGAATCTTGCTGGAGGTGGTTGTCTTCGGCACTGTCCGGGGTGTTATTATCCCCCGTGCCGGAATCACCGTTTTTGTTTTGGCGGGATTTAGAGCAGCGCCGCTGACGCTGACGCTTAGGCTGCTTCTTGGAGGGGTCATCCTCCGCTGTTCCATCGCCATTGCCTTCTTTTGGGGTGTTCACCATGTATATATCATATGACAAGGTGGCTTTCCAGTGCCCTATAGGCGCTGGTTCTTGATCGTCTCCTGCATCGGCGTCCATACCGTCGATGTCTTCGGAGTCGAAGTCGAGCATGTCGGTTAAATCATCGACAGTGGCTACGAAGTGGGTGGTGGGTGGGCTTTGAATTTCTTCATCATCCGCATCCCAACCTTGCCGACCATAGTCCGGCCAGGGCTCTCCTGACAAAGAGAGAGACTTTAGTGACTTCAGAATATCGCCGAAGGGCGAGTGCTGAAAGATGTCCGCGGCGGTGAACTCCATGATCGGCGCCCGATCAGGTTCGATCGGTCGGGGTGCGGAGGGCTCGGAGTCTGGAGAGGAGTCCGGCTCCTTGGAGTCACGGGCTTCGCAGAGAATAGGGCTGGTGTTCGGCTCGATCGCCGTAGAAATTGCAGCCCCCGAGGCGGTGTCTAACCACCCATCCTCGGTTGGTGTGATCGGCTCCGAGCTAGGGGTCGGAGCGGACACAGGTGCGGCCTCCAGGGCACTGTTCGTCGGCAGAGCTAAATCATGCCCATCGTGACAGTGTGGCGCGCTCGGCTGTGGCTCGAATCCGTCGAAGATCAAGTCTTCGCGGATGTCGGCCGTGTAGTTCAAACTTCCAAATCTGACCTGATGGCCAGGGGCGTAGCTTTCGATCTGCTCCAGATGACAAAGCGAATTGGCCCGCAGTGCAAAGCCGCCGAATACGAAGATCTGTCTGGGGAGAAAAATCTCACCCTGGATCGCATCGCTGTTGATGATCGGAGAAGCCATCGGGCCTAAAAGTGACGACACAGAGGAACTCTCAATGAAAGCACCAATGTCGGTGTCAAAACCGGCGGATCTCGGGTAGGGGGTCCCGAACTGTGCGTCTAGGTCGGATGGTAACAGGAGGCAGGGGACACGATGTTTTACCCAGGTTCGGGCCCTCTTGATGGAGGTAAAACCCTACGTCCTACTTGATTAATATTGATGATATGGGTAGTACAAGAGTAGATCTACCAAGAGATCAGAGAGGCTAAACCCTAGAAGCTAGCCTATGGTATGATTGTTGTTCGTCCTACGGACTAAAACTCTCCGGTTTATATAGACACCGGAGAGGGCTAGGGTTACACAGAGTCGGTTACAATGGTAGGAGATCTACATATCCGTATCGCCAAGCTTGCCTTCCATGCCAAGGAAAGTCCCTTCCGGACACGGGACGAAGTCTTCAATCTCGTATCTTCATAGTCCAGGAGTCCGGCCGAAGGTATAGTCCGGCCATCGGGACACCCCCTAATCCAGGACTCCCTCAACCATTCTTCATTTTTCATACATGTTACGCTAGATCATTACACATCCTGGTACATGCCAGAGGCATTCATATAGAGTCATACTTTGTCATAGGTATCGAGTTGTAATTTTTATTTTATTTTGAGTTATAAGTAAATAGAAGTGTGATGAACATCATTATTCATTTTTAGAGTAGTGCCCCAGTGAGGAAAGGATGATGGAGACTATGATTCCCCCACAAGTCGGGATGAGACTCCGGACAATGAGGAAAAAAATAAAAAAAATAAAAAGAGAGAAGGGGCATTGTTAGTATCCTTTACCACACTTGTGCTTCAAATTAGCACCATGTTTTTCATATCGAGAATCTCCTATGTTGTCACTTTCATATACTAGTGTGAATTTTCATTATAGGATTAGATGCACACCCACTTAGTTTTCATATTGAGCTTTCATACACTTATAGCTCTTAGTGCATTCGTTGCATGGCAATCCCTACTCCTCACATTGATATTGATTGATGGGCATCTCCATAGCCCGTTGGTTAGCCGCATCGATGTGAGACTTTCTACTTTTTTGTCTTCTCTATATTTACCCCTATCATTATACTCTATTCCACTCATAGTGTTATATCCATGACTTGCGCTCATGTATTGCGTGAGAGTTGAAAAAGCTGAAGTGCGTTAAAAAGTACGAACCAATTGCTCGGCTTGTCATCGGGGTTGTGCATGATAAATACTTTGTGTTAAGAAGACAGAGCATCACAAGACTATATGATTTTGTAGGGATAGCTTTCTTTAGCGTTAATATTTTGAAAGACATGATTGTTTGTTGGGATGCCTAAGTATTGATGTCTTTATGTCAAATTATAGACTATTGCTTTGAATCACTTATGTGTTAATATTCATGCCATGATTAGATATATGATCAAGTTATGCTAGGTAGCATTCCACATCAAAAATTATCTTTTTTTTATCATTTACCTGCTCGAGGACGATCAGGAATTAAGCTTGGGGATGCTGATACGTCTCCTTTGTATCTATAATTTTTTATTGTTTCATGCCAATATTATACAACTTTCACATACTTTTGGCAACTTTTTATATGATTTATTTGACTAACCTAATGATCTAGTGCCTAGTGTCAGTTCCTGTTTTCTGCATGTTTATTGTATCGCAGAGTATCCATATCAAACGAAGTCCAAATGCAATAAAATTTCGCAGAGAATTGTTTTGGAATATATGTGATTTTTGGGAGTTGGAATCAGTGCAAACGGAGGCCCACACAACCCACAGGACACCAGGGCGTGCCAGAGGCCCCTGTCACGCGGTGGTGGGTTGTGCCCACCTCGTACGTCAGTTGGGGCTCTACTTCGGGTGCAAGGAAGCTTATATCCGGAAAAAAAATCGTGTTAAAATCTCAGCGCAATCGGAGTTACGGATCTCCCAAAATATAGGAAACGGTTTTCGGTCAGATCTGGAGAACGCGAAACAGAAGAGAACAGAGAGGGAGATCCAATCTCGGCCATGGAGACCAAGGACCAGAGGGGGAACTCTCCTCCCATCTAGGGGGAGGCCAAGGAAGAAGAAGAAGGAGGGGGGCTCTCCCCCTCGCTTCCGGTGGCGCCGGAGTGCCACCGGGGGCAATGATCGGGATGGCGATCTACATCAACAATCTTGCTACCGCCAACACCAACTTTCTCCCCCTCTATGCAGCGGTGTAACACCTCTTCCCTCCTCTGTAATCTCTACTTAAACATGGTGCTCAACTCCATATATTATTTCCCAATGATCTATGGTTATCCTATGATGTTTGAGTAGATCCGTTTTGTCCCGTGGGTTAATCGTGATCTTGGTTGGTATGATTGTATATTTTATTTATGGTGCTGTCCTACGGTGCCCTCCGTTCTCGCGCAAACGCGAGGGACCCCGGCTGTAGGGTGTTGCAATATGTTCATGGTTCGCTTACAGTGAGTTGCGAGAATGACATAAACTTAAACCCGAGTAGGTGGGGTATGACGTATGGGAATAAAGAGGACTTGATACTTAATGCTATGGTTGGGTATCACGACCTTAATGATCTTTAGTAGTTGCGGATGCTTGCTAGAGTTCCAATCATAAGTGCATATTATCCAAGTAGAGGAAGTATGTTAGCTCATGCCTCTCCCTCATATAAAGTTGCAAGAATGATTACCCGTACTTGTTATCGATTGCCTAGAGACAAATAACTTTCTTGTTGACAAAAGCTCTCTACTAAAACTAACTTAGTTGTGTCTTTATCTAAACATCCCCTAGATTTTATTTACGTGCTCTTTATTATCTTGCAAACCTATCCTATCACACCTTCAAAGTACTTATAGTTTCATACTTGTTCTAGGTAAAGCGAACGTCAAGCGTGCATAGAGTTGTATCGGTGGTCGATAGAACTTGAGGGAATATTTGTTCTACCTTTAGCTCCTCGTTGGGTTCGACACTCTTATTTATCAAAAAAGACTACAAACGATCCCCTATACTTGTGGGTTATCAATATATATATATATATATTATATCATCATAAAAAATTGTGAATAGTGTTTAGGTACCCGAAGTTGTCTTACATATCTGCGCCATTCGATCGTCATACGAATGTTCTTGCAAACGTATTATGCACATAAATTATTCCCCTGTTGCTGCCTCAGGCACTTTGCGAGATATAATTCAATCGGATAATAATCAAGCATGATACGCTCCTCGGCAGCTTGCATTGGACCAGAAGATGTTTTTAATTGACTTGTCCTTGTCTACTTGTATGTCATAGAAAAACTCATCATTGATTGCCTTGAAGAATGATACAAGTTTCAATACATCATCCAAATCATCTTTCCTTGCATTCATGGCTTTCCTGTAAATTACATGCAAACATGCATTTGTTATTTTTGCTAGCAAAGGGTTGTGAATTAGGATGCTATGTACATTGCAGTATGTGCATTTTTTAATACTTACTGGTTTAGTAGGCCTCGTTCGGTCATTCTTAGGAAGTAGCTTCCATCTTCATTTTCAGATAGCATGGACATGATTGTTGTATGCTTGACATCATGGTACTGCAGGAGCTTTACGTACTCCAAAAAAGTGGGGTCATAATTCCTGTGTGAGTGCAAGAATACCGGCATGTCATCAGTTTGCATCAGTTGGTGATTATGATTGTACTCAATATCCACTACCACACATGTGTTATCCTCCCGCACCTTCACCCTCATTCTTACATTGCAGCCTGTCCTCTGTGATGTTTTGTTTCGCTTCCTGTTAGCCTCTGAAATAGAAGTTGTGTGTTTCCCTTGGAACGCGTAAACAAAATACTTGTGGTTGCCATTCCCTCCCGTCTTCCTGATTCCAAAACCAGCGTGTCTGGCGTATTTGTTATAAAATTCCCTTGCTTTCTCTACATCTTGGAATCACATCTTTAGTCTTGGTATTAGATAATCTTGAAGATTCGGCATCTGTAGAAAAAGAAAAATAATCCAAACGGCATGTTAAAATGCAGTTTGTGAACTTGTTATCCTGGAGGAAGCAGGAAATTTGCAGATAATACAAGATGCGTATATAAATACCTAAATATTTGTTTCACTTACGTGCGTGTATGATCGCAACTCCACCGGAGTCTGCTGCCGTCCCTCTGGGATGGGGCATGGCAGAGTAATCATAGCAGGATGCAGGAGTGGATCACGAGGAGGAATGAGGGTTGAAGATGGCCTCTCTCTTGTTTGCGTCCTTTTTGCTTGAGGTGGTTGTGGAGGTATTGCGATCCTGGTTTTGGTTTGGTCTTTTGCTTTGTGAAGCCATCCATCTACCTTATGTCCCGTACAATTCTCACTTGTAGCAGCAGCATCCACCGGTGGTAGTGTGTAGAGCACTCTTCTCCGTGTGTGTGTTCCTGTTGGATTTGTCCTGGGATCCGGTTTAGTTGCTTCCCTTTGGCATTGACGAGGCACACCAGGATAACCTCCATAGTTACACACAGGACTTGAGCTCCCCCCTCCTCCATCGACGTGCTTGGGAGTCTGCTGGTGGATACAAAGAATCCACGGGGATTTCCGGCATCACCCAATTAGGTGAAGGCGCAAAGTTGTGCGGATAGGGTTGTGACCCAGCATCTTGGAAGTCTCTATGTGTTTCGGTTGTCATCCATTTTTGGTCTGGAGCAGGTTAGTAATGTTGTTGGTGCATTTGAGGTGTGACCCATTGAGGGGGTGGTGCAACGCGTACATGCTTAGAATTGTGTACTTGCTGTTGGAAACTTCTAAGCTTCTTCATGTGTCTCTCGTCTTGCTGACATAAAAGAAAAAATGTTTATTAGTACACAATTTACATCTGCATATACCCTTGTAACTGAACTGAGCATTATTCACAGCCTGAACTTCTCATATAAAAGTGGTGTTCATGTACATATTTTTTCCCTAGGACAAGCATCACACTCTGCACTGAGCTGAGCATCTGCCAATACTTTTTGTACCTGAACTGAGCTCCCTTCACAGAATGAACCTCACATTCTGTTAATTCTACACTATTTGATTACTTATATGTACCTGAACTGAGCACTCTCCACAACCTGAACTTCTTGTTTTGCTAAGGGGAAATACTGTCTACAGTTAAAAAACCTGAACCTTCATGAGTTTGAATGGTTGGACCACTAGTGCATACCAACATGACCTTCATGTGATCACATGTATGTTTTATTTTCCTTTTATTTTTTGCACACAACCAGATACATACCAACCTGTACTCTAGCACACTTAATAGTTGAACTTCACATGGCTTTTCACATATGAATGTAGGTAGATTTTCTAATAAATTTTCTAATGTTTGCAGCCTGGACTGATGCTCACACACTACCTGAACTTCACATGTTAATGCAGGCAGATTTTCTAATGTTTGCAGCCTGGACTGAGGCTCACACACTCCCTGAACTTCACATGTTAATGCAGGCAGATTTTCTAATGTTTGCAGCCTGGACTGAGGCTCACACACTTCCTGAACTTCACATGTTAATGCAGGCAAATTTTCTAATGTTTGCAGCCTGGACTGAGGCTCACACACTACCTGAAGTTCACATGGCTGTAAGAAAATAACAAACAGAAGGAAGTTCAACCATACCCTGGCTAGAAGTTTGGCCAACCTTTTTCCAGTAGTAGATGGGCCACCTTGAGAGCAATTCGCCGGGGAGCTAGGAGAGGAATTCCATGGCAATCCATGTTTTGCAGAGGGCGCGAAGTTCATCTACACGAAGCAATAAGGTCAGGCAAGGCAAGATTGAAGAAAAAGGCAAGAAGTGGGAGGAAGTTCATCTACGGTTGCTGGATTTGAAGGCGCCGCCTCTGCCACCGAGTTGCTCCGTTGGCCGCGCCATAGCTTGCGTCGGGGCCGTCATCTGCTCTGCTAAGGCATCGGGCGGTGAGGATGGAAGGAGGATGAGGCTTCCGGAAGTCCATGCCGGCTTCGCCGCATCCATGCGACGCTGGCTCCCTCGCGCCAGCGTCCGCCGTCGCTCGCTCGCCCACGCCGGTGGTCGGCCAAGAGGTGGTGCCGGATCCGGTCGACCATGAGCTAGAGATGGAGGGGAGGCACCGGATCCGGTTGGTCAGGAGCTGGAGACGCGGGGGGGGAGGCGCCGGATCCGGTGAAGATTGGTGGCGAACCAGGGGGGAGGTCGGGGATCGAGGGGAGGAGCGGCGAGGAGGGGGGTTGGTCGGCTCGAGATCGGGATTGGGGGATCAGGTGGATCCTGTCGGGGCGGCCTCGGGATCCTGTGGGTCGGGCCGGCAGTTCAGAAGTTCGGGAGGGGTTCTGTCGGGCCCTTATAGGGGCTGTTGTGATCCAAATAACTATTCTAATCCTGGGATTAGAATAGTGCTGTCCTTGGATACAATTGGATACGCGTAATTGAAAATTGGATATGCGGAATTGAACCTATAGACACGAAAATGACCCTGAACAAAGGAGAGCCTATGACTACAACTATGTGCCTCAAAATTCTTGCTGAAGCCGTTGTTGAACCTTTTGTTGTTGCACCACCGTAGCTCATGCCAATAATGGACAACACTAAGGAATTCAATTGCCGAAGTACCTGGAAAGACCTGTAGAGGAACCAATCTCGTTGAATCGCCGCAATAGTAGACTGTCGCATACGAGGGAAATTGGCAATCACGTCAAACATATCGATGTGTCTGTGTGTGTGTGGGGGGGGTCACCCGATCTAGCAAGGCAACCGCACTAGTATCGCCAGACCAAGCCGACGACCTTGCTCCTCGAAGGCTCGAAGAAATAGGTTATCGCAGAAGATGATGTTGCCACGGGTACCGATGCACATGGAACCACACCGACGGACAACACATATGTTCTTTTCATGAAGAACACCGATGACCAAAACTCCAGGGCTCGTCAGAGACGCTGCACCGTGCATGACCAAGATAAGATTGAAGACGAAAGACTTTCAATAGAGATGGCATCGCCATCACCATTGAAGCGTTGTCACCTTGATTCAAAATCTACTGTACAAAAGGATGAGAGAAGAGGATCCCCTCCCCTCCGCCTCACGACGCCGAAGACGAAGAGGAAAGGAAGTTGAATTTTTGGCGACAAAGGATTATTCACAGGAGAGAAAAAAGAATGATAAAGCTTTTGGCTACTCTTATTCACAGGTACCATGAATCTGGACAAACGAAATAGGTAAAAACTACTTCTCTATTTCATAATGTAAGACTTTTTTTGACATTACACTAGAGTCAAAAAAAACAAGGCAGCGAAGCAAAGCTAGACAAAGACTCGTGACATTTTCGTGAGAAAAGGAGGTCGACCGAGGGGGCCCCCGGCCGGAATGAATGACGCACCACACCGCAGACGCTAGTCGGAGACAGCTAATTGACAGTGGAGCTCCCCCGTTATCCACCCAGTATCCTCGTTGGCTTCCGCACACTCCAAAAAGGGACACCTCCACTATAAAAGCTTCGCGCTCCTCATTTCCGTTACTTTCCTTCCCCCCGCCTGCACAAAATACTTTATTTTTTAATTACGGAGAAGCCCCTCGCTCCCTCTCCGCCCTCGTCGCCTTCGTCCTCTTCCTCCTGCTGCTCCCCACCCTGCATACTCCCAAATTCCCTTCGCACCCAAACCCTAAACCTAAATGGCCCTCGCCGCGAGCTCCTCGGAGGGGAATCTTCGTCGCCGGTGACCGCCGATCCGCCCGCACCCGCCGCAGCCGGCGGCGCCCCGGGCCGCGGAGGGGCCGAATCTCCGAGGAGGAGGGGCGAGATGGCGACGCGGCAGCACAACCCGAAATCCAAGACGCTCGGCAACAAATACGTGAGGCATCCCGCGCTCCCCGCCCGCCTCGGATCCGGCGGAATTGGTGTTTTGCGTCGGCGAATTGTTTGGGGAATGGTTCCCTCACTCACTGTGTTTGTGTGTGTGTGTGTGTGTGGGCGGGTGCAGATGCTGGGGGACGAGATAGGGAAGGGGGCGTACGGGCGCGTCTACAAGGGGCTTGACCTGGAGAATGGCGACTTCGTGGCCATCAAGCAGGTCTCGCTGGAGAACATCCCGCAGGAGGATCTCAATATTATCATGGTGAGAGTTTTTTTTTTTGGGGCGTGTTATATGACGTATATCGCGTTCTGAGTGGCAAAATGCGTGTAATTGCATGAAATGCGGTTCTCAGGAGATGAGAAACGTACGTCATCGACCGAGAACAGCGCTAAGACGAGACTGGAAGCTAGAGTAATGCAGCTTGTTGGCGGTTTCGCTGCTTTGTTCGGTAGCGTGACATGGAACTAAATCCTAGGGCACCGCTATGCTAGCTTATTGGAGTCCTTGGCGAGCTTCCTATTTAACTTGTCGGGACTTGTAATAATTGGCACACATACTAGGGCAATATACTTGGGCATCATGATTTAATTATGTGGTACGTTGTTGGGTGTGGTCGTTATGTGGAGCTTGTGAGCTCTCTTTTCGACACAAACATGAGAGCTGACGTGATCAAGTGCCGTCAACAGCTGCCGCACTAGGTTTTATGTGATTGGTGTGATTCCACAGAAAATGCATGCGACCCCCCCCCCCCCCCCCCCCAAACTCTGGATATGATATCGGTAAATTCCTTTAAATTGTTCATTGGAATAACATTTAATTTCTTAACTGTTACAAAGTATTTATGCTTGTACGCATCCTTGTAAACCATAGGAGCTCTTGAATCCTTATAATTTTTTTGTGTGTCTGGGTTTAGGGGCTGGAAAATCTAAGTTGAAGAATAGTTAGTTGCATTGATGTTTTTATTCTGGGCCAGTATGTAGCCTAGCTGTTGAAGGCTATATAAGTGTTAGGGTCGTAAATATGGATAGTTTATATAATTCATGTACCAATATACCACTCTTAGTTATCTCTGAGATTAAATTTTAGAACATTAAGCTGTTAGTGTTACACTTTTGTGAAATTGGAAATGTGGAATGACACTAATGGTGCACTCCATCCTTTCCTTTTGTTACTTGGTGCACATAGAGGTTTAGTGCATGGAGTTGATGTTGGTGCTTACATCTTGGAAGCCTCAGTCACTCAAATAATAGATTTTGTTTTCATAACACTGTATTATATACTATTTGTTAGTTTGGTACTCTTATAGTGAAACGAGTCTTTAAATGTTACTCCCTCTGCAAACTAATATAAGACCGTTTAGATCACTATAAGACCGTTTAGATCACTAAAGTAGTGATCTAAACGGTCTTATATTAGTTTACAGAGGGAGTAGCTTTTAATGCATGCCATCGTGCACACTACACAGACCATCTCTTTGTTAAAAATTTATTTAACTGCACTCAATGCTGTCTAGAGAGTCATATACTACAATATTGCTGCGAGGTGGGGTGACCGCTAGTTAACTGCTTACTGCTATTTGGAACACCGGGTTCCCAAAAATTCTATATTTCACATTCTTGATTCTTGTTGTATTAACATGATGCCATATTTTCTATCAACTCATCAGATTTGTTTGTCCCTTTATTCAGATTTTCAACATTTGAACGTTTTTGTTGGAATATCGTCATTTTCTACATTGTGTTTTGTATCATTGTAATATGGGGTTCTAACTAATTATCTTTTGTGTACGGTTTAATAACTGTTCTCGTGGGTGGTGTGGCCGATTCAGCAAGAAATTGATCTATTGAAAGTAAGTCTTACAGCATTTTCTTTATGTACTTATCGCATCTGGATTCAGTAAAACAATTAAACTCGTATTTTCCTTGGCTGTCTTGCATCTTCTCCAGATTTCCTATTTATATGAGTTTTTTGTTATCATTTTGCATAATTATAGTCCTGTGGCAAATTTATAATTAAGAATCCTGAGGGGCATCCTCCCCTCAGTTGACTTATTTAAAAAAAATGTACCTATTTTTGTACACTCAGTCGGTTATGTAAACATTTCGATAGTATGGATGATCATAAGTCTATGAAAGAACCTTCATTTTTAATATAGATACTGTGCCCTTTTTTTTAATCACTCATATTGTACCCATAATTAGAAGGACCTTTATTTTTGAACATCTAATTCACCCCTCCTATTCTGGATGCACATGATCATGTTGCTTTGGACTCAAGGTTTTGTTAATTTATGCAGAATCTCAATCACAAAAATATTGTGAAGTATCTTGGATCATTGAAGACAAATAGCCATCTTCATATTATTTTAGAGTAAGAAATCCTGTGTCCTCACTGTCATGTCTTGATACGAAGTACATGTATAGCATTTTAGCATGGTAAGTTCTGATAGCTGTATAATAACTGCAGATATGTGGAGAATGGTTCACTAGCCAATATTATCAAGCCAAACAAATTTGGACCATTTCCTGAATCATTAGCAGCTGTCTACATTGCTCAGGTGAAATATATTATATGGTTATTACTGTGACTTCCCATTTTCTTGCTATGCCTGCTTCCAACTTTTACATATGTGACCAGGTGTTGGAAGGTCTTGTCTATCTGCATGAGCAAGGTGTCATACATAGAGATATCAAGGGTGCAAATATATTAACAACTAAAGAGGTAAATGGCTCTTATCACTTGCATATTTGCACATGGTTTTTCTTTGTTTTGACTTCAAATAATGAAAATCTAGACAAGTAAGATGGGTCTTATAACTGTGTTGAAAAGGCTATTCTGAATATTATGCTCAAAATTTATCTTTTGAATAAGCTTTCTGTTAATAAGTAAATAAATGGACACCCAGGAAAGTAGAATGGCTGACATGGGCAACCTGGCAGTTTTTTTCGGGAAGAGAGAACTACAAATGTACAATCATTTAACGGTAGTTGATACAATTGTCTGCTCTTGATGCTTTGGATGGTAAAAGAGGACAAATTCAACATTTTCAGGCTACATTTCAGTATCTTGTGAATGTATAACATTTTTATATTGATGTGGGGTGTATGTTACATGCATACCTAGAATGCTCAAACTCGAGTAATATTTCCTGTAATTGGACCATACTTTTCTCATTAGATAGAATACTATATTGTGAAATGGAGTGGGTAGCTAGTTAGCTACTAATATTTCATATGGGAATATTTAATACGGTTGATGTAGCCCATGGCTAAACTTGAATTCCAGACTTGCTATGATGTACGACCAAGGGCATGCTCTCATTTTCTTTGTTATCTTGTTTAGGGAATCATGTTACTCTTCTTCCTGCACATGCTCTCATTTTTCTTTGTTATCTTGTTTAGGGCCTTGTTAAACTTGCTGATTTTGGAGTTGCTACTAAATTAACTGAAGCCGATGTCAACACACATTCAGTGGTTGGAACCCCATACTGGATGGCCCCCGAGGTTGCTAATTCCTTCCATTTTTTTGGTTCCTGCCGAATTATTTGTTAGGTGCATTTCATACTGGATTGCTTTCTCAACTTCCTCTTGCCTTTCTTTTACTTTTAATTGTCTTAAAGGCGTTGTTCTGTAACCTGTTCCATTGGACTCCGACTCACTGAACATCAAATTTGAAGCATCGCTACAATAATACAATCATCAGTTTAATAGCAGTTCATCAGCTTGTATTATCACTTCAGGGGGAAAAGACCATTTGCCAAGAGAAGTATCAGTATAAATTTGCTATTCGTCATTTTTCTTT
Organism: Triticum urartu; assembly: GCF_056163025.1. Taxonomy (NCBI): domain Eukaryota; kingdom Viridiplantae; phylum Streptophyta; class Magnoliopsida; order Poales; family Poaceae; genus Triticum; species Triticum urartu. The sequence continues at coordinate 710,835,208 of NC_141874.1, forward strand.
GTTTTGTAAGTGTTTTCTTGAACGTAGACTACAAGGTCAAGGAACTTAATTATGCCAGTGTGGCTGATGACTTGTGTGACATACATTTCCAAAAAGATACAGGACGGGGACAAATTTTGACACTACATGCCAATAGAACCAGGTAAACGTGCGATGAGAAAATAAAACTTTGCACCGACCATCAGACCTGCCCCAGGACAATTTAGGTGGTAAAAATCCTAAATTTCACATAGTACTGTTAGCATCCGGAATATTGTAACTGATAATTCATACCGCTGATATGATAGCATCACAGCGAGTGTTAGCAGGCAAAATTAATCGAATCTGCAAACTTTTGACAGTATTTACTCTCTCAAGATGCTAGTACATAACATTTATAACTGTGGATTGATGTTCTAATAGACTTGAATTTCTTGCTATCTTGTATTATCATTATATTTTGACTTACCTTCATCATTTCTTGCCTGCATTAGGTTATTGAAATGTCTGGTGTTTGTGCCGCATCAGATATCTGGAGTGTTGGTTGCACAGTTATTGAGCTACTCACTTGTTCCCCACCATATTATGAACTGCAGCCTATGCCTGCACTATTTCGCATTGTTCAGGTTGATTACTTGCAAATGTTTCCCCTCTCTTCCGACATCTCCAACAGAACTGTTCATTTGCACATTACATAAAATTTGTTGTACCCATGTAATGCAGGATGTGCAACCACCAATACCAGAAGGATTCTCTCCCGAGATTACTGATTTTCTCCGGCAATGTTTTCAGAAGGTTCTTTGTTATTTGTCCTTTCTACTTTTAGAAGACTCGTTTTATTCTTCCTAATTGTTTTCTGTTCTGACTTTAAGAAGCACTTGTAGGATTCAATACAACGGCCTGATGCGAAGACATTGTTGATGCACCCATGGTTGCAGAACTCGAGACGGGCCTCGCCATCTCCCCGGCAGACTCATCCGAGGTAGTTCAGATTTATGAGATCATTTTTTCTATTGTTATCATGACAGTAAATAGCAGATGAATCAACAAATGCTCTCTAGAAAAATAGGACATCGTGAAATCACCTGATAGCCCCAGAATTTGACCTTTTTCAGTCACTCAATATAGTTGGCCTTCAGACTTAACCTGTACTTGTCAATTTTCAAGCATCACTAAATTCATGAAAATTATTTCATGGTAGTTGTATTATTATGTGTTTAGTGACTGGGATGTGATGAGATTCCCAGTGGTTAACTTGCAGGACTACTTGATTTTGTTTTGGATGCAACTTCCCCACAAGAATACAAGATATGTTTGCTTCTGTTCTTTTACTGCCTGAACCGATATATTTTGAACTTTTCCTGCTGTTGAAACTTTATATAGTAAAATTCTCTGTTTTCAATATATGAGTATTCTATTTTGTTTTTGCCTATCTCTGTTCAAAGCTGGTGATTTGCTAAGAAGCATACACAGTTTGTGCTTTGCAACAATCATGCTTTGCACTCTTGCTACATACTTAATATGTGTGTTCCATGCTCATTCTGATTTTTGTTCCTTTTCATGGATTTTCTCATGCTCATGCGGTGATTAAATCCTGGAAATGTATAATTATTATAATCTGTAAATCTCAACAGATTAACTGTCCACAGAACTGCTACCAACTTTTCTTTAACTGTCTTCCGAAAGTGACTTTGATTGATAGGCTACTAAAGGAGTTTATAATTTGTTTGTATATAAGGCATATTGACATGGATGATGAAGTCCCAAGTAGCGATAATCACGCCGGGTTTTCTGATCCACCAGGAGATACACAAGCACCTGTTGCTTCTGACATTGAGCAGGTAAGCTTTTAAGGTTTTTTCCCATGTTCAGTTCATTGAATGGAATCAGTCCAAATTCTTGTGGTGGACCTTATGATTTTTTTTGAGGGGTACCTTATGATGATCTCTGTATATTAAACTTTTATTTATCTGTAACTATAATGTGGTCCTAGGAGGATGGAACAAAAGAACTGGTTTCTCTATCTGCGGGGCAAGGTAAATCTGACGAGCTTCATGATGGAAAACCTGCAGAAAGAAATATTTCAAACAGTGCAGAACTTATGAAAGATAATGTGGTTCTCACTAAAGATCCTACATTAGTTTTTCATGAAAAGCTACCATTGGAATCTTCTCCTGGAGTTACTGATTTAAATGGCAAGATAAAACATGAACCCTCACAAGATGTTCTGCCAACTAAGGTAGCTAGGAGCAGCCAAGAATCAAAAAACGGTGACAGCAAAGATTTAGAGCCTGAAAGTAAAGACCATTCGAGTTTTGAGGATGATGATGCTTTCTCCTTCCAGGCTGGGAAACAGAATGTCACCTTTCTAGAGGTGAGAACTTTCCGTACAGCAATTGTCCTTGCACACAGAAAAAAATCTTATGCTTTCTTGGTCAAGAATGCAGATACCTATTCTTTATGACATTCATGTATATCATGTCTTTACAGGAGGCAAAACCTTTAGTTCCCGAGGGAGCTAATGGACTGAGTAGATTCAGTGATACACCTGGAGATGCCTCATTGGAGGATTTATTCCCAATTGACAAGCGAGGAGATCATGGGGCTGTAGCTTCAACATCCACTACCGCTCAAGAGCTCAGGGATAGGATGGTGTCACAGAAGCAGAAGGGAAATGACAATGTGCCCATGAATGGCGGGAAACTTCTTGAATTATTTGAGGTATTGCTCTCACCACTATGTGTTCTATTTTCCCTTCTTTGAAAATGTAGAAAAATAGATGAAATTCCGATGACTGTAGCTCTGACGATATTATCATCAAATACTTTTTACAGGAATTTCATGACAACATTCCAGGAGAGAATCTTTTCCCTTTACAGGTCTGCCATCTGCTAGAGCTGTGATATATTTGGCAACAGATATCTGCGTTTATTCATTTTGAGCATTTTAATTGTGTGGCAACAGTCCTGTTAAACCATTTTATTTTGTAAATATTACATGTTATGGTAAAGTGTCCAGCTTCAGTAGTATTTGAGAGGTGGCATTAGTTTACATTGCTCCTTAGCTGTTGTTATCAACTGCTCGGTTGCAAATTCACATGCCACATTAGATGTCCTTTATTTAGAAATGTTGTTTTCCAAGTTATTTTAACTTTTAAATGCAATTTCACAGTACTTTTTATCACGTTGGTTATGATACATTTGTAATTATTATTCTGTACTGACCATGAAATACTGCTGTTGCTTATATTTACAGTCTGTGGAATACAGCAAAATAGTAGCACAGCTGAAGCCCGGGGAAAGTGAAGAAGTAATATTGTCAGCATGCCAAAAGCTTATGTTATTCTTCAGTCACCGGCCTGAGCAAAAACAGATTTATGTGTCACAGAATGGTTTCCTTCCATTGATGGAACTTCTTGAACTTCCCAAAAACCGTGTATGTACTTTTACTTTAGTTTCACAAAGTTTTTTTTTTGCTGGTCTTCACACTGAAAAGTTGACTGTTTATTTGCTGCAGATTATATGTTCTGTTCTGCAACTCATCAACTACATTGTAAAAGATAATACGGGCTTCCTGGAAAATGCCTGTCTTGTTGGCCTAGTGAGGCTTCGGTTCCACTTCAATAACAATTTATGATCTCTAAATTCTGTTGACAACATGGAATGGATAATTGATATTGTAAAGTTTGTTTGCAGATACCAGTGGTGATGAATTTTGCCGTGCCAGATCGTGCAAAGGAAGTCCGGATGCAAGCATCCTTTTTTCTGCAGCAACTTTGCCAGGCCAGGTTTATTTTCTGTCATGGTTCAGGGTGTGGGTGTTAAACTGTATTTAAACACAAGCCGGCGCTAACTATCAGTTTTCCATCTCCAGCACCTTGACGTTGCAAATGTTCATCGCATGCCAAGGTATACCTGTTTTGGTGAGTTTTTTGGAGCCTGACTATGCAAAATTTAGGTAAGTTTGTACATTTTTGTCTTAAACCATTCCTTTAGAATTTTCTGGTGTATCCTATGTATTACTAGATGCTTGTTTCTCATAAGTATATTTTAAATTAGCAGGGAAATGGTTCATCTTGCAATTGATGGCATCTGGCAGGTCTTCAAGCTTCAGCATTCAACGCCAAGAAATGACTTCTGTCGTATAGCAGCAAAAAATGGGATACTTCTCAGGCTAGTTAATACTCTTCATAGCTTGAATGAAGCAACACGATTTGCTTCCATCTCAGGGTCAGGTGCTTCAGTACAGAATGGTTCCACCCCCCGTCTAAAATCTGGTCAGCTAGATGTGCCGATGCTAGAAAGTTCTAAAGTAAGGCTGGATCATTACCATTCATCTGGCTCCATGCAGTCATTACAAGCAGATGCTGATAAGCACCATATCTTATTGGATCCATCAGCATCTCCTAGGTTCAATGATATATCTGCTGCTGGTCACATGGAGAGAAATGATAATGACCTGGTAAGGCCACAGCGGCTTAGTGTTTCTGGAGGAAGGTCATCAACAGACAGATCTCCCAAGCATATAGAATTAGTATCAAATGGACATAGTAGTGGTCAGAATGATCAAATCCGGCCTTTACTGAGTTTATTAGAGAAAGAACCTCCCTCTCGTCATGTATCTGGACAACTTGATTATGCCCGTCACATGTCTGGACTAGAAAGGCATGAAAGTATTTTGCCACTATTACATGCTTCAGTAGAGAGGAAAACAAACGGTGAACTTGACTTGCTAATGGCAGAATTTGCTGGTACGCTACTCAATTCCAGTTCTTTATCTCTGAGCTTTCTCTTCTCAATTATTTCCCCATCCCAATAGTTTTGCTAGGAGACGACAAGCACTTTCTGTACATTCTCTTTTCCTTTTCCATCAATCCTTTTCTAAAAATATCCTTATCATGCGGCTCCGCTACTACTTTGCCTTTCGCTCCTACCTCGTGACTTTGCTACTTATCTGCTTCTAGGTCTTCCCAATGTCCGTTCATTTTATACCCAAAAAACATCCGTTGGTTGGTGGGGAATGGGGCTAGTGTTTGGGTTCACGGGGTTTATGGATGAGATCGTAAAAGAGGGAGGTGGTGGTGCCACATGCTATAGGACCCTCAAGGTTTCCTGAATGTTTGGTAGAATCTTGTTTTTTTGTCGGGTTTTTTTTCCGCTTTACCTTTATTTATTTTCCTTTTGGTTACTTCGCGTCATTTGCAAAATCCAGAGACTACAATCCACAAGAGAACATGTAGCTTCCAGATGTTACCGTAGCTGGTGATGCCCAGTAGTGAACAATGTTGGGACAAGCTGGTTCTACTGGAACTTTGTATCGGCCCTGGTTGTCACTAATGAATTACAAAGAGGTGGAATACAGACAGCAAAAATGAACGAGCAGGATAGTTAAGACGCAAAAGTAACCATAATGAATTCAAACCAAGACAATCAGATCAGGGCAAGATCAGTTGTCAACTGCCGTTCTCACCCTCCTCTATCCATTGGGCACCTTGCATTAACTGTGCAGATGCTTGGTGTGAGATACACTATTAAATACTGTGTACCTAGAGTGAAGGGGTTTATTGTGACAGTAAAAACCTTTCGTTGTTCACTAATCACTCTTTGAATTTCGTGCAGAGGTCTCTAGACAGGGAAGAGAGAATGGTAACCTTGATTCTAATACGAAAGCTTCAAATAGGATTCCAAGTATGAAGTATGGTCCAACAGCTTCCAATGAGGGAACATCAACATCTGGAGCAGCATCACAAACAGCATCTGGCGTGTTATCTGGATCAGGAGTGCTCAATGCAAGAATGCCAGGAAGTACAACATCATCTGGTCTATTAGCTCAAATGGTTTCTATGAGTGCTGATGTTGCACGCGAGTATCTTGAGAAAGTGGCAGATCTTCTTTTGGAGTTTGCACAAGCAGACACTGTTGTAAAATCTCTCATGTCTAGCCAAAGCCTTCTCGCACGGCTTTTCCAGATGTTCAACAAGATAGAATCTCCTATTCTTCTGAAGGTAAAGCTTGAAGCATTTTACAAATTGTTTCTGCTAGCTAATTTTTCAGGTGACTGATTTGTTTATGTTTTCTGTTCCTGCTCTGGAACAATTTTTCTTTTTCTGCAGATTCTTAGGTGCATCAATCATTTGTCTGGTGATCCTAATTGTCTAGAGACACTTCAACGCACAGATGCTATCAAGCATTTGATACCAATTCTCGAACTTCGTGATGGACCTCTAGTTTTTCAAATACATAGCGAGGTTGGTGGCTTAAACATGCTTAGTTTGCCAAAAACATTACCAGATAGGTTGTGCTTATTCCGTGCTGCTTTGCATGAAATTTAAAATGCTCACTCTTATAGTTGTGTTGTATCTAAATTGTGTTCTCATCATGTTTTATTCACCATCTATATTTTTTGTTTTAGTTTCATTTAAAAAGAGTATGCTCTGTTATAGTTGGGAGCTGAAGTTTTACTCCTGAGTCACAGGGTGTTGTGGGATTACTCCTAGGAGAAGAAAGTACCTCGATTATGCTTAGTTGCTATCCTGCAATCATACCTGATTATTTTGTAAAGATAATTAACATAACAGAATGATGATGTCTGTAATTTCTTAATGCCTTATAATGCCTACACGCATGGGGTGTGGGGAGTGTACATAATTTGAATGGAACAAAATCATTATGGTTGGTAACTGAAACCGGAGAAGTACAGAACTATCCTTCTGTTGCAAGTTTTTGTGCACCATTATATGTGGAACTTTAACATGCACATCATAACAGCCCCATCCTTTCTGCATTTAGGTCCTCAATGCGCTGTTCAACCTTTGTAAGATCAATAAAAGAAGACAGGAACAAGCAGCTGAAAATGGGATCATTCCTCACTTGATGAATTTTGTCATGTCAGACTCGCCGCTAAGGCAGTATGCTTTGCCTCTTCTTTGTGATATGGCTCATGCTTCTCGCAACTCTAGAGAGCAGTTGAGAGCTCATGGAGGCCTGGATGTGTACTTGGACCTGTTAGAGGATGATGCATGGGCATGTACAGCTTTGGATTCCATTGCTGTTTGTTTGGCTCATGACAATGATCACAGAAAAGTAGAGCAAGCCTTGTTGAAGAAAGAGGCCATTCAAAAGTTGGTGAAATTTTTTGAAGACTGCCCTGAACAATATTTCGTTCATATACTCGATGCTTTCCTCAAAATAATCACGTAAGAACAGAGGGTAGCCTTTCCTGTTTGATGTTATCTCTTCTATAATGACACAGATTATATTGATAGATGCAATGGTATGCAATGTAACTGCAGGAAATCTTCTCGGATAAATACTGCAATAGCCACCAATGGTTTGACGACATTGCTTATTGCAAGACTTGACCATCGAGAAGCTATTGCTCGTTTGACTCTGCTGAAACTAATAAAGGTTTGCTCTTCACTCTTTTCTCTCATGATTCAGTGATTCTACATGTCAAGTAAAACGTGTTCCATGCTGTTATGTACAATGTGAGAAGTAATATGTGACTGTATGCTACAAATTTTCCAGGTTGTCTATGAGCACCACCCTCGACCAAAGCAGCTTATAGTGGAGAACGACCTTCCCCAAAAGCTACAAAACCTCATCGAAGAGCGCAGGGATGGGCAACGCGGCGGTCAACAAGTGCTGGTCAAACAAATGGCCACCTCACTGTTGAAGGCATTGCACATCAATACAGTCTTGTGATCTCCGGCCTAGGCCATCATGTGTTTTCCTCCCAAGCTGTACATGTCTGCCCTAGAGGAAAAGTTTTCGTTCTTTCTTCTTCTTTTCCCCTTGTTCCCAGCTGTGATTTCCCTTGTCATGGGCACCAGACTGGCTGTTGCGCCTGCTCCCCCTTTTATCGGGAGAAAGGTTCGACGCTCCGGTGCAAGATAACGGGGTTTGTAAATCCCTGCGTGGTTGTTCATACCTAGCGTGCTGTTAGTGGAATTGCTGTATATTACCGTTTGAAATTTCCAATAGAACAGATATGGTTTAGACTTATTTGTGTTGGCATCTCCTGTTGGTAAAATTTTGCCTGCTGTGGGGTTTGGATTCCTACAACGCTTGGTTTGAATGGACTTCATATGTACTATGTCTCTTTTCCTGCCCATTTTACAGGAAACGGATCACCGTGTTGAGTTTCATGTGAAGTGTGTTGAGGTGGAATCTGCTTTGTCAGAATGGATGCTCTTCAATTCTGGGGTTCTGGTCGCAAAGCCTCGAATTGCGGTCAGCCCGGAGTGGGAGCCCTGTAATTACAGTGTTTTTTTAGGAACTTCCTGCCATCTTACTCTCAAAGGCATCGTGTCAGCTAATCAGCCTAATTTAAGCAGTGACCTCCACGGTTCGAGAATTATTTACGCCTTGTGAAATGACTTGCAGGAAAAAAACATAAAAAAAACAGGTGCCAAACCATGCGTAAATTATATGGTTATTGTACTCTTCGCACAATGAAAGTAACATAAGACTACCCATAGTGAGAATAACATAAGTGATAATACCACACATATCTAGACAAAATAGATGATGTAGCAAGTAATTAATGAGAAAAGTGAGGCATGTGATAACATAATATGTTACTCACACTATGAGTAGTGTCACAATACAAAACAAGATGAGTCTGTAACCTAATAAATAAAGTGTTGCATGACATTATACATATGTTACTCCTCACTGTAGAGATAATAATATAGACGGGTAACATGGAAACACTTCTCTACATAAGTCCGATGAGAATCATTCATCAGACTCGTCGGACAACACCGATTTGTATTTGATCTCACGGCTGAGAGATGCCCGAAAATCAAGCCTGATATTAACCACCCTATTTTCTGGCCCATGCCCTTTATTCTCTCCCTTAATTAACTCCCTTCACCTCTCCTGTCCACCCGTGCACATCGCTGAGCTCGCCATGCCCGTCGCCGCTTCTCCTCTATCACCCAGCACGAGTTTCTGACCCACACATCTGCAGCCTCCGTTCCACCTTGTCGCTGCGCCATCTTGTCCGGCGGCTGCGCGGGGACTGACCCACCAACTGCTCACCGTCAAGCTCGTAACCTCCCTCCTTGTCGTGCTTAATTCCGCCAGGATTGAAGTCTTTTTCACCTGCAGTTTTGGTCTCTGAGGCTCTAAGGCCAACTTCACCGTGTGACCCCAAACAGACGTCCGTTTTGTCCGGATTCTGTCCGTTTGGATAAGACGATGGTGTCGTGTCCGGACCTGTTCTGGAATGCGGTGGCCGTGCGTCCAGCGCACGGACGCATCCTGTCCGCATACATTTTTCTTTGCAAGTCCTTAACTTTTTTTCATCATTTATTTTTGATACATTAAAAATACATCATCACATTTTGACTAATAAAGCAAGACCAAAGAAAATAAGAACAACAAGAATACATTTTAAAAGATACCCAATTTCTATAACTGCTCCCTTGAGTTGGCTTAGGGCCTTCTCGATGCACTCATTGTTGATCTGTGGAGGAGGCTCGATCTAGCATCCTCCTTTCTTCTTCAAGCCAGATGTAGATGTTATTAGAACTAATCTTGATATTTGTATCAGCATGTTAAGTTTGATTCTGCATGTAGCTTAGCTTAGCGAGTTGTCCTTCGGTGAAGTTTCAGATGAAGCACGCAAGGAAGCGAGATGCCCGGCAACCGTGCGATGCGGTGTGTAGGCGTGATGCTGTGGTGCTGCGCGAGGCAGCACGGCCGTGAGAAGCGGCAAGGCGTGGGATGGCTGGAGGCAGATCGGCTGAATAAGTTAGTTGTAGTCAAGAGATAAGATAGGTTAGTTATTGCATGCATGCATGAGTTGTTAGCCGATGGTGCAAGTTCTGGAGAGATTCTAGGAAAGATGGAGTCGTTCGTGCACTAGTGGGCGTAGGAAAAGGTCATGTATTAGTTAGTGGGTTAGTGCGTCTGTACTGGCTATTTAACTTGAAGAGATGAATGAGATGGGAGGCCGAGAGGGCTAGAGAAAAAGATGTAGCACTAGTGTTCACCAAGGAGCAGACCCTCTTGACAAAGCAGCGGCTGTCTTCTCTTTGGTGTATGCGTGTGTGTGTATGAGTTATTTTCTGCGTAGTGTCAAGAGAAGGAGAGAGATAGAGAGAAGCCATTGAAGAGAGAGTTGTGCGAGGCAGCAAGAGGTAGAAGAAGAGCGGCGCTGCGAGGAGGCGGCGCCAACAGATGTTGCTTCCTCACACCTAGTCTCGTGTCTAGCCTCTAATCTAGCAACAAGTGCATTTGTCTCATCTACAACCTTTGTGCTAGCTAAAAGTGCACGAACCTGTACTAAATTTCGCTCTATCAATATTTTGATGTACTTTTTTTCCCAATACCAAAACTTGCATCCATGCTACACAATAAAATTTGTAGTTAGCACAACTAGTCAAAAGTAGAGCACAAACCGAAGCTAAAAAGAGCACATACCCCATCGTTTAAGCACTTGATGAACACCCATCCGGGATGTTCCGGCGTTGTAGACACGCGGCACACGACCGTCCTTGGGCAGTGGTCGCACTTAATGAGTGGCAACGGTGCGTCGGCAAGCTTTTGGGCAAGCACCGAGCCCGGCCGACCGCCATTCGTGTATCTGCCGGCAGACCACCGACGGTGCAGATCCGAGCAGCTAGAGGAGGAGCCACTGCCTGCATGTGGCCTTGCGGCCCTGCCAGTCCATGGCATGGCCCGGCCTCCCACAGCCGGGCGAGCTCAAGACCGACCGGATCCGCCCCAAATCCGGCCGGCGGATGCGCAAACCAGGTGGCCGTGGTTGGGTAGCTCGGCGGCGCCGAGGGGAAGGGGCTGGGCGAGCGCGCGTCCGAACTGCACGGCTGCAATGGCAGCGGCGGTGGCGGCAGCGAGGGGAAGAGTGGAGGGGGTGCGGCCGGAGGGAGGGAGGGGGGCGGATAGAAAAAGGCCTGCCCTGTGTCACCGACGGGCGGGCCAGGGAAGGACACACGCAGACGGTCCGCGCGTCCGTGTGGTATCCGTTTCATCCCAAAAACGGCGTAAATTTGGACCGCAGATGGATCGAAAGCGGACACAAAATGAACAAAAGTCCGTTTGCTTCTCCGCGCTGGGCCGTCTCGTTTATCCCTTTTACCCCAAACGAACGGAACCGGACAAGATATGGTCGCACGATGGAGTTGGCCTAATCCACTTCGTCTGAGCGCCGTCTCGGTTTGGACACGAGGCCAACTGGGATAGGCTCTCACGCCATGCAGGAGACGGGAGAGTGGATTACCGAGCGACATTGCATCTCAGCATTGCATGTACAGGTAGGCGACGAGGATGAAGCACATGTGTGTCCCGACTGATGCACAAGTTTGAAAATGGACTGCACGTAGCATAGTTTGTATTGTTCTTTTTCCATTGGGAATTTTCATTATTTTAAGCATTGTAGAGTTCTTCTCAATCACTTGGATTTGTTCATCCAATTTTGTTAACTCTGTCGCATGATTATGTTTCGGATTACAGGAAGCACAGAAGAAGGTAGTAAGATGCAACACGTCTTTCCACAAGGGCACGGTGCCAGTGACAATCTTCGCATTTATGCTTGCAGATCATGTCACTGCCGTAGATGGGCAGTGCTTCGTGATCACCATGGAAGCAAATTCTTCGTTTAACTGAGACAAAAGTTCTAGATTGGGGAAACATATTCCCATGTTTAAATATATGTTTTCTACAAATATATGTTCTCTGATATATGAAAAATAGTAAGCAAAATATATATCTTTGGAAGCATGGCGTCTGCATTGTGCCCAGGCGATGCGAAAGCTGGTCACATGCATGTATTATTTTTGTTGTATATGTGGGTGGAAATTCTCATTATTTTAGATGCAAATTCGAAATTATTTGGAAGCAAATTCCCATTTCTTTGGATGCAAAGGCCAAATTTCTAGGAAGCAAATTCCCATTTCTTTGGACGCAAATACAAAAAAATTAGGAAGCAAATTCCCATTCCTTTGGATGCAAATACCAAATTCTTTGGAAGCAAAGTCCCAATTTAATTTCTTCTAAACGCCAATAATAACAATGGTAAAAAAGGTGTTTGATGGAATCATATATTTGTATTGTTGGAAGCATTTTATTGTTGCACTGGTGGCAGCTCTATGGTCATTCGAAACAAAATTTCCTCTAGTCGATCTAAACAAAACAAATGGTCGCGCTGGACACAAATATCACCGGATTGAAACAATCTCCTGTTGATATGGAAGCAAATTTGCTAGGAAATGGAAGCAAAATGAATTATTCAAGTGATAGAACGTGTTTTCATATATCATAGTATGTGCTTCCCAGTCACAAAAAATTGGCCAGCAGCATGCATTAGACGCACCAGTTTCTCCCAGTTTATTGCACATTTCAACATGTGTACGGATGAAGCAGCAAGGAGGATTTTACTGCTAAAGTGATGTAGGTCTATTTCTGTTGTTCAAGCTATACCTACCTATGCTATGCCCGTCTTTAAAATTCCTAAAAAAATTTGTAAAGGAATCATTGACGCGATGTCGCATTTTTGGTGGGGTGACGAGGACAATCAGAAGAGAATGCACTGGATGGCATGGTGGAAGATGTGTGTACCAAAAAACCAAGGAGGCATGGGCTTTCGAGATATACATTGTTTCAATTTGGCTTTGTTAGCCAAACAAGCATGGCGTCTTATTGATAAACCGGAGTCTTTATGTGCCACTATTTTGAGAACTAAGTATTTCCCTGATGGCGACTTGATGAGTGCAAGTTTAAAGAAGGGTTCGTTCTTTACTTGGCAAAGCATTATGGCGGGAGTTAACTCACTGAAAAATGGTTATATTTGGCGAGTTGGAAATGGTCAAAAATTTGATATTTGGAGAGATGCATGGATTCCTCACAGTACAGATAGGAAAATTATCATCCCTAGAAGAGGGCAACTTTTGTCAAAGGTAGCTGATCTCATTGATCCAGTTATGAATTGTTGGGACGAAGACTTGGTGAGACAAACTTTGTGGCCGATTGATGCTCAAAGAGTCCTCGCCATTCCCCTTCGTGTGCATACCATGGAAGACTTCATTGCGTGGAGTTTTACGAGAAATGGTTTGTTCACTGTTCGATCTGCCTATTTGGAGGAATGGAACCAACAACATGGAAAGAAATTGCAGTATATAAACGGCATGGGTAGAATCAATGTCAACCCTATTTGGGAGAAGATTTGGAAATTGTCTTGTCCGGCAAAGGTAAAAATCTTTATTTGGCGTACATTGCATGGTACCCTCCCATGTCGTGTTACACTGGCCAATAGACACATGAAGGTCTCGCCTATATGCCCCTCATGCACGAATGAACCGGAAGACACGAAACACGTATTGTTCCTCTGTCAGGAGGCAAAAGAGGTTTGGAACAAACTGGGGATGGGCAGGGTGATTAAAGAAGCATGTGTTATTGATAGGGCAGGAGAAGCAATCCTAGAATTTTTACTTCTAAAGCCAGATAATGAAATAGCTACCCTAGGAATCCAGAATGTACGTGAACTAATAGCTATAACCGCTTGGTATTTATGGTGGGATAGACGTAGGCTGGTTCATGAAGGTAAGGCTCAAAACGCACAACAATCCTCCATGGGGATTAGGGCAATAACAACAAACTATGTAAATGCCCATTCCCCTAATGCATCTATTAAAAAAGGAGGATGGAGCAAACCTCCTGTGGGACTTGTTAAGCTGAATGTTGATGCTTCGTTTGATCATGATCAGCTTAGTGGTACAGCTGGGGTTGTTCTCAGAGATGATAAAGGAAGATTTATTGCTGGCGGAAACTGAAAGTTTGACTGGTGTGCGGATGTTCTAACAGTGGAAATTTTGGCCCTAGGGTTTGGTTTATTACTTGCACAGAGGGCGGGATGTAATCGCCTTCATGTCAACTCAGACAATATTGAAGTCATCAACACAATGAAGAATGGAGGACAATCAGCGGGAGCGGCGGCGGCGGTTTTCGATGATTGCTATTTTTTGGCATGTGATTTTCCTCTTACTAGGTTTGAACATTGTAATAGGGAAGCAAATAAGGTGGCTCATGAACTAGCCAGATTAGCAAAAATTTCTGTGACAAATGACTATTTTGAGGAGCCCATGGATGAAATTGTACCTCTTCTTATGGACGATGCAACTGTTATTTGCAATTAATAAAGCTAATGGTTTATTTCAAAAAAAATGTAGGTCTATTTCTGGGGAGCAGTTGACGAGAAACAAAACGCAATTAGTGCAACATGCAAACTAACTACCTAGGCCCACCTCTTCAATCACACGGTCCTGGCTGCATCAATCTAATGGTGGACTAGTAGTCTGATAGGATGCTAAACATCAGTAGTCTGATTCCTAGCACTGCCCACGGTAACATATGCATGTTGCTGCTCTAAATACTCCCCACTATCTAGGTAAAGTAGATGACCTGATAAGTAATTAATGAGAAAAAAGGCAAGTATTAACATAATATCAATTTACAACCTAATAATTGAAGTATCGCATGACATCACACATATGAATGTTATTAGCCTAAGTTACTTCCTGCTATAACCAGCGTTAGGCACAGTATCCTAGAGAGCGCAAGTTACGATTATTTTAATTGCATTGGCTGCTCTCTCGCTTCGGCCCTTGTATTTCGGAAAGCCCAAGTTACATTCATAAGAGCATGTATAATGGTATTATCTTAGAACTACCACATAGCATAAATGCAGAGGCGATGCTATCTTAGAAGTGCCACATACCATAAATGTAGAGGCGGAGGAAAAGAAAGAAAAAAACTTTGCCTTATCTTAATTAAAAGATGATCTCTTAGTAACAAATATCTTACATATTTTTAAGAATATTTAGTTTTTTTCGTGAGAGAAATACTTGTATTACTCAATCACCAAATTATTACAGTCATCACGAACTATCTCCAGCACCTCATCTGGACAGGAACCAAGTCAAGTCATGGTTCTGCCATGAACCCTACCAAGACTAGCTAAACTATCACTAACCTTATTTTGAAATCGCAAAACATGAGTAATACAAGTATGTCTAAGACTCAAAAGGTATCTAATCTCCTTTATTAGGGAAGCATAAACAAAACGATCGACCACTCCACTTGAGATCATAGCAACCGCTGAGAGCGAATCCATCTCAATGGCTGCAGAAAGATCAGAACGCTGAAGTGATGACGAGAGCCCCTCCATGCATCCACATAATTCTGCCTCCAATGCGTCCCTACAAGCATATAAAACTCTGCATGCTGAGAAAATTATATCCCCTTACAATTTCGCAGTATCATTCCCGCACCCGCTGCACCACTCGAAACGTACGAGCTGTGTGTATTTAGTTTAACCCATCCCTTACTAGGAGGTAGCCACACTGGAATTTCCGCTGGTGCACTTGTAGGCACATACGGCCGTTCATAAGATATGATGGTCTTCCCCTTCCCCGGATCCATATGGCCATTTACCTTAATACCAATCAGGCTGTCTAGGTAGTTTTGAAGAAAACGGATAGATACCTCCTGAGCCGGGGCTGGTTTATGGTGAATTACTTCATTGCGAATGTGCCAGCTCCTTTTTTTTTAGAACGTAGACGTTGGGAGCGTCCGGTCTTAAATTAATAAAGCCCACATCGGAACAGGCAGAGTAGCTAACTGTCGGTGTCAAAACCGGCGGATCTCGGGTAGGGGGTCTCGAACTGTGCGTCTAGGCCGGATGGTAACAGGAGGCAGGGGACACGAAGTTTTACCCAGGTTCGGGCCCTCTCGATGGAGGTAAAACCCTACGTCCTGCTTGATTAATATTGATGGTATGGGTATTACAGGAGTTGATCTACCACGAGATCAGAGAGGCTAAACCCTAGAAGCTAGCCTATGGTATGATTGTTGATGTGTATGTTGTCCTACGGACTAAAACCCTCCGGTTTATATAGACACCGGATAGGGTTAGGGTTACATAGAGTCGGTTACAATGGTAGGAGATCTGAACATCCGTATCGCCAAGCTTGCCTTCCACGCCAAGGAAAGTCCCTTCCGGACACGGGACGGAGTCTTCAATCTTGTATCTTCATAGTCCAGGAGTCTGGCTTGAAGGTATAGTTCGGCTATCCGAACACCCCCTAATCCACGACTCCCTCAGTAGCCCCTGAACCAGGCTTCAATGACGACGAGTCCGGCGCGCAAATTGTCTTCGGCATTGCAAGGCGGGTTCCTCCTCCAAATACTTCATAGAAGATCTTGAACACAAAGATAGTGTCCGGCTCTGAAAAATAAGTTTCCACATATTGCCATAGAGAGAATAATAATATTAACACAAATCTAATCTGCTGACGTATTCCGTGGTGCGACACGCCACGGCCAATCCTTTATCCAAATCGTTTCACTATCCCACCTCAGCCCGTTGTGCGAGGCGGTCTCCTTGGCACGTCTTGTCAAAGCAGAGACCGTGTCCCCTCATTACGGGATTCTCATCAATATGGGCGTGGATAACCCAACCGCTTCTAGGATTCCTAGATCATAGGCAAGTCCAAACGGACATGGGGAGGACGCTTGATATCCACCCTTTCTATAAAGGGGCAAAGCTTTTACTTTTCCCTCCCGTGCTCAATCGAATCCTTCCCCCGCCTCAAGCTCAAACGCCCAGAGCTCAGGTCAGGTGCTCCGAACCTTCAGTCATGTCCGGATCCAGCCTTCAAGGCCGATGGATGCCCTCCTCCGTCACGGAAGAAGACATCAAAAAGTTGAGGGAGGCCAGGTATCTAACCGCCGAAATATCGCATCGGCTGCCTCTCCGGGGGAAGGCCGTCCCCTCTCCCAAACCCAACGAGAGCGTTGTGTTCGTCCCCCACTTCCTCCGGGGTCTAGGTTTTGCACTGGATCCTTTCGTCAGGGGCTTGATGTTTTATTACGGGCTAGATTTCCATGATCTAGCTCCGGATTCCTTCCTGCATATCACGACTTTTGTTGTCGTATGCTAGGCCTTCCTCCGGGTTACCCCCCACTTCGACTTATGGCTCAAGACCTTTGAAATAAAGCCGACGGTGATCGAAGGGCAACATGTAGAGTGTGGAGGCGCCTCAATACGCAAGATGACGGGAGCTCCGTGGCCCAAAGATTCCATCCCAGAGGTGTCTGCATTGTGGCAACAGGAGTGGTTCTACGTCACGACTCCTAGAAGTGCCAAGTGGGCGGCCGCCCCCGTTTTTCGCTCGGGCCCTCCATCACGACTGATGTCATGGATCAGCAGAGGACTAGGCTGGGGTCCAGCCAAGGACGTGCCTTTACTGTAAAGCCGCATTCGAGATCTCTTCAACGGAGACCTCAGCTTGGTCGCGGTAATACAAGTTATGCTGGTTCGTCAAGTCCAGCCCTGCAAACGTCGGCACCTTCGCTTGTGGGAGTTCAATCCCAAGGGTCCGCGTGCCATTCAAAATTTTCTCGGCCTGACGCACGAGGATATGTATAAGTCATTCTTCGGACATCAAGTAGAGTGTCTGGAAATCACCGAGGACGTGGGCCTGAGCAATAACCGCGCCGCCGAACAGGTAAAGAATCTTCCGGCCAAACACATTATCGTTCCTTTGTTGCGAAGTTATTGAGAGTTTGCTTTTTCGACCAGGACTGGCTAACAAAGGCGAAATTGATTCAGTGTTCGGCCCCCCTCCCTGAAGGCTTGGAGAATCCGGTATTGGAAAAGATGCTCCAGACCGCACCTTGCCTGGATCCCTTGAAGGAAGATACTGTGGAGGGTAACGCGGGCGGACACGGGCCCCCAATGCTGCCTATTCTAACCGAGGGAGCGAGCGTCTCCACGAAGGAAGACGACCAGAAAAGGAAAAGGACTGCGCCCGGGAATTCGGAAGCCGTAGCTTCCAAACGGGAGAAGAAATCTTCTACCGGGGGCCCTACCTCGGGGGGCGGTGCTGCCGTACAAAGTCCACGGGGGGATCAATTCTCCCGGGAGTCGTAAGTGACCCGAAAACTTTAGTGGTACAGATATGCCATCTTTTTCCTTCTGAGAAAATAACCACCGCATGTATTTGTGCAGTTCGGGCCTTAGCCCCTCTCAAATGAGTTTGTCTTCGGGGGATCTTCTTCCAGAGATGATGGAGAGCGAGACGCCTCCTCCGGACTCCTCCGCTCCGGAAGCGGGCGACCCTGAAGTGTCGTCGCAGAGGGCCTCTCCGAGTGCGGAGAGGCCAGAAGGTGATCCAATCGATCCTCGAGGCTCCCAGTGTCCGGCTCCCGAAGAGGGTAGACAAAAGAGTCCGTCGCCGTCTAGTGTGCGATCGGATGTTCTGAGGGAGTTGGTGGGGCGAGCGGCCATCTCAGATGATCACCGTGTGCTGATGAATATGGTGATGGAGAGGATATCGTCCGCCGAAAGCGGATTGCATGAAGCTTTTATGAGTCTACTGACAGGATTTGAGGTACGTGAAAAGGGATGTGTAATAGTCCTGCACATGCTAGGTGTGCCCTGTGTAGATAATAGCCCCTGAGACTCTGGTTGTCGTCGGAAACGGTGACGAACGGATGATCATATTCCCAGGTAATAACCATACTGCCTTTATGTGCAGGAGATGGAAGCTCCGGTGGCCAGCCGGACTAGCCAGTTTGCCCGTTTAGAACGGCGGTTGGATGCGGCAGATGCCGACATCGAGCTTGTTAACAGAAGGCTTGACGAGGCGTAGGGTAAGGATCCTTGTCTGGTAAACGCCAAATAGGAAGAGTATGATGCCAGTGTTTTTAACATGTTATGACTGCAGATGGAGCTGCCACTGTTGAAGCCTTGCGGGCGGAACTTGCCCGAGCCAAGGAACAAGCAAGATTGGGTAATGCGACTGCTTTGAAGGCGGCCGAAGAGTTGCGAGCCGAGAAGGCCGCACATGGCGAGAGCCGGAAGAAGATGGCTAATATGGCCGTAGAATTAAAAGCCGCCGTAGACCGTTGCCAGGCTCTTGAAAAGGAAGACCAGGCGAAGGCATTGGACCTTGAGAAGGCTGCTGTAACGGGAAAAGACCTCCGCTCTGCTATGAGGGCAAAGAAGGAGGAGCTGCGGGAAGCCGGGGATATTCTAGCCGGAAAGTCCTTTATGCTGCAGAGGAAGTACGGAGATCCACGGTATGCGCCTCTGGATCGGCTTTGGAGTTCGGAGGATGCGT
The DNA here is from genome assembly GCF_056163025.1 of Triticum urartu. NCBI lineage: Eukaryota > Viridiplantae > Streptophyta > Magnoliopsida > Poales > Poaceae > Triticum > Triticum urartu. The sequence continues at coordinate 710,854,334 of NC_141874.1, forward strand.
ATATGGATTTGACGGCGAGCGCTACTGATGCAGCCAAGTACTTCCAGAGTCAGACGGACCGTGAAGGAGACCAGCTGTTTTGGAAGCAATTCCTTTCTCCTGAGCATCCGCTTTCGTTGACGGACCAATTAGCCGGATGGGCCGAACTAAATAGGTTGTCCGGACTCTCCATGAGGTCTGTTGTGGATCAAGTATGGCCCAGAAGGTTAAAACCGAGCAGCTATTTCAGCTTGGTGCAGCAAGTCCTCGATGTGGTGCCGCGCATAAATGCGATGAAGAGGTCGGCATGCATAGAAGGCGCACGGATGGCCTTTGCCCGTGCTAAAGCATACTGGGCAGAGATGGATGCTACCACTGTTGCAGCGCAGGATTCGGTCGTAGGTCGAAGGGCTGCTGAGCACTACTTTGAGGAAGTCCTTGAGGGTGCTCGTTTGATAGAGACCCAGTGCTCAAAAAATATTATGTTTGATTGACATGTAATCTCATTGTAAGCGAAATGCTTTTTAAATTTTTATGAGGCTACTTTTATACTTTTGCCTGAAAGTAGTGTGATGCCTCATGGGTGGCCGTTTATGTATACATGTGTATAACCTGAAAGATTGTAGTCGTCGGCTTCAACCCCCAGGCATATAATGCGGAGGTGTTCGCAGAAACACGCGTTCACACTTAACCCAATGTCTTGGTCCTATTAAGGAGGTGATAGCGGAGCGAGCGAGGCTACCGGACTATAATGCTTTAACACTTTCACTTAGCCATAGGAGTTTGATAGTGGGGCTACTAGATAGCCCCTGGTGGCTCCGCACTCTCCTGATCCTGGGGTGTGTATATGCCTGGCCGAAAAGCGGCCCTTCATTAAGGTGGAGGAATTCTAACATTCCCATGGGTCATCGAGTGGTTGACCAGTTTCACGCTAGATCATGACAGTCAGTTTTCGGCTTTCTCTACTAAGGCGCTCGTCCGGATGAACCAGGGCACAATCGCAGTAGTTCTCCTGGTGCTACCTTAGCCGGTAAAGCGGAACGTAAGGCACAAAAACACAAGAGCCAGGCAAACCCAACATTTGACCAAAGATAATGATTCGGAGCTGATGCATATAGGGCCAAACTCGCGACGCCAAATACTCCCTAAGGTATTCGGTCTTTGTGGTATAAACCGGGCCTGAAGAATGGCCTTTGTAAGAAGCCCCTTGTGTCCAGGTACGTGCATTGTTCTGGCGTGGCTACATGCCAAAACGTCAGGATCCTTCTCAACGGTGAATATGTATCAACAAGAGACAGTAAAAAAGGTTTACGCAGGGTCTTAATCTAAAAAGAATCCTTGGGTCGGGTCCCTGCTGCACGTCTGCGCCTGTGTCTCCGTTGTGCCGTGTCCTGGACGGGTGTAGCACGATGATTATCTGTAAAAGAGAGGAATTTAGGTAAAAAGTTGTCGTGCAAAAGGATAGTTTTCTAAAGAAACCATGTATAATTCAAGATAAGAAGAAATCACCACTCGTCTGCGTGCGTTGAGCCCCTTGTACTTTTGGGAGATAGGGGTGTGACCGTTTATTTGATATGAGCAACGGCGTCGGATTTGGTTAGTTGTGTCTGAGGTCTTGACGACCTATTGGATGCTTTTGCTGGTTCGGGCACCTTTAGTGTGCGGCTGCTAAGGCAGCCTCACTCTCTTCGGCGTGTAGAGATCGCTTGATACTTCCGTGCACTGAAATGATGCCACATGGACCGGGCATCTTGAGTGTTAGGGAGGCATAGTGTGGTATTGCATTAAAGCGAGCGAAAGCTTCGCGTCCGAGTAGTTCTTGATAGCCACTTTTAAATAGAGCGATGTGAAAAGTTAAATGCTCGCGACCGAAGTTATCGGGGGAGCCGAATATAACTTGTAGTAGGAGGGAGCCCGTACAACGAGCCCCTGGGCCTGGCGTTACTCCTTTAAAGGTAGTATTGCTATGGCGAATTTGTGTTGGGTCTAACCCCATCCGTGGATTGTATCCTGATATATTAGGTTTAAGCTACTGCTGCCATCCATCAGGACTCGTGTGAAGTGGTATCCGCCAATTACTGGGTCTAATACCAGTGCAGCCCATCCTGCGTGCCGGATACTTGATGCGTAATCACGGTGGTCGAAGGTGATCGGTTGAGACGACCAGTGGCAGGACTTCGCGGTGATGGGCACTTGGGTATTTTTTTCGGGGAGTGCCGCATTGTTTTTTCTCTTGATCACGTGTAACACATTTACTGTTTTGACGTCGGGTGGAAATTTCTTTTGTTCCCCCTTGTCTTGATTGGGAGGCTCGTCCTCGTCTTCACTTGGTGTATCTTCCCCTTTGTGTATGGCGTTAAGCTTGCCGGACTGCTTGAAGACCCAACATTCTCTATGGGTATGATTAGCAGGTTTGCTAGGGGTACTATGGATCTGACATACTTGGTCCAGAATTTTGTTGAGGCTGGACAGTTCATCTCTGGTGCCTTTGGAGGGCGGCTTTTGGTTTGGCCGAGGGACTTTGAATCCAGCATTTACTGTCGTGCCCTTCGTGCTGTCTTCTTTATTCCAGTGTTTGTTACTGTTGTTGCGCCGTGATTTCCCGTTTCCATCTCTAACTTCAGATGTGCTGGGGTCGCTGGTGCTGCATCTGGCTAGCCATCTGTCCTCACCCGCGCAGAAGCGGGTCATGAGGTTTGTTAATGCGGCCATCGTTCTCGGCTTATTTTGGCCGAGGTGCCTGGCGAGCCATTCGTCGCGGACGCTGTGCTTGAAAGCCGCTAAGGCTTCAGCGTCCGGACAATCGACAATCTGGTTCTTTTTAGTAAGAAACCTGTTCCAAAGTTTTCGGGCTGACTCTCCGGGCTGTTGAGTTATATGACTCAAGTCGTCCGCATCCGGAGGTCGGACATAAGTCCCTTGAAAGTTTGCCCGAAAGGCGTCTTCGAGCTCTTCCCAACTTCCAATGGAGCTTTCGGGGAGGCCTTTGAGCCAGTGACGAGCTGGCCCTTTGAGTTTGAGAGGTAAGTACTTGATGGCATGGAGATCATCCCCTCGAGCCATATGTATATGAAGGATATAGTCCTCAATCCAGACCCCAGGGTCTGTTGTTCCGTCGTATGCCTCTATGTTTACGAGCTTGAATCCCTCTGGGAATTCGTGGTCCAGCACCTCATCGGTGAAACATAGGGGGTGTGCGGCACCCCTGTAGCTGGGTGTGCCGCGTTGTTCGGATGCTTGTGTTGCATTGTATGCTGGGGCGCGCTTGAGTGGTCCATAGATGGATCTTGTTGCGCCGTCCTTTGGGTGCGAGCCCTCGCATGGGTCACATGTTGTATTGTGAGCGGCGTTGAATGTCGTTCTGTGGTGGTAGAGGGGTCGTCTATCCGACCAGGTGGCTGCTTTGATATTTGGTTGTGGGGGGTCTGAGGCCTCCTCATCGAATTCGGGTAGCAGCTTCCGCTTTGGGTAGCTCTTGGAGGGACGATTGTCGCCGTACCTTGCTGCAGTGCTGAGTATTTTGCTCCATCTGAACTGGAGCGTGTTTTGTGCGGCCTTGAGCCTCCGCTTCTGCTTTTTGAGGCTCCTTGCGGTGGCGACGAGCCTTTTATGGGCATTCTGCTGCTCCGAGTGCCTGTCCGGCGTTATGTCGTCCGGACCATTATCATTGATAGGGTTTGTTTGTTCGGTTTGATTATCCGGATTGCCGTTGTCTGGCAGTGGTTCGCCCTGCTCCAGCGCTGGATCAGTGTGATCGCTATTTCTGTCGAGGCGGGATTTGGGGCGGCGCTTGCGTCGCCGCTTTGACTGCTTTTCGAGGGAACAATCCTTCGGTGCGTCCTTCCATTCCTCGCCGTCATCTTTGGGTGCGTCCACCATGTATACGTCATATGACGAGGTGGTGTTCCAGGGCTCAATAGGCGCTGATTCTTCATCGTCTCCTTCATCGGCGTCCATACCGTCGATGTCGTCGGAGTTGAAGTCGAGCATGTCGGTTAAATCGTCGAAAGTGGCTACCAAGTGGGTGGTGGGTGGGTTTTGAATTTCTTCATCGTCCGAATTCCAACCTTGCTGACCGTAGTCTGGCCAGGGTTCTCCTGATAAAGAGAGAGATTTTAGTGACTTCAGGATATCGCCGAAAGGCGAGTGCTGAAAGACGTCCGCGACCGTGAACTCCATGATCGGCGCCCAATCGGATTCGCTCGGCAGGGGCACGGAGGGTTCGGAGTCCGGAGAAGAATCCGGCTCCATGGAGTCATGAGTCTTGCAGAGTACGGGGCTGGTGTTCGGCTCAACCGCCATTGGGATCACAGCCCCCGAGGCGGCGTCCAACCGCCCATCCTCGATCGGCGCGGTCGACTCCGAACCAGGGGCCGGAGCCGATGCAGGTGCGGCCTCCTGGGTACTGTTCGGCGGCAGAGCTAGATCATGCTCGTCGTGATAGTGCGGCGCGCTCGGCAGTGGTTCGAGTCCGTCGAAGATCAAGTCCCCGCAGATGTCGGCCGTGTAGTTTAAACTTCCGAATCTGACCTGACGGCCAGGGGCGTAGCTTTCGATCTGCTCTAGATGGCCAAGTGAATCGGCCCGCACTGCAAAGCCACCAAAGACGAAGATCTGTCCAGGGAGGAAGGTCTCACCCTGGACCGCATCACCATTGATGATCGTAGGAGCCATCGGGCCTGACGGCGACGGCACAGAGGAACTCTCAATGAAAGCACCAATGTCGGTGTCAAAACCGGCGGATCTCGGGTAGGGGGTCCCGAACTGTGCGTCTAGGCCGGATGGTAACAGGAGGCAGGGGACACGAAGTTTTACCCAGGTTCGGGCCCTCTCGATGGAGGTAAAACCCTACGTCCTGCTTGATTAATATTGATGGTATGGGTATTACAAGAGTTGATCTACCACGAGATCAGGGAGGCTAAACCCTAGAAGCTAGCCTATGGTATGATTGTTGATGTGTATCTTGTCCTACGGACTAAAACCCTCCGGTTTATATAGACACCGGATAGGGTTAGGGTTACATAGAGTCGGTTACAATGGTAGGATATCTTAACATCCGTATCGCCAAGCTTGCCTTCCACGCCAAGGAAAGTCCCTTCCAGACACGGGACAAAGTCTTCAATCTTGTATCTTCATAGTCCAGGAGTCCGGCTTGAAGGTATAGTTCGGCTATCCGAACACCCCCTAATCCAGGACTCCCTCACTAACCATGGACATTACAAGTTCGAGACAAAAGCCAGGGCTACGCGAGAAACAGGAAGCTTAAGGTTCAAAGCCTGACTGCGCGAATTGTTACAAGGCCGAAGCCCATGGCCTTGAGTACGCAGACTCGCCAAAACAAAAACAAGTGCCCACCCTCAGGCTGGCACCACCGGCTCCCTAGCCGCGACGTAAACCTGGTGAATACGGACTTGGGCATGCTTCATGAGATCAGTGTCCTTCGGCTTCACCAACGGACTCCATTGCTGCAAGAGGAAAGAGCATTTGTAGATAATATTAGCCGGGTGCGTCGGGAGCTGTCCTTCAATGGTAAGTTTGTTGCGTGTCAGCCACAGGGACCATAGCATCGCGCCTATGCTGGTCCACAGCACCCTCTTGCCCTGCCCCTGGACTGAGTCCAGGAGCGCCACCAGTTCATGCAAGGAGCGTGGGTCCCACGAGACCCCGGCCGCCTCGCGCATTGCACTTCAAGCAAAACGCGCCAGCGGGCAAAGGAAAAAGACATGGTTCGCGTTCTCTGGCGACCCGCACAGCGCACACGGCCCAGAAGCCGGCCATTCCTTTTTGCAATGTTAACTGATGTGGGGAGTCGATCGCGTAACAGCTGCCAGAGGAACACTTTGATTTTCAGAGGGACGCGGGCTTGCCAAAGCCCTTTAGCCACTGTCTGTACCGACCCTTGGCACCGTTTGTGGTACAAAGACTTGACGGAGAACTTCCCGGACGCATTGAGGTGCCAATAAACCCTATCCCGCTCCTCAGTTAGCTCCACGGGGGCTACGAGTTGCAGCAAAGCCTCCCACTTCGATGCTTCCTGCTCGTTCAGGTTACGGCGGAAGGCAATGGCCAGGGGGTGAGCCAATGCCTCTGCCACTCGCTGGTCCGGCGTCACTGCTAGAGCGTACAACTCTAGGAACACTTCCCAGAGAGGGCCTGTGCCCACCCTAATATCTAGCCAGAAACGGGTGGAGCGACCATTACCGACTTGGAACTTGGCACCTTTATCAAAAGCGGGTCTGATGGCCTGTAGGTCTTGCCAAAAGGGGGAGCCCCTTGCTTCCCCTTCAAAGAAATTCCTGTTGGGAAAGTACTTGTCCTGAAGGATGTCAGCCCAAAGTCCAGTCGCTCCTTGCGAGAGTTTCTAGATCCATTTGCACATGAGCGCTATGTTCTGAAGTCTGGTGTTGGTGATCCCTAGTCCTCCCAAGGACTTGGGCCTACATACCGCAGCCCATTTCACCATGTGGTATTTGCGCTTAAGGCCCGACCGCTCCCAAAAGAATCGTGCACGCGGCGTGTCCAACTTGGCATGAACCCCTTCCGCCAATAGGAACAACCCCATAGCAAACATGGGGAGCGAGGAAAGACTCGAGTTGGTGAGAACCAATTTGGCTGCAGAGGACATGAACTTGCCACGCCATGGGCTCACCTTCTTCCCCGCCTTCCATGTCAGTGGTGCCCATTCGTCTATCGTCACCCGACGTGGCGCTAGAGGCAGCCCCAGATACGTAAAGGGAAATCTTCCCACTTTACAATTGAGGAGGTATGCGATACAGTGCCCCTCCTCTCTGTCAATCCCCATTGACAGGACTTCACACTTGTGGAAGTTTATTTTTAGGCCGGGCATCACTTCAAAGCTTAACAGCAGGGCCTTAACCATAGCGATGTTGTGGTCGTCTGGTTGGAACAGTAGCAGAGTGTCGTCTGCGTACTACAAGTGGGAGATCCCCCCTGGGATAAGATGGCCAACCACACCCTTGATATGGCCAGCCGCGGTCGCCCTGCGCAGCATTGCCGCAAGGGCATCTACCACGAAGTTGAACAGGAGCGGGGAGATGGGATCGCCCTGACGCAACCCCCGCTTGTTCTTGAAGAAATTCCCTACTTCTCCATTTACCGAAATAGCAGTTTGGCCACCCGAGACCAGCTGCAAAATCCGGTGCACCCACATGGCCGAGAAGCCTCGACTAAGAAGGACCTGGCGCAAAAAATTCCAATGCACGCGGTCATAAGCTTTTTCAAAGTCAAGTTTTAGTAGAATAGCCGGTTCGTTGGTACGTTTGAGCTCATGAATGATCTCCTGGAGCGCAAGAGAGCCTTCTAGAATGTTTCGACCGCGTATAAAAGCCGTTTGGGTGCGGCTGATTGTGCGATGTGCAAACGGGACCAGGCGGGAGGTGGTGGCTTTAGAACATATCTTGAACGGAACGTTGATGAGCGCGATCGGCCTAAACTGGCGGATGTTATCTGCCCCAGCCACCTTAGGGATCAGTGATAGGATCCTGAAATTTAGCCTAGAGATGTCTACCGTTGTCGGTGTCAAATCCGGTGGATCTCGGGTAGGGGGTCCCGAACTGTGCGTCTAGGCCGGATGGTAACAGGAGGCAGGGGACACGAAGTTTTACCCAGGTTCGGGCCCTCTCGATGGAGGTAAAACCCTACGTCCTGCTTGATTAATATTGATGGTATGGGTATTACAGGAGTTGATCTACCACGAGATCAGAGAGGCTAAACCCTAGAAGCTAGCCTATGGTATGATTGTTGATGTGTATGTTGTCCTACGGACTAAAACCCTCCGGTTTATATAGACACCGGATAGGGTTAGGGTTACATAGAGTCGGTTACAATGGTAGGAGATCTGAACATCCGTATCGCCAAGCTTGCCTTCCACGCCAAGGAAAGTCCCTTCCGGACACGGGACGGAGTCTTCAATCTTGTATCTTCATAGTCCAGGAGTCTGGCTTGAAGGTATAGTTCGGCTATCCGAACACCCCCTAATCCACGACTCCCTCAGTAGCCCCCGAACCAGGCTTCAATGACGATGAGTCCGGTGCGCAGATTGTCTTCGGTATTGCAAGGCGGGTTCTCCTCCAAATTCTGTGTACCTGTTCGAATAAAGTCCGGTTTCTTGTAGATGTTGCGCTCCTTGGCTTCTACGCCCAATAATCGGCGTTTTCCACGTGTCAAACGAATATGAAAAGTCTGAGTGTTTTTACGTTCACACCCCTAGCTGCGTGAATGAGTTGCCCTTTTTAAGGGGACGAGGATTTAGATCCAATCCACACCTTCTCCCCTTCACGAGTGTTCATCAGAGCGCATCCGACAAAAGTCCATTCCACCATGGCCAGCCGCCGCAACTCCTCCTCTCATCCTTCTAGCCCTAAGCCTGGATATTGGGAGAGATGCTCTACTCCGCATAGCGAGCTAGTGACGCTTAAGACCAAAGGATTTCTCCCCCCGGCCTATATGGTCCCCGTCCGAGCCGGTCTCGCCGTCTACAACGGCGGAGAGCAAGCAGAGAATGCCCCTAATCCATCTAAAGGAGAGCGGGTGTGCCTTGTTCCTTACTTAATAAGGGGGCTCGGATTTCCCATCCACCCATTTCTCCGGGGGTTGCTGGAGTTCTACGCCCTCCAGCTACATCATCTCACGCCTGCCTCAGTATTGCATATCGCGAGCTTTGTAGCCCTCTGCGAGCTGTTCCTGGGTATCGAATCTCATTTCGGACTGTGGAAGGAGCTATTTTGCCTCGTGCCCCGTTCCAAGAAAGGGTCAATGTATCAAGTGGGCGGAGCCGAAGTATGGCGCATCGCCGGGACCGGATATCTGTCCGGAACCCCGAAGAAGGCGTCCGAAGACTGGCCCTTGGAATGGTTCTATATAGAAGACGTCCCGCTGCCGGATCCTGTCCGGATCGGCCTCCCAGAGTTCGATAGTGATCCTTTAAAAAAGCGCCTAAGCTGGCGTCCACGGAGCCCTCAAAGGGAAAGCGACAGGGACATCGTTTATCTCATGGGCCAAATAAGATTGTTAGCCCATTCCGGACTAACCATGATCGGAGTTATGGCCGAATGCATCATGCAGGGGGTGCAGCCGCTTCAGTACAGAAGCCACCCCATGTGGGATTTCAACGGGGAGGACGACGCCACCCGCTATGGCCGTAAAGGGCCAGATTCAGTTGCCGCTCTATTAAAGATCTTGTCCACTTTGTACAAGGGGGAAGAGGAGGAATTTCTCCGCGTCAACCCACAGGGTGGATTCTCTATGCACAATCCCCCAAGCTGGGTAAGTGGTCGCTTTTACTTGCTCATCCGTTTAGTGTTCCCATTGTTAAATACTTAGTCTGATGACTTCAACGCAGGAACTGCGCCGGGCCGCAAAGGACATAAGCAGCCCGCCTCCACAACCTGAGGACTCAGGACGGTCTCTCGACCCGGCCTCTCAGGAGGATCCGGACATATCTGTGGAGTTGATTGATGGAGTGTTCCATCAAGGCGTTGAGAAGGATGCTGACGTTTTGGCATGTGGCCATGCCAGAACAATGCACGTACCTGGACACAAGGGGCTTCTTACAAAGGCCATTCTTCAGGCCCGGTTTATACCACAAAGACCGAATACCTTAGGGAGTATTCGGCGTCGCGAGTTTGGCCCTATATGCATCAGCTCCGAATCATTGTCTTTGGTCAAATGTTGGGTTTGCCTGGCTCCTGTGTTTTGGTGCCTTACGTTCCGCTTTACCGGCTAAGGTAGCACCAGGAGAACTACTGCGATTGTGCCCTGGTTCATCCGGACGAGCGCCTCAGTAGAGAAAGCCGAAAACTGACTGTCATGATCTAGCGTGAGACTGGTCAACCACTCGATGACCCATGGGAATGTTAGAATTCCTCCGCCTTAACGAAGGGCCGCTTTCCGGCCAGGCATATACGCACCCCGGGATCGGGAGAGTGCGGAGCCACCAGGGGCTATCTAGTAGCCACACTGTCAAACTCCTATGGCTAAGTGAAAGTGTTAAAGCATTATAGTCCGGTAGCCTCGCTCGCTCCGCTATCACCTCCTTAATAGGACCAAGACGTTGGGTTAAGTGTGAACGCGTGTTTCTGCGAACACCTCCGCATTATATGCCTGGGGGTTGAAGCCGACGACTGCAATCTTTCAGGTTATACACATGTATACATAAACGGCCACCCAGGAGGCATCACATTACTTTCAGGCAAAATTATAAAAGTAGCCTCATAAAAATTTAAAAAGAATTTCACTTACAATGAGATTACATGTCAATCAAACATAATATTTTTTGAGCACTGGGTCTCTATCAAACGAGCACCCTCCAGGACTTTCTCAAAGTAGTGCTCAGCAGCCCTTCAACCTACGGCCGAATCCTGCGCTGCAACAGTGGTAGCATCCATCTCTGCCCAGTATGCTTTAGCACGGGCAAAGGCCATCCGTGCGCCTTCTATGCACACCGACCTCTTCATCGCATTTATGCGCGGCACCACATCGAGGACCTGCTGCACCAAGCTGAAATAGCTGCTCGGTTTTGACCTTCCGGGCCATAGTTGATCCACAACAGACCTCACGGAGAGTCCGGACAACCTATTTAGTTCGGCCCATCCGGCTAATTGGTCCGTCAATGAAAGCAGACGCTCGGGAGAAAGGAATTGCTTCCAAAACAGCTGGTCTACTTCACGGTCCGTCTAACTCTGCAAGTACTTGGCCGCATCTGCTGCGCTCGCCGCCAAATCCATATACGCATCCTCCGAACTCCACAGCCGATCCAGAGGCGCATACCGTGGATCTCCGTACTTCCTCTGCAGCATAAAGGACTTTCCGGCTAGAATATCCCCGGCTTCCCCCAGCTCCTCCTTCTTTGCCCTCATAGCAGAGTGGAGGTCTTTTCCCGTTACAGCAGCCTTCTCAAGGTCTGATGCCTTCGCTTGGTTTTCCTTTTCAAGATCCCGGCAACGGTCTACGACGGCTTTTAATTCTACGGCCATATTAGCCATCTTCTTTCGGCTCTCTCCATGTGCGGCCTTCTCGACTCGCAACTCTTCGGCCGCCTTCAAAGCAGCCACATTACCCAATCTTGCTTGTTCCTTGGCTCGGGCAAGTTCCGCCCGCAAGGCTTCAACAGTGGCAGCTCCATCTGCAGTCATAACATGTTAAAAACACTGGCATCATACTCTTCCTATTTGGCGTTTACCAGACAAGGATCCTTACCCTGCGCCTCGTCAAGCCTTCTGTTAACAAGCTCGATGTCGGCATCTGCCGCATCCAACCGCCGTTCTAAACGGGCAAACTGGCTAGTCCGGCTGGCCACCGGAGCTTCCATCTCCTGCACATAAAGGTAGTATGGTTATTACCTGGGAATATGATCCTCCGTTCGTCATCGTTTCCGACGACAACCAGAGTCTCAGGGGCTATTATCTACACAGGACACACCTAGCATGTGCAGGACTATTACACATCCCTTTTCACGTACCTCAAAGCTTGTCAGTAGACTCATAAAAGCTTCATGCAATCCGCTTTCGGCGGACGATATCCTCTCCATCACCATATTCATCAGCACACGGTGATCATCTGAGATGGCCGCTCGCCCCACCAACTCCCTCAGAACGTCCGATCGCACACTAGAGGCGCCGGACTCTTTTGTCTACCCTCTTTGGGAGCCGGACACTGGGAGCCTCGGGGATCGATTGGATCACCTTCTGGCCTCTCCGCACTCGGAGAGGCCCTCCATGACGACACTTCAGGGTCGCCCGCTTCTGGAGAAGAGGAGTCCGGAGGAGGCGTCTCGCTCTCCATCATCTCTGGAAGAAGATCCCCCGAAGACGAACTCATTTGAGAGGGGCTAAGGCCCGAACTGCACAAATACATGCGGTGGTTATTTTCTTAGAAGGAAAAAGATGGCATATCTGTACCACTAAAGTTTTCGGGTCACTTACGACTCCCGGGAGAATTGATCCCCCCGTGGACTTTGTGCGGCAGCACCGCCCCCCGAGGTAGGGCCCCCGGTAGAAGATTTCTTCTCCCGTTTGGAAGCTTCGGCTTCCGAATTCCCGGGCGCAGTCCTTTTCCTTTTCCGGTCGTCTTCCTTCGTGGAGACGCTCGCTCCCTCGGTTAGAATAGGCAGCATTGGGGGCCCGCGTCCGCCCGCGTTACCCTCCACATTATCTTCCTTGGAAAGCCACCTCGTCATATGACATATACATGGTGGACACCCCAAAAGAGGGAGAGGGCGATGGAACAGCGGAGGATGACCCCTCCAAGAAACAGCAAAAGCGCCGGCGTCAGCGGCGCCGCTCAAAATCCCGCCAACACAAAAACGGCGATTCCAGCACGGGAGATAATAATACCCCGGAAAGCGCCGAAGAACATCCCCCCGAGCAAGATTTAGCACAGGAGGATGGAGAAACCAGCCCTCATGAGAGAGCGGCCGACAGAGAGGTCGAGGACGATAATTGTATGCCTCCCTCCGAAGACGAGGCAAGCCTCGACGACGATGAATTCCCCGTGCCGGAGGATCCCGTCGAACAAGAGCGTTTTCAACGCAGGCTTATGGCCACGGCAAGAAGCCTCAAGAAAAAACAGCAGCAGCTCAAAGCTGATCAAAATCGGCTAGTCGATAGATGGACTGAAGTCCTCGCGGCCGAAGAGCATAAACCCGAACGCCCCTCCAAGTTCTACCCGAAGCGCAGGTTGCTACCCCGATTAGAGGAGGAAGCACTCGACGTGGCCGACAGGCCACCTCGTGGCCGCGAGAGAGGCCTCATGGCCCTCCACCCAAGCCGCACCCCGTACCAAGGCACGGGAATATGCGCGGGACTTACGAGACATGTTGGAGGACAAGGCAATGCAAACAAGAACGATCTACGGATCACGTAGGCGCCCCACGGCTCGAGACGATAATCGTCACGCCGGCCACAAATTCGGCAGGGCCGAACACAGTAGAAAAAGCTCATTGGAGCTACGTCATGATATCACCCAGTACAGAGGCGCCGCACACCCATTGTGCTTCACAGACGAAATAATGGATCATCAAATCCCTGAGGGTTTCAAACCCGTAAACATCGAATCATATGACGGCTCAACAGATCCCGCGGTATGGATCGAGGATTATCTCCTTCATATCCATATGGCCCGCGGCGATGATTTCCACGCCATCAAATACCTCCCACTCAAGCTTAAAGGACCAGCCCGGCAGTGGCTTAACAGCCTGCCAATAGGGTCAATCAGCTATTGGGAGGACCTGGAAGCCGCATTCCTCGATAATTTCCAGGGCACCTATGTGCGACCCCCAGACGCTGACGACCTAAGCCACGTAATTCAGCAGCCAGACGAATCGGCCAGGCAATTTTGGACACGGTTCCTAACAAAGAAAAATCAAATACTCGACTGTCCGGACGCAGAGGCCTTAGCAGCCTTCAAGCATAATATCCGTGACGAGTGGCTTGCCCGGCACCTAGGACAGGAGAAGCCGAAATCTATGGCAGCACTCACGGCACTCATGACCCGCTTTTGCGCGGGAGAGGACAGCTGGCTTGCTCGTATCAACAATATGACCAAGAACCCTGGTAGTTCGGACATCAGGGACGTTAGTGGCAGGTCACGTCGCAACCAACAGAAGCACCGCATCAACGGCGACAATGCTAAGGATACGGCAGTTAATGCCGGATTCAGAGGCTCTAAATCCGGTCAGCGGAAAAAATCATTCAAAAGGAATCTTAGGGGCCCATCCAGCTTGGACCGAATACTCGACCGCTTGTGCCAAATACACGGCACCCCCGAAAAGCCAGCCAATCACACCAACAGGGATTGCTGGGTGTTCAAGCAGGCATGCAGATTAAGCGCTGACAATGAAGACAAGGGGTTGCATAGCGATGACGACGAGGAGCTGAAGGAAATATGCCCTAGAGGCAATAATAAAGTTATTATTTATTTCCTTATATCATGATAAATGTTTATTATTCATGCTAGAATTGTATTAACCGGAAACATAATACATGTGTGAATACATAAACAAACAGAGTGTCACTAGTATACCTCTACTAGACTAGCTCGTTAATCAAAGATGGTTATGTTTCCTAACCATGAACAAAAGAGTTGTTATTTGATTTACGGGATCACATCATTAGAACAATGATGTGATTGACATGACCCATTCCATTAGCTTAGCACCCGATCGTTTAGTATGTTGCTATTGCTTTCTTCATGACTTATACATGTTCCTATGACTATGAGATTATGCAACTCCCGTTTACCGGAGGAACACTTTGTGTGCTACCAAACGTCACAACGTAACTGGGTGATTGTAAAGGAGCTCTATAGGTGTCTCCAAAGGTAAATGTTGGGTTGGGGTATTTCGAGATTAGGATTTGTCACTCCGATTGTCGGAGAGGTATCTCTGGGCCCTCTCGGTAATGCACATCACATAAGCCTTGCAAGCATCACAACTAATGAGTTAGTTACGAGATGATGTATTACGAAACGAGTAAAGAGACTTGCCGGTAACGAGATTGAACTAGGCATTGAGATACCGACGATCGAATCTCGGGCAAGTAACATACCGATGACAAAGGGAACAACGTATGTTGTTATGCGGTTTGACCGATAAAGATCTTCGTAGAATATGTGGGAGCCAATATGAGCATCCAGGTTCCGCTATTGGTTATTGACCGGAGACGTGTCTCGGTCATGTCTACATTGTTCTCGAACCCGTAGGGTCCGCACGCTTAAGGTTTCGATGACAGTTATATTATGAGTTTATGCATTTTGATGTACCGAAGTTTGTTCGGAGTCCCGGATGTGATCACGGACATGACGAGGAGTCTTGAAATGGTCGAGACATAAAGATTGATATATTGGAAGCCTATATTTGGATATCGGAAGTGTTCCGGGTGAAATCGGGATTTTACCGGAGTATCGGGAGGTTACCGGAACCCCCCGGGAGGTATATGGGCCTTAGTGGGCTTTAGTGGAAGAGAGGAGAGGTGGCCAGGGCTGGGCCGCGCGCCCCTCCCCCCTAGTCCGAATAGGACAAGGAGAGGGGGGCGGCGCCCCCCCTTCCTTCTCTCTCTCTCCTCTTTCCTCCTTCCCGAATCCTATTCCAACTAGGAAAGGGGGGGAATCCTACTCCCGGTGGGAGTAGGACTCCTCCTGGCGCGCCCTCCTCCTGGCCGGCCGCACCTCCCCTTGCTCCTTTATATACGGGGGCAGGGGGCACCCCTAGACACAAGTTGATCCACGTGATTATATTCTTAGCTGTGTGCGGTGCCCCCTTCCACCATAATCCTCGATAATATTGTAGCGGTGCTTAGGCGAAGCCCTGCGACGGTAGCACATCAAGACCGTCACCACGCCGTCGTGCTGACGGAACTCTTCCCCGACACTTTGCTGGATCGGAGTCCGGGGATCGTCATCGAGCTGAACGTGTGCTAGAACTCGGAGGTGCCGTAGTTTCGGTGCTTGATCGGTCGGGCCGTGAAGATGTACGACTACATCAACCGCGTTGTGCTAACGCTTCCGCTGTCGGTCTACAAGGGTACGTAGATCACACTCTCCCCTCTCGTTGCTATGCATCACCATGATCTTGCGTGTGCGTAGGAAAATTTTGAAATTACTACGTTCCCCAACAGGAGCCTCGGCCGCCGAACAACAATGGACAGAAGGGTTTTCCCCCACAAGTGCGGACGGTGAACATGATATACGCCACCCACGTCCCCAAAAGGGAGCGGAAGCGCGCGTTAAGGGACGTATACGCGGTAGAGCCAGTCGCCCCAAAGTTCAACCCATGGTCCTCCTGCCCGATCACCTTTGATCGAAGCGACCATCCCACTAGCATCCGTCATGGCGGATTCGCCGCATTGGTTCTCGACCCAATTATTGACGGATTTCATCTCACTAGAGTCCTTATGGACGGCGGCAGTAGCCTGAACCTGCTTTACCAGGATACAGTGCGGAAAATGGGCATAGATCCCTCGAGGATTAAGCCCACCAAAACGACCTTTAAAGGCGTAATACCATGTGTAGAGGCCAGCTGCACAGGCTCAGCCACACTTGAAGTGGTCTTCGGATCTCCGGATAATTTCTGAAGCGAGGAGTTAATCTTCGACATAGTCCCGTTCCGCAGTGGCTACCATGCACTGCTCAGGCGAACCGCATTTGCCAAGTTCAATGCGGTCCCGCACTACGCATACCTTAAGCTCAAGATGCCAGGCCCTCGAGGAGTAATTACGGTCAATGGAAACACCGAACGCTCCCTTCGAACGGAGGAGCACACGGCGGCCCTTGCAGCGGAAGTACAAAGCAGCCTCTCCAGGCAGTTCTCCAGTCCGGCCATTAAACGTCCGGACACAGTCAAGCGCGCCCGGAGTAACCTACAATAAGACCACCTGGCACGTTCCGAGCAGGCGTAGCAATGCGGCCCCAACCCCAACCCCCGCAAAAAGGCGACGCCAGTACTTCGCGTGCATAACTACGCCCTAGAAATACCATGGGCATAGGGGGAGGGGCACCATCACGGCACGCCCAAAACACGGCTTAAACCGCACCAGGGGTTGCCGACCTTTTTTATACTTTTCTCTTACTTCCAGGGCTCTACTCTTCGGAAGGCTCGTTCGGCAGTTCAATTGCCGCACAAACGACGCAAGGACCAGGGAAGCAGACAAGCCATGCCGCATTACGGAAATCCCAGGTGGTCTCTATCACGAGCAGTATACCTGTTTCGCATACTATCCCGCAGCTTGCCCCTGAAGCAGACATGTTAAATAGTCCAACTTTTCGTTTATCGCATCACTTGTATCGTTCTGCTTTGATCGCAGCTATTTCAGTGAACAATGCGTAGCTTTTGTCCATTTTTTGCATTACCCTTTTTTATATATATATGTTCCTTAATGACATGTTGCACCCGTACACTTTGGTACGGCCAAAATACGCCAGGGGCTTCAGTACCCCTCAACATGGTGTGAGAAGTCCGAACACTTTAACAAGTGCGGCACCCCGAACTTATAGCATTATATGCATCGGCTCCGAATCATGTCTTGGGTCAATAGTTGGGTTTGCCCGGCTCCTATGTTTTGGTGCCTTACGTTCCGCTATATCGGCTAAGGTAGCACTAGGAGAACCACTGCGATTGTGCCCCAGTTGAGCTGGGTCGAGCACCTCAGTGGAGAAAGCTAAAACTGATTGTCATGATTAAGCGAGAGTTGGTCGCTGTTCGAGAGGTTTTTTCAAGTCCCTAAAGACTTATGCTGCTTCAGGCGAGGAGCCGGCTCTGTCCGGCCAAGGCGTGGATAGCGCCCTAAAATCGGTCTTCCGAATACTAGGGGCTTCGCCGAAATTTAAAATTATAGAATTCTATGGCTAAGTGAGAGTGTTCACGCATTATAGTCCGATTGCCTCGTTCGTTGGGCTGAGCACCTCCCTCGAAGGACCCAAATATGGGAAAAAGAGCGCCCAGGTCTATCCCCGAACACCCCAGCACTAGCGGCATGGGGGTAGAAGCCGACGACTCACCATCTCTTAGTATTGATAAACAACCGCACAGAAGGTAATATTTTAAATTCAAGTAGCATTGCTTAGCGCATATGAACAAGTTTTCAGCGCACAGGATAACACGAGCGGGTTTTACTCAAAAAATATATCCTTGGTACATTCATCCGCAACAAGACGGGCACCCTTCAGAACATCCTTATAATAATTCTCGGGCTTGCGATGCTCTTTCCCCGGAGGTGGCCCGTCCTTCACAAGCTTCTCCGCATCCAGCTTGCCCCAGTGCACCTTAGCACGGGCAAGGGCCCTACGGGCACCTTCAATGCAGACGGAGCGCTTGATGTCTTCAAGCCCCGGACAGGCCTCCATCAGCCGCCGCACCAGCCCGAAATAGCTCCCAGGCGGAGCCTCTCCAGGCCACAGCCGAACTAGGAGGCCTTTCATGGCCTGTTCGGCCGCCTTATGGAGCTCGACCAGTTGCTTCAGCTGGTCGCTCAGGGGCACGGGGTGTCCGGCCTCAGCGTACTGAGACCCCTGTTCAAGAATTCATCCGATTAACCAGTTAACTTGCCGATTAATCCCTACTCATAGGGTCCCCGAGTAGCCGATTACCTGATAAATCGTTCGATTAATTGATTAAATGGCCGATTAACTTGCCGATTAGCCTATTAATCCCCTACTCACCAGCCGACCGAGCAGCTACCAGTTAACGATTTCCTCAACAATGACTGAGACCAGAACACCTTCTCCGTCGAGCTGCCCTCCTCGGCTCGATAGAATGCGGCGGCATCAGATACACTCCGGGGAAGATCTGTGAACGCTCCTGGAGAGCTCCGAATTCGGGTAAGTAACAGGTAACTCACGTTTATGTGTTTGCTTTGCATAAAGAATGCCTTACCCACCGCAATCTTCTTCACCTCATCCAACTCCTGGAGGGTCTTCTGGGACTCGGCCTTGGCAGACTTGGCATTTTCTATAGCTGCCGCGAGCTCGGACGCTCGCGTCTTCGAGTCAAGCTCCAAACTCTCATGTTTCTTCATGAGAACTTGGAGCTCTTTCCGCACCTTGCCAACCTCAGCCTCATACCTCTCCCGCTCGGTGCGCTCCACGGCCGCACTCTTCTCGGCCTCGAGCAGTGCTTGCTTAAGGGTCGCCACCTCAGACGTGGCCCCTGCAATAGCCATGTCAATCCTGTCATTTTTTGCAATTGCACCTTTTTATATACATATTCAAATAGGGTATTTCTTACCTTCCTTCTCCTCGAGCTGCTTCTTGGCACGCCCGAGCTCTTGCTCGGCCTTCTCGAGACTCTGCTTCAGCACGTCCACTTCCGCAGTCAGTGCGGCGGACGCTAGCAGAGAAGCCTGCATACGCATATTGACTCCTTTTGTTAGACTCCTGCGAATTCTTTGATCCTCTATTCGGCTTTTCTTCCCGGATGCCCAACAGAGCATCAGGAGCTACTGTCTATGGGGTAACATTATTTGAACATTCTTTACTTACCTCAAAGCCTGTTAAAAGGCTTGTACAAGCTTCAGTCAGTCCGCTTTTGGCGAACTAAACCTTCTGGATCACCGCACTCATAATAGTGCGGTGCCCCTCGTCGATGGAGGCACCTTGGAGCGCCTCCAACATATTGTCCGGCACCTCCGGTTGGGTGGAGGTCACCGGCATGGTAGGCTTGTTCCTCTTGGAAGGAGGTCGCCCGCCGGACTCTGGAACCCTTGAAGATTCCGGAGCTGTGTCCGGCCTTAAGCCGGACTTGGAGCCCTGGGGGGTTTCATCCCCTTTACTCCTGGAGTCCGGGAGGTCGCCTTGCGGCGCCCCCAGGACCACCTCCTCCCAGCTTGGAACCTGTTGGGACAACACTTCGGTGTCGTCCGCAGGGCGGGGGGATGAAGCCGTCGGAAGCGAGTTCACCTCCGACGGGTCCAGCGAGCCGCTCGACGATGCGTCAAGCCGGTCTTTGGGTGGGCTGCGCAAACATATTCGACATAAGGAAAAGCTGTGAGAAAAACGAATACTATGAATTACCCCGGTATCCGGACACTTACGATTTCGCCAGGGGCTTGGCCCTGGGCTGCCACTCCTCTTCGTCGTCGGCGGCGTCGGTGGAGCAGTCCGGAGGAAGGGTTTTCCCCTTCTTGGACCCTCCGGCCTCCTCGGGGAGGGCGGCCTTCCTTTTCTTCTCTCCTCCCGCTGGAGGGGGAGAGGTCTCTTCTTCTTCCTCCTCGTCTTCACGAGAGGAAGGCGCTTCGGGACCGTCGGATGACGAATCCGACACCTCCTGACGCCGGGCACTCTTTCGAGTCCCCGTGGCCCTTTTCGTGGCCTTCTTCTCCGGCACCACATAGGGCGCCGGAACCAGCAGCTTCGCCAAGCGAGCGTCCGCTGGGCCTTCGGGCAGAGGAGCCGGATAGTTGATCTGTCCGGACGTCTCCACCCAATCCTATCAAAGATAAGGGAACTCAGATCCCGCATAGAGTCAAACCATGAAAAACTGATACCCTATAAAAGGACAAAAACGGCTTACCGCATGAGCGTGATGCTGAGTACTGAATCCGCGATCCTCGGCGGCGGATGCGGGAGCCTCGGCGCCCTTGAAAAGCACCCTCCAGGCATCTTCGTACGTCGTGTCGAAGAGCCTGTTTAGAGTTTGATGCTGCACCGGGTCGAACTCCCACAGGTTAAAGGCCCGTCGTTGACACGGGAGGATCAGGCGGACGAGCATAACCTGGACTACGTTGACAAGCTTGAGCTTCTTGTCCACCAGGGTTTGGATGCATGTTTGGAGTCCGGTCAGCTCTCCTTTTTTACCCCACGACAGGCCGGTCTCCTTCCAGGAGGTGAGCCGCATGGGGGGTCCGGACCGAAACTCGGGGGCTGCGACCCATTCGGGGTTGCACGGCTCGGTGATGTAAAACCATCCCGATTGCCACCCCTTCAGGGTCTCCACAAAGGAGCCCTCGAGCCACAGGACGTTGGCCATCTTGCCAACCATGGCACCGCCGCACTCCGCCTGGCTGCCGCGCACCACCTTCGGCTTGACGTTGAAGGTCTTTAGCCATAAGCCGAAATGAGGGCGGATGCGGAGGAAAGCCTCGCACACGACGATAAACGCCGAGATGTTGAGGACGAAGTTCAGGACCAGATCGTGGAAATCCAGGTCGTAGTAGAACATGAGCCCCCGGACAAATGGATGCAGAGGGAAGCCCAGTCCGCGGAGGAAATGGGGGAGAAATAACACCCTCTCATGGGGCCTAGGAGTGGGGATGAGCTGCCCCTTCTCGAGGAGTCGGTGCGCGATGTCGCTGGCCAGATATCCGGCCTTCCTCAACTTTTTGATGTGTCCCTCCGTGACGGAGGAGACCATCCACTTGCCTCCCGCTCCGGACATGACTGGAGAGGGTTGAGGTGGTAGTGCGGACTTGGGCGCTGGAGCTCGAGTGCGCAAGAATGGATAGGCAGAGGAGGAAGAAGGCGTGGGTAAAAAGGTGGATCATTATCCCCTTATATGGGTGGACGCGATTATGTGTCCCCACCAACCTGGTAAAACTTGCTTATCTCCAAGCGCCATAATCAAAGACGCGGTTGGGTTACCCACGCCCGTATTGATGAGAATCCCGAAATGAGGGGACACGATCTCTGCTTTGACAAGACGTGCCAAGGAAACCGCCTCGCATAACGCGCTAAGGTGGGATAATGAAACGATTGGGATAAAGGCTTGGCCGTGGCGTGTCGCACCACGGAATACGTCAGCAGATTAGATTTGTGTTAATATTATTATTCTCTCTATGGCAATATGTGAAAACTTATTTTGCAGAGCCGGACACTATCTTTGTGTTCAAGATCTTCTATGAAGTATTTGGAGGAGGAACCCGCCTTACAATGCCGAAGACAATTTGCGCGCCGGACTCGTCGTCATTGAAGCCCGGTTCAGGGGCTACTGAGGGAGTCCTGGATTAGGGGGTGTTCGGATAGCCGAACTATACCTTCAAGCCGGACTCCTGGATTATGAAGATACAAGATTGAAGACTTTGTCCCGTGTCCGGAAGGGACTTTACTTGGCGTGGAAGGCAAGCTTGGCGATACGGATGTTCAGATATCTTACCATTGTAACCGACTCTATGTAACCCTAACCCTATCCGGTGTGTATATAAACAGGAGGGTTTTAGTCCGTAGGACAACATACACATCAAAAATCATACCATACGCTAGCTTCTAGGGTTTAGCCTCCCTGATCTCGTGGTAGATCAACTTTTGTAATACCCATACCATCAATATTGATCAAGCAGGACGTAGGGTTTTACCTCCATCGAGAGGGCCCGAACCTGGGTAAAACTTCGTGTCCCCTGCCTCCTGTTACCATCCGGCCTAGACGCACAGTTCGGGACCCCCTACCCGAGATCCGCCGGTTTTGACACGCCGAGGCGGGATTTGGGGCGGCGCTTGCGTCGCCGCTTTGACTGCTTTTCGAGGGAACAATCCTTCAGTGCGTCCTTCCGTTCCTCGCTGTCATCTTTGGGTGCGTCCATCATGTATACGTCATATGACGAGGTGGCGTTCCAGGGCTCGATAGGCGCTGATTCTTCATCGTCTCCTTCATCGGCGTCCATACCGTCGATGTCGTCGGAGTTGAAGTCGAGCATGTCGGTTAAATCGTCGACAGTGGCTACCAAGTGGGTGGTGGGTGGGTTTTGAATTTCTTCATCGTCCGAATCCCAACCTTGCTGACCATAGTTCGAGCAGGGTTCTCCTGATAAAGAGAGAGATTTTAGTGACTTCAGGATATCGCTGAAAGGCGAGTGCTGAAAGACGTCCGCGGCCGTGAACTCCATGATCGGCGCCCAATCGGATTCGCTCGGTAGGGGCGCGGAGGGTTCGGAGTCCGGAGAAGAATCCGGCTCCATGGAGTCACGAGTCTTGCAGAGTACGGGGCTGGTGTTCGGCTCAACCGCCGTTGGGATCGCATCCCCCGAGGAGGCGTCCAACCGCCCGTCCTCGATCGGCGCGGTCGGCTCCGAACCAGGGGCCGGAGCCGATGCAGGTGTGGCCTCCAGGGCACTGTTCGGTGGCAGAGCTAGATCATGCTCGTCGTGATAGTGCGGCGCGCTCGGCAGTGGTTCGAATCCGTTGAAGATCAAGTCCCCGCGGATATCGGCCGTGTAGTTTAAACTTCCGAATCTGACCTGACGGCCAGGGGCGTAGTTTTCGATCTGCTCTAGATGGCCAAGTGAATCGGCCTGCAGTGCAAAGCCGCCAAAGACGAAGATCTGTCCGGGGAGGAAGGTCTTATCCTGGACCGCATTGCTATTGATGATCGTAGGAGCCATCGGGCCTGACGGCGACGGCACAGAGGAACTCTCAATGAAAGCACCAATGTTGGTGTCAAAACCGGCGGATCTCGGGTAGGGGGTCCCAAACTGTGCGTCTAGGCCGGATGGTAACAGGAGGCAGGGGACACGAAGTTTTACCCAGGTTCGGGCCCTCTCGATGGAGGTAAAACCCTACGTCCTGCTTGATCAATATTGATGGTATGGGTATTACAAAAGTTGATCTACCACGAGATCAGGGAGGCTAAACCCTAGAAGCTAGCGTATGGTATGATTTTTGATGTGTATGTTGTCCTACGGACTAAAACCCTCCTGTTTATATACACACCGGATAGGGTTAGGGTTACATAGAGTCGGTTACAATGGTAGGAGATCTGAACATCCGTATCGCCAAGCTTGCCTTCCACGCCAAGGAAAATCCCTTCCGGACACGGAACGGAGTCTTCAATCTTGTATCTTCATAGTCCAGGAGTCCGGCTTGAAGGTATTGTTCGGTTATCCGAACACCCTCTAATCCAGGACTCCCTCAGCGGCCATTGAGGGGTTGCTCAAGGACGAGGTGTTGCACAATTGCTCAATGGAGAAATCTTTCGCTTCATGTGGAATCTGATTGTAAGGAAGCCATAAATATGGTGAAAATTGAGAAACATGATAGATCAAGATATGTCTTCTTAGTTCGAGAGATCAAATTGAAGCGGTTAGAAAGAGAAGCTTGTATTACTCATGTTCGACGTGCTCAGAATTCTGTAAGCCATTTTATGGCTAGTTATAGTATATCGTTTAGTCAAACTGTTGTATGGCTTGGCAATGGGCCGACAGGTGTTGCACACATATGCGAGAATGATTGTAACAACTTTGAGTAATACAAGTTTTTTTCTGTAAAAAGGAAAGGAAGAAAACACACACTTCGTCGCGCCATCTTCCATTGATACTACGAAACTACTACACAACCGACACTCCATGCACGATTTGTACATGATTGGTAATCAGATGGATGTGTTGCATTATATACTATGTTTGGATGGCTGGATGTTTCACTGAAACATCGTTCATGGATCATGAGAAAAAGCGCCGTGTGCATAGCAATGTTCTTGATATTATTATGGCGGCTGCTAGGAATCAGGTGCATGATTTCCCTGATTAGCCGTCCAATCTGGCGCTGGTGCCCATCGATCGCAGCAACACATCCCGTTGTATGTTCTCCTCTCGTCTCTCATCCACACTGCATCTCCTCTGTAACGAAAACGACGATGACGCAGAGAACTGATGCACCCACCGTGGCACCTGCCGGAGACCTCGCAGCACCGGTGCCACCGTCGAGCGCCGCAACTCCAAGAGCCACCGGTGACCGTCGCATCGCAGCACCAAGCAACCGGGTGCCGTGCTCCATGGCGACACCGAGCGCGGCAAAAAGCTTCAACACGGCACCAATGACAGCCCAACGAAGCTCCATTGCAGCCCTAGTTGTGCTCCATTGCAGCCCCGGCAACCCCGGCGACACTCCGTTGCAGCTCCGGTGACCTCAGCGGGCACTTCAGCGCAGCACCGGCGGCCTCGGCGGTGCTTCATTGCAGCACCGACGACACCCCACGAACTCCATTGCAGCTTCGGCGGTGCCCAATTGCAACCCAGGCGACCCTCGTGGTGCTCCATTGCAGCTCCGGCGGCGCTCCATTGCAACCACATCGAAAGCTTCAACGACCCCGACGACGCTCCATTGCAATATACTGCACCATTGGAGGCTTGCACGGGAATGTTGTATAGGGGTTAGCCGTCCACAGCGGTGGCACTACAGCTGGCCAAACAGGCCGTGCTAACTGGGTCGGCCCGGTAGCACGCAAGCCCAACACGATCCAGGCACGGCACGGCCCGGGCTAAACGGGCCAGGCCCGGCACGCGGCACGCCATGGGCCGTGCCTGGGCCTGGAGGCTAGGCACGCGGGCCGGCACGGCATGGCCCGTTTATGTTTTTTTAAATATAAATATATATGTCCTATATAAATACCTAATACCTTAATATGTTTAATATTTTCATAGTGCATGCGTATTTTATTAGTGCTTGAATCTAAGTAGTAGTAGTGTTATAGTGTAGTCTTTGTATTTTTCTATCCTTTTGTAATTATAATGTATGTCTTGTATTCTTTTATTCTTTCATATGGGAGTTTTAATGATGTATATGTTCTAATAAAATTCTAGATTTATCTCACATAATAGTCTACCAAATTTTGCAATTTTCTACATTTTTTGGCCTTTTTTTGCTGTTTTCAGAGGTATTACAAAGAAAAAGAAAAAAATCATGCCAAACAGGCCAGCGACCTCCAACGGGCCGGCGTGCCTCGTGCCGGCCCACGTAGCCTACGTGCCGTGCCTAGGCTGCTAGCTCCTGCCCGTGGGCCGGCACGACACGGACTGGTTATTATTCGTGCCGAGACGGGCCGTGCTGTGCCAGGCATGTTTACGGCGGGCCGTGCCGTGCCGGCCCGTTTGGCCAGGTATGGGTGGCACTGTTGTCTGCTGCAAAGACCGCCATGGTTGGAAACCGGAGCACCACTCCTGTGAGGGTGAGTGGTGTTGCTTGTATGGTGCTGCAAAGTAGAGATGAGGCGTGCTGCGAGCGTCGGCGGCGTGGTGGCTGCAATTGGAGAGGGGCTGCCGCGAGCCTCCAGTGCCTCTCACCGGATGTGGTGGAGAAAGAAATTCCGACGAGTTTCATCAGGGTCGTGCGTGAGAGGATAAGGAAGAACAATTTGTCTAATTCATATCTAGATGTTTTTTTAAGGATGTCACATCTAAGTTTCTACAAACATATAATGCAGCAACAAGAAACAAAAAAAAAGTAGGACACAAAAATAGACCACAAACAGAGTGGACATCAATTTAAATGTGACATAACTATGTCATATTTAGATGTGTTCTAGATAGATCCAAGGAAAAAAGGATGCGGTTAAAGCGGTTTCCAGAAAAGCAAAGAGTTACGCGATGTGAGGCTAGGACGGGTAGTTGACCAAGCGTGAGATGCATTAACGTGGGTGAGCCATAGACGCGTGACGCGCAGATGCGGATGAATTAAAATGTTTTCCTATTATTATACCATGGATCTTTCACGTTCATCACTATCTATTATGGGCAGTGCTACATATCCATCGTCGGATAATGAAAAAATACCCGCCGCCTCGTCGACCATTGGATGTACACCCTAATAATCGTTCGATGTGTCCACGTGAGCAACCACCATTTTACAACAAGAGTGATGTTGTGTTATTTCGGCAACAAAGGTCTTGTTGCAAGAAATTCCCGCAACAGAGGACTTGTTGCAGAAAATTCCCGCAACAAAGCTCTTGTTGCAGAAATTTATCGCAACAATGGCCTTGTTGCAGGAAAAATAATTCAATGATTTTTTATGAAACAGGGCCCTTTTGCAACATGCCCTTTGCTGCAAAAACAAAACCGCCTCCAATGCCTCGTCGCCTTTGTCCACTCTGTCACAAGAGCTTGCACGCCGTGTCGATTGACTTTGTGGGCATTGGTATAACCTACAGGATCTTCGGTGGCCAGATCCGGTGAGAAGGGTGTTGCTGCAGGAACTTGGGCGGTCAGGCGTTGCCGCAGGAACTTGGGCGGCCAGATCCGATGAGGAGGTCGGCGACGGCCATGTCGAGCTCGGGCACACCGGCGTTCATGGCGGAGGCAGCCAACCGCGGCGGTGCTCGCGCTGGACCATGCTCTAACGAGATCGGTTCCCATGTCGACAACATAGATTCCCATGACTGGCTTGCTCCTTATCCATTCATGAGCGACATATCGAAGAGGAAAAAAAGAAAACCAATCGTTGCAGAGACAGTGCTAAGTGGCCCTCCAGTAGGACACACGTCGCACATATGAGACGGCGGATTCTCGCGAGTGATCCACCGGCTGAAGGCTAGAGTTTCCCATCTTTTTTCTATTGTCTTGTGCCAAACGGGAATAACCACATGTCATCGCCATCTTTTTTTATTCTGTGCCATCGATCTTTCATCCGATGGCCCAGCTTCATTTTTTTATTTTTCTACCCAGGCCAGGGCGTACCGCTTCTCCCTCCTCCCTCCCCTCCCTGTAGCGCTTATCTCTCCCAGACTTTTCCCCATTCCCCTCGAACCCTAGCGGCCGCCGGCGACGACGCCGTCGCCTGACCGCCCCGCGACCGACCACGACCTGCCGAGCTCCTCCGCGACACCCTCGACCCCGGCCTACCGACGGCTGCTCCTTCTCTTCCTCAAGGTGAGCTAGCTCGGCCAGAACCCTCCCTGCCCCAATTTTCTTTGTGCTCCGAGAGGAGCGGCGCCAAGCGGAGCTCGCGGCGGCGCAGGTGATTCCTATATCCTCCTTCTCTCATGTCTCCGGCCATCTACCTCTCCGCCGCAGCCCATCCCTTCCCCGTGCGTCCCCCACCCCTTTCCTCTCCGCCTGGCCCCCTCCGGCTGGTGCCCTCAGCGGCTGCGCGGGCGGCCACGAGCACGATCCCGCGGCCCATATGCCATTCATGCCCCCTCAGTCTCCATGTCCGCCTGCTCCCTGTCTCTGAGCGCGTTTGCCGTTCCCTGCTCTCCCTGTGTATGTGCGCTGGTGTCCACGATCTGGAATCCTTCAGCTAAAATGTTTCCCTGTCATAGCAGTTCGTGTCAGCTAGATTTTTCACAGTTCGTAACAGCACCATCATATGTTCACTTTTTTTTTCTGAATGCTACTTGCAGTGTTTTATATGTACACCTAGTTTCTAAATGCTATTTTTAGTGTCTACATGTATAATAACCTATCAAATTTGTAATGTCCAACATCCAAACGGAGCCTAATGGCATTTTCGAACTTTTGGTTTTGACCGGTGGTATTTTAGCTATTCTCTCAAAACCGATCTCTCCTTGTCCCAGGACACAAACTCAAAGATGGGAAAGGGTGACAGGGAGAAGGAAGCGAAGCGCCGACGACGCGGCCGCAGCAGCAAGAGATCGCGCAATGCCACACCCTCTTCGGACTCTGATTCTTCCCCTTCGCCGGACTCCTCTCCTAGCCGCAGCCCTGGGCCCCGGAGTCGCAGTAACAGCAAACCTGAAAAGTCGTCCTCTTCTCGTCGCCGCCGCCATCACCATAAGAGCAGCGGCCGCTCACGCAGTTCCCGGGACGATGATAGACATCGTCACCGGCAGAGGCGCCGGGATGAGCGTGCCCGTCACAGCAGCGATGGCAGCGACCTGTCGGGATCAGGCTCAGATGATTCAGGATGGATGGAGGAGGCGCAGGAAATCGTCCGTGGCATTCTCAGTGAATTCCCTGCCATCACCAGCGAGCTTCGTCAGGTATGGCATTCAGTAATTCGATTCGAGTTCTCCAACAAGAATTTTCTCTATTATATGTTGCCTGACTCTGGACCTGCACAATTGTATCGTGAGAAAAGATTAATTCGGTTAGTTTGCACGACACAGTTGCCTATCTGACGTGAAAACTGTAGCCATTACAGCTGAAGTGGGTAAATTGTAGTTGTGTTCTAATTATGGTGATGTTTAAAGGTGAAATGTCCTAGTATCTTAAAATTGTAAAAGATAATGTATTTCAGGATATTACAGTGTCAACCAATTAGTATATGTAATGTGCATCATTTGAATGATGACATGCCTATATTTTTCACAGGATGTCAAACTTCTGCACTCAGTCAAATTTTAAGTCAAGTCGCTACCCAACAGTTTAGGTGATTTGTGGACTAATCGACTAGTTGACCAAGTCCATCACTAGTTAAACCAGCTAGTAGGCACTTCTACAGTCACAATTTCACAGCAAAAAATAACAGTAGAAAGCATTTTCAATGGTATGAGCTCACTTATTAGTTATTACATGCACATTTTCTGCTGTTCACGACCACTCCTCTTCTATCAACTTGGACTTTTGGATTTTACTCAGCTGTTGCCTTTGCTACTTGCCTCTGTCGTCACCAGTTCCACTGGATAGAAGTTTTTGCCTTACTTCCATTAGTTTTGCCTTTTTGTACTATTGGCTCTGATTTGGAACAATAAGTTACTTGTGACTTTTGTTAACATGCAGCTTCTCCAAATGATAGATAGTGGTGAAGGCATTGATATTTCCGGAATTTCTGACAAGCCATTGGTGAAGCGTTTGAAGAAACTTTTCAGATCCCTGAAATTGAAAGAAAGTGCAAATGGAGCTTACTTGCTTTCAGCAAAAGGTGTTCCTACCCTTGATGTTGTTGGACCAGTATTAGAAGCAAGTGCCAAACATGGAAATGATCCAAATGAAACTGTGGCACAAAATAGACAACAAGTACCGTTGCCTAACTTTGACGTACAAAATAAAGATGACATCCCTCCTGAAGATGGAGGAAAAGTTGACAGGGAAGAGGACACCCCTATAAAGAGGTAATGCCTATGTGCCAGAATTGCTCTGTTAGAAAATATTGTTCCTGGTTATAGCTGACTTCTTTTGTCATGATTACTCTGCTAGAAAGTATTTGTTCTTTTAGCTAGACTTGATAAATTTGCCAGGTTTGGTCTATCCTGAACTAGTTTGGGTAAATTGTCCGTAATGTAATGTCAGGTTCTCGTTTGTACCCTAGTGGCACTAGCAAAGGGCACTGTGAGGTTTGTTTTATAACGCATGTCTACCTCCGCATACTGGCTATTGACGTCTGTTCTGTATATGCCGGCATACAAGGGATTCAGGATCCTCTTTCTTGTTCTTTTGTAATTGTTGCCATTTCTCTTGCACAAAACGTGTTGCTATCCGGGAATTCGTGCTTTCTAGATTAGGCATGCACTAGGTGCTTAATGGAGAGGATTGCTCTTATAAATTACTTATTTCCTAGTCACATGTTATTTTCAACGCATTAGGATGCTAGTTTATTACCATTATTCAATTATAGTCCAACAAGGTTTTGTTGCATGCAGGGTAATTGGTCCTGCAATGCCATCACGTGAATTACTAGCTGCAGCAGCCGAAATGACAGAGGCTCTTAGGTGCCGGTAAGATATTGTTTTATGACCTTGTGATTTGTTACTTAGTCAACAGCTGACTACACAGGCCCTTAAGCGTTGCTTTGCTTAATGAGTAACTCATTCAGCACTGTTTTATGTTCTTAAATAGTAACTATGTTTTCTCTATCTCCAGGGATGCTGAATTGGAAGCTGATGATGGATTTCTTATAGGTCCTCCACCACCAGCCATGGTTGCTGAAGCTGCATCTGCAAATGAAGCCGAGCGATTCGAAGAGGTACACTTTCAGCGACATTTTCATTTTCGCAAAATTTCATCCAATGTTTTTCAGTACAAAAATGTAACTTTGAAGTCCCTCCAGCATGTGTCAATGCAGCATTCTCCAGTTATTGTGTGGTCTACACTATTTCCTGATTCTTGTAGTTGATTATTTCTATTCAGCTTCAATAATTGCCTTAGGTCCTCTCTTCATGCCAGACCTTGGTCTTTTAGCAGACATCATAAATTTGCTGTATGGCCCATTTGTCAGAAATATGTGCACCATCAGTATACTTGTTAGGCCATTTCTTGCTATGTCTTCACTATGTCTTACCGCAGCACCTTGGGTGTAGTTTACACTCTTACCAATTGCTTGCCATGCTTTTTGTTTATTCAGTTTGCTGCTGGCAGCATTCATATAATCTATAGAGCCAATTAGCGTGAATCATCTATATTTCCTGTGCTTACCTGGCATGTGATTGGTATTTGCAAAATCTTCTACTGAACATTATGCGAGGTTATTTGTCTGTGACACTAACAGGAATGTTCATGAACATATCTTTAATTGTAATCGGGACCCCAATTTGCTGTTCTAGGATAGTTTGTTTGGAGACCTAATCATAGGCTTCTATTATAGCTAAGATTCTGAATGTTTAGCTGGCTTTTGATAAACTTCAGTGGATTGAAAATGATTTTTTTTCAGGACATATACTTGAGTCTTTCCTATCACATACCTGTTCTCATTTGTCGTGCACCATTAACTTTTAATCTTAATTTTCATGGAATTGGGTGTAGGTTACTCGAATATTGGGCGCTGATGCAGATGCACTCTATGATGTTCTGGGCATAAATTGGAAGATGTCGTCTGATAACATCAAGAAAAGGTCGTTATTTGTGTACATTCCATGCTTATTATACATATTAATATACTCCCTCCGTCCCAAAATAAGTGTCTCAACTTTGTACTAACTTTAGTATAAAGTTGTACTAAGGTTAAGACACTTATTTTGGGACGGAGGGAGTATGATATACCTGTATGTAGATAGGCAGCAGAAATTAATTAAGTTTTTTCACAATAGTTGCAAATGACGCAGATCTCACCTTCTGTTGAGAATAATGAAAATGTGCAGGATATTATATGATGGCAAATATAACAAGTTTAATGTTCTACTGTCTCTTGTAATTTTTTCACATCTCTGATTCATCTCTGTCATGAAATGAGCCCATATCATCATAGAGTTAAGAATGTGCTAAGCAAAACAAATGAAAACGTCTATGGAGCTCTAGTTCCCAATAATTTACTACTCACATCCAATACCTCTTGAGGATAATTGTCCATGGTACATTGTTATAATCCTATGGAGATCTGTTGGGTTCATAAGTTCAATGCATTGCCCTTTGTTTTGCGAGTATGCAAACAGCAAACAGAATCCAACCGAGCAGTACATGCTTAGGTTGATTACTATTGAAGAAAACTCTTATGATGTTTCACAAAATAAACTTCTGGCAGACACAATTGGATGCCAAAATAGGCCATACCCCCAACTTCCCTGGCTATGTGCCAATACTTGTTCAACTTGTTCTTTGGTCCTTATTTCGAATATCCAAGTTTCAAAATTTGAATGGTGTCTTCCTACGGTTATCATCTGTCAAGATGTTTGGTACTTTGCCCTGAAGTTACTGTGCATTTGATACTTCACTGAAGTCGGTGAGCACCTGTTTAAAATGCCTGAAGTTGAGCTGCCAATTGATGATCTTTCATATCGAGAATCACTTACCCTGAAGTTGGTGTGCATCTTGTCTCCTGTATTGAGCAAGCTTATTGATTGATCTACTCTCTCTGTTTTGCCTTGTTATTTGTCAGCCTGATCAATCATTCTTATCTTGTATTATAGGTATTGGAAGCTATCTCTTTTAGTGCATCCGGACAAGTGCCCTCATCCTTCAGCACAGGAGGCTTTTGTGAAATTGAACAATGCCTTTAAAGACTTACAAGACCCTCAAAAGGTACATGTCTTGAATATCATATGATTTGCCAAATGTCACAATTATTTAAAATAGCTATCCATTTGCTTTCTTATGAAAAATAATAAATTAAATGTTTGGATGTGTTGAGATAAAATAGTCTGAAATGAGTTTCTGATTCCAAACAACAGAAAATATTATATATTTGCCAAGGAGAAAATATTGATGTATGATGCTGTATGCTCAAATTGCATTCTGTTCTTGGATAGGGCATCACTCCGCCTACAACTATTGACTATTTTGCTACAACACACATTTTAAGTTTGGTGGAAGGACTTATTACGATTTTTCTTGATTTTGGCCTGCTAATGGTCTGACAGTACCGTTTGTAGCAATGCAGGAAGTTTGAGGTAGGTTGAAGGGGGAAAGTACTGATTTTCTTAGTATTTAACTTTGGTCGGTACCACTGTAAGAATAGCGATGCTTGCAGAATGAGTGAAGTTCAGTCTTCTAGAACTTACAATACACCTCATATCGCATTTTGTTGCCCACAACCAGCAATATGTTTTTACACTAATTAATTTGTTTTAATGCTAGCTCACTATGTGATGTCAGGAATTACTTAGCTTGCTTTCCCCTTCTCAACTGATATTTTGTGCTGACTACGTATCATTGATCGCAGAGAGGCGCAATAGATGAGAAGATACAAAAGAAAGAAGAGATGGAACAATTTGAGGTAACTTACGCTACATATTGATTTGTCAAGATCGCCTTTCTAGTGGTTAGGACCACAGACAATAGTACTCTTAGTTGCATGAAACCTGATCCTTTTTTGGTATTTTTGTAGGTTGAGCTTAAAGCAATGCGCGAGGCTGCAGAATGGAGACGATTACAAGGTACCACTAACAACACAACAATGCGAAAACTCATAAATGTGCTAATGTAGGAAAGATGATAAGAGTTGCAGTTAATGATTTGGTTTCATGTGGTGGTGTGGTGGCTGGAGGAAAATTGTTTCTTAAAGCTGGGTTTGATTGACCATATGGTCCTATCATAATGATTTGATTTGCGCTTAACCTTCCTACCATAGATATTCTTTTCAGGCGTGTTTGTATTTCTCAGCATTTATTTGTAGTAATTACATTTAATGTAATATGGTACAGCAGATAATTGTGAAAAGTGAAGAATAGAACATGATATCAATATGGTATCTTTTAGAGATGGATTTTTGGCTCCTGAGCACTTACACACCCTGATAAACAGTAAAATCCGAAAAAATACCTTTTTTTTTCTTCCAAAAAACCTGAATTTCTAGACAACAAACATGGCTGAAGGCCCAGACCACCTGGATGTCATTCCTTCACCAAAAATTTGCATGCAGGTAGAACACTAAGCAATGTTTGTTGCCCAAAAAATTCAGCTTTTTTGAATTTGTTTTACTTTTTTCGGATTTTACCTTTCATGGCAGGTGCGTTTGAGCTTGGGAGCACAGTACATTTTCTGTATCTTAATAGCTATTTGTTCTTAGGTATATCTCTTGAAGGCGATGAAGAACTTTTGGCAGTTCCGAAACAGCCAGAGGCACCACCTACACGAGACGAATGGATGACTACATTGCCACCTGAAAGAAAAGTAAATGATCATAATATATCTCCTTAATTCACTGTTTACCTATGCCCTAAAGAGGGAAACGGTACTTGTTACTCCCTCCGTCCGAAAATACTTGTCATCAAAATGGATAAAAAGGGATGTATCTAGAACTAAAATACGTCTAGATACATCCCCTTTTGTCCATTTCGATGACAAGTATTTCCGGACGGAGGGAGTACATGTTTGTATCTAATAATACAATTATTCCACAGGCTGGAGTACCAATGCATTCAACTACGGCATTTAGCATGAATGGCAAAGAAGGACGTGGTGACACAAGTGCATGGACAGATAGTCCACTTGATAGAGCCCAGAAAGCACAGCAGAAGTATGATTCTGCCTCTGTTGTTTTCGCTCTATGATACACTATCAGGCAACATGTTCTATACCAGCAAATATGACCAGAGTACTGTCACAGAGAGTGGCTTGGCACAACAAAATACCAGCAGTTTTTGGCGACATTTTTGTTCGTCATAGTACTTGACATGCTGATATATGAAAACAATGATGTACTACTGGTGATAATGTCAATGATGTTTTTTGCAGCTACTTAGAAGCCTACAACAAAGCAAAGGCAATTGCAGATGGACATGAAGAGCAGGGCAAAAGCGCAAATGCTTCTCTTGTGGATAAATACAACTCCTCCAAGCGGTCGGTATCTCTTGTGCAGAAGCACCGAGAGAGCAAAAAGGAGAAAAAAAAGCAGAAGCAACAACGAGGGAAGGAAGAATGGGAGGAGAACCACCCATGGAAGCCGTGGGACCGTGAGAAAGACTTGACCGCTGGGCGGCAAAATGTGGCTTTGGATCCAGAGAACACGGCACAAGGATTGTCGTCCCGTTTCTCATCTGGAGCTGTGCAGAGGAACTTCCTGTGAGCAATTGCAGCCAGGCTGCTTGAGGCAATTGCAGTCAGACTGCTTGAGCATGCCTTGATTGGTGGCCAGTACGAGGGTATGTATTTGGCGTCGGACCACAGAGTTGATAGGGGCACAGAAACCATAGAGAATGTGAGGTTTGTGGCGTTTGCTATACGAGCTAGGTTCGCATGTTGTTTTCTGGAGAGAGCTGAAGTTACCAATACATATAAAAGAAGGTTTTGCTTGTGAGTTGTTTCAAACTGTATAACAATCCCAGCTAGGTCTCCGTTCATGGCTCACTATTGCCGAGTGTGAAGAAGTACTACATCTAGCAACATCCATTTGAGTGACATTTATTTTGGGACGGAGGGAATATGTTTTTAGAGTCAAAAGGATGGAATAATGTTGTATACAATCCTGCTCTGTTACAGTCATGGGCTGATCATGCTAATCTACTGATAACTTATTGCAAGTACAGTGAAGTGTGCGTTGGTTAAGTGATTGATAGCTTTTGCAAGTGAAAGGTGTTTTGCAAGTTGGCTGTTTAGTTCATTTGTTACGGTTACCTTTATGTTAAGCACATCACTTAGTGTTTATGGATAGATAAACTAATTGATAAGCCCATTCTGCACCCAAGTAATAAGCTCGCAAATGTTTAAACATAAAGGTTATAAGAGACTTTCTCTTCATCTTCCACTTATGGTTGCCCTTGTCCTGTAACATATTTCCCCTTAGTTCCTGCAGGCATTAACTAGTTATTTTGTTTTTTTCTTACAATAAACTCTTGCTTTGCCCAACAGAAGCACCGCTTGAAAGAGTTGAAACTTTTTTTCTAAGCTACAACATGGGAGTAATTTTTTCAAACTGATTTCTTGTTCAGAATTTGAACTTTAAAAGTTTTCATAGAAACGGCTTTTGGTGACAATGTGCCCAAATTAAGTAACCTACACATGATCTCTCAGAGATTCATGAGTGCGATGTCGAGCCGGGGTATCGTGGGAAACTTGCTGGCTACTCGTAGGCGCCACGGTATGCCAATGACGAGGAAGAGGCATCTGACGCAAATGATGGATCAGGCCGCACAATCAAAGAGCATCGTCCTAGTTTCGTTCCTAGCAGGTTCCTGGTGCTTCCTGTTCCCAAACAAGAGAGCTTGCTTTCTCACCATCACATATACTATGTAATTCGGCTCCAAACATGCATACATATGTTTGGGAGCACGAAACTAGTTAGGACTTGGGAAGGCCAACGTGGGTTACAACCTACAAGAGGCAGAAGGATGAGCAGAAGAGAGAGCATGGGGGAGTCTACATATATGGGCGGAGGATGACCAAAGGTGAAAGCCCCACAACAGCGGTTGGTGTGGAAACTAATGAACAAAGCTAAAGTAGTGTAGTTAGTGTGCAAGGGGTCTAGGACAACATATGCACATGTGTGTACTTTAGATATTTTTATGACATTTGCTACATCAGTAGTTGGCCAGGCTGATGACTGTAGAACAATGTGGGAGGAGGAAGAAAGCAAATCGCCGCCGCAAATTACACCGTTGCTGTGTATGTGCTGTTGCTTCTGCAATTCAAGCTATTCAGAATTTCAGGTAGTTCAAGCTAGCTTGTTGTGGAATTTAGTTGGGGTACGACACTGCAATGCAGAGAGTTCAGGCACCCTTGTGCAAACAGAGTAGGCGCCCCTCAGAAACCCATCATAGACCAGAGGAGACGAAGTGATGTAAGTAGAATGAAGTGTGCGTTGGCCAAGTGATTAAGAGCTTCTCGCAACTGAAATGTGTCTAGCAGCACATTGGGTGTTTAGTTTCATTCATTACGGTTACCTCTAAAGATATTAGAGTACATCTTTTAGTGTTTCATTCATTCGGCACCCGGGTAATAATAAGTTGGCAAATATCTAGACACAAGTCAAAACTAAAGCTTCCCCGTTGATCCGAGCCCAATCAAATTGGCGAATCCTGTTCCGACATAGGACATGGCACCAGACACTCTTTGACGCCAGACCTTTGTAAACCTTGAATTTGAAGGCAACTGGTTGAAGATCTGCTGGCATGTCAGAGAACACGGCACAAAGGATTGTCGTCCCTTTTCTCATCTGGAGCTGTGCAGGGGAACTTCCTGTGAGCAATTGCAGTCAGGCTGCTTGAGCATGTCTCGATTGGTGGCCAGTACCAGGGTATGTATTTGGTGTCGGATCCCAGAGTTGATAGGGGCACAGAATGACATAAACCATAGAGAATGTGAGGTTTGTGACATTTGCTATACGAGCTAGGTCCGGATGTTGTTTTCTGCGTTTTGGGTCCTTTGAGCCTGCTTCTGCGCCTCCCAAGCTGTGGAGCGATAGGGTAGAGACTGATGATGAGTTTGAGCACACGCTTCCTTCTTTGGAACAGGGGTCATCTATGACCGAGGTGGGCCTTACGGGACAGGGGTCAAGGCAGGTGGCCTTGTGCTCTTCCCTACCTTTACAGACGCTGGTGGCACCGGCCACGTCGGGGGCCGCCAGCGATAGGAGCGGGAGCCCGAGGCAGGTGGCTTTGGCTCCCCCTCTTCAGGCCCTGGCTGTGGCGCCAGCATCCCCCGGGACGCCGGGAGAGGAGGGGCTGGGGCAGGTGGCCCTAGACTTCCCTTCATCGTCTGCGGTCAGGAGGACCGCTTCCTCGGCGACTTCGACGCTCCGCTCTGAGCCGGTGGGCGGAGCAGGAGGAGGGAGTGGGCAGGTGGCCCCAGTTGTCCCGCCTCTTGCCATACCCGCCGGGCACTTGTCTGAGGGCATCGGGAGCCCGCAGCCTCCTCATTCTCGAGAGGAGGTTGTTGCCTTCGGCGGTATCCCAGACCCGGTCTCGACGGGGAGACGGATCAGTGCCCGCGTTCTGGACCTTCCGAAGGTGGACGATATGCAGCAGCGGTGCGCTATGAGGGCGGCCAAGCTTCACGATGCTGCGATATCTACTGGTATATCCGTTAACATATCTAATTCTTTATTGCATTTTGCTCCTGAGGAGATTGTTAATAATGCACACCAATTAGGAGTTTCACTAGGCGCTAATGATATTGAAATCTCCAACTCGGTGAATGATATGTTAGACTTAGAGGCGGAGCGGGCCTTAGAGACTATTCGTCATCTTGCTGCGGTCAAGCCCATGAATGATGAGGAAATTGATGCGTTAGGGGTTAGAGTGCTAAATAATCTATGTGCGGACCTAGCACCTTCTAATCAGGAGTCGAAGGGCGAGGATGTGCCCTTAGATGATGTAGATATCAGTTCCGTTCAGTCCGGTTATGAGGACCGGGTGACGGAGCACACTAAGCCAAGGTGTAGGTGGAAGCGAAAGATTTATCCCGACTCTGCTGTTCGTAGGAGTGCTAGGATTCGGACTGCTAAAAAATTCCATGATGAACTATGAAAGGAATCTTTTGGAATAGCAGAGGTCTGAAAGACTTGGCTAAAAGAAGGTTTCTTGCTGAAGCTTCTCTGGAACATCGGTTAGATTTCGTTGCTCTGTCGGAAACCGGTCGAGATAATTTTGCGCCGCAGTTTCTTTCCTCTCTTGTGGGTGGTCTTGAGTTCGATTGGCATTGCCTCCCGCCACGAGGTAGATCGGGGGGCATCTTACTGGGTGTGAGATGTGATTCCCTTGAAGTCCGGAGTGTAGTAATGGGTGACTTCGCGGTAAAGTTTTGAGTTAGGTCTAAAGTTGATGGGTTCAACTGGGCGTTGGTAGCGGTCTATGGTGCCGCCCAACCCGAGCTTAAACCGGAGTTTCTGGCGGATCTGGTTCGGATATGTGGGTCCGAACAACTTCCGATTTTGGTCGGGGGTGATTTCAATATCATTAGAAGGAGAGAGGAGAAAAACAATGATAACTTCGACGGCAGGTGGTCGTTTATGTTCAATACTATTATTGAAAGCTTAGATCTAAGGGAGATAGAGCTCACTGGTAGACAGTTTACCTGGGCTAATGTTATGCCAAACCCGACATATGAGAAGCTTGATCGGGTTCTCGCCAGCGTGGAGTGGGAACAGAAGTTCCCTCTTGTTACGGTGCAAGCTCTCACGCGGGGAATCTCCGATCACACACCTTTGTTCGTGGACTCAGGGGAGCCGAACCATATAGGAAACAAAAACACCTTCTCTTTTGAGATGGCCTGGTTCGAACGCGAGGGATTCTTAGACATCATAGCCAGGGAGTGGGCTAAGGGTGTTGGAGGAAGGACGGCGGTCGAGCGCTGGCAGAATAAAATTAGGCATTTGAGAAGATTCTTACGGGGTTGGGCTAAGCATCTAAGTGGGGTGTATAAGATTGAGAAGGATAGGCTCCTTTCTCTTGTACAGGCATTGGACGTAAAAGCTGAATCCGCGCTGTTGTTGCCTACCGAGCTCCAAGTTAAAAATGAGGCGGAGAAGAGGCTGAAAGAACTTCTCCGCGAAGAAGAATTGAAGTGGGCTTTGCGTGCCAAGGTCCGCAAAGTAGTCCAAGGGGACGCGAGTACTCAATTTTTCCACCTCATTGCTAATGGTAAACACAGAAAGAAGCGGATCTTTCAGCTAGAGCAGGATGAGGGTACCATTTTAGGGCAGGATAATCTCAAAACCTATATTACCGAATACTATAGACAGCTATTTGGACCGCCGGAGGCCAATTGTGTGTCCCTCGATGAGTCCAGGGTTGAGGACGTGCCTCAATTGACTGCTGCTGATAATGATATCCTGGTTGCCCCGTTCTCAGAAAAGGAGGTGTTCGATGCTATTGCACAAATGGAAAACAATAAGGCTCCCGGTCCGGATGGGTTCCCGGCTGAGTTCTATAAAAAGTGCTGGCACATTATTAAGGGGGATTTACTACCTATGTTTCATGATCTATTCTCTGGACAGCTTCAATTATTTCACTTGAATTTTGGAACTATCACATTGCTTCCGAAGAAAACGGATGCTGCGAGGATTGAGCAGTTCAGGCCGATCTGCCTCCTCAATGTTAGTTTTAAAATCTTCACCAAGGTCGGAACTAATAGGCTCACACAGATTGCGCAATCTGTGGTGCAGCAATCCCAAACTGCTTTCATGCCGGACAGGAACATCCTTGAAGGGGTGGTTGTCCTTCATGAAACGCTCCATGAAATCCATTCCAAAAAATTAGATGGAGTAATTTTTAAGGTGGATTTCGAAAAAGCGTACGATAAGGTTAAGTGGCCATTCCTCCAACAGGCATTGCGTATGAAAGGTTTTGATGAAGCCTGGCGCCGACAGGTCGAATCATTTACGCAAAAAGGGAGTGTGGGAATTAAAGTGAATGACGACATAGGTCATTATTTCCAAACACATAAAGGCCTAAGACAAGGAGATCCGATGTCCCCTATCCTGTTTAACATTGTGGTGGATATGTTAGCAATTTTGATAGGCCGGGCTAAGGAAAATGGTCAAGTGGGTGGGTTGGTTCCTCATCTTGTGGAGGGAGGTGTTTCCATCCTTCAGTACGCCGATGATACAATCATCTTTATGGAGCATGATTTGGCCAAGGCGAGAAATATGAAGCTTGTGTTATGTCTGTTTGAACAATTGATCGGGTTAAAGATTAACTTCCATAAGAGCGAATTGTTCTGCTTTGGTAGAGCCAAAGATGACCAGGAGTCTTATAGGCAGTTGTTTGGATGCGAGTTGGGGAGTTTACCCTTCTCTTACCTTGGTATCCCGATTCACCATCGTAGGCTAACAAACAGAGAATGGAAGTGCATCGAGAATCGATTTGAGAAAAAACTGAGTTGTTGGAAGGGTAAGCTCATGTCATACGGAGGCCGGTTGATTTTGATTAATTCGGTGCTCACGAGTATGCCTATGTTTCTCTTATCTTTCTTTGAGGTCCCAGTTGGCGTTAGGAAACGACTGGACTTCTATCGGTCGCGCTTCTTTTGGCAGGGTGATGAACTTAAAAGAAAATACCGGCTTGCTAAATGGGACATCATCTGTAGACCGAAAGACCAAGGGGGTCTCGGTATTGAAAATCTTGAAGTCAAGAACAGATGTCTTCTTAGTAAGTGGTTGTGGAAGCTGTCCTCCGGGACTGAGGCCATGTGGGCGCAGATCCTTCGTAACAAGTACCTCCAAATTAAAACATTGTCCTAGGTCGCAGTCAGGCCGACTGACTCGCCTTTCTGGAAAGGACTAATGAAAGTCAAACAATCTATGTTCAATAGGACGAGATTTGTTATTGGAAACGGTACAAGTACCCGTTTCTGGGAGGATACTTGGCTTGGTGAATCACCTTTAGCCATTCAATATCCGTCTTTATATCGGATTGCTCAAAGACGTGAGGTGTTCGTGGCAATGATATTCCAATCTATCCCCCTTAATATTCAGTTTCGACGGTCGCTAGCGGGCAATCGTTGGGAAGAATGGCTTCATCTAGTTAGGAGACTGATGGAGGTTCAACTTTCTCACCGACCCGATATATTGCGTTGGAAGTTGACTAGTTCCGGAGTATTTACAGTTAAATCAATGTATATTGATGTTATTAATTCGACTGCTATTCCAACTTCCAAGTTTGTTTGGGCTGTCAAGGTGCCTTTAAAAATAAAAGTGTTTATGTGGTTTGTCCATAAACAAGTTATTTTAACAAAGGACAACTTGATTAAACGCAATTGGACAGGACCTACTAGGTGTAGTTTCTGTGAACGGGATGAGACGATTAAGCATTTATTCTTTGATTGCCCGTTGGCTAGAGTTCTTTGGCGGACGATCCATATTGCTTTTAATCTTACTCCACCGACTTCTGTCAATGCTTTATTTGGGACATGGCTTAATGGGGTTGGGCCTGTTCTCGCAAGACATATTCGGGTTGGAGTTTGCGCTTTGTTATGGACTATCTGGAATTGCAGAAATGATTTGGTTTTTAACAGAACATCACAGATTCATTTTTTGCAGGTTATTTTCCGAGTTACGGCACTGATCTGTTCGTGGTCGCTACTCACTCCGATGGAGGCCAGGGAGCATATGGTTACTGGATCTATCCGTTGGGAGAT
This sequence comes from Triticum urartu, assembly GCF_056163025.1. Lineage (NCBI taxonomy): Eukaryota > Viridiplantae > Streptophyta > Magnoliopsida > Poales > Poaceae > Triticum > Triticum urartu. The sequence goes on from NC_141874.1 coordinate 710,895,865, forward strand.
GGTCGCTCGGGATATCTTCAACCGGTTTGGATGGCGGTCATGTAATAAGATAGGCAATTAGTTTCCCTATCTATTGTTAGCCAGCCGGTTGTGGCATCTTTTTTGGGCTAGTTTGTATATCTAGCCGTCCGGAGCTCTGTGTGAGCTGCATTTCTCTTTTTCCTTTTTGTTTAGCTGGAGACTGTGGAACCTTGTTGGCACTTTTGCCTTTTTTTTGTTTAATAAGATGGCCGTATGCATCGTCCTGATGCAGAGGCCGGGGAGACCCCCTTTTCGAAAAAAAGATGGGAAGACAACAACATTGAGAGGAATGACGATGGTGGTTTGTGCGTGAGGAAGTAGATAACAAACGCGATTTGTTTGGTGACGGCTAGGGTTACCATTTCCTCTCTATATCCAGTAAGGTAGGAGATATGTCAGTTAATAACTCATAATTAATTAGCACTGTGTTTTGTATTACACACTTGGTGTCAGAAACATCTTTCAATGACAATGTGCACCCTGACCCCTTTGAGCTGGGTAATCATGGGCAGCTTGATGGCTACTCGTAGGCGCCACAGTATCACCAGAACAACAAAGCGGCATTTAACGGAAGTGTTGGATCGGACGGGACAATCAAAGAGCATCTATAGAATTTCACTCCTAGCAGGTTCCCGGTGCCCCCTGTTCTCAAACAAGGGAGAGCTTGTTTTCTCACCATCATATGTAATTCGACTCCAAACATACATATATATGGTTGGGAGCACTAGCTTGGGAAGGCTAAAGTGGACTACTAGAGGCAGAAGGGTGAGCAGAAGAGAACATAATGGCGTTTGTGGTGAATAATATGGTAAATAATTAATGTGATTATATATGGCAGTAATTAATAAGTATGATAAGCGTGCATGCATGCATGACAACCATTTATGTTTAAATTAATAGATAGTCATAAATGGATTAAATCTTTCAAATTTTACGTTCAGGTATATACACATATATTTCTCATCAGAGTATGTACACATAAGTATATGCCGGTGTATGTATACATTAATTTAACACTGGGGTATGTACATTTTTATGAGTATGTAGAGAAAAAAATAATGTCAAGGTATGTACGCATAAATTTTATGTTTTTTTGCAATTGCATAAATTTTATTTTGGGTTATGTACATTTGTGTGTATGTGCATATAAATTTCACACAGGGATAAGTATATTTATGAGTATCTACACATAAATTTCACGTTGGGTATATATATTTACGAATATGTACACGTAAATTTTAAGACAAGGTATGTACAGTTATGGGTATGTACACATAAATTTCAAGTCAGGGTATTTTTTTTGCAGGGCAAGTCAGGGTACGTACATATAAATTTCACATCGGGGTATGTACATGATATGTAAAAAAGATTTCATGTCGGAGTATGCATATTTTTGTATATACATTTTTTTGTGAGGGCTTGAGTACGCACTAAAAAATATATTGGTTATCATCATACATTAATTATCATCTTGGGGTATGTTATGTTTGGGACGTATATTTCTTAGGTATATCAATTCGCTTATCGTGCATGGGTATATCATTTTTAGGTTTCTGTCATAGATGTATTATTATATGTGTATAAATTCTTTGTGTTAGGTATATGGGTACATAGGACAAATTCTCACTACATATATGAAAATATTTTTTATTTTTAATAGCAAAAAAAGATGAGTGCATCATATGTTTATGAGTATTATATTCCGATAAAGAATACAAGGCAAAAGCAAGAAATTGTACGCAAGGTATTATAGTGCATATATTATAAATAAAGATTTAAAAGAAACTAGGATGTCATATCATATATGGAAATAAATGGTATGCTATTATAATGACGTGCATTTTATGACAGGTATGTCATGCACCAATATTTAGAAAGAGATCAATCGCATGGGGCATTAATTGCATGGTGCTTAGGTGTCTGGGCACCTAGGAGCCCCAAACAATTTACCTATATATATATATATATATATATATATATATATATATATATATATATATATATATATATATATATATATATGAGCAGAAGGTGAGCAAAGGTGAAAGCTCCACAACAGCGGTTGGTGTGAACCTATTGAACAAAGCTAAATTAGTGTAGTTAGTGCAAGGGGTCAAGGACAACATATGCACATGTGTGTACTTTAGATATTTTTACGACATTTGCTATATGAGCTAATGTTCACATATTGTTTTCTGGAAATAGTTGTACTTTAGATATTTTTGATGGATTTCCCTCAAAAATACCTACAACTATCTCCAATCTAACATACCATGATGGCTTTTTTCAGTGTCGCTTCCTGATGAGCAAACCTTTGTTCTTGCGTGTAGTGAATGTTGTGGAGACATATGATCCTTACTTCAAGCTGAGGAAGGATTGTTGCGGACAATAGTCGTTCTCTCCTATGTATAAACGCACAACTACTCTGAGGATGCTTGCACATGGTAAAGTAGCAAATGCCATTGATGAGATTGTCTGGATGGGGAGAGAACATGCCTTGAAGCCATGGTAAAATTTGACCACACCATGGTGAAGGTGTTTGGACCGAAACACCTGAGAGAACCAAGTATCGAGGACATGGAAAAGTTATTGGCAATTGGAGGAGCAAGACGTTTCTCAGGTATGCTCGGTTTAGTTGATTGCATGCATTAGCAATAGGAGAACCGCCCCAAAAGTTTTACATGGGTAGTACCAAGGTCACACCAAAGAGGGCACATTATATTTGAAGCTTTTTCATCAAAAGACTTGTGAATTCGGCATGCCCGTTGTAAACATATTTTTCTACGAATAAATTTTATTTGTGTGTGTGATATTCATTGTTATGTGTATTCATATCATCAAATGATTGATGTGCATGTAGTTGCATATACTATATATAGGCTTCGAAAGTGGGGGATGTGTTTGCACGGGTGGACATTTGAGGGGTGGGCGGACGCTGTCTGCGGATACGTCCGAACACGTCAATGGACCTATAGGGCTCATATTAGCCTAGTCCGGTTGTAGATGCTTTAAGTAACCCGTCGAGCATTGTAAGTGTAGTAGGATGTGTTGGGGAACACAATATTTCCAAAAATTTCCTACGATCACGCAAGATCTATCTAGGAGATGTATAGCAACGAGAGGGGAGAGTGTGTCCACGTACCCTCGTAGACCGAAAGTGGAAGCGTTTAGTAACGCGGTTGATGTAGTCGAACGTCTTCACGATCCAACCGATCCAAGCACCGAACGTACGCCACCTCCGTGTTCAGCACACGTTCAACACGATGATGCCCCTCGAGCTCTTGACCCAGTTGAGGCTGAGGGAGAGTTCCGTCAACACGATGACATGGTGACGGTGTTGATGATGTGATCCGCGCAGGGCTTCGCCTAAGCACTACGACAATATGACCGAGGTGGTAAACTGTGGAAGGGGACACCGCACATGACTCAGACAATTAATCTTGTGTGTTCCAGGGTGCCCCCTGCCCGCGTATATAAAGGAGGAGAGGGGGAGGCCGGCCGGCCCCTATAGGGCGCGCTAAGAGAGAGGAGTCCTACTAGGACTCCAAGTCCTAGTAGGATTCCGCTTGGTGGAAGGGGGAAGAAGGAAGGGAGAGGGAGAGGGAAAGGGGGACGCCGCCCCCTCCCCCTAGTCCAATTCGGACTGCAAGGGGGGGGGGAGGGTGCGGCCAGCCCCTTCTGGCCCTCCTCTCTCTCCACTAAGGCCCATTAGTTCCCCCGGGGGGTTCCGACAACCCTCCGGCACTCCGATAGTTATCCGGTACCTCTCGGAACTCATTCGGTGTCCGAATAACATCGTCCAATATATCTTTCTTTATGTCTCGACCATTTTGAGACTCCTCGTCATGTCCGTGATCTCATCCGGGACTCCGAACAAACTTCGGTCATCAAAAACACATAACTCATAATACAAATCGTCATTGAACGTTAAGCGTGCGGACCCTACGGGTTCGAGAACTATGTAGACATGACCGAGACACATCTCCGGTCAATAACCAATAGCGGAACCTTGATGCTCATATTGTTTCCTACATATTCTACGAAGATCTTTATCGGTCAAACTGCATAACAACATACGTCATTCTCTTTGTCATCGGTATGTTACTTGCCCAAGATTCGATTGTCGGTATCATCATACCTAGTTCAATCTCGTTACCGGCAAGTCTCTTTACTTGTTCCATAATGCATCATCCCGTAACTAACTCATTAGTCACATTGCTTGCAAGGCTCATAGTGACGTGTATTACCGAGAGGGCCCAGAGATACCTCTCCGATACACGGAGTGACAAATTCTAATCTCGATCTATGCCAACTCAACAAACACTATCGGAGACACCTGTAAAGCATCTTTATAATCACCCAGTTACGTTGTGACGTTTGATAGCACACAAGGTGTTCCTCCGGTATTCGGGAGTTGCATAATCTCATAGTCAGAGGAATATGTATAAGTCATGAAGAAAGCAATAGCAATAAAACTAAACGATCATAATGCTAAGCTAACAGATGGGTCTTGTCCATCACATAATAACTAATGATATAATCCCGTTCATCAAATGACTACACATGTCTGTGGTTAGGAAACGTAACCATCTTTGATTAACGAGCTAGTCAAGTAGAGGCATACTGGGGACACTCTGTTTGTCTATGTATTCACATATGCACTAATTTTCCGGTTAATACAATTCTAGCATGAATAACAAACATTTATCATGATATAAGGAAATATAAATAACAACTTTATTATTGCCTCTAGGGCATATTTCCTTCAGGATGCCTACTTTATCCCTCAAAAAATAGAGCTCTCCTTTTCTGGTTGCCTATTTTGAGGACCCGGTGGAGCGATGATGCACTACTACTGTTGATAATGTCAATGCTGTTTGTTGGAGTAGGGCATTTTGGAGACCGAGCTCCATGGATACCTTTATTTTGAAGATTTCAAAATTCAAAATTTTCTATTCCAAAAAATCCTGAAAAAAATTACACATGTACGCAAGGATGTATTGTATATGTATATAAATTTTTTTAGGATGAAATACGTTGAATTGCGAGCTGCACAAAAAAAGGATAAAATCATGGACTTTGAGGATGAACAATACATATGCTAAAAAGCCTCAAATTTTTCTTTTTTCTATAGCTCTCATTTTAACGTATTTCTACCTGAAAATTTGCGCCCATGTACATCATGTATCCAGGTATATGTGTAATTTTTTGGAGAATTTTTTAAAACTGAAAAGTCTGAATTTTGAAGTTTTTAAATTAAGGTCCATGGAGCCCGGTCTCCGTTTGGCATTTTCGTGTTTGTTGCAGCAACTTAGAACTTTAGAAGCCTACAACAAAGCAAAGGCACAAATTCGCCTCGTCTCCGGTGGCCCTAGGGCAATGGAGGCACGGTGCATCCTGGCAAGGGCCGGCGGAAGGGCTCCGTTTTTAGTTGTTTTTTTCAATCTTGCTAGGGTTTGTGTCCTATTCAGGAAGGCGAGACGGCGGCGGTTCCCTGAAGATGGAATAAAGGTCTCCTCGTCTAACCCCCGTTCCGGCGGTGCATCTAGCATCGTTGGTAGGCGTGTGGAGGTGTGTCTCCGGCAAATCTATCTTTGGTGGATTTGCTCGGATCTCGTCGTTGTTCGTCTACGTTCATGTGTCTTCGGTTTGGATCCTTCCGACCTATGTTATTTTTCATCAGCGGCGGTTGCTGTTCTGGGGTGCTGGTCCTATGGGGCCTTAGCATGACGACTTCCTGACTGTCTACTATAACAAGTTGTGTGCGGCTCCGGCAATGGAGGGGCGATGACGGCGGCGCGCCTTTCGGCTCGCTTCGGTGCTTGTAGTCGTCGTTAGGTGGTCTACGAATCTAGATGTAATTTTTATTTCTGGTGTTCGTTGTACTGCCATGATTGAAGATGAATAGATTGAAAGTTTTCTAAAAAAAAAACAAAGCAAAGGCAATTGCAGATGGACATGAAAAGAAGTGCAACAGATGTTTCGCTTGTGGATAAATACAATTCCTCCAAACGGTCGGTGTCTCTCGTGCAGAAGCACCGAGAGAGCAAAAAGGAGAAAAAGAAGTAGAGGCAACAACGAGCGAAGGAAGAATGGGAGGAGAACCACCCATGGAAGCTGTGGGACCATGAGAAAGACTCGACCGCCGGGCAGCAAAATGTGGCTTTGGATCCAGAGAACACGACACAAGGATTATCGTCCTGTTTCTTATCTGGAGGTGTGCAGAGAAACTTACTGTGAGCAATTGCAGTCAGACTGTGCTCGAGGCATGCGGCATGCCAAGGGAGCATTACCTAATTGGTGGCCAGTACCATGGTTCGTCGAGTGCCAAAGTTGCTAGGGGCACATAAACCAAAGAGAATGAGAGTTTTGTGGCATTTGCTATATGAGCTAGGTTCACGTGAGAGCTGAAGTTATCCACGCATGTATTAAAAATGGGTTTTGCTTGTGAATTGTTTCAAACTATTTAACAACCCCAGGTAGGTTCCTTCATGGCTCATTTTTGCCTAGTGCGAAGACCTATGTTTTGAGACATAAAAATGATGGAAAAATGCTGTATACTATCCTGCTATGCTACAGTCATTGAGACATAAAAATGATGGACTAAGTGCTAATGTATTGATACTTGATGCAAGTACAATGGAGTGTGCGTTGGTTAAGTGATCGAGAGCTTTTGCAAGGAGAAAGATGATCAAATTTTTAACGTTCTTGCAAATTTTCAGCCACAAATAACACTCGAGGAGCCTTCACCAAAAATAACAAAATTAGTGTTCAAAAGTGCACATAAACTTTGAACACTGATTTTGTTTTTTTAGGTGAGGGCTCCTCAAATGTTATTTGAGGCTGAAACTTTGCACGAACATCGAATGTTTGATCATGTTTTATGTTCCAAAGGTTCAGATTTTTTTGATTTTGTTATCATTTTCTTTTTCAGTTTACTGCTCATAAAGGGCGTAGAGACACCCGGGTGTTGAAAGTCCCGTCTCTTTCGCAAGTGCAAACTCGGTGTTTAGTTCATGTTACACTTACCTGTATGTTTATAAATATACATACTAATTAGTGAGTAAGATGCCAAAAACCAACATAATCCCGGGTGACTTCTAAAAGAAAATCATGGTCTGAGTAATAGCTTTAAAAAAACACCGGTTTCACATTTCATTTTGCCGAATGCACTAAAAGCTTGATTGAGTGCGTTTTGACAACAAAATTAACAATAACACACTAAAAGCTCGATTGAGCGCGTTTTGACAACGAAACTAACAGTGACCGTGGGGGTGACACCTAGCGGTGCCTATCCCAACCGTTTCCCCCTTCCCCGATTCTCCCGCCCTCCTCATCACTTCCGCTCTCGCTCATGTGACACAAAGCGATGACGGTAACGAGTGCTTGGCAAAGTGTCGGAACAGACAGTGGATCCCAACGGCGGAGACCTAGCGGCGTGTTGGAGTAGGACCGGATCGACTGTGGTGACCCCCTGCCGCATCAGAGCACTCGCCGTCGCCGTATGACCTCAAATCGAGAGCGACAGCAATGGCCATGGCCAACTTCTGGAAAGCCAGTCCAAAGTACAACCACTATTTTACCTCCGGTCTAGGGGTGTCGAGTAAGTTCTGCCCTGCCAATCTGCATTGACCGATTAGGGTTTCTGTATGTGAGAAATTGGGAATTAGGGTTTGTAAATGACGAATTGGTGATATGTTTATTATTTTCGTAATTTATCTTTCTCTGTGTAGCTTGGAAGATGTGACATGCGATGTTAAGTTTCATTTGCGGAGATACACTAATTGTATCGATCCTTAAGCCTGGACTTATGATTTGAAGAAATAAACATCCGGTGACTTGCACTTGCATTTCATTTTATAATGAAAATATGTTGCCGATAATTAATTTCCTTTTTTTGTTTGTTTCAGACAAATAGATCTGCCCGAGGTGCTCCAAGCTCTTCCTCTGGTGCTGCTTCTTCATCTGCAACAATAGCTGTTGGATCCCCTCCCGATCCATGTGCCTCTTCTCTAAAAAGACCACAACTGCTCCTTATCCAAGAGCTCCTAATCCAAGTATTCTTGCCACAAGATATTCTTCAACAGAGGCCCCAACAACTAATTCTCCAAGAGCTCATCCTCCAAGTTCTTTTGCTCCAAAGAGGTCCGTCTCCAAGGCCCCCAAGATCATCTTCTGCTCCAAGAGCTGCTGCTAGAGCACCATGATCTGCTCTAAGAGTTGCTGGACCTAGTTCATCAAGAGGTGATGGTGCTAGACCTACATAGAAGAGGACCAGGGAAAAGACACGAAGGATGATGGAGTACTTGGTAACAAGTGAAACAAGTGATGAGTTGTTGAATGATGCTGAACTTTGAGTGTTGAACCCGTTGAACTATTTGTTGTCTATGATCATGACCAAGTACTCCCTCCATCCGGAAATACTTGTCATGAAAATGGATAAAAAGGGGTGTATCTAAAACTAAAATACATCTAGATGCATCCTCTTTTATTCATCCTCATGACAGGTATTTCCGGACGGAGGGAGTACTTTCTTTTGAGGTTGAACTTGTGGAACTATTCCTTTTTTTGATGTTGGCGTAGAACTAGTTGAACTAGTCCTTTTTTATGTTGACGTAGAACTAGTTGAATGAATGATGTGATGAATGAACAAATTTGCAGACGAATGATGAACGATGCATTTTTCAAAGATACACCGGTGTATAGATTCATAGAAGAAGTGCCAAGGTGATATATACAACGCCTACCAGCATACAAAGCATGAAAACAAGCATACCACGACTACAACGACACACCACTCGCCTTGTACGACCTCCAGCCACGAGTGGCAAAGAGGCAGAACACACAGCACCAAGAATCCAAGACCGCGTCACAACCAAACCCAAACACCCTGAAAGCATGTTCTTGACATCGAGCCCTGGATGAATCAATGCACCCTCCAGCCATAGCGTCAGAGTTGATGTATCCTTGAAAAAAGATGTATGCTTGTTGATCCAACTTGTCGATGATCTAATTGGCCACCTGAACCTGGTCCTTGCCACCATAGCGCTCGTGAACCTGAAGGCGCTCCAGATCACTCGTCAGGTGATCCGTAGCCCCGGTGTCCAGTACCCAAGGATAGTCGACGGTGTTGGTGGAGGCCGAGTTGGCGGAGCGAGTGTTGTGCTCCTGATCATAGCGCTTGCGACACTCATCGGCCTCATGCCCCCAGTTTTTGCAAATTTGACACCGGGGGCGCCACCGATTGTTGCGACGGCCACCACCTCCGTTGTTGCTGCCGTTACCCCCACCACTTTGCCGACCATTGCCAGCGTAGGAGGGATTGCGGTCGCGGCCACCGTTGGGGCCACCGTTGCCGCCTTGGCGGCCATGCCCGGGCTGGCCATTGCCGTCGGCCGAGTGACCCCCACCCTGGGAGGGGTAGGGCTCCGAGTAGGGAGCACGCCCGCCCTAGCCGTAGGGGCCCGAGCGAGTCACGGCGTTGGCGGAGGGAGTTCACCCCTCCGACGCACTCTGCTGAGCCTGTAGCGCTTCCAACGACAAAACGAGCGAGTAGAAGCTGGAGTAGGGCATTTGTGCGTTATTCACACCCAGGGAGGCGGCGATGGAGTTTTAGGTTTAGGGTTTTGCGTGGGTGGCTAACATCCAGCCTCATGTCTTTTTATATAGATGATCATAATACAACTATATACGTATATAAATACATGTACATATACAATATGCTAGACCCTATTTTAGGGTCCTTTCCATTCTGGGCTCACAGTTGGCGCATTCCCTCATCTCATCTCATCGACAGGTGCGCAGTTTGGCATGCAACCAAGCGGAAGGACGAAACACCTTTGTGCTGACCACTAACTATGTCAAACCCAGATGGTCCCAGATGCAAGCAATCCCAAATGATAATTGAACAAACCGACAACAATCACTAGGTACACACAACCTGAAGAGAGAATAACAAGACATGGCACAAAGTAACCCAGCACAGCTACGTACTACTACGACGTGCGCACCAGACAGGAAACTTGTCTTTGACTGAAAATAATGAGCACAGATCCGCAACGCAGAGAGGATTATATAAAGCCCTTGTGCACCTCTGCATTTTCATCAAGTCTTGTTGACATACACTTCCTACACCACCAAAAGCTAAGCTAGTGCGGTAGTGCCAACTACGAAGTAGGAGAAGATGGAGAGCTCAAGGAGGGCGCTCCTCCTGGTGGCGATGGCGGCGACGGCCATCGGCCTCGCGAGTGCCAGTTTCCGCGACAACTGCGACATCAAGTGGAACCCCGAGAACGCGGCCTTCTCCGACGACGGCCACGGCCTGACCATGTCCCTAAAGAGCAACTCCTCCGGCTGCTTGCTGCAGACGAAGAAGCAGTTCATCTACGGCAGCGTCTCCACCCTCATCAAGCTCGTCCCGGGGAACTCCGCCGGCACCGTCACCACATACTACGTACGTATCCTATTCCTATACTATTCCTATAGTATACTTATTAGTTATTACCAATGAGCTTGTACTGCGATACTGACCGTATGTGCACCATTTCATTGATTGTAAATTACCAGACATCGTCCGTGGGGGCCGACCATGACGAGATCGACTTCGAGTTCCTGGGGAACGAGACCGGGCAGCCCTACACGCTGCACACCAACGTGTTCGCCGACGGCGTGGGCAAGAAGGAGATGCAGTTCGTGCCCTGGTTCGACCCCACCGCCGACTTCCATGCCTACACCATCTCCTGGACGCCCTGCATGATCGTCTGGTACGTCGACGACGTCCCCATCCGGGTGTTCCGCAACTACCGGGACAAGGGCATTGCGTACCCGATCAAGCGTCCCATGTTCGGCTACTCCAGCATCTGGTCGGCGGAGGACTGGGCCACGCAGGGCGGCCGCGTCAAGGCCGACTGGTCCAAGGCACCCTTCGTCGCCGGCTACCGCGACATGGTCCTCAACGTCTGCCCCTGCGACGGAGCCGACTCCTGCGTCTACGGTTGCGCCGGGGCGTTCAGCCACGGCGGGCGGCAGCAGAACTGTGCTGGCCTCACCGACCAGCAGCGGGCCAAGATGCAGGAGGTGCAGAAGTCTCACAGGATCTACGACTACTGCGTGGACTACAGGGACAACAAGAAGCCCGGCCCCGAGTGCAGCCTGCCGCAGTACTGATCGATCCAGCTGCTGTCCGGTCGTGGTGGTTGCACGCACCAAGGAAACATTGGTTGGCCGGAGCCGGTCTACCACTCCTTACACGACCCATTGATTCGACTCGGACTTCATTCATTTATTTTTGTTACATATACTCTTATTGCTTCCCAGCTGTTCCTTTCCAAATTTTGTTTCTTTTCATCAGCTCCACCATATACCTATGTCTATGTGTACATGTACACGTGTATCTATATTTGCATTAATTATGCTATATATGATATACATGGATGAGTTATGTATACCCCCTCTTTTTTTAATTTATGAGACCCAACTTAGTTCCTAAGTACACCCTTAGAAATCGCTTAGTTCCTAAGTACGGAAGCACCCTTCCCCTTCGGCTTAAGCATCCTCTTTGCCACTCCGATGAGCGGCGCAGCCGGACATAGGGAAGACACATGGGAAGAATATGCCTCCGGGACTCTCGGCAGTCTGATTAGCGGGCTGCCGTACATGGGGAAGACAAGGATCCTCCACGGCTGAGCGTAGACTAGTGTAGTGTATCCATGTCGTGAGAGTGAGCTCCGCGCGACCGTACGTGCACATAGTTAAAATATGACCAAAATGTAACCGTTTTCGTACAGTTTGTATGAAATCCGTCATGTTTGTATGCACTAGTGCAGAATCAGCCTTTAGTCCAGGTTCGTAAGGGCCTTTAGTCCCGGTTCACCAACCGGAACTAAAGGGTGGGGACTAAAGCCCCCCACCTTAATTCCGGGTTGTCACGGCCCGGGACCAAAGGTGGTCCCTTTACCCTAGCCGAGGTATCGGGAACGTAGAGGGTAAGCATAGGATCCAGGCAACCCAGCTTGGCCAAAATCTTAAGTCAAATTGATGCATATTTATGGCTTTATGATGATGATTACGCAAGGCAAATTCTCCGTTGTGGCTGTTTATAGTCTGAAAGTGGCCCATCGTTGGCTTTCATCCCTTTGTAGATGCTACGCAGGGTGTGATGAAGCTATGTACCTAGGGTAGGGTCATGGACCTGTCCTAACTGCCCTACCCAAGGACATCTCTAGAAGAAATCACCTTTCAATCGACTTGGAGGCGTTCCACTCGACAGACTTGAAGACACTCGACCAAGAAGCAATCACTCGACCAAGACCAAACCACTCGACGGCCAGGAGACCTAAAGTCACTCCGCACGCTAACGGTCGGTCATTAAATAGCTTTTATGGTCATCATAGCACTTTATTACTAGCGTTACCAGTAACGCCCTGCCTTAATGTACATTGAACCCTTTGTAACGTGGGCTGGCCGGGGTCCTGGCGCACTCTATATAAGCCGCCCCCTTCCTCCGAGACAGGGGTTCGCACCTCTGTAACTCATACTCACATAATCCAGTCGACCGCCTCCGGGCTCCGGGACGTAGGGCTATTACTTCCTCCGAGAAGGGCCTGAACTCGTAAACCTTGCGTGCTTACAACTTCTCCACAGCTAAGATCTTGCCTCTCCGTACTTACCCCCCTACACTACTTTCAGACTTAGAACCACGACAGTTGGCGCCCACCGTGGGGCAGGTGTTTTAGCGTTTATTGGAGGAGTTGTGACCTTTTCCGACTAGAATCATCATGGTTTTCGGCGGAGTTTCGGTGGAGGGCCGCGAGATCCGTCTCGGCGCGCTCACGTTCATCGTCGACGACTCTGCTTGGCTCCAGGAGGCTCCGCCTCGACGTGGACGCACTCCCTGCTCGCGGGGCAACGCACTTTAGTGCTTGCGTCCGCGGCGTTCTCCTGCGGCAACCGTCGACCCCCTACCGGTCGGCTCCTGTGTTGTCCTCCCTCCCCGTCTCCCGCCGGCGCAAGCGCTCCGGTCGATCGAGACTTTAGCGGTGGGTGAGGCACGCGGTGGCACGTCAGTCGGCCACCCCCCAAGTCGCGGCGATCGAGCCCGACGAATCCCTCTACGGCCTTTTCGACTGGCTCCGCAGAGACCGCATCCGAGTGCGACAGCAGCGATCCGGCGGCAGAGGTTCTGATGGTCGATGGGCCGCCCAGTCCTCCCGGTTTTCCCCGCACCGACAGAGGCGCAGGTGGAGGCGACCCGTCGCGTCTCCATGAGGAGTATCTTCCCAAGCCTCTCATGTCGCTGCTGAGAGAAGAACTTCGCCGCCGGAACGTGGATGCACTGCACACTCCTATCATTGGAGAAACCCCCAAGGATCGCACCTTGGAGGACGCGCGCCTGGCAAACTTGGCCGAGCGCACTCGACTGGAGAACCTCCAGCGAGCACTCGACGAGCATGCGCGACAACGGGTTCCCGAATCCAGTCGACGTCAGCTCTTCCCGCCCCCGCAGGTATATCAAACTCCGATTCAGAATTTAGCGGCTGCGGCCCGTATAGCGGAGTTGATTCAGCCTTCCCAGTCGGAGGCTGGCAGAGGCTTGCTGCAGATCAGAGCGTTACTCCGGGCAGCAGGAGATTAGAATTCCGCTGTTTCTCAGTCGCGGAACAGGATTCACAGCAGATCCGTTGCCGCGGACACAGTCCAGTCGGCTCACATCCCGAGATCGCCCCCGAGGCATGAGGGACGTGGAGACCGGCGTGACCAGTATGGGAACCATGAGCAGTATGATCACCGAGTCGATCGTGACGGTCGACGTCGAGTGCCCATGCCTCTCTCGAGGAGCGGGTCATATGTGCCTCGCCAGCAGGATGACAGGCGCCCTCATAGTGGTGGGCGAAGGATTCCAGTCGACCCCAGAGGGCCAGGCTTTGACGCGAGATCTATTCTTGTCCAGGGCTTGGTTGACAGGAACAGGGCTCACCGAGAAGGTCACGACAGGGATGCACCTACCAGCAGCAGAGTACATGTTTCGGGGCCAGAGTGCTTTAGTAGGGCCATCAGGGCCGCTGTGATTCCTCCCAACTTCAGGTTGGCGACTGGAGTCAGTAAGTTCACTGGCAAGTCCAAGCCCGATACTTGGCTTGAGGACTACCGAGTGGCCGTCCAGATTGGCGGCGGCAATGATGAAGTGGCCATGAAGCACCTGCCTCTCATGTTAGAGGGCTCGGCCAGAGCGTGGCTGAACCAGTTAGCATCTAGCAGCATTTACACTTGGGAAGATCTCTCCCGAGTGTTCATCACCACATTTGAAGGCACATGCAAGCGACCGGCAGGGCTGACGGAACTGCGGTCTTGCGTGCAGAAGCCGAATGAAACTTTGAGGGATTACATCCAGAGGTGGATCACGTTACACCACTCGGTGGAGAATGTGCCTGACCACCAAGCAGTTTGTGCCTTCAAGGAAGGCGTCAAGTACAGAGAACTGAATTTGAAATTCGGTCGAATCGGGGATATGTCCCTGAATCGGATGATGGAGATTGCCACCAAGTACGCTAATGGTGAAGATGAGGATCGACTCAGGAGTGGCAAGCTCAAGTCAGTCGCCCAAGAAACCGGAGGCAATTCCAATCGGAAACAGAAGCGGAAAGCCGAGCCAGCGGCTCCCGGGGAAGCCTTGGCTTTAACCCAAGGAAAGTTTAAAGGGAAACCTAAAGGGCCCTGGAACCCCAAAAAGTTTAAAGACCAGGACGGAAATGATGTGTTAGACTTGCCGTGTCTCGTCCACACAAAGAAAGATGAAGAAGGTAATTTCATTTACTCGAAACATACCACTCGACAGTGTCGACTCTTGATCCAGCAGTTCCAGGGCAAGCAGCCCAAAGGTAAAGAAAAGGAGTCGGACAAGGTCGAGGACAAAGAAGACAGTGACGACGGATACCCTCAAGTCAATTCCACCCTGATGATTTTTGCTGATGTTGAGAGCAAAAGTCGACTGAAAGTCATCAACCGAGAGGTGAATATGGTTGCTCCGGCGACACCAAGTTATTTGAAATGGTCCCAGACTGCCATCACGTTCGACCAGTCCGATCACCCAACGCATATTGCCACCCCTGGGAGGCAAGCTCTGGTGGTCGACCCAGTGGTTGAAGGAACCCGACTGACCAAAGTCTTGATGGATGGTGGCAGTGGTTTGAACATATTGTATGCAGAGACATTGAAAGGGATGAGCATTCCGATGTCCAGACTCAGTGCCAGCAACATGAGTTTCCATGGAGTCATTCCTGAGAAGAAGGCTGAATCACTCGGCCAGATTGCTCTTGATGTGGTTTTCGGTGATTCCAAAAATTACCACAAAAAAAATTGACATTTGAAGTTGTAGACTTCCAAAGTGCCTACCACGCTATTTTAGGCAGGCCGGCTTATGCACGCTTCATGGCCCGACCATGTTACGTGTACCTCAAATTGAAGATGCCTGGCCCCAAAGGTGTGATCACCATCACGGGCAATCGGAAGAAAGCGGAAGAATATTTTCAGAAAGGTTCGAAGATCGCTGATGCTCAGATGGCAGTGGTGGAGTTGCAGGAATACCAGAAGACTGCAGACCCGAGTGACCTATTGCGAGCCAAGAAGCCCGCTACAGAGTCAGCTTTTTAGTCGACTGGCGATACGAAGACAGCTCACATCCACCCGACCGACCCCAGCGCCGCTCCGACTCATATCTCGACAACACTCGACTCCAAATAGGAAGAAGCGCTCATCCAGTTCCTCCATGAGAACTGGGACATTTTCGCATGGAAGCCTTCTGACATGCCGGGTGTTCCCAGGGGGCTGGGTGAGCACCGCCTAAGAGTCGACTCAAAAGTAAAACCTGTCAAGGAACATCTCCGACGGTCCGCCGTCCAGAAGAGAAAAGCTATTGGCGAGGAGGTGGCTCGGCTCTTAGCAGCGGAGTTCATCCGAGAAATCTACCACTCCGAGTGGCTCGCCAACGTTGTCATGGTCCCCAAGAAGGACAAGTCACTTCGCATGTGCATTGAATTTAAACATATCAATCAGGCCTGCCCGAAAGATCATTTTCCTCTCCCCCGCATCGACCAGATAGTCGACTCGACTGCGGGATGTGAGCGACTGTCTTTTTTAGACGCCTATTCCGGGTACCATCAGATCCGTCTGTATGCGCCTGACGAGATCAAGACAGCTTTCATCACTCCATTCGGGTGCTTCTGTTATGTTACCATGCCGTTCGGCCTCAAGAATGCCGGAGCCACATTCATGAGGATGATTCAGAAGTGTTTACTCACTCAAATCAGTCGGAATGTGGAAGCATACATGGATGATATTGTGGTCAAGTCTCAGAAGGGTTCCGACCTGCTGACTGACCTTGCTGAAACCTTTGCCAACCTCAGGAGGTATGATATCAAGCTTAATCCATCAAAGTGTACATTCGGAGTTCCTGGCGGAAAATTACTCGGTTTTCTCGTTTCCGAACGGGGAATCGACGCCAATCCAGAAAAAGTTGGTACTATACTCCGAATGAAAAGTCCTGTGCGAGTGCACGACGTCCAGAAGCTTACTGGTTGCTTGGCCGCTTTAAGTCGATTCATATCTCGTCTCGATGAAAAGGCATTGCCTCTTTACTGATTGATGAAGAAGTCCGATAAGTTCGAGTGGACTCCTGAAGCTGATGCAGCGTTTGCAGAGCTCAAAGCTCTGCTCTCCACCCAGCCGGTGCTTGCTGCCCCAATTAGCAAGGAGCCTTTGCTGCTTTACATTGCAGCCACAGGGCAAGTCATCAGTATGGTACTTACGATCGAGCGGGAAGAAGAAGGGAAAACCTTCAAAGTTCAGCGCCCAGTGTATTATATTTCTGAAGTCTTGACCCCATCGAAGCAAACATATCCTCATTATCAGAAGCTCGTATATGGGGTTTATATGACCACAAAGAAAGTTGCCCACTACTTCTCTGATCATTCCATTACAGTCGTCAGCGACGCTCCGTTGTCAGAGATTTTGCATAACAGAGACGCAACTGGTCGAGTGGCAAAATGGGCGATTGAACTCCTTCCTCTAGATATCAAGTTTGAGGCAAAGAAAGCTATCAAGTCCCAGGCAATCGTGGATTTCGTCGCCGAGTGGATTGAACAGCAACTGCCGACTCAGGTTCACTCGGAGCATTGGACCATGTTCTTCGACGGTTCCAAGATGCTAAATGGTTCCGGCGCCGGAGTGGTGTTGGTCTCCCCCAGAGGAGGTAAACTCAGATATGTTCTTCAAATCCACTTTGATTCCTCTAACAACGAGGCAGAATACGAAGCACTCTTATACGGGTTGCACATGGCCATTTCACTCGGCATCCGTCGCCTCATGGTCTATGGCGACTCAGATTTGGTGGTTAATCAAGTGATGAAGGAATGGGACGTCAGAAGTCCAGCCATGACTGGTTATTGCAATGCAGTGAGAAAGCTGGAGAAGAAATTCGAGGGGTTAGAGCTTCATCACATACCCCGACTGAAAAATCAAGCAGCTGATGATCTGGCAAAAATAGGTTCCAAAAGAGAAGCCATTCCCAGCAATGTGTTTTTGGAACACATCCACACACCATCAGTCCAGGAGGATCCCTTCACTGAAGAGGACCCGCAGCCAAAAAGCGCCACGGATCCGACTGAAGTTGAAGTTCCAGCTGTGGTCGACCTGATCATGGAAGTCTTGGTTATCATTCCCGTCTGGACAGAACCATACATCGCGTACATCCTAAGGAAAGAACTCCCAGAAGACAAAGAAGAGGCTCGACAGATCGTCCGTCGATCCAAGGCCTTTATATTCATAAAGGGACAATTATATAGAGAAAGCGCGACTGGGGTCGGCCAGAAGTGTATTACACCAGAAGAAGGTCAAATGATCCTTAACGATATCCACTCGGGGACCTGTGGTCATCATGCGTACTCTCGGACCATTGTGGCTAAAGCATACCGAGCGGGGTTCTACTGGCCAAGAGCCAATGAGATGGCAAAAGAGATAGTCGACAAATGTGAAGGATGTCAGTATTACTCCAATATGCCGCACAAGCCCGCGTCAGCCCTGAAAACCATTCCACTCGTCTGGCCCTTCGCTGTTTGGGGGCTGGACATGGTTGGACCACTGAGAACAGGCAGGAGCGGCTTCACTCATGTGCTGGTAGCAGTCGACAAGTTCACCAAATGGATTGAAGCCAAGCCTATCAAGAATCTCGATGCTTGCACCGCTATCAGTTTCATCAGAGAGTTGATATTCAGATATGGAGTTCCGCACAGCATCATCACGGACAATGGGTCAAACTTCGATTCCGACAAATTCAGGGCCTTTTGCGCCTCTCAGGGCACTCGGGTCGACTATGCTTCTGTCGCTCACCCCCAGTCAAAAGGGCAAACGGCCTAATTCTCAAAGGACTGAAACCCCGATTGATGCGCGATCTCAAGCACGCAGCAGGTGCATGGGTCGTTGAGCTTCCATCGGTCCTTTGGGGATTGAGGACAACCCCGAATCGATCGACCGGAAGAACCCCATTCTTTCTGGTCTACGGAGCCGAGTCAGTCTTACCGAGTGACCTGCTTCACAACGCTCCCCGAGTCGAGCTCTACTCTGAAGATGAAGCAGAACAAGCCCGGCAGGATGCAGTCAACCTCCTAGAAGAAGAAAGAGAAATGGCCTTGATTCGATCGACCATCTATCAGCAAGACTTGTGTCGATTCCATGCCAGAAACATGAAGAGCCGAGCCTTCCAAGAAGGAGACTTAGTCCTTCGAGTAGATCAGCAGAAACCACACAAGCTCGCTCCTACTTGGGAAGGCCCCTTCACAGTCACCAGAGTCCTCCACAATGGAGCATACCACCTCTACAATGTCGATCGCCAGATTGACGAGCCACGAGCCTGGAATGCGGAGCTACTCCGCCCCTTTTACACTTGAATTCTCACTCGGATGAGATGTAATAAGAAAAACTCCTGTAGTTTGTTTATCAAAGACAAGAGCGTTATAATTTTCCTAGTGATTATTATTGTTTTTGTTTGCGTAAGAAATCCCCCAGTGGGTGGCTTAGCTGCGAATCCGTTTTGCTTGAGTTTGTAAAAAATCCTACCGAGTGGCGAGCCAGCCTCCCACTCGGAGGCTTAGCTGCGAGTCCGGCACTCGCCTAAGTTTGAAAAAATCCTACCAAGTGGAGAAGAATCCTCCCACTCGGGGGCTTAGCTGCAGTCCAGTACTCGTCTAAGTTCTCTCACTTAGAGACTTAGCTGCAGTCCGGCACTCGCCTAAGTTTGAAAAAATCCTACCGAGTGGAGAGCAATCCTCCCACTCGGGGGCTTAGCTGCAGTCCAGTACTCGCCTAAGTTCTCTCACTTAGAGACTTAGCTGCGAGTCCGGCACTTGCCTAAGTTTGAAAAAAATCCTACCGAGTGGAGAGCAATCCTCCCACTCGGGGGCTTAGCTGCAGTCCAGTACTCGCCTAAGTTCTCTCACTTAGAGACTTAGCTGCGAGTCCGGCACTTGCCTAAGTTTGAAAAAAATCCTACCGAGTGGAGAGCAATCCTCCCACTCGGGGGCTTAGCTGCAGTCCAGTACTCGCCTAAGTTCTCTCACTTAGAGACTTAGCTGCAGTCCGGCACTCGCCTAAGTTGGAAAAAAATCCTACCGAGTGGAGAGCAATCCTCCCACTCGGGGGCTTAGCTGCAGTCCAGTACTCGCCTAAATTCTCTCACTTAGAGACTTAGCTGCAGTCCGGCACTCGCCTAAGTTTGAAAAAATCCTACCGAGTGGAGAGCAATCCTCCCACTCGGGGGCTTAGCTGCAGTCCAGTACTCGCCTAAGTTCTCTCACTTAGAGACTTAGTTGCAGTCCGGCACTCGCCTAAGTTTGAAAAAAATCCTACCTAGTGGAGAGCAATCCTCCCACTCGGGGGCTTAGCTGCAGTCCAGTACTCGCCTAAGTTATCTCACTTAGAGACTTAGCTGCAGTCCGACACTCGCCTAAGTTTGAAAAAAATCCTACCGAGTGGAGAGCAATCCTCCCACTCGGGGGCTTAGCTGCAGTCCAGTACTCGCCTAAGTTCTCTCACTTAGAGACTTAGCTGCAGTCCGGCACTCGCCCAAGTTAGAAAAAAATCCTACCGAGTGGAGAGCAATCCTCCCACTCGGGGGCTTAGCTGCAGTCCAGTACTCGCCTAAGTTCTCTCACTTGGAGACTTAGCTGCAGTCCGGCACTCGCCTAAGTTTGAAAAAAAAACCCTACCGAGTGGAGAGCAATCCCCCCACTCGGGGGCTTAGCTGCAGTCCAGTACTCGCCTAAATTCTCTCACTTAGAGACTTAGCTGCAGTCCGGCACTCGCCTAAGTTTGAAAAAATCCTACCGAGTGGAGAGCAATCCTCCCACTCGGGGGCTTAGCTGCAGTCCAGTACTCGCCTAAGTTCTCTCACTTAGAGACTTAGTTGCAGTCCGGCACTCGCCTAAGTTTGAAAAAAATCCTACCTAGTGGAGAGCAATCCTCCCACTCGGGGGCTTAGCTGCAGTCCAGTACTCGCCTAAGTTATCTCACTTAGAGACTTAGCTGCAGTCCGACACTCGCCTAAGTTTGAAAAAAATCCTACCGAGTGGAGAGCAATCCTCCCACTCGGGGGCTTAGCTGCAGTCCAGTACTCGCCTAAGTTCTCTCACTTAGAGACTTAGTTGCAGTCCGGCACTCGCCCAAGTTAGAAAAAAATCCTACCGAGTGGAGAGCAATCCTCCCACTCGGGGGCTTAGCTGCAGTCCAATACTCGCCTAAGTTCTCTCACTTGGAGACTTAGCTGCAGTCCGGCACTCGCCTAAGTTTGAAAAAAAAATCCTACCGAGTGGAGAGCAATCCCCCCACTCGGGGGCTTAGCTGCAGTCCAGTACTCGCCTAAGTTCTCTCACTTAGAGACTTAGCTGCAGTCCGGCACTCGCCTAAGTTTGGAAAAATCCTACCGAGTGGAGAGCAATCCTCCCACTCGGGATCTTAGCTGCAGCCCAGAACTCGCCTAAGTACGAAACACATCTCAATGCTCAAGGACGACGAGGGTAAGGTCGACTGCCACCTTCTCCTGGGGAGCTTCACCACAAATACAATGTGCGCTCCGTCCACTCTGCAGTAACAGGGTGTGGGTCGACCGCCGCCTTCCCCTGGGGAGCTTCGCCACAAATACAAGACATGGGTCAACTGCTTCCCTCTCCTTCGGAGCTGCACTGAGTCGACACAAAAAAAATCAGTCGGAACAGAATGTGCACCTTCAAGCTTGATGAACAACTTCTTGGCAAGACTTCTCAGATAGCTCTCCAGATCATCCCTCCTGCGAGAAATTCCTTCCATTTTCTTGCCCTGGACGAGATTCGCCTTCTTCCAGCGCGAGCACTCCTTGTTGGAGTCATTCAGAGCGGTCTTCAGCCTGGTATTCTCTTCTTCCAACTGGCTGACCGAAGCCAGCTTCTGTTTGGCCAGAGCGGTCTTGTCGTCAGCCTCCTTACGGGCAGCAGCCAAATCCTGATCCTTTTTCACCAGATCTTCTCTCAGTTTTTCTGCAAAGAAATGATGATTGATTCAGAAATAGCAGAAGGGTGCTCGAGCCTAAAACTGACCAGTCGACAAACTTGTCTTACCAGCGGCGCCGTCTCTGACCTTCTGCAGCTCTGTCCTGGCCAGCTCCAAGTCAAGGTTCAGTTGAATCTGCTGCCTCTCCAAATCAGCAAAGCGAGCTCCAAGATCACAAGATTTCTGAAATCAAAGGGGAGAAGTTATTTTTACAGCAAAAAACAACAAAGGCAATAAATACTAAGACTACGGTCGACTGCCCGCAGTCCATCATAGTCTCGGGGACTACATCCAGTGGGTGCACTTTGCGTGCCCCCACCGGTTCTAATCCCACTCGACCGGCCTGCCGAAGTTGAGTCCAAAAAAAGGGCAGAAAGAGAGAAAGCAGAACTCAGACTACAGTCGACTGCCAGTAGTCCACTATAGTCTCGGGGACTACACCCAGTGGGTGCACTTAGCGTGCCCCCACCGGTTTTGATCCCACTCAACCAGACCGAGTGGAAGAGAAAAACTACCAGTTTGGTTTATACATTCGGCAAAATACAAAGACTACAGTCGACTGCCAGCAGTCCACCGTAGTCTCGGGGACTACACCCAGTGGGTGCACTCAGCGTGCCCCCACTAGTCCAAAAATTCAATCGACGCACCCAGTGGGTGTACAGATGCAAAGGTTTTCGGAAAGAATCCTCAGGTAGCATATCCTAATAGAACAAGCGGCGACCAACTAACCTGAACGCTGCTCTGGAGAGCCGAGCTGGCATCATAGGCGGCTTGGCTGGCGTCCCGCACCGTCTTCATCTTCTCCATCATAATGCTCGCCTGGCGTATGGCTTCCCTAGCAGCATTCACCTCGTCCTCTGGGACATGATGGGTCACAAAAACCGAAGGCGGGTCAACAGAAGCCCGAGCAATCGATGAAGAAGGCAAGGCACTCGATAGAGGCTCGGCGAAGGTAACAAAACCCCGATTGACGTCGCCAGTGTCCTGAACGATTGGTTCCGCCCTCGGCATCGACTGTAGCGCCTCACTTACAGGAGCTCGCCTATCCTTCCTCGTCAAAGGCCTCTCAGGCTCTTCATCATCATCAGGGAGGTCAATAATGTTGGGAGCTGTGCAAAGTCCAATTGCCAAAATTACGTCACCCAATGATGCACATTGCAGTTGAATCGATCGAATAAAGATAGTATGGCAGAAATCATACCCGGATTAGAAGTGACCGCATCCTCCATTACCTCATCATCATCCCTGTAAGCTGAGGTCCCGGAAGTGGCAGCGCTTACAGTTCCAAAGTTTGTCCAGTTAAAACAAGAAAATCAAACAACGCGGAACGTCGAGTGAATGCAAAGAGAGACACTCACGCGGAAGCGACAGGGATATCAATCTTGATCTTCGGCAACGCCTTCCGAGTGTTCGGCTCTGCAACTTTGGGGTGCTTTGGCGCCTTCTCAGTCGGGGTTGGTGAAGAGATCCGAGGACGCTTTGAAGACTGACCAGCCTGAGCAGTTGCCTTGTCACGGGCACTCGGCCGTTCTTGGTCAAGCTTGGATCGCCTCTCCCTGCGAGGAGGCGACTCGACTTCTTCTCCATCGCTTGAGTCGTCGCTTCCTCCACCCCCTTCACTGTCGAAAGTCCACTCGCCACTTTTGCCGCCATTCGCCTCGCCTTCCAGAGCTTGCTCTTGCTCCCCGTTGGGCATTGAATACATTTCAATAATGGCCTAAAAGAAAGCAGGTAGATCAAAGTCAGTTGACGCAATATAGGCAGCTACGCGAGTGAATTCAGATTACAAGCAAAAACTCAGAATCAGACCTGCTCTGGTGCATGAGACTGGTCGAATGGAGGGACTCTCCTGGCTCCCCTGGGATTGTCCTTGTTCCCGGTAATGCCCGACAGCCACTTCTCCAGTGTGTCGTTGTTGACCTCCTCCGGGTGGATCCGAGTGGAGTCTTCAAGACCCGAATACATCCACATCGGATGGTCTCGAGCTTGAAGAGGCTGGATGCGCCGCTGAAGGAAGACCTCCAAGAGATTCATGCCAGTGACCCCGTCGCGAATAAGCTGGACCACTCGACTTACCAACACCTTCACGTGTGCCTTCTCCTCTGGGAGCACCTTCAAAGGGGAGGGTTTCCTCACTCGGTCCATGGTAAAGGGAGGAAGGCCAGTCGATTGCCCTGGCGTCGACTGGTCTTTACAGTAAAACCAGGTCAACTGCCATCCGCGAACTGAGTCAGGAAGAATCATGGACGGAAAGGAGCTTTTCCCTCTCGTCTGGATGCCAAGACCCCCACACATCTGGATCACTTGGGTCCTCTCGTCACTCGGATTAGCCTTTTTCACTGTCTGGGAGTGACAAGTCAAAATATGCTTGAAAAGATCCCAGTGAGGCCGACAACCCAGGAAGTTCTCACACAAAGAAATGAAAGCGGCAAGATAAACAATTGAGTTGGGGGTAAAATGGTGGAGTTGTGCCCCAAAGAAGTTCAGAAACCCTCGGAAGAAAGGGTGAGGGGGCAAGGAAAATCCACGGTCGACGTGGGTGGCAAGAAGAACACGCTCACCCTCCCGAGGCTGCGGCTCAGATTCCTTCCCCGGAAGCCGCGCCGAGTCATAGGGGATCAGCCCCCCTTCGGCCAGGTCTTCGAGGTCTTCTTGGGAGATCCTCGAGTGGATCCAGTCGCCCTGGATCCAGCCCTTCGGCAGGCCGGTCCGCGAGGAAGATCCGCCCTGGCTGGTCGCCTTCCCCTTCGACCTCGCCGTCGCCTTCTTTGCCCGCTCCAGAGCCGCTGTCTTCTCCTTCCCCATTGTCGCTGGCAAGACGCGTATGGTGTGGTGGCGCTGGGGTGAGAGCGAGCGTAGCGGAGGGGCGTGAGGAAGAGAAGAGGTAATGGGATGCACTGTTCGGGAGACTCCGGTCCAGCACCTTATATGAGGCCGCTTCCGAGTGGCTGACGGGTAGGCCTAGGTGGCTCTGTCAAATCCCGTAACGACCGCGCGCACGATACGTGGCGAAAAAGGTGGCGCGGGGATTGAGGCGGCTCCGCTCTATCCCATCCGATTATTGCGGCCTCCCCCGTCCTGCGCGCTTCCCAAAATTCGGATCCCACGAAATCTGCGCGCAGCAAACAACTTGTCAGACCAAAGATCTCCTCCGCACCATCACTCGGAGCCTTACAAGTAAAGAAACCCACTCGACGAAGAATTAAGAATGGATCAAGGCGACTGAAAAGGAAGTTGCTGTCATCACTCAGGTCCGTTGATCCGAAACAAGATATGCTCACGGCATGAAAAACGAGTCGGAGAAGTTCTCAACTCCTTCCCCACTCAAACCTCGATCCATTCGGGGGCTAATGATGAAGCTATGTACCTAGGGTAGGGTCATGGACCTGTCCTAACTGCCCTACCCAAGGACATCTCTAGAAGAAATCACCTTTCAATCGACTTGGAGGCGTTCCACTCGACAAACTCGAAGACACTCGACCAAGAAGCAATCACTCGACCAAGACCAAACCACTCGACGGCCAGGAGACCTAAAGTCACTCCGCACGCTAACGGTCGGTCATTAAATAGCTTTTATGGTCATCATAGCACTTTATTACTAGCGTTACCAGTAACGCCCTGCCTTAATGTACATTGAACCCTTTGTAACCTGGGCTGGCCGGGGTCCTGGCGCACTCTATATAAGCCGCCCCTTCCTCCGAGACAGGGGTTCGCACCTCTGTAACTCATACTCACATAATCCAGTCGACCGCCTCCGGGCTCCGAGACGTAGGGCTATTACTTCCTCCGAGAAGGGCCTGAACTCGTAAACCTTGCGTGCTTACAACTTCTCCACAGCTAAGATCTTGCCTCTCCATACTTACCCCCCTACACTACTGTCAGACTTAGAACCACGACAGGGTGTCTCCGTACCAACAAGACAACCCTTAGCCGACGTCTCAGTGCCCGGAGGCGGTTGTGTTAGTGGAAACGAGGCAATCGGATATGCATGCTAACACGTAGTAGGGGTCCTAAGCTAGGCGTTTAGGAGCGATGGTAACACGGACACACGATTTTACTCAGGTTCGAGCTGTCTCGAAGAGATAATACCCTACATCCTGCTTTTGATTGTATTCATATGTGGGATAATACAGAGTACATGTATCTTCCACGAGATTGTTTTAATGAATATGAGATCATCTATTGACTAGCCTGGCCTTGGTTTATATAATGTATCGGAGGCCTAGGGTTTAGCAGAGTCCTAGGCTTGGACGCCAAGTCTTGTGGAATCCTGCTTGTACGCGTCATGGGATGCCCGAAGTGGCCCATGAGTGAACCGCCATGGGGGTCCTCGGCTCGATCCACTTGGTTGGGAGACGACGTGGTGAGTACCCCCTAGTTCAGGACACCGTGAGTCGGTCCTATAGATCTTGGGGAAACAACGATGAGGGCTACGTGGATCAACGAAATGAGACACCTCTATTGGGGAACGTAGTAATTTCAAAAAAAATTCCCTACGCACACGCAGGATCATGGTGATGCATAGCAATGAGAGGGGAGAGTATTGTCTACGTACCCTCATAGACCATAAGCGGAAACGTTTATCAACGCGGTTGATGTAGTCGTACACCTTCACAATCCGTCCCGATCAAGTACCGAACGTACGGCACCTCCGTGTTCAGCACACGTTCAGCTCGATGACGTCCTCGCCTTCTCGATCCAGCAAGAGGGGCGAAGTAGTAGATGAGTTCCGGCAGCACGACGGCGTGGTGACGGTGTTGGTGAAGAACAATCTCCGTAGGGCTTCGCCTAAGCACTACGAAAACTATTACAGAGGATAAACTAGAGGGGACGGGGTAGCCGACACACGGCTTGGTGTTTCTTGATGTGTCTTGCGTGCTAGCCCTACCCCTCTATTTATATGTTGAGCCTTGGGGTCGAAACTTGGAGTAAAAGCCTCCACAAAGTCGTTTCACCCGAAAGGCAAGAATCCTTCTCGGACTCCAGGGTCAGACGCCAGGGTTCCCGGCGTCTGGACCCAGACACCAGGGACCCCGGCGTCTGGCCCCTGGACTCCGCAAAACTTCCTTTTGTGCTTTCCAAAAACCTTGTGGGCTTTCCCCTTTGGCCCAAATAAAGTGTTCTCGTACCCAAACATTTTGGGAAACATCCGGTGAATTACGGAACCCTTCCGGTGAATTACGGAACCCTTCCGGTGACCAAACACTATTATCCCATATATCAAACTTTATCTCCGGACTATTCCGGAGTTCCTCGTCATGTCCGCGATCTTATCCGGAACTCCGAACAACATTCGGTTACCAACATACATAACTCATAAATACTATATCGTCAACGAACGTTTAGCGTGCGGACCCTACGGGTTTGAGCACTATGTAGACATGACCGAGACACTTCTCTGGTCAATAACCAATAGTGGAACCTGGATGCCCATATTGGCTCCTACATATTCTACGAAGATCTTTATCGGTCGAACCGCATAACAACACACGTTGTTCCCTTTGTCATCGGCATGTTACTTGCCCAATATTCGATCGTCGGTATCTCAATACCTAGTTTAATCTTGTTACCGGCAAGTCTCTTTACTCGTTCCGTAATACATCATCCCGCAACTAACTCATTAGTTACAATGCTTGCAAGGCTTATAGTGATGTGTATTACCGAGTGGGCCCAGAGATACCTCTCTGACGATCGGAGTGACAAATCCTAATCTCGAAATACGCCAACTCAACAAGTACCTTCGGAGACACCTGTAGAGCACCTTTATAATCACTCAGTTACGTTGTGACATTTGGTAGCACACAAAGTGTTCCTCCGGTAAACGGGAGTTGCATAATCTCATAGTCATAGGAACATGTATAAGTCATGAAGAAAGCAATAGCAACATACTAAACGATCAAGTGCTAAGCTGACGGAATGGGTCGAGTCAATCACATCATTCTCCTAATGATGTGATCTCGTTAATCAAATGACAACTCATGTCTATAGTTAGGAAACTTAACCATCTTTGATTAACGAGCTAGTCAAGTAGAGGCATACTAGTGACACTATGTTTGTCTATGTATTCACACATGTATTATGTTTCCGGTTAATACAATTCTAGCATGAATAATAAACATTTATCATGAAATAAGGAAATAAATAATAACTTTATTATTGCCTCTAGGGCATATTTCCTTCAGTCTCCCACTTGCACTAGAGTCAATAATCTAGTTCACATCGCCATGTGATTTAACACTAATAGTTCACATCACCATGTGATTAACACCCATAGTTCAAATCGTCATGTGACCAACACCCAAAGGGTTTACTAGAGTCAATAATCTAGTTCACATCACTATGTGATTAACACCCAAAGAGTACTAAGGTGTGATCATGTTTTGCTTGTGACAGAAGTTTAGTCTATGGGTCTGCCACATTCGGATCCGTATGTATTTTGCAAATTTCTATGTCAACAATGCTCTGCACGAAGCTACTGTAGCTAATTGCTCCCACTTTCAATATGTATCCAGATTGAGACTTAGAGTCATCTGGATCAGTGTCAAAACTTGCATTGACGTAACCCTTTACGATGAACCTTTTGTCACCTCCATAATCAAGAAACATATCCTTATTCCACTAAGGATAATTTTGACCGCTGTCTAGTGATCTACTCCTAGATCACTATTGTACTCCCTTGCTAAACTCAGTGTAGGGTATACAATAGATCTGGTACACAGCATGGCATACTTTATAGAACCTATGGCTGAGGCACAGGGAATGATTTTCATTCTCTTTCTATCTTCTGCCGTGAGTGGTCGGGCTTTGAGTCTTACTCAATTTCGCACCTTGTAACACAGGCAAGAACTCTTTCTTTGACTGTTCCATTTTGAACTACTTCAAAATCTTGTTAAGGTATGTACTCATTGAAAAAACTTATCAAGCGTCTTGATCTATCTCTATAGATCTTGATGCTCAATACGTAAGCAGCTTCGCCGAGATCTTTATTTTTAAAAACTCCTTTCAAATACTCCTTTATGCTTTCCAAAAAAATTCTACATTATTTCCGATCAACAATATGCCATTCACATATATTTATCAGAAATGTTGTAGTGCTCCCACTCACTTTCTTGTAAATACATGCTTCACCGCAAGTCGGTATAAAACTATATGCTTTGATCAACTCATCAAAGCATATATTCCAACTCTGAGATGCTTGCACTAGTCCATAGATGGATCACTAGAGCTTGTATATTTTGTTAGCACCTTTAGGATCGAGAAAACCTTCTGGTTGCATCATATACAACTCTTATTTAAGAAATCCATTAAGGAATGTAGTTTTGACATCCATTTGCCAGATTTCATAAAATGTGGTAATTTGCTAACATGATTCGAACAGACTTAAGCATCGCTACGAGTGAGAAAATCTCATCATAGTCAACACCTTGAACTTGTCGAAAACCTTTTGCGACAATTCGAGCTATGAAGATAGTAACACTACTATCAGCGCCCGTCTTCCTCTTGAAGATCCATTTATTTTCTATGGCTTGCCGATCATCGGGCAAGTCAACCAAAGTCCATACTTTGTTCTCATACATGGATCCTATCTCAGATTTCATGGCCTCAAGCCATTTCGCGGAATCTGGGCCCATCATCGCTTCCTCATAGTTCGTACGTTCGTCATGGTCAATTAACATGACCTCCAGAACAGGATTACCGTACCACTCTGGTGCGGATCTCACTCTGGTTGACCTACGAGGTTCGGTAGTAACTTGATCTGAAGTTACATGATCATCATCATTAGCTTCCTCACTAATTGGTGTAGGAGTCACAGAAACAGATTTCCGTGATGAACTACTTTCCAATAAGGGAGCAGGTACAGTTACCTCATCAAGTTCTACTTTCCTCACACTCACTTCTTTCGAGAGAAACTCCTTCTATAGAAAGGATCCATTCTCAGCAACAAATATCTTGCCTTCGGATCTGTGATAGAAGGTGTACCCAACAGTTACTTTTGGGTATCCTATGAAGACGCACTTCTCTGACTTGGGTTTGAGCTTATCAAGATGAAACTTTTTCACATAAGCATCGCAACCCCAAACTTTAAGAAACGACAACTTTGGTTTCTTGCCAAACCATAGTTCATAAGGTGTCGTCTCAACGGATTTAGATGGTGCCCTATTTAACGTGAATGCAGCGGTCTTCTAATGCATAACCCCAAAACGATAGTGGTAAATCGGTAAGAGACATCATAGATTGTACCATATCTAATAAAGTACGTTTATGATGTTTGGACACACCATTACGCTGTGGTGTTCCAAGTGGCGTGAGTTGCAAAACTATTTTGCATTGTTTCAAATGAAGACCAAAACTCATAACTCAAATATTCTCCTCCACGATCAGATCGTAGAAACTTTATTTTCTTGTTATGATGATTTTCCACTTCACTCTGAAATTATATGAACTTTTCAAATGTTTCAGATTTATTTTTCATCAAGTACATATACACATATCTGCTCAAATCATGTGTGAAGGTCAGAAAACAATGATACCCGCCGTGAGTCTCAACACTCATTGGACCGCATACATCGGTATGTATTATTTCCAATAAGTCAGTGGCTCGCTCCATTGTTTTGGAGAACAGAGTCTTAGTCATCTTGCCCATGAGGCATGGTTCACAAGCATCAAAATGATTCATAATCAAGTGATTCCAAAAGCCCATCAGCATGGAGTTTCTTCATGCGCTTTACACCAATATGACCTAAACGGCAGTGCCACAAATAAGTTGCACCATCATTATTAACTTTGCATCTTTTGGCTTCAATATTATGAATATGTGTATCACTACGATCGAGATCCAACAAACCATTTTCATTGGGTGTATGACCATAGAAGGTTTTATTCATGTAAAAAGAACAACAATTATTCTCTAACTTAAATGTATAACCGTATTACAATAAACATGATCAAATCATATTCATGCTCAATGCAAACACCAAATAACATTTATTTAGGTTTAACACTAATCCCGAAACTACAGGGAGTGTGCGATGATGATCATATCAATCTTGGGACCACCTCCAACACACATCGTCATTTCACCCTTAACTAGTCTTTGTTCATTCTGCAACTCCCGTTTTGAGTTACTACTCTTAGCAACTGAACCAGTATCAAATACCGAGGGGTTGCTATAAACACTAGTAAAGTACACATCAATAACATGTATATCAAATATAGCATTGTTCACTTTGCCATCCTTCTTATCCGCCAAATGCTTGGGGTAGTTCTGCTTCCAGTGACCAGTCCCTTTGCAGTAGAAGCACTTAGTCTCATGCTTAGGTCCAGACTTGGACTTCTTCACTTGAGCAGCAACTTGCTTGTCGTTCTTCTTGAAGTTCCCTTTCTTTCCCTTTGCCCTTTTCTTGAAACTAGTGGTCTTGTTAATCATCAACACTTGATGCTCTTTCTTGATTTCTACCTTCATCGATTTCATCATCATGAAAAGCTCGGGAATCATTTTCGTCATCCCTTGCATACTATAGTTCATCACAAAGTTCTACTAACTTGGTGATGGTGACTAGAGAATTCTGTCAATCACTATTTTATCTGGAAGATTAACTCCCACTTGATTCAAGCGATTGTAGTACCCAGACAATCTGAGCACATGCTCACTGCTTGAGCTATTCTCCTCCATCTTTTAGCTATAGAACTTGTTGGATACTTCATATCTCTCAACTCGGGTATTTGCTTGAAATATTAACTTCAACTCCTGGAACATCTCATATGATCCATGACGTTCAAAACGTCTTTGATGTCCCGATTCTAAGCTGTTAAGCATGGTGCACTAAACTATCAAGTAGTCATCATATTGAGCTAGCCAAACGTTCATAACGTCTGCATCTGCTCCTGTAATAGGTCTGTCACCTAGCGGTGCATCAAAGACATAATTCTTTTGTGCAGCAATGAGGATAATCCTCAGATCATGGATCCAATCTGCATCATTGCTACTAACATCTTTCAACTTAGTTTTTCTCTAGGAACATATCGAAAATAAAACAGAGGAGCTAAACGTGAGCTATTGATCTACAACATAGATATGCTAATACTACCAGGACTAAGTTCATGATAAATTAAAGTTCAATTAATCATATTACTTAAGAACTCCCACTTAGATAGACATCCCTATAATCATCTAAGTGATCACGTGATCTATATCAACTAAACCATGTCCGATCATCACGTGAGATGGAGCAGTTTTCAATGGTGAACATCACTATGTTGATCATATCTACTATATGATTCACGCTCGACCTTCGGTCTCCAGTGTTCCGAGGCCATATCTGCATATGCTAGGTTCGTCAAGTTTAACCCGAGTATTTTGTGTGTGCAAAACTAGCTTGCACCCATTGTATGCGAACGTAGAGCTTATCACACCCGATCATCACCTAGTGTCTCGGCACGATGAACTTTGGCAACGGTGCATACTCAGGGAGAACACTTTTATCTTGAAATTTAGTGACAGATCATCTTATAATGCTACCGTCAAACAAAGCAAAATAAGATGCATAAAGGATAAACATCACATGCAATCAATATAAGTGATATGATATGGCCATCATCATCTTGTGCTTGTGATCTCCATCTCTGAAGCACCGTCATGATCACCATTGTCACCGGCGCGACACCTTGATCTCCATCGTAGCATCGTTGTTTTCTCACCAACTATTGCTTCTACGACTATCTCTACCGCTTAGTGATAAAGTAAAGCAATTACAGGGCGATTGCATTGCATACAATAAAGCGACAACCATATGGCTCCTACCAGTTTCCGATAACTCCGTTACAAAACATGATCATCTCATACAATAAATATAGCATCATGTCTTGACCATATCACATGACAACATGCCCTGCAAAAACAAGTTAGACGTCCTCTACTTTGTTGTTGCAAGTTTTACGTGGCTGCTACGGGCTGAGCAAGAACCGTTCTTACCTACGCATCAAAACCACAATGATAGTTCGTCAAGTTAGTGCTGTTTTAACCTTCTCAAGGACCGGGCGTGGCCACACTCGGTTCAACTAAAGTTGGAGAAACTAACACCCGCCAGCCACCTATGTGCAAAGCATGTCGATAGAACCAGTCTCGCGTAAGCGTAGGTGTAATGTCGGTCCGGGCCGCTTCATCCAACAATACCGCCGAACCAAAGTATGACATGTTGGTAAGCAGTATGACTTGTATCACCCACAACTCACTTGTGTTCTACTCGTGCATATAACATCTACGCATAAACCTGGCTCGGATGCCACTGTTGGGGAATGTAGTAATTTC
Source organism: Triticum urartu (assembly GCF_056163025.1). NCBI lineage: Eukaryota > Viridiplantae > Streptophyta > Magnoliopsida > Poales > Poaceae > Triticum > Triticum urartu. Next base: position 710,928,764 of record NC_141874.1, read on the forward strand.
AAAAAAATCCTATGCACACGCAGAATCATGGTGATGCATAGCAACGAGAGGGGAGAGTATTGTCTACGTACCCTCATAGACTGTAAGCGGAAGCGTTTATCAACGCGGTTGATGTAGTCGTACACCTTCACGATCCGTCCCGATCAAGTACCGAACGTACGGCACCTCCGCGTTGAGCTCACGTTCAGCTCAATGACGTCCTCGCCTTCTCGATCCAGCAAGAGGGGCGAAGTAGTAGATGAGTTCCGGCAGCACGACGGCGTGGTGACGGTGTTGGTGAAGAACAATCTCTGCAGGGCTTCGGCTAAGCACTACGAAAACTATTATAGAGGATAAACTAGAGGGGACGGAGTAGCCGACACACGACTTGGTGTTTCTTGATGTGTCTTGGGTGCTAGCCCTACCCCTCTATTTATATGTTGAGCCTTGGGGTCGAAACTTGGAGTAAAAGCCTCCACAAAGTCGGTTTCACCCGAAAGGCAAGAGTCCTTCTCGGACTCCAGGGCTAGGCGCCAGGGTTCCCGGCGTCTGGACCCAGACGCCAGGGACCCTGGCGTCTGGCCCCTGGACTCCACAAAACTTCCTTTTGCGCTTTCCAAAAACCTTGTGGGCTTTCCCCTTTGGCCCAAATAAAGTGTTCTCGTACCCAAACATTTAGCGAAACATCCGGAACCCCTTCCGGTGAATTCCGGAACCCTTCCGGTGACCAAACACTATTATCCCATATATCAAACTTTATCTCCGGACTATTCCGGAGTTCCTCGTCATGTCCGTGGTCTTATCTGGAACTCTGAACAACATTCGGTTACCAACATACATAACTCATAAATACTATATCGTCAACGAACGTTAAGCATGCGGACCCTACGGGTTGGAGCACTATGTAGACATGACCGAGACACTTCTCTGGTCAATAACCAATAGTGGAACCTGGATGCCCATATTGGCTCCTACATATTCTACGAAGATCTTTATCGGTCGAACCGCATAACAACAGACGTTGTTCCCTTTGTCATCGGCATGTTACTTGCCCAATATTCGATCGTCGGTATCTCAATACCTAGTTTAATCTTGTTACCGGCAAGTCTCTTTACTCGTTCCGTAATACATCATCCCACAACTAACTCATTAGTTACAATGCTTGCAAGGCTTATAGTGATGTGTATTACCGAGTGGGCCCAGAGATACCTCTCCAACGATCGGAGTGATAAATCCTAATCTCGAAATACGCCAACTCAACAAGTACCTTCGGAGACACCTGTAGAGCACCTTTATAATCACCCAGTTACGTTGTGATGTTTGGTAGCACACAAAGTGTTCCTCCGGTAAACGGGAGTTGCATAATCTCATAGTCATAGGAACATGTATAAGTCATGAAGAAAGCAATATCAATATACTAAACGATCAAGTGCTAAGCTAACGGAATGGGTCAAGTCAATCACATCATTCTCCTAATGATGTGATCCCATTAATCAAATGACAACTCATGTCTATGGTTAGGAAACTTAACCATCTTTGATTAATGAGCTAGTCAAGTAGAGGCATACTAGTGACACTATGTTTTTCTATGTATTCACACATGTATTATGTTTTCGGTTAATACAATTCTATCATGAATAATAAACATTTATCATGAAATAAGGAAATAAATAATAACTTTATTATTGCCTCTAGGGCATATTTCCTTCAACCTCATCCCCCTACATGGCTCGCCAAATGTCGGTGTCTAGGAACCAGACATTGGGTTGTGTATGACAACCCTTTGTGAGTTCGGCCAGGGACTGAACACGCCTTCTTGCCCAGGTCATCTATGCCGGAGATGAAGGAGAGGGAAAGGGAGACACCAAAGTTTACCCAGGTTCAGGACACCGTGATGGTGTAACACCCTACTCCCTCTCTTTGTTGATATATGAGTGTGTGTAACACCCTACTCCCTTTCTTCTATTTATAGGGCGAGTCTCCTTTCCCACGCCCCACCAGCGGGCGGATGCGTTCTTCCCTTTGTTGAGGGTGTAGAGAGGGGGACCCGTATTGCCCAAACAACCATCGGGCACGGTCCCTAGTCATCTGTCACGAGGAGCTACAGTGCCTTCCTGTAGCTCCACATCGAGTGGGAGAATCTATATAGGTCACTGTGGATAACCCCTCCCCACGATAAACCTCCATGCGGCTCAAAGTCAAAAGGGGGCCTATACCCCGTGTTGTTGCCACTACAGTCCCGCACCATGCCGGCGGGACCCGCATGGAGGAGCCCTGGTCAGGTATTGTCTCTCCTCCTTCCCAGGCCTTAGGGGTCTTGATGGAGCCAAAGGATCCCCTCCTGGAAGGTCCTTTGATGCTACGGTCCTATTCGTTATCGTCATCCTATTCCTAGGCTAGACGACATGCTTGATGAATTGAGTGGCTCTACAATATTCTCCAAAGTTGATTTTCGTAGTGGATACCATCAAATTCGTATGAAATTGGGAGATGAATGGAAAACAACATTTAAAACTAAGTTTGGATTATATGAGTGGTTAGTCATGCCTTTTGGGTTAACTAATGCACCTAATACTTTCATGAGGTTAATGAACGAAGTTTTACGTGCTTTCATTGGACGATTTGTGGTAGTCTATTTTGATGATATACTGATTTATAGTAAATCTTTGGAGAAACATTTGGAACATTTATGTGCTGTTTTTATTGCTCTATGTGATGCACGTTTCTTTGGTAACCTTGGAAAGTGCACCTTTTGCACCGACCGGGTATCTTTTCTTGGCTATGTTGTTACTCCACAGGGAATTGAAGTTGATAAAGCCAAGATTGAAGCTATTGAGAGTTGGCCGCAGCCCAAAACGGTCACACAAGTGAGAAGTTTCCTTGGTCTCGCTGGTTTCTATAGGCGTTTTGTGAGAGATTTCAGCACCATTGCTGCACCTCTCAACGAGCTTACAAAGAAGGATGTGCCTTTTGTTTGGGGTACCGCACAGGAAGAAGCCTTCACGGTATTGAAAGATAAGTTGACACATGATCCTTTACTCCAACTTCCTGATTTTAATAAGACTTTTGAGCTTGAATGTGATGCTAGTGGAATTGGATTAGGAGATGTGTTATTACAAGATGGCAAACCTGTTGCATACTTTTCTGAAAAATTGAGTGGGCCCAGTCTGAACTATTCTACTTATGATAAAGAATTATATGCTCTTGTTCGGACCTTAGAAACATGGCAACATTATTTATGGCCCAAGGAATTTGTTATACATTCTGATCATGAATCTTTGAAACACATTAAAAGTCAAGCAAAACTGAACCGTAGACATGCTAAATGGGTTGAATTTATTGAGACTTTCCCTTATGTCATTAAACACAAAAAGGGTAAAGAAAATGTTATTGCTGATGCTTTGTCTCGTCGTTATACTATGCTTTCACAACTTGACTTTAAAATATTTGGTTTGGAGATCATCAAAGATCAATATATGCATGATGCTGAATTTAAAGATGTATTGCAGAATTGCAAGGAAGCGAGAACTTGGAACAAGTTCGTTCTTAATGATGGATTTGTGTTTCGTGCTAACAAGCTATGCATTCCAGCTAGCTCTGTTCGTCTTTTGTTGTTGCAGGAGGCGCATGGACGAGGATTAATGGGACACTTTGGCGTCAAGAAGACGGAGGATATACTTGCTACACATTTCTTTTCGCCAAAGATGAGACGGGATGTTGAGCGTTTTGTTGCTCACTGCACTACATGTCAAAAAGCTAAGTCACGACTCAATCCTCATGGTTTATATATGCCTTTGCCTGTACCTAGTGTTCTTTGGGAGGATATATCTATGGACTTTGTTTTAGGTTTACCTCGAACAAAGAAGGGGAGGGATAGCATATTTGTTGTCGTGGATAGGTTCTCGAAAATGGCACACTTTATACCATGTCATAAAAGCGATGATGCTGTTAATGTTGCTAATTTGATCTTTCGTGAAATTATTCGCTTGCATGGTGTGCCAAATATTATTGTTTCAGATCGTGATACTAAATTTCTTAGCCACTTTTGGAGATGTTTATGGGCTAAGTTGGGGACTAAACTACTTTTTAGTACTACTTGTCACCCCAAACTGATGGACAAACTGAAGTAGTCAATAGAACATTGTCTACTATGCTTAGGGCTGTTTTGAAGAATAATAAGAAAGTGTGGGAAGAATGCTTGCCTCATATTGAATTTGCTTATAATCGTTCATTGCATTCTACTACTAAGATGTGCCCTTTTGAAATTGTGTATGGTTTCCTACCTCGTGCACCTATTGATTTGTTGCCTCTTCCATCTTCGGAGAAGGTTAATTTTGATGCTAAAGAACGTGCTGAATTGATTTTAAAAATGCATGAGTTAACTAAGGAAAACATTGAGCGTATGAATGCTAAATATAAACTTGCTGGAGATAAGGGTAGAAAACATGTTGTGTTTGCACCTAGAGATCTTGTTTGGTTACATTTGCGCAAGGATAGATTTCCTAATTTGCGCAAATCAAAGCTAATGCCACGTGATGATGGTCTTTTTAAGGTGTTAGAGAAAATAAATGATAATGCATATAAACTTGAGCTACCTGCAGATTTTGGGGTTAGTCCCACTTTTAGCATTGCAAATTTGAAGCCTTATTTGGGTGAGGAAGATGAGCTTTCGTCGAGGACGACTTCATTTCAAGAAGGGGAGGATGATGAGGACATCAATACCATTGTTACACCCACAGCCCCTGCTGCTATACATACTGGACCAATTACTAGAGCTCGCGCACGCCAATTGAATTATCAGGTACTTTCATTTCTTGGTAACGATTCTAATGCTCATGAGAATATGATGCTGCCTAAATTGGATACATTTGTTTTGCTTACAAATGAAGGGCCTAGCTTGGACAAGAAAGATGAACCTTGGAGCAAGTTCAAGCATGGAGATAGGGCATGCGCAAGGGGATAAAGAACGGAGTTACAAGTGATGATTTCAGGACTTTGAAGCCACCATAAGGAGTGCCTGAAGCCTTGGACGAAATATACAAGATGTCACTTCATAAATTTCGTCCAGAGGCTATTCTAGGTGCTGCGTCACCTTATTATTGGGCCAGGCCCATGTATTTTCGAAATACTTAAGTATAGGCTGTTTTTAGAGTCCGTATGTGTGGGGAAACAAGAGTTAGAGTTGGTTTCGGACCCCTCCTCCAAGGGCCACGAAATTCCCCCTCTCTCCTCCATATATACAGCCCTTAGGGCATCGTTTAGATTTTGAGTTTTGTTTAGACTAAAAGTTCGCCATAGCTGCAACTTCGCGTCCTTCGTTTGTGTCCAACGACCAGACTAAGACGTCACAGAACCCCACCTTCATTAATAAAGCTTTCCTCTTTTATTCGCAATATCCAGATTGCAATCTCAGTTTCTTGCTTGTTCTTCGTTTGCTCGCAGGAAATAGACCCTCGTGGTCAGGTCGATCGTGCTCCGGCGTGGTCAATAACCCTTGGAAGTTGGTTTAGCGATTGCTAAGGCGCGACGTCTTCGCACGTTCGTAGTCGGATCGTCAAAGTCGACTCCCACGAAAAACGATATCTATCTCATCAAAACATCGGGACACCTTTGCCTCTATCAAGTGGTTCATCTCCCCTGGGAACCCCCCTTTCCAGTGGGCCGACAAGGCATGGCACCGATATTTGTTAACGAGGTTCACCGAACTCGGCTACATCCCCGGGGCATGACTACATGCACTCCTCCTCATGACACTGTCACAATACTGCACACCGGCCACCCGGGTGCTGACACACCGCCGGCTCCCTCTTCCGCGTTTGTGCTATTATGTTGGCATAAGTTACATCATGTGTCTACCCTTTCATTATATAAGAGGCCTAGGATACAAGTGTCCAATTAGAACACGACTCTATATCCTATGTAAACACAATACAACTCATAGTTCAACTGTAGCCTATGTGGTACATTATATTCGACACAGTTCCAACAACAACTGCAACATCAAGTGGAATGCCAAGAATGCTGCCTTCTCCGACGACGGCCATGGCCTGACCATGTCCCTAAAGAGCAACTCCCTCCGGCTGCTTGCTGCAGACGAAGCAGCAGTTCATCTACGACAGCGTCTCCACCCGCGTCAAGCTCATCCTGGGAAACTCAGTCACAGTGAACTCTTTCTAACATAGAGATCAAAATTCCTTCTTATTGAATGGATGAATTCATTAGGGATGCGCATGTTGCAGAAATATTCCTTGAACTCGACATTTAATTAAGTATACACACCATCCAGTTTCCCATCTTAGCTCATTTATGTTTCATTCCATCGTCTATGTCTCACCGACGAGTGTGCAATATTGTATGCACCCAATCAAAAGTAAAGAGCTCAATTGTGCTGACAAAGACTCGTTCAAGAAACAATCAATTGATGTGATAATTGAACAAGCCGGCAACAAGCACTTGTTGACAGAAAGCCATGATAGTACGTTTTACCATCAGGAAAATAAAACATGACAGTAAAATACCAATAGCCAAAAGCCCCAGGAACCCGGTGCCACGTACGTTAGTGTATTTCCCCTTTGAGATGGAACAACCGACAAGATAATAAAACATTACGGTAGAAACCTTAAGGAAAAAGGTAAACCTTATGCTGGCAACCTCTAAGAGAAATGTAACCCCCGAGAATGTACTACTCACTAGACAAACAGAAAACCTGACGGTGTACACTGTCAGGAAATGTCAATAAGGTTCCTTGCGGATGTTACCTTTAGGGAAATAAGAAACCAAAAATTACGGTTTTTATTATAAAGATTATTCTCAGTATTGTATGGTACATTTTACTCTCAAATCACAACTAAATCACTACATCCAATACTCCATGAAATTCATTTCCATATGCATTCATCAATGCACAAGTAGACCAGTTAAAATACAAGTTCATCATAACAAAAGATATCACTGATGCTAATATCAAAGGCATCACCAAAATTCATCACATTTGCTAGAAATTCTTTCATTATGGCAACATACTCCAAAAGGATTGAATTTGCTGCCACGAGACATAACCATACATGTCATTTAGGTAGACACACCTTTCTCGTTGTCTTGATTGGCATGGTTACCACACCTGCCAACATGGATATTTTCCCAACCATCATTGACAATACCACTCAGACTAGCCACATGAGAAGAACTAGTCTTAGGCTACAACATAATTAGGAAAAACATTAACTTTCAGTTTTTTAACATAACAAAAAATTCATAATTGCGAGTAGCCAAACAAAAAAAATCAATATGTGGCAATAATATTCATTAATTATAGACATACAAAATAACTATGTCGTCATGCGAACACACTAGAAGTAACAATTAATTTCCAAACACATCACATAAACAAATATGCAATTAGCTATCTCTCCAAGTACTAGCTAATCCTAAAAATAAAATGGCACAATTGTAAAATGCTTAGACTATCGAATGCGGTTGACCGTTTAGAATGTCTCCAAGGCTGTACCGTAGCAGGCGGTTCCCTAAACAAAACTACTTACAATGCTTTACATTTCGGTGCGCTCCATCTAATGAGAATACTCTCATTCGAAATGGTTTTGCAATTCAGAACCGCCTCCCATTCTTATTTAGGGTTGGCATTTTAATTATTGTTTGCAGCCAGCCCTGCAATTAAAATTCCTAAATAACACTTTCACACACACATTCTCATTCACCACAAAAAACCATTGCATCTCATAATACATTCATATATGTTCAATATGTCAAAGCGACATATACAAAAGTTTTGTAGACTTCACATCCAACATATGAAACACGGTTCTAAAATCCAAAGATTTATATTCCCCTTATCGTAGTCTACCTATCTTGCCTTTTCATTTCGTCTTTTCGCTCGAGTAGTCTACTCATCTTAACTTTTCATGTTGTCTTTTCGGACCAATTACCGCCCGATATCTTCTTTGCCGGAAAACCGCCTCTTGACTAGATTTAAGGACAGCCTCAACTAGTTATTAGAGACGGTTTTGCTACTTTAACCACATGCATGAGTTTCACGAGGATGATTAACTGCCTCGGTTAGGCTATTAGAGGTGGCTGAAATGTTTTGGGTGAAAACCGCTTCCCTACGTGGAACGCCTCTAATGCCCATTTATGTACTACTAGTGTCTTTCCCTTCTTGGCTCACAGTTGGCGCACTCCCTCATCTCATTTCATCGACAGGTGTGCAGTTTGGCATGCAACCAAGCGGAAGTACGAAACACCGTTGTGCTGAGCACTAACTATGTCGTCAAATCTAGACGCTCTCAATGCAAGCAATCCATATGATAATTGAACAAACCGACAACAAGCACTAGGTAGCTGCAACCTGAAGAGAGAATAATAAGACATGCATGGCGCAAACTAACCCAGCTTACATACTACACTACGTGCGCAGCAGACACTTTTGCATTTGACTGAAAATAATGAGCACAGATCCGCAACGCAGAGAGGATTATATAAAGCCCTTGTGCACCTCTGCATTTTCATCAAGTCTTCTTGACATACACTTCCTACACCACCAAAAGCTAAGCTAGTGCCAACTACGAAGTAGGAGAAGATGGAGAGCTCAAGGAGGGCCCTCCTCCTGGTGGCGATGGCGGCGACGGTCATCGGCCTCGCGAGTGCCAGTTTCCGTGACAACTGTGACATCAAGTGGAACCCCGAGAACGCGGCCTTCTCCGATGACGGCCACGGCCTGACCATGTCCCTAAAGAGCAACTCCTCCGGCTGCTTGCTGCAGACGAAGAAGCAGTTCATCTACGGCAGCGTCTCCACCCTCATCAAGCTCGTCCCGGGGAACTCCGCCGGCACCGTCACCACATACTACGTACGTATCCTATTCCTATACTATTCCTATAGTATACTTATTAGTTATTACCAATGAGCTTGTACTGCGATACTGACCGTATGTGCACCATTTCATTGATTGTAAATTACCAGACATCGTCCGTGGGGGCCGACCATGACGAGATCGACTTCGAGTTCCTGGGGAACGAGACCGGGCAGCCCTACACGCTGCACACCAACGTGTTCGCCGACGGCGTGGGCAAGAAGGAGATGCAGTTCGTGCCCTGGTTCGACCCCACCGCCGACTTCCATGCCTACACCATCTCCTGGACGCCCTGCATGATCGTCTGGTACGTCGACGACGTCCCCATCCGGGTGTTCCGCAACTACCGGGACAAGGGCATTGCGTACCCGATCAAGCGTCCCATGTTCGGCTACTCCAGCATCTGGTCGGCGGAGGACTGGGCCACGCAGGGCGGCCGCGTCAAGGCCGACTGGTCCAAGGCACCCTTCGTCGCCGGCTACCGCGACATGGTCCTCGACGTCTGCCCCTGCGACGGAGCCGACTCCTGCGTCTACGGCTGCGCCGGGGCGTTCAGCCACGGCGGGCGGCAGCAGAACTGTGCTGGCCTCACCGACCAGCAGCGGGCCAAGATGCAGGAGGTGCAGAAGTCTCACAAGATCTACGACTACTGCGTCGACTACCGGGACAACAAGAAGCCCGGCCCCGAGTGCAGCCTGCCGCAGTACTGATCGACCCATGCATATCCAGCTGCAGTCTGATCGTGGTCGTGGCACGCACCAAGCGGCAATGGTTGGCCGGCCGATCTATCTACCACGTCGCATACACGACCCATTGATTCCATTGGGACTTCGTTTATTTATTTATTTTTGACACAGATATTTTTGTTTTCTCAAGATTTTTCATTCTTGTTGCTCTGCAGATTTTTTTCCCACTCCAAATTTTGTTCAATGCTTACCCGATTAAGTAATCATGATCGATCTTTTTTGAGTGGATCACATAAGGCATGATTGGTTGCATGCACGAACCAACGAGCCAGGCCCACTTAAGAATCAGGTAAGGCCCTTCACTATGTAGGCCAAAAGTGGTGCCAAATATACTTTTGGTTCATTTGGCACCGATGCCCTCCATTGCCCAGCCGGTGCCATACTATTTTTTCAGGGAACCGGAGCAAGTTGGTGCACCGATGCCCACTTCTAGCATTGCAATAAAATATGTTAAACTGTGAAGGATCAACGGGATGAGAGAGAGGAGGACTAGAGAATTCGTACGAAGGATTGAGGGAAAGCTGGCTTGCTCCATTTTTTATGTATACATGTGGTCCCACTTTTTTATGGGCGGCAAAGGCACATAGTGTGACCGGTGCCATAGAAATTTCTCAGAGCATCGATGCCCAATCTGTAATATTTTAATGTACCGGGCACCAATCACATAGTGGAAGGCCTAAGGTTACCCACAACCACAACACAGCATGACTACAATAATCTATTGTTCTATGACAAATTTACTATGATAATTTTGGCCTAAATCCCGCGGTGGCACTAAACTTTTCATCTCGATCAAAAGAAAGTTTACCATGCCCAATAGGGTGGTGCTTTTTCATGACCAAAGGAGGGTTACCACCAAAAACATCACATATAAGGAAGATGCATAATTACTTAAAATATGAAATTATTTCGAATTTACAGATCCTATCTGAGGTACATGTACCTTTTTCTATAGAGAGAGGTACATGTAGTTCAAATTTGAATAATATCTAGTAATTAACTCGACACTCATTTAAGACCTAAATAATCGCAAATGATTTAAAAAAATGCTACCTTTGATATGAACACTACAATAGTATGTTCCATGTACAAAACATTTGGAATACCGCAAACAAATATTTTTGTAAGGTCCTATACAAGGTACCTTATCTTGTTATTTCAGAAATAGAAAAATACATAACAAGATGGAACATAAAGGAAGGAAAATCTAATGGGCCAAAACACATCTCTTCTCTCTCCTTTTCCTTTTTCTTTCATTTCCCTTTACCACCAAATGGGCCAAACCCATGTTTACTTTCCCTTCTTCTTCCCTTTTTTCCCTTCTATTTTCGACGACAGGGTCATGGCCCAATAAGACAACTGAGGCCAGCCCAAACTACTACTCTCCAGTTTTGTTCTTTGCATATTTCTTTTTTCATAAAAATATATATTGAAGTGGCCAAGTTAGTATTGCAATTCTTTATACCAAATTCATACGAACCACCAAATATACGAATAATATATGGAAATATTCATAATTTCCCAAGTATCTATTGATGGCATTTCCATGCAGGTTAATAGTAAGATTTAATTTGTTCTTAACAAATAATTGTAATTCAAGATTCCAATTTTTTGTAAATTGTGTGAAATTACAAAGATGTATACAATCCAAGTTTAGTGATATGGTGCCATGCCAATTTTAATATATTTTAAAGGTGGTTTTATGACGCCATGCCAATTTTAATATATTTGTACCACATTTAAATTTTATAGAAAAACTAACAAGTGAATGTAAATGTTTCGTTTTTGAACTATATCTGTTCAATATCCTCAAATTGATTTAATGCATAAATAATAAGAAATGATTTCAGAAAATTGGTTAACTTTGACATGAACAATGCATTCCAGTATGTTCCATCTAGAAATGTTGTTTAGTACTTAGGTTATAAATATTTGGAAGGTATATACTTGTGCACACTAGTGTTAAAGAATATTGTAGTCCAAACTATAAGTGAAATGGTGAAGACTTTTTTGCCCAGGTGGGTTGTGCCCCCCGGGGCACCCCCAGGTGCTTCTCTTGCCCACTAGATGTCTTCTGGTCCAAAAAAAATCTCCAAAAAGTTTTGCTGCATTTGGACTCTGCTTGATATTGATTTTCCGCGATGTAAAAACAAGCAAAAAATAGCAACTGGCACTGGGCACTATATCAATAGGTTAGTCCCAAAAAATGTGCCCACCTCGGTGGCCTCCCGCACCGCCTCTTTGCTCTATAAATGCCCAAATATTCCAAAAACCCTAGGGGGGTCGACGAAATTTTGTTCCAGCCGCCGCCAGTTCCAGAACCACGAGATCCAATCTAGAGCCCTTCTCCGGCACTCCGTCGGAGGGGGGGGGGGATCATCACCGGTGGCCATCTTCATCATCCCGGCGGCCACCATGATGAGGAGGGAGTAGTCCTCCCTCGGGGATGAGGGTATGTCCCAGTAGCTATGTGTTGTATCTTGATGTAACGCAGGCTTTGTTGACATAGATGAATCATATGGAGTTTTTACCCTCTCTATCTTCTTGATGAATTGAGTTTTCCCTTTGAAGTTTTTTTATCGGATTGATTCTTTAAGGATTTGAGAGAACTTAATATGTGTTTTGCATGAGGATATCTATAGTGACATTGGGATATATAATTGAGTTACTTGATGTATATTATTGTGATCAACTTGCGGGTTCCGTGACTTTAGGACCTATGCATAGGAGTTGGCACACGTTCTCATCTCGACTCTCGATATATATTTTGGGGCACTCCTTGGGAATCAAATAAATGAATCTGAAATAGTGTGATGCTTACCGTATGAACAAACCCACGGATATTTGCGGTGACATTGGAATATCTAGGTGACATTAGGGCTTTGGTTGATTTGCATCTTAAGGTGTTATTCTAAGGAATAGCTTTGTGGTGGTTTCATGCCCGACAACAATGTCAGGACCCCGATTCCAAGTCACATCGATCTAGCCGGTAACACCTCATATCACTTTGCGGCCTCACGCACGGTATTCCCATGGGTGTCGCCTTACCATGGCCCGGGACCGTTTGCGCCTTTTGGCTCACATATATGATAGTGTCGCTAGCATCCATATGACAGAGAACCCGGGCCGACATGACTAGTCGTGAACCCAAAGTGGCACTAACTTATGGGGACAGGCATACATGAATCAACATCGAGCATGTCGGTCAGCAGCGTGCGAATCCGGGCTGTAGCACTGGGCTAACAGGACTCCGGTGAACCGGGCTGTAGCAGGCTAGGCAGGACTCCGGATGTCACCGCGTGACATTTCCCCGAAGGAACAGACACAGGAACGAAGTGAATCACATGCCGGCCAGTCAAGTGTTCCGGAGCAGTAGTGTTGGGCTAGCAGGACTCCGGTGAACCGGACTGTAGCGGACTACTATGGCTCATGGAAGCACAAGACTACATTTCCCCATAAGAGAGGCTACCAAGGATAAACAACTAGGTTGTCGGATCCCACACATACCAAGCATTTCAATCATACACACAATATGCTTGATATGTGTAAATACAACATGGCATCACAACAAAACTCTACGACTCAAAGTATTTATTCAATAGGCTCTGAGGAGCGAGATATTACAAACATGGGTCTCATGACCCAACATTCAGAGCATATAAGTCAAAGCACACGCGGAGGCTTAACATGTGTGAGTACAGACATCTACAAATGAAAAAGGCTAAGAAGCCTGACTATCTACCAGATCTTGCCGAGGGCACAAGATCGTAGCTGAGGTATCAAGCTAAACGTCGAAGTCCACACGGAACTACTAGCGAGACTGACGTCTCTCTTCAAAACATAATTTAAGCAAACGTGAGTACAAATGTACCCAGCAAGACTTACATCAGAACTAACTACATATGCATCGGTATCACCAAGGGGGGGTGGAGTTTAACTGCAGCAAGCCAACTTTGACTCGTGGCTATCTTAAACTACGATTGCAAGTAACTCTTTTGAGGTGGTGCACACGAGTCCACATATTCACCATATCAATACACCACTATGGATCCACTCCCGTCTCTCTACGAGAAGGCCATCCATAGCACTCACGCTTATCTTGCGAGTCTTAGAGTATCCACTTTCACTTGTCTATGAACTGTTGTAGGCAACCCAGAAGTCCTTTACCACGGACACGGCTATTCGAATAGATCATTTATAACCCTGCAGGGGTGTACTTCTTCACACACTCTCTCACCACTTACCACCATGTACACGTCGTGTATCTCGGCAACCTTAAAGCGGAAGCCTGGCGAGGGAGTCGGGCACGACCTGACTAACCACACAAGTCTCTAGTCCAGGTTTATCGCCTATTCGGGTTCCATCCACGAGGAGATCCAGCCTGAGTTTCGCTCACAACCCCAAACAATGTGTGCAGGGTTCCCGAGACACCAAAAGGGCGCCCGGTACATTGTGCCACGGTGTATCTACCGCATCATAGCCCACCCCTAGGGTCAGCGCTACGCACGGCCGCCAACACATATCCTATAAACACCAGAAACTAGTTGCAACTCCTGGACAGAGGACTAGGGCAGTTAAAAAGTCAAGAGGGTCAATTAAGGATCCCAATGAGTGGTAGTAGCTATTCATGGATCACAAACACAGAACTCATTTCCTGAGAACGATTTCACTGAGACAACCCACCATGTACTCCTACATGGCCTCTCACCACTACCTTTACCAAATCGTGTTCACACACTTAGCTCACACAGTAGGACATGTTCATCACCATTCCAATTCACCCCGATGAATCAGACCTGACTCAACTCTACGCAGTAGCAGGCATGACAAACAAACATGAATGAGTAGGCACATCAGGGCTCAAACAACTCCTACTCATGCTAGTGTTTTTTTAGAGAAAATGCTCAAAAGCCCGGCTTTGAATTAACAAAGCCATCAACCGGCCAGGAGGATAAATCATAGAGGATCACAAGAGGAAACAACTAAAACAGGAGAAAAGGAAAGAAAAACAGCTGATACAGAGCGCTGGACAGAACAGCTCAAAGGCAACAGCAGCTGCGAGGAACAAGCAGTGCTAATGCCATCACCCTACACTAGGACCAACACCTGAGGGAAGCAATGGTCTTGAATTAAGGCACCACCGAGGATGCATCGTGCCCTTGTCCAAACTCAAGAGACCTCCATGGGCAAGAAACAAGTGTCTTCGCCGCCACAGAGGGCCACAACCCTCTCGTCCTGGCTCGCAGGACGCCGCACCGTCGACAGTGAAGCGAATCACCAGATCCCACTTGGACTTGGACACCATGGCTGCTAGGAGAGGAGCAAGCGCAGACCAGCAAACTTGGGCCGAACTCCGTCGAAATGCCATCACCGCCACCGGCTCAGCCACAGCGCAGGACGAAAGCCGTTAGAGCAGGCGCAAGTGAACAAGGCCAGCACAAGCCGCCAGCCGCCACCACTGCTATCCCCGAACGACGCCTCCAAGAAGGAATACGACATCGCAACGCCGTCGCCGCCCAAATAGGGGACCAAGGTCTTCACCACTAAGCAAGGGGCAGGAAGAGGAGGAGGGGAACCTCACCGAAGCCTCCAAGGAGGGGATCGGCGCCAAAGGCGTCGACTTCGCTGTGGCCGCCGCGCTGGCCAAGGGGTTACCCCAGTTCCCACTCACAGCCTCGAGCTCCCAACAACCCGTGCCGAAGGACAACACCAAGAGGGACGCCGGCCACCGGAATCAGAAGGGGATCGAGCAGATCGGGCAAGATGAGGCGGGCCTTCTCCACAAGACGCCAATGAGGTCCGCGCGGAGACCACCGCGTCGCGACCCACGCCCGCTGCCCCCTTGCTACCCGCGCAGCCAAGAGGACATCCATCCAGCGCCCACCGACGCCACCTGCCGAGGGATCCACGCCAGGCTCACCATCCGGGGCCGCCGCCCCGGCGCCCTAGGCCCTCCACGAGATGCGGAGCAGCCAGATCCCCGCCGCCACCATCATAGATGACGCGCGTGCGAGCCGGGGCGCACCTCAGGTGGCGGCGGAGTGGAAGGAGGAGTGGGGAAGGGGGGTGGCGGCGCTAGGGTTGGGAACCCTCGACTCGCCTCAAAGAGACGACGCGAGGGTCGGGGGTGCTAGTGGGTTTCATCTATTTACTATGGCAATGACAGGTCATGCAGAGGAAAGGGGTTCAACTACCGCAGCATGTAACAGTTGAATCGTTGTTGTCCTAATGCAGTAAAAGAGAGCAGGAGCGAGAGAGTGGGATTGTATCAGAATGAACAAGGGGGTTTTGCTTGCCTGGCACTCCTGAAGATAATATAGCTCTTCATCAGTGTCATCGATCACGTCGTCGGAAACATCGTCTAATAAGAGGGGATGGTTACCGGCAAACAGAAAAGGACACAATCAATGCAATGCAACAATATGATGCATGATCATGACATGGCAATATGCTTGTGTTTGAGCTAATGCAACTAGAGTCCAGATTATATGAAGTTGGTTTGAACCCAAGGTTCAAATTCAAACTTCATATGTGAATAATCAAATGCCACTTACATAGTTTGTCCTAAACAGTGATGTTAACTTGCTCAAACATGCATGAACATGGCATAAACAGATTCTTCATATTTTTCTGATCATTTTTCATATATAACTTATTTCCATTGGAGTTATAGATTATTTTCTATGATTTTTCAAAGTTTTGGATATTTTCTGAAATAAATAAATCATTTAAGATTTATTTAAATTCCAGAAAAGGATTACTGCGTCAGCCTGACAACGTCATTACGTCAGCAGGTCAACGGGGCACGGTCCAGGTCAAACCTGACCATCGGGACCCAGTGGTCAGTGACCCTGGGCTTGTTAGGTCACGGACAGGTGGGCCCGGTCAACGGCCACGTCAACACAGTCAACACTGACACGTGGGTCCACCGGGATTAGATCAAGTCTAACTAATTCTGTTAGGGGTTTAAATAAATCGGCGGGGCCCGGCTGTCAGTGGCTAGGGGCTTAGTTAGCGGGGTGATTAACCCCTAACAGTGGCTATCACTGGCGGCTAATCGCCGACGTAACCAGGACGCGGCGGCGTTGCCCGTCCGGCCAACTCCGGCGACGGGAGCAAGCGGGCCTGGTCTCGTTGGAACGGCCGCGATCCGGCGCGTCCAACGGTGGTGGTTGCAGGGGCTGGGGCAGCCGGGGACGACGGCGAGGAGCTCGGCCGCGGCGGCCGGCGTTCGGGTGTGCGCGGGAGCGCGGCTGCGCTGTGCAAACGGGCGGGGCGAAGCACTGGAAATGCTCTACACGGTGCAGCGAGCTCGGTGGACACGCGCCCGGGACCAAATGGTCACCGTAGTGTCGGCGGCGGCGAGCGCAGGTGGCGGCGGGGTTTGGTCATCGGCGAAACGGCGACTATGGTGTGCAACCGAGAAAACGGAGAGGGGGATGATACGTCTCCAACGTATCTATAATTTTTGATTGCTCCATGCTATATTATCTACTGTTTTGGGCAATATTGGGCTTTATTTTCCACTTTTATATTATTTTTGGGACTAACCTATTAACCGGAGGCCCAGCCCAGATTTGCTGTTTTATGCCTATTTCGGTGTTTCGAAGAAAAGGAATATCAAACGGAGTTGAAACGGAATGAAATCAACTGGAGAAGTTATTTTTGGAAGGAAACCTACCGGATAGACTTGGACCCTACGTCAGAAGATGAAGGAGGAGCTCACGAGGGTAGGGGGCGCGCCCACCCCCTGGGGCACGCTCCCCTGCCTCGTGGCCACCCCTTCGGTCCACCGACGTACTCCTTTCACCCATATATACCCACGTATCCTAAAACTTCCAGAACAGAGATTAGATCGGGAGTTCCACCGCCAAAAGCCTCCGTAGCCACCGAAAACCAATCTAGACCCGTTTCGGCACCCTGCCAGAGGGGGCAATCCTTCACCGGTGGCCATCTTCATCATCCCGGCGCTCTCCATGACGAGGAGGGAGTAGTTCTCCCTCGGGGCTGAGGGTGTGTACCAGCAGCTATGTGTTTGATCTCTCTCTCTCTCTCGTGTTCTTGATTTGGCACGATCTTGATGTATCGCGAGCTTTGCTATTATAGTTGGATCTTATGTTTCTCCTCCCCCTCTTCTCTCTTGTAATGAATTAAGTTTTCCCCTTTTGAAGTAATCTTATTGGATTGAGTCTTTAAAGCTTCGAGAACAGTTGATGTATGTCTTGCCGTGGATATCTGTGGTGACAATGGGATATCATGTGATTCACTTGATGTATGTTTTGGTGATCAACTTGCGGCTTCCGCCCATGAACCTATGCATAGGGCTTGGCACACGTTTTCGTCGTGATTCTCCGGTAGAACTTTGGGGCACTCTTTGAGGTCCTTTGTGTTGGTTGAATAGATGAATCTGAGATTGTGTGATGCATATCATATAATCATACCCACAGATACTTGAGGTGACATTGGAGTATCTAGGTGACATTAGGGTTTTGATTGATTTGTGTCTTAAGGTGTTATTCTAGTACGAACTCTAGGGCTGTTTGTGACACTTATAGGAATAGCCCAACGGATTGATTGGAAAGAATAACTTTGAGGTGGTTTCGTACCCTATCATAATCTCTTCGTTCGTTCTCCGCTATTAGTGACTTTGGAGTGACTCTTTCTTGCATGTTGAGGGATAGTTATGTGATCCGATTATGTTATTATTGTTGAGGGAACTTACATTAGCGAAAGTATGAACCCTAGGCCTTGTTTACCATCATTGCAATACTGTTTATGCTCACTTTTACCATTATTTACCTTGCTATTTTTATAATTTCAGATTACAAATACCTTTATCTACTATCCATATACCACTTGTATCACCATCTCTTTGCCGAACTAGTGCACCTATACAATTTACCATTGTATTGGGTGTGTTGGGGACACAAGAGACTCTTTGTTATTTGGTTGCAGGGTTGCTTGAGAGAGATCATCTTCATCCTATGCCTCCTACGGATTGATAAACCTTAGGTCATCCACTTGAAGGAAATTTGCTACTGTCCTACAAACCTCTGCACTTGGAGACCCAACAACGTCTACAAGAAGAAGGTTGTGTAGTAGACATCAAGCTCTTTTATGGCGCCGTTGCCGGGGAGGTGAGTGCTTGAAGGTATATCTTTAGATCTTGCAATCGGATCTTTTAGTTTCTTGTTTTATCACTAGTTTAGTTTATAAAAGAAAACTATAAAAAATGGAATTGAGTTTGTCTCATACGCTTCACCTTTTTAATATCTTTCGTGAGCATGATGGAAAGGATAATTGTGCTCAAGTGCTAGAAGAAGAAATCTATAAAATGTTTGGCACTAAATATTTGAATGATGAGCATGATTGCAATGTTGTTAGTATGAATTCTTTGAATATCCATGATGCTAATGATGATTGCACTAGTTATGATGAAAATGCCTCCTATAAACATGTCAATTTTTGTGGAGTAGACTGGGTTTGCAAGTACACACCAAATAGGGAAGATAGATATTGCAAGAGGCATAAGTACTTAGAAACCAAATTGTTGCAAGAAGAGCTAGACGAATGTGCTGAAAATTTGTCTTTTCTTAGCCCTACTTGTGAACTTTGCAATGAACATGATCATTTTAGTACCCAATGCAAATTGTTTCATGAGCGTATCGTGTCCAAAAATTGTGATGACTTGATTTCCCTTGCACATCATAATGAACTTGGTTTGCTCTTGGGTTATGAAGAAATTAAACGTAGAACTAAGGATATTCCAAAATTTGCCCTTGATAAAATTCTTCATTTTGATCTAGAGGAAATTTATATGTATTGCGCGGTGAATTGCATTGAAAATCCTTATATTGCCAATTACATAAAGAAAAGAAAACAAATAGAGGATGAAGAAAATACTAATGAAAGGGAAGAGACTTCCCAATATCCTCCTATTATTTCTTATGATGAATCAGGTAACGAGGAGGAGCCTCCTATTCAACCAATCTCATTAATAAGGAGCTCCAAAAAGAGGATTGAACCCACACATGATGTGGTGAAGAATAAGAAAAGAAAAAGGAAGAGAGGTAAAAAGATATCTCTCCCAAATAATGCTGCTCCTATTATTGCTGTGCCTCATGAAAATGAAGATGATACACTTGATGATAATCTCGTTATGCCTATTGCTTGTTGTGATGATTATGATTGGGAAGATAATGATACTTCTTACGATCTTGAAAATCTTTTTGGCACTTGCTTGGAAGAATATGATAATTGCTATACTATTGGTGCTATCCATACTATTAATGATGAGAGTGATTATGCTTATAATATGAAAAGGCCCAAGCTTGGGGATGCTATTTTTGATGAAGATGATGTTTTTGAGAATATATTTGCTGCAATTAATGTTTGTCCCAAGCTTGGGGATGCTACGCTTAATGAAGATGATATTTTTAGTATCCCAAGTTTTGATATGCAAATTTATAATGATAATAACATGCCTCCTACTTATGATAATTATGTAGGGGAATGTAGTAATTTCAAAAAAATTCCTACGCACACGCAAGATCATGGTGATGCACAGCAACGAGAGGGGAGAGTGGTTGTCTACGTACCCTCGTAGACCGGAAGCGGAAGCGTTATAACAACGCGGTTGATGTAGTCGTACGTCTTCACGGCCCGACCGATCAAGCACCGAAACTACGGCACCTCCGAGTTTTTGCACACGTTCAGCTCGATGACGATCCACGGACTCTGATCCAGCAAAGTGTCGGGGATGAGTTCCGTCAGCACGACGGCGTGGTGACGATCTTGATGTTCTACCGCCGCAGGGCTTCACCTAAGCACCGCTACAATATTATCGAGGATTATGGTGGAGGGGGGCACCGCACACGGCTAAGAGATCAATGATCAATTGTTGTGTCTTTGGGGTGCCCCCTGCCGCCATATATAAAGGAGTGGAGGAGGGGGCCGGCCAAGGAGGGTGGCGCGCCCAAGGGGGGGATTCCAACTCCCACCGGGAGTAGGACTGCCCTTTTTCCTATTAGGAGTAGGAGAGGGAAGGAAGAGGAAGGAGGGAGGAAGGAAAGGGGGGGCCGCCCCCCCCCCCCAATTCGGATTGGGCTTGCGGGGGCGCGCCCCCTCCCTTGCTCCTTTCCCCTCCTTTCCACTAAGGCCCAATAAGGCCCATATACCTCCCGGGGGGTTCCGATAACCTCCCGGTGATCCGGTATTGTCCCAATTTTACCCGGAACCTTTCCGGTGTTCAAATATAGTCGTCCAATATATCTATCTTTATGTCTCAACCATTTCGATACTCCTCGTCAATTCCGTGATCACATCCGGGACTCCGAACAACCTTCGGTACATCAAAATATATAAACTCATAATGAAACTGTCATCGTAACGTTAAGCGTGCGGACCCTACGGGTTCGAGAACAATGTAGACATGACCAAGACATGTCTCCGGTCAATAACCCATAGCGGAACCTGGATGCTCATATTGGCTCCTACATATTCTACGAAGATCTTTATCGGTCAGACCGCATAACAACATACGTTGTTACCTTTGTCATCGGTATGTTACTTGCCCGAGATTCGATCGTCGGTATCTCAATACCTAGTTCAATCTCGTTACCGGCAAGTCTCTTTACTCGTTCCGTAATACATCATCTTGCAACTAACTTATTAGTTGCATTGCTTGCAAGGCTTAAGTGATGTGTATTATCGAGAGGGCCCAGAGATACCTCTTCGACAATCGGAGCGACAAATCCTAATCTCGAAATACGCCAACCCAACATGTACCTTTGGAGACACCTGTAGAGCACCTTTATAATCACCCAGTTATGTTGTGACGTTTGGTAGCACACAAAGTGTTCCTCCGGTAAACGGGAGTTGCATAATCTCATAGTCATAGGAACATGTATAAGTCATGAAGAAAGCAATAGCAACATACTAAATGATCGGGTGCTAAGCTAATGGAATGGGTCATGTCAATCACATCATTCTCCTAATGATGTGATCCCGTTAATCAAATGACAACTCATGTCTATGGTTAGGAAACATAACCATCTTCGATTAACGAGCTAGTCAAGTAGAGGCATACTAGTGACACTTTGTTTGTCTATGTATTCACACAAGTATTACGTTTCCGGTTAATACAATTCTAGCATGAATAATAAACATTTATCATGATATAAGGAAATAAATAATAACTTTATTATTGCCTCTAGGGCATATTTCCTTCATATTATTGTGATGATACATATGCTATAAAAAGTAGTGAGGATTATATTTATAAAACTTGTCATGATTATGGTTACCCCTTTTTTGAACATTACTCTTTTAATGTGGAAACAATTTATAGTATCCAAGTCTCTTATGATACTCCCACTATCCCGAAGGAGAAGAATTTTGCTTATGTGGAGAGTAATAAAATTTCTATGCTTGTAGATCATGAAAAGAATGCTTTAGGTGCTGGTTATATTGTTGAATTCATTCATGATGCTACTGAAAATTATTATGAGGGAGGAACATATGCTTGTAGGAATTGCAATAATATCAAGTTTCCTCTCTATGTGCTTAAAGTTTTGAAGTTATGCTTGTTTTGCCCTCCTATGCTAGTTGATTATTGTTCCCACAAGTTGTTTGCTCACAAAATCCCTATGCATAGGAAGTATGTTAGAATTAAATGTGCTAGTCATATTCTTCATGATGCTCTCTTTATATTTCAATTCTTATCTTTTATGTGAGCATCATTGAAATCATCATGCCTAGCTAGGGGCGTTAAACGATAGCGCTTGTTGGGAGGCAACCCAATTTTATTTTAGTTCCTTGCTTTTTGTTCCTGTTTAGTAATAAATAATTCATCTAGCCTCTGTTTAGATGTGGTTTTATGCTTTTAATTAGTGTTTGTGCCAAGTATAACCTTTGGGAAGACTTGGGGAAAGTCTTGTTGATCATGCTGTAAAAAATAGAAACTTTAGCGCTCACGAGAATTGCTTCCATATTTATTTGGAAAGTGCTATTTAGTTAATTCTTTTTGCAGATGATTAATAGATAAATTTCTCATGTCCAGAAATTTATTTGAGAATTTTATGAGTTCCAGAAGTATACGTTTGATTCAGATTACTACAGACTGTTATGTTTTTGACAGATTCTGTTTTTCATGTGTTGTTTACTTATTTTGATGAATCTATGGCTAGTAAAATTGTTTATAAACCATAGAGAAGTTGGAATACAGTAGGTTTAGCACCAATATAAATAAATAATGAGTTTATTACAGTACCTTAAAGTGGTGTTTTGCTTTCTTATACTAACGGAGCTTACGAGTTTTCTGTTAAGTTTTGTGTTGTGAAGTTTTCAAGTTTTGGGTAAGGATTCGATGGACTATGGAATAAGGAGTGGCAAGAGCCTAAGATTGGGGATTCCCAAGTCACCCCAAGGTAATATTCAAGGACAACCAAGAGCCTGAGCTTGGGGATGCCCCGGAAGGCATCCCCTCCTTCGTCTTCGTTCATCGGTAACTTTACTTGGAGCTATATTTTTATTCACCACATGATATGTGTTTTGCTTGGAGCGTCAATTTATTTTGTTAGAATTTGATTGATGTTATTTAGAACAATGTTTTGCATCTTTTATTTCAATAAAAGTGGCATTGATAGCCTTTACTATGCCTATGTTACAAGTATACATGTTGCTGTTTGAAAACAGAAAGTTTACTGCTGTTGCAATAATTCCCTAGAAAAGTCAGAATGTGATAAAATGTTGAAACCTTTTGAATATTAAGCTCTGATAAATTTACTACAGTTGGAATTTTCTTTCATAATTTTTGGAGCTAGGGAAGTATGGATGTTGCTGCATTCTTTACAGACTGTCCTGTTTAGGAAGATTGCTGTTATGTTTGCATTGTTTGCATATGTTTGCTTCTTTAATGATTCTATTTGACGATAGGACTATTAAATATGCAGAGGCATTTAGTATGAAATGTTTAATAATAATTTTAGTGGTTTGCTACAGTAGAGTATGATAAGGTTTTTGCAATGGTTTATACTAACTTATCTCATGAGTCCTTGCTGAGTTTTGTGTGGATGAAGCTTTTGAGATTTAGGGAGACCGTGATATGAGAGGAATTAAGGAGACACAAAAGCTCAAGCTTGGGGATGCCGAACGCATCCCAAGATAATATTTCAAGAAGTCTCAAGCATTTAAGCTTGGGGATGCCCCGGTTGGCATCCCACCTTTCTTCTTCAACTACTATCGGTTAGTTTCGGTTGATCCAAAGTTTTTCCTTCTTCACATGATGTTTGCTATTCTTAGAATGTCATTTTATTTTGCTTTGCTTGCTGTTTGAATAAAATACCAAGATCTGAAATTATTAAATGTTAGAGAGTCTTCACATAGTTGCATAATTATTCAACTACTCATTGATCTTCACTTATATCCTTCGGAGTAGTTTTTCATTTGCTCTGGTGCTTCACTTATATATTTCAGAGCATGGTGGTAGTTTTATTTTGAATAAATAGATGAACTCTCATGCTTCACTTAGATTATTTTGAGAGTCTTAATATCATGGTAATTTGCTTAAAATCCTAATATGCTAGGTATTCAAGAATAATAAAATTCTCTTATGAGTGTGTTGAATACTAAGAGAAGTTTGATACTTGATGATTGTTTTGAGATATGAGGATGGTAATATTAGAGTCATGCTAGTTGAGTAGTTGTGAATTTGAGAAATACTTGTGTTGAAGTTTGTGATTCCCGTAGCATGCACGTATGGTGAACCGTTATGTGATGAACTCGGAGTATGATTTATTTATTGATTGTCCTCCTTATGAGTGGCGGTCGGGGACGAGAAATGGTATTTTCCTACCAATCTATCCCCCCTAGGAGCATGCGCGTAGTACTTTGTTTCGATGACTAATAGATTTTTGCAATAAGTATGTGAGTTCTTTATGACTAATGTTAAGTCCATGGATTATACGCACTCTCACCCTTCCACCATTGCTAGCCTCTCTAGTACCGCGCAACTTTCGCCGGTACCATAAACCCACCATATACCTTCCTCAAAACAGCCACCATACCTACCTATTATGGCATTTCCATAGCCATTCTGAGATATATTGCCATGCAACTTTCCACCATTCTGTTTATTATGACACGCTTCATCATTGTCATATTGCTTTGCATGATCATGTAGTTCACATCATATTTGTGGCAAAGCCACCGTTCATAATTCTTTCATACATGTCACTCATGCATCATTGCACATCCCGGTACACCGCCGGAGGCATTCATATAGAGTCATATGTTGTTCTAAGTATCGAGTTGTAATTCTTGAGTTGTAAGTAAATAAAAGTGTGATGATCATCATTATTAGAGCATTGTCCCAGTGAGGAAAGGATGATGGAGACTATGATTCCCCCACAAGTCGGGATGAGACTCCGGACGAAAAATAAAAAAAGAGGCCAAAGAAGCCCAAGTAAAAAAAGAGGCCATAAAAAAGAGAAGGCCCAAATAAAAATAAAAATAAAAAATGAGAGAAAAAGAGAGAAGGGGCAATGCTACTATCCTTTTACCACACTTGTGCTTCAAAGTAGCACCATGATCTTCATGATTGAGAGTCTCCTATGTTGTCACTTTCATATACTAGTGGGAATCTTTCATTATAGAACTTGGCTTGTATATTCCAATGATGGGCTTCCTCAAAATGCCCTAGGTCTTCGTGAGCAAGCAAGTTGGATGCACACCCACTACTTTCTTCTATTGAGCTTTCATATACTTATAGCTCTAGTGCATCCGTTGCATGGCAATCCCTACTCACTCACATTGATATCTATTGATGGGCATCTCCATAGCCCATTGATACGCCTAGTTGATGTGAGACTATCTTCTCCTTTTTTGTCTTCTCCACAACCACCATTCTATTCCACCTATAGTGCTATGTCCATGGCTCACGCTCATATATTGTGTGAAGATTGAAAAAGTTTGAGAACATCAAAAGTATGAAACAATTGCTTGGCTTGTCATCGGGGTTGTGCATGATTTAAATACTTTGTGTGGTGAAGATAGAGCATAGCCAGACTATATGATTTTGTAGGGATAGCTTGCTTTGGCCATGATATTTTGAGAAGACATAATTGCTTTATTAGTATGCTTGAAGTATTATTATTTTTATGTCAATATGAAATTTTGTCTTGAATCTTTCGGAACTGAATATTCATATCACAAGTAAGAAGAATTACATTGAAATTATGCCAACTAGCATTCCACATCAAAAACTATCTTTTTATCATTTACCTACTCGAGGATGAGCAGGAATTAAGCTTGGGGATGCTTGATACGTCTCCAACGTATCTATAATTTTTGATTGCTCCATGCTATATTATCTACTGTTTTGGGCAATTTTGGGCTTTATTTTCCACTTTTATATTATTTTTGGGACTAACCTATTAACCGGAGGCCCAGCCCAGATTTGTTGTTTTATGCCTATTTCAGTGTTTCAAAGAAAAGGAATATCAAACGGAGTCGAAACGGAACGAAATCAACTGGAGAAGTTATTTTTGGAAGGAAACCTACCAGATAGACTTGGACCCTATGTCAGAAGATGAAGGAGGAGCTCACGAGGGTAGGGGCGCGCCCATCAAAACGGAAGGAAACCATCGACGTACTCCTTTCACCCATATATACCCACATATCCTAAAACTTCCAGAACCGAGATTAGATCGGGAGTTCCGCCGCCAAAAGCCTCCGTAGCCACCGAAAGCCAATCTAGACCCGTTCCGGCACCCTGCCGAAGGGGGCAATCCTTCACCGGTGGCCATCTTCATCATCCCGGCGCTCTCCATGACGAGGAGGGAGTAGTTCTCCCTCGGGGCTGAGGGTATGTACTAGTAGCTATGTGTTTGATCTCTCTCTCTCTCGTGTTCTTGATTTGGCACGATTTTGATGTATAGCGAGCTTTGCTATTATAGTTGGATCTTATGTTTCTCCTCCCCCTCTTCTCTCTTGTAATGAATTGAGTTTTCCCCTTTTGATGTAATCTTATCGGATTGAGTCTTTAGAGATTTGAGAACACTTGATGTATGTCTTGTCGTGGATATCTGTGGTGACAATGGGATATCACGTGATTCACTTGATGTATGTTTTGGTGATCAACTTGCGGGTTCCGCCCATGAACCTATGCATAGGGGTTGGCACACGTTTTCGTCGTGATTCTCCAGTAGAACTTTGGGGCACTCTTTGAGGTCCTTTGTGTTGGTTGAATAGATGAATCTGAGATTGTGTGATGCATATCGTATAATCATACCCACGGATACTTGAGGTGACATTGGAGTATCTAGGTGACATTAGGGTTTTGATTGATTTGTGTCTTAAGGTGTTATTCTAGTACGAACTCTAGGGCTGTTTGTGACACTTATAGGAATAGCCCAACGGATTGATTGGAAAGAATAACTTTGAGGTGGTTTCATACCCTACAATAATCTCTTCGTTCGTTCTCTGCTATTAGTGATTTTGGAGTGACTCTTTGTTGCATGTTGAGGGATAGTTATGTGATTCAATTATGTTATTGTTGTTGAGGGAACTTACACTAGCGTAAGTATGAACCCTAGGCCTTGTTTACCATCATTGCAATATCGCTTACGCTCACTTTTACCATTATTTACCTTGCTGTTTTTATAATTTCAGATTACAAATACCTTTATCTACTATCCATATACCACTTGTATCACCATCTCTTCGCCGAACTAGTGCACCTATACAATTTACCATTGTATTGGGTGTGTTGGGGACACAAGAGATTCTTTGTTATTTGGTTCCAGGGTTGCTTGAGAGAGACCATCTTCATCCTACGCCTCCTACGGATTGATAAACCTTAGGTCATCCACTTGAGGGAAATTTGCTACTGTCCTACAAACCTTTGCACTTGGAGGCCCAACAACGTCTACAAGAAGAAGGTTGTGTAGTAGACATTAGGGGAGGAGGAGCAGCAACTCACAGCGGTTGCAGCAGGCGTCGAAGCGGGCTCGGTGAAGGCCGGAGCTGAGCGGGGCGGCGAGGCGAATCTCCGGCGGCCGAGGAGGGGAAAAGCGGCGGGGGCGGCGCTTCGGAGCCCTTTCGGTAGCTTGGCTCGGTGAGGAGGTAGGGAACGAGGTGGCGGAGCTCAGGGATAGCTCGGGGTGGCTCGGGGAACATGATGGACGCGGTGACAGCAAGCAGCGACGATGGTCTCGCTCGGGTGGCTGCGCGCGTGAGCGCTGGGGGGAGAGGGAGGAACCAGAGAGGGGGGAGAAGCAGGGGTGTCGTGGCGCTCTTGGCGCCCTCCAGCAGCAGCGGCGGCAAGCAGGAGGTGGACGCACGGCGGTGCGCGCGCGTCGGGCACGCGCCCGTCCTTCTAGCAAGGAGGAACACGACATGAGGAGGCCAGTGGGCTGGGCCACCAGGTGGGTTGGCCAACTGGGCCGCAACAGGTAAGCCAGGTAAGGTTTCTGCTCTTATTGTTACCTTCTGTTCTGTTTTCTTTTTATTTATTTCTTTTTGCCACTGTTTCGAATTCACACAAATTGAAACAATGCCAAAAAGTTTCTGAAGTATTATATAATATAGGTATGGACCCTGCTAAAATCACATAATTGATTTCAGAAGTACTTGAATTTATATTCTAAATATATGAATATAAATTCAAACTCAAATACAATAGTGATTTAAATTCAGTTCCCAAATTATTCCATAAAAATGTTCATCATTTTTGGTTGGGCTCAAAACCTTTGCCAAAATATAACCAACATTATTTAAGGCTATTTTGGAAACATTGAATGCATTTTTAGGGTTTTTCCCCGTAATTGATTTTGAGGCTTTGAAATTCCCTCAATTCCAATTTCTTGAATTTAACAAGATGCATGATGCAGATGCAACTAGTTACACACAAATTCTAGGGCTGTGACAACTCACCCCACTAAACGAGAATCTCATCCCGAGATTCAAGACGTGAGGTAAGAAGACAGAGGGGAGACAAAGCTAACACGATCTTCATGATCCAATTGCTCTTCTCGAATATGTTGATCCATTCATCATCTAGTCTTGACATCTTGCTCCGAGAATTCCATCCAATCATGACAATGAGAAGGAAGGGAAACCCTAAAGAGTTGATCTTCTCGAAGATCGAGCAACTTATGATCAATTCACGGAGTGAGATGTAGAAACATCTCATGAACTGAGACACAAAACACATATCAAGAGGGATGTAGAGGGACATATGAGGAAGGTCCAAATTGGTAGGCAACAATCCCACGCTTAGGTGAGAGGGTGAGTGAGTGTCAAAGTAGTGAGGAGATAAGTTGCCATGATTACCTAACGGGGCACCTCAGGGAAGGGGACTCATAGAGCTATTCCCTTAAGTGGCAAAAAGAATTACTTTTGATATAATGATCATTGAAACTCTTTATGCTAGCTGAGGGAGTCCTGGATTAGGGGGTGTCCGGATGGCCGGACTATACCTTCAGCCGGACTCCAGGACTATGAAGATACAAGATTGAAGACTTCGTCCCGTGTCTGGAAGGGACTTTCCTTGGCGTGGAAGGCAAGCTTGGCGATACGGATATTAAGATCTCCTACCATTGTAACCGACTCTATGTAACCCTAACCCTATCCGGTGTCTATATAAACCGGAGGGTTTTAGTCCGTAGGAAAACATACACATCAACAATCATACCATAGGCTAGCTTGTAGAGTTTAGCCTCTCTGATCTCGTGGTAGATCAACTCTTGTAATACCCATACCATCAATATTAATCAAGCAGGACATAGGGTTTTACCTCCATCGAGAGGGCCCGAACCTGGGTAAAACTTCGTGTCCCCTGCCTCCTGTTACCATCCGGCCTAGACGCACAGTTCGGGACCCCCTACCCGAGATCCGCCGGTTTTGACACCGACATTGGTGCTTTCATTGAGAGTTCCTCTGTGTCGTCGCCGTCAGGCCCGATGGCTCCTATGATCTTCAACGGCGATGCAGTCCTGGGTGAGACCTTCCTCCCCGGACAGATCTTCGTCTTCGGCGGCTTCGCACTGCGGGCCAATTCACTTGGCCATCTGGAGCAGATCGAAAGCTACGCCACTGGCCGTCAGGTCAGATTCGGAAGTTTTAACTACATGGCTGACATCCGCGGGGACTTGATCTTCGACGGTTTCGAGCCACTGCCGAGCGTGCCGCACTGTCCCGACGAGCATGATCTAGCTCTGCCGCCGAACAGTGCCTTGGAGGCCGCACCCGCATCGGCTCCGGTCCCTAATTCGGAGCCAACTGCGCCAATCGAGGATGGGCGGTTGGACGCCACCTCGGGGGCTGCGATCCCAACGGCGATTGAGCCGAACACCAGCCCCGCACTCCGCGAGACTCATGACTCCAAGGAGCCGGACTCGTGCCCCGGCCTATCGAATCCGATTGGGCGCCAATCATAGAGTTCACTGCCGCGGACATCTTTTAGCACTCGCCTTTTGGCGATATTCTGAAGTCACTGAAGTCTCTCTCTTTATCAGGAGAGCCCTGGCCGGACTGCGGCCAGCGAGGTTGGGATTCGGACGATGAAGAAATTCAAAGCCCACCCACCACCCACTTTGTAGCCACTGTCGACGACTTAACCGACATGCTCGACTTCGACTACAAAGACATCGACGGTATGGACGCCGATGAAGGAGATAATGAAGAACCAGCGACTACTAGGCCCTGGAAAGCCACCTCGTCGTATGACATATACATGGTGGACACCCCAAAAGAGGGAGATGGCGATGGAACAACGGAGGATGACCCCTCCAAGAAACAGCCTAAGCGCCGACGTCAGTGGCGCCACTCAAAATCCCGCCAAAACAAACATGGTGATTCGAGCACGGGAGATAATAACACTCCGGAAAGCGCCGAAGAAAACCCCCTCCAGCAAGATTTAGCACAGGAGGATGGAGAAACCAGCCCTCATGAGAGAGCGGCAGACAGAGAGGTCGAGGACGATAATTATATGCCTCCCTCCGAAGACGAGGCAAGCCTCAACGACGACGAATTCGTCGTGCCAGAGGATCCCGTCGAGCAAGAGCGTTTTCAACGCAGGCTTATGGCCACAGCAAGAAGCCTCAACTAAGAACAGCAACAGCTCAGAGCTGATCAAGATTTGCTAGTTGACAGATGGACTGAAGTCCTTGCGGCCGAAGAGCATAAACTCGAACGCCCCTCCAAGAGCTACCCAAAGCGCAGGTTGCTACCCCAATTAGAGGAGGAAGCACTCGATGCGGCCAACCGGCCACCTCGTGGCCGCGACAGAGAGGCCTCTCGGCCCTCCACTCAAGCCACACCCCGTACCAAGGCACGGGACTATGCGCCGGACTTATGAGATATGTTGGAGGACAAGGCTAAACAAACAAGATCGATCTATGGATCGCGTGGGCGCCCCACGGCTCGAGACGGCATCCGTCACGCCGGCCACAAATTCGGCAGGGCCGAACACAGTAGACAAGGCTCACTGGAGCTACGTCATGATATAGCCCATTTACAGAGGCGCCGCACACCCACTCTGCTTCACAAACGAAATAATGGATCATCAAATCGCCAAGGGTTTCAAACCCATAAACATCGAATCATATGATGGCACAACAGATCCTGCAGTATGGATTGAGGATTATCTCCTTCATATCCATATGGCCCGCGGCGACGATTTCCACACCATCAAATACCTCCCACTCAAGCTTAAAGGACCAGCTCGGCATTGGCTTAACAGCTTGCCAACAGGATCAATCAGTTGTTGGGAGGACCTGGAAGCCGCATTCCTCAACAATTTCCAGGGCACTTATGTGCGACCCCCAGACGCCGATGACCTAAGCCACGTAATTCAGCAGCCAGATGAATCGGCCACGCAATTCTGGACACGGTTCTTAACAAAGAAAAATCAAATAGTCGACTGTCCGGACGCTGAGGCCCTAGCAGCCTTCAAGCACAATATCCGTGACGAGTGGCTAGCCCGGCACCTTGGACAGGAAAAGCCGAAGTCTATGGCAGCACTCACGACACTCATGACCCACTTTTGCATAGGAGAAGACAGCTGGCTTGCTCGTAGCAACAATATAACCAAAAACCCAGGTAATTCGGACACCAGGGACAGTGGTGGTAGGTAGCGTCGAACCAAGCAGAAGCGCCGCATTAACGGCGACAATGCTGAGGATACGGCAGTTAATGTCGGATTCAGAGGCTCTAAATCCGGTCAGCGGAAGAAGCCATTCAAAAGGAATCCTAGGGGCCCATCCAGTCTGGACCGAATACTTGACCGCTTATGCCAGATACATGGCACCCCCGAAAAGCCGGCCAATCACACCAACAGGGATTGTTGGGTGTTCAAGCAGGCAGGCAAGCTAAACGCCGAAAACGAAGACAAGGGGCTGCATAGTGATGACGACAAGGAGCCCCGGCCGCCGAACAACAGGGGACGGAAGGGTTTTCCCCCACAAGTGCGGACAGTGAACATGATATACGCAACCCACATCCCCAAGAGGGAGCGGAAGCGCGCTTAAGGGACGTATACGCGATAGAGCCAGTCGCCCCAAAGTTCAACCCATGGTCCTCCTGCCCGATCACCTTTGATCGAAGGGACCACCCCACTAGCACCC
Source organism: Triticum urartu (assembly GCF_056163025.1). Taxonomy (NCBI): domain Eukaryota; kingdom Viridiplantae; phylum Streptophyta; class Magnoliopsida; order Poales; family Poaceae; genus Triticum; species Triticum urartu. The sequence goes on from NC_141874.1 coordinate 710,960,980, forward strand.
GTCACGGCGGCTTCGCCGCATTGGTTCTAGACCCAATTATTGACGGATTTCATCTCACTAGAGTCCTTATGGACAGCGGCAGCAGCCTGAACCTGCTTTACCAGGATACAGTGCGGAAAATAGGCATAGATCCCTCGAGGATTAAGCCCACCAAAACAACCTTTAAAGGCGTAATACCAGGTGTAGAGGCCAACTGTACAGGCTCAGTCACACTTGAAGTGGTCTTCGGATCTCCGGATAATTTCCGAAGCGAGGAGTTAATCTTCGACATAGTCTCGTTTCGCAGTGGTTATCACGCACTGCTCGGGCGAACCGCATTCGCTAAGTTCAATGCGGTACCGCATTACGCATACCTTAAGCTCAAGACGCTAGGCCCTCGAGGAGTAATTACGGTCAATGGAAACACCGAACGCTCCCTCCAAACGGAGGAGCACACGGCGGCCCTTACGGCGGAAGTTCAGAGCAGCCTCTTTAGGCAGTTCTCCAGTATGGCCACTAAACGACCGGACACCGTCAAGCGCGCCCGGAGTAACCTACAACAAGACCGCCTGGCACGATCCGAGCAGGCGTAGCAATGCGGCCCCAACCCCAACCCTCGCAAAAAGGCGACGCCAGTACTTCGCATACATAACTACGCTCTAGAGATACCATGGGCACAGGGGGAGGGGCACCATCACGGCACGCCCAAAACACGGCTTCAACCATACCAGGGGCTGCCGATTTTTAAAATTTTCTCTTACTTTCAGGACTCCACTCTTCAGAAGGCCTGTTCGGCAGTTCAGTTGCCGCACAAACGATGCAAGAACCAGGGAAGCAGCCAAGCCACGCCGCATTACGGAACTCCCAGGTGGTCTTTATCACGAGCAGTATACCTGTTCCGCACATTATTCTGCAGCTTGCCCCTGGAGCGGACATGTTACATAGTCCAACCTTTTGCTTATCGCATTATTTGTATCGTTCTGCTTTGATCGCAGCTCTTTTTAATGAACAATGCATAGCTTTTGTCTATTTTTGCATTACTTTTTTATATATTTATATATGTTCCTTAACGACATGTCGCACCCGTACACTTTGGTATGGCCAAAATACGCCAGGGGCTTCAGTACCCCTCAACATGGTGTGAGAAGTCCGAACACTTCAACAAGTGCGGCACCCCGAACTTATAGCATTATATGCATCGGCTCCGAATCATGTCTTGGGTCAATAGTTGGGTTTGCCCGGCTCCTATATTTTGGTGCCTTACGTTCCGCTATATCGGGTAAGGTAGCACTAGGAGAACCACTGCGATTGTGCCCCGGTTGAGCTGGGTCGAGCACCTCAGTGGAGAAAGCTAAAACTGACCGTCATGATGAGGCGAGAGCTGGTCGCTGTTCGCGAGGTCTTTTCGAGTCCTTAAAGACTTATGCTGCATAGGGCGAGGAGCCGACTCTGTCCGGCCAAGGCGTGGATAGTGCCCCAAACTCGGTCTTCCGAATACTAGGGGCTTCGCTGAAATTTAAAATTATAGAATTCTATGGCTAAGTGAGAGTGTTCACGCATTATAGTCCGATTGCCTCGTTCGTCGGGCTGAGCGCCTCCCTCGAAGGACCCAAATATGGGAAAAAGAGCGCCCAGGTTTATCCCCGAACACCCCAGCACTAGCGGCAAGGAGGCAGAAGCCGACGACTCGCCATCTCTCAGTATTGATAAACAGCCGCACAGAAGGTAATATTTTAAATTCAAACAACATTGCTTAAGCGCATATGAACAAGTTTTCAGTGCACAGGACAAAACGAGCGAGTTTTACTCAAAAATTACATCCATAGAACATTCCTCCGCCACAAGGCGGGCACCCTTCAGAACATCCTTATATAATTTTCGGGCTTACGATGCTCTTTCCCCAGCGGTGGCCCGTCCTTCACAAGCTTCTTAGCATCCAGCTTGCCCCAGTGCACCTTCACACGGGCAAGGGCCCTACGGGCACCTTCAATGCAGACGGAGCACTTGATGACTTCGAGCCTTGGACAGGCCTCCAGCAGCCGCCGCACCAGCCCGAAATAGCTCCCAGGCTGAGCCTCTCCAGGCCACAGCCAAACTATGAGGCCCTTCATGGCCTGTTCGGCCGCCTTGTGGAGCTCGGCCAGTTGCTTCAACTGGTCGCTCAGGGGCACGGGGTGTCCGACCTCAGTGTACTGAGACCAGAACACCTTCTCCGTCGAGCTGCCCTCCTCGTCTCGATAGAATGCGGCGGCATCAGATACACTCCGGGGAAGGTCTGCGAACACGCCTGGAGAACTCCGGATTCGGGTAAGTAACAAGTAACTCACGCTTATGTGTTTACTTTGCATAAAGAATGCCTTACCCGCCGCTATCTTCTTCACCTCATCCAACTCCTGGAGGGTCTTCTAGGATTCGGCCTTGGCAGACTTGGCACTTTCAGTAGCCGTTGCGAGCTCGGACGCTCGCGTCCTTGAGTCACGCTCCAAACTCTCATGTTTTTCCATAAGAGCCTGGAGCTCTTGCCGCACCTTGCCAACCTCGGCCTCATTCTTTTCTCGCTCAACGCGCTCCGCGGCCGACCTATTCTCGGCCTCGAGCAGCGCTTGCTTCAGGGTCGCCACCTCAGACGTGGCCCCTACAATAGCCACGATAATCCTGTTATTTTTTGCAATTGCACCTTTTTTATATATACATATATTTAATTTAAACAAGGTATTTCTTACCTTCATTGTCCTCGAGCTGCTTCTTGGCACGGCCGAGCTCTTGCTCGGACCGCTCGAGGTTCTGCTTTAGCACGTCCACTTCCGCAGTCAGTGCGGCGGACGCCAGCAGGGAAGCCTGCACACGCATATTGACTCTTTTTAGACTCCTGCGATTTTTATTTGCTCCTCTATTCGGCTTTTCTTTCCGAACACCAAACAGAGCATCAGGGGCTACTGTCTATGCGGTAATGTTATTTACACATTCTTTACTCACCTCAAAGCCTGTTAAAAGGCTTGTACAAGCTTCAGTCAGTCCGCTCTTGGCGGACTGAACCTTCTGGATCACCGCACTCATAATAGTGCGGTGCCCCTCGTTGATGGAGGCGCCTTGGAGCGCCTCCAACATATTGTCCGGCGCCTCCGGTTGGACGGAGGTCGCCGCCGCGGTGGGTTTGCTCCTCTTGGAAGGAGGTTCCCCGCCGGACTCTGGAACCTTTGAAGGTTCCGGAGCGGTGTCCGGCCTAGGGCCGGACTTGGAGCCCCGGGGGGTTTCATCCCCTTTACTCCTGGAGTCCGAGAGGTCGCCTTGCGGCGCCTCCAGGACCACCTCCTCCCGGATTGGACCCTGTTGGGACAACACTTTGGCGTCATCTGTAGGGCGGGGGGAGGAAGCCGTCGGCAGCGAGTTCACGTCCGACGAGTCCAGTGAGCCACTCGACGACGCGTCGAGCCGGTCTTTGGGTGGGCTGCATAAACATATTCGACATAAGGGAAAGTTGTGCAATAAACTAATACTATGAAATCACTCCGGTATCCAGATACTTACGATTTCACCAGGGGCTTGGCCCTGAGCGGCCACTCCTCTTCACCGTCGTCGGCGTTGGTGGAGTAGTCCGGCGGAGGGATTCTCCCTCTCTTGGACCCCTCGGCCTCCCCAGTTGGGGCGGCCTTCCTTTTCTTCCCTTCCCCCGCTGGAGGGGGAGGGGTCTCTTCTTCCTCCTCCTCATCTTTGTGGGAGGAGTGCGTCTTGGATTCGTCGGAAGATGAATCCGACACCTCCGGGCGCCGGGCACTCTTTCGAGTCCCCGTGGCCTTCTTCTTGGTCTTCTTCTCCGGCACCACATAGGGTGCCGGAACCAGCAGCTTCGCCAAGAGGGCGTCCGCTGGGCCTTCGGGCAAAGGAGCCGGAGAGTTGATCTGTTCGGACTTTGTCTGCCAATCCTGTCAAAGGTAAGGGAGCTTAGATCCCACACAGAGTTGAACTATGAAAAACTAGTGCACTGTAAAAGGTACAAAAAACTTACCGCACTAGAGTGACGCTGCGCGCTGTATCCGTGATCCTCGGTAGCAGATGCGGGAGCCTCGGCGCCTTTGAAAAGCCCCTTCCAGGCATCTTCGTACGTCGTGTCGAAGAGCCTGCTCAGAGTTTGGTGCTGCGCCGGATCGAACTCCCACAGGTTGAAAGCCCGTTGTTGACACGGGAGGATCAAGCGGATGAGCATAACCTGGACTACGTTGACAAGCCTGAGTTGCTTGTTCACCAGGGATTGGATGCATGTTTGTAGTCCGGTCACCTCCTTTTGCCTGCCCCATGACAGGCCCGTCTCTTTCCAAGACGTGAGCCGCGTTGGGGGGCCGGACCGGAACTCGGGGGTTGCGACCCACTTAGGGTCGCACGGCTCGGTGATGTAGAACCACCCCGATTGCCACCCCTTCAGGGTCTCCACAAAGGAGCCCTCGAGCCATAGGATGTTGGCCATCTTGCCAAACATGGCCCCACCGCACTCCGCCTGGCTGCCGCGCACCACCTTCGGCTTGACGTTGAAAGTCTTAAGCCATAGGCCGAAATGGGGGCGGATGCGGAGGAAAGCTTCGCACACGATGATAAACGCCTAGATGTTGAGGGAAAAATTCGGGGCCAGATCATGGAAATCCAGGCCGTAGTAGAACATGAGCCCCCGGATAAATGGATGCAGAGGGAATCCAGTCCGTAGAGGAAATGGGGGAGGAATACCACCCTCTCATGGGGCCTGGGAGTGGGGATGAGCTGCCCCGTTTTGAGAAGCCGGTGCGCGATGTCGCTAGCCAGATATCCGGCCTTCTTCAGCTTTTTTATGTGTCCCTCAGTGACGGAGGAGACCATCCACTTGCCTCCCGCTCCGGACATGGCTGGAGAAGGTTGAGGTGAGGAGTGCGGACTTGGGCGCTAGAGCTCGAGTGCGCGAGAATGGATAGGTGAAGGAGGAAGAAGGCATAGGTGAAAAGGTGGATCCTTATCCCCTTATATGGGTGGACGCAACTACATGTCCCCACCATCCTGATGAAACTCGCTTATCTCCCAAGCGCCGTAATCAAAGGCGCGGTTGGGTTACCCACGCCCGTATTGATGAGAATCCCGGAATAAGGGGACACGATCTCTGCTTTAACAAGACGTGCCAAGGAAACCACCTCGCATAACGCGCTGAGATGGGACAGTAAAACGGTTTGAATAAAAGCTTGGCCGTGGTGTGATGTCACACTACGGAGTGCGTCAGCAGATTAGATTTGTGTAAATATTATTCTATCTATGGCAATATGTGGAAACTTATTTTGCAGAGCCGGACACTACTTTTGTGTTCAAAATCTTCTATGAAGTACTTGGAGGAGGAACCCGCCTTGCAATGCCGAAGACAATTTGCGTGTCGGACTCGTCGTCATTGAAGCCTGGTTCAGGGGCTACTGAGGGAGTCCTGGATTAGGGGGTGTCCGGATGGCCAGACTATACCTTCAGCCGGACTCCAGGACTATGAAGATACAAGATTGAAGACTTCGTCCCGTGTCCGGAAGGGACTTTCCTTGGCGTGGAAGGCAAGCTTGGCGATACGGATCTTCAGATCTCCTACCATTGTAACCAACTCTATGTAACCCTAACCCTATCCGGTGTCTATATAAACCGGAGGGTTTTAGTCCGTAGGACAACATACACATCAACAATCATACCATAGGCTAGCTTCTAGGGTTTAGCCTCTCTGATCTCGTGGTAGATCAACTCTTGTAATACCCATACCATCAATATTAATCAAGCAGGAAGTAGGGTTTTATCTCCACCGAGAGGGCCCGAACCTGGGTAAAACTTTGTGTCCCCTGCCTCCTGTTACCATCCGGCCTAGACGCACAGTTCGGGACCCCCTACCCGAGATCCGCCGGTTTTGACACTGACACCAGCCTAATACAATCACAAACGATCGTTCAAGGAGGTTCGAAAGAATGGCATATATCAACTAGAATGGATGATGTGGACTACCTTGTTGAAACAACGCAATGGATGATTTTTGCTTATCACCGGAAATGGATGGGACTCATGGTAAGTCCACTTTTGAAGATGATCCTAGACATTAATTACTGAGAAGGCAGACCATAGAAAATGGCACAATGGCGGTGCAAGATGGGAACAAAATGCAAATGCTGGGAATGTTCCAACCATCATATCTACCTGAGATTCAGATCTGGTTGGTATCGGGATATTTCAGACAGCATGTCTAGAAAAGAAATGTAGCAACACAAATCGATGAGATGGCATTGCGAGATTCTCGGGAAATGAACTATGATAGCAAGCTCCAAAACATGAGCTGGTTCTGTTACATATATGTGAACACGCTGTTCTAGACAAGCATGACCACATAGTAATCTTACAACAAAACACTATCGAGTTTCGGAGGGGAACCATGAATGAGGGTAGCGAAGTCCTAACATAAGTCATGATTCTTAAGAAGGAACTTCTTCACCTTGAACAAATCAATCAGTGGCTTGGTGTGCTAGGAACACATATGGAGTGGAGGTAATTAATCTACCAAACCATAGAGTATTTCGCACGTATGCATGACTGATTTGGGATGATTCCAAGGGAAACAAAACAAACCTTTCTCAAATCCATGGCGGCAACTTACACCTAATGCACGTGAACTTGGAGAAAGCCACTTCTTTCATCCAAGCATAAAATTCATGAACGGAACATGAAGGCATTGCTTACAAAGTTTTCAACACTAGGTTGATGTTCAACATGAATCATGGGGGAGACAAAATGCTGCTGATGGGGTCAACAGCAACTCATCGGAATTTCCATATCACTGGACTTCCGCCATCATGTGAACACGGTGATAGCATTGGTCAGACCAAAAGATGTAATGGTGTATGCTTGAGGGATCAAGCACGAGTAAGACAACATTACGAACATCGTTGGTTCTGATTTGACTTGATGATTGCCCATACTCAGGTCAAAGTTTTGACAAGACAATAGATCCAACAACTGATCATGAGGACCAATCGATGAAGATATCATCTTTCTTCAACACACACACAAAAGATATCCCTTAACATGAACTAAGTCAGACCAGCTTCTGTCTTCCAACTCTCCAAGTTTTTTTTTTGGCTTAACCAACTAGCTTAGGGGTATCCAACACAGATTCTTGGAGAAGGGTGGTTTATAAGAAAACCAACTTGATCGCGAGCTCAACATAACGATCAGGGGGAAACCTGGTAATAGTTCCGAGAAGATATCCGAAAAATGACGAACCACCGATATGTCTCTAAGCTTAAGAACAATCTTGCTTTTCAGGGCAAGACGATATGATCAAATAAGCAAGGGATTGAGTAATCCGAACTCATTGATCAAAGTGTGCACCAGAAATAAGGACTAGGTAGCACGATCAATCTTAGGATGATGATTCAATAACCAGAACGCTAAGAGTGAGAGTATTGTCCATTAACTACCAAGCAACGAGGTTGCTAGTAGTATTAATTTCACACATCACAGTTCACTTGTCGGCATTCTGGTTACAACAACACGGGGCCAAGGAATGAATAATGATGGCGAGAAGTATCACTCCATCAAGAATTCATAAGAGGTGGTGCAATTCTCATGACATTCTTGACATAAAGATGGTAACACTCCAAGGTAGAACAGAGCAAAAGCTGGATTGGCATTTTGCTCTGCGAAATAAAACTACTTTGACCAGTCCAAGAAGTGGATGAGGTGCTGGAGTTTGTTTCTCCTAGTCATTCTAGAATAGAATGGCTTGTCAGACCACAAGAACAATAGGCATCGATAACACGAACGCACGGCTACTCCTGACTACAAATTGATAGTCGGAGGTCAGAAAACAACTAACAAGGGACAACTCAAAGAACATATGATTTTCTGAGTTATGGATGCATAGATTAGTATGTCGAACAAGTTCAACATATTACTTCCGGATAACCCATGCAGAAGAAAAGGGACTGGCAGATTCACAATATGAATGGAGTACTCCTGAAGAGCACCCTGGTTGTGATCTTTTGGTTCAAAAGAACTTCTACCATGATGGTTCATGGTATTTGGAAGAATGATATACCACGGACCTCGAAGACTATCACAAAGATTACTAATATCCTAAAGGTACGAGCAACACTATCAACACGAGGTAAGTAGAGTGGATCTTGGGTCAAGAACCCAGGAGTAGAATACCTACTACTAAATGGCATCACGGGATGCTTTCGAGAATGGTGGCCAGAATCATCACACCGGGAACACAAAACATGGCTAGATTACTAGGTGACTCCCTAAAACACCTAGGGTCATAATAATAGCCCCAACATATATACCGAGGCAATAGAGTACCTCAACGCACCGGTTAGTGTGCTTATTCTGACCAAAAGGACATCGAGAACGAAAAGAAAGGATTTGCAAATGCATCAGACTATGTAGTAACCTGGGATGACTCGGACAGCATAACGGCTGTAAATGCTCAAAAAGAATTGAGACACCCTGCAAAATGGTGGCATAACCACTCGACAACATCATATCAAGGTTCTGAGGCCATCTATGAACACACGGAAGTAGTAGAGACTGAACTGAGGCTTGAATCCATCAATCCTATGAGTCTCTATCATAGTAACTCGTCATCCTAATAGATAGATGAGAAGGCCTATTTCTTAATCCCCATAGAAGAGAAGAGGATGACTCAGATCAGAAGGGTATAAGGTTTCTAGACACAACTTCGACATGTATGGCTTGGTAATCCTACAGGCAGTCAGGCTCTGATACCAACGCTGTCAGGACCCTAATTCCAAGTCACATCGATCTAGCCGGTAACACCTCATATCACTTTGCGGCCTCACGCACGGTATTCCCACGGGTGTCGCCTTACCATGGCCCGGGACCGTTTGCGCCTTTTGGCTCACGTATATGATAGTGTCGCTAGCATCCATATGACAGAGAACCCGGGCCGACATGACTAGTCGTGAACCCAAAGTGGCACTAACTTACGGGGACAGGCATACATGAATCAACATCGAGCATGTCGGTCAGCAGCGTGCGAATCCGGGCTGTAGCACTGGGCTAACAGGACTCCGGTGAACCAGGCTGTAGCAGGCTAGGCAGGACTCCGGATGTCACCGCGTGATATTTCCCCGAAGGGACAGACACAGGAACAAAGTGAATCACATGCCGGCCAGTCAAGTGTTCCGGAGCAGTAGTGTTGGGCTAGCAGGACTCCGGTGAACCGGGCTGTAGCGGACTACTATGGCTCATGGAAGCACAAGACTACATTTCCCCATAAGAGAGGCTACCAAGGATAAACAACTAGGTTGTCGGATCCCACACATATCAAGCATTTCAATCATACACACAATATGCTCGATATGTGTAAATACAACATGGCATCACAACAAAACTCTACGACTCAAAGTATTTATTCAATAGGCTCCGAGGAGCGAGATATTACAAACATGGGTCTCATGACCCAACATTCAGAGCATGCAAGTCAAAGCACATGCGTAAGCTTAACATGTCTGAGTACAGACATCTACAAATGAAAAAGGCTGAGAAGCCTGACTATCTACCAGATCTTGCCGAGGGCACAAGATCGTAGCTGAGGTATCAAGCTAAACATCGAAGTCCACACGGAACTACTAGCGAGACTGATGTCTCTCTGCAAAACATAATTTAAGCAAACGTGAGTACAAATGTACCCAGCAAGACTTACATCAGAACTAACTACATATGCATCGGTATCACCAGGGGGTGGTGGAGTTTAACTGCAGCAAGCCAGCTTTGACTCGGTGGCTATCTTAAACTACGACTGCAAGTAACTCTTTTGAGGTGGCGCAGACGAGTCCACATATTCACCATATCAATACACCACTATGGATCCGCTCCCATCTCCCTACGAGAAGGCCATCCATAGCACTGACGCTTATCTTGCGAGTTTTAGAGTATCCACTTTCACTCGTCTATGAACTGTTGTAGGCAACCCATAAGTCCTTTATCGCGGACACGACTATTCGAATAGATCATTTATAACCCTGCAGGGGTGTACTTCTTCACACACGCTCTCGCCACTTACCACCATGTACACGTCGCGTATCTCGTCAACCTTCAAGCGGAAGCCTGGCGAGGGAGTCGGCCACGACCTGACTAACCACACAAGTCTCTAGTCTAGGTTTATCGTCTATTCGGGTTCCATCCGCGAGGAGATCCGGCCGGAGTTTCGCTCACAGCCCCAAACGATGTGTGCAGGGTTCCCGAGACACCAAACGGGGGCCCGGTACACCGTGCCACGGTGTATCTACTGCATCATAGCCCACCCCTAGGGTCAGCACTACGCATGGCCGCCAACACATATCCTATAAACACTAGAAACTAGTTGCAACTCCTGGACAAAGGACTAGGGCAGTTAATAAGTCGAGAGGGTCAATTAAGGATCCCAATGAGTGGTAGTAGCTGTTCATGGATCACAAACACAGAACTCAGTTCCTGAGAACGGTTTCACTGAGACAACCCACCATGTACCCCTACATGGCCTCTCACCGCTACCTTTACCAAATCGTGTTCACACACTTAGCTCACACACAGTAGGACATGTTCATCACCATTCCAATTCATCGCCGATGAATCAGACCTGACTCAACTCTACGTAGTAGCATGCATGACAAACAAATATGAATGAGTAGGCACATCAGGGCTCAAACAACTCCTACTCATGCTAGTGGGTTTCATCTATTTACTGTGGCAATGACAGGTCATGCAGAGGAAAGGGGTTCAACTACCGCAGCATGTAACAGTTGAATTGTTGTTGTCCTAATGCAGTAAAAGAGAGCAGGAGCGAGAGAGTGGGATTGTATCGGAATGAACAAGGGGGTTTTGCTTTCCTGGCACTCCTGAAGATAATATAGCTCTTCATCAGTGTCATCGATCACGTCGTCGGAAACATCGTCTATTGAGAGGGGATGGTTACCGGCAAACAGAGACGGACACAATCAATGCGATGCAACAATATGATGCATGATCATGACATGGCAATATGCTTGTGTTTGAGCTAATGCTACTAGAATCCAGATTAGATGAAGTTGGTTTGAACCCAAGGTTCAAATTCAAACTTCATATGTGAATAATCAAATGCCACTTACATAGTTTGTCCTAAACAATGATTTTAACTTGCTCAAACATGCATGAACATGGCATAAACAGATTCTTCATATTTTTCTGATCATTTTTCATATATAACTTATTTCCATTGGAGTTATAGATTATTTTCTATGATTTTTCAAAGTTTTGGATATTTTCTGAAATAAATAAATCATTTAAGATTTATTTAAATTCCAAAAAAGGATTACTTCGTCAGCCTGACATCGTCATGACGTCCGCAGGTCAACGGGGCACGGTCCAGGTCAAACCTGACCAGCGAGACCCAGTGGTCAGTGACCCTGGGCTTGTTAGGTCACGGACAGGTGGGCCCGGTCAACGGCCACGTCAGCACAGTCAACACTGATGCGTGGGTCCACCTGGATTAGCTTAAGTCTAACTAATTCTGTTAGGGGTTTAAATAAATCGGCGGGGCCCGGCTGTCAGTGGCTAGGGGCTTAGTTAGCAGGGTGATTAACCCCTAATAGTGGCTATCACCGACGGCTAATCACCGGCGTAACCAGGACACGGCGGTGTTGCCCGTCCGGCCAACTCCGGCGACAGGAGCAAGCGGGGCTGGTCTCATTGGAACGGCCACGATGTGGCGCGTCCAACGGTGGTGGTTGCAGGGGCTGGGGCGGCCTGGGACGACGGCGAGGAGCTCGGCCGCGGTGGCCGGCGTTCGGTTGTGCGCGGGAGCGCGGCTGCGCTGTGCAAACGGGCGGGGCGAAGCACTGGAGATGCTCTACGCGGTGCAGCGAGCTCGGTGGACACATGCCCGGGACCAAATGGTCACCGGAGCGTCGGCGGCGGCGCGCGCAGGCGGCGGCGGGGTTTGGTCATTGGCGAAACAGCGACTACGGCGTGCAACCGAGAAAACGGAGAGGGGGAGGTGGAGCAGCAGCTCACAGCAGTTGCAGCAGGCGTCGAAGCGGCCTCCGGGAAGGCTGGAGCTGAGCGGGGCAGCGAGGCGACTCTCCGGTGGCCGAGGAGGGGAAAAGCGGCGGGGGCGACGCTTCGGAGCCCTTCCGGTAGCTTGGCTCGGTGAGGAGGTAGGGAACGAGGTGGCGGAGCTTGGGGATAGCTCGGGGCGGCTCGGGGAACACGGTGGACGCGGTGAAAGCAAGCGGCGGCGACGGTCTCGCTCGTGTGGCTGCGGGGGCGAGCACTGGGGGGAGAGGGAGGAACCAGAGAGGGAGGGAGAAGCAGGGGTGTCGTGGCGCTCTTGGCGCCCTCCAGCAGCAGTGGCGGCAAGCAGGAGGTGGACACATGGGAGTGCGCGCGCGTCGGGCACGCGCCCGTCCTTCTGGCAAGGAGGAAGACGACATGAGGAGCCGAGTGCGCTGGGCCACCAGGTGGGCTGGCCAACTGGGCCGCGACAGGTAAGCCAGGTAAGGTTTCTGCTCTTATTGTTATCTTCTGTTCTGTTTTCTTTTTATTTATTTCTTTCTGCCACTGTTTTGAATTCACACAAATTCAAACAATGCCAAGAAGTTTCTGAAGTATTATATGATACAGGTATGGACCCTGCTAAAATCACATAATTGATTTCAGAAGTATTTGAATTTATATTCTAAATATATGAATATAAATTCAAACTCAAATACAATAGTGATTTAAATTCAGTGCCCAAAATATTCCATAAAAATGTTCATCATTTTTGGTTGGGCTCAAAACCTTTGCCAAAATATAACCAACATTATTTAAGGCTATTTTGGAAACATTGAATGCATTTTAGGGTTTTTTTCCCCTTAATTGATTTTGAGGCTTTGAAATTCCCTCAATTCCAATTTCTTGAATTTAACAAGATGCATGATGCTGATGCAACTAGTTACACACAAATTCTAGGGCTGTGACAAACAATTTCTTTACTACAAGTAATTTTGGAGTGAACTCTACGCCGCACTTGAGGGATTTGCATATGATTCAACTATGTCAACATTGTTGGGAGATCACACTAGTGTGGAAGTACGAACCCTAGGCCTTGTTTCTAAGCATTGCAATACCGCTTTGTGCCCGTTTACTATTGGTTACCTTCCTATTTTTATAATTTCCTATTACAAAAACCAACATCTATTGTCCATATTACACTTGTATCACCATCTCTTCAACGAACTAGTGCACCTATACAATTTGCCATTGTATTGGGTGTGTTGGGGACACAAGAGAGATTGTTATTTGGTTGCAGGGTTTTTTGAGAGAGACTATCTTCATTATATGCCTCCCACAGATTGATAAACCTTAGGTTATCCACTTGAGGGAAAATTGCTACTATCCTACACAACTCTGCGCTTGGAGGCCCAACATGTGTCTACAAGAATAAAGTTGTGTAGTAGACATCAAGCTCTTTTCTGGCGCCATTGCTGTGGAGGTGAGTGCTTGAAGGTATATCTTTAGATCATGTAATTGAATCTTTTAGTTTCTTGTTTTATCACTAGTTTGATTTTATAATAGTGTTCACACACGAACACGTCACCATGTACCCTCAACGCCGAGGGTGATGCACTGCAGCTCACGTCGAAGGAGACCCGTCTGGAAGCGTGGTATGCAAGCAATCCGGTGGGCGCTTTTGAAGACCCAAAACGCCACGCGTCCGGGAGGGACCCCGTCAGGGCGTGCGACGGCTATGGGCTGCCCTAGGTCAGAGTGACCTCCCCTAGGGCCTCGAGGTTCGCTGCCCTGCAATAAGAAGAACGAATGAATAACAAGGAGAAGAAGAACTAGGGTTAAGGAGAAAAGATAAAAGATAAAAAGTGGTATATGATTTTTCGATTGTGTGTTGTTCAATCGGCCGTCACCGCTTAGGTACTCCCTCCATTCCTTTATATAAGATGTATTTGGTTTTTGATCAAATTCCATAATGTAAGTGCATTTCTTCTAATTCCTCATAATTCCCCTTTTAGCCCTCCAAAAAAAGGAAAGTATGTCTTTCTCGATTGTCTGTGTAGTAAAAGAAGGAAAATATCTTTTTCTTGATTGTCTGTGTAGTAAAAGAAGGAAAGTATCTCTCTCTCGATTGCATGTATCTCATACTTTCCTGGACTAACTGATTTACCTGCCACAAACATATAAATTTGCTAAGGGTAATTTAGTCCTAACATGTCCATAATCATGTGCCTTGGTCACCGTGCCGAAAATAATACACCTTGTATAAAGGAACGACGGGAGTATATAAGAGGCATATGGACTTCCCGTACAAGAAAAGGACTCCAAATCACGTTCAAATCTTTCCAAAATTAACCGAACTCGGATTTAGGTAAGTTCAGTTTTTAGGTCCCACAGGCCACAAACGACCTCAGATGAAGATGAGCCAAAAAACAAATTTGACCGGTTCAACGAAACGAACAACTTTCATGTCGAACATTTTTCGACTCGAGGCCATCTTTAGGGACGAATCGCTCGCACAAAACAGGTTGTTACTCGCGCTACCCATCAGACACCGTGACAGGGCCGCACTCAGGTGGCCGTAACTTTTACATACGAACTCAGATTGATATGGTTTTTATATCAAAATCGATCATTTCGACGAGGCGAAGACAATTCATGTGGAATGTTTTTCCATATAAGGCTGTCTTAGTGGCATAATCAGCCGAATAGTGTTCTGAATACAAGATGTCAGTATTTCGAACACAACTTCGGCCTTTGAGATGAGATCGGATGGCGATGGCCCAAACTTCAAAGATGTTCATATCAACAATACAAAACTTTTTTATATAGATCACTTCTCCATTTGAGGCCATATTAATTAAGTTCTTGACCGTGTCAAAATGTGGTGTCAACACATACCCCCTGTTTTTTTGGCAAAACTTGGATGCCGAAAAATAATTTGCCCAGAGTTTGTTCTAAGGACGATGTCAACACTCCATCGTCCATTTATATGTGCTTAGGGCGATAATTATATATTGGCCATGTATTTTCTTAGGGCGATAGTTATATATCAGCCAATTTGATTAGCAAGAAAATACAGCTAATCGAATGTATGGTGATGAGGTAAAACCATTGCATGTTGTAAGAAGTAATATTGCGTCCATAGATCAAAATAAGTCCATGGAGGGTAACCAGTCATACCTGAAGATGAATTCCATGTCATCGGCATCAATGGCATAGTTAGAGAATGTGGATATTGTGTGCACTGAAGACGTTGAAACCTTCAGCTTGGTCGTTCATAATTTTCACTCTTTTCTTTCTTTACCTTTGTCGCACTTCTTGCAATGGAACATTACATATCATTCTTGTTTTGATTATTTCCTTTGGGAACCCATGCCATGTTTCTCTTTTCGAGCTCTTGTGCACTAAGTTTTTGTAATTTCTTCTTTTGCCAATACGATAAGCCGAGTGAGCGCCCCGGCTGTGATTTTGTTTGAACTAATAAAAATTCTTGTTTTACCTTGTGCACTTTAAACTTCTTTTCTTTAGATTTGGCACTTTGATTCTCGACAATTGATTGCTTCATCTCAATGCCTTTAGTAGCCAATGTTAACACTTTAATTGGCCCTTTATCCTTTAAGATCAAATTTGAATTGGCACTCTTGCGACCATCTTTTTTAACTCGATATACTTGTTTGATCACCTCTTCTTTCTTGAGCTCCGGACCGATTTTCTTTCTTATTGAAACGGTCTTGAACATATGACTGCTCACTGAACGTTGATCTTCTTGGAGCTGCATAATAATGGTGAGATGGTCTAAAATATGATGGAGAATGTGCCATTGTATCATACCTGTCCCATGACGAATATCGATCTACATTGGCATAGGGAGGCATCCACGGCATTGGCATTGGTGACCCAAAATAAGGATATGAATACGTTGCATTAAAATTCTCTTCTTGCCAATACCGATCCTTGGATTTTTGCCTAGGGGGTGATCTTGATGCTTTTGCATTATTCGGCCGATAAGCACCATTCTCTTCACTTTTCTTTTGATGTTTATCTAATAACTATACAAAAGTGACCTTGGATTTCTTGTGCTTGTGCTTATTGCGGCCTTTATCTCCTTTGGTTTTGCTTGCATCGATCTTTGGATTGCTTTGTTGCCCCCAGTCCTTGGCGTCTTTATTGTATCTTCGATAGAACTCATGCCTTCAAGAATATTTTCATTGTGATCTTGAACAACTTATTTACTTGAAAGCTTGATCCCATCACCTGTAGTTTTTACCTTCTCATCTTTAAAGGAATCGTCTTGAAGCAACCGATTCAAAAACTTTTTTCCATTAGGACCAATCGGAATAGACTGGTCATCCCTTGGTGTTTCAACAAATTTTAATCGTCCTTTATCAATGGCCGATTTAACTATTTTACTAAACGTGTTGCAATCCTCAAAATTATACTTGGACGAATCATGCAACTTGCAATACATTTGTCCTTGGATTGATGGCTTCACATGGTGATCAAGAACTCTAATGTAATTACTTTTCAGCAACAAATCAAATATTTGATCACTCATGCTTAAATTGAAGGTAAACTTTTTATTCTCGAGCCGATCTTGCTGTGAGAACGGCTTTGGAGTTAAGCAAACGAATGGTTCAGATCTTGCATTACCCCATTCGGCTATGCATTGTATTTTTCACTCTATCTCCGATGACTTTGAAAAGGGAATTATACTATCACTGGTTCTCTCAACATAGTATAACATTGGCTTTAAATTTCTGAAATCAAAGTAGTTAGAACATACATGTCTCAATTGAGCCAATGCGCAAGCCAAGTATGAAGCAAGCAAAGCTACCTAATTAGATATGAATTTTAAGTAAAGTGATAACCCACAAGTATAGGGGGTCGCAACAGTTTTCGAGGGTAGAGTATTCAACCCAAATTTATTGATTCGACACAAGGGGAGCCAAAGAATATTCTCAAGTATTAGCAGCTGAGTTGTCAATTCAACCACACCTGGATAACTTAATATCTGCATCAAAGTATTTAGTAGCAAAGTAATATGATAGTAGTGGTAACGGTGGTAAAAGGTAACAGTAGCAAAAGTAATATTTTTGGTGTTTATAGTGATGATAACAATATCAACGAAAAAGTAAATAAGCGAAGGACAATATATGGAAAGCTCGTAGGCAATGGATCGGTGATAGAGAATTATGTCGGATGCGGTTCATCATGTAACAGTCATAACCTAGGGTGACACAAAACTAGCTCCAGTTCATCAATGTAATGTAGGCATGTATTCCGAATATAGTCATACATGCTTATGGAAAAGAACTTGCATGACATCTTTTGTCCTACCCTCCCGTGGCAGCAGGGTCCTATTAGAAACTAATGGATATTAAGGCGTCTTTTAATAGATACCGGACCAAAGCATTAACACATAGTGAATACATGAACTCCTCAAACTACGGTCATCACCGGGAGTGGTCCCGATTATTGTCACTTCGGGGTTGCCGGATCATAACACATAATAGGTGACTATAGACTTGCAAGATAGGATCAAGAACTCTCATATATTGATGAAAACATAATAGGTTCATATCCGAAATCATGGCACTCGGGCCCTAGTGACAAGCATTAAGCATAGCAAAGTCATAGCAACATCAATCTCAGAACATAGTGGATACTAGGGATCAAACCCTAACAAAACTAACTCGATTACATGATAAATCTCATCCAACCCATCACCGTCCAACAAGCCTACGATGGAATTACTCACGCACGGCGGTGAGCATCATGAAATTGGTGATGGAGGATGGTTGATGATGACGATGGCGACGGATTCCCCTCTCCGGAGCCCTGAACGGACTCCAGATCAGCCCTCCCGAGAGAGTTTAGGGCTTGGCGGCGGCTCCGTATCGTAAAACACGATGAATCCTTCTCCCTGGTTTTTTCTCCATGAAAGTGAATATATGGAGTCAGGTTGAGGTCGGTGGAGCGTCAGGGGGCCCATGAGGCAGGGGAGCGCCCCTAGGGGGGTAGGGCGCGCCCCCACCCTCGTGGACAGGTGGAGGCCCCCTTGACGTGGATCTTTCTTCCAGTATTTTTATATATTCCAAAATAATTCTCCGTTGATTTTTAGGTCATTCCGAGAACTTTTATTTCTGCACAAAAATAACACCATGGCAATTCTGCTGAATACAGCGTTAGTCCGGGTTAGTTCCATTCAAATCATGCAAGTTAGAGTCCAAAACAAGGGCAAAAGTGTTTGGAAAAGTAGATACGACGGAGACATATCAAC
The DNA here is from genome assembly GCF_056163025.1 of Triticum urartu. NCBI lineage: Eukaryota > Viridiplantae > Streptophyta > Magnoliopsida > Poales > Poaceae > Triticum > Triticum urartu. The sequence goes on from NC_141874.1 coordinate 710,979,248, forward strand.
TCCCCCAATCTTAAACCTTTGCTTGTCCTCAAGCAATTCAGTTGATAAACTGAAAGTGGTAAAGAATTTTTTTACAAACTCTGTTTTCTCTTGTTGTTGTAAATATGTAAAGCCAGCATTCAAGTTTTCAGCAAAGATTATGAACTAACCATATTCACAATAACATTTAGGTCTCATGTTTACTCATATCAATGACATAATCAACTAGCGAGCAATAATAATAAATCTCGGATGACAACACTTTCTCAAAACAATCATGATATGATATAACAAGATGGTATCTCACTAGCCCTTTCTGAGACCGCAAAACATAAATGCAGAGCACCTTTAAAGATCAAGGACTGACTAGACATTGTAAATCATGGTAAAAGAGAACCAGTCAAGTCATACTCAGTGTAAACTAACAGTAATGGATGCAAATGACAGCGGTGCTCTCCAACTGGTGCTTTTTAATAAGAGGATGATGACTCAACATAACAGTAAATAGATAGGCCCTTCGCAGAGGGAAGCAGGGATTTGTAGAGGTGCCAGAGCTCGGTTTTGAAATAGATATGAATAATATTTTGAGCGGTATACTTTCATTGTCAACATAACAACCAAGAGATGGCGATATCTTCCATGCTACACACCTTATAAGCGGTTCCCAAATAGAATGGTAAAGTTTATACCCCCCCTCCACCAACAAGCATCAATCGATGCCTTGATCGAACAACGAGTGCCTCCAACTAACAAGAGTCCCGAGGGAGTTTTGTTTGTAGTTATTTTAATTTGATTTGCATAAAGCATGGGACTGGGCATCCCGGTGACCAGCCACTTTCTCGTGAGTGAGGAGTGGAGTCCACTCCTCTTGAGAATAACTGGCCTAACATGGAAGATACGGACAGCCCTAGTTGATACATGAGCTATTCGAGCATACAAAACAGAATGTTTATTTGACGGTTTAGAGTTTGACACATACAAATTTACTTGGAACGGCAGGTAGATACCGTATATAAGTAGGTATGGTGGACTCATATGGAACAACTTTGGGGTTTATGGAATTGGATGCACAAGCAGTATTCCCTCTTAGTACAAGTGAAGGCTAGCAAAAGACTAGGAAGCGACCAGCTAGAGAGCAACAACTGTCATGAACATGCATTAAAATTAATCAACACCGAATGCAAGCATGAGTAGGATATAATGCACCATGAACATAAATATTGTAGAGGCTATGTTGATTTTGTTTCAACTACATGCGTGAACATGTGCCAAGTGAAGCCACTCGAATCGTTCAAAAGAGGATACCACCCTATCATACCACATCACAACCATTTTAATAGCATGTTGGCATGCAAGGTAAATCATTATAAGCTCCTAGCTAATTAAGCATGGCATAAGCAACTATAATCTCTAATTGTCATTGCAAACATTTTTATTCATAATAGGCTAAATCAGGAACGATGAACTAATCATATTTACAAAAACAAGAGAGGTCGAGTTCATACCAGCTTTTCTCATCTCAATAAGTTCATCATATAATCATCATTATTGCCTTTCACTTGCACCACCTAGTAGTGTGGATAATAATAATAGTGCATGTGTATTGGACTAAGCTGGAATGTGCAAACATTCAATTCAAGAGAGAAGACAAGGTAATATGGGATCTTTGTTAGATCAACAATAATGCATATAAGAACCACTTTAACATTTTAATTATGGTCTTCTCCTCTCGACCCCCAAAGAACAAGAAAAGAAATAAAACTATTTACACGGGAAAGCTCCCAACAAGCAAAAGAAGAACGAGAAATCTTTTTGGGTTTTCTTTTTAATTACTACTACAAGCATGGTAAGTAAACTAATTAAAAGCTACAACTAATTTTTTAAAGGTTTATTAAACACACAAGAAGAAAGCATAAAAAGGAAAATAAACTAGCATGGATGATACAATGAAAAAGTATGAGCACCGACAACTAGCAATGAGTGTGTGAACATGAATGTAATGTCAGTGAGAAATACGTACTCCCCCAAGATTAGGCTTTTGGCCTAAGTTGGTCTATGGCCACGGCTGGCCTGGCGGATATCCAAAGTAATAGTTGGGGTCGTACTATGAAGAAGCCTCAGATTACCACTGGTTGGCAATCACCTCCAGATCCCACTGGTAATCAAACTGTCGTGGAGGATCAAATTCTGGTTCCGGCTCTGGCTCTGTAGCTGATGTAGGGTTCTGGTAGGCGTGAATAGCCTCCAACAGAACAAGGTACTTGCGTGCAGATAAATCAAACAAGGAAGGAGCAGGCAAGGTAATAGTCTTAGTATGATTTTTACCAAATATTAATTTGTACTTAAGCGCCTTTTCCCTATTCTTAACAATAAAATCATGTGCTACCATACTCTTATAATCTAGATAAATAGGAGGCAGCAACTTCTCTTCCTTGTTGTAATGCATAATAGGTATGTTAAAGTGTGCAGCGAGGCGCGAGGAGAAGATGCCTCCAAGGACGGGGCCCTTAGTACGGTTAAGATTTAACCACTTTGCAATAATAGCGCCCATACTGAATGTGTCATCACGAAATAAGGCATGGCAGAAAATAAAAATATCAGGGGCACTCAGGTTTCCACAGTTTCCGCGCCCAATTAAGCATCTACTAGCAAATATAGCAAAGTAACATAGAACAGGAAAGTGTATGCTATTAATTCATGCGTCGGAAACCTTCCTCATTTCCCCTACAGTAATTGTATCAATAAACCCATCCACATCATCACGATGTGGTTCCTCTACGCTCCCCTCTAAAGGGATCAAACAAACACGACAAGAATCATGAAGTGACATCTCCTTATGCTCATCATATAAATAAAATTCCACTGTAGGTGGTGAGCTCCTAGCATGTAAATGAAAGTTTTGCACAAAGATATTGGTGAGTAAGAGATATTGTTCGCGTTGGTCGTGGACGAAGGCGGTGAGACCTGCATTCTCAGCCAATTCATAGAAATCATCATAAATCTCGGCTGCTCTCAAGAAATCATCACAAGGCCATTCACATGGCCGAACCTCCGCGGTGCGAGGAAGATTATATTTGGGCCTCTTATCCTCCTCACTTTGCTTATCCTTCGAGCTTCGGCTCGATGAGCCCCTCAAAAATCTCTTCATCTTTTTCTGAAAATTTCTGAAATTTTTAGTAACTTCAAAATAAAAGTGAACCAAACTCAATAAAATCGATAGCAAATACTAGGCAATATCATGCATCAAAATTACTTTTGACCATATAATTTTGACATGAAAGCTCAAGAATAGGGTCACCCAAGCAGCAAAAATATGCGATGAATAAAGCACTAGAACAAAAACTAATTGGACCATTGGAGGAGTCACATACCAAGGAACAATCCCCCAAAGCAGTTTTTTGAATGGAGCTTTGAGCAAGGAGATCGAAAATGGTAGCAAAATGAGCTTGGACTCAGGTTTGAGCTGGTTAGTGATGTTTGTGGGAGGAAGGAGTGTGTGGTAGCTGGAATAAGTGGAGGGGAGCCACCGTGGGCCCACGAGGCAGGGGGCGTGCCCTCCACCCTCGTGGCCAGGTGCTTGCTCCCCCTGCTGTGTTCTCAGTTCCAGATATTCTCAAATATTCCAGAAAAAAATCATATTTAATTTTCAGGGCATTTGGAGAACTTTTATTTTCGGGGTATTTTTATTGCACGGATAATTCAGAAAACAGATAGAAATTACTATTTTTGCTTTATTTAATATAAATAACAGAAAGTAAAAAGAGGGTACAGAGAGTTATGTTTTCTAAATTCATCCATCTCATGCTCATCAAAAGGAATCCACTAACAAGGTTGATCAGGTCTTGTTAACAAACTCATTCCGAATAACATGGAACCGGAGAATTTTCGAATAACACTAGGTTACCTCAACGGGGATATGCACATCCCGAACAATAATAATATCATATTTCTTCTTGACAGTAGGAATAGGAAATTCAAAACCTCCAAAAATAAAAATAATCGATGGAATTTTCCAATAGAGTTGATACTGTGGACTTGAGGTTGTTTCCTCGGAAAGTGTATCGTATGCTCATTACCATTAACATGAAAAGTGACATTGCCTTTGGTGCAATCAATAACAGCTCCTACAGTATTCAAAAAGGGTCTTCCAAGAATAATAGACATACTATCGTCCTCGGGAATTTCAAGGATAACAAAGTCCGTTAAAATAGTAACGTTTGCAACCACAACAGGCACATCCTCACAAATATCGACAGGTATAGCAGTTGATTTATCAGCCATTTGCAAAGATATTTAAGTAGGTGTCAACTTATTCAAATCAAGTCTACGATATAAAGAGGCTTAACACTAACACCGGCTCCAAGATCACATAAAGCAGTTTTACATAGTTTATTTTAATGGAGCATGGTATAGTTGGTACTCCGGGATCTCCAAGTTTCTTAGGTATTCCACCTTTAAAAGTATAATTAGCAAGCTTGATGGAAACTTCAGCTTCTGGTATCTTTCTTTTATTTGTAACAATTTCTTTCATATACTTAGAATAAGGATTCATTTTGAGCATATCAGTCAAACGCATACGCAAGAAGATAGGTCTAATCATTTCAGCAAAGCGCTCAAAATCCTCATCATCCATTTTCTTGGATGGTTTAGGAGGAAAAGGCATGGGTTTCTGAACCCATGGTTCTCTTTCTTTACCGTGCTTCCTAGCAACAAAGTCTCTCTTACCATAACGTTGATTCTTTGATTGTGGGTTATCAAGATCAACAACAGGTTCAATCTCTACTTCATTGTCATTACTAGGTTGAGCATCAACATGAACATCATTATTAACATTATGACTAGGTTCATGCTCATTACCAGATTGTGTTTCAGCATCAGAAATAGAAATATCATTGGGATTCTCAGGTGTGTCATCAACAGGTTCACTAGAGGCATGCAAAGTCCTATCATTTTTCTTTTTCTTCCTCTTAGAAGGACTAGGTGCATCAATATAATTTCTTTGAGAATCTTGCTCAATTGTGTTAGGGTGGCCCTCAGGATACAAAGGCTCCTGAGTCATTTTACCACCTCTAGTCATAACTCTAACAGCATTATCATTTTTCTTACTATTCAATTCATTGAGCAAATCATTCTGAGCTTTAAGTACTTGTTCTACTTGAGTGGTAACCATAGAAGCATGTTTACTAATAAGTTTTAGTTCACCTTTAACATTAGCCATATAATCACCCAAGTGTTCAAGCATATCAGCATTGCGTTTTAATTCCCTACCAAAATAAGCATTGAAGTTTTCTTGTTTAACCATAAAGTCATCAAACTCATACAAGCATGGGCTAGCAAACTTAGTAAATGGGATTTCAGCTTTATCATATCTATAGAGAGAATTTACCTTTACTACCTGTGTCGGGTTATCAAGACCATGTACTTCTTCAAACGGCGGTAGATTAAGACCATGTATTTCTTCAATAGGAGGTAAATTCTTAACATCTTTAGCTTTAATGCCTTTTTCTTTCATAGATTTCTTTGCCTCCTGCATATCTTGAGGACTGAGAAATAGAATACCCCTTTTCTTCAAAGTTGGCTTAGGAGTTGGTTCAGGAATTGGATCAGGAATTGGATCAGGAAGTGTCCAATTATTTTCATTAGTCAACATATTATTCAATAAAATTTCAGCTTCATCTGGTGTTCTTTCCCTAAAAACACAACCAGCACAACTATCCAGGTGGTCTCTGGAAGCATCGGTTAGTCCACTATAAAAGATATCAAGTATTTCATTTTTCTTAAGAGGATGATCCGACAAAGCATTAAGTAATTGGAGAAGCCTCCCCCAAGCTTGTGGGAGACTCTCTTCTTCAATTTGCACAAAATTATATATTTCCCTTAAAGCAGCTTGTTTCTTATGAGCGGGGAAATATTTAGCAGAGAAGTAATAAATCATATCCTGGGGACTATGCACACAACCAGGATCAAGAGAATTAAACCATGTCTTAGCATCACCCTTTAATGAGAACGGAAATAATTTAAGGATATAATAATAGCGAGTTTTCTCATCATTAGTGAACAAGGTGGCTATATCGTTTAATTTAGTAAGATGTGCCACTACAGTTTCAGATTCATAGCCATAGAAAGGATCAGATTCAACTAAAGTAATTATCTCAGGACAATAGAGAAATCATAATCCTTATCAGTAACAAAGATAGGTGAAGTAGCATAAGCAGGATCATATTTCATTCTAGCATTCAGAGTTTTTTGTTTCAGCTTAGCTAATAATTTCTTAAGATCACTCCTATCATTGCAAGCAAGAAAATCTCTAGCAGTTTCTTCATCCATAACATAGACCTCGGGCACAACAGGTAATTCATATCTAGGGGGAGAACCTTCATCATCACTTTCATCAATATTATCAGTTTCAATAGTTTCATTCTCTCTAGCCCTAGCAAGTTGTTCATCAAGAAATTACCCAAGTGGCACAGTAGTATCAAGCATAGAAGTAGTTTCATCATAAGTATCATGCATAGCAGAAGTGGCATCATCAATAACATGCGACATATTAGAATTAATAGCAGAAGCAGGTTTAGGTGTCGCAAACTTACTCAAAACAGAAGGTGAATCAAGTGCAGAGCTAGATGGCAGTTCCTTACCTCCCCTCGTACTTGAGGGATAAATCTTGGTTCTTGGATCTTTTAAGTTCTTCATAATGATAAACTAATATAAATCCCAAGTGAGTCAAAGAATAGAGCTATGCTCCCCAGCAACAGCGCCAGAAAATAGTCTTGATAACCCACAAGTATAGGGGATCGCAACAGTTTTAGAGGGTAGAGTATTCAACCCAAATTTACTGATTCGACACAAGGGGAGCCAAAGAATATTCTCAAGTATTAGCAACTGAGTTGTCAATTCAACCACACCTGGATAACTTAATATCCGGAGCAAAGTATTTAGTAGCAAAGTAATATGATAGTAGTGGTAACGGTGGTAAAAGGTAACGGTAGCAAAAGTAATATTTTTGGTGTTTCATAGTGATGATAACAATAGCAACGGAAAAGTAAATAAGCGAAGAACAATATATGGAAAGCTCGAAGGCAGTGGATCGGTGATAGAGAATTATGCCGGATGTGGTTCATCATGTAACAGTCATAACCTAGGGTGACATAGAACTAACTCCAGTTCATCAATGTAATGTAGGCATGTATTCCGAATATAGTCATACGTGCTTATGGAAAAGAACTTGCATGGCATCTTTTGTCCTACTCTCCCGTGGCAGCGGGATCCTATTGGAAACTAAGGGATATTAAGGCCTCCTTTTAATAGAGTACCGGACCAAAGCATTAACACATAGTGAATACATGAACTCCTCAAACTACGGTCATCACCGGGAGTGGTCCCGATTATTGTCACTTCGGGGTTGCCGGATCATAACACATAGTAGGTGACTATAGACTTGCAAGATAGGATCAAGAACTCTCATATATTGATGAAACATAATAGGTTTAGATCTGAAATCATGGCACTTGGGCCCTAGTGACAAGCATTAAGCATAGCAAAGTCATAGCAACATCAATCTCAGAACATAGTGGATACTAGGGATCAAACCCTAACAAAACTAACTTGATTACACGATAAATCTCATCCAACCCATCACCATCCAGCAAGCCTATGATGGAATTACTCACGCACGGCGGTGAGCATCATGAAATTGGTGATGCAAGATGGTTGATGATGACGATGGCGACGGATTCCCCTCTCCGGAGCCCCGAACGGACTCCAGATCAGCCCTCCCGAGAGAGTTTAGGGCTTGGCGGCGGCTCCATACCCTAAGACGCGATGAATCCTTCTCCCTGGGTTTTTTCTCCCCAAAAGTGAATATATGGAGTCAGGGTTGAGGTCGGTGGAGCGTCAGGGGGCCCACGAGGCAGGGGGCGCGCCCAGGGGGTAGGGCGCGCCCCCCACCCTCATGGACAGGTGGAGGCCCCCCTGACGTGGATATTTCTTCCAGTATTTTTTTATATATTCCAAAATAATTCTTCATTGATTTTCAGGTCATTCCAAGAACTTTTATTTCTACACAAAAATAACACCATGGCAATTCTGCTGAAAACAGCGTCAGTCCGGGTTAGTTCCATTCAAATCATGCAAGTTAGAGTCCAAAACAAGGGCAAAAGTGTTTGGAAAAGTAGATACGATGGAGATGTATCATAAAGCAAAGGGAAAAACTTTGGCTGCAATAATAAATCACTGTCGGTCTTTGTAGATGGCACAATAGGTTGACCGATATGTCCTATAACAGTTTTGTTGCTAACAAGTAAATTATCCTTCATCATTGGTCTTTCAAAATTACTCATAAGATTTTTCCTAATAGATGCATCAACAATAAAGTTGTGACCAAATCTGAAAATAGGTAAATCACTTCGTAGACATACCTCTTCATACACGTTGGGATAGTGTGATGGTCGTATCACTTGAATAATACTATGTTCCACTTTTCAATAACTCTCCAATGCCTTGGCATCCTCTTTTTCTTCGATAGATTCGGTACACATACTATTTGATTCAGCTTTTTCAATAACCGAATTTTCTTTGTTACATGAATCAATACTTTTCTCTTTTTGATTTTGCAAGGCTTCTCACTCTTGTCTTAGTTTAGCCCACATCTCAGTTTGGCGAGTTTTAAAAAATTTCATCTCAATTTGCATCCACTCCTCATGAGATTCCACCCCCCCCCAATGCTTTGAGACTCTTTCGGCAATGAGGTGCCAAAACTTTGCAATTGTTTAGGGGGTACATTGGTTGCTACAGAACTAGGCGAATGCATCATTTGGACAACTCTTGCTTTTACAGCAACAAAGTCATGAGGCTTCCCGTCATCTATTAGTTCCTGGCAAATACCGTTGCACAAATCCCAAGAGAATGTAAGCTTTTTCTCAATTACCCAATCTGGATATGGTTGCCCCTTGATGCTTTTTGACTCTTTCGGCAATGAGATCTTGCCGAAATTCTGTAATTGTGTTGGGGGGACATGATATGCCACGATAGTAGGTGAAGGCATTTGTGCCCCTGTAGAAGTTTCACTTATTCGGCCATGACCATGAAGGTGCGGAGCCGAAATATGGATATCAACAGTTGAATATGGTGCCAGAAAATTAATAGCATGAGGTGTAGCATATGATGTTTGAGGGTAATTGGCCGAATAACTAGTAGTAGTATGGCCAATTCCCCTATCCACCGACATGTTTAGATTAACATACTGCAAGCTATTTGCCGATGAATAAAAAGTTGAAACACTTTGTTGCATCCTATTGGAAGTTCCTACATGGGGTGTCTCAACTTGATTAACCGAACTCATCATGTTGTTCATCGACATATAAATTTGTGGGGTTGCCGATGCATGGGAGTTGGGATACATATGTTGCATGTTGCTAAAATTATATGAAGTTGAAGCATGAAGATTATTCTGAATCGGCTGTTGCGCATAATTTGATGCATAATTGATAAAACTAGGGCTAGCCGACATATTCTGCTCATTAAGCGATCTAGCAACAACATATGCATTATTTGCATCTAAATAAGTGAATTGGGTATTCATGTTACCTTTGTAGATTGCAAACCCTAGATGACGATCTCTTCGTAGCAAGAACGGGTCGGAGACCGTTCAAAGCTTCGTCCCCAGCGGAATCTCCAAAAAGTGTGTTCGCACACGAACACGCCACCGTGTACCCTCGACACTGGGGGTGATGCACCGCAGCTCACGTCGAAGGAGACCCGTCCGGAAACGCGGTACGCAAGCAATCCGGCGGGCGCTTTTGAAGATCCGAACCCCACGCGTTCGGGAGGGACCGTTAGGGCACACGGTGGCTATAGGCTGCCCTAGGTCGGCCTGACCGCCCCTAGGGCCTCGAGGTTCGCCGCCCTGCGTTAAGAAGAACGAATGAAGAACGAGGAGAAGAAGAACTAGGGTTAAGGAGAAAAGATAAAAGATAAAAGGTGGTATATGATTGTTCGATTATGTGTTGTTCAATCGACCGTCACCCCTTAGTTATATAAAAGGCGGATGGACTTCCCGTATAAGAAAAGGTCTCCAAATAACGTCCAAATCATGTTCAAATCTTTCCAAAATTAACCAAACTCGGATTTAGGTAAGTCTGGAACATCAGTTCGGTTTTTAGGTCCCACAGGCCACAAACTACCTCAGATGAAGATAAGCCAAAAGGCAAATTTGACCGGTTCGACGAGACGAACAACTTTCGTGTGGAACGTTTTTCGATTCGAGGCCATCTCCAGGGACGAATCGATCGCACAAAACAGGATGTTACTCCCGCTACCCATCAGACACAGTGACATGGCCGCACTCAGGTGGACGTAACTTTTACATACGATCTCAGATTGATACGATTTTTATATCAAAATCGATCGTTTTGACGAGACGAAGACAACTCATGTATAATATGTTCCCATATAAGGCCGTATTAGGGGCGTAATCAGCCAAATATTATTCTGAATACAAATTGTCAGTATGTCGACCACAACTTCGGCCTTCAAGATGAGATCGGATGGCGATGGCCCAAACTTGAAAGATGCTCATATCGATAATACAAAAAAAATTATATAGACCACTTCTCCATTTGAGGCCATATTAATTAAGTTCTTGACCGTGCCAAAATTTGGTGTCAACAAATAGAAAACTATGAAAAAATGGAGAGTCGGTTACCTCAGGTTGTTCTTTATCTTTATAATGTCTATCTTGAGAATAAGGATTCCGATAATTGTGCTCAATTGCTAGAAAAATAATTCAACAAAATTTATGGCATAAAAACTTTGGATGATGGGCATGATTGCAATATTGCTAGTATGAATTCATTGAATATCCATGATGTTAATGATGATTGCATTAGTCATGATAATGATGTCTCGTATAAGAATGTCAATTTTTGCGGAGTGAATTGGGAGTGCAATTGCACACCAAAAAGGAAGGATAGATTTTGTAAGAAGCTTCAATATTTAGAAACGAAAAAGTTGCAAGAGATGCTAGATGATTGTGCTAAAAGATTTAATTTTTCTCGCCATCCTTGTAAACTTTGCAATGAACGTGGTCATTTAAATCTCCAATGCAAATTGTTTCATGATCAAATCGTGTCCAAAAATTGTGATGAATTGATTACCCTTGAGCATCATAAGGAGCTTAGTCTTCTTTTGGGGTATGAAGAAATGAAACATATAACTGAGGGTGTTCCAAAATTTAATCTCAAGAGATTTCTTGATTTTGATCTAGAGGAAATTTATATGTTTTGTGCGGTAAATTGCATTAAGAATCCTTATATTGCCAACTATCTAAAGACAAGAAAACAAATAGAATATGAAGATAGTACTAATGAAAGGGAAAATATTTCCCAATACCCTTCTAGTGTTTATTATGATGAATCAGGTAACGAGGAGGAGCTTCCTATCCAATCAATCTCTTCAACAAGAAGCTCGAAAAAATTGATTAAACCCATACGTGAGGTGGTGAAGAAGAAAAGGAAAAGAAGGAGAACTATAGGTAAAAAGGGAACTCTCCCAAGTAATATTGCTCCTATCACCATTGTGCCTCATGAATGTGAATCAAGTATGTTGATGGAGGATGATAATATTGAGTATGGTTTTGTGATGCCTACTACTTGTTGTAATGATTGGGAAGACAATGATGTCTCTTATGATCTTGAAAATCTTTTTAGCACTTGTTTGGAAGAATATCATAATAATGTTTGCTATACTATTGGTGCCATTCATGCTATTGATAAGAATGATTGTGATTATATGCAAAACCACAAGCTTGGGGATGCTATATTTGATGAGTATGAAATGTTTGAAGATTTATTTGCTGGAAATGATGCTTGTCCTAAGCTTGGGGATGCTTTGCGTAATGAATATGATCCTTTGATTCCTTCTACTTTCGGTAAGAAAATTTATTCTAATAATAGCATGCCTCATTGAGGGAGTCCTGGATTAGGGGGTCTCCGGACAGCCGGACTATATCCTTTTGCCGGACTGTTGGGCTGTGAAGATACAAGATTGAAGACTTGGTCCTGTGTCCGGATGGGACTCTCCTTGGCGTGGAAGGCAAGCTTGGAAATATGGATATGTAGATCTCCTCTCGTGTAACCGACTTTGTGTAACCCTGTCCCCCTCCGGTGTCTATATAAACCGGAGGGTTTAGTCCACAGGACGACATAACATCATACCGTAGGTTAGCTTCTAGGGTTTAGCTTCTACGATCTCATGGTAGATCAACTCTTGTAATACTCATATCATCAAGAACAATCAAGAAGGACGTAGGGTATTACCTCCATCAAGAGGGCCCGAACATGGGTAAACATCGTGTCCCCTGCCTCCTGTTACCATCCGCCTTAGACGCACAGTTCGGGACCCCCTACCCGAGATCCGCCGGTTTTGACACCGACATTGGTGCTTTCATTGAGAGTTCCACGGTGCCGTCACCGTAAGGCTCGATGGCCCCTTTGGTCATCGGTAACTATGCGGTCCAGGGTGAGGTTTTCCTCCCCGGACAGATCTTCGTATTCGGCGGCTTCGCACTGCAGGCCAATTCGCTTGGCCATCTGTAACAGATCAAGAGCTACGCCCCTAGCCATCAGGTCAGGTTCGGAAACTTAAACTAAACTGTCGACATCCGCGGAGACTTGATCTTCGACGGCTTCGAGCCCATGTCACATGCGCCGCACAATCACGACGAGCATGACGTAACTCTGCCGTCGGACAGTGTTCGGCAGATCGCATCTGCAACTACTCCGGCCTTCAATCCGGAGCAAATTGCGCCATCCGAGGACAGAGGGATAGACCCTGCCATGGAGGCCGCACTCTCAGTGGCGATGGAGCCGGATACTGACTTCACCCCTTACGAGAGCCGTGTCGCCGAACCACTGGATTCGTCTCCGGCCATGGACTCCGAGCCGCCTGCATCCGTGCCTATCGAATCCGATTGGGCGCCGATCATGGAGTTCACCTCCGCGGATATCTTTCAGCACTCGCCTTTCGGCGATGTGCTAAATTCATTAAGGTCTCTCTCCTTGTCAGGATAACCTTGGCCGAACTATGTCCGGCTAGAATGGGATGCGGACGACGAAGAAATTCGCTGCCCACCCACCACCCACTTAGTAGCCACTGTCGATGATTTAACCGACATGCTCGACTTCGACTCCGAGGACATCGACGGTATGGACGACGATGCAGGAGACGAACAGGAACCACCGCCCACAGGGCGCTGGACAGCCACCTCATCATATGATATATACATGATGGACACCCCCAAAGAAGGCAATGGCGACGAGACAGCGGAGGATGACCCCTCCAAGAAATAACCCAAGCGCCGACGTCAGCGACGCCGCTCTAAGTCCCACCACACCAAAAGTAGTGATACTTGCACAAGAGAAAATAACACTCCAATCGACTCCAGAGGAAACGACGACCAGATCGACCCAGCGGCAAAGCACGACGAAACTGCAAACGGCGAAAACAGTACGGATCTGATGTCCGAACACGGCGACGCCGAGGATAAGCCTCATCAAACCCCCTCTGGGGAGGAAAATAGTCCGGAGGAAGATGCACACATCATCCCGGAAACGCACTTGGAACAAGAGAGCCTTCGCAGAAGGCTTATTGCCACAACGAGGAGTCTGAAGAAGCAGAAGCAAAGGCTTAAGGCCACACAAAATACACTCAACAGCAGGTGGAACAAAGTGCTCGACAATGAAGAAAAGTATGGTGGAAGTTACCACACAAAGAGCTATCCAAAGCGCAAGCTATTACCTGAATTCGACGATGAGGCCTTAGAGCCCACACAGTCGAAAAATGAAATGGCCAATCGGCCGGATCAACCACCTTGTGACCGCGATAGAGCGGCTAACAAGGTCGCACATAAGTCAACACACAATCTACGTGAGGACTTGCGCAAAAAATCTGGTACGACCAGATCCATCTATGGATCTAGGAAGCGCGCTCCGGCACAAAATCAAACCGAATACTACAACCGTCCGAACGCCATGGTACATCCAAATACATGGGTGCCGCACACCCCCTATGTTTCACCGATGAGGTGCTGGACCATGAATTCCTAGAAGGATTCAAACCAGTGAACATAGAGGCGTACGACGGGAGCACAGACCCTGGGGTCTGGATTGAGGACTTTATCCTCCATATCCATATGGCTCGCGGAGACAATCTCCATGCCATCAAGTACTTGCCCCTCAAGCTTAAAGGACCAACTCGGCAATGGCTGAAAATCCTCCCCGAAAACTCAATTGGAAGTTGGGAGGAGCTCGAGGATGCTTTCCGGGCTAATTTTGAAGGGACCTATGTCTGACCTCTGGATGCAGACAATTTAAGTCATACAATTCAGCCCGGAGAGTCGGCCCGAAAGCTTTGGAATAGGTTTCTCACTAAGAAGAACCAAATCGTCGACTGCCCGGATGCCGAGGCCTTAGCAGCTTTCAAGCACAGCGTCCGAGACGAATGGCTCGCTAGACACCTCGGCGAAGAAAAACCAAGAATAATGGCAGCCCTGACAAGCCTCGTGACCCGCTTTTGCGCGGGCGAAGATAGCTGGTTAGCCCGCAGTAGCACCAGCAACCCAAGCACATCTAAAGTCAGGGATGGCAATGGAAAACCACGACGCAATAAAAACAAGCATCGAAATAAAGAAGATGGCCCAGATAATACGGCGGTAAACACCGGATTCAGGGGCTCTCGACCAGGTCAGCGGAAAAAGCCTTTCAAAGGCAGCAGAGATGGACCGTCTGGCCTAAACAGGATTCTTGACAAACTATGTCAGATTCATGGCATCCCTGATAAACCTGCAAATCACACCCACAGAGAATGCTGGGTCTCCAAGCAGGCCGGTAAGCTAAATGCCGAACACAATGGGGGGGAGACACCAAGCAAAGACGAGGACGAACCTCGCTAGCAAAGCACTAGAGGACAGAAAAAAATCCCACCAGAGGTTAAAACAGTAAACATGATCCATGCGACGAAGAGGAGAAGAAAACATGCACTACGAGATATACGCGCCATAGGGCCCATCACCCCTAAGTTCAACCCCTGGTTGGCCTGCCCGATCACTTTTGATCGCGGGGATCACGCGACAAGCATCCGGCATGAAGGATTGGCTGTCTTGGTGTTAGACCCAATAATAAACGGATACCATCTCACACGAGTCCTTATGGACGGCGGCAGTGGTCTAAATCTGATATATCAGGACACAGTCCGCAAAATGAGGATAGACCCGACAAAAATAAGCCACAATAATACTACCTTCAAGGGAGTAATACCAGGCCCAGAGGCCCGCTGTACGGGCTCTCTATTACTAGAGGATGTAATCGGTTCTCCCGACAACTTCCGAAGCGAAAAGTTAACTTTCTACATCACTCCATTCTGAAGTGGCTATCAACCACTACTCGAAAGAGCGGCTTTCGCTCGTTTTAATGCAGTACCGCATTACGCTTCTCTCAAGCTTAAGATGCCCAGTCCACGTGGCACCATCACAGTTATTGAGCGTTCTCTACGCGCGGAAGAATGTGCGGCGGCTTTAACAGCCGAACACTAGAGGGCCTCACCAACCAGAATAAATGACAGATCGTCAAGACCACGGACACGGTTAGACGAGTCAGGCGCATCACCACACATACATGAGATTGGTTTGATGGTTAAACCCCCATAGACGGTACCAGGGGCTTCCCGCGTGTAATCAGGGCTAGTTCGGCTCAACTTGACTTATCTTGAATTTTAATGGTTTATTGATAATAACCAATTTTCTGGCACGGCAACTTTCACCTAAGTTCTTCTCTTTTACAGATGACAATTGTGCTACACCCGTCCCGGACACGGCACAACGGAGACACAGGCGCAGACGTGCAGCAGGGACCCGCTCAAAGGTTTCTTTTCAGATTAAGACCCTGCGTAAACTTTTTTACTGTCTCTTGTTGTTCACATCCTCCGGATACTCAATACAACCGAGAAGGATGCTGACGTTATTGGCATGTGGCCACGTCAGGATATTGCACATACCTGGACACTCGGGGTTTATTATTAAGGGCATTGTTCAGCCCGGCATATGTTATAAAGACCGAATACCTTAGGGAGTGTTCGGCGTCGCGAGTTTGGCCTTATATGCATCAGCTCCGAATCATGTCTTTGGTCAAATGTTGTGTTTGCCCGGCTCCCATGTTTTGGTACCTTATGTTCCGCTATATCGGCTAAGGTAGCACTGGGAGAACTACTGCGATTGTGCCCTGGTTCATCCGGATGAGCACCTCAGTAGAGAAAGCCGAAAACTGATTGTCATGATAAAGCGCGAGACTGCTCAACCACTCGATGACTTAGCGGAATCTTGGGATTCCTCCGCATTAACGAAGGGCCGTTTCCCGGTCATGTACGTACGCGCCCCGTCTTCGGACGAGCGCAGAAGTGCCAGGGGCTATATAGTAGTCCCACCGTCAAACTCCTATGGCTAAGTGAAAGTGTTAAAGCAATATAGTCCGATTGCCTCGTTCGCTGCGCTATCACCTCCTTCATGGACCAAGACATTGGATCAAGTGTGAATACATGTTTTTTGCGAACACCCCCGCATTATATGCGTGGGGGCTGAAGCCGACGACTGCAAACTTTCAGGTTATATACATATATACATAAACGGCCGCACAGGAGGCATCATAATACTTTCAGGCAAAAGTATAAACACAGCCTTTATAATTCAATAAAACATTGTTTTTACAATGGGAATACATGTCACTAGAACATAATATTCTTCGAGCACTGAGCCTCTATCGAACGAGCGCCTTCAAGGACTTCTTCAAAGTAGTGCTCTGCAGCTACTCGGCCCACGGTCGAACCCTGTGTTGCAATAGTGGTGGCCTCCATCTCTGCCCAGTATGTCTTGACACGGGCAAGTGCCATCCGCGCACCCTCTATGCACGCTGATCTCTTCATAGCGTCGATGTGCGGCACAGCACCAAGGAATTGTTGCACTAAACTAAAATAACTATTCGGCCTTGGCCCTTCAGGCCACAGATGATCTACAATAGACCTCATCGCAAGTCCGGACAACCTATGGAAGTCGGCCCACTCGTCCATTCGCTCATTCAACAGCAGCGGACGCACTGGAGCATGGAACTATGACCAGAACAGCTTTTCCACTTCACGATCTTTTTGATCCTTGAAGTACTCGGCCGCATAAGCGGCACTTGCTGCCAAATCCACGTATGCGTCTGCAGAACTCCATAGTTGATCAAGATGGGCATACTTCGGATCTCCGAACCTAGTCCGCAACAAAAAGGGCTTCCCAGCCGCGATATCTCCAGCTTGACGCAGCTCCTCCTTCGTCGCTCTGATTTTGGAGCGGGCTTCCTTGGCTACTACCATGGCCTTCTCCAGGTCCGTCGCCTTCGCTCGGTTTTCTTTTTCAAGAAGCTGGTAACGGTCAGCGGCATCTTTCAACTCCACAGCCATCTTGGCTATTCTTTCCTTGCTTTGGCAATGCGCGACCTGTTCGGCCCTCAGCTCTTCGACTACCTTTGGCTTGTTCCTTGGCTCGGGCAAGTTCCGCCCGAAGGGTCTCCATGGTGGCAGCTCCATCTGCAGTCACAACATATTAAAGATACTGGCATCATGCTCCTATTACTATGTGTTGATCACCAGAGAAATCACATACCCCGTGCCTCGTCAAGCCACTTGTTGACAAGCACGATGTCGGCATCTGCCGCATCAAGTTGCCGCTTCAGCTCGGCAAACTCATCAGTCCGGCTAGCCACCGGACCTTCAACCACCTGCACATGAAGGCAGCCTGATTATTACCTGGGACTATGATCCTCTGTTTGCCGCCGTCCTCGACGGCAACCAGAGTCTCAGGGGCTACTATCTGCATAGGGCACACCTAATGTGTGCGGTACTATCAAAAACATACACTATTTCACATACCTCAAAGCCTTTCAGCAGACTCATAAAACCTTCATGCAACCCACTTTCGGCAGATGAAGTCCTTTCAATTACCATACCCATTAGCATACGATGCGCTTCTGAGATGGCTGCTTGCTCCAGAAGATCCTTCAGTGCGTCCGACCGCACACTGTACGGTTCCGGACTCTTTCTGTTGCTCTCTTTAGGAGCCGAATACTGAGGCCTTTGGGTGGCCAAAGGATTACCCTCTGGCCTTGGCGGATTAGGAGAAACCCTCCGCGACGACACTTCAGGGTCGCCCGCCTCATGAGGTGGGGTGGCAGGGGGAGGTGTTTCGCTCTCCATCATCTCCGGAAGAAGATCCCCCGAAGACGAACTCTCTCGAGAAGGGCTACGATCTGAACTACAAGATATAAGCTTTGGTTATTGTCTTCAGAAGT
The DNA here is from genome assembly GCF_056163025.1 of Triticum urartu. Lineage (NCBI taxonomy): Eukaryota > Viridiplantae > Streptophyta > Magnoliopsida > Poales > Poaceae > Triticum > Triticum urartu. Next base: position 710,997,601 of record NC_141874.1, read on the forward strand.
AAGGTAGGATATTTTCACTATTAAGTACTTTTTGTTTACTTACAGCTCGGTCGAGGGCTGATCCCCTTGCGGGCACTGTGCGGCAAGAGTACCCTCCAAGACGGGACCCTCTGGCGAAGATTTCTTCGCCCGTTTGAAAACCTTTGTTTCCGGGTCTTCAGAGGTGTTCCTCTTCCTTTCCTGGGGAGAGGGAATTTTAGATTCTTCTCCCTGGTAATCCTCCTTCGCGGAGGCGCTAATTCCCCCGGTTTGGATGAATGATGAGTGAGGCCTACTTTTAGCCTCTTTATTCCCCCCTTTATCTTCCCCTGAGGGCGCCTGATAAGACACCGGCTCGAGCATCCTGACTAGTACTGGATTGGCCAAGCCTTCGGGAAGGGGGCCGAACACCTGATCATCTTTGCCTTTGTTATCCAGTCCTGGTCAAAGAGCGACTTTTCATAATGATGTTATGATAAATAAAAAGACAGCGTGTTCGGCCATGGGATTACTTACTTGGGTATCGGGGCGATTACAGCTCAGAGACGCATCCTCGGTGGTGTCCGGACACCCTATTTGGGGTCCGAAGAACAATTTGTGCACCTCTTCGAGCGTCATGCCGAGGAAATGCTGAATAGTTTGCGGTCCTTCCGGGTTGAATTCCCACATACGGAGGGGTCGACGTTTGCAAGGCTGGACTCGACGAACTAGCATGACTTGCGTTACCATGACTAGGCTGACATCTCTCTCAAGGAGATCTCAGATGCGACTCTGCAATATCGACACATCATTTACTGGCCCCTAGTTCAGCCCCTTGTTGATCCATGACATCAGTTGTGGCGGAGGGCCCAAGCGAAAGGCAGGGGCGGCTACCCACTTGGCACTTCGAGGAGCTGTGATGTAAAATCACTCTCGTTGCCATAAACTGGACACCTCTGGGAACGAACCCTCTGGCCATGGAACGTCAGCGCTTTTTCTTATCACGGCACCTCCACAATCTGTGTGTCGCCCCTCGATCATCTTCGGCTTCACATTGAAAGTCTTGAGCCATAGGCCGAAGTGTGGGGTAATGCGGAGGAAGGCCTCACACACGACGATGAACGAAGAGATGTGAAGGAGGGAATCCGGGGCTAGATCATGAAAATCCAGCCCATAATAGAACATGAGCCCCTTAACAAAGGGATCCAGAGCGAGGCCTAGCCCTCGGAGGAAGTGAGAGATGAACACAACACTCTCGTTGGGTTCGGGAGTGGCGATGACCTGCCCTCAGGCAAGCAGCCTGTGCGAGATTTCGGCGGCCAGATACCTGGCCTCTCTCAGCTTCTTGATGTCCTCCTCTGTGACAGAGGAAGGCATCCACCGACCTTGGAGGTTGGATCCGGACATGGTTGAAGGGCCGAAGCGCCTAACCTGAGCCTTGGGTGTTGGAACTCGAGGCGGGGGAAGGATTCGATTGAGCACGAGAGGGAAAAAAGGACAGGCCTTAGCCTCTTTATAAAGAGGGTGAATATCAAGCGTCCTCCTCGTGGCCGTTTGGGACTTGCCTAAAATCGAGGAGTCATACCAACAGGCACGATTGGGTTACCCATGTCCGTATTGATGAGAATCCCGTAATAAGGGGGACACGATCTCTGCTTTGACAAGACATGTCAGGAAAACTGCCTTGCGATATGTGCAGTGCTGGTTGAGAAAAACGGCTCGAATAATGACCGGGTCATGACATGATGTCATGCTATCAAAACATGACAGCAGATTAGATTTGTGGAAATATTATTCTCTCTACGGTGGTATGTGGAACTTGTTTTGCAGAGCCGGACACTATCCTTGTGTTCAAAATCTTATATGGAGTATTCAGAAGAAGAACCCGCCTTGCAATGCCGAAGACAAAACTGCGCGCCGGACTCATCGTCATTGAAGCCTGGTACAGGGGCTACTAAGGGAGTCCTGGATTAGGGGGTCTCTGGACAGCCGGACTGTTGGGCTGTGAAGATACAAGATTGAAGACTTCGTCCCGTGTCTGAATGGGACTCTCCTTGGCGTGGAAGGCAAGCTTGGCAATACGGATATGTAGATCTCCTCCCTTGTAACCGACTTTGTGTAACCCTAGCCCCCTCCGGTGTCTATATAAACCGGAGGGTTTAGTCCATAGGACGACATACAATCATACCATGGGCTAGCTTCTAGGGTTTAGCCTCTACGATCTCGTGGTAGATCAACTCTTGTAATACTCATATTATCAAGAACAATCAAGCAGGACGTAGGGTATTACCTCCATCAAGTGGGCCCGAACCTGGGTAAACATCATGTCCCCTGCCTCCTGTTACCATCTGCCTTAGACGCACAGTTCGGGACCCCCTACCCGAGATCCGCCGGTTTTGACACCGACACTCATATTTATGATGATTACATTAATGAAAGTGGATTTGGAGAGGTCAGGACTTTATTTGGTGATACATCCACTATTTTGGAAGAGGTTTCAATTGACTATGACAATAAAGTTGCTATCTATGATAATTATTATGATGACATGTGTGCCATAAATAGTAATAAATCTTCTATGCTTGTGCCTCATGAAAAGAGTGTTGTTTGTGATGGTTATATTGTTGAATCCATTCATGATGTTTCTGAAAATTATTACGAGAGAGGAACATATGCTCTTACATATTTGAATAATATCAAGTTTCTTCTGTGTGTGTTGATTGTTTTGAAGTTGTACTTGTTTTTCCTTCCTATGCTAGTTGGTTCTTGTTCTCTTGGATTGCTTGCTCACAAAATCCCCAAACATAGGAAGTGGGTTAGGCTTAAATGTGTTCGATATATTTCTCATGATGCTCCCTTTGTGTTTCAATTATTTACTTCTATGTAAGCATCATTCAAAATTGTCATGCCTAGCTGTTTTTATGTGTTCACTTTATTAAGATACTACAGTAATCATGTTTTATAGCTTTTGTTTCAATAAAGTGCCAATCAAAGCCTTTGGGATAGTGTGGATGATAGTTGTCTTGAATCTGTGCAAAAACAGAAACTTTTGCGTTCAGTCCAGGAATTTTCAACATTCACTAGAACGTGCGTTTGATCTGAAGTTTTTACAGGTGATAGATATAAAAATTCCCTACGTTTTCCTAATTTTTCAGAATTTGTGGAGTAGCAGAAGTAGGGTTGAAGTACAGATTACTACAGACTGTTCTGTTTTTGACAGATTTTGTTTTCAATGCATAGTTGGCTTGTTTTCTAGTTTCTATGGCTTATATTGTGATGTCTACTACACAACCTTCTTATTGTAGACGTTGTTGGGCCTCCAAGTGTAGAGGTTTGTAGGATAGTAGCAAATTTCCCTCAAGTGGATGACCTAAGGTTTATCAATCCGTAGGAGGCGTAGGATGAAGATGGTCTCTCTCAAGCAACCCTGCAACCAAATAACAAAGAGTCTCTTGTGTCCCCAACACACCCAATACAATGGTAAATTGTATCGGTGCACTAGTTCGGCGAAGAGATGGTGATACAAGTGGTATATGGATGGTAGATAAAGGTTTATGTAATCTGAAAATATAAAAACAGCAAGGTAACTAATGATAAAAGTGAGCACAAACGGTATTGCAATGCGTTGAAACAAGGTCTAGGGTTCATACTTTCACTAGTGCAAGTTCTCTCAACAATAATAACATAATTGAATCATATAACTATCCCTCAACATGCAACAAAGAGTCACTCCAAAGTCACTAATAGCGGAGAACAAACGAAGAGATTATGGTAGGGTACAAAACCACCTCAAAGTTATTCTTTCTGATCGATCTATTCAAGAGTCCATAGTAAAATAACATGAAGCTATTCTTTCCATTCAATCTATCCTAGAGTTCGTACTAGAATAACACCTTAAGACAGAAATCAACCAAAACCCTAATGTCACCTAGATACTCCAATGTCACCTCAAGTATCCGTGGGTATGATTATACGATATGCATCACACAATCTCAGATTCATCTATTCAAACCAACACAAAGTACTTCAAAGAGTGCCCCAAAGATTCTACCGGGGAGTCAAGACGAAAACGTGTGCCAACCCCTATGCATAGGCTCATGGGCGGAACCCACAAGTTGATCACCAAAACATACATCAAGTGGATCAAATCCTTAAAGACTCAATCCGATAAGATAACTTCAAAGGGAAAACTCAATCCATTACAAGAGAGTATAGGGGGAGAAACATCATAAGATCCAACTATAATAACAAAGCTCGCGATACATCAAGATCGTACCACCTCAAGAACACGAGAGAGAGAGAGGTCAAACACATAGCTACTGGTACATACCCTCAGCCCCGAGGGAGAACTACTCCCTCCTCGTCATGGAGAGCACCGGGATGATGAAGATGGCCACCGGAGAGGGATTGCCCCCTCCGGCAGGGTGCAGGAACGGGTCTAGATTGGTTTTTGGTGGCTGTGGAGGCTTTTGGCGGCGGAACTCCCGATCTATTGTGCTCCTCTAAGTTTTTAGGGTATATGGGTATATATAGGAGGAAGAAGTGCGTCGGTGGATCTCCGGGCTGTCCACGAGGCAGAGGGGCGCGCCCAGGGGGGTGGGCAGCCCGGGACTCTCCTGGTCCATCTCCGATACTCCGTGGGCTTCTTCTGGTCCAAAAATAAGTTCCATGAAGTTTCAGGTCAATTGGACTCCGTTTGATTTTCCTTTTCTGCGATACTCTAAAATAAGGAAAAACAGAAACTGGCACTGGGCTCTAGGTTAATAGGTTAGTCCCAAAAATAATATAAAAGTGTATAATAAAGCCCATAAACATCCAAAACAGATAATATAATAGCATGGAACAATCAAAAATTATAGATACGTTGGAGACGTATCATATTGCTCAATATAAATTGTAGAAATGATGAGGTATAGTAAGCATTGTGTGAGAAAAATTATGAATCTTTCCTTTATCAGTACCAACATGGATGATTTGTCTTTATCGTACTAACCTATCTAACGAAGTTCCTAAAGTTTTGTGTGATTGAAGTTTTCAAGTTTTAGGTGAGATATCGATATGAGGAGAATAAGAAGTGACAAGACCCTAAGCTTGGGGATGCCCAAGGCGCCCCCAAGTTAATATCCAAGGAATATCCAAGCAACTAAGATTGGGGATGCCCCGAAAGGCATCCCCCCTTTCGTCATTAACATTATCGGTAACCTCACTTGGAGCTATATTTTCATTCATCACATGATATGTGTTTTCCTTGAAGCATCATTTTCTTTTGCAAGGATTTGCTTGCTGTTATTCATAATAATGTTTTACATCTTTTATTTCAATAAAAATGTCAAATATAGCCTTTACTATGCTTATTTTGCAAGTCTACATGTTGCTGTTTGAAAACAGAAAGTTTATCACTGTTTCAAAAATTCTCGAGAAAAGTCAGAATGCGATAAAATGTTGAAATTTTTTGCACAATAAGCTCTGATAAATTTTCTACAGTGTGTTAAATTTTCATAATTTTTGGAGTTAAAGAAGTATTGATACTCTTGCATTCTTTATAGACTGTACTGTTTTGGCAGATTGCTGTTATGATTGCATTGTTTGCATATGTTTGCTTGTTTAATGATTCTATTTGAGGATAGCAGTATTAAATATGCAAACGCATTTAGTATGCAATGTTGAATAATAATTTTAGTGATTTGCTACAATAGATAATGATAAGTTTTTTGAATTGGTTTATACTAACTTATCTCACGAGTTCTTGTTGAGTTTTGTGTGGATGAAGTTTTTAAGATTTAGGGAAACCGTGATATAAAAGGAATTAAGGAGACACAAAATCTCAAGCTTGGGGACGCCCAAGGCATCCTAAGATAATATTTCAAGAAGACTCAAGCATCTAAGCTTGGGGATGCCCCGGTAGGCATCCCCCCTTTCTTCATCAACAATTATCGGTTAGTATCGGTTGAGCCTAAGTTTTTGCTTCTTCACATGAGTTGTGCTATTCTTATAATTTCATTTATTTTGTTTTGCTTGCTGTTTTAATAAGATACTTAGATCTGAAAGTTTTTAAATAAAAGATAGTCCTCACATAGCTACCCCTTCACTTAACTACTCGCTTGATCTTCACTTATATCTTTCAGAGTAGTTAGTCATTTGCTCTAGTGCTTCACTTATATCTTTTTGAGAACGGTGTGCTTTGTTATCTTCGAAGAAATTCTCTCATGCTTCACTTAGATTAATTTGAGAGAAATAAATATGATGCTCATGTTCTTCACTTATATTTGTTTGAGCTTATTCAAAGCAACATATGAAACTAGTTCCAAAGTGATAGATATCCAAGGAGGATACAATAAAAACTTTCATTAAGATCATTGGACGAAGTAAACTTGATTCCTTGTAATAGTTTTGAGACATGTTGATATAATATGTGAGTCATGTTGATGAGTAATTATGCTTTAGTAAGAATATTGGTGTTAAGGTTTGTGATTTCCTATGAAAGCACGAAAGTCAATAGTTATGCAATGAAATTACATCCTACTTGTGGTGCATTATTCGGTGTTAGTTATGCTTAATGCTCGCTTATGAGATTTTTCGTTTCTTGGTTGGATGCTTCTCAATCTTTTTCTAGCCTTCACTACTTGTGCATCCAAATCCTTTAAACCAGTTTTGCCACATGAGTCCATCTCTAATTTTTCACAATAAACTTCTCTTGTGTGTGCTCGTACCGCTCATGAAACGGTAGGGGGTGGCTGATATGTTTCCATGCTAGATGTGTTATTCTCAAGATGAGTGTTTATTCACTTGTCATTGCACGAGAGTACGGCAAAGGTATTAGGGATGCTCAGTCCCAGAATGAAAAATGAATTCACTTTTTGTTGTCAAATAATAAATTCATTGGTAAGTGTTGGTATGGAAGGCACCTGTGGATACGGTTAGCCATGGAAAGTGAAAGTATGGTGGAAAAAGGAATAAACTTTATTTTCTGTTTAGGAAGCGCCTATGATATATCTAGCATGGAAAGTATTCGGAACTATTTGATCGTTTTCTTTGACAGGAAAAACATGTCACCCAAAATGTTTTATCTCTATCTTTTTTGCTTTGAGCTCTGGCACCTCTACAAATCCCTACTTCCCTCCGCGAAGGGCCTTTCTATTTACTTTATGCAATTTTTATTTTTACTTGAGTCTCAATCTTGTATTATAAAGCACCAACTAAGGGGCACTATGATCGGATTTGAGCATTGGGTGTAGCTAATATGCGAGTGTGTTTCATGAATGGATCAATGACTGAGCATAATGGGCTAGGGATAACTTGCTTTAGTGTTGATATTTTGAAAGACATGGTTGCTTGTTGATATGCTTGAGTAAGTCCTCATGTCAAAACTAGCCTATTGCTTTGAACCATATAAAATTCCAAATGTCCATGCTACAAAAAGAAAGAATATGGGATGAACATGTTAGGCAACATTCCACATCAAAAAAATCTGTTTTTATCATTTACTTGCTCGAGGACGAGCAGGAATTAAGCTTGGGGATGCTGATACGTCATCAATGTATCTATAATTTTTGATTGTTCCATGCTGTTATATTATCATAAGCTCCGTTAGTATAAGAAAATAAATCACCACTTTTGGTACTGTTGTGAACTCATTCTTTATTTATATTGGTGTAATATCTATTGTATTCCAACTTCTCCATGGTTCATATTGATACGTCCATTTTGCATTATGTTTTCCTACTATTATTTATGATGTTTTTATCCATAATAATGCTTTTTGGAGTAATTCTAATGCCTTTTCTCTCATAATATGCAAGGTATACACAAAGAGGGAGAATTCCGGCTGCTGGAAATCTGGACCTGGAAAAGCTATGTCAGGCTACCTATTCTGCACAACTCCAAACAAGCTGAAACTTCACGGAGATTTTTTATCAAATATATGATGAATATTGGAGCAAATAACTACCATAGGGGCCCACCAGGTGGCACAACCCACCTAGGCGCGCCCTGGTGGGTTGTGCTCACCCAGGCCCACCTTCAGTGCCCATCTTCTAGTATATAAGTCATTTTGACCTAGAAAAAAATAAAGAGAGGACTTTCGAGATAGAGCGCCGCCATCTCAAGGAAGAACTTGGGCAAGAGCACTTTTTCCCTTCAGCGGAGCGATTCCATCGGGGAACTTCCCTCACCGAGGGGGAAATCATCGTCATCATCACCAACAACTCTCCCATCTTGGGGAGGGCAATCTACATCAACATCTTCAACAACACCATCTCATCTCAAACCCTAGTTCATCTCTTGAGTTCAATCTTGTTACCGAAACTATAGATTGGTGCTTGTGGGTGACTAGTAGTGTTGATTACATCTTGTAGTTGATTACTATATGGTTTATTTGGTGGAAGATTATATGTTCAGATCCAATATGCTATTTAATACACCTCTGTAACATCCCAAATTTTGTAATTTGGAATGTTATACATTAGATCATCATGCATATCATATTTTCTTGCATTTTGGTTGATCCTAGAAATTTCACGCAACTCAAGGACCCATGGAGAGAGTTGGAGATTTCGTTATTTTCATATTTGAGAGTTTTCTCAAATTTGAAAAGAGGATCAATTGATTTATTTATTTCACCTTCAATAATTTTTCCGATATCAAAAATATAAGAGAGGGAATAATATGACTTTCCCAAATTTAGGAAAAATGAAGATTTAATGAATAAATCAAATGTTGGTTTTTCCGGAGTTTTGTTTGCTTTTTATTTGGATAGGGAAAAATGCGCGGTTTCAAAAATTGCATTTTAGGCCCGGAGAAAAGTTCATTTTGTTCGACTCATTTTTAGGAGTCGGGGAAAATTTACTTTAGAAATTTTGGAGCTCGTTTAGATTTTCTTTCTTTTGTTTTTCTGCGCGCGTAACCGATTTAAAAAAAAGGGCAGCTCCCGCGCGCCAGGCCAGCCGGGCCAAGGCCCAGCCAGCCGCCACCGCCCCAGCCTCGCGCGAGCCGAGTCCCAGCGGGACTCCAGCCGTCGCCGCCCCTTGCCTTGCCCCTTGGCCAAGAAAGCACCCCCCCTCCTAGTATAAATACCCAAGCACCCCCCCCTCTCCACCCCAAGCCGCCGCCGCCTATAGCCGCCAGCCCCGCCGCCTATAGCCGCCGCCGCCTCTAGCTGCTGCCGCCGCCCTTGCACCCCGCCGCCGCCGGAGGTAGCCCCGCGCCGCGCCTCTTTTTCTTCCCCGGTTCGGTTTTTCTTAAGAGAACCATTCCGTTTCTTTTCTTTTCTTCCGGTTTTTGTTTCGGTTTTCTTCCGAAACCCTAGATCAGTTTTCCGTTTCTTTTTCGGTTTCTTTTCCGAAAACCCTGGATCCGTTTTCGTTCTTCTTTCGGACCGTTCGTCTCAACGAACGTGATCACCGATTATTCCTCGGTTAACGACGCCCGTTCGTTTAACCGTTCGTCTCTTTCTTTTCGTCGGATTTATTCCGCGATCGCGATCTCAGATCTGATCTTCGCTCTAGTCTTTCTTCCTGCTCGTTTATCGGAATCAGGTGATTCAAGCGCCTGGAGTTTCGTTTCGAAACCACCGTTCCGTCTAATCAACTTAAACAAGTTTTTGCCCCGGTAAAATTTGACCTAGTTTCAACTTGCTAGAACCGAGTTGGTTTCTTCCGCCGTTTGTTTTCTGTTTCTTTGTTCGGTTCGTTCTTTCTTTGCAACCGGAGTTCTTAAGTTGAACTTTCTGGTTCATTCTCTTGTTCGAGTTTTACCTGTGCATTAGATGAGTACTTATTGTGTGCTTGTTGTTTGTCTGCGATAGATCACCCGGATTGCGCCGCTTGTTACTTCGAAACCCTAGGTCTCGCGGATCATCAGCAAGGCAAGTAACACTTTGATCATACCTTTTCTACAACCCATGTTTTATTGCATTAGACCAATCCTCTCACATTGCATGATTAGGATCTAATTAAACTGTGGGATGGGAAGTAGATGAGGTAGTACCTATTACCTGTATTATTATGAAACCTTTGGGAGTTACTTCTACGTTTGCTTTTTATGCCATGCTATGCTAGTAGACGTGGATTGGGTGAGTGATATCCATGACAGATGTGAGTATTGTTAATTAATGGTTTATCTAAGGTGGCAACTTAAACACACATCTGGGTGGATTGAGGCACCTGATGTCTATCAGGACTTGCCTGTTTTATTTTGGACCGCCACCCAGGCTCAAAGGGATCATAAGATAATTCATGCTAGTAACTTCCGTGTGCATCCACATGCTACTATGGGCTCTGGCATAGTTGACTAAGTTGTGCGAACTCTTACGGGGTGGACTAGCAGATGTAGGGGTTGTAGGTGGTACGGTCTACCCCACATGTAAGGTGCTAGCGCTTCTGAAAGACTATGTCTCGGTCATCCGTTTCTCAAACACCATGTAGTGCGAGAAAACAAGCGGAGGCGATCGAGTCATGTGGGGAAAAGTGCGCAAACCTCTGCAGAGTGTATAAACTAATCATGATTAGCCGTGTCCCCGGTTATGGACAACATGAGTATCTAGTACTTGAATATCATGTGAATCTCAACATGTTACTTCTAATTAATATTGTTGGGTTTTAAATTACTTAATTGGGATCGGAATGCTGTCAACCATTTTTGATGTTTAACAACCACCTTGATAGTTAAATAAATTTATTCCTTTGCAGTAGGGAAAAATTGGCTTTACGCAAAACTGTAACCATAGAGCTTTCCACCAGCCATATATGCATATAGTATAGCTGTTTCATTCCATTACTCTCTATGTGTTACATTGCCAGCATATTCCATGTGCTGACCCGTTTTCGGGCTGCAACTTCTCATGTTGCAGACTTTTCAAACGACGAGTAAGGTGCTTTTAGGTCGTGGTTCTATACTCAGTGATGCCGTTGGAGTTGATGGACCCATTTATCTTCCGAGTCTTCCGCTGTTATCGACACTAGATGGCCTTAAGCCATATTTATTGTAATAAGTTCTCTTTGAGACAATGATGTAATAAGTGTGTGATTGCCACTCTGCTATAAATCCTTCGATGTACTGTGTGGTGTCAGCATTACTGATCCAGGGATGACACCTGAGCACAGAGCGCTTGATCCATTCGGGTCGGGTCGCGACAGAGATGGTATCAGAGCACACGCTGACTGTAGGACACGACCACTAAGTTAAAGCCATAGATCACCATTCTCTTCTCATTTTCTAACTCCTCATCTTTTCTACTCTATTAGGATGACGCACGCGAAGATTAAGTACGCTCAACCAGATGAAGGCACACCGTTTGGATTTCACCTGAAGGAAGTCACCAAGTACTTGAACATTGGATTACCAAGCTTCATGGGAACCTTCAACGCCACTCTGCCTGAAGAGGAGCGCTGGAATATTCAAGCTCACGTTCCGGGAAGGACATTCGCGCCAATCACGAAGCCCATAGATAGTGTTTTCAATGCACCAACCTGGAGTCTGGGGAAGAGCATGGCAGCTCATATCACCATAGGACGCATTGGAGAAGTTTATCAAGAAGACCTCAAGGACACTATCTACCAGATTTACGGACGCCGAGATGAACAATGGGAGTTAGTCAGCACCAAGAAGGATAGATCCACTGCATCTTTCATCCAGGAGTTAAACCAGCACATTCGACGCCACGAGAACCAGATGTGCAATGATATGATAGAGTTGAAGAATGCGAAGGCAAGGATCATCGAGCTAGAAGGAGAACTGAAGTCTACACGCAAGGACTACATGGACGAGATCGTAGCTCTAGCAAGACACAATGGCGATCTTAAGCAGGAGATTGAAGAACTCAAGAGGAAGTTAGCATCCAAGGAGGAGGACGAGTACATCGCATGTCCGGGCAACTACATCATCATCGACGACACCGATTCGGACCCAAGTGAACCCGACTTTGAAGACGAAGCTGGAGAAGATATCATGGAGTCTTCCACCGGTTCAAATTTCTAGATGACCACCAGATAGTAGTAGTATTCCCCCCATGTAAACACAATAGTTCGCGCACTTTTGCGATAGTTTTAGACCGATTGTAAGCCCTTGTTTGATTGAATGAAGTGATTTTGTGTGCTTTTGCTCATGTGCATTGGGGTAGTGTTTTCCCTTTAGACCTCACTCTATTCTTGATTCTCGTCTTTTCTAAACCCTCAGATGCCTCCAAGACGTGACAATGGATTCCCACCGGAGTTCACTCAATTGATCCAGCAGCAGAATCAATTGATGCAGATGTTAGTCCAGAACCAGCAGAACAACAACAACAACCCACCACCACCACCACCTGTTGACCACTTAGCCCGTTTCCTTAGGCTGAATCCGCCGGTATTTTCCAGTAGCACCGAGCCAATAGTAGCAGACGATTGGCTCCGCAAGATAGGAAGGGAGTTGACCACTGCAGGATGCACGGATGGTGAGAAAGTGAAGTTTGCCGCTCACCAGCTTGACGGACCCGCGGCAGCATGGTGGGAGAATTTCACAGCCACTTACCCAGTTGACACTGTCACATGGGATCAGTTTCAGCAAGCTTTCCGCACTGCCCATGTTTCAGCAGGAGCTATGGCCATAAAGAAGCGTGAGTTTCGCAACTTACGCCAAGGAGGAAGGACAGTTGGCCAGTACATTGACGATTTCAGCAAGTTAGCACGTTATGCCCTAGATGACGTTGCTACGGATGCAGCTAAGCAGGAGAAGTTTCTGGAAGGACTGAATGATGAACTAAGCATGAAGTTGATGGTAGCGAGTTTCAACAACTACCAGGAGTTGGTAGATCGCGCCATCATGATTGAAGGAAAGCAACAGCAGATTGAGAACCGTAAGAGGAAGTATGGACAGGGGAAGTATAACTCTAGAGCCCAGCAGAAGCCCCGTTTTGCCCCTAAACCGGGATTTCAGTTTCAGCATACCCATGGAGGAGGTAGCTTGCACAACCATAATGGCCACAAGAATGGTAATGGGAATGGAGGAAGCAACGGCCAGAACCGGACCACCCCATCGACCCCAACCAAGAGAGACCTGAGTCAAGTCACCTGTTTCAAGTGTTCCAAGACCGGACATTATGCCAATGAATGTCCCGAAGTCTAGAATGGAAATGGCAATGGAAGCTCTGGGAAGAAGCCGAACCCTTTCAATAGAGGACAGGTGAACCACGTTAATGTGGAGGAGGTTGAAGATCAGCCCGATGCAGTAATCGGTAAGTTTCTGGTTAAGTCATTTACTGCACTCGTTCTTTTTGATACTGGTGCATCGCATTCATACATATCAAGGGGATTTGAGGATAAATATAACCTGCCAACCCAAGCCCTTAGGACACCCATGTTAGTAAGCTCACCAGGAGCGGAGTTTATGGCCAGACGATGGTGTGATCGGTTACCATTAAGGATTGGTAACTATGTGTTTCCCTCAGACCTAATAGTATTGGAATCTCAAGGATTGGATGTGATATTAGGCATGGATTGGTTATCGATGTATGGAGGAAACATCGATTGCGCTAGTAAGTCAATTTTGCTTACCACACCCGAAGGAAGAAGGATCAAGTATGTATCCCGGCATGTGCCAAACAGGACACAAGTAAATTCATTAACAGGAGTTGTGCAAGAAGAAGTACCAGTGGTAAAGGATTTTCCTGATGTATTTCCTGAGGAATTACCAGGCATGCCACCGGATAGAGACATTGAGTTTTTGATTGAGTTATTGCCAGGTATCGGCCCAATATCAAAGCAACCGTACCGGATGCCAGCAAAGGATTTGGTAGAAATTAAGAATCAGATTAAGGAGTTACTAGAGAAAGGTTACATTCGCCCAAGTTCTTCGCCTTGGGGATCACCCGTACTTCTAGTGGAGAAGAAGGATGGATCATTAAGGATGGTTGTAGATTATCGGGGATTGAATGAAGTAACCATCAAGAACAAGTACCCACTGCCAATGATTAATGATCTGTTTGATCGTTTGCAAGGAGCTAAAGTGTTTTCCAAGATCGATTTGTGATCAGGGTACCATCAATTGAAGATTCGAGAGCAGGACATACCTAAGACATCATTCACCACAAGATATGGACTGTATGAGTATACCGTTATGTCATTTGGATTGACTAACGCACCTGCCTATTTTATGAACCTGATGAACAAAGTGTTTATGGAGTTTTTGGATAAGTTCGTCGTAGTGTTCATCGATGACATCCTGGTTTATTCAAAGAATGAAGAGGAGCATAAGGAACATTTGCGTTTGGTTTTGGAGAAACTAAGGGAACATCAGTTATACGCCAAATTCAACAAATGTGAGTTTTGGTTGAAGGAAGTTGGATTCCTCGGACACGTTATATCCGGAGAAGGTATAGCAGTTGACCCCACTAAGGTTGAGACCGTAACCGAATGGGAATCACCAACGACAGTTGGAGAGATCCGGAGTTTTCTTGGACTCGCAGGATACTACCGGAGATTCATTGAGAACTTTTCAAAGATTGGAAAGCCTATGACTGAATTGTTGAAGAAGGATACAAAGTTCAAATGGACTGAGGAGTGTGAGGCTAGTTTTCAGGAGTTGAAGAAATGCTTGGTTACCTCACCAGTATTGATTTTGCCAGATCAGACCAAGGATTATGAGGTGTATTGCGACGCTTCACGTCGAGGACTTGGAGCAGTGCTTATGCAGGAAGGAAGAGTTGTTTCGTATGCTTCACGACAACTGAAGCCTCATGAGTTGAATTATGCCACGCATGATTTGGAGTTAGCAGCCATAGTGCATGCATTGAAAACATGGAGACATTTCCTCATTGGAAATCATTGTGAGGTGTACACGAATCACAAGAGTTTGAAGTACATTTTCACGCAGAAGGAATTGAGCCTCAGACAAAGGAGATGGTTGGAGCTCATCAAGGATTATGACATGAGATTGCATTACCATCCCGGAAAAGCTAATGTAGTAGCTGATGCATTGAGCCGTAAGAGCCATGTCAATACTCTAACGACGGGGAAAATACCCAAGGAGTTAGCAGAAAACCTTCGTGAACTATGTTTGGAAATAGTTCCGAGAGGCTATGTAGCAGCATTGGAGATTCAGTCAACATTGATGGATAAAATCAGAGAAGCTCAGAAGTCTGACAAGGAGATTGCTTCTATAAAAGAGAGAATGAGCAAAGGCAAAGCAAAAGGATTTCGTGAGGATGAGCACGATACCCTATGGTTTGAGGACCGTGTTTATGTGCCAAATGACCCGGAGATCAGGAAGTTGATTTTGCACGAGGCACATGATTCACCGTATTCGATTCACCCAGGGAATACCAAGATGTATTTGGATTTGAAGGAAACATTCTGGTGGACCGGAATGAAGAAGGATATTGCAGCATATGTAGCAGTTTGTGACGTATGTCAGAGAGTAAAGGCAGAGCATCAGAAGCCAGCAGGATTGTTACAACCATTGCCGATACCCGAATGGAAGTGGGATAATATAGGCATGGATTTTATCACGGGACTACCCAGGACGAAAGCAGGCTATGATTCGATATGGGTAGTAGTTGATCGTTTGACAAAGGTAGCACATTTCATTCCAGTTAAGACCACTTACACCAGTGCTAAGTTGGCAAAGATATACATGACTAGGATCATTTGTTTGCATGGAGTTCCAAGGAGTATCGTATCAGATAGAGGAACCCAATTTACCTCAAAGTTTTGGAATCAGTTGCATGAAACTTTAGGAACCAGACTAGAGTTCAGCACAGCTTTTCATCCGCAGACAGATGGACAGACCGAGAGAGTCAATCAGATTTTGGAAGATATGTTGAGAGCTTGTGCACTAGATTATGGATCTAGTTGGGACGATAATTTGCCGTATGCGGAGTTTTCTTATAACAACAGTTACCAAACAAGTTTGAAGATGGCACCTTTCGAAGCTTTATACGGAAGGAGGTGCAGGACACCGTTGTCATGGGACGAAGTTGGAGACCGTCAATTCTTTGGACCAGATTTGATTAAGGAGTCTGAACGGAAAGTTAAGTTGATTCGCGATAGGCTCAAGGTAGCCAAGTCCAGGCAGAAGAGCTACGCAGATTCTAAACGCAAGGAGACAGTTTACGAAACCGGAGACAGGGTTTATCTTCGAGTATCTCCACTTCGAGGAGTTAAGCGTTTTGGAGTTAAGGGAAAGTTAGCACCGAGTTTCATTGGACCATATAAGATCTTGCAACGTATGGGAGAAGTCGCTTATAAGTTGGAATTACCAGAGGAGCTGTCAGGAGTTCATGATGTATTCCATGTTTCTCAACTGAAGAAATGTCATGCCGAGATGGCGGAGGTACCGCTAAGAGATACCGTGCCACTCGAAGCGATTCAGTTGAAGGACGACTTAACGTATGAGGAAAAGCCAGTCAAGATTCTCGATTATGCCAGTAGAGTTACTCGCAGCAAGGTTATCAAGTTTTCAAAGTTCAGTGGAACCACCACTCAGAGGACGAAGCCACCTGGGAAAGAGAAGAAGATTTTCTCAAGGACCACCCTCACCTATTTTCTAGCCAACCCGAATCTCGAGGGCGAGATTCATCTTAAGGGGGGTAGGTTTGTAACATCCCAAATTTTGCAATTTGGAATGTTATACATTAGATCATCATGCATATCATATTTTCTTGCATTTTGGTTGATCCTAGAAATTTCACGCAACTCAAGGACCCACGGAGAGAGTTGGAGATTTCGTTATTTTCATATTTGAGAGTTTTCTCAAATTTGAAAAGAGGATCATTTGATTTATTTATTTCACCTTAAATAATTTTTCCGATATCAAAAATATAAGAGAGGGAATAATATGACTTTCCCAAATTTAGGAAAAATGAAGATTTAATGAATAAATCAAATGTTGGTTTTTCCGGAGTTTTGTTTGCTTTTTATTTGGATAAGGAAAAATGCGCGTTTTCAAAAATTGCATTTTAGGCCCGAAGAAAAGTTCATTTTGTTCGACTCATTTTTAGGAGTCGGGGAAAATTTACTTTAGAAATTTTGGAGCTCGTTTAGATTTTCTTTCTTTTGTTTTTCTGCGCGCGTAACCGATTTAAAAAAAAGGGCAGCTCCTGCGCGCCAGGCCAGCCGGGCCAAGGCCCAGCCAGCCGCCACCGCCCCAGCCTCGCGCGAGCCGAGTCCCAGCGGGACTCCAGCCGCCGCCGCCCCTTGCCTTGCCCCTTGGCCAAGAAAGCACCCCCCCCCTCCTAGTATAAATACCCAAGCACCCCCCCCTCTCCACCCCAAGCCGCCGCCTATAGCCGCCAGCCCCGCCGCCTATAGCCGCCGCCGCCGCCTCTAGCTGCTGCCGCCGCTGCCCTTGCACCCCGCCGCCGCCGGAGGTAGCCCCGCGCTGCGCCTCTTTTTCTTCCCCGGTTCGGTTTTTCTTAAGAGAACCGTTCCGTTTCTTTTCTTTTCTTCCGGTTTTTGTTTCGGTTTTCTTCCGAAACCCTAGATCGGTTTTCCGTTTCTTTTTCGGTTTCTTTTCCGAAAACCCTAGATCCGTTTTCGTTCTTCTTTCGGACCGTTCGTCTCAACGAACGTGATCACCGATTATTCCTCGGTTAACGACGCCCGTTCGTTTAACCGTTCGTCTCTTTCTTTTCGTCGGATTTATTCCGCGATCGCGATCTCAGATCTGATCTTCGCTCTAGTCTTTCTTCCCGCTCGTTTATCGGAATCAGGTGATTCAAGCGCCTGGAGTTTCGTTTCGAAACCACCGTTCCGTCTAATCAACTTAAACAAGTTTTTGCCCCGGTAAAATTTGACCTAGTTTCAACTTGCTAGAACCGAGTTGGTTTCTTCCGCCGTTTGTTTTCTGTTTCTTTGTTCGGTTCGTTCTTTCTTTGCAACCGGAGTTCTTAAGTTGAACTTTCTGGTTCGTTCTCTTGTTCGAGTTTTACCTGTGCATTAGATGAGTACTTATTGTGTGCTTGTTGTTTGTCTGCGATAGATCACCCGGATTGCGCCGCTTGTTACTTCGAAACCCTAGGTCTCGCGGATCATCAGCAAGGCAAGTAACACTTTGATCATACCTTTTCTACAACCCATGTTTTATTGCATTAGACCAATCCTCTCACATTGCATGATTAGGATCTAATTAAACTGTGGGATGGGAAGTAGATGAGGTAGTACCTATTACCTGTATTATTATGAAACCTTTGGGAGTTACTTCTACGTTTGCTTTTTATGCCATGCTATGCTAGTAGACGTGGATTGGGTGAGTGATATCCATGACAGATGTGAGTATTGTTAATTAATGGTTTATCTAAGGTGGCAACTTAAACACACATCTGGGTGGATTGAGGCACCTGATGTCTATCAGGACTTGCCTGTTTTATTTTGGACCGCCACCCAGGCTCAAAGGGATCATAAGATAATTCATGCTAGTAACTTCCGTGTGCAGCCACATGCTACTATGAGCTCTGGCATAGTTGACTAAGTTGTGCGAACTCTTACGGGGTGGACTAGCAGATGTAGGGGTTGTAGGTGGTACGGTCTACCCCACATGTAAGGTGCTAGCGCTTCTGAAAGACTATGTCTCGGTCATCCGTTTCTCAAACACCATGTAGTGCGAGAAAACAAGCGGAGGCGATTGAGTCATGTGGGGAAAAGTGCGCAAACCTCTGCAGAGTGTATAAACTAATCATGATTAGCCGTGTCCCCGGTTATGGACAACTTGAGTATCTAGTACTTGAATATCATGTGAATCTCAACATGTTACTTCTAATTAATGTTGTTGGGTTTTAAATTACTTAATTGGGATCGGAATGCTGTCAACCATTCTCGATGTTTAACAACCACCTTGATAGTTAAATAAATTTATTCCTTTGCAGTAGGGAAAAATTGGCTTTACGCAAAACTGTAACGGTAGAGCTTTCCACCAGCCATTTATGCATATAGTATAGCTGTTTCATTCCATTACTCTCAATGTGTTACATTGCCAGCATATTCCATGTGCTGACCCGTTTTCGGGCTGCAACTTCTCATGTTGCAGACTTTTCAAACGACGAGTAAGGTGCTTTTAGGTCGTGGTTCTATTCTCAGTGATGCCGTTGGAGTTGATGGACCCATTTATCTTCCGAGTCTTCCGCTGTTATCGACACTAGATGGCCTTAAGCCATATTTATTGTAATAAGTTCTCTTTGAGACAACGATGTAATAAGTGTGTGATTGCCACTCTGCTATAAATCCTTCGATGTACTCTGTGGTGTCAGCATTACTGATCCAGGGATGACACCTGAGCACAGAGCACTTGATCCATTCGGGTCGGGTCGCGACACCCTCTGATCTTGAGCATGATTATCATTTGTGATTAGTTACTTTTGTTCTTGAGGTCATGGGAGAAATCATGTTGCAAGTAATCATGTGAACTTGATATGTGTTCGATATTTTGATAGTATGTATGTTGTGATTCCCTTAGTGGTGTCATGTGAACGTTGACTACATGAAACTTCACCATATTTGGGCCTAAGGGAATGCATTGTGGAGTAGCAATTAGATGATGGGTTGCGAGAGTGACAGAAGCTTAAACCCTAGTTTATGCGCTATTCCGTAAGGGACCGATTGGATCCAAAAGTTTAATGCTATGGTTAGAATTTATTCTTAATACTTTGCTCGTAGTTGCGGATGCTTGCAGGAGGGTTAATCAGAAGTAGCAGGTTTGCTCAAATAAGAACAACACCTAAGCACCGGTCCACCCACATATCAAATTATCAAAGTACCGAACACGAATTAAACCAACATGATGAAAGTGACTAGATGAAAATCCCGTGTACCCTCAAGAACGCTTTGCTTATCGTAAGAGACCATTTTGGCCTATACTTTGCCTCAAAAGGATTGGGCTATCTTTCTGCACTTTTGTTACTACTATCGTTACTTTCCCGTTACAGATTATCTTGCTATCAAACTACTCAATTACTTACAATTTTAGCACTTGCAGGCATTACCTTACTGAAAACTACTTGTCATTTCCTTCTACTCCTCGTTGGGTTCGACACTCTTACTTATCGAAAAGAGCTACAATTGATCCCCTATACTTGTGGGTCATCACATACCCCCCGATACTACCCATAGATTCATCAAAATAAGAAACAACACACAGAAAACAAAATCTGTCAAAAACAGAACAATCTGTAGTAATCTGTAACTCTCGGATACTTATGTAACTCCAAAATTTCTAAAAAAATTAGGAAAACCTGGGCAATTTGTCTATTAATCTTATGCAAAAACAATTAGTATTTTATTGCACTGTTGTTTAAAATTAGAATTGTCTTCCTGGGCGTAAAAGTTTCTTTTTTTAGCAATATCAAATCAACTATCACCGTAAGCCATCCCAAAGGTCTTGCTTGGCACAAACACTAATTAAAACACAAAAACATATCTAACCAGAGGCTAGATGAATTATTTACTCAAAATGGAAAATAAAAATATTGGGTTGTCTCCCAACAAGCGCTTTTCTTTAAAGCCTTTTAGCTAGGCATTGATAATTTTAATGATGCTCACATGAAAGATAGCAATTGAAACACGAAGAGAGCATCATGTAGCATGTGACAAACAAGTTTAAGTCTAACATGCTTCCTATGCATAGGGATTTTATAATCAAAATTATCAAGATAAGAAAAAATCACCATATGCAAGGAACAAGAAAGAAACAATAGCAATCTCAACATAATGGGAGGTAATTTAGTAACATGAAAATTTCTACAACCATATTCTCCTATCTCATGATAATTACATGTAGGATCATAATCAAATTCAACAATATAGCTATCACATAAAATTTTCTCTTCATGATCCACATGCATGCAAAGTTGACACTCTTCCAAAATAGTGGGATTATCATAAAATAAAGTCATGACCTCTCCGAACCCACCTTTATCAAAAACTTCATAAGATTGAACATTATCCACATATGTGGGATCTAAAGTTGACACTCTTGCAAACCCAATTTCGGTATTATTGCAAACATTATTATCAATCTCATATTCATCATGGGGCTTAAATAAATTTTCAAGATTATAAGAAGCATTATCACCCCAATCATGATCATTGCAATAAGTAGCGGATATAGCAAAACTAGCATCCCCAAGCTTACGCTTTTGCATATCATTAGCACAACTGACATTAATAGAATATATGGTAGAACCATTGCAATCATGCTTTTCATCCAAGGAGCTATCGTGAATCACTTCATAAATTTCTTCTTTTAACACTTCATCACAAATTTCAGATTCACGAATCTCAAGCAAAACATCATAAAGATAATCTAGTGCACTCAACTCACTAGCAATTGGTTCATCAAAATTGGATCTCTTAAAAATATTAGCAAGTGGATGAGGATCCATAAGCTTTTTATTCTTGCTTTCCAATAAATACACAATTATCCCAAGCGAACAAGCAAACAAACCAAGTAAGACATAAGGGCAAACGAAAAGACAAACGGAAGAAGGGCGAATAAAAGGGCAAATATTTTCAAAAATCATTTTAGAAATGAGGGAGAGGAAAGCGAGAGGCAAATGGTGAATAATGTAATGCAAGAGATGAGAGTTTATGATGGGTACTTGGTAGGCTTAACTTGGCGTAGATCACCCCACCAACAGCGCCAGAAATTCTTCCTGCTACTTCTTGAGCTTGCATTGGTTTTTCCCTTGAAGAGGAAAGGGTGATGCAGCAAAGTAGAGATAAGTATTTCCCTTAGTTAGAGAACCAAGGTATCAATACAGTAGGAGACAACGCACAAATCACCAACACCTGCACAAACAAACAAACAACTTGCACCCAACACGATAAAGGGGTTGTCAATCCCTTCATAGTTACTTGCAAAAGTGAGATCTGATAGAGATAGATAAAATTAAACAAACGATAAAGTAAATATTTTTGGTTTTTTTGGTTTATAGATCAGAAAGTAAAAGATTGCAAAATAGTATATCGGAAAGTAAAAGATTGCAAAATAGTAGATCGGAAACTTATATGATTGAAAATAGACCCGGGGGCCATAGGTTTCACTAGTGGCTTCTCTCAAGATCGCAAATAATACGATGGGTGAACAAATTACTGTCGAGCAATTGATAGAAAAGCGCAAAGTTATGAATATATCTAAGGCAATGATTATGAAATATGGGCATCATGTCCACGTCAAGTAGACCAAAACGATTCTGCATCTACTACTATTACTCCACACATTGACCGACTCCTGCCTGCATCTAGAGTATTAAGTTCATGAAGAACAAAGTAACGCATTAAGTAAGATGACATGAGTATAGGAATAAACTCAAGCAATATGATGTAAACCCCATATTTTTATCCTCGATGGAAACAATACAATATGTGCCTTGCTGCCCCTACTGTCACTGGGAAAGGACACCGCAAGATTGAACCCAAAGCTAAGCACTTCTCCCATTGCAAGAAAAACCAATCTAGTTGGCCAAACTAAACCGATAGTTCCAAGAGAATTACAAAGATATCAAATCATGCATAAAAGAATTCAGAGAAGATTCAAATAATATTCATAGGTAAGCTGATCATAAATCCACAATTTATCGGATCTCGACAAACACACCGCAAAAGAAGATTACATCGGATAGATCTCCTAGAACATCGAGGAGAACATGGTATTGAGAATCAAAGAGAGAGAGAGAGAGAAGAAGCCCTCTAGATACTAGCTATGGACCCATAGGTATGAGGTAAACTACTCACGCTTCATCGAAAGGGCAATAGAGTTGATGTAGAAGCCCTCCGTGATCGAATCCCCCTCTGGCAGGATGCCAGAAAAGGCCCCAAGATGGGATCTCACAGTAACACAATGTTGCGGTGGTGGAAAAGTGGTTTCATGGATGCTTCTGGTGGTTTGGGAATATATGTGAATATATAGGGCGAATAATTAGGTCAGGGGTGTTGGAGTAGGCCACAAAGCAGCCCCCTAGGGCACCCCCCTGTGGCTTGTCGTCTACTCCAAGGTCTTCTGACTTGGAGTCCAAGTCCAATAGGTGTCTATTCCTTTTGGTATTCCTTTTATGCGAAGCTCAAAAACAAGGAAAAAAACAGAAACTGGCACTGGCACTAGGCTCTAGGTTAATAGGTTAGTCCCAATAATAATATAAAATAGCATATTAATGCATATAAAACATCCAAATTAGATAATATAATAGCATGGAATAATCAAAAAATATAGATACGTTGGAGACGTATCAGTGTGCGGGGTCACAATGGGAAACTGGGTTTGGCTAGTTGTATGCTTTGATCATTCGGATGGGATCGGGCTAGAGATACATCCATTTCTGATCTAGATGTCGACCCATGCACCGGGAGGTCTTCTGGATTAGTTTAGCATTAGCTAGAGGAACTTGTTACCTCTAAACTTACGGACCATATCGTGTTTACATGATGGTTCAAAGGGGCCATGTACTGGGAGGAACGGGTATGCATGTGGAATCTATATTGATGAAGAGTTGGAGCATCCCTACAGGGTTAAATATTTTACAAACCAATGTCCGCGGTTACGAATGACATGGAAATTTATAATGCTAGAAATTGATAACTTGAACTAATGACTAAAACTTGATCAATGCGTGCGTACTACGATTGTCCCTTCATGTGGGTATGCAAGCAAGAAGAGGACAAGGTGGGGTGATGAATGAAACCGTAGGCGGATATTTAGGATCACTTATTGAGCAACTAGTTTGCGACCCCTTCTGCGTAGGTTGATCTCATCTTGTTCCACTATTCAAAGGAGTAGTTGGTTTAAATTGCTTAGCTGCTTGTTGCAACCTCACCACTTGATCCTTATCCAAACCATATGTAATGCTAGTCTTGATACCCTTGGCAATGAGACTTGATGAATCCTAAAGACTCACCTTGCCACAATGCAACTTGTGAGCTGTGTTGGGATTTTCCTCGAAGAGGAGAGGAGATGCAACACAATAGAGATAAGTACTTTCCTAGGTGAGAACCAAGGTATCATTCCAGTAGGAGAATCACACAAAGCCTCGTGAACAACACCTACACACACAAAAGCAAATACTTGCACCCAACGCGGGCAAGAGGGTTGTCAATCCCCTTGAACTCGTTACTTGCAAGGATCAAATTTTGTATAGGTAGATGGATAAATTGCAAAACAAAATAAAAGGAAAAAATTGCAGCAAAGTTATTTTGGTTATAGCCTCTCTTGCAATACTTTCAGCACAATCATCTAGCCTCTCTTGCAACTTTTTTGTTTCTAAATATTTATGTCTTACAAAATCTATCCTCCCTTTTTGGTGTGCAATTGCACTCCCAGTTCACTCTGCAAAAATTGACATTCTTATAGGAGACATCATTATCATGACTAATGCAATCATCATTAACATCATGGATATTCAATGAATTCATACTAGCAATATTGCAATCATGCCCATCATCCAACATTTTTATGCCATAAATTTTGTTAAATTCTTTTTCTAGCAATTGAGCACAATTATCGGAATCCTTATTCTCAAGATAGACATTATAAAGATAAAGAAGAACCTGAGGTAACTGACTCTCCATTTTTTTTCTTTTTGTAGTTTTCTATTACAAAACCAAAATAGTGATAAAACAAGAAACTAAAAGATTCAATTGCAAGATCTAAAGATATACCTTCAAGCACTCACCTCCCCGGCAATGGCGCCAGAAAAGAGCTTGATGTCTACTACACAACTTTATTCTTGTAGACACATGTTGGGCCTCCAAACTTAGAGTTTTGTAGGACGGTACCAATTTTACCTCAAGTGGATGACCTAAGGTTTATCAATCTGTGGGAGGTATAGGATGAAGATAGTCTCTCCCAAACAACCATGTAACCAAATAGCAAAGAGTCTCTTGTGTCCCCAACACACCCAATACAATGGCAAATTGTATAGGTGCACTAGTTCGGCGAAGAGATGGTGATGCAAGTGTAATATGGATAGTAGATGTTGGTTTGTAATATGAAATTATAAAAACAGCAAGGTAACCAATAGTAAACGGGCACAAAAACGTTATTGCAATGCTTAGAAACAAGGCCTAGGGTTTGTACTTTCACTAGTGTGATCCCCCAACAATGTTGACAGTTGAATCATATGCAAATCCCTCAAGTGCAGCGTAGAGTTCACTCCAAAATTACTTGTAGTAAAGAAATTGTTGTCGGGCACGAAACCACCAGAAAGCTATTTGAGGGAGTCCTGGATTAGGGGATCTCCGGACAGCCGGATTATATCCTTTGGCCGGACTATTGGACTATGAAGATACAAGATTGAAGACTTCGTACCGTGTCCGGATGGGACTCTCCTTGGCGTGGAAGGCAAGCTAGGCAATACGGATATGTAGATCTCCTCCATTGTAACCGACTCTGTGTAACCCTAGCCCCCTCCAGTGTCTATATAAACTGGAGGGTTTAGTCTGTAGGACAACATACAATCATACCATAGGCTAGCTTCTAGGGTTTAGCCTCTACGATCTCGTGGTAGATCAACTCTTGTAATACTCATATCATCAAGAACAATCAAGCATGACGTAGGGTATTACCTCCATCAAGAGGGCCCAAACCTGGGTAAACATCGTGTCCCCTGCCTCCTGTTACCATCCGCCTTAGACGCACAGTTCGGGACCCCCTACCCGAGATCCGCCGGTTTTGACACCGACATTGGTGCTTTTATTGAGAGTTCCACTGTGTCGTCACCGTAAGGCTTGATGGCTCTTTCGATCATTGGTAGCGATGCGATCCAGGGTGAGGTTTTCCTCCCTGGACAGATCTTTGTATTAGGCGGCTTCGCACTGTGGGCCAATTCGCTTGGCCATCTGGAGCAGATCAAGAGCTACGCCCCTGGCCATCAGGTCAGATTTGGAAACTTGAACTACACTGACGACATCCACGGAGACTTTATCTTCGACAGATTCGAGCCCGTGTCAGGTGCGCTGCATAGTCACGAGGAGCATGACGTAACTCTGCCGTCGGACAGTATTCAGGAGATCGCATCTGCAACTACTCCGGCCGTCAATCCGGAGCAAATCGCGCCATCCGATAGCAGAGGGATAGACCCCGCCATGGAGGCCGCACTCTTAGTGGCGATAGAGCCGAATACTGACTTCACCCCTTACGAGAGCCGGTCACCGAACTACTGGATTCGTCTCCGGCCACGGACTCCGAGCCGCCTGCATCCGCGCCCATCAAATTCGACTAGGCACCGATCATGGAGTTCACCTTCGCGGATATCTTTCAGCACTCACCTTTCGGCGATGTGCTAAATTCATTAAGGTCTCTCTCCTTGTCAGGAGAACCTTGGCCGAACTATGTCCGGCTAGAATGGGATGCGGGCGACAAAGAAATTCGCTGCCCACCCACCACCCACTTAGTAGCCACTGTCGACGATTTAACCGACATGCTCGACTTCGACTCCGAAGACATCGACGGTATGGACGATGATGCAGGAGACGAAGAGGAACCACCGCCCACAGGGCGCTGTACCGCCACCTCATCATATGATATATACATGGTGGACACCCCCAAAGAAGGCAATGGCGACGAGACAGCGGAGGATGACCCCTCCAAGAAGCAACCCAAGCGCTGACGTCAGCGGCACCGCTCTAAGTCCCGCCACAGCAAAAGTAGTGATACCGGCACAGGAGATAATAACACTCCAGATAGTGCCGAAGACAACCACAATCCCCTCCAGTATGATGTAGAGCGGGAGGATGAACAAGCTAGCCCTACAGAGCAGGCGGCAGATGGAGAACCGGAGGAGGACAATTACATGCCTCTCTCCGAAGACGAGGTGAGCCTCGGCGACGAAGAATTTATCATGCCTGAGGATCCCGTCGAGCAGGAGCGCTTCAAGCGCCGGCTTATGGCCACAGCAAATAGCCTGAAGAAAAAGCAACAACAGCTTCAAGCTGATCAAGACTTGCTGGCAGACAGATGGACCGAAGTCCTTGCGGTCGAGGAATACGAACTCGAGCGCCCCTCCAAGAGTTACCCAAAACGCAGTTTGCTACCTCACCTCGAGGAGGAAGCATTGAAACCTCCATTACCAGTGTGCAATGCGGCTGACCGGCCACCGCGTGGCCGAGCCAGAGCGGCGTTTCAGCCTGAAGTTCAGCCTGCACCCCGCCGCCACTCAACCAAAAATACCAAGGCCTGGGGCAACACACGGGACCTACGGGACGTATTGGACAGCAGGGCAAAACTTGCAAGGTCAATATACGGGTCACGGGCACGCGCACCAACACGGGACGATGATCGTCGCGCCGGATACACCGAAGGTAAATCCGGCCGGGCCGAATACAGCAGACAAGACTCATATGAACTGCATCGTGATATAGCCCGGCATAGAGGTGCCGCACACCCCCTATGCTTGACTGATGAAGTTATGGATCACGAATTCCCGGAGGGTTTTAAACCCGTAAATATCGAATCGTATGATGGTACAACAGATCCCGCTGTATGGATTGAGGATTTCCTCCTTCACATCCACATGGCTCGCGGTGACGATCTACATGACATCAAGTACCTCCCACTCAAACTCAAAGGACCAGCTTGGCATTGGCTGAATAGCTTGCCAGCAGACTCCGTCGGCAGTTGGGAGGATTTGGAAGACGCATTCCTTGACAACTTACAGGGCACTTATGTGCAACCACTAGATGCTGATGACTTGAGCCATATAACTCAGCAGCCAGGGGAATCGGCCAGGAAATTCTGGACACGGTTCCTGACCAAGAAAAACCAAATTGTCAACTGTCCAGATGCAGAGGCCTTAGTGGCATTCAAGCATAACATCCGTGATGAGTGGCTTGCCCGCCAGCTCGGCCAGGAGAAGCCGAAGTCTATGGCAGCCCTCACGACACTCATGACCCGCTTTTGCGCAGGCGAGGATAGCTGGCTGGCTCGTAACAACAACACATCAAGGAATTCGGGCACTTTGGATACCAAAGATGCCAATGGCAGACCACGTCGTAACGGACCAAAGTGCCACAACAACGGCGATAACAACGATGATATGACAGTCAATGCCGGATTCAGAGGCTCTAGATCCGGTCAGCGGAAAAGGCCATTTAAAAGAAGTACTCCGGCTCCGTCCAGTTTGGATCGCATACTGGATTGCTCGTGTCAAATCCACGGCACCCCCGACAAGCTAGCCAATCACACCAACAGAGAATGCTAGGTGTTCAAGTAGGCCGGCATGTTAAATGCCAAAAACAAGGACAAGGGGCTGCATAGTGATGACGAGGAGGAGCCCCGGCCGCCGAACACGGGAGGACAGAAGGGGTTCCCCCCACAAGCGAAGACGGTGAACATGATATACGCAACCCACATTCCCAAGAGGGAGCGGAAGCGTGCACTAAGGGACGTCTATGCGATGGAGCCCGTCGCCCCAAAGTTCAACCCATGGTCCGCTTGTCCGATCACCTTTGATCGCAGGGACTACCCCACTAGTATCCGTCATGGCGGATCCGCCGCACTGGTCCTAGACCCCATCATCGACGGATTTCACCTCACTCGAGTCCTTATGGACGGCTGCAGCAGCCTGAACCTGCTCTATCAGGATACAGTGCGAAAAATGGGTATCGATCCCTCGAGGATCAAACCCACCAAAACCACCTTTAAAGGTGTCATCCCAGGTGTAGAGGCCCATTGCACGGGCTCAATCACACTGGAAGTAGTCTTCGGATCACCGGACAACTTCCGAAGCGAGGAGTTAATCTTCGACATCGTCCCGTTTCGCAGTGGCTATCACGCACTGCTCGGACGAACAGCATTTGCAAAATTTAATGCAGTACACATTACGCATACCTCAAGCTCAAGATGCCAGGACCTAGGAGGGTCATAACAGTAAATGGAAACACAGAACGCTCGCTCCGCACGGAAGAGCACACTGCGGCCCTCGCAGCAGAAGCACAAAGCAGCCTTTTAAGGCAAACCACTAATTCGGCGTTACAGCCCCCGGACACCTTCAAGCGAGTCCGGAGTAAACTGCAACAGGATCGCCTGGCACGTTCAGAGCTTGCCTAGCTATTCGGCCCCCGTCCCAGTCCTAGTCAAGTGACGAAATACGTGCCACGCGTACATAATTACGCACTGAAAATACCATGGACATAGGCGGGGGCACGATCAGGGCACGTCCCGCAATGCGGCTTAACCGCCCTAGGGGCTATATACCTTTATCATTTCTTTTCTCTTTCAGGGCCTAACTCTCTGGAAGCCCTTTCCGGCAGTACGGTTGCCGGACACATTACGGGAAGGAACAACCAAGGCGGCAAGAAGCTAAGATGTACACGGGAACCCCCAGGTGGTCCCTAACAATAATTGATATACCCGCTTTCTACTATCCATACGCAGCTTGCCCTTGGATAGGACATTTCGAATAGTCCTACTTTCTGCTCATTGCACTACTTGTACCAGTACGCTTCGACGTATTATTTAAATAACAATGCATAGCATTAGTCTATTATTGCATTACTTATCCTTCATTTTTTCTTATATGTCCATTTACGACAATTCGCACCCGTACATTCGGGTACGGTCGGTACGCCAGGGGCTTTTGTTTACCCCATAATACGGCGCGAGAAGTCCGAACACTTTCGACAGTGCGGCACCTCGAACTTATAGCACTATATGCATCAGCTCCGAATCATGTCTTGGGTCAATAGTTGGGTTTGCCCGGCTCCCATGCTTTGGTACCTTACGTTCTGCTATATCGGCTAAGGTAGAGGTGGGAGAACTACTGCGATTGTGTCCCGGTTCTTCCGGACGAGCACCTCAGTAGAGAAAGCCGAAAACTGACTGTCATGATAAGGCGAGAGACTGGTCGCTATTCGAGAGGTCTCAAATCCTTAAAGACTTTTTCCGCTTCGGGCGAGGAGTCGGCCTTGTCCGGCTTAGGCGTGTATAGCGCCCCAAATTCGGCCTTCCGAATACTAGGGGCTTCGCCAAAATTTAAAATTGTAGACTTCTGTGAGAGTGATAAAGCCTTATAGTCCGATTGCCTGGTTCGTTGCGCTGAACACCTCCCTTGAAGGACCCAAAATTGGGGTAAAGAGTGCTTAGGTTTATCCCGAACACCCCAGTACTAGTTACATGGGGGCAGAAGCCGACGACTGGCCGACTCTCAGATTTTATAAATGGCCGCACAGAAGGTAATATTTTAAATTAAAAAAGCGTTGCATAGAGCAGATGAACTCGTTTCACATTACAGGATCACATAAACATGTTCATTCAAAAATTACATCCTTGGCGCATTCATCCGCCACAAGGTGGGAACCCTTCAGGACACTCTCATAATACATCTCGGGGCAGCAATGCTCCTTGCCCTCCAACGGCCCCTCCTTCACCAGCTTCACGACGTCCAGCTTCGCCCAGTGCACCTTTGCCTGGGCAAAAGCCCTGCGCGCACCCTCGATGCAGACGGACCGCTTTATGACTTCAAGCCGTGGGTAGGCCTCCACAAGCCGCCTCAGCATGAACATTGTATCGGGATCTCGTTTAATTCGAGATGGCTACTCATTTAAATCTGAGAATAATGGTTGTTCCATTTATATGAGAGATATGTTTTATGGTCATGCTCCTATGGTGAATGGTTTATTCTTAATGAATCTCGAGCGTATTGCTACACATATTCATAGTGTGAGTACCAAAAGGAGTAAAGTTGATAATGATAGTACCACATACTTGTGGCACTGCCGCCTTGGTCACATAGGTGTCAAACGCATGAAGAAGCTCCATGCAGATGGACTTTTAGAGTCTCTTGATTATGAATCATTTGACACATGCGAACCATGCCTCATGGGTAAGATGACCAAGACTCCGTTCTCAGGAACAATGGAGCGAGCAACCGACTTATTGGAAATCATACATAC
Organism: Triticum urartu; assembly: GCF_056163025.1. Taxonomy (NCBI): domain Eukaryota; kingdom Viridiplantae; phylum Streptophyta; class Magnoliopsida; order Poales; family Poaceae; genus Triticum; species Triticum urartu. The sequence goes on from NC_141874.1 coordinate 711,028,401, forward strand.
TGATGTGTGCGGTCCAATGAGTGTTGAGGCTCGCGGTGGCTATCGTTATGTTCTCACGCTCACTGATGATTTAAGCAGATATGGGTATATCTACTTAATGAAACACAAGTCTGAAACCTTTGAAAAGTTCAAGGAATTTCAGAGTGAGGTTGAAAATCAACGTGACAGGAAAATCAAGTTTCTACGATCAGATCGTGGAGGAGAATACTTGAGTCACGAGTTTGGCACACACTTAAGAAAATGTGGAATAGTTTCACAACTCACGCCGCCTGGAACACCTCAGCGTAACGGTGTGTCTGAACGTCGTAATCGCACTCTATTGGATATGGTGCGGTCTATGATGTCTCTTACTGATTTACCGCTATCTTTTTGGGGCTATGCTTTAGAGACTGCCGCATTCACTTTAAATAGGGCTCCGTCGAAATCCATTGAGACGACACCGTTTGAATTATGGTTTGGTAAGAAACCTAAGTTGTCGTTTCTGAAAGTTTGGGGATGCGATGCTTATGTCAAGAAACTTCAACCTGAAAAGCTCGAACCCAAATCGGAAAAATGCGTCTTCATAGGATACCCAAAAGAAACTGTTGGGTACACCTTCTACCTCAGATCCGAAGGCAAGATCTTTGTGCCAAGAATGGGTCCTTTCTAGAGAAAGAGTTTCTCTCGAAAGAAGTAAGTGAGAGGAAAGTAGAGCTTGATGAAGTATTACCTCTTGAACCGGAAAATGGCGCAACTCAAGAAAATGTTCCTGAGGTGCCTGCACCGACTAGAGAGGAAGTTAATGATAATGATCAAGATACTTCTGATCAAGCTCCTACTGAAATTCGAAGGTTCACAAGGACACGTTCCGCACCAGAGTGGTACGGCAACCCTGTCTTGGAAATCATGTTGTTAGACAACGGTGAACCTTCGAACTATGAAGAAGCGATGGCGGGCCCGGATTCCGACAAATGGCTAGAAGCCATGAAATCCGAGATAGGATCCATGTATGAAAACGAAGTATGGACTTTGACTGACTTGCCCGTTGAACGGCGAGCCATAGAAAATAAATGGATCTTTAAGAAGAAGACAGAAGCGGATGGTAATGTGACCATCTATAAAGCTCGGCTTGTCGCTAAGGGTTATCGACAAGTTCAAGGGGTTGACTACGATGAGACTTTCTCACCAGTAGCGAAGCTGAAGTCCGTCCGAATCATGTTAGCGATTGCCGCATTCTATGATTATGAAATATGGCAAATGGACGTCAAAACGGCATTCCTTAATGGTTTCCTTAAGGAAGAATTGTATATGATGCAGCCGGAAGGTTTTGTCGATCCTAAGAATGCTGACAAAGTATGCAAGCTCCAACGCTCGATCTATGGGCTGGTGTAAGCATCTCGGAGTTGGAACATTCGCTTTGATGAGATGATCAAAGCGTTTGGGTTTACGCAGACTTATGGAGAAGCCTGCGTTTACAAGAAAGTGAGTGGGAGCTCTGTAGCATTTCTCATACTATATGTAGATGACATACTTTTGATGGGAAATGATATAGAACTCTTGGACAGCATTAAGGCCTTCTTGAATAAAAGTTTTTCAATGAAGGACCTTGGAGAAGCTGCTTATATATTAGGCATCAAAATCTATAGAGATAGATCGAGACGCCTCATAGGTCTTTCACAAAGCACATACCTTGATAAGATATTGAAGAAGTTCAATATGGATCAGTCTAAGAAGGGGTTCTTGCCTGTGTTGCAAGGTATGAAATTGAGCTCAGCTCAATGCCCGACCACGGCAGAAGAAATAGAAGAGATGAGCGTCATCCCCTATGCCTCAGCCATAGGTTCTATTATGTATGCCATGCTGTGTACCAGACCTGATGTAAACCTTGCCGTGAGTTTGGTAGGAAGGTACCAAAGTAATCCCGGCAAGGAACACTGGACAGCGGTCAAGAATATCCTGAAGTACCTGAAAAGGACTAAGGAAATGTTTCTCGTTTATGGAGGTGACGAAGAGCTCGTCGTAAAGGGTTACGTCGACGCTAGCTTCGACACAGATCTGGATGACTCTAAGTCACAAACCGGATACGTGTATATTTTGAATGGTGGGGCAGTAAGCTGGTGCAGTTGCAAGCAAAGCGTCGTGGCGGGATCTACATGTGAAGCGGAGTACATGGCAGCCTCGTAGGCAGCACATGAAGCAATATGGGTGAAGGAGTTCATCACCGACCTAGGAGTCATACCCAATGCGTCGGGACCGATCAAGCTCTTCTGTGACAACACTGGAGCTATTGCTCTTGCCAAGGAGCCCAGGTTTCACAAGAAGACAAGGCACATCAAGCGTCGCTTCAACTCCATTCGTGAAAATGTTCAAGATGGAGACATAGAGATTTGTAAAGTGCATACGGACCTGAATATAGCAGATCCGTTGACTAAACCTCTCCCTAGAGCAAAACATGATCAACACCAGAATTCCATGGGTGTTCGATTCATCACAATGTAACTAGATTATTGACTCTAGTGCAAGTGGGAGACTGTTGGAAATATGCCCTAGAGGCAATAATAAAAGCATTATTATTATATTTCCTTGTTCATGATAATTGTCTTTATTCATGCTATAATTGTGTTATCCGGAAATCGTAATACATGTGTGAATAACAGACACCAACATGTCCCTAGTAAGCCTCTAGTTGACTAGCTCGTTGATCAACAGATAGTCATGGTTTCCTGACTATGGACATTGGATGTCATTGATAACGAGATCACATCATTAGGAGAATGATGTGATGGACAAGACCCAATCCTAAACATAGCACAAGATCGTATAGTTCGTTTGCTAGAGTTTTCCAATGTCAAAGTATCTTTTCCTTAGACCATGAGATCGTGTAACTCCCGGATACCGTAGGAGTGCTTTGGGTATGCCAAACATCACAACGTAACTGGGTGACTATAAAGGTAGACTACGGGTATCTCCGAAAGTGTCTGTTGGGTTGACATGGATCAAGACTGGGATTTGTCACTCCGTATGACGGAGAGGTATCACTGGGCCCACTCGGTAATGCATCATCATAATGAGCTCAAAGTGACCAAGTGTCTGGTCACGGGATCATGCATTACGGTACGAGTAAAGTGACTTGCCGGTGACGAGATTGAATGAGGTATTGGGATACCGACGATCGAATCTCGGGCAAGTAACATATCGATTGACAAAGGGAATTGCATACGGGGTTGATTGAATCCTCGACATCGTGGTTCATCCGATGATATCATCGTGGAGCATGTGGGAGCCAACATGGGTATCCAGATCCCGCTGTTGGTTATTGACCGGAGAGTCGTCTCGGTCATGTCTGCTTGTCTCCCGAACCCGTAGGGTCTACACACTTAAGGTTCGGTGACGCTAGGGTTGTGAAGATATGTATATGCAGAAACCCGAATGTTGTTCGGAGTCCCGGATGAGATCCCGGACGTCACGAGGAGTTCCGGAATGGTCCGGAGGTAAAGAATTATATATAGGAAGTGCTGTTTCGGGCATCGGGACAAGTTTCGGGGTTATCGGTATTGTACCGGGACCACCGGAAGGGTCCCGGGGGTCCACCGGGTGGGCCACCTATCCCGGAGGGCCCCATGGGCTGAAATAGGATGGAACCCAGCCCATAGTGGTCTGGGGCGCCAGCCCCTATAGGCCCATGCGCCTAGGGTTCCACCATGGAAGAGTCCATGTGGTGGAAGGCACCCCTAGGTGCCTTGGGGGGGAGGGAATCCTCCCCTTGGCCGCCGCCCCCCCTAGTATATCTCATCTACTAGGGCCGGCGCCCCCCCATGGCACCCCTATATATAGTGGGGGGGAGAGGAGGGATTTGAGACCAGCCCCTGGCGCCTCCCTCTCTCCCCGTTACGTCTCTCTCTCGCAGTCTTGGCGAAGCCCTGCTTCTGTGATGCCCTGCATCCACCACCACGCCGTCGTGCTGCTGGATCTTCATCAACCTCTCCTTCCCCCTTGCTGGATCAAGAAGGAGGAGACGTCTCCCGTCCCGTACGTGTGTTGAACGCGGAGGTGCCGTCCGTTCGGCGCTGGTCATCGGTGATTTGGATCACGTCGAGTACGACTACATCATCACCGTTCTTTCGAACGCTTCCGTGCGCAATCTACAAAGGTATGTAGATGCATCTAATGACTCATTGCTAGATGAACTCCTAGATGATCTTGGTGAAACGAGTAGGAAAATTTTTGTTTTCTGCAACGTTCCCTAACAGTGGCATCATGAGCTAGGTCTATGCGTAGTTCTTCTTGCGCGAGTAGAACACAATTAGTTGTGGGCGTAGATTTGTCAACTTTCTTGCCGTTACTAGTCTTTTCTTGCTTCAGCGTTATTGTGGGATGAAGCGGCCCGGACCAACCTTACACGTACGCTTACGTGAGACCGGTTCCACCGACTAACATGCACTAGTTGCATAAGGTGGCTGGCGGGTGTCTGTCTCTCCCACTTTAGTTGGAGCGGATTCGATGAACAGGGTCCTTATGAAGGGTAAATAGAAGTTGACAAATCACGTTGTGGCTTTAACGTAGGTAAGAAGACGTTCTTGCTAGAACCCTAAATCAGCCACGTAAAACTTGCAACAACAATTAGAGGACGTCTAACTTGTTTTTGCAGCAAGTGTTTTGTGATATGATATGGCCAAAGTTGTGATGAATGATGAATGATCTATATGTGATGTATGAGATGTTCATGCTATTGTAATAGGAATCACGACTTGCATGTCGATGAGTATGACAACCGGCAGGAGCCATAGGAGTTGTCTTTATTCTTTTATATGACCTGCGTGTCATCGAGAGACGCCATGTAAATTGCTTTACTTTATTGCTAAACGCGTTAGCCATAGTAGTAGAAGTAATAGTTGGCGAGCAACTTCATGGAGACACGATGATGGAGATCATGGTGTCAAGCCGGTGACAAGATGATCATGGAGCCCCAAGATGGAGATCAAAGGAGCTATGTGATATTGGCCATATCATGTCACGTTTATTATTTGATTGCATGTGATGTTTATCATGTTTTTGCATCTTGTTTACTTAGAACGACGGTAGTAAATAAGATGATCCCTCATAACAATATCAAGAAGTGTTCTCCCCTAACTGTGCACCGTTGCTAAAGTTCGTCGTTTCTAAGCACGCCGTGATGATCGGGTGTGATGGATCCTTACGTTCACATACAACGGGTGTAAGATAGTTTTACACATGCAAAACACTTAGGGTTAACTTGACGAGCCTAGCATGTGTATAGACATGGCCTCGGAACACAGTAGACCGAAAGGTCGAGCATGAGTCGTATAGAAGATACGATCAACATGAAGATGTTCACCGACGTTGGCTAGTCCGTCTCACGTGATGATCGGACACGGCCTAGTTGACTCGGATCATGTAATACTTAGATGACTAGAGGGATGTCTAATCTAAGTGGGAGTTCATTAATAATTTGATTAGATGAACTTAATTATCATGAACTTAGTCTAAAATCTTTGCAATATGTCTTGTAGATCAAATGGCCAACGTAGTCCTCAACTTCAACGCGTTCCTAGAGAAAACCAAGCTGAAAGACGATGGCAGCAACTATACGGACTGGGTCCGGAACCTGAGGATCATCCTCATAGCTGCCAAGAAAGATTATGTCCTACAAGCACCGCTAGGTGAAGCTCCCGTCCCACAGAACCAAGACGTTATGAACGCTTGGCAGACACGTGTTGACGACTACTCCCTTGTTCAGTGCGGCATGCTTTACAGCTTAGAGCCGGGGCTCCAAAAGCGTTTTGAGAGACATGGAGCATATGAGATGTTCGAAGAGCTGAAAATGGTTTTTCAAGCTCATGCCCGGATCGAGAGATATGAAGTCTCCGATAAGTTCTTCAGCTGTAAGATGGAGGAAAATAGTTCTGTCAGTGAGCACATACTCACTATGTCTGGGTTACATAACCGCTTGTCTCAGCTGGGATTTAATCTCCCGGATGATGCGGTCATTGACAGAATCCTCCAGTCGCTTCCACCAAGCTACAAGAGCTTTGTGATGAACTTCAACATGCAGGGGATGCAAAAGACCATTCCTGAGTTGTTCTCTATGCTGAAATCAGCGGAGGTAGAAGTCAAGAAGGAACATCAAGTGTTGATGGTCAATAAAACCACTAAGTTCAAGAAAGGCAAGGGTAAAAAGAACTTCAAGAAGGACGGCAAGGAGGTTGCCACGCCCGGCAAGAAAGCTGCCGGGAAGAAGCCAAAGAATGGACCCAAGCCCGAGATTGAGTGCTTTTATTGCAAAGGGAAGGGTCACTGGAAGCGGAACTGCCCTAAATACTTAGCGGACAAGAAGGCCGGCAACACCAAAGGTATATTTGATATACATGTAATTGATGTGTACCTTACCAGTACTCGTAGTGACTCCTGGGTATTTGATACCGGTGCCGTTGCTCATATTTGTAACTCACAGCAGGAGCTGCGGAATAAATGGAAACTGGCGAAGGACGAGGTGACGATGCACGTCGGGAATGGTTCCAAGGTTGATGTGATCGCCGTCGGCACGCTGCCTCTACATTTACCTACGGGATTAGTTTTAAACCTCAATAACTGTTATTTAGTGCCAGCTTTGAGCATGAACATTGTATCGGGATCTCGTTTAATTCGAGATGGCTACTCATTTAAATCTGAGAATAATGGTTGTTCCATTTATATGAGAGATATGTTTTATGGTCATGCTCCTATGGTGAATGGTTTATTCTTAATGAATCTCGAGCGTATTGCTACACATATTCATAGTGTGAGTACCAAAAGGAGTAAAGTTGATAATGATAGTACCACATACTTGTGGCACTGCCGCCTTGGTCACATAGGTGTCAAACGCATGAAGAAGCTCCATGCAGATGGACTTTTAGAGTCTCTTGATTATGAATCATTTGACACATGCGAACCATGCCTCATGGGTAAGATGACCAAGACTCCGTTCTCAGGAACAATGGAGCGAGCAACCGACTTATTGGAAATCATACATACTGATGTGTGCGGTCCAATGAGTGTTGAGGCTCGCGGTGGCTATCGTTATGTTCTCACGCTCACTGATGATTTAAGCAGATATGGGTATATCTACTTAATGAAACACAAGTCTGAAACCTTTGAAAAGTTCAAGGAATTTCAGAGTGAGGTTGAAAATCAACGTGACAGGAAAATCAAGTTTCTACGATCAGATCGTGGAGGAGAATACTTGAGTCACGAGTTTGGCACACACTTAAGAAAATGTGGAATAGTTTCACAACTCACGCCGCCTGGAACACCTCAGCGTAACGGTGTGTCTGAACGTCGTAATCGCACTCTATTGGATATGGTGCGGTCTATGATGTCTCTTACTGATTTACCGCTATCTTTTTGGGGCTATGCTTTAGAGACTGCCGCATTCACTTTAAATAGGGCTCCGTCGAAATCCATTGAGACGACACCGTTTGAATTATGGTTTGGTAAGAAACCTAAGTTGTCGTTTCTGAAAGTTTGGGGATGCGATGCTTATGTCAAGAAACTTCAACCTGAAAAGCTCGAACCCAAATCGGAAAAATGCGTCTTCATAGGATACCCAAAAGAAACTGTTGGGTACACCTTCTACCTCAGATCCGAAGGCAAGATCTTTGTGCCAAGAATGGGTCCTTTCTAGAGAAAGAGTTTCTCTCGAAAGAAGTAAGTGAGAGGAAAGTAGAGCTTGATGAAGTATTACCTCTTGAACCGGAAAATGGCGCAACTCAAGAAAATGTTCCTGAGGTGCCTGCACCGACTAGAGAGGAAGTTAATGATAATGATCAAGATACTTCTGATCAAGCTCCTACTGAAATTCGAAGGTTCACAAGGACACGTTCCGCACCAGAGTGGTACGGCAACCCTGTCTTGGAAATCATGTTGTTAGACAACGGTGAACCTTCGAACTATGAAGAAGCGATGGCGGGCCCGGATTCCGACAAATGGCTAGAAGCCATGAAATCCGAGATAGGATCCATGTATGAAAACGAAGTATGGACTTTGACTGACTTGCCCGTTGAACGGCGAGCCATAGAAAATAAATGGATCTTTAAGAAGAAGACAGAAGCGGATGGTAATGTGACCATCTATAAAGCTCGGCTTGTCGCTAAGGGTTATCGACAAGTTCAAGGGGTTGACTACGATGAGACTTTCTCACCAGTAGCGAAGCTGAAGTCCGTCCGAATCATGTTAGCGATTGCCGCATTCTATGATTATGAAATATGGCAAATGGACGTCAAAACGGCATTCCTTAATGGTTTCCTTAAGGAAGAATTGTATATGATGCAGCCGGAAGGTTTTGTCGATCCTAAGAATGCTGACAAAGTATGCAAGCTCCAACGCTCGATCTATGGGCTGGTGTAAGCATCTCGGAGTTGGAACATTCGCTTTGATGAGATGATCAAAGCGTTTGGGTTTACGCAGACTTATGGAGAAGCCTGCGTTTACAAGAAAGTGAGTGGGAGCTCTGTAGCATTTCTCATACTATATGTAGATGACATACTTTTGATGGGAAATGATATAGAACTCTTGGACAGCATTAAGGCCTTCTTGAATAAAAGTTTTTCAATGAAGGACCTTGGAGAAGCTGCTTATATATTAGGCATCAAAATCTATAGAGATAGATCGAGACGCCTCATAGGTCTTTCACAAAGCACATACCTTGATAAGATATTGAAGAAGTTCAATATGGATCAGTCTAAGAAGGGGTTCTTGCCTGTGTTGCAAGGTATGAAATTGAGCTCAGCTCAATGCCCGACCACGGCAGAAGAAATAGAAGAGATGAGCGTCATCCCCTATGCCTCAGCCATAGGTTCTATTATGTATGCCATGCTGTATACCAGACCTGATGTAAACCTTGCCGTGAGTTTGGTAGGAAGGTACCAAAGTAATCCCGGCAAGGAACACTGGACAGCGGTCAAGAATATCCTGAAGTACCTGAAAAGGACTAAGGAAATGTTTCTCGTTTATGGAGGTGACGAAGAGCTCGTCGTAAAGGGTTACGTCGACGCTAGCTTCGACACAGATCTGGATGACTCTAAGTCACAAACCGGATACGTGTATATTTTGAATGGTGGGGCAGTAAGCTGGTGCAGTTGCAAGCAAAGCGTCGTGGCGGGATCTACATGTGAAGCGGAGTACATGGCAGCCTCGTAGGCAGCACATGAAGCAATATGGGTGAAGGAGTTCATCACCGACCTAGGAGTCATACCCAATGCGTCGGGACCGATCAAGCTCTTCTGTGACAACACTGGAGCTATTGCTCTTGCCAAGGAGCCCAGGTTTCACAAGAAGACAAGGCACATCAAGCGTCGCTTCAACTCCATTCGTGAAAATGTTCAAGATGGAGACATAGAGATTTGTAAAGTGCATACGGACCTGAATATAGCAGATCCGTTGACTAAACCTCTCCCTAGAGCAAAACATGATCAACACCAGAATTCCATGGGTGTTCGATTCATCACAATGTAACTAGATTATTGACTCTAGTGCAAGTGGGAGACTGTTGGAAATATGCCCTAGAGGCAATAATAAAAGCATTATTATTATATTTCCTTGTTCATGATAATTGTCTTTATTCATGCTATAATTGTGTTATCCGGAAATCGTAATACATGTGTGAATAACAGACACCAACATGTCCCTAGTAAGCCTCTAGTTGACTAGCTCGTTGATCAACAGATAGTCATGGTTTCCTGACTATGGACATTGGATGTCATTGATAACGAGATCACATCATTAGGAGAATGATGTGATGGACAAGACCCAATCCTAAACATAGCACAAGATCGTATAGTTCGTTTGCTAGAGTTTTCCAATGTCAAAGTATCTTTTCCTTAGACCATGAGATCGTGTAACTCCCGGATACCGTAGGAGTGCTTTGGGTATGCCAAACATCACAACGTAACTGGGTGACTATAAAGGTAGACTACGGGTATCTCCGAAAGTGTCTGTTGGGTTGACATGGATCAAGACTGGGATTTGTCACTCCGTATGACGGAGAGGTATCACTGGGCCCACTCGGTAATGCATCATCATAATGAGCTCAAAGTGACCAAGTGTCTGGTCACGGGATCATGCATTACGGTACGAGTAAAGTGACTTGCCGGTGACGAGATTGAATGAGGTATTGGGATACCGACGATCGAATCTCGGGCAAGTAACATATCGATTGACAAAGGGAATTGCATACGGGGTTGATTGAATCCTCGACATCGTGGTTCATCCGATGATATCATCGTGGAGCATGTGGGAGCCAACATGGGTATCCAGATCCCGCTGTTGGTTATTGACCGGAGAGTCGTCTCGGTCATGTCTGCTTGTCTCCCGAACCCGTAGGGTCTACACACTTAAGGTTCGGTGACGCTAGGGTTGTGAAGATATGTATATGCAGAAACCCGAATGTTGTTCGGAGTCCCGGATGAGATCCCGGACGTCACGAGGAGTTCCGGAATGGTCCGGAGGTAAAGAATTATATATAGGAAGTGCTGTTTCGGGCATCGGGACAAGTTTCGGGGTTATCGGTATTGTACCGGGACCACCGGAAGGGTCCCGGGGGTCCACCGGGTGGGCCACCTATCCCGGAGGGCCCCATGGGCTGAAATAGGATGGAACCCAGCCCATAGTGGTCTGGGGCGCCAGCCCCTATAGGCCCATGCGCCTAGGGTTCCACCATGGAAGAGTCCATGTGGTGGAAGGCACCCCTAGGTGCCTTGGGGGGGAGGGAATCCTCCCCTTGGCCGCCGCCCCCCCCTAGTATATCTCATCTACTAGGGCCGGCGCCCCCCCATGGCACCCCTATATATAGTGGGGGGGAGAGGAGGGATTTGAGACCAGCCCCTGGCGCCTCCCTCTCTCCCCGTTACGTCTCTCTCTCGCAGTCTTGGCGAAGCCCTGCTTCTGTGATGCCCTGCATCCACCACCACGCCGTCGTGCTGCTGGATCTTCATCAACCTCTCCTTCCCCCTTGCTGGATCAAGAAGGAGGAGATGTCTCCCGTCCCGTACGTGTGTTGAACGCGGAGGTGCCGTCCGTTCGGCGCTGGTCATCGGTGATTTGGATCACGTCGAGTACGACTACATCATCACCGTTCTTTCGAACGCTTCCGTGCGCAATCTACAAAGGTATGTAGATGCATCTAATGACTCGTTGCTAGATGAACTCCTAGATGATCTTGGTGAAACGAGTAGGAAAATTTTTGTTTTCTGCAACGTTCCCCAACACTCACCCACTCGGGCTTCTTGCTTCTCCCGCTCGATGCACTCCTTGGCCGCTTTGTCTTCGGCCTCGGACAACGCCTTCTTCAGGGTGGCCACTTCGGTCGTGGCCCCTGGCAAATTCATGATGATCCTATTATTTTACAACCGAACTTCTTTTCAAAGCATAGACAAGGTATTGCTTACCTTTGCTCTCCTCGAGCTGCCTCTTGGTAAGGCCGAGCTCGTTCTCGGACCGCTCCAGGTCCTGCTTCGGTGCAGAGACCTCCGCAGTACGTGCGGCAGCGGCCAGCAGTGAAGCCTGCACATACACATAGACATATTCTGATTAGACTCATGAGTCATCATTTGATCCTCTATTCGTCCTTTCTTCTCGAACGCCGAACAGAGCATCAGGGGCTACTATCTATGCGGTAATATTTTCTTACATTTTGATTGCTTACCTCAAAGCCTGTTAGGAGGCTCGCGCAAGCTTCGGTCAGTCCGTTTTTGGCGGACTGAACTTTTTCGATCACCGCACTCATGATAGTGCGGTGCTCTTCGTCGATGGAGGCGCTGCGAAGCGCTTCCAGCAAGTTGTCCAGTGCCTCTGGATGGACAGAGGACACTGGCACGGGCGGCTGGCCCCCCTTAACGGGGGATCGCCTGCCGGAGTCCGGAACCATCGAAGATTTTGGCGCAGTGTTCGGCTGGGGGCCAGACTCGGAGCCCGTGGGAGTTTTGCTCCGTTTGTACCCAGGGTCCGGGAGGTCGCCTTGAGGCACCCCCAGGACCACCTCCCCTCGGCTCGGTGCCTTTCGAGACAACACCTCGACGTTGTCCGTAGGGTGAGGGGTGGAGGCGGTCGGAAGAGAACCACTGTTCATATCCGACGAGTCCAAGGAACCGCTCGACGAGGATACGTCGAGATGAGCTCGGGACGGACTGCACAATCATGTTCGGCATGAGGAGAAGCAGTGCAATAAAACATACCATGAATTACTATGGTGTCCGGATACTTACGACTTCGCCAGGGGCTTGACCCTGGGTAGCCACTCGTCGCCGCTGTAGGCGGCCGTTGTGGAGAAGTCCGGAGGGAGGGTCCTTCCCTTCTTGGACCCTTCGGCCTCCCCGGTTGGGTCGGCCTTCCTTTTCTTGTCTCCCCCGGCTGGGGGAGAGAACTTTCCTCCTCCTCCTCCTCGTTTTCGTGGGAGGAGTGCCCATCGGAGTCATCGGACAATGAGTCCGATACAACCTTGCGCCAGAGACCCTTTTGGGTCCCCATGGTCTTCTTCTTGGCCTTCTTCGCCGGCACCTCGTAAGGTGCCGGAGCCAGCATCTCCATTAGGAGAGCATCTGCGGGATTTTCAGGCAGGGGGGCTGGGCAATCGAGCTACTCCGCTGTATTTATCCAGTCCTGTTAATGGCATGGGAGCTTAGATCCCGCACATCGTTTAACTGGGGCAAATAAATACCCTGTGAGGTACAAAAACTTACCGGATTGGCATGGCGCTTTGCGCTGAGTCCACGGTCCTCAGTGAGGGAAGGAGGTACCTCGGCGCCCTTGAACAGCACCCTCCAGACGTCCTTATGCGTCGTGTCGTAGAGCTCTCGCAGCGTCTGGTACTGGGCCGGGTCGAACTCCCACAAATTGAATGCCCGTCGTTGACACGGGAGAATCCGGCGGAAGAGCATGACCTGGACCATGTTGACGAGCTTGATTTTCTTGCTCATCATGTTCCTGATGCAGGTCTGGAGTCCGGTCAGCTCTACCGAAGAACCCCAGGACAGGCCCTTCTCTTTCCAGGAAGTGAGCCGCGTGGGGATTCCGGATCGAAATTTGGGGGCCACCACCCAGTTGGTGTCGCGCGGCTCGGTGATGTAGAACCACCCCGATTGCCACCCCTTTATGGTCTCCACGTAGGAGCCTTCGAGCCAGCTGACGTTAGGCATTTTTCCCATCATGGCGCCTCTGCACTCTGCTTGCTGGCCGACCACCACCTTCGGTTTAACATTGAAGGTCCTCAGCCACAGGCCGAAGTGGGGCCTGATGCGGAGGAAGGCCTCGCACGCGGCCATAAACGCCGAGATGTTGAGGATGAAATTGGGGGCCAGATCATGAATATCCAACCCGTAGTAGAACATGAGCCCGCGGACAAACGGGTGAAGGGGAAATCCCAGTCCGAGGACGAAGTGGGTAATAAAAACTACTCTCTCATGGGGTTCGGGCGTAGGGATGAGCTGCCCTGCATCAGGCAGCCGGTGCGCGATATCCGCGGCCAGATATCCGGCTTCCCGTAACTTTGTGATGTTCTCCTCCGTGACGGAGGATACCATCCACTTGCCTCCCGCTCCGGACATGCTTGGACTGGTTTGAGAAGAAAGACGCGAACTTGGGCGCTGGAGCTCGAGTGTGCGAGAATGGGTAAGCAAGGAGGAAGAAGGCGTGGGTAAAAAAGGGTGAATCCTTCACTACAAGAAATATGTCAACTAGTGACCTTCTGTCAGTGACCCTAGAAGAATTGGTCATAGATCTATGACCATTTCAGACCAATTGGTCAAAAGCTGTTCGGGGGGCTCCAAACCCTAAACTATAACGACCATTTTGGTCAGAAAGGTCGTAATTTCCTTACACGAAATGGTCATAAAGCAGATAGCACTGGTCTGCTGCCTTATTTCTAGCTGATCATGACCAATATAGATGGTCATAACCTTGTAAATTGTGGTGGGTTGCTATGACTAGGCGCCACCTCATTAGTTTTGCCTATGTGTCATGTCCATGTGGCAGTTTTTGCCCTAGGTTGTGAAGCAACCTATATTTCTGTCATTCCCAAAATTCCCAAAAAAATCTCATAAATTCTTTGGGTCATATCTTCGTCAAATATGTAAAAAAAAACTTCCTTGCCTAGTTCAAAAATAATTCAAAAATATTCATTTTCCTATTCTGTTCAGAACCACAGTTTGTGAAGGAAGTACCACTTTGGCATGTCCAAATAGTATCCATTTTCTACAGTGCTTTCCTATGCCCAAATAACCATCCTCCACCAAATGCCAGCTCAATCCATTCATTATTTTGAGCCGAGCTTCAACATTCGTATTTATGTCTAGTGTGGTAATTTGCAAAGCAAGTACCACCTAGGCTCCTCCTTTTGAGCTGAAAATTTGTGAAGACGGTCTTCTTAGTAACTGATCATCCTCAACCAAAACTCACGCCCATTAGCCATGTTCATTTCCCGTACCGCTAATCAAACACTTGGCTGCTAATTCATGTTTGAGCATCGATCAGTCTCCTCGTGAGAATCTTATGTTGTAATTTTCTTCCTAGCACCTACCTGGGGAGTGCCCAACCCACTAGACATTCCTAGGCTGCCCAGAACACATGGAAACGCCACGGTCACGCGGTGACCACGCGGCGGGCATGCGAGTTTACGCGCTCTAGAGTTGGGGGCCTCGGCCACCGCCCAAACCTCGACGTATCGCCACCAAACCATGTATTTATGATTAAATAGGTACTTATGTAACTATAAATGATTTTTGGAAAAAATAAATAGTAAACTATGAGGCAGTTGCAGTTCAAATTTGACCCGCTTCCTACTGAATCGGCGGGAATTTGTCTTTTTCACCAGAGGTGGATCAAAACTTTTGACGCCGAACCATTTTTTCAATTGTGCATTAAATATGGCCTAGTATTTTAGAAAATTGATTTGGTCCAATTTTGCAACAAATATATGGTAGGTCCTTCACAAAAAAACTCATCTCGGGCACTCGGAAAATGGAAAATGTATTTTCCGTGCAAAGAAAATGAAAACTCCCTTAGGCAACATTGTTTAGAATTCCAAGATGCACCCTTGTGCACAATATGAGATCATCTGAACAAACTATGCCATGAATGTGGCCATAAGATTGATCATTTGGCTTGAAAGCCCTGAATCTTCATGCATGATAGCTCATTTCTGATAACACTTTTTAAAAATAATTGTCATATTACAAGTTTATTATTTTTCCTGGAAACTTGGTCACATATAATGACACAATGCGAAGGTTTTCCAATTTTTTGATTTTTTTTGAATTTTTTATGCCCGTTTCAAAATGCGATCAAAACGGCGGGCTTGACCGTTCCTAGCTAGTGGTTGAATCTTGGAAAACTTTTGATGTTTCTTTGATTAAATAGATACTTTTCTACCTAGAAATGATTTTTGGAAAAATAAAGAGCAAACTATGAGGCTGCCACAGTTCAAATTTGACCCGCTTCCAACTAAATCAGCAGAAATTTGTCTTTATCACCAGAGGTGGATAAAAACTTTTGAAACCCAACCATTTGGTCAATTATGCATTAAATATGGCCTAGTATTTTAGAAAATTTATTTGGTCCAATTTTGCAATAAATATATTGTAGGTCCTTCACAAAATAAACTCATTTCGGGCACTTGAAAAATGGAAAATTGATTTTTCGTCCAAAGAAAATGAAAACTCCCTTAGGAAACATTGTTTGCCATTCCAATATGCACCCTTGTGAACAATATGAGATCATTTGAACAAACTATGCCATGAATGTGGCCATAAGATTGATCATTTGGCTTGAAAGCCATGAATCTTCAGAGATGATAGCTCATTTATGAGAACACTTTTTTAAAATAATTGTTGTATTACAAGTTTGTTATTTTTCCTGGGAACTTGGTCACATATAATGACACAATGCGAAGGTTTCCCAATTTTTTGATTTTTTGAATTTTTTATGCCTGTTTGAAAATGCGGTCAAAACGGCGGGAATGACCGTTCCTAGCTAGTGATTGAATCTTGGAATTTTTTTGGTGTTTCTCTGATTAAATAGATACTTATGTACCTAGAAATGATTTTTGGAAAAAATAAATAGCAAACTATGAGCCAGCTGCAGTTCAAATTTGACCCGCTTCCAACTGAATCATTAGAAATTTGTCTTTTTCACGAGAGGTGGGTAAAAACTTTTTACACCCAATCATTTGGTCAATTGTGCATTAAATATGGCCTGGTATTTTAGAAAATTGATTTGGTACAATTTTGCAACAATTATTTGGTAGGTCCTTCACAAAAAAGCTCGTTTTGGGCGCTCGAAAAATGGAAAATGTTTTTTTCGTCCAAAGAAAATGAAAAATTCCTTAGGAAACATTGTTTGACATTCCAACATGCACCCTTGTGCACAATATGAGATCATTTGAACAAACTATGCTATGAATGTGGCCTTAAGATTGATCATTTAACTTGAAAGCCATTGATCTTCACACATGATAGCTCGCTTCTGAGAACACTTTTCAAAAATAATTATCGTATTATAAGTTTATTATTTTTCCTGGTAACTTTGCCACATATAATGACACTATGCGAAGGTTTTCTAATTTTTTTAATTTTTTTTGAATTTTTCATGCCCGTTTCAAAATGTGGTCAAAATGGCGGGCATGACCGTTTCTAGCTAGTGGTTGAATCTTAGAAAAAATTTGGTGTTTCTATGATTAAACAGATACTTATGTACCTAGAAATGATTTTTGGAAAAAATAAATAGCAAACTATAAGGTAGCTGCAGTTCAAATTTGACCCACTTCCAGCTGAATCGGCGAAAAATTGTCTTTTTCACGAGAGGTGGATGAAAAATTTTGACACCCAACTATTTGGTGAATTGTACATTAAATATGACCTAGTATTTCAGAAAATTGTTTTGGTCCAATTTTGCGACAATTATTTGGTAGGCCCTTCAGAAAAAACTCATTTTGGGCACTCAAAAAAGGAAAAATAATTTTTTTTGTGCAATGCAAATGAAGACCACAAAATCATCATTGTTTGAAATCCTAAGATACACATATGTGCAGAATATTGGGTCATTTAAACATACAACATGAGGCTAATATGTTGAGTGTTTACCCGAAATAAGAGGGTAAAAAATATAAAAGAGACAAAAGAAAGAAACACAATTACATAAGCTGGATTTTGATTGGTGGAACCATGTATGACACGGATCGATGACATGGCAGACATCCTACCATCCATTGCTAGCAATCCCACGTCCATCCATCCATCCATCTGAAGAAAGGGAAAAAAAAACCTACCGCACCCACTCCTCGTCCCCGCGAACCCTACCCAGCCACTCGTCGCTTCCCATCCCCTCCCCGCCGCCACCACCGACCTCGCCTGTCACCGCCGTGCCCCAACCTCCCCTCCCCTTCCTTCCCTCCCTCCCTACATCGTCCGCCTCCATCTCCGTGTCTGGCCGCACACAAACTCCCTCATCCTTCCCAAATCAACCGTCGTTCCCCCAACCAAATCGGCCGCCGCCGCCCCCGACCCCAAATCTCCCGCCGCTGGCGGTCTCCGTCCCTCTCTTTCTCACCCAAGGCTGCAGATCGAGCCTCCTTGTGGCCAGATTCGCCAGCCTTGGGGAGACGGAGAGTGGGACGGGAGGGACGCCACCACCGCGCCGTCGTCGGTCTCCCTCCGTCCGTCCGTGCGGGTGGTTGGTTGGGGCCAGCACCAGCACCTCCGCCATGGAGACAGAGATAGAGCCCTTCTTCCCAACCACCATGCAGCACAGCGGCAGATGACCCCTCCCCGGTGGCTGGCTAGGGTTTCGGTCGCCTCGCACACCGGGGCCGCTCCGACGAGTCTGCAACATCTCCGACGACGCCCATGGTACTCACGCCCTCCTCCCTGTCCTGCTCATCTTCTTCTCCCCTCCCCTCCCCTACCCTCCCCTTCCCTCATCTTATTCTTCTGGATTTGTCCATCTAATTCCTGCGCTTGGTTTGTGCAGCAGGCCATCACCATGGAAGCTGCTACCTGCGGCTGTGACCTGTGATTGATGGAGGAAGAGCACCATGGCGGGTGTGAGTGCAGGTGCAGCCCATCGCCATGGAAGCAAGGCCCGCACTCTCTTCATGTTTCTTCATCTACAGCTCGGAGACGATGATCACCCCTGGCTCAGCGACCGTAGCCAGGAACCATTCCAGACGCAGCTCTCTTGAGATGGATGAGTTCTTCGCCGCCGTCGCCGAGCAGCAGCAACACCGGAGCTTCAGGGAGAAGTAAGAAGAACTCTGCTTCCTTCTCTTCTTCACCTGAACTATAAGAATGTTTTTAAAACTATATTAGCTTGAAAAATGATCTTATATTATTTACATGGGTCAATCTCGACCATCATGATGCCTAAGCTAATAAGGTTGGTTGTGTGCTCTCCTTGCAGCAGCCTGAGGGTTTCTTGTCATCGTAGGAGACTGTATGTCCGTGCGTGCAACAGCGAGGTTGATCCGGACGGCTCGGCAGCGTCACTGGCGGTGAGAACCCCCCTCCCTCCGCGGTTATGGATGAACTGGTTCGCGTGTTACCTGCTGCCTTTTGTGCTCGTGTTGCGGTGGTTAGGTTAATGAAAATTGAACTAGTTAACTATGGTAAGCGATTCTACAATTGTTTGTGGATCTGGCAGCAAACAGTATGAACCTAGTTTAGCTGCTTCAGATAACTACTACTCTAGTTAATAATAAATACTAGGACTTTAAATCTGAAATAAAAATTACCAATATACGTATAACTTAATAACATAGAGATGTATAACATCATCCATGTGTCAACTCACTGGTCACAAGAGGCAGCAGTGTACAAACAATACCTTGCAAAGCAGACCCTGGATGATGTACACTTTTCAATGTGGCTGCCGTTATCAACCTTATTATACGCTTGTGAACTTTATTAGAATGAGGTGTGGTTTTCCAGCACCAGCAGTTCCTTTTATGCACCGGTTCAGATCACCTGTTGGATACGCTTGTGCAATCCTATTACAGTTCAAATAGAAACGCTAAACATATCATAAATGATGCACCTTTTGCATTCTTTCAGTCTTGTATTTTTAGGAAGCATTTTAAAACGACAGATCATGCAGCCCCCACATAATGTTGTCTAGCAGATTGCTTTGTTAATATATTGTTCTTCCTTGCGTAATGTTCTTGTTGCCGATAATAGGGCCTGTAGATAGCAAGTTATTTTCCTAGTGGTTACTTATGCTTATTGTGTATCACATTGAAAGAGAAAATGCACAATGAGCTTGTTTGATCTTTTCTATGCTTATGTATACTTGATCAGGACAGTCCTATTTTCTGTGATCTTTCCTATCATTTGCTAGTGTGATGCTTGAAGATGAAATTTTTTAAAACCCAAACTGGTGTGTGCTTTCATGCATCTCCAGATTATTGGTTTAGTGTACCATAGATATGTGTGATCATTTTGTTTAACTATCTTCCTTGTGTACATGTTAATTATTATTACCTTCAAAATCTGATCGATGCCTTCTTGCAATAACAATAAGCATGAGAATTTTTTTGGTAGTTTCTATGCCACTTTTCTACTCTGATATTTTCTTGTGTGCTATACCAGAATTTATAATTTCCTGAGCAATGCACATGGACGATATCTGGAGCGGTCAAGAGGATGAGCTGATTTTTGAAAAAAAGTTTGAAGAGGTATCTACTGCCCTTTTGTTTTGGTGCTCATTCTTCTTAAACTGCTGATGCTTGAGGTGGTATTAGTGTTGTTGAACTGATAGCCTTGCTATGAGCTGTTGATGTGAACCTGCAATGCAGGATGTACTGCAGGTGCATGTCCTTGTGGTACTATGAGATTTATTGGTTGTTTGGAGATGTACTGATATTGTGCCATGTATTTTATTATCTATATGATTACACATCAGTTTTACTATCAAAATATGAACTGTAGCAGTCACTATATTGGGTCGCTCTTCGGGTCACTTCTGGATGGTCTTGGTTAGAGTCTCGTTTAGATTATGGGTTGGCAAACATGAATAGTTTTACTTATTCTGTCTTCTATGAAAAGCACCTATCGTATGTCTCAGAGACAAACTTGTAAATCATGCTTTCGATAACATCATGCTCTGACACCTTGCTCTTTCCGAGCTTTTCCTGAGATGTGTACGTATGTGTCCTGCATAATAAGTTCTTGTTCATGTTTGGTTTTCTCTAAACTTTGTTTGTATGATTGAGGGCAAATTTACTTGGTTCTTTTCTCTAAACTGTGCTTGGAAAATTCGTTTTTATGATCTAAAATTGCCTTCCTGTGATGATGCAGGTGCCCAGTTTGTGCTCGCTACCGAAGGAGCTCCATGTTGAAGAAGATTGAAGACACTTGTAGAGCTACAGGGTTAACACCAGGGTACCGTATCACGTGTAGAGCTTGTATATGTTAGAGCTTATTATGTGTAGAGCTTGTAAAGTATATGTTATTTGTACAATAGGAGCTCTGTACTGAATCTGGCTGATAATATTTGGAGTATTATGTGTGTGTTTTGTTTGTGCCAATTTAAATACTAGTTATTTATTTACTGTTAAATTGAAATATGAAGAATATGAACTTGCTAGCTGGGACCCACATACCTGAACCTGACATCTGGGACCCATTTGACTAGTGGACCTTTTTTATATTACAAAAAAACTAAAACTTTCTAGTGGAAAAGGCCACGGCCCAAAAATGAGAAGGCTTAATTGTTGGGCTTGGCCCATCTACCTAGCCAAAATTAATATGAGAAAAAACACTAATATACTGAATTAATGGGCTAGGCCCATGTAGAATACCGAATTGGACCGGGCTGAATCTTGTGCCACATCAGCTTGCCACGCTGGATGCCTACGTGGCCTGGGGAGCTTGCTAGTGACCAAAACAAAACAATAGGCATATTTTGGTCGTAAACGTCTACGACCTTCTCACAGAGAAGGTCGTTAATTTCAGTTTACGACCGCCAGCTTTTGACCTTCTGTTTTTGGTCACAAAAAGGTCGCAAATGAAAAACAATGACCTTTCAGTGACCAATAGTCAAGGTCACAAGTTGACATATTTCTTGTAGTGCTTGTCCCTTTATAGGGGCGGAAGAGGCGATGCGCCTCCCCACTTGCCTGGTAAAATCGCTTATTCCCCAAATGCCATAATTGATGGCACGGTTGGGTTACCCACGTCCGTATTGATGAGAATCCCGTAATAAGGGGGACACGATCTCTGCTTTGACAAGACGTGTCAACAAAACCGCCTCGCGATATGTGCGGTGCTGGTTGAGAAAAACGGTTCGAATAATGACCGGGCCATGACATGATGTCGTGCTGTCAAAACGTGTCAGCGGATTAGATTTGTGGAAATATTATTCTCTCTACGGTGGTGTGTGAAACTTGTTTTGCAGAGCCGGACACTATCCTTGGGTTCAAAATCTTCTATGGAGTATTCGGAGGAGGAACCCGACTTGCAGTGCCGAAGACAAATCTGCGCGCCGGACTCATCGTCATTGAAGCCTAGTTCAGGGGCTACTGAGGGAGTCCTGGATTAGGGGGTCTCCGGATAGCCGGATTATATCCTTTGGCCGGACTATTGGACTATGAAGATACAAGATTGAAGACTTCGTTCCATGTCCAGATGGGACTCTCCTTGGCGTGGAAGGCAAGCTAGGCAATACGGATATGTAGATCTCCTCCCTTGTAACCGACTCTGTGTAACCCTAGCCCCCTCCGGTGTCTATATAAACTGGAGGGTTTAGTCCGTAGGACAACATACAATCATACCATAGGCTAGTTTCTAGGGTTTAGCCTCTATGATCTCGTGGTAGATCAACTCTTGTAATACTCATATCATCAAGAACAATCAAGCAGGACGTAGGGTATTACCTCCATCAAGAGGGCCCGAACCTGGGTAAACATCGTGTCCCCTTCCTCCTGTTACCATCCGCCTTAGACGCACAGTTCGGGACCCCCTACCCGAGATCCGCCGGTTTTGACACTGACACTATTCCTTAGAATAACACCTTAAGATGCAAATCAACCAAATCCCTAATGTCACCTAGATATTCCAATGTCACCGCTAATATCTGTGGGTTTGGTCATACGATAAGCATCACACAATTTCACATTCATTTATTTGATTCCCAAGGAGTGCCCCAAAATATCTATCGGAGAGTCAAGATGAGCACGTGTACCAACCCCTATGCATAGGTCCTAAAGTCACGGAACCCGCAAGTTGATCACAATAATATACATCAAGTAACTCAATTAGATATCCCAATGTCACTATAGATATCCTCATGCAAAATACATACTAAGTGCTCTCAAATCCTTAAAGACTCAATCCGATAAGAAAACGTCAAAGGGAAAACTCAATTCATCAAGAATATAGAGAGGGGGAAAACTCCATATGATTCATCTATGTCAACAAAGCCCGCGTTACATCAAGATCGTTCCATCGCAAGAACACGAGAGAGAGAGAGAGAGAGAGAGAGAGAACACATAGCTACTGCTACATACCCTCATCCCCGAGGGAGGACTACTCCCTCCTCATCATGGTGGCCGCCGGGATGATGAAGATGGCCACCGATGATGATCCCCCCCCCTTCGGCGGAGTGCCGGAGAAGGGCTCTAGATTGGATCTCGTGGTTCTGGAACTAGCGGCGGCTGGAACAAAATTTCGTCGACTCCCCTAGGGGTTCTGGAATATTTGGGCATTTATAGAGTGAAGAGGCGGTGCGGGAGGCCACCGAGGTGGGCACCACCCACCTGGGCGTGCATGGGCCCCCAGGCACGCCCTGGTGGGTTGTGTCCCCCTCGGGGCACCCCCAGGTGCTTCTCTGGCCTACTAGATGTCTTCTAGTCCAAAAAAATCTCTAAAAAGTTTTGCTGCATTTAGTCCCCAAAAATGATATAAAGTTGCTATAAAATGATTGTAAAACATCCAAGAATGATAATATAACAGCATGGAACAATCAAAAATTATAGATACGTTGGAGACGTATCAGAACCCGACCTCGTAGGTTCCTTAACTCTTAAGTACATGACCCCTTAGGTTCTCGTCCACTTGATCACAAGTCGGATCACGTCTGACTCGACCAGTCGGTAGCAGCTTCTAGCAAATTGTGCCAACTCCAAGTGTCCGAGGAAGCTGGTTCAGTGAACTTGTACAACGTATTAGCTTCCATTCCTTTTGCCTCATGATATATGTTTCCAGGCTCAAGGCGAGTCGGTCATCCTTCTTATAGCCTAACCTCTTTCTCGTTCCAGTGATGTCGACCTCAAAACCAGATTATCTCATAATCCTCATCATATGGCCATGCTTATCCAGTTCTGATCACACGAGGGGCTAAAAGTATGTCTCTCCAGATCAGAGGGGCAAATCCGATCTTGCTCAACCATGTCTCATGGCATGAATCTAGACAAGATTGGAACCAGCCTTTATAACTACCAAGTTACGAAGTAGCATTCATTTGGCCAAAAGCTGGTCGATCACCATCCCGAGTCCATGCACCGACCTCCGCTCTAGGGCATAGAATGCATGTCATACAAGAGACTAACTGATGACCAAAAATCTTTTGTGTCTCTGTTTGGGTCTGTCACCTTGTCTAGACTTGGATCCGACCAGATCTTTCCTAGTTCGTATTAGCCGGCTAGCATCCAATGACACATGGACAGTGAGACTGGGCCATCCACTATGTCATACTAGTCTATTCGACTGTGAGCTCACAGAACCCTTTCGTCTAGGGACCATTTAGAACAGTCGTCATACAATGCAGTCTCAGAAACAAGTCATGTACTTGTTGATATACATCATTACTAATGTCCAAGAACTATCTTAATCCATAATGGCATGGGAGATATCATCATACATGATTGCCTCTAGGACATATCTCAATAGTAACATCCAAAAATATTAAAATAAAAATATTTTGTAAAATATAATGTTGATTTACCATGTTTGTGATTGGATTTTATATCTGGATTTTTTTGTGAATTTTGATTAAAAATCATAACCTTGTTTAAATTAATCTGAAGCCATGTTGTCTCAAATAATTTTTCTTATAGTTCAACAACAATTAAAAATATTTTTCAGCCCTATTTTGAGTATCGAAATAAGTGGAATGCAATTAATTTATAAAATAAAATAAAAATACATGATATTTTTACATTGACTACTATGTATTTACTATATTTTAGGGAATTTAATAATTCCTAAAACTATTTTAGGATTTTTTTTAAAAGGCTCCTTTGAATTGTTTTCAAATATTTTTAAAACTAAAGTCATGAGGAAACAATTTTAGTATGCCCAATTATTTTACATATAATTTTCTTCAATTTTCTAGAAGTTATTTGGCAGCTATAGCCAAAATGATTTTACACATGTTTGCAAGGAAGGTCTTTAGAATTTTTTTCCTATTAAACTCCAAAATTGTGCCCCTATATTCTAGACATTGGATCAATATACAATGGCATACCTACCAACCTCTAGCCACTTTAAAACCGGCCTAAAATGTATGCTTTAATCCTGAGTGTGTGATCTTCATCTGAGGCCGAGTGCATGGGCTACATCACCACTCATTTGTCGAAGGATGTTTTTCTTTCTGTGCCACTCGGTTCAGCTCTGACGCCCTGGATAGGTGACATCGCTTCCTAGGCCATTATCTATCTTTATTCCCCACTTAAGCCGCTCCATCACCAATCAAGTTGGGAGTACCGCATCGTCCTCCAACTTCTTCCCTTATTTACGACCAAGTCTGGGTACATCCCACATGCCCCAGCACCACATTCGCATCCCCCTTTCCTTCCTTCATTGCACCCATGTCACTATCTCCGATGTGCTATGTGGTAAGATCCAGCCATGATCCCTACCAGTGATGCATGTCCCCAATTCTTACAATAGACAGTTTTGGACCCCGACAATGTGATGTTCCTCTATGCCACGATATTAGCTCGGGGCCAACAATACGCATCAACAAACATGATGCAACCTTTTCAAGGCGCTTAAACTTTTACTATGAAAACAATGCACTAAACAACGGGTCAATATCATTCTAATTTATCCAAAAACTTTGCAAACTAATACAAAGTTAAGCTTTTTTAAATGAATCAACGCAAATCATGGACAATGGACCATCATTATAGTACTAATTATTGATTTACAAGATCAAACAGCAGAGCTCACCATGTTCATCGTTGCTGATGCCAGGATATTGTGGTAGCCATTTCTTGTGACCCGTTGTCATGGTCTCTGGAAAATTTAAAGTTTAACATAAATCTTATTCGCTTTAATTTTTATGTAAAATCTAGATGTGGTAAAAGAATAGAATGGGTCGTGTTATGACCTCATAAGATTGTTTTTAAGTTCTAGACGGTTCCACAAAACTTGGGATGTAAATTGCTTTGTAATGGACGAATCACAAAGGATACATCATACCATTCAACACAAACTATGAAGTGTGTACTCCGCAAAAAAGTCTTCACCATTTCACTTATAGTTTGGACTACAACATTCTTTAACACTACTGTGCACAACTATATACCTTCCAAATATTTAACCTAAGTACTATAAAACATTTCTTATGGAACGTACTGGAATGCATTGTTCATGTCAAAGTTAACCAATTTTCTGAAATCATTTCTTATTATTTATGCATTAAATCAATTTGAGGATATTAAACAGATATAATTCAAAAACAAAACATTCACATTCACTTGTTAGTTTTTCTATAAAATTTAAATGTGGTACAAATATATTAAAATTGGCATGGCATCATATAATGGCGTCATAAAACCACCTTTAAAATATATTAAAATTGGCATGGCACCATATCACTAAACTTGGATTGTATACATATTTGTAATTTCACACAATATTCTTTAATTTGGAATCTTGAATTACAATTATTTATTAAGAACAAATTAAATCTTACTATTAACCTGCATGGAAATGCCATGAATAGATACTTGGGAAATTATGAATATTTCCATATATTATTCGTATATTTGGTGGTTCATATGAATTAAAGAATTGTAATACTAACTTGGCTACTTCAATATATATTTTTCTGAAGAAAAAAAAAGAAATATGCAAAGAACAAAACTAGATAGTAGTTTGGGCTGGCCTCAGTTGTCTTATTGGGCCATGACCCTGTCGTCGAAAATAGAAGAGAAAAAAAGGGAGGAAGAAGGGAAAGTAAACATGGGTTTGGCCCATTTGGTGGTAAAGGGAAATGAAAGAAAAAGGAAAAGGAGAGAGAAGAGATGTGTTTTGGCCCATTAGATTTTCCTTCCTTTATGTTCCATCTTGTTATGTATTTTTCTATTTCTGAAATAACAAGATAAGGTACCTTGTATAGGACCTTACAAAAATATTTGTTTGCGGTATTCCAAATGTTTTGTACATGGAACATACTATTGTAGTGTTCATATCAAAGGTAGCATTTTTTAAAATCATTAGCTATTATTGAGGTCTTAAATGAGTGTCGACTTAATTACTAGATATTATTCAAATTTGAACTACATGTACCTCTCTCTATAGAAAAAAGTACGTGTATCTCAAATAGGATCTGTAAATTCAAAATAAATTCATATTTTAAGTAATTATGCATCTTCTTTATATCTGATGTTTTTGGTGGTAACCCTCCTTTGGTCATGAAAAAGCACCACGCAATTGGGCATGGTAAGCTTTCTTTTGATCGAGATGAAAAGTTTAGTGCCACCGCGGGATTTAGGCCAAAATCATCATAGTAAATTTGTCATAGACCACTAGATTATTGTAGTCGTGGTGTGTTGTGGTTGTGGGTAACCTTACATGATTCTTTAGTGGGCCTGGCTTGTTGGTTCATGCATGCAACCAATCATGCCTTATGTGATCCATTCAGAAAAGATCGATCATGATTACTTAATCGGGTAAGCATTGAACAAAATTTGGAGGAAAAAAAACATCCGTAGAGCAACAAGAATGAAAAATCTTGAGAAAACATAAATATCTGTATCAAAATAAATAAATAAAGTCCCAATGGAATCAATAGGTCGTGTATATATGCCGTGGTAGATAGATCGGCCGGCCAACCATTACCGCTTGGTGCGTGCCACGACCACGATCAGACTGCAGCTGGATATGCATGGGTCGATCAGTACTGCGGCAGGCTGCACTCGGGGCCGGGCTTCTTGTTGTCCCGGTAGTCGACGCAGTAGTCGTAGATCTTGTGAGACTTCTGCACCTCCTGCATCTTGGCCCGCTGCTGGTCGGTGAGGCCAGCACAGTTCTGCTGCCGCCCGCCGTGGCTGAACGCCCTGGCGCAGCCGTAGACGCAGGAGTCGGCTCCGTCGCAGGGGCAGACGTCGAGGACCATGTCGCGGTAGCCGGCGACGAAGGGTGCCTTGGACCAGTCGGCCTTGACGCGGCCGCCCTGCGTGGCCCAGTCCTCCGCCGACCAGATGCTGGAGTAGCCGAACATGGGACGCTTGATCGGGTACGCAATGCCCTTGTCCCGGTAGTTGCGGAACACCCGGATGGGGACGTCGTCGACGTACCAGACGATCATGCAGGGCGTCCAGGAGATGGTGTAGGCATGGAAGTCGGCGGTGGGGTCGAACCAGGGCACGAACTGCATCTCCTTCTTGCCCATGCCGTCGGCGAACACGTTGGTGTGCAGCGTGTAGGGCTGCCCGGTCTCGTTCCCCAGGAACTCGAAGTCGATCTCGTCATGGTCGGCCCCCACGGACGATGTCTGGTGATTTACAATCAATGAAATGGTGCACATACGGTCAGTATTGCAGTACAAGCTCATTGGTAATAACTAATAAGTATACTATAGGAATAGGATACGTACGTAGTATGTGGTGACGGTGCCGGCGGAGTTCCCCGGGACGAGCTTGATGAGGGTGGAGACGCTGCCGTAGATGAACTGCTTCTTCGTCTGCAGCAAGCAGCCGGAGGAGTTGCTCTTTAGGGACATGGTCAGGCCGTGGCCGTCATCGGAGAAGGCCGCGTTCTCGGGGTTCCACTTGATGTCACAGTTGTCACGGAAACTGGCACTCGCGAGGCCGATGACCGTCGCCGCCATCGCCACCAGGAGGAGGGCCCTCCTTGAGCTCTCCATCTTCTCCTACTTCGTAGTTGGCACTAGCTTAGCTTTTGGTGGTGTAGGAAGTGTATGTCAAGAAGACTTGATGAAAATGCAGAGGTGCACAAGGGCTTTATATAATCCTCTCTGCGTTGCGGATCTGTGCTCATTATTTTCAGTCAAATGCAAAAGTGTCTGCTGCGCACGTAGTGTAGTATGTAAGCTGGGTTAGTTTGCGCCATGCATGTCTTATTATTCTCTCTTCAGGTTGCAGCTACCTAGTGCTTGTTGTCAGGTTGTTCAATTATCATACTAATTGATCCTATCTGTCAGCATCTGGATTTGACGACATAGTTAGTTGTCAGCACAACGGTGTACCGTACTTCCGCTTGGTTGTGTTGGAAAACGGCTAACACCTACTCGGCCCGCACCGTGCCGCACGCTCTCCACGCGGTGATCGTGGCCTCTCCCCGCGCCCCGCGTAACTAGCGCACGTCTCTCCGAAAGACTAGCTCCTTTCTGTTGTAACCAACCCAGCACCTGCGCGTGCTCTCCTGTGTATATAAGGCTATGCCTTCCTTTGTAATACAACACACAGATTCTCATCCTTCTTCTTGGTATCAGAGCGACCTTTCCTTCCTGTACCCCATGGCCGGTTCCCATGCCTCTGACGAGGGTTCAGATGCCGGCGAGCAGACCGACGACGGCGTCCATTCTGGCAGCCCACCCCTCCCCAGCGCTACCGCTCCGCTGCCCACTGCTTCCGCTCCACTCCCCGTCCAGAGCGCCCCTCTGGCCATAGCTCCGCTGCACCTCACCGCCGCACCGCTCGGTGCGGTGACCTCCGACGCCGCGTCGTCCTCCACGGCGCCGCCACCTTCGATCCACGCCGTCAACGTCGGCGCCCACATCGACTTCAAGCTGGACGCCGTCTGCGGCAACTACTCCAAGTGGAGGCGCATCATGTCCTTCATCCTCCGCAAGTCGAGCGTGGAGAGCCACGTCCTCGTCAACCTCGACCCGCACACTCAGACTGCACAGTGGCGCCAGGACGATCTCCAGATCCTCCTCATGATCTACGGTACGATCACGGATGAACTTTACGATGTCATTTCTGCCCAAGACTCCACTGCCTATCATGTCTGGTTTCTCCTCGACGCCTTCTTCCGCGATAACCTCGCGGGACGGGCCATCCACGTCGGCGCCGAGTTTCGCGCCACCGTTCAAGGTGATATGAAGATTGCCGAGTACTGCAGGCGACTCAAGGCGCTCGCGGACTCCCTCGACGACCTTGACGAGCACGTAACCGACAAGACCCTCACTCTCCAGCTCATCCGCAGCCTCGCTCCTCGGTTCGGTGTCATGGCGTCCCTGCTTCCGATGCAGGTGCCCTTCCCCACCTTCGTCCAGGCCCGCTCCAGGCTGATGCTGGAGGAAATCAGCCTGGATGCGCGCGCCCGGGCGGAGGGGGCTACCGCCCTCATCGCCACCCACGGCGGTGGCTCCAGCGGCAGTGGCTCCGGCAGCTCCGGTGGTGGTGGAGGCGGCTCCGCTTCCACAGGCGGTACCATCCAGCGGCAGCCCGATCGCCCCTCTGACAGCGGCGGGCGCGGGCGCGGCCGTGGCCGCGGCGGGCGCGGTCGAGGCTCCGGTGGCCGTGGAGGGCCTCCAGCGCCTCCGTCTTCATCCCAGCAGCCCTGGATGGGCTATTTCGCCACATGGGGCGCCCCTTTCCCACCGGTCGGCCGTGCACCGTGGGTTCCACCGAACGCCGCCGGCGTGCTCGGTCCACGACCCAGGGTTCCACACCACGCCTACCCCATGATCTACAACGTCAACTCCCCACCGACGTACGGCGCCGCACCACCAACCTACGGCGCCCCGCCCGCCTACACGCCTCCGCCTACTTCATGGGACACCGGCCACATGCTCAACGCCGCCATGTCCAACATGTCCATCCAGGCCCCGGGCGGCGGCGGCGAGTGGTACCTGGACACCGGCGCGTCTAGCCACATCACCAACAATGCGGGTAACTTGGACACGTCTTGTTTTTCTGCAAAGTATACCTCCATCTTAGTTGGTGACAGCTCCTACATGCCTGTTCTTGCCACGGGCACCGCCTCTCTCCCACCTCGCCCTTTCTCCCTTAATCATGTTCTCTTCGCCCCTTCTGTTGTCAAAAACTTGCTCTCTGTACGACAATTTACTATTGACAATTCTGTCTCAGTTGAATTTGACCCACATGGCTTTCTTGTGAAGGATCTGGCGAGCAGGGCCCCTCTCATGAGGTCAAATAGTTCCACTGGGCTTTATCCTTTCTTCGGTGAATCACCCACAGCTCTCTCCGTCGACATCGGCAGCTTGTGGCGCAGGCGTTTAGGGCACCCTAGTCGTGCTTCTTTAGCCAAATTATCTCATTTTCTTCCTTCATGTAATAAACCCCTACCCCCCTCTGCCACTTGTGAGGCGTGCCAATTCGGCCGACAGCCCAGGCTCCCCTTCCCCTCCTCCAGTTCCTTTACCACTTCTCCTTTTCAGCTTGTACATTGCAATTTGTGGGCATCACTGAAGGAAATATGCCCTAGAGGCAATAATAAAGTTATTATTTATTTCCTTATTTCATGATAAATGTTTATTATTCATGCTAGAATTGTATTAACTGGAAACATAATACATGTGTGAATACATAGACAAACAGAGTGTCACTAGTATGCCTCTACTTGACTAGCTCGTTAATCAAAGATGGTTATGTTTCCTAACCATGAACAAAGTGTTGTTATTTGATTAACGAGGTCACATCATTAGTTGAATGATCTGATTGACATGACCCATTCCATTAGCTTAGCACACGATCGTTTAGTATGTTGCTATTGCTTCCTTCATGACTTATACATGTTCCTATGACTATGAGATTATGCAACTCCCGTTTACCGGAGGAACACTTTGGGTGCTACCAAACGTCACAACGTAACTGGGTGATTATAAAGGAGCACTACAGGTGTCTCCAAAGGTAGATGTTGGGTTGGCATATTTCGAGATTAGGATTTGTCACTCCGATTGTCGGAGAGGTATCTCTGGGCCCTCTCGGTAATACACATCACATAAGCCTTGCAAGCATTACAACTAATGAGTTAGTTGTGAGATGATGTATTACGGAACGAGTAAAGAGACTTGCCGATAACGAGATTGAACTAGGTATTGGATACCGACGATCGAATCTCGGGCAAGTAACATACCGATGACAAAGGGAACAACGTATGTTGTTATGCGGTCTGACCGATAAAGATCTTCGTAGAATATGTAGGAGCCAATATGGGCATCCAGATCCCGCTATTGGTTATTGACCTGAGACGTGTCTCGGTCATGTCTACATTGTTCTCGAACCCGTAGGGTCCGCACGCTTAAGGTTACGATGACAGTTACATTATGAGTTTATGCATTTTGATGTACCGAAGGTTGTTCGGAGTCCCGGATATGATCACGGACATGACGAGGAGTCTTGAAATGGTCGAGACGTAAAGATTGATATATTGGAAGCCTATGTTTGGACATCGGAAGTGTTCCGGGTGAAATCGGGATTTTACCGGGTTACCGGGAGGTTACCGGAACCCCCCGGGAGCCATATGGGCCTTCATGGGCCTTAGTGGAAAGGAGAAAGGGGCAGCCCAAGGTGGCTGCGCCACTTCCCCCTCTCCTAGTCCTATTAGGACTAGGAGGAGGTGGCCGGCCCCCCTCTCCCTCTTTCCCCCTCGGGGAATCCTAGTTGGAATAGGATTGGAGGGGAGTCCTACTCCCGGAAGGAGTAGGACTCCTCCTGCGCCTCTCTCCCTGGCCGGCGCCCCTCTCCCCCCTTGGCTCCTTTATATACTGAGGTAGAGGCACCCTAGAACACACAAGTTGATCCACGTGATCTATTCCTTAGCCGTGTGCGGTGCCCCCTGCCACCATATTCCTCGATAATACTGTAGCGGAGTTTAGGCGAAGCCCTGCTGCTGTAGTTCATCAAGATCGTCACCACGCCGTCGTGCTGACGGAACTCTTCCCCGACACTTTGCTGGATCGGAGTCCGGGGATCGTCATCGAGCTGAACGTGTGCTCGAACTCAGAGGTGCCGTAGTTTCGGTGCTTGATCGGTTGGATCGTG
Organism: Triticum urartu; assembly: GCF_056163025.1. Lineage (NCBI taxonomy): Eukaryota > Viridiplantae > Streptophyta > Magnoliopsida > Poales > Poaceae > Triticum > Triticum urartu. The sequence goes on from NC_141874.1 coordinate 711,060,619, forward strand.
AAGACGTACGACTACTTCCTCTACGTTGTGTCATCGCTTCCGCAGTCGGTCTGCGTTGGGTACGTAGACAACACTCTCCCACCTCGTTGCTATGCATCACATGATCTTGCGTGTGCGTAGGAAAATTTTTGAAATTACTACGAAACCCTACAGTGGTATCAGAGCCTAGGTTATTTATGTTGATGTTATATGCACGAGTAGAACACAAGTGAGTTGTGGACGATACAAGTCATACTGCCTACCAGCATGTCATACTTTGGTTCGGCGGTATTGTTGGACGAGACGACCCGGACCAACCTTACGCGTACGCTTACGCGAGACCGGTTCCCTCGACGTGATTTGCACAGAGATGGCTTGCGGGCGACTGTCTCCCCAACTTTAGTTGAACTAAGTATGGCTACGCCCGGTCCTTGAGAAGGTTAAAACGGAGTCAATTTGACAAACTATCGTTGTGGTTTTGATGCGTAGGTGAGATTGGTTCTTACTTAAGCCCGTAGCAGCCACGTAAAACTTGCAACAACAAAGTAGAGGACGTCTAACTTGTTTTTGCAGGGCATGTTGTGATGTGATATGGTCAAGGCATGATGCTGAATTTTATTGTATGAGATGATCATGTTTTGTAACCGAGTTATCGGCAACTGGCAGGAGCCATATGGTTGTCGCTTTATTGTATGCAATGCAATCGCGATGTAATGCTTTACTTTATTACTAAACGGTAGTGATAGTCGTGGAAGCATAAGATTGGCGAGACGACAACGATGCTACGATGGAGATCAAGGTGTCGCGCCGGTGACGATGGTGATCATGACGGTGCTTCAGAGATGGAGATCACAAGCACAAGATGATGATGGCCATATCATATCACTTATATTGATTGCATGTGATGTTTATCTTTTTATGCATCTTATCTTGCTTTGATTGACGGTAGCATTATAAGATGATCTCTCACTAAATTATCAAGAAGTGTTCTCCCTGAGTATGCACCGTTGCGAAAGTTCTTCGTGCTGAGACACCACGTGATGATCGGGTGTGATAGGCTCTACGTTCAAATACAACGGGTGCAAAACAGTTGCGCACGCGGAATACTCAGGTTATACTTGACGAGCCAAGCATATACAGATATGGCCTCGGAACACGGAGACCAAAAGGTCGAGCGTGAATCATATAGTAGATATGATCAACATAATGATGTTCACCGATGAAACTACTCCATCTCACGTGATGATCGGTCATGGTTTAGTTGATTTGGATCACGTAATCACTTAGAGGATTAGAGGGATGTCTATCTAAGTGGGAGTTCTTAAGTAATATGATTAATTGAACTTAAATTTATCATGAACTTAGTCCTGGTAGTATTTTGCAAATCATGTCGTAGATCAATAGCTCGCGTTGTTGCTTCCCTGTGTTTATTTTGATATGTTCCTAGAGAAAATTATGTTGAAAGATGTTAGTAGCAAAGTTGCGGATTGGATCCGTGATCTGAGGTTTATCCTCATTGCTGCACAGAAGAATTATGTCCTTGATGCACCGCTAGGTGACGGACCTATTGCAGGAGCAGATACAGACGTTATGAACATTTGGCTAGCTCAATATGATGACTACTTGATAGTTTAGTGCACCATGCTTAATGGCTTAGAATCGGGCCTTCAAAGACGTTTTGAACGTCATGGAGCATATGAGATGTTCCAGGAGTTGAAGTTAATATTTCAAATACCCGAGTTGAGAGATATGAAGTCTCCAACAAGTTCTATAGCTAAAAGATGGAGGAGAATCGCTCAACTAGTGAGCATGTGCCCAGATTGTCTGAGTACTACAATCGCTTGAATCAAGTGGGAGTTAATCTTCCAGATAAGATAGTGATTGACAGAATTCTCTAGTCACCATCACCAAGTTAGTAGAACTTCGTGATGAACTATGACATGCAAGGGATAACGGAAACAACTCCCAAGCTCTTCGTGATGCTGAAATCAACGAAGGTAGAAATCAAGAAAAACATCAAGTGTTGATGGCTGACGAGATCACTAGTTTCAAGAAAAGGGCAGAGGGAAGAAGGGGAACTTCAAGAAGAACAGCAAGCAAATTGCTGCTCAAGTGAAGAAGCCCAAGTCTGGTCCTAAGCCCGAGACTAAGTGTTTCTACTGCAAAGGGACTGGTCACTGGAAGCAGAACTACCCCAAGTGATTGGTAGATAAGAAGGATGGCAAAGTGAACATAAGTATATTTGATATACATGTTATTGATGTGTACTTTACTAGTGTTTATAGCAAACCCTCAGTATTTGATACTAGTTCAGTTGCTAAGATTAGTAACTCGAAACGGGAGTTGCAAAATAAACAGAGACTAGTTAAGGGTGAAGTGACGATGTGTGTTGGAAGTGGTTCCAAGATTGATATGATCATCATGGCACACTCCCTATAATTTCGGGATTAGTGTTGAACCTAAATAAGTGTTATTTGGTGTTTGCGTTGAGCATGAATATGATTTGATCATGTTTATTGTAATACGGTTATTCATTTAAGTAAGAGAATAAATTGTTGTTCTTTTTACATGAATAAAACCTTATATGGTTACACACCCAATGAAAATAGTTCGTTGGATCTCGATCGTAGTGATACACATAATCATGCAAAGTTAATAATGATAGTGCAACTTATTTGTAGCACTGCCGTTTAGGTCATATTGGTGTAAAGCGCATGAAGAAACTCCATGCTGATGGGATTTTGGAATCACTTGATTATGAATCACTTGATGCTTGCGAACCATGCCTTTTGGGCAAGATGACTAAAACGCCGTTCTTCGGAACAATAGGAGCGAGCAACGGATTTGTTGGAAATCATACATACTGATGTATGCGGTCCGATGAATATTGAGGCTCGCGACAGGTATCATTATTTTCTGTCTTCATAGATGATTTGAGCAGATATGAGTATATCTACTTGATGAAACACAAGTCTGAAACATTTGAAAAGTTCAAAGAATTTCAGGGTGAAGTGAAAAATCATCGTAACAAGAAAATAAAGTTTCTACGATCTGATCGTAGAGAAGAGTATTTGAGTTACGAGTTTGGCCTTCAGTTAAAAACAATGTGAAATAGTTTCACTACTCATGCCACCTGGAACACCACAATGTAATGGTGTGTCCGAACGTCATAACCATACTTTATTAGATATGGTGCGATCTATGATGTCTCTTACCGGTCTACCACTATCGTTTTGGGTTTATGCATTAGAGACAGCTGCATTCACGTTAAATAGGGCACCATCTAAATCCGTTGAGACGACACCGTATGAACTATGGTTTGGCAAGAAACCTAAGCTGTCGTTTCTTAAAGTTTGGGACTGCGATGCTTATGTGAAAAAGTTTCAACATGATAAGCTCGAACCCAAATCGGAGAAATATGTCTTCATAGGATACCCAAAGGAGACTGTTGGGTACACCTTCTATCACAAATCCGAAGGCAAGACTTTTGTTGCTAAATTCGGAGTTTTTCTAGATAAGGAGTTTCTCTCGAAAGAAGTGAGTGGGAGGAAAGTAGAACTTGACGAGGTAACTGTACCTGCTCCCTTACTGGAAAGTAGTACATCACAGAAAACTGTTTCAGTGACACCTACACCAGTTAGTGAGGAAGCTAATGATAATGATCATGAAACTTCAGATCAAGATACTACTGAACCTCGTAGATCAACCAGAGTAAGATCCGCACCAGAGTGGTACGGTAATCCTGTTCTGGAAGTCATGCTACTAGATCATGATGAACCTACGAACTATGAAGAAGCGATGGTGAGCCCAGATTCCGCAAAGTGGCTTGAAGCCATGAAATCTGAGATGGGATCCATGTATGAGAACAAAGTATGGACTTTGGTTAACTTGCCCGATGATCGGCAAGCAATTGAGAATAAATGGATCTTCAAGAGGAAGACGGACGCTGATAGTAGTGTTACTATCTACAAAGCTAGAATTGTCGCAAAAGGTTTTCGACAAGTTCAAGGTGTTGACTACGATGAGAGTTTCTCACTCGTATCTATGCTTAAGTCTGTCCGAATCATGTTAGCAATTGCCGCGTTTTATGAAATCTGGCAAATGGATAAACAAAACTGCATTCCTTAATGGATTTACTAAAGAAGAGTTGTATACGATGCAACCAGAAGGTTTTGTCAATCCGAAAGGTGCTAACAAAATGTGCAAACTCCAGCGATCCATCTGTGGACTGGTGCAAGCATCTCGGAGTTGGAATATACGCTTTGATGAGTTGATCAAAGCATATAGTTTTATACAGACTTGCGGTGAAGCCTGTATTTACGAGAAAGTGAGTGGGAGCACTACAGCATTTTTGATAAGTATATGTGAATGACATATTGTTGATCGGAAATAATGTAGAATTATTCTGTAAAGCATAAAAGGAGTGTTTGAAAGGAGTTTTTCAAAGAAAGACTTCGGTGAAGCTGCTTACATATTGAGTATCAAGATCTATAGAGATAGATCAAGACACTTGATAAGTTTTTTCAATGAGTACATACCTTGACAAGATTTTGAAGTAGTTCAAAATGGAACAGTCAAAGAAAGAGTTCTTGCCTGTGTTACAAGGTGTGAAGTTGAGTAAGACTCAAAGCCCGACCACGGCAGAAAATAGAAAGAGAATGAAAGCCATTCCCTATGCCTCAGTCATAGGTTCTATAAAGTATGCCATGCTGTATACCAGATCTATTGTATGCCCTACCACTGAGTTTGGCAAGGGAGTACAATAGTGATCTAGGAGTAGATCACTGGACAGCGGTCAAATTTGTCCTTAGTGGAATAAGGATATGTTTCTCGATTATGGAAGTGAAAAAAGGTTCGTCGTAAAGGGTTACGCCGATGCAAGTTTGACACTAATCTAGATGACTCTAAGTCTCGGTCTAGATACATATTGAAAGTGGGAGCAATTAGCTAGAGTATCTCCATGCAGAGCATTGTTGACATAGAAATTTGCAAAGATACATACGGATCTGAATGTGGCAGACCCGTTGACTAAGAATCTCTCACAAGCAAAACATGATCACACCTTAGTACTCCTTGGGTGTTAATCACATAGCGATGTGAACTAGATTACTGAATCTAGTAAACCCTTTGGGTGTTGGTCACATAGCGATGTGAACTATGGGTGTTAATCACATGATGATGTGAACTATCGATGTTAATCACATGGTGATGTGATCTAGATTATTGACTCTAGTGCAAGTGGGAGACTGAAGGAAATATGCCCTAGAGGCAATAATAAAGTTATTATTTATTTCCTTATTTCATGATAAATGTTTATTATTCATGCTAGAATTGTATTAACCGGAAACATAATACATGTGTGAATACATAGACAAACAGAGTGTCACTAGTATGCCTCTACTTGACTAGCTCGTTAATCAAAGATGGTTATGTTTCCTAACCATGAACAAAGTGTTGTTATTTGATTAACGAGGTCACATCATTAGTTGAATGATCTGATTGACATGACCCATTCCATTAGCTTAGCACGCGATCGTTTAGTATGTTGCTATTGCTTCCTTCATGACTTATACATGTTCCTATGACTATGAGATTATGCAACTCCCGTTTGCCGGAGGAACACTTTGGGTGCTACCAAACGTCACAACGTAACTGGGTGATTATAAAGGATCACTACAGGTGTCTCCAAAGGTAGATGTTGGGTTGGCGTATTTCGAGATTAGGATTTGTCACTCCGATTGTCGGAGAGGTATCTCTGGGCCCTCTCGGTAATACACATCACATAAGCCTTGCAAGAATTACAACTAATGAGTTAGTTGTGAGATGATGTATTACGGAACGAGTAAAGAGACTTGCCGGTAACGAGATTGAACTAGGTATTGGATACCGACGATCGAATCTCGGGCAAGTAACATACCGATGACAAAGGGAACAACGTATGTTGTTATGCGGTCTGACCGATAAAGATCTTCGTAGAATATGTAGGAGCCAATATGGGCATCCAGGTCCCGCTATTGGTTATTGACCTGAGACGTGTCTCGGTCATGTCTACATTGTTCTCGAACCCGTAGGGTCCGCACGCTTAAGGTTACGATGACAGTTACATTATGAGTTTATGCATTTTGATGTACCGAAGGTTGTTCGGAGTCCCAGATATGATCACGGACATGACGAGGAGTCTCGAAATGGTCGAGACGTAAAGATTGATATATTGGAAGCCTATGTTTGGACATCGGAAGTGTTCCGGGTGAAATCGGGATTTTACCGGGTTACCGGGAGGTTACCGGAACCCCCCGGGAGCCATATGGGCCTTCATGGGCCTTAGTGGAAAGGAGAAAGGGGCAGCCCAAGATGGCTGCGCCACTTCCCCCTCTCCTAGTCCTATTAGGACTAGGAGGAGGTGGCTGGCCCCCCTCTCCCTCTTTCCCCCTCGGGGAATCCTAGTTGGAATAGGATTGGAGGGGAGTCCTACTCCCGGAAGGAGTAGGACTCCTCCTGCGCCTCTCTCCCTGGCCGGCGCCCCTCTCCCCCCTTGGCTCCTTTATATACTGAGGTAGAGGCACCCTAGAACACACAAGTTGATCCACGTGATCTATTCCTTAGCCGTGTGCGGTGCCCCCTGCCACCATATTCCTCGATAATACTGTAGCGGAGTTTAGGCGAAGCCCTGCTGCTGTAGTTCATCAAGATCGTCACCACGCCGTCGTGCTGACGGAACTCTTCCCCGACACTTTTCTGGATCGGAGTCCGGGGATCGTCATCGAGCTGAACGTGTGCTCGAACTCGGAGGTGCCGTAGTTTCGGTGCTTGATCGGTTGGATCGTGAAGACGTACGACTACTTCCTCTACGTTGTGTCATCGCTTCCGCAGTCGGTCTGCGTTGGGTACGTAGACAACACTCTCCCACCTCGTTGCTATGCATCACATGATCTTGCGTGTGCGTAGGAAAAATTTTGAAATTACTACGAAACCCTACAATCACCTGTCTCTAGCTGTTCTGGCTATGCTTACTATTTAATAATAATGGATGATTTCAGTCATTACTCCTGGACTTTCCCTTTGCGTCACAAATCCGAAGCTGCTGATATTCTTATACGCTTTTATGCCTACGCTCTCACCCAGTTTCATCTATGTCTACAGTGCATCCAGTGTGATAACGGAGGAGAATTCCTCAACACCCGCCTCCGCTCTTTTCTCTCTGCCAATGGCATCACCTTGCGCCTCTCTTGCCCTCACACTTCACCACAGAACGGCAAGGCCGAGCGCGCCATACGCAGCACCAATGATATCATGCGCACTCTCCTCCTCCAAGCACACATGCCCCCCGAGTTTTGGGTGGAGAGCCTCAACACCGCCACGCACCTTCTAAACCTTCGTCCTTCTCGCGCCATCGCCCACAACACGCCCTACTTCATGCTCCACGGTGTCGCCCCCACCTACGACCATCTCCACACATTCGGCTGTCTATGCTACCCTAACCTCTACACCACCTCCGCCCACAAACTAGCAGCCCGATCGCGCCGTTGCGTCCTCCTCGGTCTCCCTCGTGAACACAAGGGATACCGTTGCCTTGACCTGGGCACTCGCCGGGTCATCACGTCCAGACACATAGTCTTCGACAAAAACCAGTTTCCCTACACCCCGGTCACACCCCCTTCACGTGCCACAGAAAATCCCATGCAAATCCTACCTACCTCGTACTATCCAAGCGCATCTACCTCGGGATCGCCGCCTGGCCACGCGCCTCCCGCGGCTGCTCCCCGACCCACCCAACAGCCCGACCCCACCTCGGCTCTCGCACCCACGGATACCGCGCCCAACACTCCACCATCCACTCGGTCCCACCCTGGCACCACCCTCTCCACCAATCCCAGCTCGACCGAATCCACCTGGTCGGCCACTTCCCGAAGCAAACCCGAGCCATCCCCTCCCACCTCGCCACCTGGCTGACCCCTCCCACCGCGCGCCGTGCCCATTACCCCACGCCGCAATGATCACGCCATGCACACCCGGGGCAAAGCTGGTTTCCTTCAGCCAAAAAACCTCTTCTCCCCCGCTGCTCTCGCCGCTGTTCCTGCCTCGCCTACCATCTCACCCATCCCCGCCACCTACAAACAGGCCCTCCAAGACCCCAACTGGCGCCGCGCCATGCAAGATGAGTTCGATGCTTTGCTGCAAAACAATACGTGGTCTCTTGTTTCTCGTCCTGCAGGGGTCAACACGGTGACGGGGAAGTGGATTTTTCGCCACAAACTACACCCCGACGGTAGCCTGGCGCGCTACAAGGCCAGATGGGTTCTTCGTGGGTTCACGCAGCAGCACGGCGTGGATTTTGGCGAGACATTCAGCCCGGTGGTGAAGCCGGCGACCATCCGCGTGGTACTCAGCCTCGCCGTCTCATCGGGGTGGCCAGTTCATCAACTGGACGTGAAGAACGCCTTCCTTCACGGCCACCTCGACACGATCGTCTACAGTCAACAACCATCCGGCTTCGTCGACTCGCGCCACCCCACGCACGTCTGTCAGCTCCACCGCTCCCTCTACGGCCTGCGGCAGGCGCCACGGGCGTGGTTCCAGTGCTTCACAGCTTACCTGCTCTCGCTCGGCTTTGTCGCGTCCAAGTGCGACACCTCGCTGTTCATCTTGCGCCGCGGCACATCCACTGCTTACCTACTGTTGTACGTCGATGACATACTCCTCAACGCTAGCACCACCGCCCTGCTTCGCTCCATCATCGCCGCGCTCCACCGCGAGTTCGCCATGTCCGACCTCGGCGAGCTCCATCACTTCCTTGGTGTCAATGTACACCGCACCACTGACGGGCTGTTTCTCTCGCAGCACCAGTACGCGCTCGAGATCCTTGAGCGCGCCGCAATGAGCAACTGCCGCCCCATCGCCACACCCGCTGACACCAAGCGCAAGCTCTCCGCCCAGGCCGGACCGCCCGTCTCTGATCCATCCCTCTACCGCAGCCTCGTCGGTGCCCTGCAATACCTCACTCTTACTCGTCCCGACATCGCCTACGCCGTCCAGCAACTATGCCTCTTCATGCACGACCCGCGCGAGAGCCACTTCACCTACCTCAAGCGCGTCCTGCGCTATGTGCGCGGCACTGCTCATCTCGGCCTCCGGCTCCGACGATCGCACGACACCAACCTGGTCGCCTACTCCGACGCGGACTGGGCAGGCTACCCCGACACGCGCCGGTCCACGTCGGGCTTCTGTGTCTTCCTCGGCGACAACCTCGTCTCGTGGTCGTCCAAGCGCCAGCACACCGTCTTGCGCTCTAGCGCCGAGGTGGAGTACCGCGCTGTCGCCCACGCCGTCGCCGACACCTGCTGGCTCCATCAACTTCTTCACGAGCTTCATCACCCACCGAACAGCGCGACGATCGTCTACTGCGACAACATCAGCGCTACGTACCTCTCCTCCAACCCGGTACAGCACCAGCGCACGAAGCATGTGGAGATCGATCTCCACTTTGTTCGCGAGCGCGTCTCCTTCGGTGACGTACGTGTACTTCACGTGCCTTCGACGTCCCAGTTCGCCGACGTCTTCACCAAGGGCCTCCCGACGGCCATTTTCTGCGAGTTCAGGTCCAGCCTCAACATCGTCGAAGACCCTGTTGCGGCTGCGGGGGGCTGTTGGAAAACGGCTAACACCGACTCGGCCCGCACCGTGCCGCACGCTCTCCACGCGGTGATCGTGGCCTCTCCCCGCGCCCCGCGTAACTAGCGCACGTCTCTCCGGGAGACTAGCTCCTTTCTGTTGTAACCAACCCAGCACCTGCGCGTGCTCTCCTGTGTATATAAGGCTATGCCTTCCTTTGTAATACAACACACAGATTCTCATCCTTCTTCTGGTTGCATGCCAAACTGCACACCTGTCTATAAGATGAGGACTTTCTTTTTTGAAAGAAAGTTCGAGCTTTATTCATTAGAAATAATCATTACATCATTTATGAGGATTGATACAATTGCATTATGTGGTTCCCCGAGCCAATGAAATGAAGGAAAATCTAGCCAACTTGGCAAGTTCATGAGCAACTTTATTTGCTTCTCTATTACAATGCTCGAATCTAGAAATAGGAAAATCGCAAGCTAAGTGAAAACAATGATCAAAAATTGCAGCTGCTACCCCCGACGATCGTCCTTCTTCGTTCATGGTCTCGATCACCTCCATATTATCTGAGTTAATAATTATGTGATTACAACCCGTCCTTTGCACAAGCAATAGGCCGAATTTTAACGCCAAAACTTTAGCCATCAACACATCTGCATACCAGTCAATCTAACCATTTCCCCCACGGATGAACCTACCTTTGTCATCACTTAAGACCGCCCCGATTGTACCCCTGAGAAGGTCGTGGTCAAAAGAAGCATCAATGTTAAGTTTAACAAATCCAGTCGGGGGGCTAGACCATCCTCCTCTTTTCATGGAAGTCTTCGGCGAGGAGGCATTAACAAAATTGGCAGTGAGAGCGCGTATCCCCATGGATATATGTTGTGCATTCTGAGTAGTCTCATTGTGTACCAATTTGCGCCTTTCCTACCACAAGTACCAGGCTGGTATGGCAATCATGTCACGCATATTATGAGTGCCCATAATACATAGTTCCTGATCTGCTAATGAAAGTAAATATTCTAAGATTGTCTCACCTGCATAGTCTATTTTACAAGCTCTGTCGATAATATCGTTCATCCCTAGTCTTCTCCAGACTTCTTTTGCTCTGTCACATAGAAACAACAGATGTTTTGTGTCTTCTGGCCCAGATGAACAGGCAGGACACTCAGGCGAGACTTTCACATGTCTATTAGCTAAGTTAACACGACACGGAAGAGTGTCGTGAAGTGTACGCCAAATAAATATGTTAACCTTTGCTGGACAAGCAAGTTTCCAAATCCTCCCCCAAATAGGATTGACCGTGGTAAGTATCATCCCATTGATATGTCGTAACTTGCTCCCATATTGGTGGTCCCATTTCACAAAATAAGCAGACCAAACCAAAAAGATCCCATTTTTTGTGAAATTCCAAGCTACGAAATCTGGCATATCATGTTGTGATATCGGGATCGCAAGCACTCGCTGAACATCAATAGGCCATAGAGTCTGCCTGAGAAGATCTTCATCCCAACTATTTAGGATTGGATCAATCAAATCTGCTACCTTCCGTAACAACTGGCCTCCCTTAGGGGTAACAATTTTACAGTTTGCATAATTAGGAATCCAAGCGTACTCCCAAATGTCAATATTCTACCCATTTTCCACTCGTCAAATATGACCACGCTTCAGGGAGCTCACACCCGCCATAATACTTTGCCAGATGAAGGAAGAACCCTTCTTCAAGTCAGTGTTCAACAAGTCACCGTCAGGATCGTATTTGACTCTCAGAATAGTAGCACATAGAGATTCCGGATTCTCGATAAGACGCCAAGCCTGTTTAGCAAGCATAGCCAAATTGAAACAATGGATATCCCGAAAACCCATTTCTCCTTGGTTTTTGGGTACACACATTTTCCACCAAGTCATCCAATGCATCCTCCTTTGGTTGTCCTCATCTCCCCACTAGAAATGCGCCATCGTGTCAATAATTCCTTTGCAAAAAATAGGAATTTTAAAGACTGACATTGCACAGGTGGGAATAGCTTGAACAACCGCTTTAAGTAAGATCTCTTTTCCTCCAGCCGCCAGAAGTTTTTCCTTCCAACCACTAATTCTCTGAACAATACGATCGATTAAGTATTGAAAACAATCGGTTTTATCTAAACCCACATTGGCCAGCAGTCCTAAATATTTGTCATTCAAGGCCTCAGCCATTATATTGAGAATTGTACACATTTGTTCTCTAGTGTCCACTCTTGTATTAGGGCTAAAAAAGATGCTGGATTTGTCGACACTGACCATCTGCCCTGAAGCTGCGCAATACGAATCTAGAACTGATTTTAATGTTTCTGCACTTTGCAAATTTGCTTTCATAAGGATTAAAGAGTCATCAGCAAAAAGAAGGTTCGTGACAGATGGGGCATCTCTGCAAACCTTTACTCCTGAAATATTCCCATTTTCTTCTGCATGCGTTAGTAAAGTTGTGAGACCCTCCTTGTGTTGGGGAACGTAGCAGAAATTCAAAATTTTCTACGCATCACCAAGATCAATCTATGGAGTAATCTAGCAACGAGGGGAAAGAGAGTGCATCTACATACCCTTGTAGATCGCTAAGCGAAAGCGTTCAAGTGAACGGGGTTGATGGAGTCGTACTCGTCGTGATTCAAATCACCGGAGATCCTAGTGCCGAACGGACGGCACCTCCGCGTTCAACACACGTGCAGCCCGGTGATGTCTCCCATGCCTTGATCCAGCAAGGGGAGAGGGAGAGGTTGGGGAAGACTCCGTCCAGTAGCAGCACGACGGCGTGGTGGTGGTGGAGGAGCGTGGCAATCCTGCAGGGCTTCGCCAAGCACCGCGGGAGAGGAGGAGGGAGAGAGGCAGGGCTGCGCCATGGAGAGGTCAAAACTCATCTGTTGGCAGCCCCAAAGTCCTCAAGTATATATAGGGGAGAGGGAGGGGGGTGCGCCCCCTTTAGGGTTTCCACCCCAAGGAGTGCGGAAGCCCCAAACCCATCTAGGGTGGCGGCCAAGGGGGGAGAGGGGGAAACTTGCCCCCCCCCCCAAGCTAGGTGGAGGCGCCCCCTCCCCAAACCCTAGGCGCCTTGGGCCCTTGTGGGGGGGCGCACCAGCCCACCTGGGGCTGGTCCCCTCCCACACTTGGCCCATGCAGCCCTCCGGGACTGGTGGCCCCACTTGGTGGACCACCGGGACACTCCCGGTGGTCCCGGTACATTACCGATAAAACCCGAAACTTTTCCGGCGACCAAAACAGGACTTCCCATATATAATTCTTTACCTCCGGACCATTCCGAAACTCCTCGTAACATCCGGGACTCGAACAACATTCGGTAACCACATACAAACTTCCTTTATAACCCTAGCGTCATCGAACCTTAAGTGTGTAGACCCTACGGGTTCGGGAGTCATGCAGACATGGCCGAGACAACTCTCCGGTTAATAACCAACAGCTGGATCTGGATACCCATGTTGGCTCCCACATGCTCCACGATGATCTCATCGGATGAACCACGATGTCAAGGACTTAATCAATCCCGTATACAATTCCCTTTGTCTAGCGGTACGATACTTGCCCGAGATTTGATCGTCGGTATCCTGATACCTTGTTCAATCTCGTTACCGGCAAGTCTCTTTACTCGTTCTGTAACACATCATCCCGTGATCAACTCCTTGATCACATTGTGCACATTATGATGATGTCCTACCGAGTGGGCCCAGAGATACCTCTCCGTTTACACGGAGTGACAAATCCCAGTCTCGGTTCGTGCCAACCCAACAGACACTTTCGGAGATACCTGTAGTGTACCTTTATAGCCACCCAGTTACGTTGTGACGTTTGGCACACCCAAAGAACTCCTACGGTATCCGGGAGTTGCACAAGCTCATGGTCTAAGGAAATGATACTTGACAGTAGAAAAGCTTTAGCATACGAACTATACGATCTTTGTGCTAGGCTTAGGATTGGGTCTTGTCCATCACATCATTCTCCTAATGATGTGATCCCGTTATCAACGACATCCAATGTCCATGGTTAGGAAACCGTAACCATCTATTGATCAACGAGCTAGTCAACTAGAGGCTTACTAGGGACATGGTGTTGTCTATGTATCCACACATGTATCTGAGTTTCCTATCAATACAATTTTAGCATGGATAATAAACGATTATCATGAACAAGGAAATATAATAATAACCAATTTATTATTGCCTCTAGGGCATATTTCCAACAGTCTCCCACTTGCACTAGAGTCAATAATCTAGTTCACATCGCCATGTGATTGACACTCACAGGTCACATCGCTATGTGACCAACATCCAAAGAGTTTACTAGAGTCACTAATCTAGTTCACATCACTATGTGATTAATACTCAATGTGTTCTGGGTTTGATCATGTTATGCTTGTGAGAGAGGTTGTAGTCAACGGGTCTTGCCTTATTCAGATCCCTATGTACTTCGCAAAACTTTATGTCATATCGTAGATGCTGCCACCATGTTCCACTTGGAGCTATTCCAAATTGTTGCTCCATTATACGTATCCGATATCTCTACTCAGAGCTATCCGGATAGGTGTTAAGCTTGCATCGACGTAACTCTTTATGTCGAACTCTTTATCACCTCCACAATCGAGAAACATTTCCTTATTCCTCTAAGGATAATTTTGACTGCTATCTGGTGATCCACTCCTAGATCACCTTTGTACCATCTTGCCAGACATGTGGCAAGGCACACAATAGGTGCGGTACTTCAGCATGGCATACCGTATAGAGCCTATGACAAAAGCATAGGGGATGACCTTCGTCCTTTCTCTTTCTTATGCCGTGGTCAAGCTTTGAGTCTTACTCAACTTCACACCTTACAACTCAGGTAAGAACCCCTTCTTTGACTGATCTATTTTGAACTCCTTCAAAAACATGTCAAGGTGTGCGTTCTTTGAAAGTACCATCAGGCGTCTTGATCTATCTCTATAGATCTTGATGCCCAATATGTAAGCAGCTTTATCCAGGTCTTCCTTTGAAAAACACTCTTCAAACAACCGTTTATGCTTTCCAAAAATTCTACATCATTTCGGATCAACAATATGTCATCCACATATACTTATCAGAAATGTTGTAGTGCTCCCACTCACTTTGTTGTAAATACAAGTTTCTAGCAAACATTGTATAAACCTAAAAGCTTTGATCACTCCATCAAAACATATATTCCGATTCCGAGATGCTTGCTCTAGTCCATAGAAGGATTGCTGGAGCCAGCATACCTTTTAGCATCCTTAGGATCGACAAAACCTTTTATTGTATCACATACAACCTTTTCTTACGAAACTGGTAAGAAAACTTGTTTTGCCATCCATCTGTCAGATTTCATAAACAAAAAATACAGCTAATGCTAACATGATTCCGATGGACTTAAGCATCGCTACGGGTGAGAAATTCTCATCGTAGTCAACTCCTTGAACTTGTGAAAAGACTCTTTCCCACAAGTCGAGCTTCATAGACGGTAACATTACCGCCCACGTATGTCTTCTTCTTAAAGATCCATTTATCTCAATGGCTTGCCGATCATCGGGCAAGTCCACCAAAGTCCATACTTTGTTCTGATATATGGATCCTATCTCGGATTTCATGGCTTCTAACCATTTGTCGGAATACGGGCCCACCATCGCTTCTCCATAGCTCGTAGGTTCATTGTTGTCTAACAACATGATATCTAAGACAGGATTACCGTACCACTTAGGAGTAGTACATATCCTTGTCGACCTATGAGGTTCGATAGCAACTTGATCCGAAGCTTCATGATCACTATCATTAACTTCCTATTCAACAGACGTAGGTGCCACAGAAAACATCTTTCTGTGTTGCATCATTCTCTGGTTGAAATAAAGGTTCGACAACCTCATCAAGTTCTATCTTCCTCCCACTCATTTCTTTCAAGAGAAACTTCTTCTCGAGAAAGGACCCGTTCTTAGCGACAAACAATTTTCCCTCGGATCTGAGATAGAAGGTATACCCTACTGTCACCTCTGGGTATCCTATGAAGATGTGTTTGTCCGCTTTGGGTTCGAGCTTCTCTGGCTGAAGCCTTAAGCATCGCAACCCCAAACATTAAGAAACGGCAACTTTGGTTTCTTGCCAAACCAATGTTCATACGACATCGTCTCAACGGACTTAGATGGTGTCCTATCTAAAGTGAATGCAGCTGTCTCTAATGCATAACCTCAAAATGAAAACGGTAGATTGGTAAGAGACATCATAGATCGCACCATATCTCACAGGGTTCGATTATGACGTCCGGACACACCATTACCTTGTGGTGTTCCAGGTGGCTTCAACTGTGAAACAATTTCACAATGTCTTAAGTGATTACCAAACTCATAACTCAAAAAATCCCCTTTTGATCAGATCGTAGGAACATGATCTTATTGTTATGATGATTCTTAACTTCACTCTGAAATCGCTTGAACTTTTCAAACGTTTCAGACTTGTGCTTCATTAAGTAAATATACCTATATCTACTCAAATCGTCAGTGAAGATGAGAAAATAGCGATATCCACCGCACGCTCCAATTCTCATTGGATCACACACATCTGCATGTATGATTTCCAACAAGTCACTTGCCCGTTTCATTGTACCTGAAAACGGGGTCTTAGTCATCCTGCCCATGAGGCATGGCTCGCATGTGTCAAGCGATTCAAAATCAAGTGACTCCAAACATCCATCAATATGGAGTTTCTTCATGCATCTTACGCCAATATGACCTAAGCGGCAGTGCCACAAGAAAATGGTACTATCATTATTAACTCTACATCTTTTGGCGTGAACATGTGTATCACCACGATTGAGATTCAATGAACCATTCACATAGGGTGCATGACCATGAAAGGTATCATTCATGTAAACAGAATAACCATTATTCTCTAACTTAAATGAATGACCGTATTGCAATGAACATGATCAAATCATATTCATGCTCAACGTAGACACCTGATAACATTTATCTAGGTTCAATACTAATCCCGAAGGCAGATGGAGCGTGCGATGGTGATCTCATCAACTTTGGAAGCACTTCCAACACACATCGTCACCTCGCCCTCAGCCAGTACCCGTTTAGTCGTAGCTTTTGCTTCAAGTCACCAATAATAGTAACTGAACCGGTATCCAATACCCAGGTGCTACCAGGAGTACTAGTGAGGTACACATTAATAACACGTATATACTTTGTTGAAGTTTCCAGCCTTCTTATCTACCATGCACTTGGGGTAATTCCGCTACCAGTGACTGTTCCCCTTACAATAGAAGCACTTAGTCTCGGGTTTGGGTTCAACCTCGGGTTCCTTCACTTGAGCGGCAACTGGTTTGCCATCCATGAAGTTTCCCTTCTAGCCCTTGCCCTTCTTGAAACCAGTGGTCTTGTTAAACCATCAACACTTGATGCTCCTTCTTGATTTCTACCTTTTGCGGTCTTAAGCACCGCGAACAGCTCCGGGATCAACTCCATCCCTTGCATGTCATAGTTCATCACGAAGATCTAGTAGCTTAGTGATAGTGGCTAGAGAACTCTATCAATCACTATCTTATCTGGAAGTTTAACTCCCACTTGATTTAAGTGATTGTAGCACCTAGACATTCTGAGCACATGCTCATTAGCTGAGCTATTCTCCTCCATCTTGTTGGCAAAAGAACTTGTCAGAGGTCTCACACCTCTCAACACGGGCATGAGCCTGAAATCCCAATTTCAGCTCTTGGAACATCTCATATGTTCTATGGCGTTCAAAACGTCATTGGAATCCCGATTCTAAGCCGTAAAGTATGGTGCACTAAACTATCAAGTAGTCATCAGGATGTGTCTGTCAGGTGTTCACAACATCCACAGACGACGTTGTAGGGGTTTGCACATCGAGCGGTGCATTAAAGACGTAAGCCTTTTGTGTAGCAGTGAGGACACTCCTCGGACTACGGACCTAGTCCGCATCATTGCTTACAATATCTTTCAACTTAATCTTTCTCTAGGAACGTATTGAAACAGGGAGCTACAACGTGAGCTATTTATCTACAACATATTTGCGAAGAAAATTCAGACTATGTTCATGATAATTGAGTTCATCTAATGAACTCCCACTCAGATAGACATCCCTCTAGTCATCTAAGTGAAACATGATCCGAGTCAACTAGGCTGTGTCCGATCATCACGTGAGACGGACTATTCAACATCGGTGAACATCTTCATGTTGATCGTATCTTCTATACGACTCATGATCGACCTGTCGGTCTTCCGTGTTCCGAGGCCATGTCTGTACATGCTAGGCTCGTCAAGTCAACCTAAGTGTATTGCGTGTGTAAATCTGGCTTACACCCGTTGTATTCGAACGTTAGAATCTATCACACCCGATCATCACGTGGTGCTTCGAAACGACGAACCTTCGCAACGGTGCACAGTTAGGGGGAACACTTTTCTTGAAATTTTAGTGAGGGATCATCTTATTTAAGCTACCGTCGTTCTAAGCAAAATAAGATGTAAAACATGATAAACATCACATGCAATCAAATAGTGACATGATATGGCCAATATCATTTTGCTCCTTTTGATCTCCATCTTCGGGGCTCCATGATCATCGTTGTCACCGGCATGACACCATGATCTCCATCATCATGATCTCCATCATCGTGTCTTCTTGAAGTTGTCTCGTCATTTATTGCTTCTACTACTATGGCTAACGCTTTAGCAATAAAGTAAAGTAATTACATGACGTTTAAGTTGACACGCAGGTCATAAATAAATTAAGACAACTCCTATGGCTCCTGCCGGTTGTCATACTCATCGACATGCAAGTCGTGATTCCTATTACAAGAACATGATCAATCTCATACATCACATATATCATTCATCACATCCTTTTGGCCATATCACATCACAAGGCATATGCTGCAAAAACAAGTTAGACGTCCTCTAATTGTTGTTGCAAGTTTTTACGTGGCTGCTATAGGTTTCTAGCAAGAACGTTTCTTACCTACGCGAAAGCCACAACGTGATATGCCAATTTCTATTTACCCTTCATAAGGACCCTTTTCATCGAATCCGATCCGACTAAAGTGGGAGAGACAGACACCCGCTAGCCACCTTATGCAACTAGTGCATGTCAGTCGGTGGAACCAGTCTCACGTAAGAGTACGTGTAAGGTCGGTCCGGGCCGCTTCATCCCACGATGCCGCCGAATCAAGATAAGACTAGTAACGGCAAGTAAATTGACAATATCGATGCCCACAACTGCTTTGTGTTCTACTCGTGCATAGAAACTACGCATAGACCTAGCTCATGATGCCACTGTTGGGGAACGTAGCAGAAATTCAAAATTTTCTACGCATCACCAAGATCAATCTATGGAGTAATCTAGCAACGAGGGGAAGGAGAGTGCATCTACATACCCTTGTAGATCGCTAAGCGGAAGCGTTCAAGTGAACAGGGTTGATGGAGTCGTACTCGTTGTGATTCAAATCACCGGAGATCCTAGTGCCGAACGGACGGCACCTCCACGTTCAACACACGTGCAGCCCGGTGACGTCTCCCATGCCTTGATCCAGCAAGGGGAGAGGGAGAGGTTGGGGAAGACTCCGTCCAGCAGCAGCACGACGGCGTGTTGGTGGTGGAGGAGCGTGGCAATCCTGCAGGGCTTCGCCAAGCACCGCGGGAGAGGAGGAGGGAGAGAGGCAGGGTTGCGCCATGGAGAGGTCAAAACTCATCTGTTGGCAGCCCCAAAGTCCTCAAGTATATATATAGGGGAGAGGAAGGGGGGTGCGCCCCCTTTAGGGTTTCCACCCCAAGGGGTGCGGCAGCCCCAAACCCATCTAGGGTGGCGGCCAAGGGGGGAGAGGGGGAAACTTGCCCCCCAAGCTAGGTGGAGGCGCCCCCTCCCCAAACCCTAGGTGCCTTGGGCCCTTGTGGGGGGGCGCACCAGCCCACCTGGGGCTGGTCCCCTCCCACACTTGGCCCATGCAGCCCTCCGGGGCTGGTGGCCCCACTTGGTGGACCACCGGGACACTCCCGGTGGTCCCGGTACATTACCGATAAAACCCGAAACTTTTCCGGCGACCAAAACAGGACTTCCCATATATAATTCTTTACCTCCGGACCATTCTGGAACTCCTCGTAACATCCGGGATCTCATCCGGGACTCCGAACAACATTCGGTAACCACATACAAACTTCCTTTATAACCCTAGCGTCATCGAACCTTAAGTGTGTAGACCCTACGGGCTCGGGAGTCATGCAAACATGGCCGAGACAACTCTCCGGTCAATAACCAACAGCGGGATCTGGATACCCATGTTGGCTCCCACATGCTCCACGATGATCTCATCGGATGAACCACGATGTCAAGGACTTAATCAATCCCGTATACAATTCCCTTTGTCTAGCGGTACGATACTTGCCCGAGATTCGATCGTCGGTATCCCGATACCTTGTTCAATCTCGTTACCGGCAAGTCTCTTTACTCGTTCCGTAACACATCATCCCATGATCAACTCCTTGATCACATTGTGCACATTATGATGATGTCCTACCGAGTGGGCCCAGAGATACCTCTCCGTTTACACGGAGTGACAAATCCCAGTCTCGATTCGTGCCAACTCAACAGACACTTTCGGAGATACCTGTAGTGTACCTTTATAGCCACCCAGTTATGTTGTGACGTTTGGCACACCCAAAGCACTGCTACGGTATCCGGGAGTTGCACAATCTCATGGTCTAAGGAAATGATACTTGACATAAGAAAAGCTTTAGCATACGAACTATACGATCTTTGTGCTAGGCTTAGGATTGGGTCTTGTCCATCACATCATTCTCCTAATGATGTGATCCCATTATCAACGACATCCAATGTCCATGGTTAGGAAACCGTAACCATCTATTGATCAACGAGCTAGTCAACTAGAGGCTTACTAGGGACATGGTGTTGTCTATGTATCCACACATGTATCTGAGTTTCCTATCAATACAATTCTAGCATGGATAATAAACGATTATCATGAACAAGGAAATATAATAATAACCAATTTATTATTGCCTCTAGGGCATATTTCCAACACCGTGCATAATAGGAACAGGTAAGGAGACGGCGGGTCTCCTTGCCTCAGACCCCTAGTAGGTTTAAAACTTTCGTTTTCCTCCGCATTAAACCGAATACGATATTCAATAGTAGAAACACACTCCATAATAAAATCTACCCTCACCTCACGGAATCCAAGTTTGAGCATAATCTCCTTGAGAAAAGGCCATTTAACCTGGTCATAAGCTTTATGTATATCCAATTTTATCGCACATAATCCTTCTTTGCCTGCCCTCTTTTTCTTGAAGGTATGGAAGCATTCGTATGCCACCAATACGTTGCCCGTAATAAGTCTTCTAGGAAAGAACGTGCTTTGAGTTGGATAATAATATCTGGTAGGAACACCTTTAGGCGAGAGGCAATCATTTTTGCAATAAATTTATACACCACATTGCATAGACTAATTGGTCTAAACTGGGTTACCTTCTCCGGAGAGTTGACTTTTGGTATCATCACAATCGCAGTATCATTCAAACCAGATGGGATAGTGCAAGTGTTAACTACTTTCAAAACCTCCTCGATCAGATCATCTCCTAACATTGGCCAAAACCTTTTATAGAAAATGGCATGGAGCCCATCAGGCCCTGGGGCTTTCAAATCCCAATGTCGAACAAGGCTTTACGAACATCATCAGCCGTATACGGAGAAAGGAGGGCATTGTTCATCTTAGTAGATACTCTCCTCTTTACTAATGATAACACATCCTGATTAGGTTGCTCGATCTCTGAGGTAAAAAGCTTTTTAAAATATTCTGTGATATGATCCTTCTATTCCGTATATTGTCGACAAACCCCAGTATCATTGAGAAGTTTTTAAATATTATTTCTCTTTTTCCTAGCAGTAGCTGCATTATGGAAGAAGGAAGTATTTCGGTCTTCGTGCATCAACCAATTTTCTCTACCTCTTTGTAACTAAAAAATCTCTTCCTGATCCAATAGATTCTCAATGAGAACTACAATTTCTTTCTACCTAGGAAGGGAATCTGTATTCATAGGGCCACGTTTCAATTTCTCAAACTCTTTTTTTAATTTTTTAATTCTCCGTTTTGGTCCCTTCAAGATCTCACGGTCCCAGGAATGTAGATCGGCGTGTACCGCTCGGATCATGTCTGCGAGCGTCGGGCCAATACCAGCCAGCTTTGCCTTCTCCCACGATGCCTTGACAATTTCACTACTCCTTCCATCTATATAGGGCCCAATGCGTTTTTAAGACTGCCTTTGACTATTGACAAGATTAATAGTACATGACATGCACAATGTGAAAAGTATATCATTGAAAGCTCCTTTCACACACAAATTTAACGGTGTGCTTTGTGTAAGTTGCATGTCATATATTATTGCTCTAATATTTGGTCAAAGTTAGCCTCGAAAAACGCAATAGGCCCTATATAGATGGAAGGAGGGAGTAACAGTTCTTCTTTAAGCCATCTGGCTTCAAAAATTTTAATACCCCTATTCAGCGGCCTAAACATATTACCGTCAAAATAATCCATATCCAAAACTAGCGGTCGGTGGTCAAAATGTACATGGTTTTCATTAATCACTGCTGCCCGAGGAAATTTATGCGCCCATTGTACATTACATACTACACGGTCAAGACGTTCCCTAATCTCACCTCTCCTCGATGTAAAGGGGTCGCCTATGAACCCCATATCATCCAAGCCACATTCTGCTAGACAGTCACGAAAATCCTTCATCGTTCCATTCGGTCTCGTATTGCCCCCCTCTTTCCCCGAGGAATATAAAATCTCATTAAAATCTCCTAGAATCACCCATGGATGATTACATAAGATGAGGACTTTGCTAGACACACGGACAGATTTTTATAGGTTTGACGGACTGTCACATGTGGCATCATTTGACTGGGATTAAGGGGAGGAAGGGCTCCACCCACCCTGAAAATCAGGGGCGGAAAAGTTAATTATTACTAAGGCCTCCGTAAAAGCCCGTTGTTTGCCCGTGAGTGTAGGATTATTGATAAGATAATTAGCACTAAGGCCTCCATAAAATCCCGTTGTTTTCCCTTGAGTGTTGGATGATTTATAAGATGAGATGGGGGAATGCGCCAACCGTGTGCCAAGAAGGGAAAGGACACTAGTACGTAATGGGCATTAAAGACGTTCCACGGAAGCGGTTTTCACCCAAAACATTTCGGCCACCTCCTAATAGCCTAACCGAGGCGGTTATTCCTCCTGGTGAAACACATGCATGTGGTTCAAGAAGGAAAACCGGCTCTAATAATTAGTTGAGGCGGTCCATGAATCTTGACTACCTCTAATTAGTAATTTAATTGAGTTCACCCACGGTTTTCTGATCAAGAAGATATCGGCCGGCGATTGGTTCGAAAAGACAACATGAAATGTTAAGATGGGTACTTGAGCGAAAGGCATTAATGTTGAAACCAATATTATTCAAACAATGACACCGGAGGAACACATAAAGTAGACCTTCCGAAACGCTCCAGAATCCCGAAGAGGAGTAGGTATGTGATACGGTAAGTAAATCATCTCAAAAAAATTCATAAAAAATATTTTTGTCCGTTTTGGAATACTAGAAAAAATAGGAAAATAAGAAACATCCGAGAGGACCCATGAGGAGGTCACAAGGCAACAGGGCACGCCGTGTTGCCTTGTGGGCCCCTCGTGTGCCTTCCCGACTCCTTTTTCTTCCCGGATACTTGTTTCGCAAGATAAAAATTCATTATATATACTCTGGATGTTTTGACCATCGTATCGCAAGCTTCTCTTCTGTTCTTGTTTCAGACTGTTTTTCTGACAGATCTAGATCGCCATGTCGCCCTCAAGCGCGTCCAAGGACAAGTTCTACGAGAAGGTCATCAACCCCTACCTTTCGAAGGTGATGAAACACCCTCAAACCATGGAGTTGTGTGAGGGGGCCGGTACTTCACATTCGGGATGTTCAAGGGCCAAAGAATGAGGGAAGGGAGAAGGCCAGGCTTGAGGCGGTGGGGCAGAAAACCTTCATGTGTCAATGGATGGTGGAGCGCGGACTTAGTGCCAACCACTCCATGATCGCAGAATTCATCCGTGAGCACAAGGGGGACAACAAGGATATTGGAGAGGCCATCTTCAAGCTTCATAACCGGGTTGATCATCTCCAAGCACAAATCTATGACCTACAAAATCAAAACTATGAGTATGAGTCCAGATATAAAAAGATGAGCCTAGCTGCAGATTTCGGGATTTTGGAAACTCGTTTTTCTTTCTTTGATGAAAAGCCCATGCCTTGGAAGCCAAAAAACAAGCCCACTACTTCATTACCATCATCACCGAGGAAAGAAGCTTGAGTACATGGGAATGGGCACCACCCTTGACTTGTTCCAAGCTTGGGGGAAATGCCCCGGTATTGTTGGAAATATGCCCTAGAGGCAATAATATTTGTATTATTATATTTACATATTCATAATTATAGATTTTATATTCTATGCTATAACTGCTATGATCCTGAAATACGTGATTCCGTGGAAAAACTCATATGCGCGTGTGGAATGATAAACAGTTAAATAGAAGGTTCCTATTCTTGCCTCTGGGACAAGCTCAAGTGTTGTTGGTGATCACATTTTCTGAATCTTAGGATATCGTTAAGTGTAGTGATAGTCCTAAAACAACATTGAGATTATGATGTTGGAAGAACGATCATATTGAATCAACCCAAACTAGTTTGTCGTGAATTGGATTAATATCGTTTGTATTCAATTGTAATAACATGGAGTGTTAACATGTGATCTTGCTTCTTAGACCATGAGAGTATTGTGGTCACTTATTACCGTAAGATGGGTTTGGGGGTTGCTCAAATATCACCTATAACACGGTGATCATAACGACAACTTACAGGTTCATCAGAAAGTTCGACAAGTTGTTGGATAGCTTGAGAGTGGGATTTTCTCCTCCGGCGATGGAGCGATATTCTTAGGGCCCTCTCGGTGTGACGGAATATATCATCGTATAGCCAAACACAGGTGACTTCGTCACGAGGATGCTGAAACACAATAACGAGAAAGAAGAACAAAACCGGTAACGAGGATTTCGGTATAGTGAGCATGGTGATGACTCAGGAGGATACCGAGACATCCCGGGTTTTGTGAAGTATCGCAAAGCAAAGGGAACATCACATGATAACCAAAGGTTCACTCCAATATCATTTGTGTGCTCATAAGGATCGATATGGACGTCCACGGTTTTGCTATTGGTCATTGAATGAACGGTTTTCGTTCATGTCTATGAGTTACCGAACCTATTGGGTCACAAGTTTAAGGCAATCACGATCTGCTAAGTGTTAGTAAGACATGAGTCATGAGAATATATTTGTGAAATTATTTCTTGAATATTCAGAATAGTTCTGATAGGATCCGGAAGCGTTTGGGGGTCACCGGAAGGATTTCATGAATATCGGGTAATACCGGGTATTACCGATATATTATATATATACGTGGAAAATGTTTCTAGAGATGTTAAAAGGATATAATGGTCTAGAAGTATTTAGAACATTTTATATTAAATTTAAGTATCAACAAGCCTAAAAAGGCCAAGAGGTGGAAGGAATTATGGGCCACAAGGGCCAATAAGGAAGTGGCACCCCCTTGCCATATTAGCGGCTTGCCTTGTCGGCCCACTGGAAAGGGGGTACCTAGGGGCGACGAACCGGAGCCTCAGAGTGGTGTTCCTGATAGGTCAACCTGGGCCACATCATCAAAGGACCTTCCGGGAGGGGATCCTTTGGCTCCGTCAAGACCCCTAAGGCCCGGGAAGGAGGAGAGACAAGACCTGGCCGGGGCTCCTCCATGCGGGTCCCGCCAGCACGGCGCGGGACTGTAGCGACAACAAGACGGGGCGTAGGCCCCCTTTTGACTTTGAGCAGCATGGAGATCTATCGTAGGGAGGGTTTGTCCACAGTGACCGAGATTCACCCACCCAGTGTGCACCTACAGGAAGGCGTTGTAGCTCCTCATGATAGGTGACTAGGGACCATGCCTGGTGGTTGTCCGGGCAATAATGGGTCCCCCTCTTTGCACCCTGAACAAAGGGAAGAATACAGCCGCCCGTCGAAGGGGCGTGGGAAGGGAGCTTGGCCCTATAAATAGAAGAGACCTTCGCACGCGTAAGGGACTTCCTTTCGAACCATTGTAAACATACACACGTACATCAACAAAGAGCAAGAGTAGGATGTTACACCATCACGGTGGCCTGGACTTAGGTAAACTTCGGTGTCTCCCTTTCCCTCTCCTTCATCTCCGGCGATGATGACCTGGGCGAGAAGACGTGTTCAGTCCCTAGCCGAACTCACAAAGGGTTGTCGTACACAACCCAATGTATGGTTCCTTGACACTGGCATTTGGCGCGCCATGTAGGGGGCTGAGGTGTCTCGTGCCATCGATCCACGTAGCCCTCGTCACCATTTCCCCAAGAGTCGTAGGACCGACATGGCCTCAAGAACTTCCAAGGCGTCCTTTTCCCGGGTAAACAATAGGGACGTGCGCTTCAAGGGACAACGCCAACACCAAGAGGCTTAGGAAGCCTAGAACGCTGCCCGACAAATACCTCCGCCTCGGCCTCCGCCCCCTATTCCTCCGCTCGAAGGGGACCCCGCTTCCTAGTGGGACTGGGAGTTGGGCGCAACAGACGTCGGAGTTGGTGGGGCAAGCATCAGGGCCGCCTTGGCGGACCCCCATTGGGCCCTAGTTTCGCCTTGACGAGAGGGCCGAACCCACGCACTTTCTACAGCCCGCCGCCGCGCTCTTCGCGGCACGAGAGCTTCAGCGGTATCTACCGCCAGAGACTGAGTTCGGCCCATGGTTGGCGCGGATTATGTATCTGCTTGGCATCGCTGGGCAGGTGCAGGTGCGATCACAGACCCCTTCGAGGTGGCCCGAGCGTTCGCGTCGGCCGGGCCACACTCTGCTGCCTTTGCGCTCGCAGGAAGATGAGCGGCACCTGGACCGCGAGCGCCATGATGAGGAGGTGCACTACTCTGAGGCATCCTCCCCGGACCAAGGAAGTGCCTGCCGCCCGGCGGAAGATGCCCGTGTCACCATCGAGTGCCGACGCAAGCGACAAACCCGATTCGCCCGGGAAATCGCGGAGGCAGGACGCACAGCCCGGGAAGTTTCAGGTGGTGGGACCGCAATCGTCAGTGCGGGATGCAAGGCATTTACTCCCGGGTAAACCCGGGCAAACGTCGGGCCGGGCTTGTAAAAGCCCAACCTTCATTTCTCAGGCCCGAGCCCGGCCCGAAGCCCAAAATACTCCCTATTTTCAAGCCCGAGCCCGGCCTGAAATCAAGCCCGAAGCCCGAAAGCCCGGCCTGAATGCTATTTTTTAATACGCGCACGTGCAAGCCCGGCCCAAAATACAGAAAAATTGAAGCCCGAGCCCGACCAAAACTATCTTTCGGGCTGCAAAACAAAGCCCAAGCCTGATCTGAATGTCAAGCCCGGCCCGGCCTGGGTTTTTTCGGGCCAGGCTCGGGCCGGGTCATCGGGTCAAGCTGCCCATACCCAGGTTTACTCCCGGGCTACAGGAGGTGGTCTGGTCTCCACATTTCAAGCCGGACTTTCCGCCGATATACGACGGCACGACCAACCCCGTCGAGTTCTTACATCTCTACACCACAGGGCGCATGGTCAAGCTGACGTCACGGTGAATTGGTTCCCGATGGCGCACAAGGGCTCGGCGCAATCATGGCTAATGAACCTTCCCTCGAGCTCTATTGCGTCATCGGATGAAGTGCGTGAACAATTCATCGCCAACTTCAAAGGAACCTTTGACCGGTCAGGGGCTATCGCTAACCTAAGCGTCGTCCGGTAAAAGGAGGAGGAGACGTTGCACAAGTTTATCTAGCGTTTCGGCCAGGTTCAGGAAAGCATCCCCCGCATCAACGATGCTGAGGTGGTCGCCGCTTTCCGCGACGTGGTAGAGGACCCTTGGATGCGCAAGAAAATGGTGGTCCATGACGTACGACCGTGGAACTCTTCAAGCTGGCTGACAAATGCGCTCGGGCGGCGGAGGCCCGGGACCAGCCCCTCCCGCGACAAGAAGAGCCTGAAGTGCAAGCCTCCGGCGGTCCTCGCGGCAGAGCCTGAGTGGAAGCAGAAAAAGAAGGAGGACATGTCCTCTGACGGCACGGACGGCAGGCCTTACTGCGCACATGCACGAGATGGCCGACTGCCGTGAAGTCAAACAGCTGGGGAAGGACCGCCAGAAGGAGTGGCGCGAAAAGAGATGCGGCGAAGACAAGAAGGAAGGTGGCCGCGGGGATGGACGTGCTAGCAACCGGGCCGGCAGACGCCCCTCGCGACGACGACAAAGCAAACGATGTGGGCGCCGAAGACGGCCTCGACTCCAACAAGGAGGGAGGCGGAGAGTTTCAAGAGCCAAGGGTTGTAGCGTGCATCCATGGGGGTGCAAACCCCGCACTCAAATCGACACTTCAAGCAGCTCATCCGGGAAGTCAGTGCGGCTCTTCTCGGGGGAGGAGCCCCTAAGCCCGTGAGATGGTCCAAAGTCGCAGTGGTGTTCGACGTTGGTGACCACCCGACCAGCGCGAAAGCCATGGGGGTCATCCCGGTCGTGGTCTCCCCCCACCATTCACAACATCAAAGTCACCAAGACGCTCATTGACGAGGGAGCAGGCCGGGTTGAACGTCGTCTCCCCCGAGGTGTTCGACCAGATGTCATTCACTTTTTATGGTAATACTTAGGAACTAAGTTGGGTCACATAAAACTCATCCATGTATATCATAGCATAATGCAAATATATATATACACACACATAGGTATATGATGGAGCTGTTCAAAAGAAACAAAATTTGGAAGACAAGAATGAAAAATCTTGAGAACAGATATTAATAATAATAAAAAATATAAATGAAGTCCCAGTTGAATCAATCGATTGTGTAGGAGTGGTAGACCGGCCGGCCAACCATTGTTCCTTGGTGCGTGCCACGATCAGACGACAGCTAGATCATCAGTACTGCGGCAGGCTGCACTCGGGGCCGGGCTTCTTGTTGTCCTTGTAGTCGACGCAGTAGTCGTAGATCCTGTTGTACTTCTGCTTCTCGAGCATCTTGGTCCGCTGCTGGTCGCTGAGGCCAGCACAGTTCTGCTGCTGGCCTCCATGGCCGAAGGCCCCCTCGCAGCCGTAGACGCAGGAGTCGCTTCCGTCGCAGGGGCAGACGTCGAGGACCATGTCGCGGTAGCTGGCGACGAAGGGCGCCTTGGACCAGTCGGCCTTGACGCGGCCGCCCTGCGTGCACCAGTCCTCCGCCGACCAGATGCTGGAGTAGCCGAACATGGGCCGCTTGATCGGGTACGCGATGCCCTTGTCCCGGTAGTTGCGGAACACCCTGATCGGGACGTCGTCGACGTACCAGACGATCATGCAGGGCGTCCAGGAGATGGTGTAGGCATGGAAGTCGGCGGTGGGGTCGAACCAGGGCACGAACTGCATCTCCTTCTTGCCCACGCCGTCGGCGAACACGTTGGTGTGCAGCGTGTAGGGCTTCCCCGTCTCGTTCCCCAGGAACTCGAAGTCGATCTCGTCGTGGTCCTTCCCCACCGACGATGTCTGGATTGGCAATCAATCGTTGCACATACAGTGAGCATTGCAGTACAAACTCATTGGTAAGTATATATAGGTAATTAAGGACGATAGGATAGGATAGATACGTACGTAGTATGTGGTGACGGTGCCGGCGGAGTTCCCCGGGACGAGCTTGATGCGGGTGGAGACGCTGCCGTAGATGAACTGCTGCTTCGTCTGCAGCAAGCAGCCGGAGGTGTTGCTCTTCAGGGACATGGTGAGGCCGTGGCCGTCGTCGGAGAAGGCCGCGTTCTCGGCGTTCCACTTGATGTCGCAGTTGTCCCGGAAACTGGCGCCGGCGAGGCCAATGGTGGCCGCCGCCGCGACCGCGACCAGGAGGACCGCCCTTGAGCTGATATCCATCTTCATTTCTCCCTCCGGCTTGATGAGAATGCAGAGGGGTGACAGGGGCTTATATAACCAGCTAGCTCCTCTTGTTTCCCGTCAAAGGGGAGTTTTTGGTGCGCACGTTGTAGTACGTACGTAGCTGTGCTGGGTTACTTAGCGTCATGTCTTGTTATTCTCTCTTCAGGTTGCCAGCTTGTTCAATTATCATACAGTATTTGATTGCTTGCCTGTATATGGAACGCGCCTTTGCCATGGTTAGTGCTCCGCACAACGGTGTTCCGTACCTCCGCTTGGCACCCGTCGGTGAAACGTCAGCCAAGGTGGGGAACCAAGGTGGTGGTGCGGCCCCTTGGCGGCAAGACAGCGTGGTGGCGCTGGTGTTGAGATCTACGGTATGGTGCGTTGACTGCAAATTAAAATTTCCTACGCGCAGAACAATCAAGAACATGCTACGGGGGATGGATCACAGTTCGTTACCACTAGACGCGCAGTGTCGTGCAGCAGAAGAAAAGTTGGGGCAGTGCGTCCGCGTGCATCGTCTCCTCCACGTCCGATCTTCCTCGTACAGCCGGTGGTCGGTTCCCACGTATAGGTTCGCCGGAGCGGCGCAAGTGCACCGCCTCTAACGGTATCCGCGCGTGCAGGAGGAACGTCGTGCGGCGGACTGCTAGGTCCGATCACACAACCGGCGGCGAGTGGTGGTGTCTATTCGCAACACATGCAAACCCTAGTGACAGCGCCGAAGCGATCAGCTGCGTGAGTGTGCGGCACCTTCACTATATATATATATATATATATATATATATATATATATATATATATATATATATATGTATATATATATATATATATATATGCGTCCGTCGCGGGCTCAACACTTGGGCCTCGCACGGACCCTAAAGCCCATAAGTCTACTCGGCCATAATCCGAATACAGTCCGGATCACATCCGACCAGTGTCCTTGGATCCGACCTCGTAGGTTCCTTCCCTTAATCGCGCGACCCCTTAGATTCAAGTCGGCTTGGTCGCAGTTTGGATCACCTCCGAACTGCACAGTTGGTAGCGGCCTCTAGCAAAGCATGCCGAACACCAAGCAGACTATGAAGCTGGTTAGCGAACCTGTACATCACACTTCCATTGCTTTTGCCACACGATATATGTTGTCGAGCTCAAGGCGAGTCTGTCATCCTTGTGCTAGCCCGACCTCTTTTTCGTTCCAGTGATGCCGACCACAAACCGGATTATGTCATCATCCTTGTCGCATGGCCATGCTTATCCTGGTTGGATCACATGAGGGGCCCAGAGTATATCTCTCCTGATCGGAGGGGCAAATCCCATCTTACTCGACCACGTCTCGCAGCATGGTTCAGGACAAACCCGAAACCTACCTTTATAACTACCCAGTTACGGAGTAGCGTTTGGTCGGCCCAAAGCAAGTATGTCACCATCCCGAGTACATGCGCCAGCTCAAGTCTTAGGACATAGAACATATGTTGTACTAGAGACTCACATATGACATATCGCTGCGTCTCATAGTTGGGTCTGTCCGACTCGGACCTTATCTCGACTCGGATCTGACTACGTCGAATCCGACCAGATCCTTCCAAGTCCATATTATCCGGTTAGTATCCAATGCTCCATGACTAGTGAGACCAAGCCATCAACCGTGTCATATGCTAGTCTAGTTAGCTGCGCGTCCACACAGCCCTTTCGACTAGGAACCTTTTAGGACAGTCATCATACAATGCATAGTCTCACAAACAAGTCACGTACTTGCTGATACACATCATTGATAATGTCCAAGGACTATCTTTATTCATAAACACATAGGAAATATCATCATACATGATTGCCTCTAGGGCATATCTCCAACAGCTGGTTGGCCGATGGCGCGCCCCCGGCCCAGACCGGGGCCCGCGGGCCCCATATGGGTCCTAGCGGGCTGGCCTCCGGCGTGGCTTCGCCGTTGTCTGTGTGGTGAGGAGGAGGAGCAGCTCGGACGGGGGGCAGCGACACCGACGGCGTGCCAGCTGCGGCGCGGAGGCGGGAGCTATCCGGGCCTCTGAGGGCTCGGCCGGGCCTGTGGGGCCACGGGCCCGGTAGGCTCCTGCTTTGGTGTCCGGTCGGCTACCGTCGTGGACGGTGGAGGTGGGGCCCTCCGGTATGCTGACGGTGCTGCTGCCCTAGTCCCGGCTCCCCTTCTTCGTTGTGCAGACCATCTTCGCGGTGCCATGGTGAGACAGCTTGGGAAGCTTCGTGTCCGTGTTGGCGCAGGGTGGTGGTCGGCTTGGTGGCGAGCTCCGGAGTGCCTGAGGTGGAGGAAGGGATCAGGACAAATCCCTATTGGCTTGGCCGACACCGACGCGGCGGCGCCTGAGGGTACCACCGGACCTTTCTGGAGGGCGTCGGGGCTACCCTTCCTCTCTCCTCACCGCGTACCGGGGGAAACCCCTGGCAGCAGCGTCGCCATCGTCGCGTCCCTTCTTGGAGGTGTTGATTGGTACCGGCGCTTCGGAGTCTCGGAGCTTGGGGGACGATTTTCGGTGGACGCAGCGGTCGCGAGGTTTCATCGTTTTTGTTGATCCGCCGTTATCAGCATTTGTTTCCTTTCGTTTTTCTATTTCTTTTCTTTTGGGCGTGATTGTGTTACTTCCGCCCTAGCATCTATCGTTGGTTGTATCGGATGGTTGCTTTGTAATACAAAGCAAGGGAAAGCCCTTTTTCTTAACAAGGTGGTGCCGCGTGGCGTGTGTTTGCTTCTTCAGCCCCAAGCTGTAACGAACCAAGGCGTTCTGAACCAAAACAAAAAAAAAAATCATCAATTGAATTCTGAATCCTGAACTGTATTCTGCTCCCTCTTCTCTCTGAGTCCTCTCTTCGCCTCCGGCCACGTACGGCCTTGTATCAACAACTCACGTCTCAGCGACATGGCACTGCACCTGGTATCACATTTGGGTCTCATCCGCGGCGCTGGGGTGTAGAATTCCTTCTGAAAGTTACGCCCTTTGCTTTCCACCAGATCACCCTTGAACACTGTAATTTCAGACACCGGTTGCTCGACTTTGAGCGGAATCCGCGGCGATGACTGAAGTTACAAAGAACACATTATGAATCTGCCAAAAAGAAAGAACAGAGTTTCTTACGAGCATGCATGTCTCAGGAAAAGAAAAAAGAAGAGACATGGACGAAATGCTATGTTCTGCTTTCACTTCCAAATATCTGGGTGCTCCCATTCTACTATACTTTAGCAAGTTGAGGAGAGAAGGGTTTCATTAATGAAATCAGAGGGAACCCCTCTTTTGATAAAAAAAATTTGAGGAGAGAAGACTTGCAACCTGTGGTTGACAAGACATGTACCACAATGTAATGTTTCATGTTCAGGGAGAAAAGAAAAGGAACACGGATGAAATGCTCTGTTTAGACCGAATGAAAAGAGAGGTTAAACGGAGCAGCGATCCTTCCAAAAGTGGCATGGCCGGTCAAGACATTTTGCATAACATTTTTCATGAGGAACTCCGTGTCTTCCAAATCGCTATATTTTGCATTAGGAACTATGTTGAAGAAACATTTTTCAAAGGAAAGAAACATGGATGGGAGAAATGCCTTTGGAAGAGAAAACAGAGGATGCAACACAGCCCTTCCTTGCAAATCATGTACTCCAATTAACTAACGCAGCATCAAACTCCGATGAGCAAGCACACCAAGCACACCCGCAACAATTAACAGTTGGAGTAGATCATTTTGATTTGGTATATACGGTTCTTGAGCATACACAAACCGAAAACCTGGCAACTACATGTTCTACATCACAAATTCCCCTCACACGGAAACATTGTTTATTCAACTGCATCATAACAGTGCATATGGAAATTTTAAAGTCCAAGAAGAAGAAAAATAAGTATCTTGATGGATAAAATGGACGCAGTCCAGTATTACGCGTTCTGAGCTCCATGAGATTTCCAGAGCTTGGTCCATTCCTCCATGGCATCGGCAGCTTTGGCGAAGATTGCATTCTTTGGCGCCAGCTTCTGCCTCACAACGCCAGCTAGCTCCTTAATGCAGTCATCGACAGTAACTGCGGTCCTCGAGAGCTTGAGCGACTCGAAGAAGGGAAGGACATCGTCCATCACTTTCACCCCTTCCCACTCTTTGAGGCTCTCCAAGGCCTTGCCTGCCTCTGCATCACTTCTCATCACGTAAGGCAGTCCAGTCTTCACGCCGTAGCCCAAGCTGTCGCAGACCACCTTAGCACACAGGCCATTCCATATGTCTTCAAGGGTGTCCCATCTGTGCTTCCCTTCCTTGCGGATCCGCAGGCCAGGGAACATCACAGGCCCCAGAACCTCACGGTTGAATGCAACATTTATCCCGCTGGCAGGGAACATCGCACCGAGCGGAACTGTCATCACAGCATCCACATAGTTCGTGTTGCGCTGGTTCCGCTTCACCACATGCGTCATTGGGTCGTAGTCCGCATTGTGCAGCCAGAGCCCACATGAGAGCATGCATTCAACCCCCTCACGCAGGCTGAATGGGTATCCACGGACAAAGTCAGCACCCTTGCGGTATGGGTCATACAGTGTGTTGAAGAAGAAAGGAGTAGCTGGTGTCTTCAAATTGATCATGTGCTGTGTAACAGCATCAACAGTCATCCCGGCAGGGTCCTTTGCTGGGAGGCAGTTGTCATCAATCGAGATGACATACTTCTTGCGTGAAACAAGGTATCCAAAGTAACGGCATGAGTGGCCAGAGAAGTTGATGGATGTGGCACCAAGCAGTCCATCAATGTCAGACTTTGTGTAAACCTTCACATTAAAACCTGAAGGGATCTGAAGATCTGCTGTCAACTCTGGGTCTTTGACAACAATGATGTCAAACCGGGAGAAAAATGGCTGCCACGCCTGAAAGAAAGAGGTCAGGTTGGGCTGGAGTGCTGCAATCACAATGTCAACCTCGCTATCATGAACTTCCAAAGACATCTTCACAGCTAATCAGCCTGATCTAAGCAGCAGCAGTACTAGAACTTCTCAGAGCACCCTACAAACAAACAAACAAGAGGATATTAAGTCAAATAAGCCAGCATCCTTATGACATAACATTAACATTCGAACCGGCAGAGGATAAACAGATAAGTGGCATACTCGTGGGAAGGACCGGTAGAAGTGGCTGCTTAATGTTGAGGAGCTGAACAAGCAAGATGATCTCCTCGCAGTCGGTTGCCAGAAACAATTTGAGGACTCTCTCTGTCAGCTTACCAGCACTAAGGGTTCTCTGCCATCAAACAACCGTAACTCGTCAGTCACGAGAGATCTAATAACAACACAAAAAGTAAGACTACCAAGAGTGCAGGTGATGGCTGTTTCAGTTGATGCTCAAACCGAACCTGCCAGCCAGAAATTGCACCCTCAAGACAGACTTTAGATGAGATAAATAAGGCAATCATCTGACATCCCTAATAGCCAGGTACGAAATCAAGTTCAGCACTACCCTGATATGCTGGCCAGAACACTTGTACAGTCAAAACCAGATTCTAATCTAAATAGGGCAAATGAGACATCATTCCACTGTCCCCTTAGGACAGCAAACATGGATGTCGATCAGAACGACTGTGAGTGTGACGATGGCTAGCCGTGGTGCACTTTAACAGGCCACGCATACATAGCGACGGCACTCTTGTTTCATCACGGCCGGCAATACAATACCCGACTCTGCATCGACGAACGAAGCAAATCGGCTGTAAGAAGACATGTCTGTCAGACCAATCACGCAATCTAATCCACCCATGTTCAGGTCTAGAGGACACATTCTAGTACTACCTGCTAGTCTCCAGCAGACGAGACGATTAAACAGCGCCGCGTGCGGGATCACAGAACAGCGACCCGAATCGACCGCTCAGTTGGACTAAGATCCCCCAATCCAACACGGGGTCAGACTAGAACTGGCCGGAAGAAACTAATTAATCACGCACACAGTGACGAGTGATCGGCGGTGAGCGATTAACGGAAAGATTAGGGATCCGCGGGGGAGGGGGAGGGGGCACGTACGCGGAAGAGGTCGACGAGGATGTGGTCGGGGAGGCGGGAGAGGTCGGGGAGGGTGGCGATGCGGAGGAGCGCGGCGTCGAGGGTGAGGGCGAGCAGGGTCGGGGCGGGGCGCATCGGCTCCAGATCTGGATCTCGCGCTCGTTATATACCACGCCCACGCTAGCGCTACTACCAGACTTCCCTGCGAAGCGAAGCAAAGGCGCAGGCCACGTTGCGGGCCTCGATCCTCGCTCTCTCGCGCGTGCTGTTGCGTCGCGTCTGCCGGCAGGGTCAGACGAGGGAGGAACGGAAGCCCGCGCCACCGACGAATTCGGCGACCTGTATTTTTTTGCTCCCCCTTCTTCTTCTTTTTTCTTGCGTTGGGCACTTGTTGGAGTAAAAATCAAATCATGACAGTCGGTGACGGCTTTGCGTGCGCGGTGAGGCTGCCGGCTGGCCCTCGATGACGGCTTTGCAAAGGGGTAATAAAGGGGATATGCTCCGCTATGCTGACGGTGTCCGAGTCGACTAAAACAGGGACAAGAGATGCTACAAAATATCGTGTCCGTCTAGGCCGAGACATCGCGGCCTCTGTGTTGTTGCCATCCATCTGGAAACTTGTATTTTCTGATCACTA
This sequence comes from Triticum urartu, assembly GCF_056163025.1. Classification (NCBI taxonomy): domain Eukaryota; kingdom Viridiplantae; phylum Streptophyta; class Magnoliopsida; order Poales; family Poaceae; genus Triticum; species Triticum urartu. Next base: position 711,096,926 of record NC_141874.1, read on the forward strand.
CTATGCCACCTGCGATAACAATGTTGCATTTTTTAAGGAAAAAACAATGTTGCCTTTTTTTATCAGAAGAAGAAGAAGCGTGTGGCCGCTGTGTTCGGTCTCTTTTGGAGCCAAAAGATGATTATTTCATATAATAGGTTTGGACGCTGATAAGTGTCACACGTGTGGGCGTTAGGGGTCTGCCCACACATTTTGTGTGGTGTATAAAAGAAACAACACATACATCTACGTGTGGGCAAAACAAGTAATAGCCACACACCTTTTTTTTTCCTCCCGATCCCTCTCACACGCGTGTGTGTGGATGAAATAGATAACGCCCACATGCCCCGAACGTCATGCCTCGTACCTCATGGTCCCACACGCCCGCGTGACAGTCACCGCGCGTCCCGCAATTGCCATGGTCCAGACCCTCGTCCATGTTCGTTCAACTGTAGTTGTCATGTCGCTGAACTTCGGTTGCCATGTCGAACAACTACAGTTGCCATGGTTGCTCAACTGCAGTTGCCATGTATGGTCTGGTCTACTGCAGTTGCCATGATTTCAATACTTTAGGAGTTGCCACCCACTAACACTAGGCAGTTGTCGTGTAGTAGCACTAAAAAAAGGCATAGCAAAAAAACATGTTCGGGTAAAAGAGAGAGTTGTTGTGTGCTCACAAGCACACTAGGGCAGTTGTCATGTAAAGAAAAAGAGTTAACATCTGCTTACGTGCACGCTAGGGCAGTTGCCATGTACCATGCAGAAACACATGGCAACTCGAGTAAAAAAGAGTTGCCATCTGCTTACAAGCAAAGCTAGGGCAGTTGCCATGTACCATGCAGAAACACATGGCAACTCGGGTAAAAAAGAGTTGTCATCTGCTTACAAGCAAATCTAGGGCAGTTGCCATGTACCCTGCAGAAACACATGGCAACTGCTAGTTTTGGGTGTGGACGAGAAGACAGGCGTGTGGGCAAAGTGATAAACGCCCACACACCAGCCTTCTCTGCGTGCATGAAAACTGATGTGTGGACGAATTACTAAACGCCCATACACCAGTCCCCCGTGTGGTGAAAAAGGACGTGTGGGCGACCGAATGAATGCCCACACACCAATTTAGTCCTACGTGGCACACAAAGACTACTAGAACGCGCCAAGATTCGTGCAGAATTGATTGAACGAGGATCCATGCGTGTGGGCGAGTTGCCAGACGCCCACACGTGTGGGCGTTAATGTTTTCGTTATTTTTCTTGTATATCGCCGACCATTTTATTTGTAGGATTGAAGAATAGGATTTCTCATGGCGTTGAGTCCAAACCTCGTGATGTGCACCTAATATTGCATCAAAGTTCATGGTGTTCTCCTAAAATGCGACCAAACTAACTTACATTATTTATGCTTGTAGGATTAACATAGCATGGCATCTCGGTCATATGTTCTCCTAATCCTTTGCAAACCAGAGAAGCTCCTCTCTTTCTTCTTCGGACTTGTTTAAATAAGAATTTTTAATAGGTCTTTTGAGGATTGACTCAACCGGCGGGGAAGATTACGAGCAAGTTGACTCCGCCAGCGAAAGGGTGACGAGATCGAGAGGGGTCGGGAAGGGAGGAAAAGAAATGTGGACAAAACCCGCCTTCCAGCCTCTAAATGGGAGGGGGGAGGGGCAAACATCAGACCAAGGCCAAAACCCAAAAAACAAGTTTTTTTCTATTGTACAAACAATCTCGGTTTTACTTCCAATAACCAGACTAAATTCAACCAATTTGGTTTTTATCTTGGTTAACAGAATAAAATCAAACTATACCTATCAGTCTATAGACATTACTCAAAGTTAGCGTCCAACTCTCTCGGTCTCTCGCGGGATGGATGACACTTCTAATTTTTCCCGTACCCAGCCACCCACTTTGTTGGGGATATGACTATTAGGTATGACCCGCCCAGAAAGGGCCGGGTCATCCCTATGGCGATTCATCTATATGAAGGCCAAGAGCATATTAACAATGGCGGTTCATAGGTAGGCTTAGTAGAAAGCCCAAACCCGAAGGCGGCTTAAAGGCCCATGGTATAAACTGCCATGTATGTAAACTTGTATTGTAAGGTATGTAAGAAAGGTCACCGAGCCGGATACGTTATATGAGCTGGACGGGACTCTGTAGGCCATAGGGCGTCAACCCGTGTATATAAGGGGACGACCCAGCGATGGCTTAGCACAAGAAACAACAAATCGAGAGCCAGGTTAAGCGTATTCGCTCCTTGCTCATCGAAACCCTAGCAATACCACCTCAAACTGGATTAGACTTTTACCTTCACCGTAAGGGGCCGAACCAGTATAAACTCCTCGTGTCATTTGTCCTGATTAACCCCTTTAAGCTAACCTTATTGCGATGGCTCCACGACTAAGTCCTCACACTAGGACATCTGCTGTGACAATTCCATGACAGTTGGCGCCCACCGTGGGGCTATCGCACAATGGTTTCAAGTTCTTAGAGGGCAACCTTGAAGGGATCAAGGGATACGCCGTGGGTCGGGTGACCAAGAGTCGCTGCGGCAAGCTCTACATCGACGACGCAGGCTGGGGCCCCGAGGCCGGCTCAATTGAGTACGGGTACCGGATCCCCTTCGGCGGAATTCACGTCTTCATTGGCAAGATCGGCGAATTGGGCCCTGAGCCGGACATCTGCACCGACATCATCGAGACGGCTCAGTGCGCGAGACCCGCCCGGGTTCGGCCTGCCATGAATCATGCCTTCGTGGGATTTATCCATGGAGCGGAACCTAAGGATAGATCGGCATCTGGTGGTGAGACCGTCGTTTACTCTGATGGCGAGTCATCCACTGGTGAGACTGAGTCATTGTATCAACTGCAAGACGGCCGGCTTGGGGGCTGTTCCGATGGAGACAGTATTCCAGACCCCTGCGAGCCGCCGAACCGGGTTACAATCTTCATGGCCGGTACACAGCCCGTACAGCACTCGTCGACTGCAGCAGAGCTGGTTTCTGGGTCAGCAGCAGTAACGGCTGCCGGGGCAGGAGGCCCTGAGCGCCCGCCAGCTCAAGTTTTAACTGACTTGTTGGATAAACTGACAGCACTGTTAACAGCGGTGGTTAACCCAGCGGATCAGGATCAACATAATGCGGCGATCGCAAAATTACGTGATGAGATAGCACAGGCCAAGGAGGAGCTAAGCACAGAGAACACCAGGATGGCCGAGGAACGGGCTGCTTTGGATGCTCAGGCGCAACGGATTCAGTCGCAGTCTTACCAGCTCATACTAGATCAGAACGCTTCAAACGAAGTCATGAGAAGGAGGCATTAGACTCGTCTGCCGTCGGTTTATGAGGCAAGAAATTGTTGGGGAACGTAGCAGAATTTAAGATTTTCTACGCATCACCAAGATCAATCTATGGAGTTATCTAGCAACGAGGGAAAGGGGAGTGCATCTACATACCCTTGTAGATCGCGAGCGGAGGCATTCAAGAGAGGGGTTGATGGAGTCGTACTCGTCGTGATCCAAATCACCGATGACCTAGAGCCGAACGGACGGCACCTCCGCATTCAACACACGCACGATTGGGAAGACGTCTCCTCCAACTTGATCCAGCAAGGGGAAAGGAGAGGTTGATGGAGATCCAGCAGCACGACGGCGTGGCGGTGGAAGCAACGGTGATCTTGGCAGGGCTTCGCCAAGTTCAGGGAGAGGGAGAAGTGTCACGGGAGGGAGAGGGAGGCGCCAGGGGCTAGGGTGCGGCTGCCCTCCCTCCCCCCACTATATATAGGACCCCTAGGGGGGCGCCGCCCTAGGAGATGCAATCTCCAAGGGGGGCGGCGGCCAAGGGGGTGGAGTGCCCCCCAAGCCAAGTGGGGCGCCCCCCATCCCTAGGGTTTCCAACCCTAGGCGCAAGGGGAGGCCCATGGGGGGCGCACCAGCCCACTAGGGGCTGGTTTGCCTCCCACTTCAGCCCATGGGGCCCTCCGGGATAGGTGGCCCCACCCGGTGGACCCCCTAGACCCTTCCGGTGGTCCTGGTACAATACCGATTACCCCCGAAACTTTCCCGATGGCCGAAACTTGACTTCCTATATATAAATCTTCACCTCCGGACCATTCCGGAACTCCTCGTGACGTCCGGGATCTCATCCGGGACTCCGAACAACTTTTGGGTTACCGTATACTAATATCTCAACAACCCTAGCATCACCGAACCTTAAGTGTGTAGACCCTACGGGTTCGGGAGACACGCAGACATGACTGAGACGACTCTCCGGTCAATAACCAACAGCGGGATCTGGATACCCATGTTGGCTCCCACATTTTCCTCGATGATCTCATCGGATGTACCACGATGTCGAGGATTCAATCAATCCCGTATACAATTCCCTTTGTCAATCGGTACGTTACTTGCCCGAGACTCGATCGTCGGTATCCCAATACCTCGTTCAATCTCGTTGCCGGCAAGTCACTTTACTCGTACCGTAATGCATGATCCCGTGATCAACCACTTGGTCACATTGAGCTCATTATGATGATGCATTACCGAGTGGGCCCAGAGATACCTCTCCGTCATACGAAGTGACAAATCCCAGTCTCGATTCGTGCCAACCCAACAGACACTTTCGGAGATACCCGTAGTGTACCTTTATAGTCACCCAGTTACGTTGTGACATTTGGCACACCCAAAGCACTCCTACGGTATCCGAGAGTTGCACAATCTCATGGTCTAAGGAAATGATACTTGACATTCGGAAAAGCTATAGCAAACGAACTACACGATCTTTGAGCTAAGCTTAGGATTGGGTCTTGTCCATCACATCATTCTCCTAATGATGTGACCCCGTTATCAATGACATCCAATGTCCATAGTCAGGAAACCATGACTATCTTTTGATCAACGAGCTAGTCAACTAGAGGCTCACTAGGGACGTGTTGTGGTCTATGTATTCACACATGTATTACGATTTCCGGATAACACAATTATAGCATGAACAATAGACAATTATCATGAACAAGGAAATATAATAATAACCATTTTATTATTGCCTCTAGGGCATATTTCCAATAGAAATCTCTTTAACATGCCAGGGGCAGGAACCAGTAACCCGACAGTGGTAAACCGGGTCGAAGCACCTGGGACGGGTATGCCGGTCCAGCCACGCACGACGGACCCGTCTCGTCAGAACAATAACCCGCCACAGCATGTGCCGACGCCACCAGGTCATTATTCTAACCCTTTGGATAACATGATCGTTGTGGCGTCATGATTGGCGGCTCTCCCGGTTGATGGTGAGTCACCGACGGTGGTTGAAACATGAAGGGCTAGAGAGCTTCTTCAGACAACACTGACTCAGCAGCAGGCTTATTCTTACAGTCGTGACAGGATTCACTCCACCCCTCGCCCGAGCCGGAGTTACAGCAAACATATTGATGAGCCGGCTGTGTCAAGCAGTGGACGGAACCATAACCCGCCTCGTGGACATAACCTGGCGGGCGGAGGTGTTGATGCTCAGAACATAGTGGATCAAGGAAGAGCACGTCGAGAGGCCGAGCTGGCGGCACAGTATGCGGCCCGTCAACCTACTCCGGTTCGTCCAACCACTTCTGTGGAGCCAGGTGTGACCTTTAGAAATTTGGGCGTGCCATGCTTAGTACCGGATCTACGTAATGAGCGTCTGCCCAAGGATTTCAAGGGTCCTCGCAAGGTGCCTAACTATACAGCCGATTTAAGTCCTAAGGCATGGATTGAGAGTTATGAGATGGCCATGGAATTGCTAGATGTTAGCGAGGCTGCATGTGCTAAATATTTCCCCCTGATGTTGGAAGGAACGGCTCGCATTGGTTGAAGGGGCTCCCTGCCAATTCCATCGGGTCATAGGCTGAGTTAAAGGCCCGATTCATTCAGAACTTCAATGATACATGTAAGCAGCCCATGCCAATTGTGGATTTAGCCTCCTGTGTCCAAGAAGAAGGTGAGTCAACAACCCATTGGGTGCGTCGGGTCTCAACAATCCTGCACTCATCGGATCGCATCAATGCCGACTCAGCGGTGTTGATGTTGGAGAACAATCCTGCACTCATCAAATGATAGTCTCCCCAACACTCAACTCTCTCTCATAGGATATGATTTGGTGGAAAGACGATTTGAGTGGAAAGCAACTTGGGGAAGGCTAGAGATCAAGATTTATGTGGTTGGAATGGAATATATTGACCTCAACACAAGTGTAGGTGGTTCTCTCTTAAAAAATGTATGTTGGAAGTGTAGGCATGTTCTGATGGCTCTCTCTCTTCGAATGAAGAGTGGGTGGAGGGGTATATATAGCATCCACACAAAATCTAACCGTTACACACAATTTACCAAACTCGGTGGGACCGAATCGTGAAACTCGGTCAGACCGATTTAGTTCATAATGTGACCGTTAGGATTTTCAGTGGGACCGACATGTCAACTCGGTGAGACCGATTTTGGTAATAGACAAACAAAGAGTTAGTCAGGCAAACTCGGTGGGACCGATTCGCTCATCTCGGTTGTAATGAAACGTTACGAAAGGGAAACAAAGAGTTTGCATTGCAATCTTGGTGGGACCGATCGCTCATCTCAGTTTGACCGAAAGGTTACGAAGGGAAACGGAGAAATTACAATCCCATCTCGGTGAGACCGAGATCCCTATCGGTAAGACCGAAAAGACTAGGGTTTCTGGCAGCGGCTATGTCAATGAACTCGGTGGCTCCAGATAGATAGTTTCGGTGGGGCCGAGTTTGACTTTTGGTTTGGGACATATTTGGATGTGAGAAGTTAGTTGAGCGTTTTTGGAGCATATCACTAAGCACTTTAAGCAAGAAACTCATTAAGCAACACCTCATCCCCTCTTAATAGTATTGGCTTTCCTATGAACTCAATGTGATCTTGGATCACTAAAATGAAAAATGTAGAGTCCTGAGCTTTGAGCTTGAGCCAATACTTTGTCCTTAGCATTTTGAGGGGGCCACATTTCTCATCCATGCCATGTCAATCATTGAGCTTTCCTGAAATGTTTATCTTGAAGTAGCATTAGCTCAATGAGCTATATGTTGTTAGGAATTACCAAAACCACCCAGGGATAGTTGCACTTTCATAGTGGAACTCTCAATGAAAGCACCAATGTCGGTGTCAAAACCGGCAGATCTCGGGTAGGGGGTCCCGAACTGTGCGTCTAAGGGTGATGGTAACAGGAAGCAAGGGATACGATGTTTTACCCAGGTTCGGGCCCTCTTGATGGAGGTAATACCCTACGTCCTGCTTGATTGATATTGATGAGTATGAGGATTACAAGAGTTGATCTATCACGAGATCGTAATGGCTAAAACCCTAGAAGTATAGCCTATATGATTGTGATTGCCTCTACGGACTAAACCCTCCGGTTTATATAGACACCGGAGGGGGCTAGGGTTGTATAAAGTCGATTATAGAGAAAGGAATCTTTATATCCGAACGCCATGCTTGCCATCCACGTCAAGGAGAGTCCCATCCGGACACGGGAGAGAGTCTTATGTCTTGTACCTTCATAGCCCATTAGCCCGGTGATACGTCTCCGTCGTATCTACTTTTCCAAACACTTTTGCCCTTGTTTTGGACTGTAACTTGTATGATTTGAATGGAACTAATCCGGACTGACGCTGTTTTCAGCAGAATTACCATGGTGTTGTTTTATGTGCAGAAAACAAATATTCTCAGAATGACCTGAAACTCCACGGAACATCTTAGAAAAAACAATAAAAAATCCCCGCCAAAGATGAAGACCAGGGGGCCCACACCCTTCTCACGAGGGTGGGGGGCGCGCCCCTACCTCATGGGCCCCCTGGAAACCCTCCGACGCCAACTCCAACTCTATATATTTGCTTTCGGAGAGAAAAAATCAGAGAGAAGAAATCATCGCGTTTTACGATACGGAGCCGCTGCCAAGCCCTAAAACCTCTCGGGAGTGCTGATCTGGAGTCCGTTCGGGGCTCCGGAGAGGGGGATTCGTCGCCGTCGTCATCATCAACCATCCTCCATCACCAATTTCATGATGCTCACCGCCGTGCGTGAGTAATTCCATCGTAGGCTTGCTGGACGGTGATGGGTTGGATGAGATTTATCATGTAATCGAGTTAGTTTTGTTAGGGTTTGATCCCTAGTATCCATTATGTTCTGAGATTGGTGTTGCTATGACTTTGCTATGCTTAATGCTTGTCACTAGGGCCCGAGTGCCATGATTTCAGATCTGAACCTATTATGTTTTTATGAATATATGTGAGTTCTGGATCCTATCTTGCAAGTCTATAGTCACCTACTATGTGTTATGATCCGGCAACCCTGAAGTGACAATAATCGGGACCACTCCCGGTGATGACCATAGTTTGAGGACTTCATGTATTCACTATGTGCTAATGCTTTGTTCCGGTTCTCTATTAAAAGGAGGCCTTAATATCCCTTAGTTTCCAATAGGCCCCCGCTGCCACAGGAGGGTAGGACAAAAGATGCCATGCAAGTTCTTTTCCATAAGCACGTATGACTATATACGGAATACATGCCTACATTACATTGATGAATTGGAGCTAGTTCTGTGTCACCCTATGTTATGACTGTTACATGATGAACCGCATCCAGCATAATTATCCATCACTGATCCGGTGCCTACGAGTTTTCCATATACTGGTTTACGCTTATTTACTTTCCCGCTGCTACTGTTACAATCACTACAAAATACTAAAAACATTACTTTTGATGTCTTTACTTTTGTTGCCGCTACCACCACTATCATATTACTTTGCTACTAAACACTTTGCTGCAGATACTAAGTTTTCAGGTGTGGTGGAATTGACAACTCAACTGCTAATACTTGAGAATATTCTTTGGCTCCCCTTGTGTCGAATCAATAAATTTGGGTTGAATACTCTACCCTCGAAAGCTGTTGCGATCCCCTATACTTGTGGGTTATCATCCGGCCCATGTCCAACAGGTCAGACGCCCGAGGACCCCTTAATCCAGGACTCCCTCACTGAGCTACACATATAGCCCACCTGCAACCAAGGGCCAGGAACGTCACTTCCATGGACTGGATGCTAGCCCAAGTGGCGTTTGCGCCCAGCCGATTCGAGACAATATGTTCCTTTAGGACTTGTTTGGTTGCCTGTGTAGCTCCAGCCTGCATCACATGGAGGATCCTGGGTGAGGATGGCCTGGTTGAGCCGATGCAAGGTTGACCTGGGATGTGTGTTTTCGTGAACTATATGATATGGGCATATGGTAGATGTTGTATACAACAGATGTTGTTTGGTAAGCCACATTAAAGCTTAATTATGTAACCTCCCGTCTTCCAATTTTAATCATCCATGGACCATTCCATGGACAAAGAAAACAAGTAAAACAAATCAAAATTTAAACAAAAACTCATGTTTCAATTTTAGTTATCAGAAATTCCTCAAGCCAATCACAATTTTTTTACAAGCAACTAGATCCGACATAGCCTCGTTGTGGAAGGCACATCCATAACGCAACTAATCCCAAAATTAAGGGGGGCTAATGGTAGAAGAAGGGGATGGCTGACTAGAGCTATGGACGGGAGGGAGAGGAGAGAGACGGGGACATAAGGGAGATTGGGATAGGAGAGAGAGAAGATAGATTAGAACAAGAGAGAAATGGCCGGAGTTGTACCTCATGATAGCGAGGAGATGCGTTGGCGACGTGGAAAGAGGCAATGGTGCGATGAGAGCAATCGCACGAGAGACAAGGGCTACGAAAAAATGCTTGTGTACCTAGCGGGACATGCACCCTTGCACACATGGGTGCAAGCGCGATACTGGCATGGGGAAACGCTTGATTCCTGTGTTTCTGCTCAGCCTGACTAGAAGGCCTATCTTGCATTGGTCAGGCCAGGCCCAATTAGACATGTAGCCTACCAAACATCCAGAAATTTCGGTGGGAGCCAAATGCGACCCATGGAACCAAACACACCTTTAATCGCGCTTTGCCTAGCGGAGGAGAAGGGGGCAAAGCGCTTCGGCCTTCGGCTACATAAGAACGTAGTGCTGCGCATAGTGAGCAAAATGCTCAAAGCAATGGTTTTCGGTATAAAGCGAAAGCCGAATTAATCGGTTAATTGAAGTTTTGGGAACCTATTTTGGTTGCCATCTTGAGTTTGTAGTCTTGTAACCAAATTTGAGGAAAAAAAAGAATGGCAGAAACCAAATTTTCGGTTTACACCCAACGCCCCCCCCCCGAGCTGTGGGAGTAATTGATTCAACCCAATGGCTTCGACTCAAGGGTTTTTATTATTTATGCCACTGGTTATGTCACACTATTCAGTTTTGCCATTAGAAATTTCAACTGCTCAAAAAGGCCATCACTTGTTAGCATGCTAAAAAATGCCACTGGACATCATTACTGTCAGCTCAAATCTCGTTTTTCATTTTATAATGACCAAATGTCAGCTCTCCCTCTATCTCACTACAATAAAGTGTTGGTCCCACTTGATCACAACAAAATTCTTATTTCTTCTCTAAAATTATTCGCTTGCTTAGTCCTAACAAGTGGGGCCCGCACTTATCATTGCGAGATAGAGAGAACTGACATGTGGGTCTAGGGGTATTTTTGTCATATAACATGGTCAACGGGTTTGACCTGACAATGACGATGTCTAATGACATTTTTAAGCAAACATCTAATGAAATGATGGCATTTTTGAGATATCTAATTGCATTTTTGAGCAAGCATCTCATGGAACGATGGCATTGTTTAGCAGTTGTAATTTCTAATGACAAAACTGAGTAGTGGGGCACAATTAGTGGCATATAAAAATCGTTGATTCAAATTTGTAATCTTGCTTAACTAGTGGCACAACAACTAGTGGCATATAAAGGCCGACACAACAACCATTGAGATTACTAGTGTTCTAGTAGAGATGCAAGGGCGAAAAAAAGACAATCCTACAAAGGCCCTTTTTATACGATGGAAAAACTGCCTTTCCGAGCTCCATGTCATGAGGTGTGCACAATGAAAGACACTGCTAAAATGAGATTACGAAATAGCCGGAGCTTCCATTCATTGAAAAGACAGTTCACCACCACCGTGGCGCATATAGTCCCTGTACAATCACCGCACTCATTTAAATGACCCGAAAGCATATAAAGAACAACTTTTAAGGCCATAGCTTTTCCAGCGTAAAGGGGGATGTGGTTTCTAAGCTCAATCCAACACGCATGCCGCCATCTAGCGACTTGGATCAATCAGAGGGGCCGCAGGCACATCGCCCCGTGCGATGTTTGTGCGTCACACACGCAAGAGAGTTTCCAATTGTCATTTTTATGTCACTGTTTTTATTTTTATTTTCATTTCACGGTCCCAATTGTAGGGGCCGCGTCAAAATTCGGAAAGGAGAGAAACCTTCTCTCTTTTTTTCTTAGAAATTTGGAAACGAGCAAAACCTTTTTTTTATTCTAGATAGACAAAAAGAAACGAGCAAAACCTGGAAAGGAAGAAAGGGAAAGAAAGCTCCCTCCCAGATCGCCGGGCCGACGCCCACCCTATTGTTCAGGCCCGACCCACGGCTGCTGCACACGCTGCGCCCCTCCTCCCCTTCTTCCTCCTCCTTGCCTCGCTGCCGTCCGTGCAGCTCCCCACGCGGCCTCCCCCCCTCCTCACGTCGGCACCACACGCGCCACCAGACAAAAGCGAAACTCGCTTCCTCCCTCCCCCGCCAAACCCTAACCCTCCGCCGACCGCCCGTCGCCTCCCCCATGCGCCGCCGCCTCGCCGCCGATCATGGCCGCCTCTAGGGTTTCCCGGCCCTCGCCATGGTGAACGCCCCCGCGCCGTCCAACGATCCCGCCGCGTCGGTAAGCGCCCCACCTCTGCGTCCCTGGCCTCGATTTGATCTCCTCGCTCCCCCGCGAGTCCATTCGCCCCCGCCGAATCCAAATTTCTCAATGTCTGCGTGTCGTGTCACCAGCTTTGCTTGATTCGCCGGAGCAAGGAGCCGCGCCGCCGTCGAGGCGCCCTCTGGAGGAGATCGTCGTGATGTCGAGGTCAGCCACCGCCGCCCGCCTGCAATATCTTATTCACTTGGTGCTTATCGCTGTGTAATTTACGATTCTGGTCCGATTCGCCCAAATGCTGAAGTGGACACGGCTTTCCTGTTGCTCCCAGGTTTCTGCAGTTGGGGAAGAGCGGCAGAAAAATTGCTGAGGCTGTATTGGTCAACTCGAAGCCCGGCAGTTCAGGTGCGCAGAACATTGGGTCGAGCTTTGCGGCCGGTTTGGCCCATAAGAGCAGGGCATTCTTGCACCAGGGAGTCCACAATGCACCGGGCACCTCGCACATGCTCGGACGAGCAAAGGAGAGCGTATACTGGAGCCCTGGTGCAAGAAACTTTTCTGTTCTCTCGTCATGTAGCCGGAATGCATCTCACAGCCAGCTTGCTTGGAAGCAACTCATGGAAAAGGGTTCTCGTGTGCCAAAAGCATCTCCGCTCTTAAGCAGAGCTGCTTGTGCCGTTACCCTGACTGCCACTAGATATAAGTTAGTTCCTTACCTCGTTGCTTTTGTAGCTGGAGAGTTGATGCTAGGTGAGAAGACTTATGCAGATGGCGACTACCTCCCAATACGAGAGAATATTTACTCGCGAGCTCAGGACAGCCGTATTTATGTCACCACTTTGATATTCTCAGCAGTAGAGATGGTTATCATAATCCTCAGATCAATATATCTGGCTTTCTTGTTTACTCCCAGTATACTGATGGCACCATTTGCAGATACTCTTGGCAGTAAATATAGGAAAACATGGCTCCGTCTTGTGCATCGTACTTTAGAGCAGGCAGGTCCTGCATTTATTAAATGGGGCCAGTGGGCGGCGACACGTCCTGATCTATTTGCAAACGACCTGTGTACCGAGTTGTCAAAGCTACACACAAAAGCACCAGCTCACAGCTATGCATATACCAAGAAAACCGTCGAGAAGGCTTTTGGTCGAAAGTTATCTGAAATTTTTGAGAATTTTGAAGAAGAGCCTGTAGCGTCTGGAAGTGTTGCTCAAGTGCACCGGGCTGCTTTGAAATTCCGACATCCTGGCCAAAAGACGCCAAAGATTATAACAGTCGCAGTTAAAGTAAGACATCCTGGTGTAGGAGACTCAATACGGAGAGATTTCAGTATAATTAATGCGGTAGCTAAAGCTTCAAGATATATTCCAGCGTTAAATTGGCTACGGCTAGATGAGAGTGTGCAACAGTTTGCCGTCTTCATGATGTCTCAAGTTGACCTTGCAAGGGAAGCTGCTCATTTGAGCCGGTTTATCTACAACTTCCGCAGGTGGAAAGATGTGTCATTTCCGAAACCTCTTTATCCATTTGTTCATCCTGCTGTCTTGGTCGAGACTTACGAGCTTGGGGAGAGTGTCTCACACTATGTGGATGACCATGATGGAGAGGAACGAGTTAAAAGTGCTCTTGCACATATTGGCACTCATGCACTCTTGAAAATGCTACTGGTACTACATCCAACCATCTCTTTGTCTTCTCATTCTTATTTCTGTTTTGCCTTTGAAGACGGAAGTACATGCTTTCTGTATTAAAACAGCAGAATGATAGAGATTTCCCTTTTATACACTCATATTTTACAATCTATGTAAGAAGTATATTGAATCCTGAATGCTGTAGAAATTTGCGGACCAACCAAGATACAGAGACCGCATTGCTCCTATCATTAGGTTACTCAACTCTTGAACAGCGTGGAACAGATAGCATTAGAATTATCCAGAGAGAGGGATATGTCAGTGCAACGTTATCTCGAAATAGTAGAATGACATGTATTTTCGAATAGATTTGAAAGCTAGCATGACATGTATCTTGCTGCAGAGGGAGTGTTGTTTAGGTTGTAAGTTCATTTGAGCATGATTGCATCT